>NC_137889.1:33377303-34577303 GCF_963455335.1 Martes martes | reverse complement strand
GAGCGCTCGCTGTTTCTTTAATATCAGGGGGAGATTTCTGGATCCTGGCACCTCCTAGTAAAGGATTTGTGTTCCCATCCATCTCAGTGGGACAGAACTGATAGGATGCCTGGGGGAGAGACGTGCCTTCCAGGGCAGTATCAGTCTCTAAGAATTCGCCAATTGTCTTCTTCCTCAGAGAGACGGGTTTGGGTTTTCTTAGCCTGCTTCTGTTGGTAACAGGTTCAGGACAGGAGCTGCCAGCCTTTAGGTCAACTTCTGTGGAAGCCTCCAGTGCAACCCCCATGGTGCCTTCTGTCATTGCCTTGTCCAGGATGGCTTCTGGTACGCTGGAGGGCAAAGCCTCACCCAAGATCACAGTTACACAGCCATAAGCGGCCTTTGTTCCTAGAGCTGCTGGGATATCCGTGACATTCTTGTTTTCTATTGAAAATGGCCTCACTACTGAAATTTTGCTACTCTCATGTTCAGGTTCTTCTTTGAAATCCTTGATTGCGTAAGAATCACCAGCCTGCTGTACTACCTCATTTTCTGAGGTTCTAGAGCAAGTCTCAGATGAACATTTTTCAACCACTTCTGCTACCAGCTGTTCATCAGCTTCTTGTGATTCTAAAACAAAACAAAAAAAGCCATCTATTAAAGACATGGGTAAATAATCTCTACCAGCTGAATCCACAGAGACAAGCAGCAAGTTCCTCTCTCTTTGCATTTATTTATTTATTTATTTATTTAAAGATTTTATTTATTTGATAGGGAGAGACACAGAGAGAGAGGGAACACAAGCAGGGAGAGTGGGAGAGGGAGAACCAGCCTCCTGGGGGAGCAGGGAGCCCAATGCGGGGCTTGATCCCCGGACCCTGGGATCATGATGAGCCGAAGGCAGACGCTTAATGACTGAGCCACCCAGGCGCCCCGTCCCTCTTTGCTTTTATGAAGCAAGGTCACCGGAGCAGCCCTAAAGGGAACAGCCAGTGCTACACTCTAAAATCAATGTTTCTAGCCCAAATTGTGTATGTGTTTTATCCCAGTTATATAAACAGTAATTATAGCAAATAGATCTATTGAAGAAAGAGCTAAATAGACTGAGAGACTATTCCATAGTTTAAAATAACTGGACTGGAATGGAAAGAATGTTAGATACTGCCAGCTAAGGTAGATGGGTCAGATCTGGCCCCTGACAGCTTCAGGGTCCAAATGCTATGCAGGAAGATTTTCATCTTTGAATGTCAAAAACAAGTATTCCCTCTTCCCCCAGAATATTGTTTAAAGTACTGAACTGTTTCAAAATTAATGAAAAACCCACCATGGCCTACTCCCCATGGCCTGGTCAGAGGAACTTCTTTGTAGACTTAAAAAACTAAAAGAATCAGGGGCTCCTGGGTGGGTCAGTCAGCTGGGCATCTGCCTTTGGCTCTGGTCGTGATTCCAGAGTCCTGGGATCAAGCCCCATGCCTGGCTCCTTGCTCAGCAGGGAGTCTGCTTCTCCCCCTCCTTCTCTCCTGCTATCTCTCTCTCAAATAAATAAATAAAAATGTGTGTGTTTAAAAAAACAAAACACAAAAACCGCAAAAAAAAAAACCCCTTGAAATTTAAAAAAAAAAAAAAAACTAATTTGAAAAATCAGATAGAAAAGTGGCTTAAAAAACAAATAGTCCTGGGGTGCCTGGCTGGCTTAGTCCATAGGGCATGCGTGGAACTCTCGATCCCAAGGTTGTGAGTTCAAGCCCCATGCTGGGCATAGAGCTTATTCAAAAAAAGAAAAATCAACTGGATTTAATAAAATTAAAAACATTGATGTTATTTAAAAATAACAACAAATAGTCCTTTTTTTACTAAGACATAAATCATACAATAATAAAGTTATTTTCTTTAAAAGCTCTGTCACTAAGCTGGGCCAGGTATTCTCGCAAAGCACTTATGAAGATAAATAAAGATCCTCTTTAACTTGGGTTTTATTAGAAGAAAAGCTGCAATTAGGAAGGTGTTCAAGAGGGTATTTCCTTAAAGCACAAACTAAGAACGTGCTTTTCTGACTTAGATACCTGAAGTAACAACAGAATAGCAGGGGCAAAAACTGAATAAACTGGCACAATCATGGAATCTCATGATTTTAAGGAGAACTTTGAGGTGACCCTCTAATCCTACTTCCTAACCCCAATCCTAATCCAGGATCAAAAAAAGCTGAACACCAGGGGAAGAGTTTTTTAAAGCACTCAGATACATTTTCACACGACTCCTTTATGATTAGAATTAGGTCGGCAGTGGCTCACAAACTGTTCTTCACATAACGCTTCAGATATTCTACTAAGGTCCACTATGAGTTGTGTTTTCAAATAGACATTTAACTATTATTAATGCTGTACTTCTTAAGAAGCTTTCGACATGTGGTATCTGGGATTTAACATACTTCAAAAGAATTTTTTTTTTTTTTTTAAATAGAAAGTAAAGGGGCACCTTGGTGGCTCAGTTGGTTAAGTATCACATCAGAGTTGTGACGTTAGGTTGTGAGATCGAGCCCCGCATAAGGACTTTGCGCTGGGCATGGAGCCTGCTTAGGGTTTTCTCTCCCCCTTCTCCTTCCGCCCCTAGGTAGCTTCAGGATGAGGGCTGGTCACAGGAAAGGCCAAGCCAGGATGATGGGGTTGGAACTTTCAGGCCCACCCCATCCTCTCCTCAGGGGAGGAGAGAAGCCAGAAGTGAAGTCTAATCACCAACAGCTAATGATTTAATCAAGCATGCCCACGAAATAAAACCTACATAAAAACCCCTGAACAACAGGGTCTGGGGTGCTTGCAGGTCGATGACCTCTTCAAAGTGCTGGAAAGGTGGTTCCAGAGAGCGAGGACATGGATACTCTGCACCTTCACCTCACTTTGTCCTTCGCACCCTGAGTTCTGTGAGTCATTTCTAAGCAAATCACCAAGCCTAAAGAGAATGCTGTGGAAACCCCCGAATTATTATTTTTTTTTTTAATTTTTATTTGACAGAGATCACAGGTAGGCAGAGAGGCAGGCAGAGAGAGAGGAGGAAGCAGGCTCCCCGCTGAGCAGAGAGCCCGATGTGGGGCTCGATCCCAGGACCCTGAGATCATGACCTGAGCCGAAGGCAGAGGCTTAACCCACTGAGCCACCCAGGTGCCCCTGAAACCCCCGAATTTAAAGCCAGATTGATTTGCAACTGGCTTTGCAAGTTGGGGGAGGGGGAGGCACCCAGTCTTGTGGGAATGAGCATGTAATCTTTGGGGCCTGTGGAAACTACGGGTAGTTAGTGTCAGGATTCACTGAACTACTGATGCCAAGTTGGTGTTGGAGAATCTAAGAACACACAAAACAAGAAATCTGTCTTGAAACAGTGAATATTCAACTGAGATAGCCACAAAGGCACCTGAGAGTTTTTAAAATGATGCTTTTAAACACTGCAGTATTTTATTTTTCCATCAAAAGATTGAAACTCATGAGGCACCACTTCACATACTTTTTCTAAATTTTACACCTGCAAAATTAGGAAATTTGACAAATTGTGAGATACTCTTAATAACTTTGAAACACAAATTTCCTTCTGCTCCTCTTTCAGGCTTCCAGGACAGTTCCGCTAACGTATATTTTCAGGTACTAAGTGTTTCTAAACTTCGTTGGTCACTATTGACTTGTATAAATCTCAATTAATATATAACCCAATATAATCTCAATAATATATAACCCAAACACAAGTGAAATACACTGATTTAGACTCCAATTTAGTTATTTTGTATTTTTCGATTTCATAAATCCCATTTTTTTAAAAACTGATGTTTTAAATCTTTACAACTATAATATATATCACTTCCCACAATCTAGTCTTTTAATAAATAGTTCTATTTCTTTTACCCAAGTGATACAAATAATAATGAGATGATCTCATGTAGGTGTAACCCACTGTGGCATAACTGAGCACAGAGCAAATGCAACATGGAGAAGAACTGCAAGGGGTCAAAATTCTGGCGCTTTGGTGAGGGTAATGAATAGGAAGAGAAATACAGAATATTTGAGAAAGAAAACGGGGTAAAACTGGTAATGCTCAGTCCTTGGCTGGCCATAGGAGTGAAGTTGACGAAGGTATCAAAGATGATTTGTAAGTTTTTAACTTATGGAAAGACAAGATGTATTACCATTCACTGACATTCAAAAAGTACAAGTAGAAGAGTTTGGGAACTGTCGGAGTGGGGCCAGGAGTTTGGCTTGGACACGCTGAGAACTGTTTGGGCCTTTGAAGTAGAGATGCTGTGTAGGCAATAAGCTCAGAGAGATCTGGGATACAAACAATACTTGACATAATTGAAGCCATGGAGGTAGATGTGATTCCCTTAAAAGTCACATGGAATACTACATAATTATAAGTTATTTCCATTTTATACTTTCATCGTTGAGCCTCAGCATATTTTAAATCTGAATTTCTAATTTATTTTTATTTGTTTTTATTTTCTTTTTAAGATATTTATTTATCTGGAAGAGAGAGAGGGAGAGACAGAGCATGGTGGGGAAGGGCAGAGGGAGAAGCAGGCTCCTGCTGAGCAGGGAGCCTGATGTGAGACTCAGTCCTAGGACCCTGGGACCATGACCTGAGCTGAAAGCAGATGCTTAACTGACTCAGCCACCCAGGCACCCCAAATCTGAATTTTTAATAGTTGGTATCTTTTATTTTTAAAAAAGCATATCTAAAAGTGATTAATCCAATTTAAAATAAAACTTCAAGAAAAAAACAAGCTCATAGATACAGAGAGCAGACTGGTGGTTGCCAGAAGTGGAAGGTGAGTAAAATGGGTCAAAAGATACAAGCTTCCATTTATAAAATGCATAGGTCATGGGGTTGTAATGTACGGTATGGTGACTACAGTTAATAGCACGGTACTGCATATTTGAAAGCTGCTAAGAGAGATCTTAAAAGTTCTCATCATAAGAAAATAAACTTGAAACTATGTATGGTGACAGATGTTAACTGGACTTACTGTGGTGATCACTTTGCAAAATATAGAAATATTAAATCATTATGTTATACACCTGAAATTAAGGTCAATTATGTCCCAATTTTAAAAAACTGAGTTTCAACCATCGTTGTGAACTAAGAGTAGTATTATTAATAATGGCATCATAGTTTTATATAAAATTGTCCAAAAATGTTTTACGATTACATACTGAAACATGTATGACATGATTCCTGGAATTTGCTTTAAAGATATTTAAGCAACAAAAGAAAAAAGGAAAAAAAGGGAATGTTGCAAGCAAGTTAGAGAAAATCTTGATAATTGTTTCATCTCGGCACTGGCAATATGGAAGTTCTACTTTTCTGTGTGATGCTGGGAGCTGATCACAATAAAAATCTGTTTCTTTTCTCTCCTAATGTCTTCTCCTTGCCATTGACCTGTAAATATTCACCATCAGTCTCCCTTATGGGATCCCTGGGTCTCCACACCCTCAGTCCTCTGTCCTTTCTACAGGCTTGAGAGAACGTGAGAGGAGGGCGAGGCTACAGACAGGAGAGTAGTGTGACCAATACCTTCCCACTTCTTGGAACCTCACCATCAACCCCACGCCTCCCAAAAGACCAAGGGGAAACCTCTAAGAGCCACCTTTCACTTACCTCTCTCCTAGCTTTTGGTTTCTGCCCTCATCTTCTCTATTAGAAAAGGGCAGGGCCTTCCCACCTTCCCCCACATCTGTGCACTCCTTCTAGACCACCTCCCTTGTCCCCATCTCCACCAGCTGCTTTTGCCAACAAGAGGGAGCATACCTACCTCACAGGGTGAGGGGACAGGGCAGGCAGCCTGAAAGCTAGAGGAGGAATGACAAAGGAGCAGGATCTCAATGTTAAAACAGAAGTTCTAAGGCTGCCTGGCCCAGCCCCATCCCTACAGCTCTAGGGATTAAGGAGCTTTGTGGGCTGCATGATAAAGCTTGCCACCCACCGGTAGGACTGGGAAGGAAAGCAAAGCTCCCCATCTGAATTCAGCCTGAGCAGACAGGTGGAGGAACTCTGCCAAGAAGACACCACGCAGGTGCCAGGCAAATTAACTAGCCCAGTCATGCACCCAGTCACTGAGGACTCCACCTCGGTCCAGTATCTTCAGTCCCTATTAGAAAGTACTTCCAGGCGGGACACAGCAGGTGGAAAAGGATTGCTCACTGACTTATTAATAAGTCAGTTTTAGGAGTTGCAAGAATGTAAAACAAGAAAACAAACCACAGAACTCAAAAAGGTATGTCTGAGTAAGATCTGAAGCTTACTGAATCTGAATCCGCCAAGTATCCCAGTACCAGCTGAGCCTACACACCTAGTGATGCCCGAAAACAGAACCTAAACTTCAAGTACCACAGCACAGAAGTACAACGCCTCTCCCAGCAGGCTCCTGTTCTCAATCTTCTATCAGTTAAGAGTTTCAGCCACAGCTGTCCCTGCTTGCTTTTCATTCGGAAACATGGTTAGGTAACTGCCTGACCTCTATTCATCCTTCTATTCTTACAAAAACCCTATATTCCTTAAAAATCTTCCTCCAGGGTGCTGAAATGCTCTCTCCCTGAAATAAGCCTGATGAGTCTGGACGATTCCACAAGCACAGCATTGCCTGGCAGTTTCCTGAACACAGGCGGTTAGAGATTAGATCAGTAGATGAATGCAAAGCAAACAGAGGAAATCCAAAAATAGACCAACATTTCCACTTCTGCCACATTTGTTGCTGTTAACACAACCCTTCCTTTCAATTATCAGCCTCACCTAAATCTAAAAGGCTGTGTGAATCGCCCAGGGGCGCTTTAAAGCATAGACATTTTTATCCTTATTCAGGATATAGACTATTCTAATGTAAATGATTTTCCCTCCATTTTCTAGTATTTTCAAAAGAAAAGGCACAGAATACCGAAATTTCGAAGATGAGGTAACAGTCTTCAGACATTGTGGTTTGCATTCCACATGTTGAAGATACACTGAGTTAGAAGACAAGTTTATGAAAAAGCTTGAAAGCCTCAGAAGAGGGAAAATGCTATTAAGACGAAGTGTTTTTGAAGCTGAGAAGCATATTCACTAAGATACATGGAGAACCTACTCGAGGCTAGGTGCTTTCATATGTACAATCCCATTTAAGAGGAGACAGAACAGAACCATTTGGAAAATGGTGTATATTAAACACTTCTGGTTTGACATTATTCTCAAATATGCTTGCCTTTTCCCCCCTGAGATTTTAATTTTTTGGTGAAACACCTTTTGGAAGCTCTTTTTAGATCTGCCCATCAGTTCCTCTCCCTTAGCTACAGAAGGTCCCCTCTCTGCATTCCCAAATACCTGACGTGTAAAGTGAAGAAGCTGCCAAAATTTGAACAGGCCTCCTGTATCACACAGACATATACACTGGCCTCCTTCTAACCTCAAAATTCACTCTCTCACAACCAAGTTGAAGATAGAAGGTCTGACTCTAAGGCCTTAAAATCTGAGAACCAATACATGAAAATGAACGACCTTTATAGAAAGTCAGGAAGGGTTCGCAGATAAATTTTCAGAGGGTCCACAAAGCCCCTGAAACGCAAAGAAAAATGACGTCAGAGCATTCTCCAGGGGAGAAAATCCAAAGCCTTCTTCACAGCCTGGCATTTAGGAATCACTGCTCTTGAAGACTGTTATTTCTGAACCACTTTTAGGGTCCTCAAAAGGGCTTCTCTCATTACTTTATAGTCATAAATTTAATTCGCCTTCAATCACTACAGTGAGATTTAAAAACTCTTCAGCTACTGAGGGAAAAAAATCTTAACATCTAAGGATAAAGCTTGTCACCTCTGAGAACGTTCAAAAGGGATGTGTTGCAAGTGCTGTTCTAAGCACTTTAAAGTGTGGACTAAGTCTTTGAGGGAACACTCACTAAAACATAAATTCAAATAGGTTTTGCTTAAACCCAATTCAGTCCCCTTACTTCATTCATGTTGACATCAAGACTGGATGATGAGACATTAAAGGGACATTAAGTCCCTTCCCTGGACTGAAGGGACATTAAACATCAAGTGGGAGTGGGTGGGGGAAATGGTCTCGCCAGTACCCAGGTGTGGCAGGAAGGGAGACTGGGCAGATTATCCTGGGAAAGAGAATCAAACCCCAGGAACAAACTTGAGTAAATATTTTCTTTCTCTGGACGTTGGTCCAGGTTTTATCGTGCAGAGTGCAGCATAAAGTCAAGAGACACCCAAAATCTGTCCAAAGTCTGCAGACTTACATGGAGCTCTTCTCTAATAACTGCTGAATATTAAGAGAACATTGATTTGAAGGGGGATGCACACCACTAGCCTGCCCAGTCACCCTGGCCTTGGCTGGAGGCATTTGGAGGTCAGGTGTTATGAAGCCCAGGTAGACAGCAGAGAAGCAGCCACCCACAAGGCCTGGTGTCCTGCAAGAAACAATGAAAGGGAAGAAAAAGGAGGAAGCAGCACTGACTACAGTGTTAGGCATGGTGACTGCGCATTTTACAAACAAAAACTTACACAATTAAAAGGAGGATTAAAGAGGACACACAGACAGAATCTCCTGTCTTAAGGAATCTCCGAATGGGAAGCAGCAAGCAGTTTTGGTGAGCAACCAGACCATAAATCCTCCTCCCCATTCCCCACTAAAAAGACAAAACAAAACAAAAACAACAACAAAAAAAAATCCACCATCCCTGGTGCTTTCCACTGAACCACTGAGATTAAGAGTAAGTTCTATATGATGATGGCTACAAGCAATCAAGCAATTTTTTTAAAAAATGGCCAAAACTTTTTCGAAAAATATGCTCACTTTCACACAATTAATAAGCAGGATACCATTTTTCAACCCATCCAATTTGTAAAAATTAAAATATTGACGTACCCAGTAACAGCTGCTAGATAAGGGGGCCAGTAGGCACTCTCATACATTTTGTGGGTAAGTCTATTGTGGGATCTTTCAGAGTATTTAGCAATACCTATCAGAATCCAAAGTAAATAGATTCTTTAATTCATCAATGCCACTGCTAGGAATTTATTTTAATTATGCTCACCAAGGGGGCCATACACACATACGTACAAGGATGAAAATATTCACTGAAGGGTTGGTTCCTACACATTGATTTTGGGCAATTATAAGGTATCACAAAGGACTGAAAGATCACTAAATATGCAACATTATGCCAAAATACCACTGGGTGTTAAGTCAAAAAGTAGATCTGTATGTGCTAACAGGATAGGATCTCCAAGACACGTTTATATGGAAAAAGAAAGGGGAAGAACAGTGTTTGAAGAAACAGTTAAATGGTTATTGAATTTAAACATATAAAGACATAAAACTTATATTTTGAAGCTTAGAATCCTTTTTTAAGCACAAAAATTTCTTTTTACCCAAACTTAATCCCCTTTTACCCATTTCTCTTTTGTCTCCATTTCCCCAAAGGATTCCTATTTCCAACCCCAACTAGCTCCCCTCTCCTTCTCCTCCCAAGACAGAAGGGTGGAATTCATTGTAAAAGGCTATTTTTGAAGTGTCCTGAAATTTTTTTCTTTTTTTTTTTTTTAAAAGATTTTATTTATTTATTTGACAGAGAGAGATCAGAGTAGATAGAGAGGCAGGCAGAGAGAAAGGGAGAGAGGGAAGCAGGCTCCCTGCTGAGCAGAGAGCCCAATGTGGGACTCGATCCCAGGACCCTGAGATCATGACCTGAGCTGAAGGCAGCGGCTTAACCCACTGAGCCACCCAGGCGCCCCTGAAATTTTTTTCTTAATTACAGTATTGTTGTAACTGCTTGACTCTCTAGATATATTACTTTATTTAATTCTCACAACAATCCTGTGACCTATTTTTTTAATCCCATCTCACAGATGAAAAAATCATGGCTCAGAATGGTTAACACACACACACACACACACACACACACACACACACTCATGCACAAGGTTGCACAAAGGAAGGTGGAGGGAGAGAAGGGATGGCAGCTGGATTCTAGTTTGGAGCACAGGCAGGCCATGGCTCAATCACGTAGATAGTCCCCCAATTAATTCCAGAGCTATCTCCATTATCTAATTTCTCTTCATTCACGGGAAACTCCAAGTGGGATCACAAGCCAAGGAAGAAAGGGTCCGGGATGGGGGTTCAAATGCTATGGTGCAACACAAATATATTAATTATGGTATCAGATCCACTGAGGGGGGCATCTGAGAGTCAGGAAGCAGAGGGACAGTCTCTAGGAATAAAGTACGAGTGCTATGCGTCTGAGTGCTTAGAAGTGAGATGAAGAATTCATATGGCCATGTTGGGATATACATCTCAAATACAAGGAACTATTCCCATCTACTGCTCTAGTCTATCCTCACTGGTGGAGATAATCCCACAGTTGTACAATCTCCCATGTTGTAATATATCTTATAATTGGGAAACCTCAATCTATACAACTATAGAGTAGAACCCCTGGTTACCAAGACCCTGGCCTGAATTTCTGTAGTCGAGCCCAAAATGTGGGTCTTTGGTATTCAGGGCCACATAAAAGATATGCAAAAAATAACACAAACTTGGAAGGCCCAGCAATGACAGTGAAGTTTTATAAATGTACAACAGCAATTGACTATAAGCTGCAGTACTAAGATATTCTAAAGATCCAAACCAGATGTTCAATGTCACCACTCCCTAATTAATTTAAACCATATGCTTCATCAGGACTTGAAGCCCTAAAATCAAATCACAAAATATTTTCTAAGATAATAATCTAACCAACCATGAACAGGCCCTCATGACCTGCAGCATACACTGTACTAGGCATAAAGAGAACACAAAATAAGTGCATAGGGCTGATAATCCAGTTAAGGAAACAAGAGCCACACTCAAAGTCCCTTCAGAGAACAATCACGTGCTGAACAGCGAGGGGAAAAACTACCACCTTCTCATATGGTCGTCACATCACATGTTTTATACAGAAAACACCAGCACTGCTGGACTTATGACTTAAGGGAGTCAGTTTCTCATATCACCAACATCTCTTCCCTTTCTAAAGGAGTGATTCTTTCTTTGAATTTGCCTTCATACTCAGCAAAAGAAGAGAACTTTCTACAGCATTATATGAAATAATTATTTATTTTTAAAAGCTGACTAACTTGTGTTTTAAGAGAACCCTTTTTGGGGCGGGGGAGGAGAGATGCAGAAGGAGAGGAGAGGGAGAATCTTAAGCAGGTTCCATGCCCAGCACACTAGCCAGACATGGGACCCAATCCACAACCCTGAGATCATGACCTGAGCCAAAATCAAGAGGTGAACACTTAACTGACAGGTGCCCCTAAGAGAACCTTCATTACTGACTTAGATGCAAGCTGGGAGGAAGTGGGATGAACAAATACAGGGCATCTAAGGTATGGATTACAGGAGTGTTTAGGAAATCAGCTACTGGACTGATCTTAGCATTTCCTCAGAGAGGAAAGTAAACAGCTGTTCTCAGTGCTGGCTCAGAGCAGAATGGGTCAGAGCCCACAACTGATTTCCTAATGTGGCACTCATGTATTTGTTCTACTACTCCCCAGGGAACAGGCAGAAATAGGCCCCCAAATCACTTCAATTCCCCCCCAAACCCAAACTTAGTTCATATTCCTTTGGTAACAAGGTCAACAATCAATCCCCTGAAATGCAACTGACAGAGGAGGAGAAGTATAAACGATAAATTGCAGAGAGTGGTAGTGTTTTCCTAGAACTAAGAGTTTAGAACAAAAAATAAAATACTTCACTTATCTGATCCTCAAAACATTACCCAAATGGATCCTCAAATCAACCCTGTGAAAAAGGCACAGCAGGGCTTATTAATTCCACTTAAAAATTAGACACTGTAGGTTAACAAGTTAGATAACTTAGATAATCTAAGTAGACAAATTCCTAGAAAGACACTAATTACTGAATCTGACTTAAGATGAAATGGAAAATCTGAATAGATCTAAAACACAGATAGAGACTGAATTGGTAAATTAAAAACTCCCCCACCACACACACACACACACACACACACACACACACACACACACAAGACTTGGATCAGATTGGTGAATTCTACCAAATATTTAAAGAATTAATATCGGGTGCTTGGTTGGCTCAGTTGGTTAAGCGTCTGCCTTTGGCTCAGGGCATGATCTCAGGGTCCTGGGATCAAGCCCTGCATCGGGCTCCCTGTTCAGCAGGGAATCTGCTTCTCCCTCTGCCCTTCTCCCAGCTCATGCTCTCTCTCTCTCTCAAATAAATAAAACCTTAAAAAAAAAAAGGGTTAATATCAATTCTTCACAAACTCTTGTGAAAAATATGAAGGGAAAAGACTTCCTAATTCATTCTATCAAGCCAGTATTACCCTGAAAACCAAACCCAAAGCTATCATGAGAGAAAGAAACTACAGACCAATATCTCCTATTGAAAATAGAAGCAAAAATCCTCAACAAAATACTATCAAACTGAATCCACCATCACATAAGAAAGATTACGCATCATAAACAGTGGGATTTATCCGAGGAATGCAAGGTTGGTTTAACATCTGAAAATCATCTAGGGTAATATACCATAGCAACAGAATGGAAGACAAAACCCACATGATCATCTCAATATATACAGAAAAATAATTTGACAAAATCCAACATCCTTTCATGACCAAAAACACCAAACAAACTATGCACAGAAGGGAACTTCCTCAACTTGATAAAGAACAGTCATGAAAATCTACAGCTAATGTCTTACTTAATGGTAAAAAGATTGATGCTTTCCCCTTAAGATCAAGAACAAGACAAGAATATCAGCTTTTGCTATTTCTTTTTTTTTTTTTTAAGATTTATTTATTTATTTGACAGACAGAGATCACAAGTAGGCAGAGAGGCAGGCAGAGAGATAGAGGAGGAGCAGGCTCCCTGCTGAGCAGAAAGCCTGACGTGGGGCTCGATCCCAGGACCCTGGGATCATGACCTGAGCCAAAGGCAGAGGCTTTAACCCACTGAGCCACCCAGGCGCCCCCAGCTCTTGCTATTTCTATTCAAAATTGTACGAGAAGTCCTAGCTGGTCAGTTAGGCAAGGATAAGAAATTAAAGGCATCTAGGTTGGAAAGGAAAAAGTAAAAACTGCCTCTGTTTGCAGATGAAATGTGCAACTATAATAACTAATAAATGAATTGAGCAAATTTGCAAAACACAAGATCAATGTGCAAAAATCAATTGTATTTTTATACACATGCAATAAAAAAATCCAAAAAAGAAATTAAAAAAACAATTCTATTTATCATAGTACCAAAAAGAATAAAACACTTAAAAATAACAGAAGGGCAAGACTTGTATTCTAAAAACTATAAAACATCATTTGAAGAAATTAAAAATATTAATAATAGAAAGACATCCTATATTCATGGATTGGAAAATTTGATACTGTTAACATGACAGTATTCCCCAAATTTATCTACAGATTGAATATAATCTGTATGAAAACCCCAACTGGCTTCTTTGCAAAAATTAATAAGATGATCCTAAAATTCAACATGTGAAGAACCCAGAATAACTAAAACAATCAAAAAAACAAAGTTGGAGGACTCTTATTTCCTGATTTCAAAACTTACTACAAAGCTACCATAATCAAGACAGTGTAGGATAAACATAAGGAAAGGCATATAGATCAATAAAACAATTAACAGTTCAGAATCCAACCCTTACATCTATGATCAATTGACTTCTGACAAGGTTTGTACAAGGGCACAAAATTAATTCAAACAGTCTTTAACAAATGATGCTGGGACAACCAGTTGGACATCTACATGCAAAAGAAAGAAGTTGCACCATCTCCTCACAGCATATATAAAAATTAACTCAGAATCAATCACAGACCTAAATGTAGGAGCTCAAACTATAAACTCTTAGAAGAAAACATAGGAATAAATCTTTGTGACTATGGGTTAAAAGGCAAAGCGTTCTTGGACATTTTGTCAAGGGACAAAAGAAAAAGTAGGAAACCCAACTTCATCAAAATTAAAAACTTTTACACATCAAATGATGCCATCAAAAAAGTGAAGAGGGGCACCTGGGTGGCTTAGTGGGTTAAGCCTCTGCCTTTGGCTCAGGTCATGGTCTCAGGGTCCTGGGATGAGCCCCATGTTGGGCTCTCTGCTCAGCAGAGAGCCTGCTTCCCCCTCTCTCTCTGCCTGCTGCTCTGTCTACTTGTAATCTCTCTGTGTCAAATAAAAATATAATCTCTTAAAAAAAAAAAAAGTGAAAAGAGGGGCTCCTGGGAGGCTCAGTCAGTTAAGTGCCCAACTCTTATTTCAGCTCGGGTCCTGAGATCACTCAGTGTTGGGCATGGAGCCTGCTTAAGATTTTCTCTCTCCCTCTCCTTCTGCCCTCCACCCCCCAAAAAAGCGAAAAGACAACCCCCAGAATGGGAGGAAATATTTACAATCACATATCTAATAGGGGACTCTGAAATACTCTTACAACTCAATATAAAAAGATAAATAACCCAGTTAAAAAGTAGGCAAAGAATCTGTATAAACATTTTGCTAAAGAAGATACACAAACAGCCAACGAGTACAGAAAAGATGCTCAACACTGTCAGATATTAGGGAAATGCAAATCAAAACCAGGAGATGTCACTTATCATACCTACTAAGATGGCTAAAATCAAGCAGACAGATAACAAGTGTTGCTGAGGATGTGGAGAAACTGAAACCCTCATGCACTCTTGGTAGGAATGTAAAATGGTGCAGCCACTTTGGGATAAAGTTTGACAGTTACTCAAAGTGTTAGAAATAGAGTTAACATATGACCCAGCAATTCCACTAGATACCTACCCAAGAGAAATGAAAACACATGTCCACACATAAACCTGAACAGGAAGTGTTTGTAGCAGCATGAATCATAATAGCCCCAAAGTGGAAATAACCCTAATGTCTATCAACTGAACAAAATACGGCATATCCATGTAGGAGTACTAACTGACAATAAAAACGAATGAAGTACTGATACATGCTACAACATGGACACGAACAGAGGCAGTCACAAAAGACTACAGACTGTATAGTTCTAGTTATATAAAATGTCCAGAATAAGCAACTCTACTGAGACACAAATTAGAGTACCAGATGCCTAGGACTAGAGGTGGAATGGCAAAGGAATGTTAATGGGTTCAGAGTTTCTTTGGGGGTGATGAAATGTCCTAAAAATTGGAGGGAGGCAATAGTTGTACAACTCTGTTAATATACTAAATACTAAAAACATCATTGAATCCTAGACCCTTAAAATGGGTGAATTGTATGGCATGTGAATTAGAGCTCAATAAAACTGTTAAAAAATAAAAAAGGGATATGGCTCAAAGGCTCAGCGCGGGAGCACTGTCCTCCAATTCCTACTAAAATGTTCTACTACACCACAGACTTACATTTCAGAAAATGCTTTAAATAGTCTCTTATATATATCACTTGTAGGGACAGGTATTTCAGAAAGGTGTAGGTCTCACCATCACATCAATTTGGGATTTTAAATTTCTCTTGAGGAAGCCTATAATGTGCTAGATAGAGTCTATTTACAGAAAAAGGTGAAAAAAATGACATCACTCCTCTCTCCTACAACAGATACAGAGAATTTAAGAACCAGCCTAGAGGCAGGACAATGAGCAAGCTCAAAGCTTTGTTCTTGTTTGGGGAGGAGAAGTTGTTTTTTTCAATGCTAATTTTTAACTTTTGACTTCTGTCAAGACCTCCCTCACACATTCCCTTGTTAAAACTATCTCTTTGCTGCTAAAACTCCTGGAGAAGCCCAGGAGGCCAAGAAGCCTGGGAAACAGAAGCCGGCTAGCTTCCTCCAGACCACGCTCGGTGGAGGTCTTAGGCCTTAGTCCCCACAGCGGAACCAGAGCACCCGAAGCAGAGCTGATATTCCATCGGTGCCCCCCCATGCGGGGCCAGTGTGTGACACATAAAGGACTTCCTTCTCAACTGATTATCTTTTACATACAGAAAAAATACATGTAAGTAGTGGTAAAGCTGTGCAGCTCTAAACCAACAGCTGTAAAGGATTAAAATTTGTTCTTCATTTGACCCTTTCCCTTTGAAGAGCTCTCCTCCCTCAAATGTATGGCTTGGTTTTGCCCTCCCGCCCCCACCTCCCCTGTTTGAATCCCAGCTTTAGGAGGGAAATAAGTGTGATTCTGGCACTTGTGCCAACCCCTTCCTGCTAAAGTGATCTGACCTGAGGAGACTGTTAATAAGGTACATATTAGCATTTAGGCATGTGTCCAAAATTCAAAGGTTGTTTTTTTTTTCAACTTTACATCTGAATTCCCAGTCAGTCCCTCTGATTACTCCAAAGCTGAAATGTATTTTATTTTTTTAAAGATTTTATTTATTTATTTATTTGACAGACAGAGATCACAAGTAGGCAGAGAGGCAGGCAGAGAGAGAGGAGAAAGCAGGCTCTCCGCGGAGCGGAGAGCCCGATGGGAGGCTCGATCCCAGGACCCTAGGATCATGACCTGAGCCAAAGGCAGAGGCTTTAACCCACTGAGCCACCCAGGCGCCCCTGAAATGTATTTTATATATGTACACTCTTAGTCACTTAGTCAAGGGCACAAGCCTTAAAATGGAGTAGAAGTGGACACAATCTATATTGCCTGCGGGAGGGACAACAGTACAAGCAGGCCTTTTCCAGGAACGCTGGGTAGAACCTCAGCGTATAGGCTGTAGAACTCACATTCCCCTGACAACCACTGGGGCCCCAGGTCACCCAGAAGCATGAGAATAAGGAGGGGATTCCAAGTGAGTGAGTCAAGGCAGGAAAATGCAGAACATCCTCTTAGCTATGCCATAATTTTAAGATGTCACTACTTAAAGCAAAAAAACATCAACACCCAACACCCTCTCCATATCCACACCCACCCCTGACCAAACCCAGGCAGCAACAAACAAACTGTCCAAACTTCCTCTTCCCCACCCTCCAGAAAAAATAAAAAAAATAAAAAAAATAAAATTACCAAGTAAAACACTACCCAGGCGCTGGAGAAGGGGGCAGGGGCAAGTTTAGTAGTTTTTTGCAAGAGACAAGGCGCCAGATGCCATTTCTCCTGAGATAAGCTTCTAACTCCTGACGAGGCTTACTGCAAAATATGACTCCATAGTTAAAGAATAATCTGGAAAGCCACTTAATAAGCTGAAAAAGCTTATACTACGGATAAAGAAAATATTTCAAATCTCCAAACCAGCTTGTTATGCTGTTTTACTTAAAGAGATCCAAACTCTACTCTGAAGGCCAAGATCACAATTTCGTAAGAGGGAGGGGCCCATCAAGCATGAGTGTCTGACCACCAGGCAGCCAAACCTTCCCAGAAACCCATCCAACAATGAATATGTCTTCTCTTCTCGCTCCTGAGATGCCCTGGAGTTTCAGAGCCATCTAGATTTGTTCAAGGTTACATTTCAAATACATTAGAAATCCCCCACCACAGACAGAAACTGTGGAAGGCCCTCCCTGGAGGACTTTTCCTCCACCCTCAACCCCTGCAGCAGGAGGAGCAGAGAGAAAGAGCACGTGCTAACAGATGGGACTCCTCTGAGAGATGTGAAATTGTGTAACTTCACCCCATTGCTGCCAAACAACCAGAATGTACATCTCTTCAGAAATAATTACTGGAGAATTCAAAATACCAACTGCCTCTCTCACAAAGTAGCAACCACCCACACAGGAGCTGGGAGCTGATGCAGGATAAAGGAAAAGAGAGAGGAGCCTCCAGACAGAGCAACAGCAGCCAATTCACCAGGCACATCAGATGCCTCCACAACAGGTCAGGGACCCTGGCTGAAGACCATGTTATTTCTCTTGTCTCTTCTGCTCCTGCAGTCTAAGAAAAGGGGCAAAAGGAAGGGGTGGGTAAAGTAGCCAAGAGGCCCCAGGGGAAGAGAATAATAAAAAAGTTTGAAGTCTTTGAAATCATACCGTTTAGTTTAAGTTTTTTTTAAGAAATAGAAAAGAGTCTTATGCTAGTCAGCCTCCAAGATGGCCCTCAGTGAGGGTGCCATTTACCAGGGGAGATGAATCCCATCTCTTGGCAATCATGCTGTTGGACTGACCCGTGGAACCAATAAGATATTGTGGAAATAACTGTGACTTCTGAGGCTAAGTCATAAAAGACATTACAATTCCCATCTTGCTCTTGGATCACTCACTCTGCGGCTAGTCAGCTGCCATGCCGGAAGAACATTCAAGCAACCTCATAGACAGAGAGGTCTGTGCACATGATAAAGAACTTGCCAGGCAGGAGTGAGCTACCTGAGGATAAGTCCTTCCAGCCCCAGTCAAGCTCTTAGATGACTGCAGTCCCAGCCAACACTGTGCCTTCTCACAAGGAACTAAGCCAGACCACCCAGCTAAGCTGCTCCCCAGATTTCAGGCATATGAAAACTACGTGAAATAATATTTATTGTTCTAAGCTGCTAATAAGTTTTGGAGTAATTTGTTATGCAGCAATAGATAACTAATACAGGCCTCTTAGAAACTCCTCTTTCTATCCCAAAATAGGTATAGAGTCCCAGGAGGCTGCAAACATCTCTGTGCATGTACCTCTTCTCACCCACACACAACTCACAGGTGGAGAGAGAAACCAAAAGCTACTAGTGAATATGTCCCCTTCCTCTTAATTTCTCACTGAGAGCTGAAGCGAAGCATTAAGCGTGCAAAATGTTTTCAACAGAGCTGCTTACCTGGTAACACTTTTTTTCTTTCCTGTTGCTGGCTCTGTGTCTAAATTTTGCTACTAACTTCTGATATTCAAAATTCCTGAAGTACATTTTTTTATTTCACTTATTATACGTGCCAAATTAATAAATGTGGAATATATATCCCCAATTGAACTTTTTTTTTAAAGTTACTTTCACTTAACAGGATACTTTTAAAGCATGTTCTCTCCCCATCATACACTCTTGTCCTGGCAACATTTTAAGAACCTTTATTTCCTCTGATAAGCTTTCTCTTTAATCAATGAAGAGAGAGAATCACAGATGCCCTGGGGAGATAAGCTGTATAGTATGTCCCATAAAGCTCTCGAGGTGCAATCTTAAAAGTTGAATTTAAGACCCCACTCTACAATGAGCAGTAAAGACACTAGCCTTGATTTCCCAGTCTTTAGAATGGAGATCACATGCATCCTATCTCATAGCATCAATGTTCTAAATATCAAGTAAGATGCTGAAAAGAAAAAAAAAAAAATAGCCTACTTGCTTCCAATCCACTCAATATCAGCTGACACAGAAAGCCAGGTGGTCTGCTAGGGGAGAGTCTTATGGTGGGAAAGCTGGAGATCAACAAGATACTGTTATATTTCTGGCAATGACATGGGAAAGAGTGTACCTGGCCTGGCTAGGAAAATATGTTTATCTGCCAAACAGAACTGCCAGGTTACATTTTTTCATTTGTGAAATAATGAAATACCCACTTGGCCATTAACAATCTAACCCCTGGAGATCTGATCAGGTTTGTGGAAACTCATAAAATTAGGTTCACATACAAGCAAAGGTGAGGGTGAGATCGGAACTTACAAGCAACAATCCCTTCCTAGACCCAATGCTAACAGTTTTCAGGCAGTTCGGCAACCCTCATTTATCACATCCCCACCAAAACGGCTGTTTTGTTTTGGGGAGATAAACCAGGATCTTCCATTACTGACCTGAGGTTAGGAGATTGCAACGAACTGGTTTATGCTGCCAGGACTTCCTACGAAGGGTGTTACTCCCCACTTGAAAAAGACACTACAAGTACTCTTTCACCTAAATGTTTAAATGACTTTAAACCACATCCATTTCTTTTTAAGTGGAACATTTAATGGCAGCAACACCATTTTGGAAGGGTTGTCCCCAGCCGGACACGTACACCCAATGCCTTCAACCACCACAAATTGTCAAAGTAAGCTAGCTCACTTTGTTTGACGCTCTGGTAAGCCCCAAACCGGGGAGTACAAGTCTGAAATGAGTTTAATCCTTACAACATTTCTCAAGAAGATCTTGAATTCACTGTTCATTTTGAAAGAAAAATACTTTGTAGTTATTAAAATGTTTACTTTTAGCACGCAGACTTTTCCCCACCCCTAAGTTTTTTTTTTCCCCAAGAAAACTTTCTCTTTGGGCAGAACACCATACAGAAGCTCTACATGGCTCATTACACTGATATAAATAAAGCAACAAAGAAACACGGCCCTGATCCCTAAAAACATATCTGGGGAGAAAAAAAAAGAATTGCACCATGCTGCTGAAGTTTTCAAGCTTTAAACATCTTACAGGACTATAATATAAAAATTTAAATTCAACTGTGAAAGAGCCAATTACATCAAAAAATAAAAAATAAAAATAAAAAAGATTGGGATGGTTTCAGGTATTGTTGAAGGAGCCATGGGGTTGAACTATTAGACTAGGTAACATTAAGGGTCCTTATTAGTCCCATTATTTCTAGGAAATTCTACTAAAGCCATCCCTGTGGTAGGGGAGAGGATGTTAAACTAAATTCTTAGGAGAGCCATACTCATGGATTCGACTGGAACACTTCAATAAATACTTAATGAAAAATGTCTGAATACTATTTTCTTATACATGTAACCCAAAGCCTTAGAATCAAAAACCTAAGGTTCACATTTTAACAAGATTTGCATTCTAGATCTTAATATATGCATAGTCTGAAACAATCCAATAAACATACCATTTCACCCTACAATATATACTAACAATATACCACATCACCCATCAAATAAATTCTGAAACACCCAATTAAAACCATTAAATGAAATTAAAACCATAAATTAAAACAATTAAGAAACACTTAAAGGGTAAAAATTTAAGATCTATATATTTGTACTTGTATTAAATGATTCCCAAACTCTATTCATTCTTTCCTAATTTCCTTTATTCATAACTCCTTGGATCTTTTAGTTAATTGAAAATCAGGTACACGGACAGACCAATGACATCTGTGTTTTGCAAGGGAGGCTAATAGCCAGCCAGCCTAAACCAGTCTTACCCTAAAGCCTTACCTGACCATACAGGCCCACACTAATGGCACCTGGCACCATGCTTCATCATTAATTAATCATGGATAGCCTTGCCGCTTTCCTTTTATTTAAGATTTTATTTATTTATTTGACAGGGATAGCACCAGAGAGGGAACATAAGCAGGGGAGTGGGAAAGGAAGAAGCAGGATTTCCCATGAGCAGGGAACCTGATGGGGGTAGATCCCAGGACTCTGAGATGATGACCTAAGGTAGAAGCTTAACAACTGAGCCACCCAGGCACCTGCCTTGCTGCTTTCTTTATAAAATTATCCCAAATTACTTAGGCTTTAGATTTTTACCAAAATTGTCTTAAGTGTGGATCTAGGTCAGCAAACACTTTTGTCAAGAGCCAAACAGTTAATATTTTAGGCTTTTGCAGGCCGTTCTCTGTTCCAAGTACTCAATCTTGCTATTTCAGGGGCTCCTGGCTGGGTCAATAGATAGAGCATATTGACTGAATCTCAGGATTGTGAGTTCGAGCTCCACAGTGGTTGTGGAGCCTACCTAAAGACAAACAGAAACACCTTGCTAATTTAGTGTAAAAACAGCCATATGAGACAACACCTAAACGAGCAAGTGTGGCTGCATTCCCATAACACTTTATTTATGGGCCCTAAAATTTGAATTTCATATAATTTTCACACAGCACAATTTTTTTCAACCATTTAAAAATGTAAAAATAATTCTCAGCTCCCAGGCATAACAATAATTGGCCACAGCAGGAAGCAGGCCACATTTGGTCTATGAGCCACAGCCTGATTCCTGATCTAGACCACCAAAGTGTGTCAACAAACAACTTCACATTCCCCCCAGGCCTCCAGCAGTAAATATCAGCAGATTGATCCTGTTTATCTTTCCTTCTATTCAGGAGAACTATCCTATGTCTTTGAAATACTGAGGCATCTAATTAACACATCAAACAGGGCAGATTTAACTAGTTGTTCCAAGGGCATATGAGAGCTTCAGCATGAATTAAGATTTTCCTTCTCAAAAAAAGGTAACAACCTATAAATGAAGGTCTGTGTGGTGTGGTAAGGAGACTTCTAGTAGCAGAGGTCATTCACTTTTAAAATCTAAAATGATGGACAAAACCACAGTCCACCAAAAAAGGCGGGGGGTGGGGGGATGAACCTGAGATTGAACCTTCTTCAGAAGTCCTCCCACAGGTGATGTCTCCTCACTGATACAACCCCAGGCAAAGAGAAGGAACAGTAATAGCAGCAGCTTAAACAGTCTTTGTTGGGGAGGAAGATAGATAGAAAACACAGAATTACCACCCCATATATTACAGCCACTACTCTAGTATTTTCAAGGAATCTCTTTGGTTCAAGTTTTATTTTAGCAGTTAGTCTGAAACCAGCTTCTATCTGTGGCTTAAAAAATCCCCACAACGTCATCTACCTTTTAATTCCTAGAATGGCATATAACTGTCTCCAGAAGCATTATACAGAGTTCAGATACTGTAAGTTCCCCCCCAAAAACTTCCAATAAAAAGAAAATTAGGGGCGCCTGGGTGGCTCAGTGGGTTAAAGCCTCTGCCTTCAGCTCAGGTCATGATCCCAGGGGCCTGGGATCCAGCCCTGCATCGGGCTCTCTGCTCAGCAGGGAGCCTGCTTCCCCCTCTCTCTCTGCCTGCCTCTCTGCCTACTTGTGATCTCTGTCAAATAAATAAATAAAATCTTAAAAAATAAAAAAAGAAAAAAGAAAAAGAAAATTAACTTCAAATAGATGTAGAAAATCAACTTCAAATGTTTCCCTGTGTTCAAAGAATCAGATGGAGTTTGGTGGGCCACGGGTGTGGGATACAGGACACAGCCCATACATTGGAGGACCATTATATATAGAAAACCAGGATCTTTTACATATGTGAACTTCAATCCCTGACTAACAACTCATAAATCACCCCTCCAGAAGATATAGTCTTATATAAACTACCTGCTGCCCTACCACGTCCTGAAACCACAGAAATATGAAAGACTACGTCCTAAAACCACAGAAATATGAAAGACTAACTTTATCAGGAGCCAAACAATTAACAATTTCAGGAGAAAGAGGACCATCCAAGCCTAGAAATTAAGACTTCAACATGAAATAAGTCTCTAGGAATTTTTGTCCACTGATACCATTCCTGGTCAGACCTGTGCTTTGGTAGTATTTTTGTATTTACTGTGCATGTATAACAAGGCCATCAACAAGACTCTGGACTAGGCCTCCTTCTACAAGTTGGGCAGAAGTTCTCAAAGGAAGGATACTACCAGGCTAATATGCAATCATCCTATTACTTAAAGATCCTAAATTGAAAGTTTTCTTAATATGGAGTGGTAATTTCCCAGATTGTACACCCTTCCCCCACCCCCTGCCAAAGACATGGCCTTCAGTCACGATCTACTACTCCACAGGGCTTCCCTGGTCCAAGACTCTCTAAAAGAAAACCTTTCATAGAGAGTAAGAAATAGAGTATGAGCTAGAAGTTACCAAAACATATTAAAAAAAAAAAGTCAGTGCACAGGAAGGACCAAACAATTGGGTCTCTATGGCTCTGGGGGCCTGAGCCACACAGGCCTCTATGCAATTAGTGAAGAATTTGTCAAGATGAATCAGACTACCAGCTGACAGAATGGTGAGGAAGGGGCCGCCCAAGCTGAGGGCAATTCAAAGAGACTTTCAAATAGCTACTTAACATGTCTGGTGAGCATTATTTAAATTTGATGGGAAAGCTTCAGAATAGTTCTTTCCAGCTTTCAAATCTCCTTTCTGATCTGCCAATCTTAAGAGAGGAAAAGGGAAGCTATGAAGAAGTGCATCTTCTGTGCTGTAAAGCTCAGTGCCACACTCGAGTGCTCCAGTACATAAACTTGCCTGTTCCCATGCGGTCTCTTCCGAAAAGAATGGTGAAAAGCAACCGGGATGAGTTGAGGATATGGCTAAATTCTCAGCAGGGGAAGAGCAGTAGAAAGCTCCCGATTCAAAGCAAAATCAACTCACAAAAAGCAGGGATCATTTCACCAATAATTCCAGCTCCACAAAGAAGTCTATCACAAAGCATCTGACTTCCCTAAGCAACCTGTGAGGAAGTCACGAAGCCATAAAATACGGTAACTGCTAGAAAAAAAGTCATCATTAGGTCAAAAACTAGTTAAGAGAATAACTGAAAGCTGGCTCTATCCACCATCATAAGGTGACAGTGACAGACAATGGAAAAGAGAAAGCACTCAACAAGGACATATGTGCTAGAGTCCCTTCTTCAGACAGCAGCTACTTAGTCTTTGAAAAGGGATGTCAAAGCATGAAGTCTCTGCTCAAAGCCCTCTGCTGTGGGTTAAAATGTGTCCCTCAAAAAGATATGTTGAGGGGCACCTGGGTGGCTCAGTTGGTTAAGCGTCCAACTCTTGATTTCGGCTCAGGTCATAATCTCAGGGTGGTGAAATCAAACCCTGTGTGGAGCTCTGTGCTGGCATAGAGCCTGCTTAAGATTCTCTTTCTCCCTCTCCCTCTGTCCCTTCCCACCTCAAGCACTCGCTCTCTCTTTAAAAAAAAAAAAAAAAAAAAAAAAAAAAAAAAAAAAAAGGTATGTTGAGTTCCTAACTCCCCATACCTATGAATGTGACCTTATTTGGAAATAGTACTTTGCAGATGTAATCAAGTTAAGATGAGGTCATATAGGATTAGGAGGGCCCCTATATCCACTGACTGGTGTCCTTAAAAGAATGTCATGTGAAGGCACAGAAACACACAGCAAAAGCCTGTCATGTAATGGAAACAGAGACTAAAGTTATGCTGCCACAAGCCAAGGAACACCAAGAATTACTAGCAACCACCAGAAGCTAGAGGAGACAAGAAAGGATTCTTCCCTAGAACCTTTGGAAGGAACATGGCTCTGTGGCTCTGCTGACACCTTGTTTTGGACTTCCAGCCTCCAAATCTGTGAGAGAATACATTTCTGTCATTTTAAGCCATTACAAAATGTTCCAGACTTCCCTTTATCTGGCTAACTTCAGCCCCTACTGTTCCCTCCCTAGTCACTCCATTCAAGCCACGCTAGCCTCTTTCCTGGTCCTCAAAACCCTCCCACCACTGGGCCTCGCCCCATCCCAGGATGGTCCTGCTTCAGGCCTTTGCAGATACCATTCACTCTGCGGAAAGGGTTCTCTCCCCAAGAATCTGCAAGGCTGTCCCCTCAATCTCCCCTTAGGGCCCTGCTCAAGTTCCCTTATTGGCAAGGCTCCGCCTAATTACCCTTCAGCATCTCTATCCCCACTCCATACACCCTATTCTCCTTCCACTGCTTTATTTTTCTCCATAATACTTAAGACAAGCTGACATAAATATCTTGCTTAACCTTTAAAAGATCCATCTCCCTCCATAATGTTAGCTTAGTGACAGCAAGACTTTTTCACTGCTAAATCACAGCGCACTCTATTAAGTGGATAAACAGATTCTATCAGGACAGGTGAAATTTTACTCGAAACTGGCTGAGTGACAAGAAAGGTTTCTACTAATTAAATGGAACAACAGAAGCTTTTGTAGATGAAGGGCAGGCTCAAGGTTGAGCTCTGAGGGGGCTAGGAGACTATCTCTGTGCCAGGTTTTCTTAGGTAGACTGAGAAGCTCACCACCATTCCTGTGTAGATTGAGGGGAAAGGTGAACAATTTTAAAGATTCCTTTCTATCTAAATAAATCAACTCTAGGGGAGCCTGGGTAGCTCAGTGGGTTAAAGCCTCTGCCTTCGGCTCAGGTCATGATCCCAGGGTCCTGGGATGGAGCCCCGCATTGGGCTCTCTGCTCAGCAGGGAGCATACTTCCCTTCCTCTCTCTGCCTGCCTGTCTACTTGTAATCTCTGTCAAATAAATAAATAAAATCTTTATAAAAATAAATAAATAAATAAATAAATAAACTCTTACCTATAATTTTTGTCCCCAGCCACACACACACCCCTGGAGAGTGATTTAGCTTCAGAAATAGCCAAAGCCAATTTAAACATACCTCCCTCCACCTCTGCATTACTACACATATTTTTGGTTTTGGGGAGGCCGGGGGGAAGGGCGCAGCAGGAATATCTGATAATGATAATTTCATCTTGCAAATATACAAATATACAACTACTTTCATCTTGCAAATATACAAAGAAAGCCTCTGACCACCACATTCCTAAAAAGCAAACAAAACCATTTCAAATAAGCCAGGAGCTTTAAAACAACTTTCTTAGTAACTACTCAATCCAAAGCTTTTTAAATGGCCCGAAGTTAACACTCCTCCTTTCCTCATTTACATCTTCAAAACTTTAAACAAAAGAGGCAGAAAATGAAAGTCTTTCTTTACCTTGGGTTTTGGCCCCTGGTCCTGCCAATCCTAGGGATGAATCACAGGATTCCTTGAGAGGCGATCTGATTGGTGTTTCAGCTTCAGGGGTCTCAAAATTACCATCAGAATCCGAGCTGCCAAGGGGGAAAAATGAGGAATTACCACTTTCAACGGTATTTCCGACACCCTTTACAGTCTACATACGGACAGAGGCTAAAGTCCAGCATTTTTGCCTAACTTTACAACCCACTAGTCCCAGCAGGGACTGGCCTGTGGGAGCTCACCATGGGGTTTTCTTGCTGGGCCCTTCTGGGCCTTCTGCCTGGCATCCTGTCTCCCTGATATTCCTCCATCCTCCGGAGCTTTTCTCCATCACGATTTATTTCCGAGGTCATCCTTTCTTCTAATATCCCCCCCAAAACGCTTTCCAACAGACTCCTTTTCTAACAGGAACCCCTTCTCATAGCCTTAAAAAATTAAGATTGCCCCCTCCTCCTAAAAATTAAGTCAGCTCTCGCCACGATCCCTTTTTCTTAGGCAGGCCTCTACCTGTCTGGAACTCACTCGGCCCCAAGCTGAGAATACGGTCACCTGCCTTCCTCAGTCACTCGGTGACAGCTCAGCAAAGACCACCATTTCTCACCAGCTGCCAGGGGCCTGTCATCACGCGACCTTCTTTACCAAGGCTGCATTTTCGGGACACACAGGGACACCAGGAGGGCCTGGGAACGACTTCTTCCCCACAGGGAGGGCCCCAAGTTCTACGGGTGTGATCAGTGACAGTGTGTGTGTGTGTAGGGGCGGGGGCGCGGGGCTCAAAGCTTAAGAGAAAGTGACTGAAGCAGACCGGGATGCGCAAAGACTGCAGATGCCGGGTTAGGTTCCGAATCAAGCTCATACTGAAACGGGGGAAAGGTAACACCGGACAGAACATCCTGAACTTTCGAATGCACAGCGGGGACCCTGCTACGGGTAGGGACGCAGCATTGCGATGATAATGGTTACGCGGCTGAGCGACCACACACACGCACACAGAATGAGTCGCAGATGGATGGATGGCAGCACGTCTGCATCTCGGCAGGGATGCGTGTACTTGCCTGAAACTCAAGGATTTGGTCTCGGCTTGCGAGTCCTCCTCCTCGGGGTCGCCCTCTGGCCCTCCGGCCTCGTCCTCTCCGGCGCCCCCGCCGCGCACCGCGGACCACGTCCATTTCGCCCACTGCACTGGGGACAGGATCTGCCAAGGGCTGAACGCCATGAGCGCGGCTCCTCTGGCTCCAGCTCCTAGGAGTAGGGGAAGGGGGAGAGCCTTTTTTCCCTTTCAAAATGGAGGGAACGGGTGACAGACGCCTGTAAGCGTTTCCAGCGGAGGCGCGGATGTGGTTAAACGAGCGCCGTCGGGGGCCCGGGTGGAGCGCTTCCTCTCGGCCGGCAGGCAACGCCGCTTCCTCCTCGTCCTCCTTCTCGAACGGTGCGGCCGCGGCCACCCCCGCGCCGGCGACTCCCGCGGGGAAGATGCCTCTCCTGGGGCCTCCTCAGGGCCCGGCCCGCGGCGCCGGGCGGCTCGGGTCTCGGGGTCTCTGGCTCCCGCCTCCCGGCCGGCGGGGCGCGCATCAGCTGCCGCGGGAGCCGCGCCCCAGGAGCCGCCCCCTTGGACCGTACTATTAGCGCGCGCGGGCGGGGGCGGCGGCGGCGCCGGGCCTTTGAAGTCCTCGGCGCGCCCGCCCGATCCCCCCGCCGCGGCGCCACTCTGGTCGCGCCCGGACTGCGGGAAGGGGGCTGCCGGGCTGCGACTCTGGCGGGCAGAGCACCCAGGCGCCCCCAACAGCTCCGTCAGCTGCAGGAGCCGGGAAGATCCTTTCTCTGGGTCCGCGCACGCTGGACTTTTCCTCCTTCCCTTCTTATTTTTTCAACTTGCTACTGTGACTTAATGGCGTTGTAACATTGAACCGCACAAAAGTGAAGCCCCGTATTTAAAAACACACACACGCACACGCGCGCACACACACACAAACTTTGAGGCCGCTGTTGCCTGAGGTTTCTCTCTCTCCCTGACATGGACAGCGTGGAAGATTTCAGCCTGTTCACCTCCGACCCTGTCACTCCCAGGATTTGGAAATTCCTCAGCAACGCTACAAGAGTAGCCAAGCGCTGGAATTGTAGATGTTTTGTCCCTCCCCAAACCGCAGTCGTGGGCGCTCTGGGGCCAGGTCTCTGGTAAAGGGCGCTCATGACCCTGTGAAATTATAGCCTGGTCGGTTTCCCATTCTTCTTTTTTGAGGCTTTCTCTTCATAACTTCTAAGCCTCTGATTTCTGAGTTCGTCCGCTGCTTCCGAAGTATGCCAACAGGCCTTGTGAAGGCAGCCTTCAAAATAAAAACCCTCTTTATGTTGGAAGACAGAGGAAGATAGCAGAGCTCTCCTCGGATTTTCTTCATTTTCCATATAGGGATCGCTCGCCTCAGAATTTCCAGTGCACCAAGGAAGCCGGCTCCACAAACCACAAACACCAGGCTTCACCATCTCCTTGCCTGGGTAGGGCGTTTCTTGTACTATTGGAATTTCCCAGAGTTGCGGTGATACTGTGAGGCGACTTCGGCTTCTCACAGAGAGAGCAGCCCCAGAATTTAGGAACAAAGTCATGCTGAAACTGCAGGAGGCCGCCCATCTCCCCGGAAAGGGGTTGGCACTGGCGAGGAGTCATGACTGTATCACACATTCGATAACAAACACAGAAGCAAAAAGAAGGCAAGATAAGGCATGGCAAGTAGTCTTACATAACAGAAGGGCAGCGGTTTGCCTGAGGTCTAGATAAAAGGGTTGGGGGTGTCAGGGTGCCTTAGAATTCACCCAGCTCCTTCCCAGAGAGAAACACAACTGTCATGACTGTTCTAGAGACAACAACAATGGGAAGCAAGCAGGAGTCTTTTTTTTTCTTTTTGCGTCCACATGAAATACATCACAATGTTACCCAATTTTTTGTATTTTTAGGTTTATGGCTCACCATTTACACATTCGGGTTGTAAGGTCCCCTAGGTTCCTGGATTTCACACAAGTGTTCTGTTACCTGGAAATCATATTACCCCCTGTAAATCAGTAACAGGCATAACCTGGATCCTGTTCATTCTTCTTCCTGAATAGTTCTCAAATCTTTTCAATCCTCTGCATCTCCATTGTAACTAACATATAGATCCCACACTGTCCATTTTTCATAAGTTTACTGTAAAAGTCTTCCAACTGGTTCTACCTCTGAAGGTTTTCCCACCTGGGGTCACCCCACCTGACTGATAGGTGACTTAGGCTCTAGTCTTGCTGTTCCTGCTCCTCTTTACTCCCAGCCCTTTGTATTCCTTGCCATAAACAGTAGAGAATTGGTTCTGAACTTTTGATATAGCCCAGAATCATCTGGGGTGCTTCTTTAAAAATACTAATCCAGATTACCAGCAGGACCTGGAAATCTGTATTTTTACCAAGTATCTTGGGGAAATTTTTCCACGGGATAAATTTGGAAAACAATAACTAGCTCGGACTGACTAATTGCTGCTTCCGGAACAATTTCCCTTTTGCCTGCAGAGTTTTGCACATTCCCCTCCCCCTTATCCCCCACCTGGAGCTCCCAGACCTTGACTGTCCAAACTTCCTTCATGACCCAGCTCAAGGGTCTGCTCTGGAAAAACAGGCTGATTTCTACCCCCACCTACCATCTCTATACCCCAAACGTTAATAGAAACCTTTATTGTGGCCCTTAGATGGTTTTTTTTTTTTTAAAGATTTTATTTATTTATTTGACAGACAGAGATCACAAGTAGGCAGAGAGGCAGGCAGAGAGAGAGGGGGAAGCAGGCTCCCTGCAGAGCAGAGAGCCAGATGCGGGGCTCGATCCCAGGACCCTGGGAATCATGACCTGAGCCGAAGGCAGAGGCTTTAACCCACTGAGCCACCCAGGCGCCCCCCTTAGATGGTTTTGAAAGGGGGCACTATTAATAGTTATACCAGACAGCAGGCATAAACCAGGATGTCCCCAAGATGTAGTCACCCTACACTTCGCACACGATATATAATGTATTTGTTTACATAGCTGTTCTCACTTCTGTACCATAAGTTTTTAAATTGCAGCGACCATTGGTTCATTTTTTCTCTTCGCCAAATTTTCAACGATAAAAACATAGTTTTTATCAGGGACCACATCATATTTGTGATTTATTCTTATTTCTTATTTATTTATTTTATTTATTTTTTATTTCTCCAGACATTAGGACAGGGCCACATACTTAGTAGGTGGTTCAGTAAATGAACAGAAGAGGAATATTCTAGTTTAGAAATAGATCTTATGAATTTGGCTAGGAGGACATAAATTCCTAAAGCCTGACTCCTCCAGGGAAAATCAAGTTTTGGAACTAGCACAGAGTGGAACTTGGAGCAAGTAATGGCCCCAGTAAGATAAAGCCGGACCTATCCAGTGATTTCTTGAAACTAGAGAAGCAAATGCCCAGGTTTCTGAACACTGCTCCTCGACAAGCTCCTGGACTTAATGTGAACAACAATAAAGGAAGTAAGTACTCAACAGCTTGCATTTATTTCATTGTCTAGAAGTTCAAGTAATGAGGCTAACTGACATATCAATTTTCCTGTAATTCTGGGAAAGAATGGGAAATGTTTGAAAACAGATATCCTAACCAAGGTAAACCATTTTGCTGCTATGTCCTCAGCAGCACAGAGCAGAATGGCTGCAAACACATGACCACATAACCAAACGGGACGTATTTGTTTTGGAAATGACCGAAAGCACAGAAAGGGCCCCATCTGTTCTCTTCCTTCCTCTGCTTCTTGTCCTTCACAGAAGCTTTGGATCAACACACCCTGAAAATCTGAAACGTAACTCCTTTGAAACAGTCCTTAATTGTGGTGTAGCCAAGCCAGGCATATCCTTTGCCTATAATGGATGTTCCAGAGGGATCTGCAAGATGGCTCTCCACAGTTAAAAAAAAAATAACAAGGGGCGCTTGGGTGGCTCAGTGAGTTAAAGCCTCTGCCTTCGGCTCAGGTCACGATCCCAGGGTGGGATCAAGCCGCAGGCTCTCTGCTTAGCAGGGAGCCTGCTTCCCTTCCTCTCTCTCTGCCTGCCTCTCTGCCTACCTATGATCTCTGTCTGTCAAATAAATAAATAAAATATTTAAAAAAAATAACAAAATAAAATGAAAGGGTAAGCAAACTCAAACAGGCAAACAACTAACCATTTCATAGCATAGCTATTCTAGTAAAGCCTGTAGGAATGGGTAGGCGTTGGGGGCAGATGTAGTTGGAGCCTAATTGGTATGGATCCCATTTACCTGGTAAAAAGTTGATCTTAACTCAAGTTGAACTTTATCCTGTAGTGGGGGGAGCAAACACCAGAACCTCCCTAGATAACGCAAGGCAGCAAGGAGGCCGTGGGGGTAGCTGTGCCATCTGGAGAAGACTGCTGTGGCGAAGGGGCAGCCCTACCCAGTTCCTGATGCCCAGCATTGCCATTTAACAATCTCCCAAGAGAAACTCAGATTGTGGATTTCATAAGACATCTTCCAATGTTTAATGTTCTTACTAATTTAAATTGTTTTAAACCTTGAGGAGGTCAACATGGTGCTGGATCAAAACAAAGCCATCAGTGTGCCTGGTGGCCCAGGGAACCTAGATGGACAGAGGGGAGTCATCAGGCTTTGAGCAAGTAAGTAACATTTCCATTTAGAAAGAACATTCTGGTAACAACCTGGGGGATGGGAGGGGAAGAGTCAAGACTGGGAGACCCAGAGAACTGCATTTCCCTGCCCCAAACCACCTAGAGAAAGCAGACGGCCTCTGCCCCAGAGGGTAAAGAAGCAGAATCAGAATTTGTGTCCTTAGCTTTCACTCCACTTGTTCAGGAAGCATCAGAGCTGTAAGCAATCCAAGCACGATGCAAACACTTTTACAGGGGAAGGACAGGAAAACCTACTGCTAAGGCAACCGAGTATCCGACAGCCAGTAAAATGAGAAAGCATCTGCTCTGAGATGATGGGAGTGGAGGAGGCAGGGGAGGAGGGGGGGGCCAGGATGGTAAGAGAGCATCGGGGCTGAAGTAGCCGCAGTGAAAACCGAAAGGTCAGGCACGCAGGCAGACAAACCCGTCAATGTATCCGTCTTCTCTCACAATCTAGGAATCTGGTGAGCAAGAGATACATCGAATTCAACTAAGATTACATGCCAGATGGATGATGTCATCAAAGTGGCTGGGCAGCTTTGAAGCATGTAGGCAAAGTACTGGCCTGGAGAACAGCAACTCAGTCGATGTGCCTCAGTGGAACCCCTGCAGAACACACCCCATTCCCCAACCCTGCTTTTTGAGAGCCATCTGCTCATGGGATGAGGGTTCTAAGACATGGTGGGGAATTCCCCGCACCCAGTTACTCCATCAACCTGATCCTTGAATGCTCTCTCCTTACTCACTAAAGGTCCTTGCAAGGTGCCTAAGACATAATGACTTGACAGTACTTTATATCAATAAAGTTTCATCTGATCCTTATAATCATTCTCTCCGGTAGTGGGGCAGGTCTTCTCATTCTCAGTTTGCAGGTGAGGTAGCTGAAGCAGAAAGGGCAACCACCTGCCTAACGTCTTACAGCTAACTGCCGCCGGAGCTGAATCGAGAAGGCTAGTCTGTCAGTGCCTTTGGTGCACTATCACACTGGAAGAAAGCAGAATGCCCTTGCAGCCACTGGGTAGCCTGCCATTCCGTCAGCTGGACACTCCTCTCAATATACCGCTGCTGCAGTCCCTGCTTCCTGCTTACCTGGCATGAAAGCCGCAGCCAAGAATACCTAGTCCCCCTCCACCCGCAATGCCAGTAGGAGTCCTGCTTTCCCAGCTGACCTCAGTCTAACCAGGCAACAACTGTGCTGATGTCTGCACAAGACAACATGGCAAACAAGGGCATCTGACATATTCAAATATGTTAACGTTACAGTCTGAACCTTGTAAGATCAGATTGTATTCTTACCTATAGGCTACAATCATCTGTAGAATTACAATCTTGCCTCCACTACCCAAACACACCCAAATCAGAATTTATATGATGCATTTGCGCTGAAAATTATATCACAAAGAGAACTTCCTTTCTAATTTTTTAATGCTCTTTTAGAGCTCCAGAAAGATTAAAACAGATCTAGATTGCATCTTTAGAGACTTGGCCAAGCTTCCCACCAAGGGCCTGCTCAGAGACCCTTGTCAAGGCTTTGCTTTGGTGAATAATTCTTGTCAGGTCGACCCTCTGATCTATTCTGTTTTGTATCACAAAAGTAAAGTTTGACTTTCCAAAAAGTATGCCATTCAGCCTAGGTCACAATCAGACTTATAGCAGAACTGCCACGTGGCAGAGTTATACTGTGTCAGCTTTCAGTGGGAGGTGGGAAAAAAAAAATAAATCTATTCTGTGATGTTTACACTGACCTAGCATCATTTAAGAGCCAGTTCTTATGAAGTTCTCTCCCATCCCTGTCAGACAGCATGACTGTATGTTTATTGACTTTCTGAGAAAGTTCACTTTAGCTCTACCCTGGGATGGAGAAGTATTAGCGAAAGAGTTGTTGAGTATGAAGGACAAAAACAGAGACAGGTCAGTCTGTTCATTCTAAGTGAGGAAAATAACCCCAATATTATTCCTAATTCTTCCCACCAACAACCACAAATCCAAAGTTGAAAACAAGCCAAGAATGAACACAAAAGATCCAATTAAAGCATTGAACTATCTTTAAATTTAGAAAATATTTTCTATTCCAGGAGATACAAGTGGTTTTTCTGGCTAAACAGCATTATTGAAGTTACAGAGCCTGTTAAATAGGTAGACCATCTTGTAAAATTATTGTTATTGATTTAGTACACTTTGTGTTCTATTTTTCTTAAAGATCTTTTTTTATTTATTTGAGAGAGAGAGCACAAACAGATAGAGGGGCAGAGGCAGAGGAAGAAACAGACTCACTGGCAAACAGGGAGCCCACTGTGGGTCTCGATCCCAGGACACTGGGATCATGACATGAGCCAAAGGCAGATTTTTAACTGACTGAGCCACCCAGGCCACCCCTGTATTCTTCTATTGAACTTATTATATTCCTTTCCTTTTCAGCAGATTAGGCATTAAGAAAAGTGGGCCCTCTGAATCAGGCAGCTTAACATGTTAAGCCTCAGACAAGAAAACCATCTGAAATCCTTGCTCAGTTGTTTGCGAATTTAAGTTTCTAATAATGAATATTATTCCAAATTTGAGAGATCTACATTACCTCATGGTTAGATAGTAGGTAGAATCTAAGACTTGAGTTAAAGAGGATGAAGGAATTTAGGAAATTGAAATAGAATAATACTTCTTCTCCTGTAGCCATTTTATTCCCTCTCCTCTATCCTACCTCTAAAATAAGTCTCCCAAATAATACACCTGGAACACTAGAGCAATACTGACCCCGTGACCCAGGTTTTCTGATATCACCCTGATAGCAAATATTCTACCCATTCTATTTGTAAATACATGTCTCCATTTTCAATTGATGAAATACGGTCACTAAGAAGTTGGAAGATAACAGATTGGGATGACAGCTGGAAAGGACAGTAGAGATTGTGGGGTAGTTAGGGAGGAGGGTTTGGGGGAGGAGTATCCACCCAGAGAAAGAATAAAATCACAAATTCCAAAATAATTGGGATACCCACTCTATCTAAATCCTCACTTGGGGGGAATTTCATGACAGTAATTCTTTGTGACTGATAATCACAGTTTCTAAGAGAAAAAGATGGGAAAGTAAGTAGCAAACTCCATGACATGGCATGCAGCCTTCTGTTACTTCCAGCCTTTATCTTTTTAGAACAAAAGTTCAACTGCCATATTTGGGTTCTGAAACCGCATGTGTGTGAAAAGTGAAGGAAAATATGTCCTTTTACTTCTCTGTTACAGTATGAAGTGGGGAGAAGGGAAACCTATCCTTTTTAAGTATGTTAAAAATTTTTTTAAACTCCAAATGTTGACACATTGCTCATTTGCATCACTAATATAAGCTAACCAACTAGCTAAATAAATGGAAGGACATTACAAATTACAAATTCAATCAAAATTCAATCAAAATTCCTAGAATTTTTTTTTCTTGGGATTTTTCAATATTTTCCAAAAGTTTATTTAAAAAATAAACAAGTGATGGGGTGCATGGGTGGCTCAGTGGGTTAAAGCCTCTGCCTTCGGCTCAGGTCATGGTCTCAAGGTCCTGGGTTCAGGCCCCGCATCAGACTCTCTGCTCGGCGGGGAGTCTGCTTCCCCTTCTCTCTTTGCCTGCCTCTCTGCCTACTTGTGATCTCTCTCTGTCAAAATAAATAAATAAAATTTAAAAAAAATAATAAACAAGCGAGCATATTTTAGATTCTTTTAAAAAAAGAGAGAGTCAAGAAGGGGATTAGGTCCAACACGATATTAAGACACATTGATGACAAAATGGGCATATCCTTGCTCTGTGAAACAGAATGGAAAGCCAAGAAAAAGACACAAAATATATGAATCTATTATATGATAAAGATGATGTTATAATACAGTGGGAAGGAGAAGATTATTTAATAAGTAGTTGGGGAATAAGTGATTGGCAATGGAGAAAAAGATCAAGTTAAACCTCTACCCCAGAGCATATACCAAGATAAATTCCAGATGGGTTAGAATGCTAAATAATAAAAATCAAACCACAGGGAGAAAACAATCCAGAAACAACAGAATCTGTCAAAGCTTCGTCAGAAGGATGACTGCCCAATCTTTCAAGTAATTAACGAAATCACACTCAAAATAAAGATTACAGATTTGGCTACAGAAGAAGAGTAAAGCTACTAAATGTTTGCCTTCAAATTAAAAGGCAAACGACAGGCTGGGGAAAATAATAGCAACCAAAAGCTAATATTGTTATTACCCAAGGAACTCATGAAATTGTGAAGATCATCGAAACCCCAGCAGAAATCAGCAATTATAACTGCTTGCTATGTGTCAGACACTAAGCTAAGTGCTCTTTATGTGAATTATCTTCTCTAATCCCTACCTCTGGTCCCACAGTATTGGAGGGTATTATTATAAGGAAGGTATTAGTATGACCTTTAAAAAAAAGAGGTCAAGTTGACTACATTTGCAATGTCTAGAGGAGGGGCTTAGCAAGAGGGTTTTCAGAAGATTGTGACCTCTCTGAAATTATATGCAAAATTATGTGTGTGTGTGTATTTGCACTCATCTCTCCCCACCTCATCCCCATATACCATCAAGTTCCACTCCAGAAACAATGCTTTAGGCCGATTAAAGATTAATTTCTGAATCTGAAAGTAGAACCAATAGATTCTCTTCCTCCAACAGTTAAAGGGAAGTTCTAACCAGAAGGGCCCTTACATGGAGAACACAAACCTGCCGGAGATAAACACAAGAAGCGGCAAGTTTGGGAGACACACAGCACAGTGCAGACACCGGTACTAGTGGGCAACCTGTGGGTCTAATCTAAGCGACACCCTCATTACAAGGAGGCATTTGCCTGGGGAGCCAAGGTGCCATCAAAAAGGAGATCTTCCCCAAGGACTGCCTACCGACCCACATGAGCATCCTCAAGTGCACTTTATGTGGGAGGAGCAAAAGAATTAGTTTTAACACGTGTCTCTTTGGGGTGTTCTCCTTTTGGGGTACTTCCTTTCCAAGAAACCATGTTGATGAGGTACACCAGACTCCAGGAGTCCCCCCTGATCTGACATGTCCCTTTTTGTAATTTCAGTTACCTGCGGTCAGCCAGGGTCTAGACGCGGAAGATTCTCCTTAGACACTGTTAGAAGGTCAGTAGCAGCCTTACGCTGGGTCCCAAGGTGGACGTCATTCACCTTGCTTCTTTTCATCATGTAGGCATTTTATCATCTCACATCATCACAAGAAAAAGGATGAGTGTAGTACAATAAGACATTTTGAAAGACCTCATTCACATAACTTCCATTACAGTATGGTATTATAATAATTTATTTTATGGTTAATTATCATTGCTAATGTCTTACTGCACCTAATTGATAAATTAAACCAAGTCATCGGTATGTATAGGAAAAAACATAGTATATATAGGGTTTGGTACTATCTGTGGTTTAGGAATCCACTGGGGTGAATTTAGGCATCCACTGGGGGGTTATCTCTAGTGAGTAAAGGGGAAGGGGTTTATCTCTGGTGGGTAGAGGAGAACTACGGTGCTAGGTGGGGGCATTTTCCCATCTGGGAAAAAGTGGGAACAGTGGCAGGGCTCCGTGGTGGATGGTGTTGCCAAGGCCCGTTTCTGTGCAGCAGGAAGCTTAAGAATCTGGGGACTCTCTTTAAGAAAAATACAAAAGGACCTTGTGAATACAATGCGGGGGGCCCTTCTGGAGACCCTGCAGGGGACCTACCCAAGTGAGGGGTCCTGAAGTTAAAGCTGCATTAACATCATGGTAAATTCAACTCTGCCCAGAGGGCGAAAGAAAGCCTCGTGTCTCTGGAGAGTCCAGCAAAGCCTCAACTTGGTAAGTGAAAATATTGATCTATTGAAGGAAGGGGTCACATTGCCCTCCTCTAGCTTCCAAAAGGCAATGAAAAATTTTAACTGTTGGAAGTTCGATAAAGGGGTCAAAAGTTATCTCCTATACAATGTGTGAAACCTAACTCATGGTTCTATTGCTTCTGTACAAGTGTAAATACACACACACACATTTTAATTATGATAAAAAATAAAAACTGTAATACTCAGGGGGAGGGGGTGGAGAGAGGGTGGGGTTATGGATATTGGGGAGGGTATGGGCTATGGTGAGTGCTGTGAAGTGTGTAAGCCTGACGATTCACAAACCTGTACCCCTGGGGCAAATAACACATTATATGTTAATAAAAAAAAACTGTAATATTTCTCTGACATCATGTGCCTTCTGTACCCTTATCCTTTGGACTTCCACAGCCACCCCAGCAGAGTCTAACTTCCTCCCACAGCCATTATTTCCTTATTTCTTCTGGTAAAAGAGCCCCCTGAGTTTCCACTGGGCACATGGCCACCGAGCAGAGGCCACATTTCCCTGCCCTTTCTGCAGGCGGGAGTGGTCTTGTGACTTAGTTCTGGCCTGGGAGAAGTGACCCAGGTGGCAGGTACGACTTTGGGGTGACGTCTTTAAAAAGAAAACTGCTGTGTATGCCCTGTGTTGTGAGCTGGTGCTGAGCCAGCATCTACCGTGTGGATGAGGACCACACTTGGGAGATGGCAGAACGGATGGACGGAGCCACGCCTGACCTCTGGACTGACCTCTGGACTGACCTCTGGACCAGAGCGGCCTGCCGCCCTAGACCAACACACCTGAGACCTGTTATGTAAGAGGAATAAAAGGCCATCTTTGTGCTATTCCCTGCTGAGTCTCCTGGTGATAAGCAACCTCACCTCCTCCTTACAATGCAACTTGTTTTGGGGCGTTTAGCATCTTCAATTTCCTTAGATGGCAATATGGGAAGAACCTGCCTTAAATGTCATTCCACATCATTATGAGAAAGATGACATTTGGGTTCTTTCCAAAATGCATCCTATATCACAGTGGTGTCTTTTTTCTTAAAGCCAGAAAATTGCCCAGCCGTGAGACTCGAGCCTGCCATGTGGATGAGGTGGTCTAACTACCCTGAAAACAAGACTGGGCCCACCCTTCCCTCTCCCGTGATGATCTGAGTTGTAACACCACCTTTCTGGAAATTAGGCAGTCGTGTCTTTAAACATGACAGGTGTGGGTGAAAAGCTAAAGGAAAATGGAAGTCAACACTCGGTCTTCCAGGCAGAATGGATTTGGATATTGTATGAAGGATATAATCTCTGCTTGAATTCTTCTTGAGTATTTCTTGGAAATAATATGACAAATCCAGAACTACTATATAATAAATATAAGTATTTTGCCAATTCAAAGGCTGAAATCATAATTGACCCACATTTTATAAAGAAATTAATCACTGTTGTTCTTTGGCTTGAATACCAACTGGTGTTATTTCCGGTTACTCACCCATAAAATATTTTTTTAGAAACTGTTTTCATGCAGACTCATAGTCAGTCGGTCATTTTGTTGTATTATCTTACAGAAGTGCCATAAGTCTGGTTATTCTTACTGTTCTTCTCAGTACCTCATCGTGTAAGATGTGGTAAGACTGTATGGATTTTCTACTTCCTTTTGCCAAGGCACAGATAACTACTGAGTAGAATGTATTTGCTTCAAATCATTTTCTGAACAAACAATAAGTCAGTGACTCTAAACCTAATCATCTGCCCAAGATATCACAGAACTACAGAAATTTTTAGATGGAAAGGACCTTTGCCAAAGTCACTGAACTGAATTTCCTTGTTTCCAGATGGTCACCTGAGTCCCTGAGGCATTAGGGATTGTCCAAGGTGCGGTCAGGCACCAACGTTCGCATGACTGGGACTTACATCTTTCTGGCGGGAAGTATAAATTCTAGGCTTTCTCCCCAACCCTAACAGATATACACACTTGGTATGTGGAATAGAGATAAAACTCCACCCTCACCCCCGCAACAATAGCCTCATTTTATTTTTTTAAGTAGTTCCATGCCTAGCATCGAGCCCATCACGTCATCCTCAAAAGCAACTTGAACTGTTTTATAAAACAAAGAATTCCTTTTTTTTTTTTAAAGATTTTATTTATTTATTTGACAGAGAGAGACACAGTGAGAGAGGGAACACAAGCAGAGGGAGTGGGAGACAGAAAAGCAGGCTTCCCGCAGAGCAGGGTCCCAATGCTCTATCCCAGGACCCTGGGATCACGACCTGAACCGAAGGCAGATGCTTAACGACTGAGCCACCCAGGTGCCCCAAGAATTTCTTTATACAAATAACATTGTGCTTTGTCTAAAAAGTATTTTAAATACCTTTAAGGGAAAATAATGCATATGTTCATTCTTTTATTCAATCATTCCACAGACTTTACAAATGACAAAACAAATCTAGTCCTTGCCCACATGGAGCTTAGGCATTAGTGAGTTTAGGAAGCAACGAAATAAATATGTAACTTACAAACTGTGGAGTGTGCTTTATCAGAACAGCACAGGGGCCAAGGTCAAGGCCAAGGAGGGTGGGGGGTTAGTGGAGATAAATCAGGGAGGGGACAGGCTGAGGCCCGAGGGATGGATGTGGGAAGTGTCAGGGTAACAGCGTCCCGGCAGAAGAAAAAGGAGTCTCTGCTTCAGATAAGTGTAGCCAAAGCAAAGCAAGTGAGGGGCAGAACTGTCCAGATATTGTTAGTGGAGCAGGAAAAGCCCAGGTTTCCGGGGGGGGTAGGGGGCCTGCTGGAACATGGTCTTAAAAAGGTGAGTTTTTGATGACACACAAAAGAACAAAGATGAAAGGAAAACTCACCCATAATTGTGCTTTTGATAAACCGCCACTGTTAAAATGTTGGTGAACAATATACCCTGTTCTTTTCTTTTTCAAAGTACATATGGCGTCAAAATATTTCTATTTTTCTAATTATTCTCTGTCTTTCCCGACTAGAAGTGGCTCCATGAACACAAAGCATCTTGTCTACCTTGCTCTGTCTGCGGATAATACTTGATGACTGAATGAATAGACACAAACTTCCAAATACTCCTCTTAAAAATACACAAGCATGGGGCGCCTGGGTGGCTCAGTGGGTTAAGCCTCTGCCTTCGGCTTGGGTCATGATCTCAGGGTCCTGGGATCGAGCCCCGCATCGGGCTCTCTGCTCAGTGAGGAGCCTGCTTCCCCTTCTCTCTGCCTGCCTCTCTGCCTACTTGTGATATCTCTCTCTCTGTCAAATAATAAACAAGATCTTAAAAAAAAAATACACAAGCATGTACTTATGAGCATGGATAGACAGGCAGACAGACAGATACTTTTACACATTGTGATTTAAATATCATACCACCCTGTGCTAGAGGTGAGGACTTAATCCCTAACTTCTCCAGTTTTCAGCTGGAGCTCTACTCCTCAGGGGAGGAAGTGGGGACGAGGATATGAAACCAGTGTCCTTCCTGACCCTGTTGAGCCCATGTGGTGCTCTCTCCCTTAGTTGCAGCAGTAAGCCTTTCCTTGCCTACCAACATTTACATCATTTGTTCCCCATAGAGGGATCTTCAGGGGGTTCACTGTTCCTCATTATAAGTGCAACTGTGACAAATAATGCTACACGTGTATTTTTTCACACAGAGACAATGATTTCTTAAGAGTTAAAACCCTAGATATGGGACTGTAGTGTCAAAACACGTTTTAATATTTGGATGACTATAGCAAAACGGCCCTCCAGAAAGGCTGCACTAATTTACCTTTTTAAATGACGGCGTATGAGATAGCCTTGTCCCTCAACCTTAACCAACACTGAGTTCAGTGCATCTGAAACTATGGCAAGTAGGTGGAAATGACATTGTTGGTTTTCTCTGAACACATTTGATTGCTAAAGGAAGTCTGAACATCCGTTAATGTATTTATTGAACCAGTGGCTGACTCCCTTCCTTTCCTTCTTTCTTTGGTAAATGGAGTGTTTAAGTCCTTTGCCTTAAATCAGTAGTTCCTCCCGGCCCTGGGACCAGCAGCATCAGCACAGCCTGGGAATTAGCAATGCAAATTCTCAAGACCCACTCTGAACCTGCCAAATTAGAAACTTGGGGGTGGGGGAGGGGGTAAGGGAGGGGCAGCTTCTGTGTACTCTCCAGTGCAAAACAGCCACGTTGCAGACCCTCACTCTCTACACAGGATATAGGTCTCTAACTTCCAAACTAGAGACAAAAAGCTTTTTGATCAACAGCAAATTCCATATTTCCTCCACAAAATGGTATTTGTGGACTGAATTGCACTTACCATTTCCTTTCGTTCAAAATATTCTGAACTACCTCAACAGGACCCAGGAGCCTACTGCATCACCAGTACCAACCTCACAACAGTACCCTGTGATGACACCTGTACTATCTGCCTAGACTCATGAACCCATTCTCTGAGCAAAAGTCACATTTTCTTTGAGCAGCCACTCCCTCCCACGCTCAGGGCCTGTGGTTTGGGTCTCCTGCTCCTGAAGCAGGAGTGGGAGAGTGAGTCAGGCCTGACTAAACACCACATTCCACAGCCAGCCCCCTGACCCCCCCCCCCCCACAGGCCACCCACATCTGGTTCTGCAAAAGGCACATGACCCAAGCCCATCCAACTTACGTCTCCTGACAACCTCTCTAAACTTGGTCACCACTACCTCTCCTATTTCCTGTATCAAACCTGGGCCCTCTGGCAGGATTCGGAAGAAAATCCAGCAACCAGAGGGAGGGAGACATGCTGAAAGCTGCCCACAGGAGCCACCTGTAGGAGAGATGGCCTTTACCATGGTAACTGCAGTGTATTCAGCAGGAATCCCAGAGTGATGTCAGCAGACAGTATGTGCACAAATGTGACTCTGCACTGGGATTAGCCAACTTGATGGGCATTTTCATTAGTCATTGGCCTCTTGGTTCAATAATCCCTTTATTTAAGAAGCTCTGTAAGCCTCAAGTAATGACAGCTGGTAGACATATTTCCCAGGCTGGTGGATGCCAGGAAAGGATATGAGGAGTCTGTGTGGTAACATTCTTCAGCCTCATTCCAGGGCTCCTGATACATCTGCTTGGTAAAAATTGGCCTCAGATGTTCCCAGAATTCACTCTCCCTTGCCAGCACCACCAAGGGCCACATTTAAAGAAACTCCCTAACGCTCAGATGCTGGAATCTGTCTTTTCTCCCTGTGGGGGCTGATTTTTTCCCCCTCAAATAAGATATTCACAATTATCTTTAGTACCTACACTTTAGTAAAATTAACTCATTCAAAACCATCTACTGAGTGCCTCTCAGCATGGGCAAGGCAGGCCAAAGGAACTGCTTATTCTCTCTGAAATCGACATACAAAGCAGGGACATTATAAACAGCATAATGCAAGGCACTGATTTGTTTCACACATCCCCAGCCTCTGCCTGACGAAAGTGGAGGAAAGCTCAAGTATGACCAAAAAAGGAAACACCATGATTCAGCTTCCACAGAGGGTTTTCAAATGCGTGAAGGGGAAAAGTATGGGGGAGAGGAAGAAAAGAGGGAGGGAGGGAGGAAGGGAGGGAAACCTGAGCGTGGTGACGTTACTGATGGCAAAAGAGGAATGTGAGCCCAAGTCCGTGCTCCCCTCAAGATTATTCTGCTCCTGGGGAGCAATTTTCATGCTGATAAATAATGTAGCATCAAAAAACCTCTCTGCTTTGTACAGAACATGAGAAATCTGGGATTTGATACTGTCAGCTAGAGTATTCATAATACTCTATTCAAGACACAGACAGCCCTGAATACAGCTCTTCGGCTCAGCAGGGGAAACCACAGTCATCTGACATCTCTATGTCTGCGACTGTCACAGCCCTGGGAGGAAGGATGTGTGGGAAAATCAGCGGCAGCCACTCAGGCCCATGTTCGTGTGTACACACACACATGTGCACACACCCCCACATACACACACCTCACACACACTGCACACACACAGTCACACACAGAGACCCACATACACACACCCACACACCACTACACAGTTACACGCACACCACACACAGATACATACGACAGAATCACACACACACACACACACACACACACAATTACTCCCACTCATTGTCACACACACCCCACACCCCTCCAGGAGGCGCTGTTCTCCAGTCCTCCCACCAGGGGGCGCCACCCACCAACCACACCTCCTCACACACATATGGTACACACACAGAGACACACACACACACATACACATCGACACACATAGCCCCCCCCCCTCCCCGCATACACAGGCATATGCACTTCTCATACACTTCAGTCCCGACACAAGCCCCAGCCCCACTGACCATTCATTCATATAGGGATACGGAATCAAGCAAATAAGACAATCATCAGGGGTATAAAAACAACTTCCACTTAAAAGACAAAGACCATAAAACTGGGAAAGGACTGAAAAATGAGAAACACAAGGAGAAATTAAAAAGTGTAGGCCTAGGGAAACAAAGACTGAGAAAAAGAGACGTTGAAAGCGCCAGTCACGTTTGGATTTGGTTTTGTTTGAGTTTTGGTCTCTGAAACATTCTTCAAAAGCTGGGCTAACCCCACTTCTTAGAAGAACAGGCATCCTGGAATGTTTATAGCAGCAATGTCTACAATAGCCAAACTATGGAAAGAACCTAGATGTCCATCAACAGATGAATGGATAAAGAAGATGTGGTGTATATACACAATGGAATACTATGCAGCCATCAAAAGAAATGAAATTTTGCCATTTGCAAGGACGTGGATGGAACTAGAGGGTATTATGCTGAGCAAAATAAGTGAATCAGAGAAAGACAATTATCATATGATCTCCCTGATATGAGGAATGTGAGAGGCAGAGTGGGGGGGGCTTGGGGGGTAGGTAAGGAAAAAATGAAACAAGATGGGATCAGGAGGAGACAAACCATAAGAGACTCTTAATCTCATGAAACAAACTGAGGGTTGCTGAGGGGAGGGGGGTGTGGAGAGGGTGGCTGGGTTATGGACATTGGGGAGGGTATGTGCTATGGTGAGTGCTGTGAAGTGTGTAAGCCTGATGATTCACAGACCTGTACCCCTGGGGCAAAAAATGCATTATATGTTAATAAAAATAATTAATTTTAAAAATAAAATAAAACACACACAAAAAAAGAAGAAGAGGAGGAGGAGGAGGAGGAGTAGAAAAAGAATGGGCATCCTGCTGGGTGAGGGGAGCACCAGGGTCCCCTTCTCTCTGCAAATGAAACCTTCTACTCTGCAGATTTGCCAGCCAGGAGCTACAGCAACCGCCAGGGGGCACCAGAAAGTTTTGTCACACATTCAATCAACAAACAGTTTTTAAAGAGAGTTTCTTCAAGGTTTCTATTTCCACAAATACAAAAAGTCACCATGAGTCCCCCCCACCGCGTCAAAAACAGGGTGTTTATCCTGCAATTCATCCCTTGCATACCAATGAACGATGTATGAAGGAGAGGGAAGACTTCCAACTTCTCAGAAGCCACAAAAAAATCGGCTCAGAACCATGGCATTTGGAGTGAAGAATGCACGCCCAGGAGAGTCAGGATCCCAGCCAGCAGAAGGTAAGAGAAGTATGGAAGAATTCCCAATTTCATCCTCCCTCAGTCCCTGTGTGCCTTTCTCCGACATGTACTATAAGCTGGTATCAGATGACTCTCATTTTATCCCACCCAGCAAAGCAGTCGCCTGAAGAAACCGTCTCACCTCAGACCAGCGCCGCCAAGAACTAAGCGGATGGTGGATGGCGCCCCCTGGTGGGAGGGCTTGAGAACAGCGCCTTCTACCTGGCAAGAAGCAGGTGAAAGAGGCCAGCTCCACACCTTCCTACCTCTCCCTCTCTTCACCGCCTCTCCCCTCCCGCCGGGCTATTGTCAGCTACTTTTGAAATTTGGACACATCTCTTGGTTCTAATCTTGTCCTCAAGGGAACCTTCCAACAACCACTTCAGGTATCAACTGTAAAGGTGGCCCATGTTCTTCAGAACTTGACTTGTGTTCCCAAATGTCATCACTACGGGCCACTGGACTTGTACCAGCAGGAACCGTGGCTTCACACACGTGGAACCAGTGGATGCACGGGTTTGTGAAGGCAAAGTAAGGAATGGGGGAAGGACTGGACTCAGAAATGCTTAAAAGGTGATGTCTCTCAGGTAAAATGTCAGTCATCTTCCCATCAATACTTCATGTCTAAGCCTTCCTAGTTTTGTCTACAATAGACAAACCCTTAAACCCCTATTTAAGAGCAATTTTGATGTAGCCATAGAAACATAACATTTTGCAGTTGTTAGGAAAGCAAGACTCACAGACAAAAATAATTCTGCAGAGAAACCCAGGAAAAGCATTCTATCTGCTCTGTGTAAATGCAATAGAGTAAATGGGTATTTATCTACAGGATGGGCAGGACAGTGTTTCTCAAACATTTACTTTGCTGAAACTATGTTATCACCAGGGACCAAGCCATAAAAACTTATTTTCTAGCAGATAAACGGAAGCCTCTGCTGGTTAATGAGTTGCCTACGTGGCCAGCTGACTCTGGAAATGACTGGTAATTTTGTTTCTTCTGCTTCAGCAAGGTGCATTAGATTGAATCCCAGCTCTACAATTTACTGGCTCTTAACCTCCTCCAGGTTTCTTAACTTTGTCTAGGCCACGGTTTATCTCACTGTAAAATTGGGATAATAATATCTACTTCATAGGGTATAGGAAAGGATTTTTTTTCCAAACATTTATTTATTTTAAAGACAGAGTACATGAAAGCAGGGGAAAGGGCAGAGGGAGAGAGAGAATCTCAAGCAGACTTCCCCTAAGCACAGACCCCAACATGGGACTCAATCCCACGACCCTGAGGTCACGATCCCATGACCCTGAGATCATGACCTGAGCTGAAACCAAGAGTTTCAGCTCAGGTCATGAAGTCAGGTCAAACCAAGACACTCAACTGACTGAGCCACCCAGGTGCCCCAGGATAGGAAAGGGTTAAACAAGATAATGCATTTGCTTCAGGATCCCTGACACTCTTAACTTTTATATATTGTATATATGTGTATTTTCATTTGGAAAAAGTCTACATTTTTCATAGGTTTACATGACATTTTATCGTATTATCAAGGGATCTGTGATCCAAAGGAGTTTTAAGAGCTGGTGCTCGAGAGCACAGCATCTTCCTAAGATTCCTAGGGGCTCTCATCCTTACCAGTGACATACCACGCTGTTGGGCTTTTATGCGGACTTGTGGTAGGAGACAAATGTGTGAGTTAAATTAGAAACAGAACTAGCCTGCTTTCAGAAAATAGATATGACTCCAAAGTTTCTGTGTAATACCCCTAAATTTAAGCAAGTCAAATATGATTTCTTTTGCCTACAGTTGTTATTAATAGCATTTGCAGCAGGCACACCACAAGATTGGTCAAAGCAAAATTGTACTATGTGCAGGCAAAATATATATATATGAAATCGCCAGAGTATCTTTAGCATTGAGAATTCTGAAAACGAAGAAATGTCAGTGTGAGGAATGCTCTTACTCTCTGGATTTAACCAAGTCTCTATAGGTAGAAGAGCTGGCAGATAAAGGATGAGTAGAGAATAGTGGTTAATCATTTGCCATTCCTTATATAAACCCACAAGGACTTTATATCATATTACCATGAAATATAAAGTCTAGACTGTCCAAGAAAAGTGTGTGACAGCATGCAGATGACCTGAGAGGATCTGAAGGCACTACTGTTTCCAAACGGGAAGATAAACTGTTTAAAATGAAACCTTCAGGGGCGCCTGGGTGGCTCAGTGGGTTAAGCCTCTGCCTTCAGCTCAGGTCATGATCTCAGGGTCCTGGGATCGAGCCCCGCATCGGGCTCTCTGCTCGGCAGGGAGCCTGCTTCCCCTTCTCTCTCCTACCTTTCTGCCTACTTGTGATCTCCCTCTCTGTCAGATAAATAAATAAAATCTTAAAAAAAAATAACAAAATAAAATGAAACCTTCAAATGAACCACAGATTGACCTACATCAGTGTAAAATCTATGAAAAAAGCTCAATTGTGAATATTCTTTTTTCCCAAGTTCCACATATACCCCCCGCCTCCATTCCCAAAGTCACCTCCACTCTCCTCTGACTCTCTGGCAAACGTCTTGCCTCCCAAATTATAAATGAATACTCAGATTTTAAATATTTAAAAATGCTTTTCTCTGTTCATATAAATTCCTACATAAATAATAAATAATATTCACAGGGTCTGAACACAAGAAGGTAGTCAGTTAATATTTGTTGAATGGAGAAGAATGGAAAGAGAAAAACCAACAAGTGTTAAACAGAAGGAGAGAGAGGTTATAATACTCAATTTTTAAAAAAATATTTTATTTTTATTTACTTGAGAGAGAGAGAGACAGATAGTTACAGAAATAGCAAGAGAGAGCATAAGCAGGGAGGAGAGGGAGAAGCAGGCTCCCACTGAGCAGAGAGCCCGATGTGGGACTCAGTCCCAGGACCCTGGGATCATGACCTGAGCCAAAGGCAGATGCTTAACCGACTGAGCCACCCATGCGCCCCTAATACTCGATTTTTAAAATGGTATTACAATCTGTGGGAAAAGAGGGATTATTTAATGCAGGTTTTCCTCAATTTACAACAGGGTTACGTCCTGAAGAACCCATTATAAGTTGAAAATATCTTAAGTCAAAAATGCATACGCCTAAACTATAAAACACCACAGCTTAGCCTAGTCAACCTTAAATGTGCTCCGAACACTCACATTAGCCTACAGTTGGGCAGAATCCCCTAACACAAAGCCTACTTCAAAATAAAGCACTGAACATCTCCTGTGACTGACTGAACAGCGTACTGACAGAGAGAAACAGAAGGGTGGTCAGCGTAGGCATAGTCCACCCTCGCGATCGGGGGGGCTGACCGAGGCCTGGGGCTCCCTGACGCTACCCAGCCACATCACAGAGGATCATCCTGCCTACGGCGGGCCCCGGAAAGGACCAAAACTCAAAACTCGCAGTATGGTTTCTACTGGACATATGTGGCTTTTCCACCACCATCAACTTGAAAAATCCTAAGTCAAACCAAAGTAAATCAGGGACTGTCTGTACTTAAGACTAGTACTGGAGTAACTGGCTAGCTTTTTTGAAAACAACAAACAAACAACAACAACAACAAAAACATTAAAGCCTTACCTTCACTAATGATTCTAGAAATTTCAGATAGAGTAAATGGCTTATTAAAAAGAAAACTACAAGAAGAAAATAGTTATCTCATCTTGGGATAGGGAAGAACTTACTAAGCATAAAAGCAGTGGAAGAAACCCTACAGGAAAACATGATAGGTTTATTTATATCAAAAAGTAACAGGACTACTAAACGGAATGTGGTATTCTGGATGGGATTCTGCAATAGAAAAAGACTGTAAGTTCGGGCTGCATTCATTCACTCACTCATTTTAAGGATTTTATTTATTTGTCAGAGAGAGAGAGCTCGAGCGAGCGCACAAGCAGGGGGAACATCAGGCCAAGGGAGAAGCAGGCCTCCTGGTGAGCAAGGAGCTTGACCCAAGACTCGATCCCAGGATCCTGGGATCCTGACCTAAAAGGAAGGCAGACAGTTAACTAAATAATCACGAATTATGTCATCATGAATTATGACATTTTCACGCAATAAAAGTAACTTATATAAAAAAAGAAAAAGGATATCAGATAAGAACTAAGTAAATCTGTATAAAGATAGATTTCAGTTAATACATCAGCTGTGGTTTCATGAATTATAACAAATACTATACTAATATGAGATACTGATAATAGGGAGGCTATGTGTGGGATCTACAGGAACTCTCAGTAAGTCTGCTGAATTTTTCTGTAAATCTAAAACTGTTCTAAAATAAAAAGTTAATTTAGAAAATACCTTCCCCATGAGGCACCTGGGTGGCTCAGCTGGTTAAGCATCAGACTCTTGGTTTAGGCTCAGGTCATGATCTCAGGGTTGTGAGACCCTGTGTTGGGCTCTGTGCTCAGCAGGGAGTCTTCTCCGAGATTCTCTCTCTCTCTCTCTCTCTCCCCTCCACACCCCCACGCACGAGCTCTCTCTCAAATAAATAAACAAACAAATCTTTAAAAAATACCTCCCCTTCCAGGGGCGCCTGGGTGGCTCAGTGTGTTAAAGCCTCTGTCTTCGGCTCAGGTCATGATCTCAGGGTCCTGGAATCGAGCCCTACATTGGGCTCTCTGCTCAGTGGGGAGCCTGCTTCCCTTCCTATCTCTCTGCCTGCATGTGATCTTTGTCAAATAAATAAATAAAAATCTTTAAAAAAAAAAGAAAAAAGATTAAAAAAAACACCTCCCCTTCAAAACAACAAAAAAATGGTGGACAAGGGTTATTAGATTTGTATGACATAACAGCTAGGCATATAAATCTCTGGATTCAGGCTGTCTAGGTTTAAATTTCAATTTTATCACTCATTAGCTGTGATACCTCGGGCAAATTGTTAAATCTCTCATGTATAAAATACGAATTTAAAATCGTACTTACTTTATAGGGCTATTTTGAGAATCATGTAAGTTAATGTATGTTAAGACATTAACATTCTCCTAGCACACAGCAAGCACTCAATAGATGTTAGCTGACCTCATCATATAAAGAACCCTCACAAATAAATATGAAAAAAATTAGTATTTCAGTATAAATTGGTCAACAGAAATAAATTAAAAATTACAGTTGGCTAATAACATGTGGAAAAAAGTCCACTCTCACTGATAATGGACACAAAAATTAAATCAAGATTATATATTTTTTTCTTATCAAACTGGCAAAGATTCAAAATGATAGTGCCCAGCATTGGAAAGGATGTTATACTGCTGAGGAGGGGGAAGGAATGTAATCAATACTAGTTTGGGGGCGATAATTTGACAATATACAGTAATGTATATAACATATAACAAAACATTCAGAATGTTCACATTCTTTGATCCTATAATTAAACTCCTAGGAAAGTATCCTAAGTCATTAATCAAAGATGTACAATGAATTATAAGGATATTTATTAACTGTATTATTTACATGAGCAAGAACAGTTTCCAACCTAAATGTCAACCATTTAGGAAAAAATTGAATAAACTATGGTACACGTAGATAACGTACCCTCTCAGTATAATGATACAGAGAAATGTCAATAACGTTACGTCAAAAAATCAGAATATACAACACAGTGTAACCCCACTTTTGAAAAATATATTTACTGGGAAAAAAGAGAGAGTAATATGTACCAAGATATTAACAGTCATCTCTGGGTAATGAGATTATGAATGATTTATTTTCTTTATAGATTTCTGGGTCCAGTACATGTTACAACAAGGACGAACCTTGAGGACATGATGCTGAGTTAAGTAAGCCAGACACCAAAGAACGAATATTGTATGCTTCCAGTTAGAGGAGGGACCCAGGATAGGCAATAGAGACAGAAAGCAGAATAAAGGTTACCAGTGGCTAGGAGAGGGGAGGATATGAGGAGTTATTGCTTAATGGGTGCAGAGTTTCTGTCTGGGATGCCAAGAAAGGCCTGGAAATGGGTATTTGTGATGGTCACACAGCACTGTGAACATACTTAATGGCACTTCATTTTAAGTGTACACTTAAAAATGATTTAAATGGTCAATTTTATGTTACGTGTATTTCACCACAAGAAAAAAAAATCCCATGAGAGCCTGAGTGAGCTTCCTCAGAAGATGGGCCTCCACGTCCTGTGGCCATTTGGATGCGGCCAGTTCATCTCCTGACCTTGGGTTAACAAATTCTTGCACCCTGCAACCCACTGTCTACAAACCAACTCAGACATTACACCTCCTGGCTGGGCTCAGAGCCCAACTCGGGGCTGGATCCCCAAGATCACAAGCTGAGCCGAACTCAAGAGTTGGATGCTTAACCAAATGAGCCACCCAGGTGCCCCTTCTCTTCTTGATTTTTAGTACAAACATGTACCAGCTGGGAGAAGCTGTGGGGTGGAAGTGGGGGTGGGGCACAGTTGGTCACAGAATTGAAAAGAGGGAAGAAATTGTGGAACAAAACATACCTGAACCTCCTTAGAATTTCAATCCTTTTTTTTTTTTTAAGATTTTATTTATTTATTTGACAGAGAGATCACAAGTAGGCAGAGAGGCAGGCAGAGAGAGAGGGGGAAGCAGATTGCCCGCTGAGCAGAGGGCCCGATGTGGGGCTCGATCCCAGTACCCTGAGATCATGACCTGAACCGAAGGCAGAGGCTTTAACCCACTGAGCCACCCAGGTGCCCCTAGAGTTTCAATCCTTGATAGAGCAACTACTTTATCTAATGATTTTTCAGAGAGAGATTTTTCTTCCCTTATTAACCTTGTTACTATCTGAATTACCCTCAGGGTCTAGAAGTTGTGATCACTAAACTCAACATATACACACAAATAATCCCCTTGTCTTTCCAATTCTGACCATTTCCTTTTGTGCTGGCCTCGCAGGGAATGGAGCCATTTAAACATGGGTATTTAAAAAAAATATCTATAGCAATTGGGAACTTAAATTTTTTTTTAAAGGTTTTATTTATTTATTTATTTTTAAAGATTTTATTTATTTATTTGACAGATAGAGATCGCAAGTAGGCAGAGAGGCAGGCAGAGAGAGAGGAGGAAGCAGGTTCCCCGCTGAGCAGAGAGCCTGATGTGGGGCTCGATCCCAGAACTCTGGGATCATGACCTGAGCGAGAGGCAGAGGCTTTAACCCACTGAGCCACCCAGGTGCCCCAGGAACTTAAATATTTTTAGTGACAAGAAAAATTGCAATGGTTTTCAGAAATATTATCTCCCAAATTCACTTATTTTGAGTCCTGTGTGTCTAAAACCTCAAAGCCAGAGCTTCCTTTTCAGGTCAGGAACATCTGTCCCACGGTGCCTTGCCCATCAAGAGGCACTTGAGTTTAATTGTTGCTGATTTTGCAATTCACTAGAACCTTGTAGAACCTGTAATTAATTCACATGATCAGGAAAGCCCATGGCAAAACCACTCCAGACCTTAGAAACTCCTCCTAACAGTGCCACTGTCCTATCCCATGATGATGTTCAAATGCAAACAAAGATTGGTCTAGAAATTTAGTAAGAATTGACAGCAGGTGCATATCTTGCATTCCAGGCAGAAAAGTTCAACAAGCTGTAGATGAATTAGTCACACGCTGGATTCCCTAATGAATAACAGGCCCTGTTTATGTCATTCTTCAAATCTCTCCACAAATCTGCCAAAACCAACCACCTAAGGAATCAGAGGTTTCAAACACCTCACCAAACTGCCATATTCCCAAACACACATCCGTCCTCTGGATAGTGCTCTTTCTGGAAAATGTAAATTAACTGAGAAAAAAAAAATTAACTCAAGAGAGCTACGGCCTTGCTTCTTCTCTAAGAGGCCTTGCTGAACTAGGACACACGTCAACCTTCCCTTCAGAAAAGACCCTGCCTTCTTCAAAAATATATATCCCAAAGAGCCCAGCATAGCCTCTGGTTTATAGGTGCATTTACATAGAAACATTGTAATAACTCAGGTAGGGGCCCTTAGCAAGTACTATGTGCTGCACTGATATATACCACTTCAAAAAGTAGTTAATTTTACTTATTTAATTATTTATTTTTTAAAGATTTATTGGAGAGCACATGTGTCCACACAAGGTTGGGGGGGGGACGGTTGTTGCAGAGGGAGAATCTCAAGCTGACTCTGGGCTTGACCTCACAACCCTGAGATCATCACCTGAGCCAAAATCAAGAGTGGCTGCTCAACAGACTGAATGACACAGGTGCCCCACGTTTACTGGCATGTGAAAGATGTAGAAATTCTGCCCCACAGAAGAATTAAGTGATTATTTTCCGAGGTTTCCCAAGCTAAGCTAGTAGGCGAGCTAGCTGGGATGCCCACCCAGGTCTGCCTCGCTTGACAGGTTCTGTTCCTAATCACCATATCGTGCAGCCTCCCTGAAGAAATGAAGTAAAATATCCCCTGCTTCTTACCAAAGCCAGCAATTTTGTTTCCTTGGGTTTGGGGAAGGTAGACAGCTACAATTTTTAATTGTAATGAGCATAATCTTAAAATGGGACATTTCTTCAGCCAGACTGTGCACAGGAATCGGTAAAACAAACAAACAAAAGCCAGACATTTCTTTTCATATACATCCATACTTCTTTATATTTCACGACAGAGTTCTGCTATGAGGGATTTATCTGGTTAATTTTAGTACTTGATTAAATTATTCTGCAATATTAATGGTGACCATCCTGAAACATAATTTCTCCCTCAAAAGACAAAGGCTCATAGTAACGCTTTCCTTCTGGGATTTTCATGTATTTATTTATTTTTTTTTAAGGAACAATAGATTTTGAAAGTGCAACTGAAAAGGCTTGAGTAGGAGACTTCCTTGAGGTCAGTGTTATCCACGACAGCCACACGTCCGGCAGGAAATCTGCGGCCGGGTGACATTAACAATGAGTCCCCCACTCTCTCAGACCCTGTAGAGACTTGTGGCTTCTACAGCTAAATAAGGCAGGGCTTGGATAAAGGGCATACTTTTAGCTTTTCATATTACAGGCATGGAGTCTCATATTTCTAGTCTTTGACCTGGTGTACACCAAGTGGTTTGCAGTGTGGTCTGCACAATCTGGGACCTAATAATCCTGCCACTGCCTTCAGGAGTTTATGTGTTTCTTAATGTATTCAGTTGAGTAGAGAAGGGCGTCTCTGGGCTGTATTCCCAGGTGAAGAGCAAAGATGGATTTTATGTTGATCATATTTAGGCCAGCTTTGCTAAATATCTAAGATCCACGTAAGAACCTCACTGGAAGAGAGATCTTCTCTATCTATTGCTAAGCCACTGCCTAATCTAACAATCAAATTCCTCACCCTAGCCACTGAACCTTACAAGGAAAGCACTGAGTTCAACATGCTAGCAGTGAATGATTCCAATATTTACTTTCAAATTACAGTAAACATGTTCACAAAGATTAAATAGTCAACTTTTATCCTTGGCTAAAACAATATATTGCTTAGAGATAAAATTATAACTTGTCTTTCATATATACCTGACTTTATGTCATCTTCAGAACAGCATGTGAAGTGGACGTTGTTTTCATTCCCATTTTACAAATAAGGAAACAGACATAGAGAAGTTAAGGAACAGATAATTGCTGCTAGATAATTCTAGGAGCAGAGCCTAGAACTAAACCCAGGGCTCTATGCTTCCAGAACTCTTAACTTCATCTCAATGTTACACTGCTGCTTGTGTTTGCTTTTTAAGGTTGCCTTTTAAGGTTAAATTGACTTTGTCAATTTCCTCTTCATAGGTATGAAGCATTGCTAATTCAGATTTCTCCCTTATTCAGGAAGAATTAAAGAAAAAAAGTGAGATGTATTCTGCCAGCTGAGACAAAATTTGGCTTCCTAAGATAGCCCCAACTCTCCTGTGGAAGGCAGCTGCAAGAGTTCTAGAATCAGCTAACCTGAGTTCACCACTTTCTAGCTGTGTGACCTTGGACAAGTCACTTAATCTCTCTGCGCTTCAGTTTTCTCATCAGTAAAATGAGGGCAATGAGAGAAACTAACTGGATGTTTTTGGGGATTAAATAACGGAGTGTTTTGCACATTTTACACGCTGGATAATTCTCAGCTATCTACATGATTAATAAGCTTCCTGAACGAAGTTCGGTGACCATAAACATCAGGAGGCATAACTAACATGACTATCATGTGGAAATTCAGAAAGCTACTTTGCCTCGGAAAGATCACCAAAAAGATGACCAAAGAAAGACCAAAAAGCCCTCCCAAGGCCCAGGCTACACATGCGAAGCCTAAGTGTATCTTTCTCAAATGAAAAAACTTCATCATTGGCTGAATTAAAATACGGTATGGATTCCTCAACATGACCTCACCTCCAAGATACAGACGCGTTCTAAAATTATTTTAAATTAAAAGCTTAATGATTGTTGGGTTCCCAAGGCGCTCTCAGTGCATCCTCTCTGGCGAGAAGCATGGCCACCTTTCCATCCGTGAAGCTAAATTGCTCTAAATCACGTTCTCTAAAAATGTTCCTTCGCAGCTTGCATTTCAGTTACTTGGTGTCCCCAATTGTTGTTGTCCCAGAACAAAAGCCTAATTGCTGCTGCTACAATGCAGCCCTTTTTCTGAGATCATCATGAAACCCTCGGAGCAAACAAGAGAGGGAGTTCTTAGGAGCAGCAAGCACTGCATCCAAATTCCTGAACTCCAAAGGCCAGCACTGACTGGCCAGATCACCGGAGCCTCGAGCTCCTTTCTGATTATCTGCACCCCCCTGCAAATAGCTGTCTCGCGAATACTTCAGAACCCTTTAGGACACGTGTGTTTTCCTGCTTGGACGAGTTCGGGAAAATTCGGGGTCCCCTTCTCCCACCCGCGCAGCGTGAACAGGCGCAGGACAGCGGCCCCGCCTGGGCGCGACTGTGTCGCGGTGGGGTCGTGGCCGGGCGCCCCGGGACCCCGCAGGGCCAGGCTCGGGGCGGGACGTCCCATCAGGCCCACCCCGGAGCCCCCGGCCCCCGCGGGCGCGGGCGGGGGAGCCCCAGCTTCCCAATCCCGGAGGGGCAGGCGCCGTGCGCTCGCATCCCGGGCTGGCACGCAAACCCCCAACGGCGACCCCGGGGAGGGCTCGGGACTCACGCGCTCTCTCGGGCTGTCGGGGGCTTGTCCCCGGCCGGCTCGCGGCCCCGCGGGCTCTGAGAGTGCGAGCCTCCCATAGCTCGGAGCTCGGCGCCCTCGCTGCGCCCGCCCGTGCTACACGGCGCGCCGGCCGGACCGGACCCTGGGCGGGGAGGAGGCGGCAGGGCGGGGGAGGAAGGGTGGGGCGGCGGCGTGGTGGGGCGGTGGCGTGGTGGGGCGGTGGGGCGGAGGGGCGGGCGGGTGGCGGGGAGTGGGGCCCCAGGGTCCCGGCCGCGGGGAAAGCCGGCTAAAGGGCGTTGCTCGAGGCGCCGCCAACTTCGCCGCCAATTGCAGGGCTCGGCCTGCACGGCGGCCGGGGACTCCCGCCCCGGGAGATGCTGAGCGCCCCCGCGACGCTTTCGGGGGGGATCCGGGCCGGAGGCCCCGCTCTCCCAGCAGGGAAGTCCCTTGGCGGCGAACGAAGACAGGTGGAGGGGGCGGGAGGCCTGGGCGCACCTCTGGGGCCCCGCGGACCGCGAGCCGTCGGCGTCTGCCCGCCGGGCCCCGGGGCGGTCGGCGGCGCCGGGGGAGTCCCTGCTCCAGGCGAGGGGGGAGCGGCTCTGCAGGGAAGCACCGGTAGGGGGCGGTGTGTGTGTGTTTGTGTGTGTGTTTGTGTGCCCGGATCCCGAGACCGAGGCTGCCCTTCCTAGCGGCCTCCGCACCGCAGCTTCTCCGGAGAGCGAGGCCGGGGCAGAGCCGTGGGGAGAAACGGGTTTATCCCGGTTCTGCCCACGACTAGCTGGGTGACTTGGGACAAATTACTTCACCCTCCGCGAGTCTTTGTTTTCTTCATCTCTAAAATGAGGGGGTATGTTCATTTTTATCTCTAAGGTCCCTTCTGGTTCTGACATTCAGTTTGGAATAACTTCTCTTCCAAACTCTGTCTTAGGGGAAAATGCCCCCATCCTCCCATCGCACCTGTGATCCACCTGATGATATACCTCATAACGCCCTTTGCAGAATACTTCATGACCTTGCTCACCCATCCCCCTCTCCTACATCCCTCCTCTCCGGCCATCTCTCCTCCGTCCCAGTGTTTTGTTTTGCTTGTTTTAAAACAAAGATTGGAATGCCCTTTTCTGCTAACACCTATTTAGCCTTCCAGACCAACTCAGACCTTCCTTCTGTAACACTATCCTGCGTCCTGATAGTACATCTTTTTTGTTACTGCCTGTTTCTTCCATTAGAATGTAAACTCTGCGAAGACAGGGAATTGTTTTGTTTTCCCTGTTCCCCCAACACTGCCTGGTGCATAACTGACACTAATAATTGTTGATAAATGCACGTTACCGTTTTCCTCCCCAATGTTCCTACACCACGTGTTAATTCCTCTAACACAGCACTTACCGATCTTACTTTGTAATTATTTCTTTACTTGCCTGTCTTTCCACTAGAATATGAGTTCTATAATTTGTCATAAGCTCTATGCAAGCTTAGTACCTGGAACAGTGCCTGTATTCTGCCTTATACCCAATAAGTGTACGCTGAATGAATGAATGAATGGACTGTGGCAAAGCACACAGAATGGTGTTCAATATTAACTTTGTTCTTGACTGGAAGCTTTAGGCAATAAAGACGTATGTGTTTCCAGAAAAGGTGGGAAAACTCATAAGGGAGACTTCTTTTTACAATGGATCCTTTTTTATGTTGAGTTTTGACTTCCTGTTTATACATTATCTTCACTCTATCCTAGCCAGAGGGTTTTGATGCTGCCACATTGTAGGCATCTACAGGCAGAGTATTTGGGAATGCGAAAATAAACATTAATTAGTAAAAGTGTAGTGAGACTGGGAATTGAGATCGTGTGGGAAGGATTTCAAATAGCTGAAGCAAAGTTGACTCTTGGCAGATGATTAAAAAAAGCTTACATTCTCCACATGTTCTGTCTGGAATAGTTTGGCAATGTGATTGAAGTGCCATTGATAATGCAAGCACAACCCAGTCAGAGCCATGGTCCCTTTCAGAGGAGCACTCAGCCTCTCCTAGTGAGAAAGGTCTTTATTCCCAGCGGATCCTTCCAAGGAGAAAACAGGAGGGGAAGGGAAGGAAGGAAATTTTCTTTCTACTGGATAGATAAGGTGGGCTGTTGGGGAAAGTTTTATTATTATTAGTGGAGAAAGGCACAGGGTAACATTACTAAACATCACTTTTTTGTTTAAAAGAAAAGGGAAGAGTGAAGCCCACACCCCACTGTGATGCAGAGAAAGCAAGACAACGAAGCGGAAAAGAGTCTGCAAAATAATGAGAAAGTTTGTCTATAGGGGGCCAAAGAGCATCCCTGCATAGATGCCCGTGTTTACTGGTTTTGCCGCCTTGATTGGAACAGAGACATGGGCAGCTGGGGCTCCAGACCCGGGGGAGTGAAGACAGTGAAGGCGAAGTCTTATCTTCTGGGAAGTAAACTTCGGGGAAATGCCCAGGATAGACCTGAGAGACCCAAAGAGCCCTCTTCCCCGCCGTGTATTATGACCGGCCCGTCACATGGAAGCAAAGCCAAGTTCTGTTTCCCTATCTCTGAGCTGGCTGCAGATCTCCCACAGAGGAATAGGCTCTGGATATCTACAAATCCTCTGCTTAATGTCTCTTGGTTTAAAATCCTTCTGGCTTTTTATATTTCAGTTGGAACGCAACATTTAAAAGTTCAGCATCGCTAATGAAGATATAGAAGGGTTACCGTGCAATCCGAGTCCTTCTCTGAGGAAAATTATTAAACAGATGGAAGTACTTCCTCTCCCTCTGTGTGGTTCTGCAGTTGTGCACTCAAAGGCCTGCGATAAGTTGTGGATGACTGTGCTGTCATCTGACCCACTGACCAAGAGAGTAAGGCCAGTTCTGGGGCTCAGAACTATTCATACAACTGAGGAGTTGTCCTTCAAGGGGAGGGCAGGAGGATAACAGCTGGACACCACTTGCTGTTATATTTGATATGGAATAAAGGGAGAAGAGAGCCTTCTGACTGTTTTATGGTTTCCTGCAGTTTCTGCCTAAAACGCCCAGAGACGGAGAAGAAAGGGAAGAGGAGAGGAGGGAGGCAGCTGGCATTTTGCAGCCCCTGGGCAGCAGGCTGCTAAACATGATGGCCAACTGGGATCAAAGGCGATCTATGGCCTGGGATGGAGTCTTGGAAGGGTAGTATTTGATGTCCAGTGTTAAGGTTACCATTTTGCATTATAATTCTCTCAGTAGGCATTTCTTTAAACATTGTAAAAAGAGCAAAGAAAGAAAATTTAAGAAATGGAAATTTATGATTGCCCCCTATGTTGCAAAATACAAATACACTCGTCAGTGTCAAACCCTACCCCTAGAATGCTGCTTAGGCTGCATAGAAGGATGAGAGCCAGCATTTAGTAGATACCGGGGGCTCTGCTTGGGTCTTGACGAAAGTAACCGCACTTAGTCCTCATAATACAGGGAGATGATAACAACAGTAGGTAACAGTTTTTTGAGTACTTTTTATATGTCAGACTGTTTGGAGTGCTTTAGATTTATTCACTCATTTAATGTCCATTACAATGTTTAAAGGCACTTTAGTATCCTCAGTTTACAAATGAGTAAAGTGAAGCCGGGGAAGGTTAAACATTCCCAAGGCCACACAGCTACAAAACGGCAGAGCCAGGCGTAGAAGCCAGGTAGGTTAGCTCAGGAGTTAAAACACAGAGCTTAGCCTCTGTACTGTATTTCCTTAATTTTTACACTGTGCACCCCATTTTAAGATGAAGAAACTGAAGTTTAGAGAGGTAAGTAGTGTGTCCAGTATTTAAACCCAGTTCTGTCTTGATCACAAAGCTTATGTTCAACATGGATTTCCCTCCTCAGCAATCATGCCAAATGAGTGTTACCCTTCATAGTAGCCATCCTGGGAAATCACATGCTTATCTCAGAGCTGCACAACCTTTCTGTTTTTGGAAGTTACTGAAATGCTAATTTATAAGCCAAAAGGATAAAATTAGGTTTACTCCATATTGTTAGTAAGGGCCACATAGTCTTTCTGCAAGAGCCACATATTTTTCTTGAAATTAGGTAGCGTAAGTGCTCCAACACTGTTCTCTTCTTTCTAGTTTTAGTTATTCTCGGTTGTCTTCTCATACAAACTTTAAAATAAATTTGTGAATTTCTTTAAAAAAAAACATCTTGTCTGGATTTCCACAGGGATTACACTAAATCTATTGACTAATTTAAGGAGGACTGATAGTTTAACAACACTGAGGCTTCTAATCCATGAACTTGGTATAGCCCTGTTTATGGAGAATTTCCCATAATGTTTTATAGTTTTCAGCCTATAGGTCTTGTACTTTGTTTGCTAAATTTATTCCTAAAGGTTTTTATGCTATTTTTAAGTTTGGGTTTTTTTTTTTAACAGATTCTATTTATTCATTTGAGAGAGAGAGAGAGAAAGCATGAGCGGTGGGGAGAGGCAGAATGAGAGGGGAAAACAAATACCCCGTTGAACAGGGAGCCCCATGTGGGGCTTGATCCCAGGACTCTGGGATCATGACCTGAGCCAAAGGCAAATGCTTAACTGAAGGAGCCACCCAGGCGCCCCTCTATGCTGTTTTTTTTCTTTTCCTTCCACAACAAGGAAAATGTAATTTAATTCCTTTATGCTATTTTAAATGGAGAAATAAAATTGATTATTGTATATTGTATCCTGCAACCTTGCTAAATTCATTATTATTTCTAATAGTTCTTTTGTGGATTCCTTAGGGTTTTCTGTATGTCACTTGCAAATAAAGTTAGTTTTACTTCTTTATACTCTGTATACTCTGTATACCAGTGCCTAGCTCTGGCTAGGCACTTCCATGCAATATTAAGTAAAAGTGGTTAGAGCTAACATCTTGGCCTTTTCCCTGATCTTAGGTAAAAAGCATTGAATTGTTCACATTGTAGCATGACATTAGCTGTCATCTTTTGTAGATTGCCTTAATCAAGTTGGGAAGTTTGCTTTTATTTATAATTTGCTGAGATTTTTTTAATGATATAAGGGTACTCAATTTCAAAAAATTATATTTCTGTACTTATTAAAATGATCATATTATTTTCCTCCTATATTCTATTAATTTGTTGAATTACATTGATTGATTTTCAGATGTCAAGCCAAACTTGCATTGTCCCTTGATTGTGGCATATAATTTTTTGATATGCTGCTAGATTTGATTTGATAATACGTTGTTGAGGATTTTTGCATCTATATTCATGAGGCATATTGATCTGTAGTTTTCTTTCTTAACATGTTTTCATCTGATTTTGAAAGCAAGATAATAGTAAATTACAAAACATGTTGGAAAGTATTTCCTCCTCCTTTATTTTCTGGAAGAGTTTTTGTAGGATTGGTATTATTTCTTCTTTAAATGTTTAATAGAATTCACCAGTGAAACCATCTGACCCAGAAGTTTTTTTGTCAGAATGTTAAATTCCAAATTTCATTTCTTTGTCATAAGTCTAGTCAACCATTCTGTTTCTTCTTGAGTCAGCTTTGTAATTTATATCTTTTCCAGAATGGGTCCATTTCACCTAAATGGTCACATTTAATGGCAAAAGATGCTCATATTACTAATAATGGCGTATTTGGAGCACCTGGGTGGCACCTCAGTTGGTTGGGCATCTGACTCGTGGTTTTGGCTCAGGTCATGATCTCATGGGTAGTGAGATCATCCCTGAGTCAGACTCTGTGCTCAGTGGAACTCTGCACAAAGATTCTCTCCTTTTGCCCCTCCCCCCAGATAAATAAATAAATCTTTAAAAATTAAAGAAATAATAATGATGGAGTGTTCTTCTTTTAATGTTTGAAGGATCTGTAATGGAGTCCTCTTTCATTACTGATATGGCAATTTCTTTCTTTCTTTCTTTCTTTCTTCCTTGGTCAGCTGCGATTGAGATTTATCAATTTTATTAGTTTTTTTCAAATGACCAGCTTTTAGTTTTATTAATTTTTCCCTTTTTTTCCTGTTCTCTATTTCATTGACTTCTGTCTTATCTTCATTATTTCCTTCCTTCTGATTGCTTTCAGTTTAATTTGCTCCTTTTTCTAATTTTTAAAGTGGAAATTTAGATAGAAAGGTGAAAAATTGACTTGAAAGCATTCTTTTATCTCATAGGCATTCAGAGCTATGACTTATTTCCCTCTAGGTATGAATTAACATATCCCACAAACTTTTATTATCATTCAGTACAAAATATTTTCTAATCTCTTATCATTTCTTCTTTAACTTATTGAATATTTAAAGTGCTTCATTTCCAAATATTTATGATTTTCCTAGTTATCTTACTGTTCTTGTTTCTAATTTAATTTAATTGTGGTCAAAGAACAAATTTAAAATTTACTGACACTAGAATCTTTTTTAAAAAATTTACTGAGACTTGTTTATGGTCCAGAATATGTCTATCTTGGTAAACATACCATGTACACTTAAAAAGAATATACATTTTGCTGTTCTTGGATGAATTGTTCTATAAATGTCAACTAGGTCAATGTGGTTGATAGTATTTTCCGTCTTTGCTGATTTTTGTTTGTTTACTCTATCAATTTCTGGGAGACATTACAATCTCCAGCTATGATTACATATTTCTTCCTTTAATTCTATCAATTTTTGCTTCATATTTTTTGAAGCTGTTATTGAGCACTGACAAATTTGTGATTTTTATGTCACCTTGACTAACTAAAACTTTCATTATTCTGAAGTGCCCTTCTTTATCTTTGGTAATACATTTTGTTTAGAAATCTCTTTTGTTTGATACTGATATAGCCACTCCAGCCTTCTCATGCTTACTATTTACATGATGTATCATTTTCTAGCCATCTATTTTTTTTAATCTGCCTCAGTCTTTATATTTAAAGTATGTCTATTTGTTTTTTTAAATGACTATTTTTTTAAAGCAGTTTTAGGTCCACAGTTAAACTGAGCAGGAAGTGTAGAGAGTTCCCTTGTACCCCTTTGCCCCCAAACACACCCTCCCCAATATCAACATCCCACACCAGAGTGGTACATATGTTACAACCAACACTAACATCATCGTCACCCAAAGCCCATAGTTTACAGTAGGATTCACACTTGGTATTGTACATTCCATGAGTTTTAACAAACATATAATAACATGCATCCACCATTATACTATCACACAGAATAGTTTCACTCCTCTAAAAACCTGCTGTGTTCTGCCTATTCATCCCACCACCCCTTTCCCTGGCAATCAGATATTTTTACTGTTTTTGTAATTTTGCCTTTTCTGGAACATCATAATAGGGTTGAACAGTATGTAGCCTTTCAGATTGGCTTGTCTTACTTAGTAATATGCATTTAAGTTTCCTCCATGTCTTTTTGATGGCTTGATAACTTAACTCTTTTCAGCCCTGAATAATATTCCTTGCCTGGATGTACCACAGTTTATCCATTTCCCCAACTAAAGGACATCTTGGTTACTCAGGGGATCTTTGGCAATTATGAATACAGTTGATATAAACATCATGTGAAGATTTTTGTTTGTACAAAGGTTTTTAACTAATCTGGGTAAATACCAAGGAATGTTTTTGCTGGATCATATCATTTATTTGTAAGGAACTACCAAACTATCTTCCAAAGGGGCTGGACCATTTTGCACTCCTACCAGCAATGGATGAGAACTCCTGTTGATCCACATCCTCACCAGCATTTAGCATCACTGGTGTTCTGAATTTTCACCATTTTGATAGGTATGCAGTGGTATCTCTCTCTTTTAATTTGTAGACTCCTGATGACATACGATGTAGCACATCTTTTATATATTTATTTGTCATCTATGTAACTTTTTCACTGAGGTGTTACATTTGGCCTTTTCAATCCATTTAAAAAGAATCATCAATTTTAGTCTTTCGATTGGAGTGTTTAGGTTGTTAACATTTAATGTAATTATTGATATAGTTGGATTGGGATCTATCATTTTACTTTATTTTATTTTAGAGATTTTATTTATTTATTTGACAGAGAGAGAGAGATGGAGAGACCACAAGCAAGGGGAGTGGCAGGCAGAGAGAGGAGCAGGCTCCCTGCTGAGCAGAGAGCCAAACTCAGGGCTTAATCCCAGGACCCTGGGATCATGACCTGAGCCAAAGGCAGGCACTTAACCGACTGAGTCACCCAGGTGCCCTGGTTCTATGATTTTATATTTTTGTTTCCTACTTTTCTTTTTGCTTCTCCATTTCCCATTTCTTGACTTTTTAAAAATACTACTTTAATATTTCATAAATTCTTCCATTTTTGTTTTATTGATGGCCTTTTAGCTACAGTGTTTGCATTCTTATTTTAGCAGTTGACCTATAAATTACAAAATACATCCTTAACTTATCATAGCCCATTTAAAGTTAATAATGTACTTCGTCATGCAAATTCTAGAGATGAAAAGTGCAAATTTCTGAAAAAAATTTAACAGATGGACTTAACTACCAAATGGTATGTTAAATGAAAGAATAACAAACTTTAAGATAGAGCAACCAAAATTACTCAAGCTCATGCCACACCAGAATCTATTTCCGTTTCCTCTTCAGTACCTTCTGGTAGTCACTTTATATATGATATCCAGGTTTTAGAGTTAGTTTCCACAAGGATGGTCATAATACCCAGAATGGTCCATAATATCCAGAGGTAGAAGCCCATGTATTTTTCTTATGGGATGGTAATTCTCAGCTTTATCACCCACCTTACTCATCACAGTAGTCCTGAGTGACCGAGTTTCAAAAAATCAAATCCACCTCCGCAGGATGAAGACTCATCTAGAATACTGAAAATAATTTCCTATGTGCCCTGAAGACAATTTTAAGGGCATTGAGCAATGGAAGCACAATTGCACTAAGTCTGTAATATCTTAAGGTGACAGAGACTAATATTCCCTAATATGTGTTCTTCTCTTCTCTCTTAGTAAAACAAACAAATAAAAAACAACACTGACTTTTAGCCATTAAGAATAATAACTACATTTCCCAGTCTCCATTGGATATAGGTATGGCCATGTAACTAAGTTTGGGTCAATTCGATAACGATGAAAGTGCCAAGTTCAACTTACATGAAGTATCATTAATGGGAGGTACGATGGGCTGAACGTTTGTGTCTCCCTCAAATTCATATGTTGAATAATCCCCAACAGTGACGATATTAGGAGATGGAAACTTTGCGGGGGGTGCTTAACTCATGAGGGTAGAGCCCTCATGAATGAGATTGGTGCCCTTATAAAAGAGGCTCCAGAGAGATTCCTTGTCCCTTCCACCATTTGAGGACAACAGCTAGAAAGCACTGGCTAATGACCCCGGAAGAGAGCCTCCCCTTTTGCTGGCACCCCACTCTTGGACTTTCAGCCCCCAAAACTGTGAGAAATAAATGTATAAGCTACTCAGTCTATGATATTTTGTTATTTTGTTATAGCAGCCCAAAGAGACTAATATAGGTGGTGAGCCCTTTTTGGCTCTTTCTTTTCCCTGCTGGCTGGAATGTATGTAGATGGGATAGCTCGGTTCATGTGGCCATACTTCTTGATGTTGAAGGAGCCTGAATTCATGATACCACAGAGCCCCTAAGTCTGCCCTATAGACCTTTTATATGAGAGAAAAAATAAACTTACATATTGCTTAACCACGATTATTTCAGATTTCTGCCAAGCAAATCCTAATTATATTCTGGTCATTAAATTATGGAGGAAAAAAATCTTATTACCTTGTAGTTGAACCATCTGTACTGGAAGAACGGTAATGCTGAGTGACCCTACCAGCAATCATTCCATCTGCTTTCTAGATAAAGAGTGTGTGTAAATTAGGGGCACCTTGGTGGCTCAGTCGGTTAAGTATCCAACTCTTGGTTTCAGCTCAGGTTATGATCTCACGGTTGTTGAGATTGAGCCCTGAGAGTGGCTCAGTGCTCAGCGGGTTGTCTGCTTGTCCCTCTCCCTCTGCTCCTCCCCCATCTCTTTCTCTCTCTCAAATAAATCAATAAAATCTTAATTACAAAAAGAGTTTGTGTAAATTAGCCCCTAACCCTAATGCTTCCTAGGGCTGAATGGGTCCATAAAACCTGCCCCAGCCATCACTGCCACCCACGCAAATCTGTGCTTTATCCCAAATAAACTTCCTCCAAGGGAATGTTTCCATTCTCTTCCTCAATCCTGCCCCGAGAGATTCATTTATCTATGCATTCATTTATTCATTCACTCATTCATTCAACAAAAACATACAGACAACTACCTTGATGTCTCTCTTACTCTGAATTCACCTTTGCAACAATGTTGCGGAAGGCATGAGCTGCCTGACACCTTCTTCCAGCCTCACAATGACCCTGTTGACCCTAATTCCGCCTCACATCATTGTCACAGCACTGCCTAAACTCAACAAAAAAGTCAAAACTAAGACTGATTTCTAGAACAGAGCTGGAAAGGATCTCAGAGGTCATCTAGTTTCAGCTTCTTTTATTAATATGAGAGAACCGAGGCCCTGATACACGAGACTTGCCCGAGGTTACAGAGATGGTGCCAAACCTGCAACCAGGACTCAGACTTCCCCGCCCTGCCCAGTCCTTTGTTCTTTCCTCGCTTCTTACTTCCTTCATTCACACTTAATCCAAATACAAAGATTACATATCTATTACTTTGATTAGAAAATATGAACGTTTTACTTCAAAAACCATCCCAGTTACACTCAGTGTCAAAGAAAGAAATTACCTTTGGTGATGTCTTTGAATTTTTCTCAGTTAACACTGAAGAGTGAACATGCCAGCAACCCAGACCAGGACCTTTGCTCTGACTGGAGCCCTTGGGACTGAAGAAAATTACGTCAGGTGAAAGTCACATGCTTATTTACAAGGTATGTTTTCAGCGCAAGTTTCCAGCCGAATGCCTTTTGCCTAAGGCTGATTCTCAGAAATTCCTCTACAGTTTTCTAATTCTGTGTATACACTTTGCACTAGCAAAGCTGACTTCTGACGTGCTCGCGCGCGCACACACACACACACACACACACAGTCTTTGTTCCCTGATTCAAGGTGATACAACTGTCATCCATAATAAGTAGGCAGTTTCCAGAAGGAAGTTTGTGCTTCAGACCTGTGGTTCTGCCCTCCTACTGTGGGAACAGCTGCCAAGTTCACAGTCTCAATCTGTATTCTCCAGGAGAACAATGAAAGCACTTAAAAAAACAACAATAACCTAAAAAAACACCTTCTTTTGTTTTTATTTCATTTACTTGTCATTTCTATTCCTACATAATGGTTCTGGGACTATGCCCTTTGTGTGCTTTTTATTGATTTTGTTTTTAAAGCAGGATTTTTTTTGTGCCCTGACATTGTCTTCAGAGACAGAACCTGCCTATAATTCAAACATCCTGGACCCAGTAACCCTTTTTTGGGTCTCAGCTAACTCAGGGGTAGAGACCTGGAGAAACCTTTGGGTATTTGTTTTTAAGTAATCTCTACATCTAACATGGGGCTCAAACTCACAACCCTGAGATCAAAAATCACACACCTTACCGACTGAGGCAGCCAGGTGCCCCAACCTCTGGGTATTTAAACATGGATTCCAACCCCACTGTCTAGTGCTGAGGGTTGGAGAGTAGGATGAGTATACTCTCTGACCCAGCAGGCTCCAACGTTAGTCATTGCACCAAGAAATGAAAAAGCGGATAGAAAAAAAAAAAAGAAAGAAAGTTGGCAAGAGTCTTGAGGGTCTGGGTTCAAGGAAGTGCTTTAACTTGTGAGCATTAAATTTGGAATTAAAAATCAATATGATGGTTCATTGTACCAAAATAACAGCATAAATATTTAAAAAACTACTACTGTTTTCTGACTGGGCAAACCACCAGGATGTATGGAGCCTAAAAATGCTGCAAAGCAGAAGCAAACATTCCAAGGAAAACATTCAAAGTCTCTCTCTAAAGCGAGACAAAGTAAAGATAAAATGTTCTTTGGCTTAGAAGTTAAGAGTGTCCTTCGAGGGCATGTCGGGATCTTAATTATTTATCTTAGGACATTTGTGAGCCAGCCAGAGCTGCCAAGTTACAAGAATAAAACAGGCGTGTCACAAAAGAATACAAAGAAGCTTAAATGCAGGTAGAACCAAACCTCAGAGCCACCTTTTCCTCAAGCAGTCTGAGTCTTCCACTTCCTACAGAGAAAGACCAGAACTGCACTGCAATGATTCTGAACCTGCGGGTGAAAATCCAGGGCTCCCATGGGAGGGAGGATGGAAGAATATAAAAATAGGACCCCTGGCCAGATGTAGTACGTGCACTGATCAGCAGGGAGTGCCCTTGTTTACCTTTTTCTGTGCTCCGGGGAGGGGTGGTATCAGACCAGGATTTGCTTTGAGTAGTCTCAGCTTTGAATTTTTCAACTTTCTTGCCTGGGCTCGTAAGTTTTGTTTTTTTTTAAATCTGCATTCAACTCCGTGATCCACATGGCTACTGATACTATAACCATTTTCTTGAGCATCTGGGATCCGAAAGTATCCAAAAGTAGTGGCTCTTCCACCCCTCCCCTATCCCCATGAATAGTCCCCAGGAGGAAGGGACCAATCCTACCTCTAGGATGGAACAGGGCATAAGAAATGCAAGAAGGGAAACAGAGGCTTGAGCAAAGTGGAATGAATACGAGAAACACAATACCCACATTGCCTGCATCAAAGCACGCTGAAGGACAGTCATAGGGCCCAAGAGCTGAAAGGGGCCAATGATCATCTGATTCCAAATCCCACCTGATTCAGGAATCCTCTGCTTGAGAATCATGACCAACGGTCAGCCAACCTCTGCTTGCAATTTTCAGAGATATTTTTGGCAGGCGAAGAACTGCAGCACTCAGGTCCCTTTCCAAGAAAGGACTTAGCAACCCAGCTTCAAGGAACGTGGTTAGCTGATAACCTCCAGCTGTTAGTGCCTTCAGGGTCCCCCTCGGCTTTTCAGTCTTCTCTGGGTCCCAGAGAATGGTGGAGCAAAGCGGTGGTATAAAGACCTGACCATTTCTGCCCAACATGGCACTCCTCTTAGTGGACAATGTTTGCTTTGGAGCTCCTCAGTGGCTTGGTGGAGACTTAGTCAGAACAGCAGTCTGAAGGCTCTCCTGCCCAATCTTGCTTTCTCTCCTGTCCAAGTGTTATTCCTCAATAAACCTTAATACATGAAGCACGGTTTCATGTTTTTTGTTTTGTTTTGTGTTGTGTTTTTTAGGGCATGAGCTATTCTTTTTTTTTTTTTTTTTTAATCAAGTTAACTCTACCCTCAATATGGGGCCCAAACTCATGACCTCAAAACTAAGATTTGCATGCTCTACTGCTGAGCCAGCCAGGTGCCCTGGGCATAAGCTATTCTTTACGATACTGTAATGGCAGAAACATGACACTACACATTTGTCAAGACCCACAGAATTTTACAGCATCAAAGTGAACCTTCATGTATAAAAGAAAAATCACTTAGGAGGTCAGGAGATCCCAGGATGGAATGCAGACTGACAAAACAATCCAATTGTATTACAAATATACAAAACACCTTTACCTGAAGGTGTTGAGGGGGGAAAGGTGCTGACGTAAGTAACTTTGGAAACAAGTGGAGTCTGTAAGACTAACAGCCATCAAACTACACAGAAGCACTGTATTCTGGCTGATAAAGTTGTTTCCCACAGGAGAACATGTTCATAATTCTAATGACACTATACATGTATATTGCAATTGAACAATGAAGTAAATGGATGACAGATGGTGGGAGCCAGGTTTCTCGGTTGAAGTATGAAGTTACAGGTAAGCAAATGGAGGTCTAGAAAGAGCCATGTGGTAATAGATTAGAGTTAGAGATATCACTATGAATCCATGTTTTTTTTTTATATAGATTCAGATGGTTACACATAAAAATATTTATAAATATGTGTATATATCCAAGTTAGTATACACACATGTATTTGCTCTATCAGCCAAGAGGGTGTAAGAGCAACAATCCGTCAGTAGTAACAAACATACATAGCACCCAGAGCTTGGTTTTCGATTCCTTTCTCCAATAAAAGGAACCAGGACTACCTGTACTTGGAGAAATGGGTGATTCTAGGACTGGGGCAAGAAATATATAAGATGAGCATCTTATAGTGCCAGAAAGTAAAGAAGTGCTCAAGAAAGAAATAAACACACCACCAAAACCCACACTGATAGAGGTATAACATAGGGACAAAGAAACCCACTGGAAGAGTTCCCGATGGCCAAAACCGGAACAAGCTGAGATATGAAATTAACAAATTAGTGTTGGATTATAACCTGAAGTATGAAATAATTATGCATAAGTTTCCACAATATAAGTAAATTATTTAACAAATAAATAAATGAAGAGCAAATGTTCCCTAAAGAAAAATTTTTAATAACTTATGTAGGTACTCCATTCTCAACGAGGCAATTCTCAACTTCCACTCCTTAGGCATGGGCAGCACGTAGTGACTTCCTTCCAAAGAGTGCCACATGGAAAGAGGGAAAAAAGAGTCACTTTTTAAAAAAATATATTTTATTTATTTATTAGACACAGAGAGATCACAAGTAGGCAGAGAGAGAGAAAGGGAAGCAGGCTCCCCGCTGAGCAGAGACCCCCCCCCGATGCGGGGCTTGATCCCAGGACCCCGGGATCATGACCCAAGCCGAAGGCAGAGGCTTTAACCCACTGAGCCACCCAGGCACCTCAAGAATCACTCTCTAGTGGAAAAATCTGACAAAGACTGCTTCAGCCATGTGATCAAGGTAAACACTAGTAGTGGTAAATCACGTTGATGGTACGTATTTTTTTTTTTTAAGATTTTATTTATTTATTTGTCAGAGAGAGAGAGAGAGAGAGAGAGCATGAGTGCACGAGCAGGAGGAGCAGCAAGCAGAGGGAGAAGCAGGCTTCCCGCTGAGCAAGGAGCTGATGGCGGACTCAACCCCAGGACTCTGGGATCATGACCTGAGCTGAAGGAAGACGCTTAACCAATAGAGCCACCCAGGTGTCCCAGACAGTATGTATCCTTGATTTGATGCAAGGAAACAGTACTTTATTTCTGTGGTCTTCCACCTAAGAATCCACAACCACAGTGTAATAATGAGAACAACATAAAACAAGTTCCACCTGAGGCATTTTATAAAATATGGGAATAACAGTCCTCAAAACTTTCCAGGTTGTCAAAAACAAGGAAAGTCTGAGAAACTGTCAAACTGAAAGTAACCAAAGGAATTATAACTACTAAATGCAATATGGCACCATGGATGGGTTCCTGGAACAGAAAGTGGACATTAGGTAAAAACTAAAGAAATTAAATAAAGTATAGACTTTATTTAATAATAATGTATCAATACTGGTTCATTAATTGTGACATATGTACTACACAAATATTAAATGTTAATTACAGGGGATTCTGCAAGTGGATTATAGTAGAGCACTCCATACTATCTTCATAATTTTTCTGTAAATCTAAAACTGTTGTAAAATGAAAAGGTTGTTTTTAAAAACTCTCCCTCATATTGTTAAAACTAACTTTCTTCTCTTTAGCTAACGTCTGCCTGCCAAGAGTCCTTACCACCTTGAGTGATGTTTGTTGATCCTCTTCCTGGATCCCTCCTACTCTAGATCTATCTCCATGTGGCTGCCTTTGTTGTCTTTCAGGACTCAACTCAAATATCACCACCTCAGTGAGGGGACTTCTAACTACCCAGTATGGAAAAGTTATCTCCCAATCCCCACCCCATCCTTTTACCTTGTCTTGGTTTCTTCTGAAATTATTATTATTATTTTTTTTAATTTATTTGGCAGAGAGAAATCAGAGCTAGGCAGAGAGGCAGACAGAGAGAGGGGGAAGCAGGCTCCCGCTGAGCAGAGAGCCCGATGCGGGGCTCGATCCCAGGACCCTGAGATCATGACCTGAGCCGAAGGCAGAGGCTTAAACCACTGAGCCACCCAGGCGCCCCATCTTCTGAAATTATTTTTATTTCTACATATGGTTTATAACCAGCCCCACCCATGAGGCCCAGAACCTCATTATTCTTGCCCACACAATCTTCTCAAGTACCTGGAAAACAGTCTGGAAATACAGTGACCACTCAAAAAGATCTACCAGTTGAATGAACAAATGAAAAAAAAAATGAACAAATGGGTCTATTTCTTCGACTTGAAAGCTCTTTGAACATAGGGACTCGTGTTCCCTCCAAGTTTTCTTTACTTCAAGCTGGAAACCTCTAGATTCTTCACATTTCTCACTTAACATAGGCACCTGCTACCAGATGATGATACAGTAGTAATAAAATTATTTATTTATTTATATAGTGCTTTACTATACTGGGCACTATGTAAGCACTTTAAAAAAAGCTTCTCTTTTATTTGCCCAAAATTTATGCTCCATAAATCAGGCATTGTTGGATGACTTCTGGAATGTCATTATTCCCCTTAAAAATGGTCCTAGATCTGGACTGTACGATGAAATGCATTCTGGACAGAGGAACTACTACCTTCTCTGATGTCTTTGTCTATCATCATGACCTATTTGGGGGACATGTGTGCCTAAGCAGCAGTGAAGCCCCGCTTTTACTGCTGTCCTCTAGCCAGTGGTCATCGCCAGTGGTCATCACATCGTCTGTGATGAGATAAGGAGCTTGTAATAGACTATAAAGCAACCATATCACAAGGACACTGTTCAGTTCAGCTGGTTTGTTTTTCACAGCAAGACCTTCTCAATGTAGGAAGCTGTGTGTTGGTTTCCATTCTGAGACCAGCTCTTCATCTTGTTGTGGACTGCCTCTCTGAGCAGCATTAATATCAGACACAATTCTCAGCATTGTTTTCTTATTCTGTGTTGTAATAGACTTGATATCTAGTTCATTCCTTCTGTCAACCAACTTCAAGCAAATGGAACTACTCAGGGCAGAAATCCTACAAAGAATACTCAAAGATTGCCCAGAGGAGGGCAGTTGGTAGAAAGATGTGAGAAGAGAGGAGAGGGTGGCGTAGTGGAGAGGCCCTAAGACTGAGTCCTATGACCTCTATTTTAGTCCTGGATCTATCATTCGCCAGCTGTGGGTAGGGAAATTTCCCTCTCCAGGTCTCATTTTCTTCATCTATGAGGAAAGGCAATGGAGGTAGGTAATTTCTTTCAGTTTTTGTGCTCTAGGTTTTAAATCCTTGAGTCAAACGACTTCCACGTACTAAATGTTCCTAGGCTAAGCCTTTCCACAACTTGCGTGTCTCCATCACATCTGCCACCATTTTGTTTCCCACAACATTCTGCCTGGACGCCACACCCGGCTTCAGAACAGGAAAGTTACAGTGATATCTAGCAGCCAGACCCAAAGATAAAGGAATTAGGGTATAGGGGCTGAAAGGTATCTTCAGCAATATTTGTCTCCCAATGATTGAGCAATGCTTTTATCAAAACATAGAGGTATCAATAAATGCATGCCATTAAAATTGTTCTGGAGTTTTCTGGTACTGCTTGTAAAGGGCTTGGAAGTTACTACTCTGTTCCTAACAGCAAGTAAAAAGCTGAACAGACTGAAAAATCAACAACTCTTCTTGGATCTGTAGGAGAGGGAAGGACATCAAGCAAACCACTACACCCAAGACTGGAGACACAGACAGGTAAGTATAGAAAGTCATCGCTTACCAGAGCAGAGATTCATAAGCAGAACCACCATGGAAATCATCTGGGTATCGACAAATTGATTCTAAAGTTTAAATGGAGAGGTGGAAGACCCAGAATAGCCAACATGATTTTGAAGGACAGGAAAAAAGCTGTAGGACTGACACTACCCAACTTCAAGAATGACTATAAATCTTGGGCGCCTGGGTGGCTCAGTTGGTTGAGCCAGGATTGAGTCCCGCATCGGGCTCCCAGCTCCCTGGGGAGTCTGCTTCTCCCTCTGACCTTCTCTCTCATGCTCTCTCTCACTCGTTCTCTCTCAAATAAATAAATAAAATATTTAAAAAAAAAAAGAATGACTATAAATCTGCAATACTCAAGACAGTGTGGTATTGGTGAAAGAATAGACAAATAAATTAATGGAACAGAACAGAGAGCACATATATAGACCCAGCTACAAATAGACCGATATACATAGAGTCAAAGGAGTAAAGGCAAGACAAGGGAGCAAAGATAGATAGTCTTTTAACAAATGGTGCTGGAACAACTGGACCTTATACCTTTCCCAAAATTAACTCAAAATGGATCACAGACCTAAATGTAAAATGCAAAACTAGAGGCACCTGGGTGTTTCAGTTGGTTAAGCATCTGGCTTCAGCTCAGGTCATGATCCCAGGGGTCCTGGGATGGAGCCCCTGGTCGGGCTCCCTGATCAGTAGGGAGTCTCTCTCACTCTTGCTCACTCTCTTTCTCTCTCTCAAATAAACATAAAATAAAACCTTTTAAACAAAATTGTTCTGAAGGGATCCAACGGCACCTCTGTCACTCTCTGTAGAAAGCTGAACAATGACCCCAAAGATATCAGGTCCCAACCCTGGAACCTGTAACTGTGACCTTAATTAGAAAAATGTTATTTTTTATTGGCCAAGGTAATCAAGGATTTCTAAACGGACAGATTATTTTGGATTATCTGGGTGGGCCCTAAATGCAATCACAGGAGTCCTTATGCGAGGGAAGAAGATTTCACACACAGAAGACGAACAGGCAATGAGACCGCGGAGGCCGACACTGAAGTGATGTGGCCACGAGCTGAGAACAGGGAAGCCACCAGAAGCGGAAGAAGGTGAGGCACAGATTCTCTCCTCCAGCTTTTGGAGGACGGTGGTGGCCCTGTCGACACCTTGATTTCTGCCCAGTGACACTGATTCTGGACTTCTGGTCTCCAGACCGGTGAAAGAGTACATTCCTGCTGTTTGAAGCCCCCAAATGTGAGGTCATTTGCTGTAGCAGCCACAGGAAACTTGCACACCGTCTTCCTAAATTTCACCCTCCTTTCAGATAGATTTTTCTTTCCACAACAAACAAGGCCCCCCATCTGTATCAGTCAGGACCCTCCCCAGCTTGAGAGTTTAGTCAAGCGACTGTATACGAAGGACTGAGTAGACTTTGAGAGACCTCAAGAGAGGGTCCTCTCACAGAGTTGACCGTCGGGGAGACTCCGGCATCACCCCGGACCTCAAGGGTTAGGGGGGCAGAGCTGTGGGGGGGGAGAGGGCCGTCTGACAGGAGCCGTGGCCTGCAGTCAGGGGACACAGTCGGCCCACAGCAGAGGAGCACGGGGAATAAGCTCCTCATACCACTCTCTTCCCTTGCTCTGATCTCCTGCCCGTGGCCTCTGGTCCTAAATGCAAGGAAGCCATTTAGGTCAGCCTCCTGGACACAGAGAAGAGTGGAGAAGAGTGGAGAGTGGATTTATAAGAGCACATGGAACTATCTGGCACCCACATAATTTCAATCCCTTCTCAAGACTGTCCACATAACAGATTGGCTTTGGGAGACAGAGGGTCCCCTGCGTCCCAGCTCTGTGGCTGTGGGCAAGTCCGTACTTCACGAGGCTTCTGTCTCCTCATCTGTAAAATGAAGGATTCAGACTAGGAAGTCTTTAAGATCCCTTTCAGCCCTGATGCTCGGGATTCTAGAAGCTGACTAGATGCCTTACCAGGCTGAGGCTGACATGTGTCTAGAGTCCTGACAGCTGTTTACTTACTAAAATAGAAGCAGGCCTCTCTTTTCCATGACGCATCTCTGCATCTGTGCAAGGATGAGCAGTGCATGCTGGTCACGGGCTGCTTCAAGGGAAGGAGCAGGCTGTGCTCCCTTAAAATGTGGACATGTCACAGGCATGCTGGAAAAGGGACCGCGGGTGGGCCCTGGACAGCCAATGGCATCATGGGAGGAGGCAGGCAGAAAGGCAAACCACTCACCCAACGGCCGGGACACGGTCAGTGGGCACGTCTGCTCGTTCCTCAAGAAAACTCCAGGGGCCCTCAGCAGCTGGCAGCAGCTGGTACGGCCCTCGGGCTGGCCCGGCCACTCCACTGGCAGGCCCAGCAGAGGGGTGGCTGCCAGCAACCACACAGATGGTAATAATTAGCCAGAGAGTCAAACTATGGAAAGTTCCAAGGGTCCAGGAGAGCCCCACACTGAACAAAGAACATACACCAAGCCTTTCCCTGCCGCCTTGAGACATTTTGTTCTGTATTATGCCTGCCTTTTCAACGACTCCTGTCTGCTTCTGTCTCTTTGCAACCTCTTTTTCAAAATGGAGGGAAGAGAATATCTTCATGGGCCCTCCAGGCCTGAAAGTGCAGTAGTAAACTACCCACCCCTCCCCTCATCCCCCTATACCCTGGGTGGCCTGGGATAAACAACAGATTTCCTCTCTGCCCCCAGCCCCACCCGTCTTCATTAATTTGGACGCTCCATAACCCCACACGAGCACTGGTTTGTAAGTGTGTGATTTGGGAGTGGGGGTGGGGGTCTAACAAGGACCTCTATCCCTAAATCCTTAAAAACCCTCCACAAACTGCTGATTCCTAAATTCCGTTGTCATCTTGTTCCCAGCAAAACAGTTTGGATCTCATTGTATGCACACCCACGCTTGGGAACTGTGTGATTTAAGGTTGCTCAGTGAGTTAAGGGCCCCGAGGTCCTACTGGAGATGAGGCACGAAGAGGAGCGAGCCTGTGAGAAACTGAGAAGGTGGGTGGAAGCGAGGCCACCAGGAAGGACAAAAGGACACAGAGAGAGGGCCCTGGGCACTGAGGGATGGTATCACCCACTTCACACCACCCGGTAGAGCTGTCCGTGCTAAAAATGTCTTCTGATAATTCAGTTAAACAGCTTCTTTATCAAGAACACAAGAGATAAGAAACAGCACAGAGGATCATAGGGGAAGGGAGGGAAAAGTGAATGGGAAGTCATCAGAGAGGGAGACAAACCATGAGAGACTCTCAACTCTAGGAAGTAAACTAACTGAAGGCTGCTGGAGGGAAGGTGGGTGGGGGCATGGGGTAATTGAGTGATGGGCATAAAGGAGGGCACGTGATATGATGAGCACTGGGTGTTCTATGCAACTGATGAATTATTGAACACGACATCTGAAACTAATGATGTTACTATATGTTGGCTAACGGAATTTAAAAAAAAAAAAAAAAGCACACAAGAGAAGCTTGCACTGTGGCCCTCAGACCCTCAGAAGCCTTTCCAGTGATGGGGTAGATTACAACCGTGGAATGTAATTAGGGTATGCCTGGGCGGGGGTGGGGGGGGGGGTGGGGATCTTCCTCTTCCAAAATGCTTCCCCTATTCGTTGCCACTGCAAAATCTATGTCTCCCACTAGAGCCAAACCTGCACTTCAGTTCATTTATTCGTCGCTTCCCGGTGGTTTGCTAAAAGTCATGCACTGCCCAAAGGGAGTTCTGATGGACAAAAACTAGGATTTATTTTATTTTTAAAAAGATTTTATTTATTTATTTGACAGAGAGAGATCACAAGTAGGCAGAGAGGCAGGCAAAGAGAGAGGGTGAAAGCAGGCTCCCTGCTGAGCAGAGAGCCCGATGTGGGGCTCGATCCCAGGACCCTGAGATCATGACCCGAGCGGAAGGCAGAGGCTTTAACCCACTGAGCCACCCAGGCACCCCATGTTTTATTTTATTTTTAAGATTTTATTTATTTGTCAGAGAAGAAAGCACAAGCAGAGGGAGTGGTAGGCAGAGGGAGAAACAGACTCCATGCTGAGCAAGGAGCCCACTGCGGACTCAATCCCAGGACCCTGAGATCATAACGTGAGGGGAGGGCAGATGCTTAACTGACTAAACCAGCCAGGCGTCCCAGAACTAAGATTAATTTTAGACACAGGGTACTGAGGGTATGAGGTGCAGATCAGGGCTCAGTAGGAGGCTGCAGCTGGGACTTTCTCTCTCTTGACAGAAAGCGACAGAGATCCTTGCAGAAGAGGAGGGAGGAATCCCTGAACACAGGGCCCCTGGGAGAGTATGGAGAGGGGTTAAGAAGGCAACCCACTCCGGGTTTCCCCACACCCGGCCCTGCCTGATGGAATGCTTGCTTAGATCCAGGTCTACCACTGTGCGCTCCCCGCCCCCTCCAATATCAGTGCCCTTTGTATCTTCTGCCCCCTGTTCTCCAAAACGCCTGAGTGCTGCTCTCAGACCTCATGCTGTGGGGCTTCCGCTCCCTTCATCCTCTTCCAAACATGGCACGTTTCAAACAGACAGAAATGGACTAAGTCAGGGAGATGTTCTAGAACCAAACTGTAAGCTTAAAGTACTCACAGGCCAACCAGCCTCGAGTTAGTGCCTTACCAGCCGTGTGTGTTTGTGTATATTTTTCCTCCTCTAGACCTTGCGTTCCTCATTTGTAAACGGGAGATAATAAGAGTCCTCACTCGATATGCAGTTTTGAGGATTAAACAAATGAGAAAATGTAGATGAAGCACTTAGCATAAGGCCTGGCTCCTAGTAAGTGCTCAGTATATGTCAATTATTAATTTATTTCTTGCCTGCTTTTACTTCCAGTAAAGGCTGGCAAACTGATGTGCACAACTTTCAAAATCATTGCAAATTTAATATAGGCTTAAGCTAGGCTCACAGATTTGTTCTTTGAAAAAGCCACAAAATTCTTTTGTAATTCATGATCTCCCTACTGGTTTTTTTAATCTGCTATATTTAGCTCTTAAATGTTGTATCTCAGCTTGAAATCCTAAAGTCATCCTTCCAAAAATACAAGTGGTTTGGCCAATGGCATTTACTTACTGAAAAAACAAGCAAATTTGTTTTTGAAATAACAACAGGTCAGAGGTGGGACTAATTTCCATAACTTCAAAGATAAATAGATTATACCGCATTTAATCAAAGGGTCCAATTTGACAAGGGGACCCTGAAGACTAGTTGTTTCAGTTCTACCTCCTTAATCTCTGGGAGAACATCTCAGCTCTTTCTTGGAAGTCCGAAGCTGTCAGACCAGGGACCTTGGTCCTTTCTCGTTGGGGTCCAGGAACAATCCTCTCCCCCAAGCTCACAGCTGAAATTGTTAGTGTCCCTTTTATAGTCTCGAACAGCAATTACTTATTTCCAGACGGCTGCCCAACTACCTAAGGTTAACCCAACAACCTCTTTTACACATAATAACATAATTCACTGAGTGTTCACTGTGTGCCAGGCACAGTTCTAAATGCTTTCTGTGAACTAAATCATTTTATCGTAATAATATCTCTGTGAGATAGACAGTCATTATCGTCCCTCTACATGGGATAGCATTACTTGGGTAATTTGCCTGTGATGACCTAACTAATACGTGGTAGAACTGGGATTTGAACCCGAGGAGTCTTGCTACAGAGCTGCTCCTTCCCAATAAACCATACCGCCTCTGAGAGAAGAAGTGACGTTTATTGGTGATATCTCTTGAACAAAACTGACTCCACTCTTTCACAGAACTACCCTTCCTTCCATGGAACATTCTGTCCTGACCCTGTCATTCTGTTCCCTCCAGCCTTTTCTCTGGGGCATCCTTTGCCAAAACTATGAACAAAACACACTCACCACAAATATCCCTCTTACCTCTGTCAAACAGGGCTGCAAAAATATTCGAAGCAGTGTGGTTCAGACTCGGGATGGGGCTCCAAACCCACTGTCAGTAGTAACTGGCCGGGTGCCCTTGAACAAGCCAGTCCGTGTCTCTACCTTTAGGTGCCCTATTAGCAGAGTGGGGGACGTGCTCAACTGCCTTATAGGGCCTTTGTGGGGATTACACGAGCTAATCCATGTGATGTGCTCGGCACAGTGCCTGGCTCAATCAGTAAGCTGTTGTCATTAAGGAAGACCCATAACGGCTATTACAATTATTGATCATGCAGTCCGTAACTGTGAGCAGAGTCGAGAAGGGCACATTCAGAAAAGACTCAGAGAGCGGCCAGGTTGCAACGCAAACTCTCGGGGGCTCTGCGCCTTGAGGTCCCTGCATGTGAGGAGGGGCTGCCGGAGATGGAAGGGTTCATCTCCACACCTGGCTGGCGCCGGGCTCTATTGGGTGTCCTGGGGCAGGAGATGATTGTGAAGTAGGAGGGGGTGGGAGGGCCAAGTGAGTGTTTAGGCTGGGAAGGTAGAAATCCCGCTGTGAACAAGGCCATTCCAGAAGCAGTCGCTTTCACCCCAGACACGTTACTCGTTCCAGCTTAGTAGTTCTGAAAACGGTTTTCAAAACTTTCTTTCAACTGGGCACCCCAGCATATGTCAGTAAAGGCAGAGCTGCTTTGCTGGAAGTGGGAAGAGGAGGCTCTTGGAGCACCCACACGCTCCTGGTTGAACTCCTCCCCCAAAAGGACCCCGGGTCGCTTCCAACAGCAATGATGTCCTCAGACCACGGTTTGAGAAGCATTTTGTAAGAGAAACGAATACATCTACTGCATGAACCTTCACCTTAGGGAGCTTGGAGTCCAGTGAGCTGGCAGCTACAGTCCTGGACAGGCTGGCAAGTAAACTCCAACGTCCCTCACGGAAGGTGCAAATCCTAGCATGGCACTCTTGTTGGCTCCTACAGAACTTTGAGGCTTTCCAGTTGCACAAGATCTTTCTGCATTGATACCACACACTAGAGGGGTGGGGAAGAGCTTGTTTGTGTTGTTCAATTGCTTCAGTAAAATAATCTTCTAAAACAAACTTACCTCTCACAACACCTCTGTGAGGTGGGGTTATTACTATCCCATTTTACAGATGAGGAGGCCGAGGACATTTAACTTGTCCAGGCACTGGACTGCCAGTGCCACCCTGCCAGGCACTGCTGGAACCAAGATTCAAACCCGCTCTGCCTGGTTTCAGAGCAGGACAGGGGGGAGTTGACCGATACCTCAGGACCGGTCCCATCTCTGCCATGGATTGGTTGTTTCTCCAGCGTCAACATCCTCATCTATAAATAATGATGATGACAATGACGCCTACCACCCTTAGAATGATACCCCGGCACACAGCCAGCGCCCAGCACGAGTGCATTGCTGTCTTGGGATCACCCACTAGTAAGTTATGACTAGTTTGCTCAATTCCCCCTCTCCCTGATCTGGCCTGTGAAGACAACAGTGCAAGGCAATACTCGTGTGGCTACGGATCTCTAAGTGTGGCACAGATAAGTAAAAGGAGTAGGAGTTCAAGCTAAGGGCGTTTGAAATGCCTCATTTATGACTGCTTCATAAATTTTTGAGTACTCTTTGTGCGAAGCCATGCTGAGTTTCCGATGTCAGTCCAATGTCAGCACATGCGGCGCCAAGGCCAACTTTCTAGCCACTGACTGCCGGCAGCCCATCCATAACGAATCAAGCGCCCCATGCAGCCTCCTGGTCAGACGGGTTTCCTCTGCCACTGTCACCTGGGTCTCCAACTGCACCTGGGCTCTGCCCAGAATCGCACAGCACTGGTGCTCCAGGGCCACTGGGGCATGTGCCACATCTGAAGGGGCAACTCCAGAGTGTGCCCCTGGTGGTGGTGGGGAGGGAGGAGGAGAGAGCCCCGGGAGCCAGCAGGACACTTGGTCCGGTCCTGGCCCTTCCAGCACCTCTCCGTCAATCTCCCCAGAGCTGAATGTCCCTTGACATTCCAGGGACTCAAAAAGAAAAAACAAAACAAAACAAAACAAAAAACCACTCCAGAATTCAGGGAACTCTCAGAATTCTGCCACGACACTTTCCATACCAGAACTCAAACAAAACGTGGGCTTCCAGGAGCCCAAGAGTTAAAGTTCAATTTGGAAACAGAGGGAAAAGAAATGTCTGACCTTATGCCTGAGCGTCCACCCACCCACCGCACACACCCATGGGCAAGAGAACGCCCTCAGCCCAAGGCTTAAAGGACAAGTGCTTCCTTTTGCTCAGTAAATGTCAAGCGATCGCCAGAATGTCCAGTCCCCCGCGCCTACCTCTCAGGGAGGGGTCCCCAGGGTCGTTTCTCGAGGCCGTTTGCACCACCTGCTACTGCGGAGCCTTCATCCCTCCTTGGGAAGCCGGCGCTGCTCAGGGAGGGGTTCCGCGGAAGGAAGGGGAGGGCAGGCACTGAGATCACCGTGGGAAGGGGATGGTCTTCGAACCAAGCACTTGGTCAGAGGGAAAAGGATGTTTTGTAACTTTTGGCTTGAATTTCCAGAGGCAGAACAGGAAATGTCCACCGGGGCTGGGAACTCCAGGGAGAAATGGGCTGCGATCTCCCTTCGGTGGAGGACTTCCCTGGGCGCCCCGCCTGGGATTTAAAGCTCCGTCTGACTTCTGGTACCCCTTTCCCCCTTACTCTTTCCCTTAGCACATTTTTTTTTTTTCTTAATGGAACGTCAACTTCGTTCCTGACATGCTGGAAAAATTTTCCTCTGCCTAAACTTGGCTCAGGAACACTCTCTCCTTGTGAGAGAATTTCTCCTGTTACAAAGTTCAGTTTAAAAAAAAAAGAAGAAGAAGAAGCAGGCTATTTGTTTTGCCAACTTTTGTACTAGGGACATTTTTGATAGATTGTTTTTTTCATCTGAACCTCTGGGTTTCAAGAAATATACACACCCATATTCCTCTTGATTGTTTTCCCCTCCCTTGCAACGGAAAAACAACAATAATAACTGGTAAAAGATTATAGTGAAAATGTCCTTAAACTGTGGGTCTAGGTCAGCCTCATCTGTGCTCACATCTCTGCCCACAGCTCAGGGTGCGAGGAGTATAGTAAGAGGGGGAATGCTGGTCTCCAAGACCCGCTTTTAGTTCTAGGTCTTTCTATGATGGGGACACAGGAACTAGCTACCTTTCCCAAACAGGGTCCAGTTCCAAGTACACACAACGTCCTCAACCCCTCAGGGTTGGGGCTGCAACGTTGCTGGTTGTGATTCTTGGAGGCGGTGGGTGGGGGGTGCATGGGCTGAGAAGCCATTGTAAGATTTAGCTGTTGGTAATCGCCCGGAGGGTGGCATGTCTGTGCATTGTCAAATGCCACCACAAATTGGGAACTTTCAGGGTACTTGTTGACCCTTGCAATAAAACTCAGTAGTTCTCACAGTGCTAATTGGGGATTAGTTCACAAACAGGAAATGAGGACATCCCCTCTGCTCTGCTTATTAAAAGAAGGTGAGTAATAAATTAATAGTGTAAGCGAGATAAGAACAAATTGTTTTTTGCCAGTTTGTGAGGTTAGAAAATTTCATATGTTTTAGAAATCTCCTTCATTTACAAAGATTATACTGCATACATAATAGGCTGAGGCTAGCAATTTTTCGATTTTCGATTTAATGTATTGAGAACATATTTTTATCTAGGCTGTAAAGCAAGACTGATGTAGGTCAGTTGCTAGTTTGAGTTTTGTACCTAACCTTGAAAGTACTTGAAATGCATTCGTGTTCTGAAATTTAGAGATTCTGTCCTTTCAGTATTGGTTTAGTGTGGAGATAATCCCAATCAACAAAATTTAACCCATGGTTATTTAACTAGATGCCCATTTTTTTCCTAACGTATCTTAACATAATAGTATATGTAATATACTATGCTCCCTCACTTGGTTTTTGTCCCCAAATGATCTCAAAAATCACACTCTGAAAAGATGTAGACAAATTGAGTCTATTTGATATCTAAACAATAGACAAACTACCTCCTAAAAAGATTGATCATGCCCCCCAAATGAGGGCAAAGTCTAATTCCCCAGATATGGAGTGTACTGCTTCATGGACACCACTTGCCACAAGGTCAGGGGAATGTTGCCAGGCAGAATTGGTGGGATGGTATTTTTAAAAAATACTTTATTTATCTGAAAGAGAAAGAGAGAGACAGAGAGAGCAGGGCGCAGGGACAGAGGAAGGGAGAAACTCAGGCTGAGTCTGCACTGAGCCTGGACCCACACATGGGGCTCAATCTCATGACCCTGAGATCAGACCCAAGCCTAAACCAAGAGTCAGATGTGTAACCAACTGTGTCCCCAAAGTGACCCCAGTGAGGTGGCATTTCTAATTCTTGTCCTGAGATCGAGAGTCACTAGATTAGTCAGTCATCTCTTTCCACTTGCTAAACTAACTGATTTGATATGAATGTAGACAGAGGCATAACAATTTTATGGGCAACAAAAGACAGAGCTGAAGGTGAAATGAAAACCCACTCTTTTCAAGGTTAAAAGGTTTCAAAGCTTGACAAGGTTTCACAAAAGGCCAGAGTCTGGATTGGTTTGTAGGTGAGGGACCTTACTGAATTTAACTGGCTACATAGCGTTGGTCGGTTGAGTGCCTAGTGTGTGTGCCGCTCTAATAGAGGCCTCCTCAGATGGAAAATGATTTTAACACAACAACTCCATAAGGTATTGTTGCTCTCATTTTACAAAAGGGATCCTCGGGTCCTGAGATGTTTCTTTTGCAACTATACTTGGCAGTGTCAAGATTGCTCATGATTTTTAAAAAAAAGATTGTTCATGATTTAAGTTTTTTGAAGATTCACTTTATTCATGCTGCCTGTCTAATCCCCTAACCCCCTACCATGTTGCATGTTAGAACTGCAAATAACATTCACTTCTTCGTTCCAGTCAATGAATGTTTAATGAACATCTATGTACGTAGGCCTAGGCCAGGAGATGAAGACCTCAAACTCTGCCCTGGAGATGTTTGTAATCTGGTAGGGGACAGAAAGGAACATCTCTGTATCATTGGACACAACAATTCTACTCCTAGGTACATAGCCGAGAGAACTGAACATGTATGTCCACACAAAGACCTATACACGAATATTTCTAGTAGCCCTATGCATCTTAGCTGCTGATGGAAACAACCCAAATGGTCATTAGCTGATGAGTGGGTAAACAACACTGATATGGCCGTAACAATACAATATCAGTCATGAAAAGAAATAAGTGCCGACACATGCTATGACATGGGTGAACTTTGAATGTGCTATGCTAAGGGAAAACAACAGGACACAAAACACCATCTATTATATGATTTTATTTATGTGAAATATCCAGAATGAGCAAATCTTCAGAGACAGAGAGGAAGTGGTTGCCGAGGGCTGGGGTCGTGGTGGAGTTGGGGTTGATAGTTAAAACCACAGGGTTTCTTTGGGGGTTGATGAAAAGGTTCTAAAACTGATGGTGGCAACAGGTGCACAACTTTTTGAATATACTAAAAACCATGAATCATACATTCTAAACAGGTGAGTTTACAGTATGTGAATGATATCTAAAGAAAGCTATTGCAGGGGCGCCTGGGTGGCTCAGTGGGTTGAAGCCTCTGCCTTTGGCTCAGGTCATGATCTCAGGGTCCTGGGATCGAGGCCCACATTGGGCTCTCTGCTCATCGGGGAGCCTGCTTCCCCCACCCCCTCTGCCTACTTGTGATCTCTCTGTCAAATAAATAAATGAAAAATCTTTAAAAAAAGAAAAGTCATCTTAAAAAAAAAAGAAAAAAAAAGAAAGCTATTGCAAAAACAATACACGTGCCTAAAGAAAAGGAACTACATCTGTTTAGTGTGTAGTTGGCCCCAATTTGCAAAGTGCCATCCGTATTCCACATCCAGTTTCTTATTTCCTTGGCTAACTCACTTCGAGGTTTAGGAGACTCAAGGCAAGTATCAATTCTTACAGGAGCCAATTATTCTGCCTATTGTGATTCTTTGACAATGTGCTTTCTTAGGGAGACTGATATCCCCAAGCTCTTTCCGTTCTGTCCTCTACCAAAACTCATATTCAGGCAAGGGTTTTAAAAGTGTAATTACCCTGAGATTTAGGAACTAATTACTGTAGGATTACTGCGTGTGCATTGAACTAATAAGCAAATGTTTGGTTGTCTTGGGCTATTGAAATAAATTCATTATGATTTTTCATTCTCAAAAACCCCTACTTATTCTGGGTACCCTGAAAGATGCAGGAATTGAAATTATGGCAGAAGAAGCAAGGAAGCAAACAAATGTAGTTGGCAGCTCCAGGTGCTATAATGGGAAATACAGGTACGATACGGACCCCAGAGGGGCAATGAGTGTATGGTGTGGTTAATGGCTGGAGCGGCAGGTAACAAGGTATTTTCTCTCTAGAATTTCTGGCAAGTGATGAAAGAGGGCTCATTAGTTTTGTTGTCGTTTTGTTTTACTTTTAGAATTTTTTTCTTAAGTAAACTACAGGCCCAGAGTGGAGCCCTAGGTGAGGCTTAAACTCATGACCCTGAGATCAAGACCTGAGCTCAGATCAAGAGAGTTGGATGCTTCACTGACCGAGCCACCCAGGTGCCCCGTTGTTGTTTTATTTTAATGGATGGATTATGTAGGGGTAATGTAGTAGTGGCTTTCTGGTCTCTGAAATAGGATTTACACCGACACAGAAGAGAAAGACAGTTCAGCCGTTCTTCTTCAGAATCCTGGAGCAGCATGATAAACTTCTTGTCTCTGCGTGAGTCAGGTGTCATTCTTACATCTGTCCAGTAGATGGAGGCATTGCCGTTCCAGAAAGAAAACACTTTAAACTTGGTATAGGAGCTAAGCCCCAGTTGTGGCTGCCATTTACTCCTTTCCATCGGGTGGCAGACAGGACAAACAGCCCAGAATTATGCCAGAGAAAGAGCAGCCCTATCCTAATCCGGACTCCTTACCTTAGTACAGTGACCTTGGGCACACTGCTTTGTCTCTCTGGCCCTCAGTTGCCTCATCCAAAAAGTGAGGATTTCCCAGATCCAGAATCTTTTGTCCACATTTCCAAACCCCGACACTCAGAAAACCAGAAGCATTTCATAACTCACTTGGCAGCAAGACCTGACCTAAACTGACCCGAAGTGATGCATTTTCCTATTCAGTGTGAATGTTCTTACATTTCCCTGCAAAAGGGTTTATATATTTTAAATTACCAAGTGCCTCCCCCCACCCACTGTGGATTTGATCTAATAAAAGGTACAATATGCAGATTTAGCTTCCTCAAATCTGAAAACAATCGGGGTGCTGCAGCACACCTGGCTTTTGGCTCAGAGCTCACAGCCCTGTGATACTGATTGCAAGGGTACTGTCGGGATGAAAGGGCATGTCTAAAGCAGTGAGGCACGACAGTGGGAAGAAGAGTCCTCCGGGGCTCGCCTCCCTTACTCAGATGTGGGGTCTGGCAAATAAGAGAAAACTCAAGGAGAAAAACAAAGCAAAGGATCGCTATGATGCATTCCTATCACTCATTCCTATGACGAAGATACATTTCAGCACCTCCTACATGCTCGTTCTGAAAAAAGGACACACACGTGTATGTACTGAGACAAGGATGGTGGGTAAGGATCACTGCCATGCAAACATTTCTACCATTACAGATTGATTCCTCTTCTATCTTTAAAAAGTCTTCCTTTAAAATTCAAAGACTTCTGGGTCCCACCTTGTGTTACCTTAAAATCAGAGGATTTCTCGAGGCCAGAAAGGCATTTAGAGGTAACACCTCAGCTATCCCATCAAAACCTTGCAGGGGTGGTTGAAGGGCAACTAGAACGGGACAGCTCTGATGGTAGCTGGCCAATAAGCCCCAATGAGACCTGGTGATGGGGCGTAAGAAGGTACGCTAGTAAATTTCTCCTACATGGTTAGTTTCTCCTCTAGCTGTTATCAGTAATGCAAGTACTTCAACAGAAGCAGAACTTCTGTTCCAAATACAGGGTATTCTCTCCTTCCCCAAATTCCCCTCTAGGCTTCCTGCCACCATGCACCAGTTGCTCAAACCAAAGACCTGGAGATCATTCTCTCCTAGCCCTGTCTCTAACACTCAGTCCATTTGTAAATCTGTCATCCCTGGTCTGACCACTTCTCATGGGGAGAACTCAGGTCAAAGTCGTTGTGGTCTTGCTGGAACTGAAGCTTCAGCTTTTTAATTGAGTGCTTGCCTCTATTCCTCTGCTCCTGCCATCATTCTCTTTTATGGCACCCAGAACCAGCTTCTCCAGCTTAAACCCTTCAGTGGCTTCCCACCGTCACTAGAGGAGGGTCTGAACAAGGCCCTTGCCCCCTTCTCCAACCTTACCTTCCAGGCTGCAGCCATGCTGGCCTTTCTGCCCCTCCAACATGCCAAACATTCTGCTGTTTCAGGGCCTTTGAACATGCTCCTGCCTCCTCCCCCAGATCTTCATACACAGGCCCAGCCCTAGCATTAGTGGGGCCCAGGGCAAGGGTACAAATAAATGGGGACCCACACACCACTAAGAACTGTTATGTAAGATATGTTCTCTCCTCTTACCATGACAAATGCCTTCATAATGGCAAATTTGAAAAATATGTGTAAACATATGGTTTTCATGACTGTAAATTAGCAAACTATTAAAGACAATTGAATTTAATTATTATTCTCGTATTTGAGTGTTCTGTTGGCTGGCTGGTGATATTTAAATGAGTAACAAAATAGAGGCATACATTATTCATAATTTGTTATACATTTATTCCACAGAAACGCACTCTTTGTTTTCATTTAAGTGAAATCACTAATGTAATCATTTTCAAATAATTTATGTTCTATTGAGATGAATGATATAGATTTTTAAAATGTTATTGTTCTCAAAGTGTACAAAACTTGAATGTATTATCAATAAAAATGTAGTTGAAGGGGTGCTTGGGATCAAGCCTTGTAAAGGGCTCCCTGCTCAGCAGGGAGTCTGCTTCTCTCTTTCCCCCTCCCCCTGCTTGTGTTTTCTCTCTTTCCCTCACTTTCTGTCAAAAAAATAAATTAAATCTTTTTAAAAATGATTAAAAAAACACAGCTGAAGGTATATATGAAAAATTAAAAATTAAAATGATTTTCACATAAGCTTTCAAAAAGTTCTCTTTTTCAAACATTCAAAATTATTTAAAAGTAAACAAATGCATATAATTAGTAAGTATGAAATTTTAAAATTAGAATTATTTAAATAGAACTGAAGACATTTTTTGGAAAATTTACCCAATTACATTAAATATTCTTATTAAATAGATGATTCTCATTATTAGTGTTCAATGTCCATATGGTTGTTAGGGTAAAGAATTGGTATGCTTCAAGCATCTTGCATCGAGACAAACATATATAGGAATTTAAGAGAAAGATGAATTATTCAACATTGTAAAACGTTCTTCCCAAACCGTGTGCAAAAGTTGCAAATACTGCTGTAATCCATGAGCATCTCCCAAACACAGAGAAGAAAAAAAAAAAGAGAGAGAGATGCTCAGAAACTCGGGAAAAAAAATTTTTTTTTTTTTTAAGATTCTTAAAATTTATTTTAGGGAGAGAGAGAGAGAGAGAACCTGAGTGGGAGGGGCAGAGAGAGAGGGAGAAAGAGGATCTCAACCAGATTCCACGCTGAGCGCAGCGAGGCTCAGCTCCAGGACCTGGAGATCATGACCTGAGCTGAAACCAAGAGTCAGTCGTCCAACCCACTCTGCCACCTAGGCACCCCTGGGAAACAATTCCTTATGAAACAATCTATTGCACTAATGCTGTCTGAGAAACAGGGCTTAACAAATTAATTTCTCTTTCTCTTACCTAAGCATCTGCATGCTTACTCTCTCTGAACTAGTTTGCATGTGGGGACAGAGCTGGAAAAGCATGTCCCTGGGGTCCCGTATTAAGTAAAGAGAGTGACTGGGCTCCTCACAGCAGGAGACCCAGGGCAGGGCTCCCCCCCCTCCCCCCGGCCCCCCCCCCCCCCCCCCCCGCTGCCTTACTCTAAGCCTAACGGTGTTCATAAGGTGTCTTCCTTCTAGCTCGTCCCTGCTCCTAACCTGGGAAGTCCCAACAGCGTGAATGGGGCTGAGAGGTTAGGAGGTCTGCCAGTGTGAGAGCCGGGGCCTGAAACTTTGCCTCCTAACCATAGAATTAGGGTTCTTTCCTGTATACCGCTAGAGGGAAGAAGGGGCTTTGAGGGCTCGGCCCACCGCAGGGAACCAGAACCCCCGCCGAGCCGCCCTGCGCATTTCTTCCCCTAGGGGGCAGTGGCTGCACGCGCAGGGCCGTCTGAGCGAGCCGGCCCGACCCTGGGAGGTGGCGGTGAGCGCCCACATCTCCATCTTCCCGTAGATTTCGGAAGCCCCGCGGGACATGCCGATCGCACCGAGGCTGCAGCACTGGCTCTGTAGATGTCAGCTCTGTGTGTGTTCCCGGAAAGGATGGATTCCTTGCGTGTACCCGTCTTTGTCCCAGTCGAAAGAACTGAAAGCCAACGCGCCTCTGTTGCTTTTTGCTTTCCAGATACCTGATGGCCACGGGTTCTCAATCCCCACGATACTCACATGTTGGACTGGAAACGTTCTGCTGGGGAGGGGCTGTCCTGGGCATCGTAGCATGTTTAACAGCGTCCTGGACGTCTGCACCCCGGTCGCCCGCAGGACTCACACCGTCTCCCTGCCCTCCCCCACGGCCGTGAACATGTCTAGGGACCTCACCAAATGCCCCCGGGGAAGGGAGCGGCGAAGTCACCCAATCACCCTGGTTTGAGAACCCCTGGGTCATTATAAAACACAAACCCAGCCTGCCCGTGGACTGGATTCCACGGGGTCCGGTTGTGAGCTGTGCTTCGGAGCCCGCTGAGCAGGAATTCACAAACGTTCTCAGCATAGGATCTCGCGATTTCCGTGGAAACTTTTCTTCCAGCGACATTTATTTATTTATTTATTTTTATCATCTCCAAACGGCAAATCATTCTCAAATTAAGTGGTGTTTATCCTCCTGGCTATGAACTGTCAAAGGAGTGCCGGGGATTTGGGGGGTGGTGTTGGTGGTTGTTTTGTCTGCACAGTTCTTAGTCCCTGGGAGTCGTGTATCTCCCTTTTGCTGTCGCCGCTCCTCGCTTGGCCTCCCCCTCCACCAGACAGGCTTAATAACTGGCAATCATCACATCGCGGGGCAAAGCGGTCGGCAGCCACCCCCGCACCGGGGGAATCAGACGCTGCGCGGAGCCTATGCTCTCTGGAACCATGGCCTCTTTTGTTCTGTCAGGCCGACTGCAGTTCTGTCTCTTGGCTCTCCCCAAATGAAGACAATCTTGAAACGTCGCGCGGCTGCAAATGGCTTCGTCTAAGCTGGAAGGGCCCGTAAACAGGAAGTCCACAGCAAAGGAGAAATAAAAGTGATCAATTACGCTGTTAGAACGACTTCAATTCCACCCCACCCCCACCCCCAGGCATCTTTGGGCAGAGCCGGGCTGCAGGAATCAGGCTGTATACAGCCCACCCCCCTACCAGAGCCCACGGGCAGGGAGACCCACAGGGAGCCAGTGAGGGCTGTGGGCACCAAACCACTCTGAGAGCCAAAGATCTGCCAGGAGAACCAGCCCAATGTGACCCACATGAGGGGGAAACTGTCACAGCCAAGTTGCAGAACTTACATGACAATTTTTGATCCTTTCCTGGCCTCGGATGAAAGGCTGCTCATGGGAGCACCATGGCCCTGGCATCCCGTCCCACATCTGGCCGCTCTCCTTGCACTCCGGACTTGCACATTCAGAAAGAGAAGACCCACCGTGTTCTTAAGGCACGAGGGAATTGAGACTCCAACTGTGCCTCAGAGTCTGCTTTTGGGGACCCTGGCTGCTCTTCTCGGTGGTCACCCAGCCCCTCTGGCTTCTGTGCCCGGCATCTTGACCCAGTGGTGCCTCTCCAGAACCGAATCACTGCCACTCCAGTGTGGACTGATCCGCCCTCCCCAGGACTCTTTCCTGAAAGCAGCGTCACAGAACATTTTGGGGATGAAATAGAGACTTTGATGTCAGTCTTAACGGGAAGGGATGCCTCCCAAAACTGAGAGAGAAAAAAGTGAAATGGAGAGATATCATGGGGTTGGTGTCTCATTTCACAAGGAAGGTCAGTTGTGCAGACCGGGAGGTTTTTGGGGGGTGGAGGGGGCGGAGGGAGGATGTAGGAGGTAGCAAACTAGTTTGAAGTCAAAGGTTAAGAAACATTTTAAAGCCAGTTTCTAAAGCTTCCTGGGAGAAGCAGGGTATGCATATCTGTAGACCACTATGATTAAAAAGTAACCCTCTCTTCAGTCACTGTCCCTCAGGTCCCCTTACTCTGTCACAAGCTGTTCTGCAAATGCAAGCATGGAAGGGGCCGGGGTTGTCTCCCTACCAGCGATTCCACTGTGGAGAGTGGGGACACTTTCAAGGAGGCCCCTGAGCAGACTTGTTTTCTGCATGAGGTGAACCAACAGGATGATGGCGGAGCTCCGCCCTCAGTGTTCCTGAACTAGAGTCATAAGCAAGTCTTTTTCCAACTGTTGACACCCTTGTGACCAGATCAGAGACTAGAGATCCCTACCAGGTGTGGGAAGGTGGTTGGTCTCCAGCTTCTGGTTCAGCAAAGGCCCCCCTTCCTGGAGACGCTCTTGCCCTCTGGGCTCTGGGCTGCTGTATCAGAACCTCTGTCAGGAAGCACCCACTTCGGCTCTCTCTGCCCACTGTCCACGGACAGGCCCCGAGGAGGAGCTCATGAAACCCCCCCGCCCAGCCTCAGACTTCTCAGTTTGATCAGCCTCTGCGTGAATGTCTGTCTTCTCCTTAAGCAGACCCAACAGGAATCAAGCAATCACAAACACATACATTTGCCACAACTTGGACTTGGGTAGCAGGACACATATTCTGTTGTGGTGGGGAAGGCCTCTCAGTAAAGCCTCCATTTCCCAGATAAACTAGGTGCCACGACTTGACCCAGCCAGTCATCATGGACAACAGATGAATGAGCGGACAAGAACTTCTGCCACGTGTCCAGGCTGTGTCAGGTCCTTTCGGTCATATTAAAGAGGCCAAAACGGTCCTGGCTTCTGGAAGGCTGTGTTCTAGTTCCACACACAAGACTAACAAACGTGCAAGGCTGAGACCCTAACAGAAGGCCCCATGATCATTCTGGCCCACAGTGAGCTCGAGCTTGAGACTTCATTAAAGAATATCTCACATTGCTGTTGGATTTGTCCTGTATCACCCTGTGACTTAGAAACCCCTCCAGAGTAGGAAGCACAACTTACTTTTCTTAGGGTCTTGTCACATACACACACACAGACACTCACACAGCTTCTAGAACAGTGCCGTATACACAGTTACCTTCCATTATGCTGTTCCTGAATGCTCCAGTTAAGTGTGATTGTGTAGAACAGAATATGATCGCAGCAGCGGTTTGTGTAAGGGAGCAATCTGGGTGGGCAAGAGGAGTTGGAGGGGGGAGGCTTCACTGGAGATGCAAGAGGCACCTGACAGTAAAGTTGCTCTGGTTCTTTTTTTTTTTTTTTCTTTTGAAAGTAGTGATTAAAGATAACATTTAAAAAATTATAAAAGTATACATATTCATTATGGAAAATTTGTAAAAATAAAAACATAAAGCAGAACATTTAAATCACAGATAATTGGACTCCCAGACATGTGTAAACAGACAGGATATATAATTATAAACTTGTGACAAGCGCTAGGAAGGCATGGATGCATAAAAGAAAAATGGAAGACCCGATCTAGAGTAGGGCGGTCTCTCTGCAGCTGGGACATTTATGCTGGGACTGAAGGGTGGGCAGAGGTTGGACAGGTGAAGAGACGAGCGAGAGCATAAGAGGCAGGTGTGTGGTAGGGAATATAGTTTTTAAAAAGGTAAATCAGAGGCCCCTGGGTGGCTCAGTTGATTAAGTGTCTGCCTTCAACTCAGGTCATGATCTCGGGGTCCTGGGATTGAGCCCCGAGTGGGCTCCCTGCAGGGAGCCTGCTTCTTCCTCTCCCTCTGTCCCCTTCCCCCTACAGATGCACGTGAGTGCTCCCTCTCAAATAAACAAATAAAATCTTGGGGCACCTGGGTGGCTCAGTTGTTAAGCATCTCCCTTTGGCTCAGGTCATGATCCCAGGGTCCTGGGATCAAACCCCATATCAGGCTCCCTGTTCAGTGGGAAGCCTGCTTCTCCCTCTTCCACTCCCCCTGCTTGTGTTGCCTCTCTTGCTGTGTCTCTCTCTGTCAAATGAATAAATAAAACCTTTTTTAAAAATTGAAAATACATAAAAAGGTAAATCATACAAACATAAAATGAACATGTGCCAAAGATTATTTTTAACTCATTCATTAATGAGGGAACCATTAAGATGTTACAATTGTTCCACAAGAGAATTCCAAGTATATAGACATAGATGTGCCAAATTGGGTGGAGAAAAACCAGCTGCCCTTCCCCTGGACGGAATTTACTGGCACATTGAAATAATCATTCGCTCTGCCCTCAGTTATCTACAGTTTCCAGAGTTGTAAACTAGCTCACAGAAAGTGAAAGAGGGAGATAGCCAGAACGGGGAAGCTAATCAGGACACCCACAAATTTTTTTCTCTCCTTTCAAAGTCTTTCATGGTTTTTCCTGACATGTGCAAATGCCCTGGGGAAGAAAAGAGGTTACTAGAACTGAAAGAAGAGGAATGTTGCTGGGATGTAATGAGCAAGGAGGAGAGTGGGTTGAGATGGGGGTCATGGCATACTTTCCAGTTTATAGCCTGCTTTTTTCATTTAACCATATAGGGTGAACGTTTCTCCATATCATCCAATATCCATTTGAAGCATGGTTCTTCTTTTTCTTTTAGGTTTATTTATTTATTTAAATAATCTTCACAACCCAGGATGGGGCTCGAACTCATGACCCTGAGATCAAGAGTAGCCAGCCAGGTGCCCTCAAAGCATGATTCTTAATGGCAGCCCCATGTTCCCTGGCAGTAGACTCATCATAATGTATTTACCAACCATCACTCTTTGGCCACTTAAGTTGTTCTCACTTAATATTCTTGTGTGTGAATCTTTATTCTCACATATCTCTGATTACTTCCTTAGAACAGATTTTTTTTTTTTGTAAAGATCATGTTGCTCTAAGATTTATTTATTTTAGAGAGAGAGAGACAGAGAGAGAGAGAGAGACTGCGAGCCAGTGAGGTGTGGGGCAGAGTGAGAGGGAGAAGGGGAGAAGCAGACTTCCCGGTAAGTGGGGGAGCCCAACCTGGGGCTTGATCCCAGGATCCTGAGATCACGATCTGAGCTGAAATCTAGAGTTGGATTCTTAACTGACTGAGCCACCCAGGCGCCCCTCAGTGAAATGTTTTAGGAAAATAATGGGGCGAGGAGAGGTAGAAGCTCTGAGATGAGTTAGAAGGCCCATGAAACAAGGGGATGTGAGGTGGGAGGAGTCTGAAAAAGGGCAAGAGGAAGGAAGGGGAGACAGGGTCAGAGTGAGAGGCGTTTAGAAGCAGCAGCAAACAGGTCTGGGTGTGCAGAATGGAAATGGGGGAGGAGTAGGCTTTGGGCTTGCATATGCCTTGGACACCCTTTGGAAGTGGGCATATTTGGAAGAGGAACTGATTTGAGGGATGTGGGGGTGTGGGAAAACCAGAGGAGCATTTGGGAGTACAGGGGCAGGGTCTGGGCTGGAAAGGTAAATCTGGGAGTCACACAGAGATCTGCCGGTTGAAACCAGGAGCTAGAGGATGCCCAAGTGAAAGGAGCCCTGGAAGAACCTCCCCCAATCAGCGGTGGGCTTGGGGACCCAGCAAGTAAGCAAGCAGGAAAGAAGAAGGTAGGGGGGCACCTGGGTGGCTCAGTGGGTTAAGCCTCTGCCCTTGGCTCAGGTCATGATCCCAAGGTCCTGGGATTGAGCCCCGCATCGGGCTCTCTGCTCGGCGGGGAGCCTGCTTCCTCCTCTCTCTCTGCCTGCCTCTCTGCCTACTTGTGATCTCTGTCTGTCAAATAAATAAATAAAATCTTAAAAAAAGAAGAAGAAGGTAGGGAAGACTGTGCGGGAGACGAGTAACTAACATTAAATTTTGCCACGAGGTCACAAAGGATGAGGGCTAAGGAGGAAAACAATTGTGTTTGGGCAGAAGAAAGTCATCGTGACCTTGACAAGAGAAGTTTCAATAGAATTGTGGGGGCGGAAGTCCGCGGTTAAGGGAATAGGAGATGGAGGCATTGAGTGTCGGCCACAATGTGGAGAATTTTGGCAGCAAAAAGGATACGAAAGTCTGGAAATTAGCTAGAAAGGGGGAGAGTCCGGCATTATTGTGTGTGAGTATGTGTCTTGTTCGTGTTCCAACCCAGCAGCTTCCGTCTGCCTTCCCACACCCCCCACCACAGTTTCCGCTGTTTATTTTTCAATCCTAAGTATTTTTTCAACCTCAGACGATATTATGTGGCTTCATGCGACAAGTACTTAACACAGAGCCGGTGCATAGTAAATGCTCACTAAGTTAGCTATTGTTACTAGTTTTATTAAGAGTCCTTAGGAACAAAATATGCAAACAAAAAGGAAGGACCGCTAGCCAGGGAGGGATAGAGTGAGGGTGGGGTTACGGAGCGGGTTACGGGTGAGGTTACAGAGGGGTCGCTGTCCTTAGCAGTGCAACTTTGGAAACATTATAAGCCCTTTTTCTTTTTGTGGCTTTCATTCTAGATCTCTTGTTGGCTTAATTCAGACACTGTTTCTGTAGAAGATGGCCTAAAGGAGTCTGCCTTTTGTCAGTCTGTGTGTAGTTTTGCCACTCTTCTCAAGGATTCCTTTCTGCATTCAAATTTGTTGCTGTGGGCTCAGTCCGAGCTGTGGGTCTGGCCCTGCCCCCAGAACAGTGGAAGAGAACAGAGGAGAACTCCCTACGGGACAAGATTGGGGAAGAGAACGTGCAGAGGGGAAACAAGCCAACACCAAATGTGTGAGCAGGTCGCAGCGAGTACAAGTGAGGGACAGAAGAGCCCAAAAGCCCACGTCTTCAGCAGTGAACTGAGCGATGCCATGGCCAGTCCTCAACAGGGAGGATCTGAGCCAGAGCTAAAGCCCAGAGAATTCTGTTTTCAGGTGAAGGTGTAGGAACAGTGTGGGCTGAGGAGCAGAGAGGCCAGTCCGGCTTTCCTGTCAGCTTTCCTGTCTAGGCCGGAACTCAATCCACCCTGCAGCAGGGCTGTGGGGAAAAGCTACAGTTACTTTATTTTTTGTCTGTAACTTTCTTGGTCTTCCTCCTTAGTCTTCCTCACCCACTGCTTAGAAGGCAGAAAAAGTTACTAACTGTCCAACTCAGTTTTTTTTTTTAAATATATATTTTATTTATTTATTTGACAGAGAGAGACACAGTGAGAGAGGGAACACAAGCAGGGGGAAGTGGGAGAGGGAGAAGAAAGCTTCCATCTGACCAGGAAGCCTGATGTAGGGCTCAATCCTAGGACCCTGGGATCATGACCTGAGCCAAAGGCAGATGCTTAATGACTGAGCCACCCAGGCACCCCCAACTTAGTTTAAAGCTTCTGTAATTTCAACAGTTCCCTCTGAGTAGAGTTCAGTCCTTGTGGATAAAAACACCCCTCGTCCTACATCTCACCCTAAGACAGCGTCTGAGTCACAGAGGAAGAGCCCAGTTTGGCTCGCAAGAAGGAGGGCCTTAGAGGCTTCGTCAGCATCCTGGGAGGTCCCTCGAACTTTCCTGTGTCTTCCCGGTGGCTACTTACTCCGAGGGCCTTCTCAGGTGAAGGGGGGCTGTTCATTACGTGGTCTGGCCTCTCTTGGCTTGACCAGAGCTCAGCGCACTCCCAAATAAGTTGACTTGGCTCTCCTGTTGCCTGCCACATGCCCTTCAGAGGACTGTCTGTGACTGCCCTTTGCTTCCAGTGCCAAGATTCAGCTCTGCTGCCCTGTCTATGGGGCACCCATCCCAGTGATAATAACTCTTGTCTTTCTCTCAGCAACATTGCTGGTCGCATTCCTTTTCAGTAGCGGAGGCCCTCGTGTTACAAAAGTTGACCGTCTCACTGCTTGATTTTATAACTGGGCTAAATGTCAGCCTGGGGGTAGGGGTGGGTGTGGCGGGGGGGAACTTGCTCTTAAGGCTACCCACAGAATGAGACATTAGCCCCCGGAACTCCCCCATGTGGAACGATGCTTCGGACCCAATCTTTCGAGCGGACCGGTTACACTGGCATTTGGGGGACACGGCTGGTTTCGGCCAGGCCTGCCAACCTGAGAGTCTTTTATTTCAAACCCTCTCAACTCTGTGCTCAATGAGTATGGAAAGTGTTGCATGTGGAAATTGCTTGGGCGACTGGGGGAAACGTTGCCAAAAGAGAAACTTTCCAGTTCTTAGCTTTCAAAGTGTGCACTGTGCCACATGTCATGAGGTAATACAGAGTCTCTGAACAGGGGCGCCACAGCCAATGAAAGCCATGACGTGACCGTCACCAAATGCAGTTCTGGTCACTAATCAGAGGCAAAGCAATTGCTGAGAGAGAGCAAAAGACCAGGCAGCGAAGAATCGAAGGAACCCAAAATGGAGGGAAGCTGCCCCTGGGCCCTGAACTTCATTTTGTTTAGGAGGAGAAAATCAGCTCGAAAGTGTTCCTGAGGCAGCAGTGTTAACGTTAACAGATACCATCTGGAAATCAACAAAACTCAGATTTTGTTTTTTACAGATTGGCTCTGAAAACCAGTTCCAGCCAGGGACTTTCAAACCTCAGAAGTCTCCAACAGGGCACTAAGATATAAACAACCATTTAGCAAAATCCTCAGTCCCAGTGACAGATGAAGGCTGCTGTCTTGTCCTCTTTATTGAAGTCAAGACATGAGGTCAGATGTGACCAAGTGTGTGGAGATGTGATAGTCTGCGTTGGTGCATTTTAAATAAGTTTTAATACGTGGAGCCCAGCCTCACAGGCAAGATTTACCTTCAAGACTTCATTCCCCTCCAAATATCTAGGGCCCTCATTCTGGCCCCCACAGATTTCTGTTCTTGAAAGAAAATGATTTAAGAGATTCACCAGTCTTTTTTGGGGGGCGGGGTAAGATTTTATTTATTTATTTATTTTTTTGTCAGCGAGAGAGAGAAAGAGAGAGAGAGACAGAGAGTACAGGCAGAGGGAGAAGCAGGTTCCCTGCTGAGCAGGGAGTCCGATGCAGGACTCGATCCCAGGACCCCGGGATCATGACGCAAGCCAGCCGAAGGCAGCTGCTTTAACCAACAGAGCCAATCAGGCGTCCCATGGATTCATTAATCCTTTTCCTCAACTACCTTATTGTCTCCCCATATTGACATTTAATGGGGCTTTTTGGAGATACAGGTGTTCCTGCTTTTAGAAAGTTCACCTCACACCACCTTGCTTTTAGGAAAAAGACCTGTTTTCACTAAGTGAAAAAAATTCAGAGCACCTTTGCTTTTGTTAATGAAGGTGGAAAGTGAAATAATAAATAGCATTGAGTGTGTGTTTTGCAGCAAGCCGATAGAGGCAATGCCCGCCTGAGCAAGGAGGGCCGCCCCACCCAGCGCCTTCCCCAGGGGTCTCACTGAACATCTCAACATCAAGTAGCCAGAGTTCGAACTATGTCTATGAACATCTGGGCTTATCTTGATTTATTTTGTACATTCATTACCTAAATGTGTCCTAAGGTATCAGAAGAGCCTAAGATAGGTTCTTTTCAGGGTCTGGGAATGTTCAAATTTACCCACGGTGATTGGATTTTTGGGGGGTTTTATTGGATTTTATTTTTTGTTTTGTTTCGTTTTACGCCATTTCAGCTTACAAAAGGTTTCACAGGAACACTCTACTTTAAGATATGCGGGGAGGGGGGATACCTGTAACCTGTAAAAGAGCTGTCTGAATTGTGGGCATTTCAGACAACAGCCTGGTGGGCTTGGAGGGGCGAGAGATGCATCTTGGGAGTCGGGACACCTCTCAAGTCACCACGTGGCACAGTTGCCTGCACATGCGCATTCCCTGGTCTGAGGCTCGTGGTAACTCCGTCTGGCCGGGCCTCTCATCTCCTTCCATATCCTGGCTGGTGCGAGCAGGCAGATCTGTGGCAGTCTCCACAAATGACTCTGTGTTGTTGGTGGAGAGCACCGAGTGCAGGTTTCCCTGGGTAACTGGGCGAAACACAGGCCTCGTGCATAACTCCCTGCCTGTGGGTGGCTACTTCCAAAGGAACATCCGGGGCAGAAGACCTCAGCTTCTCCGAGAGCCTCCATGCCTGGCTCCTCTCTCCGGCCCTGCCCTGAACTGGGATTCAACAGGACCTCAGCTCCATGGTTGCCCAGATGCACTTTGGGGCTTCCTGCTGCTTCCCATTGGGCTGTGGGTCATCCTGCGCTAGGGAAGGTCACAGGCTTGTTAATTAGACGGAAAGCAAAGACAGACAGGATACAAATTTTCCTAGAAGGACACCAGCGAGTGTGATGTCAGTACCATTTTCAACTTTTAGCGGTGATTATGGCCACCACCCTTTCCTGCTTCCTGAGGACAACAGTTCAGTATGACTTCCCGCACAATTAAAGTGAACAGCTTAGACCGAGCCAAGGTTGGTGGGGGTGGGGGTGGTTTGGGGGGTGTGGAGGCCTCAGACCGGCAACACACGGACTATTTTTCATTTGACGACTCAAGGGGGTGCTCAGGCAAAACCACAACTGGGAACACACACGATTTCCTGGTTTTATTTTTATTTGTAGGTGAGGTATATTTGCATGGAATTTTATTTTTGGCAAGCACTTTTACATTCACAATCTCATTTGTGCCTAACCAGAATCATCTGAGGTAGGTAAGGTGGGGATTAATCTTCCCCTTTGATCAATAAAGTATCTGAAGCTCAGAGAGCTTCCACAGGTAGTAGTGAAAAGGGAGGGCTAATCCCAGGTTTCCTGGCTCCTCAACCCTATTCCTATCGTATCAAATCACCATTCATTACAACCCAGAGAGAGCTGTAGGTTGGCCAAATCCCATCAAATCTGCTCAAATAGACCTGGGCTTTTATTTATTTGAGAGAGTGAGAGCTCGAGAGAGAGCATGAGGGGAGGGGAGGGGCAGAGGGAGAAGCAGACTCCCTGCTGAGCAGGGAATCCGATGAGGAGCTCCATCCCAGGACCGTGGTGGGATCATGACCTGAACCACAGACACTTAATTGACTGAGCCACCCAGGTGCTCCCTTAGAGGAAATATTTTAAAAGACAGGAGTCAGAAGCTGCCAGTCTCTTAAGGCCTGGAGCAAGAAAATACCAATGTGTCATTTCCATCATATTCTACTGGTAAAAGCTATTCAGGAGTCCATTCAAGATTCAAGGAAAAAGGCCTAAAACCTATCTCTCAGTGAATGGTCTGTCAAAGAAATTATGGCCATCTTAATTTTAAAATTTCTTTCTCTTTTTTTGTGACTGGCTTTGTAAATATGTATTCTGTCACTCAAGAATGGAAAACTTACATGTTCAATTTCACAGCAAGAAAATATGGTTTTTAGGGACACCTGGGTGGCTCAGTCAGTTGAGAGGCTGTCTTTGGCTCAGGTCATGATCCTGGAGTCCTGGGATCGAGCCCCACATTGGGGGCCCTTGCTCAGTGGGGAACCTGCTTCTCTCTCTGCCTGCTGCTCCCCTGCTTGTGCTCTCTCTGACAAATAAATAAATAAAATCTTTAAAAATACATGGTTTTTAAAATTAAATGCCATTTTAAAAAGAAGTATCAGTTTAGCCTACTTTTTAAAATTTCTTATTGAAGTATCATTGACATAAAATATTACATTGGTTTCAGGTATACAACATAGTGATTCCACAATTACATACATACATTATGAATTGCTTATAAGTTTAGTTACCATCTGTCACCTTATAAAATTATTATGATATTATTCGCTATATTTGCTTTGCTACATTTTTCATCCCCATGACTTATTTATTTTATAATTGGCTATTTAGGGTCTTCTGTGGTTCCATACAAACTTTAGGAGTAAATGTTCTAGTTTTGGAAAAATACTATTAGTATTTTCATAGGGATTGCACTGAATCTGTAGATTGCTTTGGGAAGAATGGACATTTTGATAGTGTTAATTCTTTCAATCCCAGCACAGTGGATCTTTCTATTTATTTGTGTCATCTTCAATTTCTTTCATCAATGGCTCATAGTTTTCAAAGTACAAGTCTTTCACCTCCTCGGTTAAATTTATCCTTAGGTATTTTTGTGGCCATCTTTAATTCACCACATAATATGTGATCAAAAATGTCTGGGGGCGCCTGGGCGGCTCAGTGGGTTAAGCCTCTGCCTTTGGCTCAGGTCATGATCTCAAGGTCCTGGGATCGAGCCCCGCATCAGGCTCTCTGCTCAATAGGGAGCCTGCTTCCCTTCCTCTCTCTCTGCCTGCATCTCTGCCTACTTGTGATCTCTGTCAAATAAATAAATAAAAATCTTAAAAAAAAAAATGTCTGAAGGCCACTAATTTAGGTGAAGAGAATGCCTCCCAGCAGCTCCACCCCCCAAACTGGGGCTCAGCTTTCTTACATAAGGAATTCCTAGCCATCAGAAACTCGTCTGCTCCCACTGTGCACCTCCTCAAAGCTCCCTCATCAGAAATGAGGCTCAGGCTTTTCTCTTAATGGCTTTTTTAATCCAAAAGCACAGACAGAAGAATATATGCAGGACAATGTGGGGAAAAATAGAGTTTAACCCTTACTGGCACCACTACTTTGTCTTGTTGATTAAAATGGTTTGACTAATAGCAGAAATAAAATGTTTATCTGTTCTGGTTTCGATGACCTTTTAAAAAATGTCTCCTTTATGACAGCATACTCTAAACCAAAATATATTGAAAATTAACCTAAATATACTCAGAATGACTTTTATGACTCAAACGATATGATTGCAACAGTATTCTACCAGAAATTTCCCAGTGCACAGGCTGACACCTGCTTTGCCTTTCACATTAATCAAGTAAAATAATCACAAACAGAACTTCAAGATTTCTCCCATAACACATACCCTTAGGAAGGAAAACAAAGTGTGTTACTAAACAGTACAAACCCGTTTTTGTAAGGAAATATGTGTGAGAGAGACAAGAGTTAAATTTTTCACTATCGATGATCTTAACCGCTACTGTTAAAAAAGAAAGGATCCTGAGAAGAACATGTTGTTTTCCCAAGCATGGTGACGGGCGAGGGAGCAAATTAGAAGAAGTGAGATGATGAGAATTTGTTTCTCAGGAGAAAAGGAAGAGCTACATGAAGGCGGCAGAGGCAGAGAGGATGACTAGTTTAAAAGTGTGAGTCGGGGATAATTTTGCTGTGTGGGCTGAGGGGACTTTCCTCCATGGTGTCATAAACCCTCTGGTAAAATAGCATTGACTGACAATTCTTTTGGTGTTGGATTGTGTCCTTTGGGGGATGATTCCAGGTAATGTTGGCGTAAATGTGTTGAAGGTAAGAGCAGGCCAAGAACAAGGGTAGCCGAAGCAAGTTCGAGTCACTCGTAAATAACATCTGAATAAGAAAAGTCCAAGATATACATTCATACTCCAAATTGCGATAGTGTATACCTGTGGGTAGTGGATTACAAAGGATATTTCTTTCATTCCCTCTTCATTTTTTAAAATTTTTAAAAAAGATTTTTTTTTATTTTTTTTATTTTTTTTAATTTAAAGATTTTATTTATTTATTTGACAGACGGAGATCACAAGTAGGCAGAGAAGCAGGCAGAGAGAGAGGAGGAAGCAGGCTCCCCGATGAGCAGAGAGCCCGATGTGGGGCTCGATCCCAGGATGCTGGGATCATGACCTGAGCCGAAGGCAGAGGCTTTAACCCACTGAGCCACCCAGGCGCCCTAAAAAAGATTTTATTTATTTATTTGACACACACAGAGAGAGCACAAACAGGGGGAGCAGCAGAGGGAGAAGTAGGCTCCCTGCTGAGCAGGGAGCCTGATGCAGGCCTGGATCCCAGGATCCTGAGATCATGACCTGAGCCAAAGGCAGACACTTAACTGACTAAGCCATCCAGGTACCCCATCATTTTTTGTATTTTTAAATTTTGCTATTAGTTGTGTTAAAAGGAAATTATCTTGAAACATATGTGGACTTTGGAATCAGAAAGATCTGTTAGAACCCAGTTCCACTTCTTAAATTTGTGATTCTGAACAAGTTCCTTGATTTTTTAAACCTCAGTCTCCTTAATGACATATCAGATAAAGGGCTAGTATCCAAAACCTATAAAGAACTTATCAAACTCTACCCAAAGAACAAATAACCCAATTAAGAAATGGGCAGAAGACATGAACAGACATTTCTGCAAAGAGGGCATCCAAATGGCCAAAAGACACATGAAAAAGTGCTCAACATCACTCGACGTCAGGGAAATACAAATCAAAACCACAATGAGATACCACTCACACCAGTCAGAATGGCTAAAATTAACAAGTCAGGAAATGACAGATGTTGGCAAGGATGCGGAGAAAGGGGAACACTCCTACACTGTTGGTGGGAATGCAAGCTGGTGCAGCCACTCTGGAAAACAGCATGGAGTTTCCTCAAAAAGTTGAAAATAGAGCTACCCTACGACCCAGCAATCACAATACTGGGTATTTACCCTAAAGATACAAATGTAATCCGAAGGGGAACGTGCACCCCAATGTTTATAGCAGCAATGTCCACAATAGCCAAACTATGGAAAGAACCTAGATGTCCATCATCAGATGAATTGATAAAGAAGATGTGATATACACACACACACACACACGCAGGAATATTATTCAGCCATCAAGAAATGACATCTTGGGACGCCTGGGTGGCTCAGTTGGTTAAGCGGCTGCCTTCGGCTTGGGTCATGATCCCAGCGTCCTGGGATCGAGTCCCATATCGGGCTCCTTGCTCAGCGGGGAGTCTGCTTCTCCCTCTGCCTCTGCCTACCACTCTGTCTGCCTGTGCTCGCTCACTCTCTCTCTAATAAATAAAAAAAAAAAAAAAAAAAGAAAAAAGAAATGACATCTTGCCACTTGCAACGACGTGGATGGAACTAGAGGGTATTATGCAAGTCGAAATAAATCAGTCACAGAAAGATAATTATCATATGATATTGCTGATATGCGGAATTTGAGAAACAAGGCAGAAGATCATGGGGGAAGAGTGGAAAAAAATGAAACAGGATGAAACCAGAGAAGGAGATAAACCATAAAAGACTCTTAATCTCAGGAAACAAATTGAGGGTTGCTAGAGTGGAAGGGTGTGGGGATGGGGTGGCTGGGTGATGGACATTGGGGAGGGTAAGTGCTATGGTGAGTGCTGTGAATTGTTTAAGACTGATGAATCACAGACCTGTACCCCTGAAGCAAATAATACATGATATGTTAATTTAAAAAAACCTCAGTCTCCTCATTTGCATGAGAGATAATGTACGAAATTATGTGCATGAAGTTCTTCAGACAGTGTCTTAGAACTGAGCAGCCAGGGCACCTGGGTGGCTCAGTGGGTTAAGCCTCTGCCTTCGGCTCAGGTCATGATCCCAGGGTCCTGGGATCGAGGCTGGCATTGGGCTCTCTGCTCAGCAGGGATCCTGCTTCCCCCTCTCTCTCTGCCTGCCTCTCTGCCTCCTTGTGACCTCTGACTCTCTCTCTGTCAAATAAATAAATAAAATCTTTAAAATAGAACTGAGCAGCCATACAGTGAATGGTATAAATTATTATTGTTTAGCTGATAACTAACACCTGATGGTGATTCTCAGCTCCTGAAAATGACCAGCTTTTCTTGCTCACCGCCCAGAAGTTAAAGCAGCCCCTGACTACGTGCCCATATCCTTGAAAGAACCGGCAGAGTAAATTCAACCGAGTTTTATCCCTACCACACAACATATTACCATCATGAAGAAAAGCCCTTCTGAATACCTACTGTCAGGAGGTCATTTAAGTTCTCTAGAATAGACACACGAAGTGTAGCCTTCATCCCAGAGCCTGATCGACTTGGGCCACTAACGCCCAAGTGTCTCTATTCCTAATTAAAAACACTTCAAGGGTGGGCTATACTTAGGCCTGGGCCCACATGTTCTTAATTCCCAGTGAAGAACACACATTACATTTCAGGACTTCTACACTCGCCAAAGTGTTCTGATGTGGGGTTTGAGTTCCTTGGCGCTGTCATGTGACTGGCTTTTTGATGTGGTTTCTGTTCCAGTAAGTTAAACTCTGGCATCTCCGAACTGGCACAGCCTGCCACGCTCAAGATGAGTTCTGAGTGCGGACGAAGGCTGAACCCGCAGGCCCGCGGCTGGATGGAACCACACGCTGTCACGGGATTAATTAGCCGGAGGCCTTTCGGTGTGGCAGGGCCCCCACTTCGGATTTTTCTCGTGGCTGCTGTTCAGCCTGGCCATCTCAAACAGTGCTCCTCAAAATATTTTTGGTCTTTGACCTCTTCAGTTGGGAGGAAAAAACCCTCTGAATTTGGCCTATTCTAGCTTGAAGCTCAGAAGCCAACTTTTTGGGATTTATGAAACACCTCACTGTTCTGGGTGCCTGGCGTTTGTTTAGTCATTACATAAATACAAGCATACATAATTCATGGCTGAACAAAGCATAAACATTGTGGTAAATATTACTAGCATGTTCGCCAATGTCTGCTCTCCTCTCTAGGCGCAGGGAAGGCTGGACTGCCCAGCCCTCTGTGGTTAGACAGTTATGCGGTTGGTTGAGGGCCATAGGACGTTAGCTGTGGTGACATCTCTCACTTTCCGGCCGAAGTGTGGAAGCGTTGGGGGCAGGTCAGAGGTCCAGCCTCTTTCTCCCTGGTGAGGAGACCAAAGGTGTCCTGTGTGTTAGGTGTTGCAGCTACAGAGGAGAGAGCCTCTGTCAGTCGGGATCCTTGAATGTCGCCTGGAGCTGAATTTTCCCAGCACACATAACCCCACCCTTGACCCGTGAGGGACATACGCAAGAAATGAATCTTGTTTGTCTCCAACGTTGGGATCTGGTGGTTAATTTGTTATCCCAGCACAACCTAGCCTACTCTGACTAATGCAATTATCTAGTGAACATTAGTCGTACTGAGAGTGGTGTGCGGTTCTCCTGTCGGACCTGTCCCTTGGAGCAGGCCAAGGCTGTCTATAGTGTAAGATGGAGGACAAAAGGAAAGCAGCAGTTCAAATGAGCACGTTCAAGGGGCCTGGACTACACTGCAGTCTACTGGGGGATGCCTGGACGCAGCGCAAAACTTCCAGGTGATGCTCAGTCTCTGGAGGTGCTTATCTCCGGCACATCAGACTCCAGACCCAGGTCAGCCGAGCATGGCTACCCAACCCCCAAGGATGTGTAAAGCATTCCCACTTGCAAGTGACCATGTACCTTGGCCTCATTGGTTCAGAGCCCTAGTTCCCTAGAAAATGAAAGATGCTTCATGGGTCACTGTAGGTGCGCAGGATGTTACACTATGATAAAAACTGATCAATGGTCTGTATTATATTTTTGTTATGGGTGTTTTGGGTTTTTTTGTTTGTTTGTTTTGTTTTGTTTGTTTTATTTTGCATAGACTCTGTGTGTTGCTGGGCTTTAAGCAAAATTATCCCCCATGGGAGTTAAGACACACATAACCACCCCATAAGGCTCACCGAAATGCACCATAAACAAAAGTTAACAACCATGGTGTGGGGCACCTAGGTGGCTCAGTGGGTTAAAGCCTCTGCCTTCAGCTCAGGTCATAATCTCAGGGTCCTCGGATCCAGTCCCGCATCAGGCTCTCTGCTCAGTGGGGAGCCTGCTTCCCCCTCTCTCTCTGCCTGCCTCTGCCTACTTGTGATCTCTCTGTCTGTCAAATAAATAAATAAAATATTTAAAAAAACAACAACAAACAACCATGGTGTGAGGAGAGTCAGTGCTGCCCTTTCCATTTCTAAACCTGAAATTGCAGCTGCCCCATCCAAAGCCATGCCTGGTTGAGCCAACTGGACAGAGAAGAACCTGGAAAGGGAAATGAGGAGAAGTTTTCTTTCTTATCATCACTGATGATATGGCTTCTAGTGAGTGGAAGTCAAACTTACCATCTCTCCTTGCTCAACCAGCCTGAGGCAAGCTGGCTTTCAGTTGACAGCAGCAGAATGATGCGCATAACCTAATTCCTCTGGTGCCCAACTGCCTTCTTATTGGAACTGGGAGAAAGAAGGAACGATGTTGGATTAATCTGCTCATGACTCCCTTGGCTGGAATTGCTAAGTGTTTATCCTTCTCTGTAAAGTTGTCTTTGTAGAAACCCATCTCTCTGAATTCACTGGGAATATAGAGCCAGGAATCTGGCAACAATGAGATGGAAGTGTTCCCTGGAACCCAATTTTTTCTTTTTCTTTTTTTCCCCCTACTTTGCTACTTTGCTACTTAGCAGAACTTTCATGCTGAAGTCTCTCAGGGTTTCTAATTTTTACAAGGTAATTATTTTCAAAGTCAAAAAGGTGTAGTTTCCCTTCCTGAAAACCTCCTGATACCAGAGAAATGGGATCTTGTTACAAATTACTTAAGTCACTCTGCTTCCTCTGTCTAAATCCACTCTGCTGGGAAGGCTCGCTGGAAGACTGAAAACCACAGTTTCACTCCCAGGTACACTGCTGTAAAATAATTACATCAGATGCTCTCGTGGGGAATCCATTTAAATGGAGATAAATCCCAAATGCAAATATATTTTTACTTTGAATACAATGCACCTAAAAAAAAAGAAAATGCCCGTACGGCTACATGCAAAAGAATGAAACTGGACCATTTTCTCACACCACACACAAAAATAAATTCAAAATGGATTAAGGACCTAAATGTGAAACCTAAAACCATAAAATTATAGAAGAGAGCAAGGGCAGGACTTTCTCTGACATTGGTCGTAGCAACATTTTTCTAGATAGGTCTCCCGAGGCAAGGAAAGCAAAAACAAAAATAAAACACAGGGATTAATCAAAATGAAAAGCTTCTGACAGCAAAGGAAACAATCAATAAAACTAAAGACAACTTATGGAATGGGGGAAGATATTTGCAAATGGCATATCCAATAAAGGGTTAGTATCCGAAACATATGAGGAACTTACACAGCTCAACACCAAAAAACCCTGAATAATCCAACTTAAAAATGGGAAGAAGAGGGCGCCTGGGTGGCTCAGTGGGTTAAAGCCTCTGCCTTCGGCTTGGGTCGTGATCCCAAGGTCCTGGGATCGAGCCCCACATCGGGCTCTCTGCTCGGCAGGGAGCCTGCTTCCCTTCCTCTCCCTCTGCCTGCCTCTCTGCCTACCTGTGATCTCTGTCTGTCAAGTAAATAAATAAAATCTTTTAAAAAGAAAAAAAAGATTTAAAAAAAATGGGAAGAAGACATGAACAGATACTTCTTCAAAGAAGACATCCAGATGGGCAACAAGCACATGAAAAGATGCCCTCCATCACTGATTATCAGGGAAATGCAAGGCAAAACCACAGTGAACTATCACCTCGTATCTGTCAGAATGGCTAAAATAAAAAACACAAGGAACAACAACTGTTGGCGACGATGTGGAGAGAAACGAACCCTCATGCACTGTTGGTGGGAATGCAAACTGGAGCGGCCACTGTGGAAACAATATGGAAGTTCCTCAAAAACTTAAAAATAGAACTACCATATGATCTGGTAATTTCACTACTGGGTATTTACCCATAGAATCTGAAAATGCTGACTTGAGAAGATATAATCACCCCTATGTTTATCGTAGCATTATTTACAATAACCAAACTATGTAAGTGGCCTGTGTTGATAGATGAATGGATAAAGAAGTAGTCTATACGTGCGCGCGCACACACACACACACGAATATTGCCCAACCATGAAAAAGGATGAAATCTTGCCATTTGCAATGACGTGGTTGGAGCTAGGGAGTATAATGCTAAGCAAAATATATCAGAGAAAGACAAATGCCGTATGACTTCAGTCCTGTGTGGAATTTAAGAAACAAGACAAACGAACAAAGAAAAAGAGATCAACCAAAATAACAGACTCTGAACTATAGAAAACACACTGCTGGTTACCAGAGGGGAGGTGGGTGGGGTTGGGTGAAACAGGCAGAGGAGATTAAAAGCACACTTATCACCATGAGCACTGAGTAATGTATAGAGTTGTCAAATCACTATATTGTACACCTGAAACTAATATAACACTGTATGTTAACTATACTGGATTAAAAAAAAAAGCTGGAGAAGAAACTTACATATGATTATATGTGAACCACAAGAATGAACAGATTGTTTGCTTATAATTATATGCAGATAATATACATACAATTCACTTTGAAAAAAAAAGAAAGAGCGAGCCTGTATTTTAGAATAGAAGCCAGGTTTCTGACCTCCACCCGGACTAAATAAAGGATTTGGAGAGGTTGAATAGTGTCAGTTGAAAAATATTGGCAAGAGCCTCTGCAGTGGTTCCCTACCTTTTGAAATCCGTATCCACAGTATTAAAAGTTTACTTTATGATTTCCAAATCTCACCTCAATATTCTGTGAAGTGAAAGAAAAAGTTCCAGTTTCTGGGATGTATCACAGTCACTTATTTTTCAGGCGCTCTGAGAGCAATTTATTCCCAGAGGCTGTTGCTAGAAAAATCCCCGGGAGCTGGGAAGCAGGCAAAGCCTCTTGCTCAGAACCCCAAGACCTGAGCCAGACCTGGGGCCAGTTCCGTCAACTACTATTGCCACAGGCCAGGAGGACCAGAGCCTCTGTTGATGCTGCTGTAAACTGTACCTCGTGTGTAGAAAACATATCTTTATGTTCACATGGGTCCCTGACTGAGGTAGAGCACCGCGGCTCTACTGAACCCATATTCACGGCAGAATTTAGGAGGCGTGTGCCATTTTTGCAAGCAACAGTTAGAATTTTCCATGCCTACATAGAACTTAAAGTAAATGAAGATAATCTCCAAACAATTAAAGCGGCACAAACAATGAAAGGAAAGGAGAGAGGAAGTTGTCTTTCACATACACCGGGGGAAGGTGATGTCGACTTCACATCTCTGCTTCCTTCTGGTCCAAGGCCATTAGAACTAAGTTCTGGGAAGGAACACAAAGAGACTAAAGAAACAGACTCTTAACGAGCTCGCATAATGAATGGCTGTCCTCTCCGCCTGAATCATCACCACACCTGATTGAAGGGCGCACGAACTTTGCTCCCGCCCTGCCAGCCCCGGGGAAGCAGAGATTGATGTGCCGAGTGGGAACGCAAACCCTGGTCTTCGCAAGCAGTTTGAGGTCGAGTCCGAATTTGTTTCTGTCCTGCCTTTCAAAGCTTTGTTTTCATATGAACCATCCATATTAATGACTCAGCACTGCTGGGCTGGGGAAGGGGGGAGGGGGCGGGAGCCTTGGCGGAGAAGCAATTCAGAACGGACATTCTTTAGAAACAAGGAAGCTGGGGCTGTTCCTAAAAGGACTGATTAGAACTGGAATTCTGTTACCAGGCTACTCTACCTCCATCCCATCAAATCCCACCCCCACGCTGTTGGTTACCTTAACCCGAATAAATAATAAATGTGTAAAGCTCAACAGGGATTCTATTCAGAGTTACTGCCACCCATTTCCAAAACCCAGGCCAATGCAAAGCAACCCAAGACCTCACTTCTCCTCCGGAGGCTACCCAACATCCTTCGAGGCAACTGAATCATGGAACCTGTGCAAATAAGATTGGAATGGAATGCTAGTTCCAGACACGGTGAAAGCACTTGCAATGAATTGAGTATTTATTCTGTCACATGTAAATGAAGCACAGTTCTTGGTCATACTAATGATGACACAGCTAATTAATGGCTTTCCTTTGTAAAACATTCATAGCTTACAAATTAGTTTCACGTGAAGCAGCTTCTCTTTTGTCTTCAGAATGGTATAGCAGGTGGGATGTGTTATCATTATTTACATTAAGTGAATAAGAAGCTGAGAGTTGGAGGTGAAGATGGTTATCTGGAGTAACCGAGCTAATTGATGGTCTAGATGTGGGATTAGGACAAATATTCCAGGTCCAACGCTTTTTCCAACCCATCCCACTGTCTCTACTAAACAAGCAAACAAATAAAATCTTCCTCTTTCTTGAAAGCTTAGAAATTTATAAATTTAGTACTTATTATTTTGTTTGATGGAAATGAAAAGATAGCTGATGTTTGTTGACTTGTTACTCAGTTGAGTCACTGTGTTGACTATCAAGTGCTTGACATACTTTTTCTCACTTATGAGGGAGGCATTATTGTCCCCATTGCTGTAGATGGGGAAACTGAGCACCGAGAAGTTTCTGTAATTTGTCCAAATCACACAGCTAGTAAGCGAGGATTTGGAAACAGTCAGCATGACTCTGGCGCCTTAACTACGGTGCTGAGCAGGCTCCTATCCTCGCATCCATCCAGTGAGGGAGGCAGGGTTGTGACCTCTTTAACTAATGATTGAAGAACCATAGGTCCAGTTGCTACTACACAGAACTACCTACATTGCCAAGATGTTCGGCATCATTTTAGTCCTTTTTGATTGTAACAGCTGAGGGGCCAAGCTGGAACCAACAGACATAACTAAAAACCAATAGATCTAAAACAAATAACCAACCGAAACCAATCACTCTACTCTTAGATTTGGTTCTTCTCCTGCCACTCTTCCACCCCATGAGGGCCCTCCTTTCCCATCAGCTATTTTTTTTTTTCACAATGGCACCACTTTTCCTCTTATTTCTGATCCTAGAAACAATAAAGTCCCTTCTCCCTCAGTTCTCATATACAGTCAATTATCAGGGATCCTAGTTCCTGGTTGTGTGTGCATCTAGAACTTGCTTTCCCCTCTTCTGTCCTACCGTCCCTACCATAGTCTGGTTGAATGACCAGATGATGGCCTCTCCAGTTTTAGGCACTTTTCACTGTAGAGTCCAACCTGTCCCCAACCATCTAAAAGGACAGCTGTCCTTATCACTTTGCAGGCTATGAAACCACAATGGCACCCTGTTGCCTACACAGTCTAGCCTACTTTTCCAACCAACCCACTCTCTCTCCTTTTTTCTATTGTCAAGAAGGTCTCCTCAAAGTTCCCAACATGTGTGAATCTCTTCATCTCTGTGCCTCTGTTGTTATTTTCCCTGTTGTGTTATTTATCTTCTCTCACGTTTATTCCAAACTAGGTATCCGTCCAGTCTTCTAGGAAAAGTTTTCGGAGTACCCTTCTTGGACTCCTATTGTTCCTATAGAAGGTGCCCCAGAGTTTAGTGTTTGATGATGTTTTCTAATTGTCTTGGTACTAATTTCATTTTTCCCAGTAGACTGTCAGTTTCCAAGGTCAAGGATCGTCTCAGCTTGTTTCGTGATCCTTGCTGGGTATAACAGAGTACTGAACTCAGAGATGGAAATGGTTTGGTTGGCTGATTTCATTTGGTGGAGGTCATGGGCATCAGACCAGAAGGCAAACTAACACGGGTTGATTCAGTAGTTCTGATGAACAATCCAGCGGCCTCGCTGTAGGACGGCTACTTCTCCAGTACATGTTGCCAACATCAAATTAATTTGAAGTTCAGGAAATTACAAGAAGGCCAATTCACTTTCTGTAGTGGAGTTGTCTGTTTGCCCACTTTCTTGACCAGCTGAGGAACCCACCTTCTCTGATTCCTTTCACAGGTCACAGTAACTTTTCTCTAAGGAGGTGTGATAATGGAGGGGTGGGAGTGAGGGGAGAATGAGTTTTATCTGAGTGAAAGACCACAGCAAGTGGAAGTTGATTTGTAATCTCCAAAATAATACATTAGAGAGTGGAAAGTAGCTCAAGGCAGATGTTTTAAAATAATTCATGAAACAGTTTTGATCAGAAGAAAAGTTGCTGGATACAGCTAAGCACTGATCAGAATCAGCATGTTAAATGGCCATTCATCAAAGTTGAAGTTGCCCTAGGCAGATTTCTGAGAGACTAGTACTTTGGAAATATGATAATGATAATAATAAAGTTAGTATATATGTACACATTCGAAAAGTGTGTCATACTTTCCGAACTATGTTCTCCCGCACCATTAGGAATCAAACCCTTTGAGCTGGAAGGAGTTCTGAAGGTTATCTGGTTGAAACAGGGCTAACATTTTTTTGAATACTATTTATATACTTTCCTCTTATTTTGTCAGGGACATAAATCTATCTTTAGATTTCTACAGCATGAATGCAAAAAAAAAAAAAAGTGAATATTCAGGTTCTCACAACCTAAAGTGGGATTTTTGTAGGAAGAATGGCTGTAAAAACCAGGCTTTGTTGAGAGTATGATGGGATTCTCTAAATTTCTTTAGCTTCCATTTAGTATAGGAAGTACCAAGTCTAGAGATGGGACTCAGATCACAGAACTGTTTCCATGTATACAAGTACTGATTTGGTCTACGATGGGTGGGCTGGGAGGCTATGTGGTGTAGGGTAAGAGGAGAATGATGAATTGTAGAGGTTGGAAGCTTGTCTATATCTGGTCTCAAAGGGCCATGAGAAGTAAAAGGGAGACAGACATTGGAGAGACACTGCCCTGAGGGAAGGTGTGTTAGTTAAAATCAACACAAGCCCTTTCCCCCATTTAAGACTGCTTGGAAACAAAGGCTCCCCACACCAATCTGGGAGTGGCTACCTCAGAGTAAACTCAGCCATACAGCGTGGTTAGGCAGTGGAAGGGCTAGAATTTAGCTTTCCCGAGCTACCCTCAGTTCCTGTGTGGTGTGGAAGGGACTCAGCATCTCCTGTGTGCCCTCTGGGGGGAGGGGTGGTGGTGAGGCACAGATACTGGTTGGAATCTGGCTAGAAAACATACCAGAGAGGGATGACCGCAGTGGGGAAAGATGGCACCATGGCCCAGGGATGTGAAAAAAACTACCTAGCTCTGACCTCACAGCCAGACCGGGGGATCCAGAACCCAAGGGAGAGCTAAAGGGGGCCACAGTCAGAAAAAAGGAGGCTGGGCTCTGACTCAGAGGAACCACAAACTACCTGGCCCATAGCCTTCAGCAGCAAACACTGGCCAAGTGCCGGGAATTAGGACAAGCTGGAGATCCATGGTCACCAGTCCAGGGAACAGCCCAGATAAGCCACCCTACAGCAGACACGGGAGGATCCAGAGAACACCATGTAACCTCAGGCCTTTCCCCCCTCCACCCTTGAGACCACAAGAAGCCCGATCATGTACCCAGGCACCTTCTCGGTGAGAGGAGGGAAAGGAGAGAGACCTGTGAAATTTCGGGCATCTTGCCAAAACCAAAACAAAATAAAAACTGTGTTATCTAAAGAAGACTGCTCCGGAGCCTGGGAAGGGACTGAGATTGGAGGGTTGGAGTAACTTGGTCTCCCACAGCACAGTGGGAGGGGGGGCTCAGGGAATAAACGAGGGCATTTCCACAGTCTTCTACACTTGACTTGGAGAGTAAGATGAGTGCTTTAGTGGCTCTGCTCCCTCGCATGAACTTCTCCTTTCTGAGCAGGAAAAGGCTCATATGGACCAGGGGTCGGGGAGGCAGATATTACTATATTCATTTTGCACATGTAGAAACAATGGTCAAGCGATGACTTGTCTTCTCCATGGTCAAAAGGCAACTGGGCAGCAAATCTACAGTAGGAGTTTGACCTCCTGATCCCAGCCCCACACTCCCCGTGTAGAACCCACGACGCTGCAGGGGATGCCCAAGTAAATGGGTCAGTGGCACAATGATGAAAGACATTTATGCTCTGAAGCACGCCTTCAGTTCCTGTGTTCGGGCCCCAGTCCTACCTTCTTGTCTTCGTTCAGGAGAATCCTGTGGCTGCTGATGTTTCTGGGGGCGTATTTACATCTGGGGGTGCTGTGGGGGCAGCACGATTCTATGTCCCTTTCATTATGCCAGTCTTCGAAATGGAACAGACCTGACAGGACATTGATTGAACAGTTTCTTTTTCTTTCTCTCTTGTTTTTCCTCCCAAGTATCACCTAAAATTGAAAACTTTATTGGCTGCAGTTTCTATCCATCTGCAAAAACATATTAGAAAGAGAAAGACGTTGGCAACTGACTTCAGGCTTTTCCCCCCAGAGTGTTACTTACCTGACTTTAACCAGATGCTGTGTATCAGCCTGTCTCTCTCCTCCACGCTCAGCGGGTAAAAGACAAAAATACGAGGAATGCTTGTTATGCTATGGACTCTCTCTCTCCGCCTCTCTTTCTCTTTCTTTCTTTCCTTTTTTTTTTTTTTTTTTGGTATCCCAGGACCGGATATACAAGTTCCAGAAGAGGAATATACATCCCCAGAGTCTGAAATCAAATCTGGAATTCATATCCTCTGTAAATGTACTTTATTAAAAGCAGGAATCAAGAAAGGTTTTGGAATTATTATATTGGAGAGGTTGATTGTGTAGAGAGGACTTGGAGTTAGGGATAATTTTAGACATGTTTTGCAAGCAGCCAACTCCATGGACGAATGAAAGAACTGGGCACTTTGGCATCAGTCCTATCCCAAAGACTTTAAAGCAGCCCTCGGACTGCATTACTAAGTCAGAACAGAAAGCAGGAGATTGCACGAGAGCCCCGCCACCTATCTTTATTGCAATCAGGTGACCCGAAATTTCTGCAGGAGCATCTAGGTAAACACACCAGGCATCATGCTGTCAGCTTGGGGTTAATCTCCGTAAAATCTGGTTGCTGCCACGTAAGGATGTTTTGTGCAACTCCAGACAGGCTGCCAGGGCTGGAAGGCATGAGAGAGAGTGTGTGTGTGTGTGTGTGTGTGCATGTAGCTGTGCCTGTGTGTACAGCGGGTGAAGCAGCTGAAAGCGTTGGTTGAGCTCCAGAATTAGAACCGGTTGGGGCTGCATGGGGAGGAAGACACGAGAGTCATTGGAACTACATGGGAACATGCCTGCAGCCTCTACTGCTGGCCCTTCCACGGGAGGGGGACCATGAACTTGTCAGTTGTTCCCATAAGGCCCAGACGGTTTTCGATCAGTGAACTGTCTCTGAACAATTTTCTCCCCTTGGTTTTGGCAGCGTGTCCTTCTGAATACCAAGGCAGCTCACGGTATTTCTCTGATGAAAACCACCACTTCACAGGGGTCAGCCAACTCGACAGCGGGAGCAAAGTGATTATGGGATTCACATTCCGGTAATAAAGGAGGAGCTAAGCCCTCTGACCGGTCAGAGAAAGGCGGGAGCCCTTCGTGAACCAGAAGAAGCCCCTGGACTCTGAGAGGTCCCAGACGGACAGAGGGGTGTCAGTGTCTCTCAGAAAATTTAAAGGAGAGCTATTGCTCAGAGGGACAGGGGCAGAATGATGTTCCTGATGGGGCCATGACTGGCATGGCGCCACCCCGCAAATCCACCCCAGGTCCCCCACTCCGTCAGCCGCTCTGCCTTCGCACCCAGCATCTCTCCTGTTGCTTTATTTGAAAAGTTCCCTTTTTCAGAACACATGGGAGGAGCCACATTTGGATGGCTGAGGTCCTTGACTTTTCATGTTGGCTGCCTTTCGAAAAACTTTTGAGTTATTGTCTTAATTATAGCAGCCATAAAGGAGAATTTGAAATTACCCCTACAACAGCTCCCGGGAGGAGCGGCAGTGGGATCATTTTCCCTGTGTTCCTGTCTTCTGGAGAGAGCTGGATTCCTCCCCTAACCGTCCCTTCCCCCTCAACCCCCGCCCCACCCCCCCACTTCTTTCTCCCTCCGCAGGGTTCTGGCCTCCGGAGATGAGCGTGGGCCTGTCTCCGTCCCCAGGGTTCTCTGCAGGAAGGGTGGCTGCTTGGATTCCCAGCTTCCTGCCTGGACCAGTGACGATTCTAACACCCCCTCGGGGAGGCGGTTTGTAATGTTTGTCCTGTAAACTCTTAGGTAACTGTTCTGTTCCAGCAGAGGAGGTCATGTGGCTTCAAGAGAAAAGATGTGTTTTTCTGTGGGTAGCTAAGGACACCGAGACATGGCCAGGCAACCCCGTGGACAGAACCCCCTCTCTGAACAGAGAGCACTGTTCGGGGAGCCAAGGGGAAATGACATTCATTGTCAAGTGCAAATCAGGACGCTATAAACAGCCTCGGGCACTAGGCTGGTGGCATGTCGGTGTTCAGAAACTTCACTGTAGAAACATCTCCTTGCGGAAGGCACAAATCAGTGAACCGATACACGTTTTCATGAGCGACTTTCCAGAATTCTAGGCCCCTCTGCCAGAATGTTCCAGGGCATTTGTTCTTCCACTAGTTAACTCGTGGCTGTGTTTTTCATTATTACTTCAGCTGTAGTTCTGAGTATCCCCCTCCCTCCAGTTCAGGTCATCCTGTTTGTCTCAAAAAGCCAAAAACTTTCCCAAAATGTATTGAGAGCAGAAGGTTCGAAGGGACTAGAAATGACTGAAGGTTGGGAGAAGGGGGTTCTGGGCCTGGACCCTCAGAGGGCCGCAGGCTTTTCCCTGTGGCGTTGCCTGCTGCCACGCCTCAGATGAAAACGGCCAACCACTCTGCATGGATGTTTTTATCTTCTTGTTTTATGTGTGTGTGTGTGTTTTTAATGGAGGTATAATTTACATACAATGATATATGCAAATCCTAAGCATTTATTTATATTTATATTTATCAAACAACTGTCATCCAAATCAAGAATATAGACCTTTTCCAAGACCCTAGGAAATCTCCTTGTGCCTATTCTGTTACTGTTACTGCATGTTTAAAGTCCCTCTATGAATATCTCATGTCATCAAGCTCTCTCTTGCCTCACTGCCTCTCTGGCTCTCCACCAGCTCATACTCCAATCTTTCCCTCCTTGAGACACCCTCCAGACAAACAGACCGCCAACAGCCAAGACAGCTGGGTGAGGGAGCTGCGGCAGATTCCATTGTCTTTTTTTGAAAAGTTATCAGCTGGAAGCTCAGAGAAGTCAAGCAGTTTGTTTCTGGCCACACAGCAGTAAAGAATGGTGCGATGGCTGGAACCCAGCTCCTGCCGGTTTGCTCTTGGCTCTCTTTCCTCTGCCTAGACTTTACTTACTGCCCAGACATGGCCATTTGCAGAAGAGCACAAAGCTATGCCCCACTGGAGTGAGACCTCATCACGATGAAGACCACGCACGGGCCACAGGAGAGGGTGCGCGGAGCCCAGCCGGTTCCAATGAGGAACAACCTGGTCCTCAAACTTTAGTATACCTAAGAGTCATCTACAAAGTGGGTTGCACATGCCCATTCTCTGGCCTGGGGCAGTGATCAGGGGTCTGCATTTTTGCCAGGCTTGCTCTCTCCTTCCCCACTCAGCCCAGGGAACCTGTGGGACCAAGTACACGGCATATGAGAGCTGCTCTCTCTCTATCTCTTCTGGAGCATTCAGCAGTTCCCATGTTCTACCCCTCTCCCACCTGCCCCTCCCTTCCTGGAAGCGTTCCCCCTTCCTTCCCTTCTTCCTTCCTGATCTTTGCCATCTGCCCAATCCCTAGATTATTTGGTTCCTTTTGATCTCGATTCTGTTATTCAGCCTTTTCACCTGATCTCTAGGTCTTCCCTGAATTGGCCTTTAATCTCCAGAGAGCCTCGATGAGTCTGGTGACTTCACCCAGTCCACGCACACGCTTACACCTGCCAACCCAGCCTCTGCTGAACACCCTCTTGCAGCTCCACTGAGTCAAGTCCAGACTCCTTCAAGGAGCACTTCAGACCTCTAGGTTGGTCATGGGTCCTGCTTCCCTGAAAAACACCCTTTCCACGATCTCCCTGCATGCCTAGGCGAGCCCTACTCCCTTTGCCTGGAAAAACCCTCCCTTGGGCCTATCTGCTGCACGAACACCTACTCTCCTTTAGGATTGAGCTGGAAGGACGGTTTCTTCCTTCAGGAAACATCTCAGGCTCTTCTAGTACCGTCCCCATCACCCCCGCACCCCACCCCGCCCCCAGCCCCCGGAGTGGATTGTTCCTTCTTTTTAGGCAATGTCTTCTCTCTCTAACCAAATCAGGAGTCATGTCTCCTCAGAACCTGTGTGAGGCCCGGGCCCACAGAGTGGAGACAGAGGGCAGAGTCGCAATCCAACATTTTCCTGGACAAAGGACTATGGCCAATCTTATGTCAGGGTCGTGTGCTAAAATAATATGCCAGTGATGATGTTGATTGTTTCCTATAAGCTAGGCACTGTTTTAAGTACCTTTTTCCCCACCTATTAGGCATGTTTGGATAAGCTGGTTTTTTTTTTCTGATGCTGATTATTTAAAATGATCTCATGTCTGTAGAGTATAATGTCTCAGGCTTCAGAGGATGCAATGTACTTTTAATTGTAGCATCTAGGAGTCAATAAAAGCAATTGTCTCTCTGGTTGATGTGAGGGTTTCACCCCTACGGGAGGCAAGCTATAAGCTGGGTATCTATGATTCATTCATCTGAGTGAGATTTTTTTTTCTTGTAGGTTTTTTTAAAAAAATTATTTTTATTTATTCGACAGAGAGAGACACAGTGAGAGAGGGAACACAAGCAGGGGGAGTGGGAGAGGGAGAAGCAGGCTTCCTACTGAGCAGGGAGCCTGATGTGGGGTTGATCCCAGGACCCTGGGATTATGACCTGAGCCAAAGGCAGACGCTTAAATGACTGAGCCACCCAGAGGCCCCATCTTGTAGGTTTTAAAAATGCTAATTGAGTAACTTGAAGGGTGATTTTATTTTGTCTGCCTTTACCCAATATATCTGAAAATCTGAACAGAAGTCAGTGAGGGGGAAATGATTCAAAATACATAAATGATTAGATACAAAGAAATTTATTTTAAAAGCCACCTCTCTGGCCCATGTCTGTTCCTATCGAGAAATTTAAAATGCCACAAGAGCACGATTTCTCTACACAGAGGCTTCGCACTCCCCTAGATTTATGATGCAGGATATGGTTGAGGTGTTTCAGTGCAGAAGGGGGAGAGCTGCTATCAAAGCCTAGTGATCACTAGAATGTGCTGGGTTTTCCCAGGAGACCGGCAGTTTAAAGCCACCAAAAGGTACTTCTTGATTCATTAATCTCTTCGTTAGGGTGGAGTGGAGACAGGGAAATCTGTTCAAGATAAGCATGAAGTACAATATGACTTTGCCTTCTTATAAAGAGCCATCATTCACATAAATTGCATCCTTCAACCTTTCAAGGGATTAAATGCTACAAGACAGACAGCATCTGGTTTGAACAGCAGCAAATCAAAGAGGGTAACAATACACCGCATGGTGAATAACAGGCAGGCTCCTATGTCCATACTTGGCCAAGCGCAGAGGTAAAAAGAAACCTGTGAGGGGCACCCTCAGAAAGGGTACACCTGTAGATGTGTCCGGGAAGATAGTGATGACTGTGGGGATAATAAGGCCATTCTTCTAAGGTGACCCTCAGCGGCGGGCAGCTGCCCCTTTCCAGGAGCTGGAACACAGCTCTCCGTGACCCAGGGACCAGAAAAGAGAACAGCCAACAGAGATCCTCCCTTCTGAAAGCCACAGCCAGGGCCATTAATTAATGCGCAGGCTCAAACTGGCTTCTTAAAGGGTTTCTTAAGAGAGCAGAAGGAGAGGCTGCTTGGAATTAGATAAAAAGTCGTTGAAGTTTGACTGCTTTGTCTTGGTCTCCTCTTTCTTCCCCTCCCCCCTCTCCATTCTCCTCCCCTCTCCATCTCAGGCTCTCATTACTCGCATGACCTCTGCCCTTTGACCCTTCGGAGGAAGGATCAGATGCATGCCATTCACACCTCCATGTAAAGTTCATCCTCTGGCATTCTGCCTTAGCCATGCCCCTCCATGAAAGGCTCTCTTCTGCTAAAAAATTTCAGATTGATAATACCGTGTGCTTTCTGGACTGGTAAGAAATTCAGATGCTGGAGGTTTTGAGCAAGGCCTGCCTTGAGCATCTCAGGCCGCCCTTCTGTGGAACTTTCCCCAAGTCCTACTGGAAGTATTACTATTTAAGGATAGTGTACCCAGAACGATCCTAGGTTTATTTATATATTAATCTCTTTTACAGTTAGTTTTAATTTCTATCAAAGTTATACAGATACCTTCTCAAACATGTCTGAAGTTAGACTCATCTGGAAAAAAAATGTTTTAAAATCTTGAAACCTAGACATCACTCCAGACCAGTTAAGTAAAAATGTCTTGGATGATGGCCCAAGAAGGGGGCTTGTGAGGAAGCCAAGTGACCCAGTGTGAGCTGCTGATAGAGGTCTGAGGGGGTCATCCTACAAGGCATATTTAAAACCACCCCAAAGCAAACAGCAGCTGCCTCCTCCCCAAGCTTCACTTCCCTTATTTCCGACTTTCCAGAAATAATAAATTCAACTATCTGAGCTGATTCATCTGATATTTACTCTCATATTTCTTTTTCTTTCTTCCTTTTTTTTTTTTTTTTAAGATTTATTTATTTATTTGACACAGAGAGAGACAGTGAGAGAGGGAACACAAGCACCCCTGGGAAGTGGGACAGGGAGAAGCAGGCTTACTGCTAGGCAGGGAGCCCCTACTCGGGGCTCAATCCCAGGACCCTGGGATCATGACCTGAGCCGAAGGCAGAAGCTTAGTGACTGAGCCACCCAGGCACCCCGACCCTCATATTTCCAAATTACATGATTATGTTGCTGCTGCTTCATTTTCCAGCATTGATCATTTCTTGATTTCCCACCATGGAAAATGGGATTTAACTCTTTTATACCACTTGTGCCCACACCTCAAAAGCTCACACTGCCCAGCCCCCCACATCATCCCCAATACTGTTATAATTTGGTTGTATCAATATTCACATTCTGATTATCTTCTCTGTTTGCTTAGTTTTTCTATGTACTTACCTATATAACTCAACCCCCACATTCTCCCCAAATTGCTCTCTTCCCAGTCAGTAAAATGTTTTGAGGAAATCACTGCTGCTGCCCTGGGACCTTCAATCTAGACTGCCACTCTGTCAGGTAGCTTCAGGGTGACCCTCCTCAACTTCAGCCCAGGGATTCCCCCCTCCTCTTGTGTTGGATCTATTGTCTTTATTGTCATCTTTTTTGGTTTTCTTCCTTATTTTTATGGAGTCTATCCACCAGGAGCTGGTGATAAACCAGAAAGATAAACTCTTTCTGGAGAAAGAGTATATGGGAGGAAAGCTTTTGAGACCTTAACCATCTGAAAATTCATTATTCTCTCCTGGAGTCTGGCTGGAGATAGAATTTTAGGCTGGAAATAATTTTCCCTCAGAATGTGGAAGGCATTGTTCCATTGTCTTTTAACTTTCTGGTTGCTATTGAGAAATTCAATGCCATTTTGATACTTGATAATTTGCATGAAATTTTTTCTCTCTCTTTCTCTCTTTGAAAGCTTGTTAGATCTTCTCCTCGATCCCAACACTCTGAAATTTCATGAAAATGTACTTGGAGTAGCTTCATTTTCATCCACTGTGCCAGGTACTCAGTGAGCCCTTTTAATCAAGAAAGGCAAGCCCCAGGGGCGCCTGGATGGCTCAGTGGGTTAAAGCCTCTGCCTTCGGCTCAGGTCATGATCCCAGGGTCCTGGGATTGAGCTCCACATCGGGCTCTTTGCTCAGCGGGGAGCCTGCTTCCCCCCTCTCTCTGCCTGCCTCTCTGCCTACTTGTGATCTCTGTCTGTCAAATAAATAAATAAAATCTTTTAAAAAAAGAAAAAGAAAGGCAAGCCCCAGAGTCTGAGAAATGGAATTATTTCATTAAATTTTTCATCCTTCTACTACTCTGTTCACTTGATCTCACAACCATGAAATTGAGACCTGAGCTGAGATCAAGGTTTGGACACTTAACTAACTGAGCCATCCACGCACCTCCATTTTTTGTCTTTCTGATACTAGACATTCTGACAAGGGTGAGGTGATGTCTCATTGTGGTTTTGATTTGCATTTCCGGCTCTCTCTTTTTAGACCTCTTGTTCAGACATTGAATCCCAAGGATTTGTCCTGTAATTTTCTCATTTTTTTTTTCTCTTCTATTTTCCAATTCTTTGTCCTTTGGTTTTACTTCCTTGGTGATTTCATCCCTCATTTCCAACTCTTTTATTAAATCTTTCATCTCCTTTATCAATATTACTTTTAATTTCTAAGGTCTGTTTTCAGAACATCCCATGTGTAGAGGCTTCTGTTGTTTCAAGAGTGCAGTATCTTAGGTCGTCAAGGACTTTGGAAATCCACAGTCAGCAGGGCAATGTGTGGTGCTACTTCCTACATGTAAAACCATCTTTGGGGCTCAGAGTTATACACCCAGGTAAAGTGAATAGTGGACCATCTTCAAGAGGTGGACGAGAGGTGTTACCAGCAAAATGTATGTACAAAAACAGTGCACAAACCCAGAAAGGGACTGTCACCTAACTGTGCTGGAAGCTTCTCATCCATGACTTGTTGTCCTTGAAGATTAGAGAATAATGGATAGGTTCTCTTTTGATTGCTTTCAAATAATATGGAAACATTTGTTCTAATTTATAATCCATTTGCTAAAGATGAAAGCTGTAGTGAACTAAATGTTTATAATAATCCCTTTTTTTTATAAGCAACTTCTCATTTTACCAAGACTGTTCACATTGACCCATTCGGTACTCATAAATATTGAGCAGACAAGCAGATAATTCTTCCATTTAACAAATGAGGAGAGTGCTCTTTCCTCCATACATGCTGCCTCTCTAAGACTCCATGTGACTGGGGCACCTGGGTGGCTCAGTGGGTTAAGCCTCTGCCTTTGGCTCAGGTCATGGTCTCGGGGTCCTGGGATCGAGCCCCGCATAGGGCTCTCTGCTCAGTGGGGAGCCTGCTTCCACCCCCCACCCCACCCCCTGCCTACTTGTGATCTCTTTCTCTGTGTCAAATAAAATAAAAATAATTTAAAAAAAAAGACTCCATGTGACTGTGTGATCACACTTTGCCATGGACAAAGATATAGCAAAATGGGAAAAACAGTGGAGTGGAAGTTTAGAGACCAAGATTTTAATCTAGACTCTACCACTAATCAATTAAGTGAACTTGGGCAATTTATTTGTTTTCCACTAACATTTTGGGGGCCCTTCCTACGTACTAGGTATTATGCTAAGTGCTGGAGGTACTAAGGTGGATAAGACACAATTCTTGTCTTTAAATTGCTTATAGTTTGTCTAAGAAGACAGATATAAACAATAATAAAAAGCAGTTTTTAAGAATCATTTATAAAAGTAATATACGAATATATGTCTTGAAAGATAATCAGAGGGCATAATGAATTATATCAAGAGGGGAAAGACAGTGAAGTTTTCCAAGAGAAGGTGACAAAAATCATCTTAAAAAAATTATGAGAGTAATACATTGTTTCAAGAAGATTCAAACAAAATATGTGACATAGAATGTGAGTAATCACTATAACTTCCTTCCCACCAAAAGATGAATGATACTAGTTTGATGTCAATTAGGAGATGGTATCTGATTGATTTTTTAAAAAATATTCTTTTTTAAAAAAGATTATTTATTTATTTATTTGACACAGAGAGAGAGGTGGTGAGAGAGCACAAGCAGGGTGAGCAGCAGAGGGAGAGGGAGAAGATTCCCCACTGAGCCCAGGACCCTGAGATCATGACCTGAGCTGAAGGCAGACGCTTAACTGACTGAGCCACCCAGGCACCCCTTGATCGATATTTTAAATGAGGTATGGAAGTTTGCCTGACACGAAAGGTGGCTGAGGTTGGAAAGAGAATTCAAGGCAAAGGAAATATACAAAAAGGGAAGGTAAAATCATGTGGCAGGTTTGGGACACAAGCTGTAGGAAGCTGTGTGTGCTGAGGAGGAAATGGTAAGAAATAAGGCAGGAGAGCAAAGCACCTATCAGAACACGAAGGATCTTCTCTACCATGCTAAGGATTTTGGACTGTGTTCTGCAGTAATTGGGGTGCATTTTAAGTTGGGAACCAGACAGGGTCAAGTCTGTGCATTTTAAGTTGGGAAGCAGACAGGGTCAAGTCCACAATGCCACCAAATGGTGGCATTGTGGAAGGTGCATTAGGATGGGATGAGTCAAGACTGAAGTCAAGAGACCAGTAAGGAAGTCTAGGTAAAGGCTCATTATTATGAAGCTGAACTAAGGTAGGAGAGTGAAGAGAGAAGAGGAGGGATAGATTTGAGAGACTTTTGGGAGGGAGTATTAATAAGAAACTGAAAGTGAGAATAAATGAAAAGATGGGTCTAGGATGGATAACTGAATAGATGAATAACTGAATCATTAATGACATTATTAACAAAGAAAAAGAATATAGGACAGAGGGCAGTTTTTTGACGGGGTGGGGGAGGGGAGGATAATGCCTAGAAGACATCTTGGGGAAGCTATCCAGGAGGCACTGGTTATAGAAGGCTGGCAATGTCCAGATCCCATGTGTGAACAATAGGTGACTCCTGGCAGGGGTATTGGCCAAGGTAGGATTAGCTGGACCAGGAAAAAAATGATTACTTGGTACAAAAGAAAACACTGAGTATTAGTATTAGTACTAGAGCAATAGTATTAAGCTGTGATCCAAGCAGTGAATATGAAATCATAAAAAGAAAGAAATCGAGGGGTCAAGAAGTTAGGGAATGAGAAATAGCGTGGGAGACAGAATATACATGTATAAAGGCAGAGAAGAGGGTGTGGGCTGCAAAAGAGACAAATAGGACAGTTCTTTGTTTCATTACTGGTTCTGACTGAGGATCTGGGAACCCACCTTCTGGCTTAAACTGTCCTCCCTGGGTCTAGGTGTGGCCGGCCAGAGCTTTCTCAGGTTTGCCCGGTGGAAACCCCAAGCCCATCTGAGAGAGGAGGGTCTTCCTCTGTGTGATTCTTTCCTTCCCTCTACACCAAGTGCTAGAGCTGGCTTCAGCTCCAGCTTGCAAGATGAAAGGAACAGGGAAGCTGGCAGAAGGGATACGGTTTCTGAGTCAATGAAAAGACCAAAGAATTGAACTGGGGTTTGTATCAGGGTTTTTTTATGCCATTATCACAGGATGCTGGGCCCTCCTCAAGATGGAGTCTCTAGGCTTCAAAAGCAGTCATTCTTAATTTGAACCCGAGCAGATGGCCTCAGTAGGTACATGCCTTACCAGTCGTCTTCTGGCCAGAGAAATGGTCTTACCTACTGTACACCTTGTGGGGGTGGGCCAGGAACAGAGGCAGATATAAAAAGGGATCTGAGCCTTTAAAAGAAAGCTGGAAAAGGCAAGCTTTCTCCCCTACAGCCCTTAGAGGGAGGGAAATGTGGCTTTGCCAACACAAAGTGACACTGATTTTGGATTTCCGGCCTCTAGAATGTTGAGAAGATAAATTTCTGTTGTTTCAAGCCACCAGGTTGGTGTGAATTTGTTACAGCAGCCACAGGAAGCTTATACAACTGGTTATGAAGATAGGGTCACAGAGTTCCACAGCACAAGAGGAGAGTTGTTTGGGATGAGAATAAACATCGACTGGGAGCCATGTGATTGCTAAAGGTAGAGTGGAAGTGAATTGAAATAAACTCCCTAAGTGCCCACGGGCCCTAGGAACTGGTGAGGCATCTGAAGTGCACTACGTCATTTCATTCTTACGGCTACCTCTTCAGATACACTTCTTACCCCATCTTTTTTTGTTGGTGAGAAGATTAAAGTGCAGAGTGATTAGGAGCCATGGTGATCAGGGAAATGAAATTTTGAAGTCCCATATCTCCATCACCGAAGTTGGGTTTCTATCCACACCCAGAGGCCGAGGCTCCCATGGTTAATGGGTGCCTAGTGGACACTGAAAGGGATACAGAAGCTGGAGTAGGGAGAAAGGCTAGAAGTATTTATTTATTTATTTATTTATTTATTTTAAAGATTTTATTTATTTGAGAGAGAAAGCATGAGCAGGCAGAGGGGCAGAGCAACAAGCAGACTCCCCGCTGAATGCAGAGCCCAATGCAGGGCTCGATCCCAAGACCCTGAGATCATGACCTTAGTAGAAGTCAGATACGTAACCAACGGAGCCACCCAGACACCCCGAAACATTATTAAGTATCTTTAAAAAATGCTCAACTCTATCCCTGAATCCAAGAAGACTGTGTTTTGAAATGGTGGGAAGGGAGTATTGTGTCCTTCACTTAAGGGTTTTAGGGACGGTGATATCAATAGGCAAAGTCAGGTCAATTAGGACAAGGAAACAGAGAAGGCACATTCTAGAAAAGGGAGATTTCTTGGCTGTGGAACTGGAAATTGCAGAGGGCACTGTCAAAGGCATCAGAAAGGGAATCTTAGAGACTCTCTGATACAGCAAAATAACCACAGGACAGCATAGAATCTTCCCATATAAGTAATCAGAAATGTCTTATAAAATAAAACTCTTTAAATATATAATGACAACAACTGGATTTTAAAAAGCACAGAAGGCTTCAATAGACATTTCTCCAAAGAAGATATGCAAATGGTCAATAAGCCCATGAAAAGATGCTCAACTAGTCATTAGAGAAATGCAAACCAAAACCACAATGAGATACCACACCCATTAGGATGTCTGTATAGGAAGGCCACATAGGATGGCTGCTGTAAAAACAAAAACAAAAACAAAACAACAGAAAATAACACGTGTTGGCAGGGGTGTGGAAAAATTGGTAAAGCCACTGTGGGAAACTAAGACAGCTCCTCAAAAAATTAAAAACAGAATTACCATATGATCAGTAATTCCACTTCTGTGTATATACCCAAAAGAATTAAAAGTAGGGTCTTGAAGAGATATTTGCACACCCATGTTGCTAGCAGCACTATTCACAATAATCAAAAGGTGGAGGCAACCCAGCTGTCCATTGATGGATTAATGGATAAGCAAAATATGCTGTATGCACACAATGGAATATTAATCAGTGTTAAAAATGAAGGAAATTCGTGAGGACCCTGGGTGGCTCAGTTGGTTAAGCATCTGACTCTTGATTTGGGCTCCGGTCATGATCTCAGGGTAGTGAGATAGAGCCTGCATTGGGCTCCACACAGAATGTGGAGCCTGCTTAAGATTTTCTCCCTCTCCCTCTGCCCCCCCACCCCACTTGCTAGCACACTCATTCTTTCTCAAAAGAAAGAAAGAAAATTCTAACATATGCTACAACATGGATAAACCCTGATGATATGCTAAACAAAATAAGCCAGTTACAAGAGGACAAATATTGTATGATTTCATTTATGTGAGACGAATTCATAGAGACAGACGGTAGGATGGTTGTTGCCAGGGATTGGTGGGGGAGGAATAAAGAGCTGTCTTGTCTAATGAGTACAGAATTTCAGTTTTGCAAGATGAAAATAGTTCTGTGGATGGACCGTGGGGATGGTTGAGTGACGTGAATGTGCTTAATGCCACTGAATGGTGGTACATTTAAAATTGGTTAAGATGGTAAATTTTATGTTATGTGTATTTTACCACAATTTGAAAAAAATAAAATTAAAATAAATAGATAAAGCATGAATGAGCTGGACAGGTAGGAAAGGAAATCTCCAGGTGATGAAGTGAAAAGAAATAGCTCAAACAGCAGACTCTGGAATTTATGCTGCTGGGGTCAAGGGCAGATGATCTGATCTAACAAAGGCTAAGGGCTTAGCTGTTCACACCCATGCAGGACAGAATGATACCTCAAGCCTGGGTGAAGTGAGGGTTAGACAGTCCCCTACATAAAGCTCAGATGCTCTCAGAAAAGCCATCAACCCAGAAGGACATCAAGGAAGCTCATCTCTGCTCTGCCTCTAAATGGGAAAAAACAGTCCCCTATGAAAAATCAAAACCCCAGTCATGTGCGTCGCACAAGTTTAGAGCCCAAATATTTACTACCTGCATCAGAAGGAAACCCCAAGCCAACAAATCAACATAAAATTGGTCTTAAGCCAATGATACCCCTAAGATACCTGGCAGAAGCAAATAAAAAACTACTGGAATTAAACGTCAACACTGCAGGCCACAGAGAATTCCTACAGGAAAGATAAAGCCCTGCCTACAATAAAAAAATTATAAAAACAGAGAGAAACAATCTAGCATGTATTAGAATCAGCAGTCAAAATAAATAGTAGGGCTTAAACTCCTCAAAACTTTAGATAATAAATAAATTATTGGATAGAGACTATGAAACTAGTATTTTTAAATGGTCTTAAAAGTCAAAGGATATGTCTACAAACAGTACAAGACACTATTTTAAAAATAAAAGAAAGATCTTAAATGAGGCAGTAGAAACTTCTAGAAATAAAAAATACTGTTACAGAAACTAAAAGGTTCAGGGATACAATAAATAACAGATTAGATACACAGGAGAGAGAATTAGTGAAATGGAAAAGGGATCTGAGGAAATAGTCCAGAATGCTCCAGAGAGAGACAAAGAGATTAGATATATAAAAAACAGTTTAAAAGAAAAGATGAAAGAAAAGAGCCAACGTACGTCTCAGAGTGTCAGAAGAAGACAATAGGAAGAAACAATACTTAAACTCTAATATCAGGGCTCCAAACATGGCCTTGCCAATTACTATCTTAGTGTGGACAAAAAATTTAACCTCTTTCTGATCCAGTTTCCCTAATTGTAGAATGACTGGTTATAGGACCGTGTTATGAGAATTAAATGAGATGACATGTAGAGCACGGCACAGAAAAAAAACCTATAACACATGTGGCTATTATTGATAATAATGGGAATTATTCCACGTTGGTAGAAGATTCAAACAACTGTTGAAAGAATCACAAGGAAGATAAATAAAAATAAATCCATACCTAGACACCCACACCAAACTGCAGAACAATAGAGATTAAAATCTTAAAGCAACAGAAAGGAGAGACATGTGGCCTACAAGGGGACAATAATTAGACTTACAGCAAGGATCCTTCCCAATAGCAACAAAAGAGGCCGGAAGAGAAAGGAAATGTCTTCAAGGTGCTGAGGGTAAATCACTGTCAACCTAAAATTCAATACCCAGATAAACTGCCATTTACGATCGAAGATGAAATAAAGATATTTTTCAAGGTTAAAAAAAAAAAGAAGAAGAAAGAAAGAAAGAAAAAAGAAGGAAACTGATTCCAGAAGGAAGACATGGTATACAAGAAGCATCAGTGAGAAAAGGGGTGGGCCTTGCTGGGGTGGGTGGGGGGATGGAGAAGAGTTGGGGTACGGGTCTGTGGGAGAGGAAAGGAAGCCCAGGAGTTTCTGTGATGGACGGCATAATGAATGCCATGGTGAATGGCAGAGAAGCTAAAGTAAAGATTACAGATTTATGGAGGAGAGATGTGAATGAAAGCTAATTAAAATTCTGGTGAGGAGAGAGACACCTGACTGGCTCATTTGGTTAAGCATGGGACTCTTGATTTTGGCTCAGGACCTGATCTCAGGGTTGTGAGATAGAGCCCCAGGTGGAGTCTGCTTAAGACTCTCTCCTTCTGCCCCTCCTCCCACTCATGTGTGAGCACACAGTCTCCCTCTCTCTCCCTCTCTCTCAAATAAATAAATATATAAATCTTAAAAAAAAAAAAAACTATTGGTGAGGGGACATAGAGGCCATCCCAGGGGTTTTGAAGGAAATGAGTCACTTTCTGGGCCTCAGTTTCCTCTTCTGCAGCACAGAGTTGGAGCTAATGGTCTCTGATGATCCTTCTCCTCAGATATTCTACAGTGTTGGATAAAGTGGGAGAGACGTGAGGCCAGGGCTCTTGAGAATGGCAGGGCTAAGTGTACAGAGACTTCTGAAACTCTGAGGGCAGTCTCAGTCCAGCTCTGAAAACAGTGTGGTGGCTGATATTGGACATCGAACATTCCTCCCAGAAGGAGGGGAGAGAATGGGCCCAAGCATGGCACAGACATAAATGGAAGCAGTAGATGACAGGCAAAGTCCTAAAAAGCCACATCCTGCCTTCCATGCTGCCTTCCAAGGGCTCTGAGTTTGACAGAAATCCAAACATGTCTTGTCTTGGGCACTTTCCCCTTTAATTTTCAAACTGATGTATATTTTAAGGGAAATTCAATCCTTGTGGCTCTGAATTATGTACAACAAATTCCTCTAAGAGACACCATACTGGGAGTTTTTTTGTGAATTTAGAACAATTTGTCACAAGATGCTCTTTTTTAACGGATTCTGTTTCCATCTCTCTCTCTCTCTACCCAAAGTCCAAGATTTTGGTCAGATGCTAGGAACCTGCTGGATAAGGTCTCTGTGCTTTTCTTCCTCCTCTTCCTTGGCAGTCAAAGGCAACGTATCCAGGCCAGGGGGCGTCAGGCTTAGCTGTGACAACAAAATCGTTGTGCTCAATGCCAGCACGAACAGGTCCTCATTTCAGCTCTCAGGCACAATGGCTGCATTTGAAGCAGGGCTGGGAAACAGGACTCCAGTTTCCAAACCATGTTTCCTTAGGTGGCAAGAAGAACCCCACCCAGCCTCGTTATACAGTGGCAAACCTCACAGCAGCCTGTTGGTGGTTCAGACTCTTCTGCTAAGCAGAGCCCGGTCCCACAGGCTCCAGGAGAAGAAGGGATTCAGCCTGGATGGGCAGCAGGGTATTTTCCTTCAAACCTTCTCAAGTTCTGCTGGCTAAGAGCACATGGTCCCAGCTGACTCGGTGGCTTGAACAGTTCTGTGGTATACCTCACTTCCAGGAATCTCAGCCAGCCTCGGGTGGAGAGCCTTGTCACGTATTTACCCACAGACTAGTTCCAAGATGCAGAATCATGCCACTGGAAAGAATTTCCAGTCTGTGACTTCGGGCCCCACGGTTTCTACATTTCCTTGACAACTGCTCATGATATAGGGATTTAAAACACATCTTCTCTCATATTTTCACATTCTTACTCATTTCACTTAGCTAACTTTGAGCAGGGACTGCAAAGACCAATCAAAGGAAAGAGTCAAATCTTGCCACTTGCAAAGCATCATCAGAGCTGAAAACTACCTGAGGGCTGATTTTTTCTACATTATTCCGAACCCCCGCCTTTAAGTTTGGAATTACTCAAAGAAACTGCTTATGTGGCAAAATTTTAGGGGTGACCTTCCCTCTACAATATCCCTCAGTGACATCTGCCATTCCATTCCTAAATGTTATTAGCCATCTTGTCTGTGTTAGGTTTGCTGGAGGAAGAAAAGAGAGGAATTTGGAACACACTTGTAAAAGGCATATACTGTTGGAAATCAAAGCACGCCAAGTCCCAAACCCTTGATGTAAATGAGTTCATTAGAGCAGGAAGCCCAGGGAAACGATGTGGTTTAGCAGAAAGAACGTTGCGCTTGGAGTCCAAAAACAGATTGAATTCTACTGTCTTTCTCTGCCTTAATTCCCTCATCTGTAAATTGGTGATAACCATCCCTATCTCATTGTAAGGCAGTGATTAAGATTTAATACGTGTGTGTGTGTGTGTGTGTATCCACGAACATATTCTGTAATGACTCTATGAACGTCAGCACACTTTGAGACTTTGAGAGCGGCGGCCACAAGAAAGGAGAAAGGAAAGAAGATGGGGCCCCAGGATTTACCACAGTGCTGGGTTCTAATGAACTTCCCAACAACGAGCCTCTGACTCCACTCGGCAGCTTACTGCCATACCAGCCTTCTCCAGGATGATGTTTAAGAATTGAAAAAGGTCTGAGCGCTTGTGGTCTGTTAGGGTCTTCCCCACCCCCACCCCCATCCGGGGCCTGTCCGACGCAGCCTGTCCGACGCAGCCTGTCCGACGCAGCCTGTCCGACGCAGCCTGTCCGACGCAGCCTGTCCGACGCAGCCTGTCCGACGCACCCTGTCCGACGCACCCTGTCCGACGCAGCCCGTCGCTCTGCGGCGCCCCCACGGGCGGGTGCTGCTAGGTTCCGCCATCTTGGCTCTTCAGCAGGAGACTTGGAGGGTCGGCCGGACAGTTGGAAGCTCCCTGGTGGCATTTTAATGAAGACTGTTATACCTCAGGTGTAACTTTTACTGACTCCTAGGGAAGCCTGCTTACCTCTGCTTCAGGCACCCTTACTCTGGCTTCATAAAATATTGTTTATAAGGCCAACATCAAATAAAGTTAAAACAGTACAGCAGGGTGGTAGGGATGGGTTACACGACTCCAGCCTGTACACAAAAGGAATCTCTGTCGCCCCTGGATCTGCAGGCTGGTAGATTGCCCCCAAGAGTTATTTTTCTATTCATTTGGGCAGATTTCCCCCCAAAGCAGGCTCTGGTGCTGCCAGGCCGTGGCCATAGGGAGAAACGTGGGGCTGACATGTGAGCCCCAAGCAGCAGCAGGGAAGCGGGGAGGCGGAGTTGTTTCACCTCCGGGCTTGGAAAAGCAGCCTGACTTTTGGGAGGAAGCCTAATTGATTCTACCGGTGGCGGCACTGTGCTGGAGACCCCTGGAAAGAATGATGTTTGGGCCAGGGCACCAGCGCCGAAGGCACACACACTTCCTTTAATTAACAGGAGCTCGATGCCAACAAACACACCGGCATATGGGAAGTGAGGGCGGCGAACAGGCAAGCCTCCCGACTTCCTCAGCGAGTGCCCTGCCAGCTAGGATTATTCTCTGTTCTTGTTTCCTCACAAAAAACCCCCCTGTGCTTGGTGGAGAGGCCCGCCCCAGGGGCTGGCAGACCCCCAGCCTGTTCGCACCGCCTGAGCGTGTCTCCCGGCCTCTCTGGCAGAGCTGTTTTTCCTGAGTGGCTCCTTTGAAGCCTTCAGGAAAGCCAGGGGATCTTTCTACTTCCTGACCTTAAATAGTCATCGTCATCTTCTTTTTTTTAAATGCTTATTTTTATTTATTTTTTTAAAAGATTGACAGAGAGAGAAGAGAGTACAAGCAGGAGAGGGGGGTGGCAGGCAGAGGGAGAGGGAGAAGCAGACTCCCCACTGAGCAGGGAGCCACAGGATCCTGGGATCATGGCCTGAGCCAAAGGCAGACGCTTAACTGACTGAGCCACCTGGGTGTCCCTTAAATTGTCATCTTCTGTCTCCCTTTTTTGTGGGTTTGGTATTTCAGTTTTGTGGTTATTTCTACTGATAAACTTCATCTTCTTATCTCTGCAGATCTCCCACAATCACAGCTACCCTCCCCCTGCAGGGTCTGAAATGGTCTCTAGCGCCAGTGAAGCTCACCCATATGAGGAGTGGGGCTGCCCTGTCTGTGGCTTTTTCTGTGCACTAGGTCAGTGCTTCTCATTTCCAGAGCAGTCTTTCCTCGGGTATTATGCTCTATGAGTCTCTTTCGATGATTAGCAATTGCAGTCACGGTTTGAGAGACAGGGATTCATTCAGGAAGTGGAATACACCAAGTTATGTGCCAGTTACTGTGCTGGGGCCTGAGGACTGCAGATACCTGAGGTCAGACTCATCTTCAGGTAAGGAGCCAGAGGTAAGCGCTCTCGTCCTGTGTCCATCAAGCTATGGTTGTGGGAAGACCATCCTGACTGTGCACAGACCATCTGAAACAAAGCAGACTTGTTATAAATGCAGATGCCAAGGTCTCATCCCAGGACCTTCTAAACCAGAATCTCTGGGAGGGGGGGCCAGGAAAATGGTTTTTTTTTTTGTTTTTTTTTTTTTTAAGTTTTATTTGTTTTAAAGAGAGAGAGGGAGAGAAAGAGGGAGGGAGAAGTGGGGAGGGGCAGAGGGAGAGGGAGAGTCTTAAGTAGACTCCATGCTGAGCGTGGGGCCTGACTTGGGGCTCAATCTCACCACACTGTGATGATGACCTGAGTGGAAAAAGTCAGATGCTCAACCAACTGTGCCACCCAGGTACCCCAGGAAGATATATTTTTAAGGAGTTTCTTAGATAATTCTTATTCATGCTAAATTTTGAGAACTATCATCCAACTTTAGAGCCACTCTTCTAGAAGTACTTAGGATGTAATAGCATTTGAGGTTTCTAAAAGGTAATAGTCTTTATTTAAATTTTGATTTTCCTTGAAAGGAATTATCAAAGGATACCTTATTTTACATATGTACATACACACACACACACACACACACACACATACATCCATCCTAGTTTTGTGAGGAAGTCCTTATAAAACTTGGGTGACCCTTTTTAAAAATTAAAAACAATTTTAAAAAATGTTTTAGTATAGTCACCACGCTGCACATTACATCCCCAGGACTTACTTACCTGATAACTGGGAGTCTGTATCTTTTGACAATCTTCACCCATTTTTCCTGCTCTCCTCCCCATTTGGCAACCCTCTATGTATCTTTGAGTTCAGTTTTGTTTTTTCAGATTCTACATATAGGTGAGATCATATAGTATTTGTCTTTTTCTGTCTGGTTTATTTCACTTAGCATAATGCCTTCAAGGTCCATCCATGTTGTTGCAAACAGCAAGATGTCCTTCGTTTTACGGCTGAACAATATTCCATTGTATATATACCCTGCATCTTCTTTATCCATTTACCTGTTGATGGACCACTTAGGTTTTTTCCATGTCTTGCCTCTTGTAAATAACGCTGCAATGAACATGAGGGTACAGGTATCTTTTTGAGATGGTCATTTTGTTTTCTTTGGATAAATATCTAGAAGTGGAATTGCTGGATCATATGGTAGTTCTATTTTTAATTTTTTGAGGAAATGCCATCCTGTTTTCTGTCTGTTGGCTGCAACAATTTACATGCCCACTAACAGTCACATGGGTTCCCTTTTCTCCACGTCCTCACCAACATTTGTTACTTCTCATCTTTTTGTCATGTTGGGATGATATTTGTGGTTTGGTTTTGTTTTTTGGCATTTGTGGGCTTTTTAAAAGATTTTCTTTCTTCATTTGTCAGAGAGAGAGAGCACAAGCAGGGGGAGTGGCAGGCAGAGGGAGAAGCAGGCTCCCTGCTCAGCAGGGAGCCTGATGCAGGACTCAATCCCAGGATCCTGAGATCATGACCCAAGCCAAAGACACACACTTAAGTAACTGAGCCACCCAGACACCCTAACATTTGTGTTTTGAAGGATGAGTAGGACATCTAAAGTAAGGGATGGGGAAGGAGATACCAAGCAGAAGGAATAAAGTAACAAAAGACCCATGAGGTAAAAAGGTGTGAGTGAGAAAGACCCGAGCACATGTGGGCAGGAGGACAGATTGAGGTCAGGCTGGGAAGGCTCTTACATGTCATTGTAACACACGTATGTTGACCTTCTGACCACCCAGCTTCCATTCGCCACTCCTAATAACACCCACAGGTTGGGCACTTGTCATAAACTAGACCCTGCTAGGAATACCAAAATTCTTTCTCCCGGAACTTTGAAGATAGAATGGAGAAAACCAGGAGGGGAAAAAAAAAAAAGGTTTAGAGAGCATTCATTCCAGCATAGTGCCTGGGCAATATCTCTTCAATTCAATCCCACTTCCTTGAGTTAGCTGCATTTGGTCTTATTGTTTGCAACCCGAAAACATTTTCTGACATAAATGTGAGAGGAATAAAGTAGGAGGTGGAGTCAATACTTCTTCTGTCCCAGGAACGAACTTATGTACATTAGTTTATTTTCTTCTCATTTCTATGATTTTGCAGACATAAAATTTATCTTGGGTGGGGTTGTCTTCACGTAATCTCTCTGCTCTTGGTCTTGGGGTTTCTAGAAGCAGAGGAAAGGGTCTATTCACCGAGGCTTTGCAAATGGATTTTTCTTGACTCATAACCAACAAAAGATGTGGAAAACTTCCTTGCCAAGGAAGAAATATCTAAAAAATGACCTGTAGGGATGGATCTGGGATATTTCTATCAAGTGACGAGGGCACAAAGTGTATTTACTAATGTTGTAGGAAGAGAAGGGTGGAGAGGCCTGACCAATATTCAGGAGGATAGGCTTCCTTTTCACAAGGATTTCAATAAACATCTGGGGTGGGGGGAAGGGAAAAAAAAAAAACACCAAAGAGACCAAAAAAAGTTCACAAGGAGCAAGAAGAAAATACTACCATATGAAGAGAAAGCAAATCAGTCAAGGACAAGTTGGAAGAATGAGTGTGTGCTTAACATGGAGGGAAAGATAAAGTCAGGGTTTATAAGAAATTGTTCAGTAACTGGTGACACACACATACACACACATTGACAGGAAGATGGTTATAGTTAAGGAAGAGGGCAGTTTGGGGCACCTGCGTGGCTCAGTCATTTAGGCATCTGCCTTCAGCTCAGGTCATGATCCCAAGGTCCTGGGATTGAGCTCCCCCATCAGTCTCTGCTCCCAGCGGGGTGTCTGCTTCTCCCTTCTCCCTCTGCTCCTCCACCTGCTTGTGTTCTCTCTCACTCATTCTCAAATAAATAAATAAAATCTTAAAAAAAAAAAGAAAGGGCAATTTAATACACAAATTCTCTCTCTCCAACCCTACTACCGCACACAAGAGATAATTACATGTTTATAAAGAATATACACTCTCATTCAGCCATCATTTGTGGCATGCCTACTGTGTGCCAGACTCTGTAGCAGGAAAGCCTTATTATCTCATTCCACAAAGAGGTAATTGAGCCTAGAAACCTTGATAAGAGGTGGAAACAGAATTCAAGCCAAGCTCTTTATACTATGTGTGGAAAGCCTATTTTGGGCTATTTCAGTTTTTCAATAATGGAACTAGAACTCTGCCCCCTTCAATGCTCTGGAGTTTAGGTTACATCCTGTAGGCAACAGACATTGAATGTTTTTGAGCAGATTTATTACACTAGCAGGTCTTTGGATAGATAACTCTTAGAAAGTTATCTTGGAGAGAGAACTCTGATCACCAGATATAAGGTGACTATGATAATCCAGACAAGAAGTGAGAAAGGCCCAAACCACGGCAAGTGCACTGGGAAGGGAGGAAAGGAGAAGAGGTGGACAAACAGCCTCTGTAAGACCAGATGGCTGGACAAAACAGTTCAGTCAGAAAACCGAGTGGGTACTCCTGCCACTGGCCAAGGCAGAAAATGCTAGAAGACAGTAACTGCCATAAAGCAAAGTGTCAATGACACTGAACCACTGCTCTTCTTCCTCCCCCGCTGTGGTCTACTGGGCTTTCCCAACTTGGTTTTTGCTATCCTCCCTACAGTTTGACAAGCCCTGACATAGTCCAGGCACCCTGAGGACATCATCATCTCTCAGCTTTGGCCAAGAGAAAACAGTGGGTTCATTAAGTGCTTTGCCTACAACAGGATTTCACCATAATGTCTGCGGGCGGCTTTATGATTCCTGATCCAGACTATTCTCTGAACTGCAGAAGCCACTGAAATGTCTCTGGATGGGCGTCTCATGCTCTCATGCCCACTACCGTGGAGACTGGGAGTGGAGCGGGGGATGCGGTTCCTTTGCAGATTTTTTTCCAGCTGTGGCTTTCACAAACCACATGGAAGACTGCAAGTCTTGTTTGATCAGCAGGCTGAAGACTTGAGCTCGTACAGTACTTACTCAGTGGTACTGTTTGGTGTACCCACAGCCAGGGGACTCTTTGGCTGCTCCTAGAAACCCAGAGCAGTGGCAGAGACTGATTCAGTTATTGGGAGGAGTTTTGACAGCCTTCAATTTGAAAGAGCCAGTACAAATTTGGTACCAGGAAGAAGAGCATTGCAGTTAGATGTCCCGGTTCTGCTGAGCCTGAACTAAGCATCGCCTGAGCTGAAGACAAGTACAGCGTTGGGTTGGCCGAGAAGGTAACGATGCTCAGTGGTAGCAGCTTAAAACAACAAATACATGGTTTTTTCCACATAGTTCCTGTGGGTCAGGAGTGTTGGAACAGATTAGTTGGGTGGTTCTGGCTCAGCATCTCTCATGAGGTTGCAGTCAAACCACTGGCAGGGGCCACAGTCATCCAAAGACTCGAATGAGGCTGGAAGATCCACTTGCAAGCTCATTCATATCGGTCTTTGTAGGAACTGTCCATGTCAGAGTACTCCTCTTATTAAAAATGTTTTTATTTGCTAATTTGGGTTGGTAGTACATTTCCATAAAGAACAAAAGGGGTACAAGTAAAAAAAAAAGAAAAATTGTCTTTTCTACTCTATCCCCCAGATACCCTATTTCTCTCCACCAAGGTACTGTGTGTTATCAATTTCTTACATATCCTCCTGGATATGTATACATGACACACACACAAGCAAATACATATTAGTGTAAGTATTCTTTCTCTCTTCTGTTGTTACTCAGTTTGCCGTACCTTAATTTTTGTCACGTAACAAAATATCTTGGAGATCTTTCAAAGTATATACATAAAGAGTATCTTCACTTTTTATGGCCGTATCATATTCCATTACAAAGATATGCTATAATTTATTTAAATAATCCCTATTGATAGCTGTCTGGATTGTTTTCTATCTTTTGATATTAAAGCAATGCTATAGTGTATAACCGTATGAACTTGTTATTACCTACATGCAGGAATAAATCCATAGGATAAAAAAAAAAGTGTCAGTTCCTTGCCATGTGGACCTCTCCACAGGGCTGCTCATGACATGGAAGCTGGCTTTGCCTAGTGCATGTGACAGAGACAGAGAGATTACAAGTGCAAAAGGAAGCCATGGTATCTTTTAAACTCTAATCTCAGAAGTGGCATATCATTATGTCTGCCATATTCTTTTGGTCACACAGACCAACCCTGGTACAATGGACAGAACCACCCAAGAGTGAATGTCCGAAGCCAGGGGTCATTAAGGGGTCACTAAGGTGGCCTTGGAGAATGGCTACCACACTGAAAGTTCTGGTGAGCACTCCATCCCATAGTACACCTGCTTCACAGCCAGAAGGAAAGACAGCACCACCCCTGAGACTTCCTCTCCATTTGGTTTTTGCCACCTTACTACAGTGTAGGAAAGCATGTGAATATTGTTGCCTGCGTTTTGACGTCCCGCATTTCCATCCCATTCCCATTCATGAACCCTTAACAACGGCAGTCCTCTTGCCTTCTAGACTCAGACTTGCATCTAGACTCAACGCTCTACAGCTCAGCACAGTTCATCATGTCCCGATTGTTTCATGTGTACTTAGATGGTTTCCCTAACTCCATTGTAGGCTCCTTATGAGATGAGAACATAGGTCTTCCTTTTATTTGTAAACAGCCATAGCAGCAAGCCCGATGCAGGACACATGGGACCTGTTTAATCAAGAGTAATTAGCTGAACTGATTGATTCGGATGCCCTTTTCAAAGCCTCCTTTTTATAGTCTGGGAAGTTGAGGAGTCAGCAAGGAAAACACTCGGTCAGATGAATCATCGGTCAAGTCCAGAGCAGACTCCATAGGCAGCTGCTCACCCAGCTGGAGGGGAAGCCTGGCTCTTAGTCCGAGGCTCGGAGGCTGCCGACTGCCTCAAGCTGGGGCTAATGATCACGCCTTTCTCGCACTGATCTCTGGAATAACTCATGAGGCTGTTGGAGGCCTCATTTCTGCACAGCCTGGGCTGGTTGTGTGCAGTTTGCCAGGCAGGCACTAACACTTTCAGAGAAAATGGTCACTAACAAGCAGAACTTCCTTTTAAATCTCTCCATGATTTGTGACATGGCTCTGAACTGGCAGGCCGAGTGGAAGGGCCACCGGCTTCACATGATGTCATCAATACACACCAATCAGTGCTATGGATCTGATTCTAGTCTGCTCCTTAGCACCAGATCATATGATCAAACAACAGTTGGTGATGTGGAAAGGAAGATGTATTCTGCCCCGTTGCTAGTGAGATCTATGCAGTGGTGCCAACTGAATGCACTCTGCGGTTGACATCGCTAAGTGGCAACACCAATATCTCAGATTGCAATCACAGCGTGGAGAGCTCCCCACCACCTGCTCTTCACTTGCCCTGGGTTTACCTGGGGTTAATGGGTCCTTACTAAATATTTCATTATTCAAAATGGCCTTTGGAAACCAGCGCCTTTTGTTCTTTCAGTGAATTCACCTTAGTTCCTGAGTTGTCTGCACCTCAGCTTCTCCTCTCAGTGGTTTTGCATTTGTGGTAACTCTGGGAGAAAGCCTGTGAAAAATGCTTTGTTATATTACATTGCCCCCTGGCTCCAATGAATTGCTCCGTAAATCACGATATTGTTAAAGTGTCCTAGCAAAACTAAACCACTTTCAAGGGCTCAGAGAGCACAAGGATATTAATCAGAGGCAAACACTGCAGAAGGGACATTTTAAAAAAAAGAAAAAGAAAGGAAAAAAACAGTTTTTAATGTGTGGAGTCTGGAGAAGAGCGTGCATTGGGACTGGGGCCAAAGCAGAATATTTTTACTCCTTCATAAATACTCTGATAGGGGAATGCATTATCTCCGAACACTTTAAGCCCATTTAGTTTTATAGCAAAACAATATTGAACACCTGCTGCATCTTAATGATGTAGTTCAAGCAGCACGGGTGAGAATGGGAGGGGTGGGGGTGGGGCTCCATCCATCAGGAAGAACATTTAATCAGCTTCAGCTGGGACCCACAGCATTCGCGGAGAGGATGACAGACACAAACATCTCACAAATATCTCGATTGCACCTGTCCTTGACTATAGCCCAACAAAGGCAGTAAACCTAGCTCCTTGAGTCCTAGGCTGTAGGTGCACACCTCAGGGACGGGAAGCAGTGGGTTTCTCGGACTACTGCCCAGGACAACTAGTCAGCAGACCAACAGGCTTTATTGAGAGCCTATAAACCACTCAGCACTAGGTACGATGGAAAAACACAAGCAAAAAAGGAGGGGGCAAATTCTACTATTCTGGAACTTAAGACAACAGAATGTTGCTCAAAATAAATGGCACTTGCTTGTCTTTTTGCTGCTTGGACTTCTTGTGACAGCATTTGGTTTCTTCTTTGTCTTTTTTCCAGTTTTATTGGGATCTAATTGACATATTGCACCATGTAAGTTGAAGGTGTACAGCATATTGATTTTAAACCCAATACACTGTCAAATGTTTATGACAATAAGGGTAGTTAACACAGCCTTCACATCCCATCATTGCCATTTTGGTGGTGGTGTTATGGTGAGAACATTTGAAAGCTCTACTGTCAGAGCAACTTCCAATATACAGCCCAGTACTATGAACTATAGTCACCACGTAGTACTTTAGATCCCCGGAACTTATTCATCTTATAAATGAAAATCTGTGCCCTTTGACCAACATCTCCTCACTTTCCTTAACCTTCAGCCTCTGACAACCACCTTTTACTCTCTGCTTCTCTGAGTTTAGCTTTTTTGGACTCTGCATGTGAGATTATATGTGTATCTTTCTCTGTCTGATTTATTTCATTGGGCATCATGCCCTCAAGGTCCATCCATGATGTCACAAATAGCAGGCTCTCCTTTTTTTTAATGACTGAATAATATTCCATTATCACATAGTCATGATATCACACGTTCTTTATCCATTCATCATGGATTCTTAGGTTGCTTCCAACATAGGTTGGCTATCATGCGTTAAAGCTGCAGTGAATACGGTGGTACAGAAATTTCTTCAAGATAACGATTTCATTTCCTTTGGACTTAGACCCAGAGGTGGGATTACTGGATCATAGGGTATTTCTATTTTTAATTTTTCACAGTGGCTGCACCAATTTACACTCCCACCACCAGTGCACAAGTTTCCCTTTCTCCACATCCTTATCATCACTTATCTCTTGTCGTCTTGATGATGGCAATTCTAACAGGTGTGAGATGATATTTCTTTGTGGTTTTGATTTGCATTTCAGGGTTTGGTTTCTAATGATATCTGACTTAAAGTAGGTAGCTCGTGTCCTGAAACAATTTATCATCTAATGGTACGTGACAAGCACCAACAAATTACTATCCCTAAACATGTATTAAAGACAAACTTTTAAAATCTCAGACCTCCCAAACAAAATAATAAATGAGGAAAGGGGCAGTTTTCCATTGATGAATTGCAAAGAAAACATTGCAGCAAAGGTCAACTTTTCAAATCCCTTCTTAACTCTTCACCCTCTTCCTCATTTCCCAAGCACACAAAGAAAATAAAAGTCATTTGAAATACCACTGACCTTTTAATATTTTGGCATATAATGATAAGCAGACAGACTCTGGGGTCAGCAGGCCTGGCCTGAGTGTGAATCATGGCTCTCTGTGCCTCTGGTCAATTACATTAACTATCGAGGCCTCAGTTTCTTCACCTGCAAAATGAAAATAATAGCATTAATTTTATATAATTGTGAGAATGAACTAAGGCCATCCACATGGGGGCTCAGAATATTACCAGGTAGTAAGTGCTCAATAATGTTATTAATATAAGCATTATCATATATACATATATCATTACCATATTATTTTTGTATACATACAGTCACACACATGCCACTCTTTATGTGCATGTGTATGTGTATGGAGTTTCGAGCACTTATTGCCTAGACCTTCCGTTTTTCAATGTGTTTAGGTACAGTCATAAAATGAATAGACAATCAAATTATTATAAGTTTCAGTAACTTTCCAATCTATTTGCTTACTGGTATCTTTTGACTCTATAAATCATTTTTCACAATGTACACAGGATAAACAAGATTCACCAGCTACAACACACCCTTTTTTTAAAAAAAGGACATACTTCCCATACTATTTTGATAATTTTTTTTAAACTTACAATGCATTATGAGCATTTTAACCCATGTTATCCTCCCAAAACATCATTTTTAATGGCTGCTACGTATGCCATTTCATGAATGTACCCTAAAATATTTAACCAATCTCCTATTGCTGGACAATTAGGTTTTTCCCAATATTTGATATTACATTCATTTTTTAAAAGATTTTATTTATTTGAGAGAGAGAACACAAGCAAGGGGCGCAACAGGCAGAGAGAGAAGCAGACCCCCGTTGAGCAAGGAGCCTCATGTGGGACTCGATCCCAGGACCCTAGGATCATGACCTGAGCCAAAGGCAGATGCTTAGTCAACTGAGCCAAAGGCAGATGCTTAATCAACTGAGCCACCCAGGTGTCTCCAATATTTGATATTACAAATATCCAGTGAGAAACCACCCTGTAGAGTTTTCTTGCACACATTTTTGGTTGTTGCCTTAGGATGACTTCCCAGAACTAGAACCACTAAATCAAAACAAATGCAATTAAAACATTCTAAAAAGAATATAAACACATTACAGAAAATAGGGCAAGGGAAAAAAAATACAATTCTACCACATTAATACAATTACTAATATAATTTGGGTGATTAAGATATTCTGATGTTTTCCTTTTTACTTAGAAGAATAGAAGCTTCAAGTAAAGGATGGACAGATGTTTATTATTTCTGCTCTCTTCTGAAACCCACTAAAGTGACAACAAAGAACTAAAAGGAAAGCATGAACCCACAAAGAAAAAGAGAATGGAAGAGATGACAACAGCCAAAAGATGGGATAAAAATTTTGAGAACTGAAAAGCAAACCAGATGAGTGATAACTGACTTAGTAGATCATAGGAAATGAAAATTCATGCCATGACTTAATGCCGTGACTGGCTTTAAAAGAAGCAGCTAGTGGGGTGCCTGGATGGCTCAGTGGGTTAAAGCCTCTGCCTTCAGCTCAGGTCATGATCCCAGGGTCCTGGGATCAGCCCTGCATCAGGCTCTCTGCTCAGCAGGGAGCCTCCTTCCCTTCCTCTCTCTCTCTGCCTGCCTCTCTGCCTACTTATGATCTCTATCTGTCAAGTAAATAAATAAAATCTTAAAAAAAAAAAAAAAAGGAAGAAGAAGCAGCTAGACCATCCAGATCCTGCCTTGACCCTGAAAGGAGACAAGATTTACCCTCTAGAGAGACTGAGCCAGATAGATCTGGATTGGGCACATCAGACACTGTGTGTGTCGGGGGGGGGGTGGGGTGGGAGGGGAGGGTGGGGAGGTGGTGGCTATGGTAAGGCATTTCAGTGAAAGTTGACATACCAACTGAATGCACCCTTTCCCATTTCCATTCCCAGAGTGCTGGAATCCAGTCTTACACACTCTATCCCTCTTTCCAACCTCAGACAGGGGACTGGAGAATTCTTCTACAAGCAACTTATAGATCCAAGAGAAAAGACGAAGAAAGGACCCCAAAGAGGTCAGTTCTCTGAATAAACTAAGGTGAAGTTCAATGACTGACAATGGCCCCCCTGTGTCCCTGCCCCATGCAGAAAAGGATCACTAGACATTTGACAAAAGCCACTAACATGAAACACACCAAAACAAAAGTATCCAAAATGAGGAACTCAGAAAAAACACGGCAAGAAGCAGAAGAAAATTTCTGGAAAAGAGATAATATTACATACATGAAATAAGAACAAGAGGCTATAAAAAATTAGAAAGCAGGAAAATGCTCTAAGTCATTAAATATGGTTTTCTTTTGAAAGATAAAGTTGAAGATCTCTCCCAGAGAGTGGAACAACAACAAAAAGTTAAAGATGTAAAGGATAGGAAATTTTGAGGCAGCGGTAAGAGAGAAACCAAGAAAACAGATGGGAGGAAATTGCTCAAGAATTAATACTGGATCTGACCTAAAGGAAAGTGACACATAATACAGTGAATAAGAAAAGGCATATCTCTGAAATTTAATATCATCACAGATATAAAGAACATTTCTAAAAAGAAACCTAAAAAGAAAAACAAGTTACTTAAAAAGACAGACTCAAAAGAACAATGAAAAACAATGGAGAAATTCTGAGGGAATGATTTTAAATCATAATTCTATACCCAGCCAAACTATTCATAAAGCATAATTTTAAAAACACAGTTTCAGACATTTGAATTCTCAAGAAATGTATCTTCTTTGTTCAGGAAGCTACTGATGGACATGCTTTGCTAAATCTAGGAGAGTAAAGAAAAGGAGAAGAAATGGCAATGAAAAAGCTGATTGCTGGGGTGCCTGGGTGGCTCAGTTGGTTAAGCATCTGACTCTTGATTTTGGCTCAGGTCATGATCTCAGGGTTGTGATATCAAGCTCTGTGTCAGGCTCTGTGCTAGGTGTGGAGCCTCCTTAATATTCTCTCTCTCTCCCTCTTCCTCTGCCCCTCCCCCATCTCTCTTCATCTCTCTTCAAACAAGCAAGCAAAACTGCTGTAACCTGGAGATCGGAAAATAATTTAGCGACTAATGAAGACATAAGCTTATCTTTTCCCCTCACATAAGAGTCTAAGGTAAACATTCCAGGTCTGCAGAGCAACTCTGCTCCATTTAGTCCTTCAGGGAACCAGATTCCTTCTGTCTTGTTTCTCTGCCACCCTTCAGAGCAATGGTTCTTGAAATGTAATCTCCTGACTAGCATCACTTGAGAACTCGTTAGATATGCCAATTCTCAGTCCCAACCCCAAGTCTAATGGATCAGAAATTCTAGGGGCAGAGCCAGAAATCTGTTTTAACAGGCCTTCCCGGTAATTCTGGTAAAGTTTGAAAACTATTTTAGGGCATTATCCTTTTCTGTATCATCAAAGTTTGATGGCAGCTACTTCCATGTTCCAGGTCACCAGAGGGGAAAAGGTATGGAGGTTTTTATGAGAAAGCCAGAAAGTGGCATACGTTGCTTCCACTTCCATTCACTTGGCAAAACCTGGTCATGTGGTAATACTTAGCTTCAAAGGTGAGTTGGGAAATGTAGTCTTCAGCTGGGCAACCACATATTAGCTACAATTCTATTACTATGGAAGAAGGAAAGAATGAATTTGAGAACATAACAAGCAGTTTCTACCATTTATATAATCCAGGCAATATGAACTCCAATACTGAAGAGCAACAAAGATAGAGTCCAGGATGTTGTTGAACGGACAACCCAGAATGTTCCACTCACAGACTAGAACTGTGAGTCAGGCCACAGAGCAACCAGTCCAGATGGGAACAGGAACACAACAGAAGTTCCAGGAGCATTCCCAAGGAAAATAACAAAACCAAGAGAATACCTGTATTTGAATGTATTCACAGGAGATTTTCCAGTTAAATTAATAATAGGTTCATAGAAAACTAAACAGAATACAAAAAAAGAAAGAAAGAAAGAAAGAAAAGTATTAATTACAGGGAAAATGGAAGGCTGAGTGAAGAAGGAAACAAAATTATAGGATTCTATGTGGCTTAGCTGGGAATAATGTTTACATAGTCATAATGTAAATACTTCATATTGATTTAACTAAAATGGTGATGTGACTATATTGGAAGAATGAGCAGAAAGTGTATGCAGACTAGTTTAATGATGATAAACATACAGCTGTGTTATATTATACTGTGTATCAGAAATTATTCTAATTATATATTCACCTTTTAATCTTTAATCACTCTCTGAAGTAGATTCTATTATCATCCATCTTACATATGAGGAAACGGAGGCACATAGCAGTTAGGTAACTTGCTTAAGTTTAAACAATTAGTAAGAACTGGACTTGGGATTTAAACTCAGGTAATTTCTGTCCAGAGTCTATGTTCTCAGTTAGTATTATGCTACATAGTCTCACTTCCTGTGGTAGGAAGTCAAAAGACAATACCTAAAATCAATAAACAGAGAAATATAGGATAAGCATGTTATTAATAAATAAGGACATAAGTACCAAGACAAAACAGATAAACATTTAAAGTGAGTGCTTCTGGTCAGGGAGTAACTGGGAGTGGTCAAAGAATCACTGTTTTTCTTGTTATTGTTGTTATAAACCCAGTGGTAATGTTTGAATTTTTAAATCTTTTAAACATCACTGTCTTTTTTTAAGATTTTATTTATTTGAGAGAGAGAGAGTAAGAAAGAAAGCATGATCGGGGGGACAGAGGGAGAAGCAGACTCTCCGCTGAGTAGGAAGCCCGATGTGGGGCTCAATCCCAGGACCCCGGGATCATGACCTGAGCTGAAGGCAGATAGATGCTCAACTGACTGAGCCACTCAGGCGCCCCTTAAACATCGCTTTGATGGGGTTGCCTGGGTGGCCCAGTTGGTTGTGTCCAGCTCTTGATTTCAGTTCAGGTCGTGATCTCATGGGTCGTGGGATCAAACCTGGCTTTCAACTCCTCACTCAGGGGTAGGGTCTGCTTGAAGATTCTCTCCATCTGCCCCTCCCCCTGTCTCTCTAAAATAAATACATAAATTTTTAAAATAAAATAAACATCACTTTGACCAAAATAAATTTTTTAAAAAGAGAGATGACAGAAAGAATGTGCCTGCCTAAGTAAACTTAGAGGATGGAGGGAGACCCAGAAGAGAAGGTCAAGAGAACCCGAGTGGGTTATTATGAAGGGAAACAACTGGGAAAGTTACAGAAAAAGAGAGAGAGGAATTTCCACAAGAAGTGGAAAGAAAAGGATGGTATTCTTGAAGAAGCGATAAGCCAAAACTAAGGGAAGCCAGAGAGGAGAGGGGAAGAGCTCAAATGAGACTGGGCATAGACATCACTCCAGAATATTTGTCCTTGGAAGTTCTGGGGATTGAATCCAGGAAAGTTACTGAGTTAGCCCTCCGGGGTCTTTATGCAGAGCTGTTTTGACCTGGGCTAACTCGAGACTCCTCCGTCAGCTAAAATAAACAGCTCTGGCCTTAAAACTGAAGGTAGAAGGAATGATGACCTGCAAAGCCAATACTGAGATGACTGCCCTCCCAACCTGATTATGTGTCAACCTAAGCCAAACTAAAAATCAGTAATAAAACTTAACTTGTTTGTCTATTTTGTGGCCTTGGGGTAAGTCACTTAATTTCTCTGAGCCTCAGGTTTTCTGCCATGAAAAATTAATACATAACAAATCCTGCATATGTATAATATATCATACCTTTCAGGGCTACTTTTCATTTTCCATTTCCCCAAGCTAATTTTTTTAGGAGATAAAGTTGAGGTTCAGGGAAATGAAGCGAGTAGCATATAATTACACAACTAGTTAATAGTGGGACACATAGTTCATTTTCGTTTGTAACCACTGTCTCAATTAAGAGTCACAGAAACTCTATGGGGTAAAAAAAGGCAATTTATAGAGAAGAAAACCATGATATATCTCACATCACCTGGCTGGTTGGCATCGGAACCAGGACCGAAACCCAAAAGCATGGGTAGAGAGCAGAAGCTCAGAAGCATACCAGTGCTAACTCCTCCCCTGACTTCGTGGGGACACAGGTACCCTCCTTCCCAGGAAGTCCAGAGTCCACTGTCTCCTGTTTTCAAAGATATCCATTTGTCTAATTTTTTTTTTTTTTCATTTAGAAAATGTGATCATAGAAATAATAACAGCTGAGATTTACTGAGGCACTGTAATGGTGGTGAGCTCCGTTCACCAATGCAGGACGAGAGGGAGACAGGGGCTAGGAGGGGAGAAAGTTGAGTCTGGCTTTGGCAGGAGGGCCCATGGTTGCCCAGATCTCAGGTCACAGCTTTCCTCCCAGAGCAGCCCTGGGCTCCACTGACATCCTTGCTGATGGAGGGAAGATGTTAGGGTTTGAAGCCCATGGCCAAGAAAGAATTACTGAGAAGGTTTTGGTGCAAAAAGGTGGTTTTTTGAAAGCACGGGGACAGGACCAGTGGGCAGAAAGAGCTGCACTGGGGTCATGAGGAGTGGCCCATTATAAACTTTCAAGTTGGGAGGGGGTTAGGGATAGGTTAAGTCTAGAAGGAATTTTGGAAGCAAGGATTCCAGGACTTTGAGGGGCTAGCTGTTGTTAAGAAAAGGTCATTTATTACCATATAATAAAGCCGTCTTCATGAGACTTTTCAGATGTATACCAGTGGCTTATATGCTTGGGGAATGATTACAAATATGTATCTTGGGGGTGGGGGGGTGCGTAGAGATAAAGGAAGTTTCCAAAGGAATTGTTATATGTTAAAATAGACTTACAGGAACTTGGAGAGTGGACTAAGATTATCTATTGCCCTTAGCAAAGTATTAACATGGAGGCAGCTGAGTCCCTAGAGGACTGTCACTTTGCCTGTTTCAAGGACTTGTCAATGGGATATAAATAGTAAGGCAATTTAGTAATTTTTCTTCTGCCTTTGTTTCCCACATCACCTGCCTGCCATGCTCAGGGTGTGGGCCCTGGGCCCTTCCAGCCGGCAGAGACACCCAGGCTCCCAGCTTTCTTCTAGGGCTGGGGGGGTGGGGTGGGGAGGAGAGAGCCAGGCCTGGCCTTGGCCTTAGGTCCAGTTGGGCTCACTTTCACCTCCCTCCAGGTCAGCGTTCTGGCCTCCCACCTGGGGCCACGACAACGGCAAGAGGAAGGAACCCAGCTCCAGCCCTCCCAGAAGGCCCTGGGGGAGGCTAGGGAGGCCGAGGAGGCCAGGAGGAGGCCGAGGAGGCCGAGGAGGCCTGGTCGGGGCCACCAAGCGAGCTACCCTGGGCAGGGCAGCTCCTTGCAGAGGAACGCTCTGTGGAGGTCCGCCCTCCTGGAGGCTGCCCTCCCAGAGACCCTCTGCGAGGGAAAGAAAAGCTAGAACCCCATGGCCAACGCCTTCCCGTGGAGGCCGAGGCTCCTCGTCCAAGGCCAGCAAAGCAAATATTTACCCTGGCTGCTGAGAGGCGCGGACGCTGGGGGGGCTGGGGCCTGCACCCCCTTCCCAGCCCAGCCTCGCCACGTCGCTCCCGCAAAGTCTGTGCGTCCCGCCCCCACCGCCTTTTAACGGGGAACGCTGACAAGCCGAATACAGCGGGAATAACAGCCATTTGTTCTGGTTATCGCTGCCGGTATTGAAGCCAGATGTGTGTGTTGCTGACATTGACATGGTACATCTGGCTGGGTTTTTGGTTTCCATCGTGGAGTTTACCACATCCACCCTAGTCTGCTAGAAGAGAGGAGGCGAACATCTGGAAGTCATTGCAGCTGTCACGCTTCAAGGGGATCCTGTACCACAGAGAGGAGAATTCAATACGTAACTGAGCAAAATTATCCAGCTCGTCTTGTCAGTCCAGATTTCGAACACATGCAGGAAAATGGCAACTGTGTTAGGGTGCCCTCCCTCTCTCCCTGTGATGCCCGCGGGCGCTAAGAGCCCTAGGGTCCTTCACCCCCCACCCCCGGCGCCAGGGTTGTCGCTATGGTAAGACTCCAGTTGCGTTCATCGCTGCGTGCCTCAATCTTTTGTTCGTCCTGGGTAGGCTGGGCTAAGATGGCTCTTTTTCTTTTCTTTCGATCTCAGTTTGCTGGAAGTTTTAAATGAAATATTGCTTAGTCCTTCCATTTCTGCTTACAACCCCTTTTCTCATGGCAGTCAATGCTCTAGCCCTATCCTACCTATTCAATTTCATCTCCATTCCTTTCCCAAGGCAAATACTACTTCCCGTTAGAGCTGAAATAAGTTATGCTTATTCTGACCCCAACCTTGCCTTTTGCCTGGAACCTTCTTTTTTTTCCCTGTTCTTTTCGTACTAGCTCCAAACTTCTTAACCCTTCAAGGTCTACTTCATTAGTTTTCATCAATGAAACCCTTCGTGACCACTCAAAGCTCCAATGATCTTTCCTTCTGTGTGTTTTCATTAAGGATAAGCCTAAGGAGAGGAAATACTGTTTTGCATTTCTCTTAGATCTCCTTCAGCAGCTAGCACTGGATGCTGAAGAACGGTAAGCCCTCCATAAACACCTGTCAAATAAAAGCATGAATCAGAGTTTTCTTATCACCTGTCCTTTCCACTTAATTTCCTTGCCTTCAATTATCCTTTCATGACAAGAGTCAATGTCTGTATATAATGTGTCTTGAACTTTTTGGAAAGATGGCTGCAAAATCTAGTAAATGAGAGATAATAATACCTGAAGAAATCAATCAAGTGGAGACTCCATTAAAGTGGAATTCTGCCTGCTAGTGTGCATTGATAATTGATTTTTTAAAGTGAAGTGCATTGGAAAGAAAGAACAAAGAGTACAAGTCGGGAGATGTGAATCTTACTCCCAAGTTTGCCCCTGACTTGCTTAGTGAGCTTGGGTTGTCATTTACCTCTTCTTTATGCCTCCAGTTTCTCTCTGTAGAAAGGGTGGGTTGTGGCCAATATCCTCTTCCTGGTAATGGACAGAGCTGGGCCACTTTCCTCAGAAGAGATAGAGTCCTAACAAAGCAACTTTTTTCAACCATTGTTTGATGTGTTCTGGAGTTAGAAGGCAATGAACTCCACCATTCAGTGTTTCACCTGCCCAGTGCCACACCCACATGGGTGCATAAATGACAGCGAGGAAGAGCAGAGTAAGGAAGGGAGGCCAGCATGAGTAGGAGCAAGATTTAGCCCTTGTGAGTGTCCAACATTTTCCAACTCAAGGCATTGCAGCAAGTATTGGGAAAGACTAGGCATCCCAGCCATAGAGGGAGTCTCATGGGTTTTGTCCTCCTTTGTGCCTTGCTAAGGATGCAAAATTCACTGCTCGAGCCTTGCTAGCTGGCATGGATAATAATTTAGGAGAATAAGTAGGATCTAGAAATAAAGGGAATGGATGGGAGGAGGGGACTACCAAAGAAGAAAGAAACCATGCCTCCCTGGTAAGGCCACCCAGCCAAGGAGTATGTTTAACTTCCATGTTAAGAAAGGCCGTGTTCCAGGGTAAGAAGGGGATGGGAATCAGCAGACCTAGGATTTCAGTGGACCTCGGCCTCTCTGCTCTGTGGGTTGGCAGGTGTATTTTCCTCTCTGACACTCATCTGTAGAATGAAGCACTTAGGTTAATTGATCTCTAAGGTCTGTTAGCTCTTACATTATATAATTCATTTAGAAACCACTAGCCCAAAGCTGCATATCACTTCTAACTAAATTCTAAATCCCAGTCCTACTCTATCCTGAACTCATGGGGCTCTGAGACACCCTCATAGAAGGGAACTCTAGGCATTAAATTCTGAAATCCTTTTGTCCCATTCCTCCAAAAGGAAGAAGAAATTTTCTCCCCTCCTTCCAGAGAGAAATCTGTTGTAATTGGAAGATTGCAGATTAATGATCAGAAAATCTTCCTCAAATGGAAAGGATACTTAATTAAGTTTCATTAAATCATAACTCCTGGCTTTTGCGTTTGGCCTCTTGCTACTGAGTCCAGAATTGAATAATTCTTCCATCCCTGGGGCTGTCGAATTAAAAGTGAATAAGCTCTAGGGGATAATCTTCTCACCTCCACTTTATCTTCAGCTACCCCCCTTCCTGTCTGAACACTTAGAAAAAAAATCATCACCAGCCATGTCTGACTCCTTCAGGAGAGAGGATGGCCACTCCTAATCTGTCTTAGTTTATGGGCAACTTGACAATTTGACTAACTACTAAAGATCCAGGACTATATCATCTTCTCATAAAAAGCTAATAAAAAAGGCTATTAATGCAGCCCATTAGCTAGCTGAAAATGAAAGGTTATGCAATCATTGTCTTAGCTGAGGGGAACTAAGCTTTCCAGAAAGAGTTCACTCTCCACCCAGAGAGGCATCGAGAGCAAAGTTCATGTCCCTCTGCTCCCATTTGCTGGCCTCTGATATTTGAGCATCTTGCCCCTTTCTTCCCTCCTTGAACTATTCTTCTGTCTCAAGTGGACCTCTTGCTTTCTGTATAAAATACCTCTCACCAGATTCACTCCCTCTCACCGTCCTCTCACATTGCTCTGCTGTGCCCTCCTGAGGGTGAAGCTCCAGAAACCTCCATTCTCATGGGAAACAAAGCGCTCCACATTGCAGCCTAACCGCTTGGGTGCCCTTATATTCATCAAGCAATTTGAGGGGTTCCAGGAAGACCTTCCCTTCTCAAAACAAAACAAAACAAAACAACAACAACAAAACACACTCTCCTCGATTCTGCTGTTAGATTCCTTGGGAGCCTTGAAAGGACCTCGACTGGACTTGTGGGTCCCCTATCCTCTTCTGTGTAAAGGGCTCTCTCCCTTCTCTAAAATCCTAGCAATCACGTGGCTTCTCTGGTACTTTTCATCCAGTGACTTCTCTGTGACCTTGGGCAGATCACCTTTCCTCTCTGGGCTGCAGCTTCCCCCTTTGTCGGATGACTAAGAGAAGTATAACCCTAACTTGCAGCAGGAAAATCTGGCTAGGCCCAAGGATGAGCTCTGACTGGAAGGACTGGTAGAAGAGCAAAGTCTGAACGGTCTTTCATTTGATTCCAGCTCTGACCACATAGGATCCAACCATTCTGAGATACATCATCTTTCTGCAACTTATCTTCCTACACGTGTGTATTGAAGGGATGATGCAGGGAGCGTGTTGCTTTTCGGCCCCACCCACTGGCAGAGCACTGTCCAGAGCATGAAAATTAATATGTAATTGATTTAATCTTGCACTCAACCTACTTTTGATATGACTCAAGGTACCTCTAAAGAAGAATACAGTTTAGCATCAATTTAAATGGACTTCATCTGAAGGAATCAGACGGAATTGATGGTTTCCAGAACAGAATGTTCTGCTGATGATATTTTAACAACAAATTTGGCCCTTGTTTCTCTGGCAGCCAAGGCATAAGGGGCCATTGGAATGGATTGTTCAAGTGGGTTCAATAAATGTTTTTTTCATTGACTCAACCACCCCTTATTGGGAAGGCAAAATACGGATAGAGAAGTCCTAGAAGAAAGGAGAACAAGGTAGGTGGCTAGAAAGGTTTTCCACAAAGGGAGAACCCTAAAAACAAGCTTCAACCTTGTTGCCAAGAAAGGCCCTTCCAAGAAATTCCCATGCTGCACACAGGCCACCAGTACGACTCCAGGACCTGAGGCCTGCCGGTAACTCTGCAGGCTACTGGAGGCACGCCCAGCTGCCTCCTTGCAGTGCTTTCATTCCAGGAGGGAAGCTCCATGTTGATCTGTAGGCCAGACATTTCTTTGAGGAGAAGATAGTATTTTCCCTTTTACCCAAACACACACTTCTGGAAGAGAAAAAACAAAAACAAAAACCCCCCAACTCTCTACCTATAGACTCTTAGGCCTGAGTGCTCGCCAGCTGCAGAGCTGGCCCAGAGATCCCCTCATGACATAAAGCTTCTGCACCTGACTCGGGAATGAATCTGTCAGCCGTTGCCCCTCAGAGTCCCAAAGGGAGTCCTTGGGATTCATTGTCAAGTCCAAGTTCAGCCCCAGTTGCACTGGCTTGAAAGGTTTCTTGGTTTGATCTCTGAAATTCTCTGGGTTTCCCAACAGATGGGGAAGTTCTCTTGATCCTTACACCTCCTCAGCTCCTACATGCCTGCCCTCCTCCTCCTCCTTCTCTGCTGTTCCATCCCTTTCTCAGATTCAGGACTTTTTCTACTACAGAATCCTTGGAATTATTTCTGCTGGCTCCAGCGGGGGGGGGGGGGGGGGCCTAAGCAGGTAAATCCCCCCAACTCAGCACCCTGGCATCCTGACTCCACTCCACCAAGTCCTATCTTATTTGGAAACCTAACTGCCCTGCTCTTGAGACAAACAGAAATTTCTGAGCTCATTGGGTCCCACCTCTTGCTCCTGGACAGGTGACTATCTGAATCTTACCAAGACGGGTATTCCCCGGGGACTCCTGACAGTCAATGCGGCGCTCTAATCCCTCTTGTGGGTGAGGAGTTTTTCCTCACAACTGGAGTGTTGCCTGCCCTCCTTGAGGCCCCAGTTGTCATCTCATTCACTGTGTCCAGGACAAATGACAGATGAGAGCTTTCCTTCTGTCCTTTGCCTTCTCTTCAGCAGAGAAAGTTTCCCCAGAAATAAAACTCTGATGGTTCTACTCCTTCCTTCCCACCTGCCTCCTCTAAGCACCCTCTAAATCAGACCCGAGGCTCCGTGGGGAGTAATATCCTTTCTCTCGCAGCTGGTCTGAGTTTGGCCGTCTGGGGGACTGGGCTTAGAACAGCTTGGAGTTAGCACGGAGGCGAATGAAGCTTTAAATCTCCAGCACTTAACAGCTTCTCTGCAGCCTCAGAGGTAACCGCCTGTGCCTGCTTCCTCTCGTCTCTCCATATATCGATGTAATCTCTGTTCACTGGAGCCTGCCTCTAGCTCTCTGTCTGCACGGCTCTGGTTGTGCTGAAAGAGGAAAGGTTGGGGAAGAAAAATTAATAGACACAGGCTCATAAAAATAACAGGCTCTCTAGAGCACACATGAAGAAATAATTAAACAGATTAAACTTGGGGAGTGGGAAGAGAGGGGCAGAGGACTTAGCGAGCCACTACTAAGGCCTCTGACTCCTACCTTTCAAAGAGGCCATGGCTCAGTGGAGAGGGATCTGGGTGCCTTTTTCTTCATTCCGGTGGGTTGCATTCCTAGCTGAATGTTGTTTTATCACTCAGCTCTTTCAAGGTTGGGTCGGAGCCTTGTAGTTCTTTGTATTCCCCCATCTGAGCCTCCAACAGTGCCAAACCCTCATGAGAAAAGGAAATTTGATATTTATTGAGGGTTCTTTGTATGCCAGATACCATGTCGGGTAGTTTGCGTCCGTGCTGATGATCAGCTGAGTGTATTTCGAAATTCGGAAGCAAGTGCAGTCTTTTTCCTATGGCCGGGGATCAATCCCAAATAACTACTACCTCCAAAGATTGTGATTCTGGGGCCAAAAACTAGCTTCTTACCCCTTACCCTGGCTGCCTCCTTCCTCTCCTCCCTTCAAACGGTAGACACTTTTGCTATGACGGCAAGGGAAGGAGGGAGGCTGTACGTAGAGATCATTTAAATAGCCCAAAAGGTGGAGGTCAGTGAGCAGCAGTGGCCTAGGACAGTGGGGGACTGGGGGATGAAGGGAGCTCCGCCCCTGTCTTGGGGTATGTTCTTTCCTTCTGCCTCATTCCTTTGGGCTTAAATAAACATCCCCCAAAGAGGCACAGTCTTCATCTGCTCTTTCTTCGCATGGATGCTCTATTATCCTTGCTTTCTAACTTCTCAACATTTTGAGGATAAATATGTATGAGGTTATGACTAACAATAGGAATTATATATTTGGTTTTCTTCTCTGTCTCTGGCACAGAGTTCTTAAACCCTGGGAATTGCCTAAGTGATGAGAGCTGAAAAGTGTCTTTTGTTATATTAATGAAGTAATTTTTGGAAAGCCCCTAGGTCACCTAAGAATGACGCTGGTAGCTAAAGGAGCCACTCGTGTGATTAGAGGGTTGGAACTTTTGGTGTCGTTCCTGCCCACATACACCCGGAGGTTGAGTTCAAACACCAATGGCCAGTGATTTAATCAATCAGCCTAGTGATGAAGCCTTTACAAAAACTCAAAAGAACAGGGTTCAGAGAGTTTCTGAGCTGGTGAACAGCTGTGCATGGGAATGGAGTGGCCAGCCCAGGGAAGACCCAGCAGCTGCATGACTCTTTCCCCATACCTTGCTCTTCTGTCTTTTCCATCTGGCCACTCCTGAGTTGTATCCTTCTACAAATAAACTGGTCACCTAGCAAGTAAAATATTTCTCTGGGTCCTGGACTTGCCATTGGCATCTGAAGGGGGATGCAGGAGGAGAAGGGTGGTCCTGTAGGACTGCGGGGTGTCTGATAGAGAGCGTCAGAATTAAGTTAAATCGTAGGATCCCCCAGCTGGTGTCTGAGAATTTCTCGGTGTGGGGAAAAGAACCCCACACACTGGAATTGGGTGCAGCATCACAATATTAAAAGAGAAGGTTCAGAATAAAGGTACGTTCCCCAGGGAAGGCGAGCCGAGTGCACACCCAGAATAGCGATTGGCAGCAAGAGCACAGAGCAGAGAAATGAGACAGTTTGGATTCACCTCCAGATTCTACCATTTCTTATGAGTGGAAACTGGGGCGTTACCTTACTTCTCTGGGCTCCTCAGTCTTTTTTTTTTTTTTTTAAATAGACTATTTTTTTTTTTTAGCACTTTAGGGTTAACAGAAAACCCTAGGGTTGAGCAGACCGTACAGTGTTCCCTGATAAACTTTCATCCACCACACCCAATTTTCCCTATGATCAGCATCTTCACTCTTGGTATTCCAGAACCTTGGGTTTTAACAAATGTATCGTGACAGGTATCCACCATTGCTCTGTCACACACAATGTCTCACTGCCCTCAAAACCTCCTGTGCTTCCCCTCTTCATCCCTCCTCCCACCCCAACACTTGGCAACCACCGATCTATTTACTCTCTCCAGTTCTGCCATTTCCAGAATGTCATAGAGTTGGAATCCTACAATCCATAGCCTTTTCAGATTGGCTTCTTTCATTTAGCAATATACACAAGTTTCTTTTGTGTCTTTCTGTGGCTTGGTAGCTAATTTATCACTCAATCTATTTTTTTTTATCAAATCCTAACACATAAACATTAAAACCCAGTGAATTTTTTACAAAGTGTGTCCCCAAATCAATTATGACAATTACCAGCAGCCCCGTGCCCTAGTTTCCCCTCTCAGCTATTATCACACCCCCTAAAAATTATCACTATGCTGACCTCTAACATCATAGTTTAGCCAGTCTTGGAAGCTCAATAAATGGAATCACCCAGCACATACTCTTTTGTCTCTGATTTTTTTTTTCTTTGATATTTAGGTTCATCTAATACCTTATTAATTTGTTCTTTTCAAATTGCTTTGCATAAATATGCCACAGTTCATTTATCCATTTCATTGTTGGTGAGCATTTGTGTTATTTCCAGCTTGGGGCTATTACAAATGTTGCTGCTATAAATATTCTTATAGAGGTCTTTTCGGTGAACATATGCTCACATTTCATTTGGGTATATACCTGAGTGGAATTTATGGGCCATAGGGTATCTGCGTTTTTTAACTTGAGTAATAATGTCCATTTGCCAAAGTACTTGTATCAATTTACACCCCCACAGCTTCTCACCCTCACCAATACCAATATTCTCAATATCTTATTTTTAGCCATTTTAGCCACCTGGAGGTTCGAATTTGCATTTCCCTGATGACTAAGGAGGCTGAGTACAGTCTCAGCTCAGGTTCCTTGAGAACGACCAGGATGGAGATTTATACGCAGCGAGTTTATTAGAGAATAATACCTTGATGAGAGTAAAGGCGGCAGGAGTGACATCCCGTTGCAGTGGGCGTCAGCTGATCCTGTGGGTGGCTCTGGAGCTGGCCGGACCCTTCCAAGCTGTCCTGCCTTGAGGCAAGGGACCAGGTGTTTATACCCAGTACTGACCAATCACTGGATGTGGGCTGTCCCTGGGAAGGACTATGACTTCGGGTAAAAGTTCTCTTTTGCCAAGCGCAATGCCCAGAGAGGGACAAAGCTGAGAGCAGTACTCCCAGAAGCCGGGGAATGAGTGCTCTAGTCCTAAAAGGGGATCTGGGCTGGGTCAACGGATGGTGTAATCAGCTGAGTGTCTGACTCTTGGTTTCCGCTCAGGTCCTGATCTCAGGTTGTGGGATGGAGCCCCGCATCTGGCTCCATGCTGAGCTTGAGTTTCTCTCTCTGCTATTCCCCCCACCCCTCTCTAAAATAAATAAACCTTTTTAAAAAGTGGGTGGTAGGGGCGCCTGGGTGGCTCAGTGGGTTAAAGCCTCTGCCTTCGGCTCAGGTCATGATCCCAGGGTCCTGGGATCGAGCCCCGCATCGGGCTCTCCGCTCCGCGGGGAGCCTGCTTCCTCCTCTCTCTCTCTGCCCGCCTCTCTGCCTACTTGTGATCTCTCTCTCTCTCTGTCAAATAAAATAAAATCTTTAAAAAAAAAAAAAGTGGGTGGTACTCTGGGGTGCACACTTTGGCCTCTCCTGCAAGCAATTTTTCATAAGCTTATTGGCTACTTAGAGATCCTCTCTTGTGAATTAGCCATACTGGTCATTTGCCAAATTCTTTTTTTCTTGGATCATCTTTCTTTTTTCTTTCTTTCTTTTTCTTACTGAATTTTCTAACTGAATTGTCAGAATCCTTTGTATATTTTGAAGATAAATCCCTTGTCAGATGTATGTAATACAAGAACATTAACTTATCACTCCTTTAATGGTGTTTTTTTAAAGAATGGAAATTCTTACTTTTAACAAAGTTTCCTCCTTCTTGACAAGGGTTTCTTGTGTTCTGTTTCTAAAATCTTTCCCTATCCTAAGGTCACAAAAATGTTCATACATGTTATCTTCTAGAAGCTTTATTGTTCTACCCTTCACATTTGTCTCTGGTCTGTCTGGAATTGATTTTTAAATCTAATGTGTGGTAGGAATCTAATTTATTTTTTCAAGTTGGACATATAATGAATCTAGTACTATCTATTATCATCATCATTACATTCTCTCACAACATTTCAGGGATATCTTCACCATAAGCCAGATGACTGCATATATTTTGGTCTATTTCTGAATTCTCTTCTGTTCTATTGGTCTGTATATCTACCTTTTAATAATTATTGTAGCTCTATAATGAGTCTTTATATCTGATAATACAACTCATCCAGCCTTGTTCCTTTTCTTCAAGATTGTTTTTGATGTGTATTAACCCTTCATTTCCACATAGATTTTGGAATAAGCTTGTCAGTTTCTAACAATAACACAACTCTGTCTGGATTTCTATAGGAATTATGTTGAGTTTAATGATAAATTTTGGGAGAATTGACTCTGTATAGGACAGAATTTTCCAATCCCTGAATGTGGTATATTCTATAGTATGTTTAATTACCTTTTCTTTAATATCTCTCAGTAATGTTTTGTAATTCTTAGTGAAAGTTTTGCATATCTTTTGTTAGATTTTATTCCCAAATATTTAAGTTTTTATGTTATTATAAATGGTATCATTTAAAAATTTCATTTACTAAGTGATTTACAATTGATTTTTGCATGTTGCTCTTATATCTAGTGACCTTGCTGAACTCACTTATTAATTCTAAGTCTACCTGAGGGTTCTTTCAGATTTCCCAAGTATATGGAATTTGTGAGCAAAGGCAGTTTCATTTTTTCCTCTTCAATCTTTTTTAACTTTTGGTTTTTCTTTATTTCCTTTAAAAGTGAGAATTAAAAGAAGCATCTATTAAATTAGTCTATAAACATTTAATATGGATATATAGTTCCAGGTTTATTGAATAAATAAATGAATGGATGTATGAATGGTCTATGCTTAGACAAAAACCCATTATTTGTCAGTATATAATTCATTTATCCATATGGATTCCTAAGCTGGAGTAAGGATGGGTCAGAATAAAATAAAAAGAACAGGACATGGGAGAAGAGATTAAAAAGCAAGATGAGGGACACCTGGCTGGCTCAGACAGTGGAGCATGTGACTCTTGATCTCACAGTCATGAGTTCAAGCCCCACATTGGGTGTAGAGATTATTTTTTAAAAATTTGAAAAATAATAAAAATAAAAAGCAAGATGGAAGATCATACCATTCATTCATTTAAACAATTATTTATTAACTACCTAGTGCCAAACTTCTTTCTTAGGCAGAATTTGCCTCTCATGAAATTTACATGTGACCAACTAAAAAATGATTTGTCTTTGAAGGAAAGGGGGCAGGGACCTGGATCCTGAGCATGTCAATGTGCTTTAACAGGGTCTGACTACCTCAGGAGTCAGTGGGACACTGGCCCCAAGGCTCTCAGGAGTCTCTGGCCTTGAGACTGACTTAGCCTTATATAAGTTCTTGAAACTCTACCTCTTTGGAATTTGCTGGAATGTCAGTGAGGGTGGCTCCAACCCCCAGATGGGAGCTCTTTCTTTTCTGTCTCCAGTGGCTCTGGAGGCTGAAACTCAGAGTTGACCCATCCAGAGCAGACCTCAGATGCTCTGCTCAGTGTTATATAGAAAAAGAGGAGGCCCCGGAATGGAAATAGTTAACGAATGAACAAACGCTGCATGGTCTCCTCTTCCTGTGTCCAGATGTCTTCTAACTCTGGGTGAGCTCTCTAAGGTCCTAGGTCCTACCATTCCTACCGGGAGACACTCCTCCTCTCAAGGAGAGGCATAACCACTAGTCCCAGAGATGTCTTCTCCGTTTCTGACTCATAAAACATTCCTGGTAGCGAGACCTGATTAATCAGGTTTTACGAGGCCGCCACTATGACATTCATTAACTTTGAACTCCACCCACATTTATGAATTCCTTTTTTATTGATTCTTTAGTTACAGAGCACTTTCATTCACCTGGTCTCGTCAAATCACAATCCCAATACACAGATGAGGAAATAAGGTCTGGAAAGGCCCAGTGGCCTTCCAAAGGTCCCACTTCTCATGAGCAGGAAGGACAGGCCTTCTGACTCTAAACACAGAGTTCGTCACAGTGGGAAGGCAAGAGGACCTGGCAGGCATGCTTCCAAATGGCAAGACTTCCTTGCCCCCGATGGAGAGCCCCTCCAGCTGTGAATAAAGCCACTTTCTTTCTTTTTTTTTTTTTTAATTTATTCATTTGACAGAGATCACAACTAGGCAGAGAGGCAGGCAGAGACAGAGAGGAGGAAGCAGGCCCCCTGCTGAGCAGAGAGCCAGATGTGGGGCTCGATCCCAGGACCCCGAGATAATGACCTGAGCCGAAGGCAGAGGCTCAACCCACTGAGCCACCCAGGCGCCCCATAAAGCCACTTTCTAAGGCTCTTGTTCTAAGGGGACAGGATCTCAACCTCCAGCCAGGGCTCTTAGCATTTCTATTTCTTCTGCTCTTCCACCAGATAGTTGGAAGCCAAGGGTGTGAAACCTGGAGGCGTTTCAGTGCTGAGGTTCTCATCCTGCTGAGGAACGGCCGTCTGCTTCACCTCCTAGGCTGGATATGGAGCCAGTTGCCAAACAAGCCCAGCGGTAAGCACCCCTTCCCAGCTGCCAGCAGAACTCAGGGCACCCTTTGCTCAGGGTGCGAGGCAGTCTGTCTGCACTGAAGCATCCGGCTTGAACTAATGAGCTGTTGGCGTGGATGGCCAATTATTTCAGCTCTTTAAAAACCTGCCAAACTCTCTTTTTTCGACATGGCATTCCCCTAATGGTCCCGGCCGAAATCAAATCCTCTACGTAGAGGGCAGGGCCCTGCCCTAGGACACGCCCCCTCTCTTTCATTGCCTTAGGCCATGGGCCCAGGGATACAGTAGTGCCAGGATGTTTTCCCCTGGAGCCTAACTCAGACAAGCCTTGGCCACCTCAACTCCCCACACGTCAGAGGCCAGCGTCCTCAGGAGGGGTTTGGAGGGCTTGCTCCATTCCAGGAGGACCAGAACAAAGGCCAAAGTCTGCCACCCGAGTCCTGGAGTACTCAGAGCTCCAGGCTCCAGAGCAGCCCAAACTGACCAGGGGGCCCGGAGGCCTTCAGGATGGGTGTGTTCCTGGCACAACTCCAGCTCCTTCTGGATTTACACTTTGTTCTGTTCTCCCAGTCCCCACCAACGGGTTCCCTTGTGGCTCTTTGCCCAGCCATAAGCCGCTCTCAAGAGAGAGTCTGAGAAGCCCTTGTATCCGACCTAAAGCACTCCTGTCAAGAGAGACATCACTCTGGGTGGGATGCCCAGGAGAAACATTTGTTCCATAACTGCACATTCTCCAAAATGGCATCATTTTACAGTTTTGTAGTTAACTGCTAGACATGGTGGCTCTGAGGAGGACGCTGAGCCCGTGCTCGATGAAGCCCTGTGACGCACGCCTGTGCGAGGCAGAGGCACGTTGGTCCAGGGTAGCCCCTCTTACCAAGAGTGCTCTCCACAGGCCTGACACCCGGCTCTGACCCTGCCTGGCTCCTCCTCACTTGCTGGCCTGCACACAGCACAACTGACCTACCTTGAGGGATGGAGAGGGATGGAAAGGGGCCCCTCTCTGCTTCCTGGGAAAAGCCACCGTGCCCCTTTCCTTTAGAATGAGGCAATGGGATAGTGAGAGCTACCTGCTGGGAGCGCCCGGTCAAAGAGCCCAAGGAATTGTGGTTCCTCTCCCCCAGCCCGCTTTCTTCTTCCCTTTCTCCATCCCAACTCTCGCCCCATCCCCTTGTTTTCCTCGGCTGCTTTCTCCCCTCTTCCCCTTTTCTGCTTTCTCTCCTCTCTTCCCTCTCTCTCTTCCTACCCCCCCCCTTTTCCTTCTGTTCCTCCTCCTCTTCCACACAGAGCTTTTCTCTGGCCGTTGTCTTCATCCTGGGGAGTTCTCAGAGCTGAGCCAAGCAAGGTCCCTCCCAGAGCCCAGCCTGACTTCTCCTCCCTGCATCGTGTCACCCACACCTTGCACATGGCAGGGCCCAGGGCCCACAGCAGGCCAGGCTGGGCCATTCTTCTCTTTCCCCACTCTAAACAGAGGCTTCAGACACGAGGAGGAATGAGCTGCAGGTGCGGAGCCGTTCCTGCGGAGGCAGCCCGGCTTTCTCCAGATCTAGCTGTCTGTGGAGGGGAGGAGGCTGAGGGAGCTCGGCTGTGGGCCTTGTCCTGAGCAGCGGAAATGAGGGAGGAGGGCAGGGGCAGTCCTGAGCCACGGGGAAGAGCCCCTGTGAATCACTCTCTGTCTCTGTGACTCACACAAGCTCTTCCAAGCCTCCGTTGGCTCCTTTGGAAAATGACGTTTCTGTTGAGAGAGTGCACTTAACGTAGCGAGGCAGTGAGCTTTCCTGACAGCAGCCATGATGCGGCTCAGGTGAGAATCCTTCCCACAGGGAGCTCTCCGTCTAGAAGGGGAGGGAACACGGCAATTCAAGGTAGAAAGGGAAATCAGGAAGGCATGATAAACAACTGTGGGGGGTGGGGGGGTTGAGGGAGAAACTCCCTGTCCTCTGGGCACTGAGGGGAGGACTTAGGTGTGCCACAGTGAAGGACAGCATTCTCTGTGGAGGAAACAGAAGGTCCAGAAACGGGAAAGTTGGGGGCTCATTCAGGGAGGAGATTTGTGCACTGGATCACATCCCCCTTGCTTCCTCAAGGACACCCTTGTAGCAATTTCCCCTTCCTCTCCTGCTTCGTTAATGTGTTTCCTTCATTGTGTCATTCCTGCCCACATACCAACATACTATTATTTCATCTGCCTTAAGACAAAACAGATAAACCTCCACAGAGCAGACCCCACTGCTCTGCTCCCCTTTGGAACAAAGTCCCCAGTTCTCCTCCTCTCAATCTATTCACTCAGGCTTCGTCCCTGCCATCCCAATGAGACTAGTCTTGCCAAGGTCACCAATGGCCCTGACATTGTCCAATCCAATGTTTATCTTTCTTGACCCTCAAAGGCATTTGACATAGTTACCCTCTTCACCTTGAGGTACTTTACTTGGCTTCCAGGTACCACCCTCTCCTGGTTTTCGTCTTACCTCATTAGATGTTCCTTATCATCAGCTTTTTCTACTTCCTCTTCAACTCCCTGATCTCCCTCTGCTGAAGTACCCTAGGGCTCTGACTTGGACCACCTTGCTCTTTTTGGGTTTTTTTGTTTTGGTTTTGTTTTTGGTTTTTGTTTTTTTTTTGAAGCTAGTGTCTTTTGTAACATTGAAAATATTTTAACTGTGATAAAAATATATATAGCATGAAATTTGCCATCTTAGTAATTTTTAAGGGTACAGTTAAGTATATTCACACTTACATTATCATAAAAACAATCTCTAGAACTCTTTAAAACTCTATACCCCTTGAACAACAACCCTCCATTCCCCTCTCTACCTAGCTCCTGGCAACCCACCATTCCACTTTCTGTCTCTACAGATTGAACTAATTTAGGTACTTCATATACGTGGAAATATACAGTATTTGTCTTTTTGTGACTGGCTTATTTTACTTTATTTACTTTGTATAATGTCCTGTAGGTTCATCCACACTGTAACATGCAGTGGGATCTCCTTCCCTTTTTTAGGCTGAGTCATATTCCACTATAAGTGTATTCCACATTTTACTTATCCCTTCACTCATCGATGGACACTTGGGTTGTTTCCCTCTTCTGACTATTGGAAATAATGCTACTATGAACATGGGTGTGCGACTAGCTCTTCCAGACCCTGCTTTCAGTTCTTTTGGGTATATTTCCTGAAGTGGGGTTGCTGATCATATGGTGTACCTTGTCACTTTTCTCCTCACACCATTGTGATCTCAGCCAGTCTCATGACTTAAAACATGTTTGCTGATGGCTTCCAAATTTACCTCAGACCTCTCCCCTGAACTCTTGACTTAAATACCCAACAATGTACTTCTATCCCTATCGGGATATCCAGTAGGCATCGAGAATTTCTGTCCCCAAACCTAATCTTCTACAAGTCTTCTCCATATAGTTTAATGGCAACTCAAGGCTTCTATCTGTTCCATCAAAAACCTTAGAGTCTTCTTGACTCATGTTCTCCCTCACATATCATGTCCTATTGGCTCTCCTTCAAAATAAATTCAGGTTCTGACCATTACCTCGATTGCTACTGTCATGGTCTAAGCCATCATCATCTCTCACCTGGATTACAAGCAGGCAATGACCTGCTAACAGGTCTCCCTGCTCCCATACTTGCCCTTCTTCTAAGTCTGTTCTCCAGGCAACAACCAAAATGACCTTCTTTAAAGATTTTTAAGTCAGATTACATCCCCCTATCCTTTAAACCCTCCAATGGTTCCCACCTCCCTCAGGGAAAAGCCAAAAGGCTTTAATGACCAACGAACTCGAAATGATCTGGCTCCCATTAGCCTTGTGAGCTCATCTCTTACTAGCCGCCCCTTGGGTATTAGTTATCTAAGACTGCGTAATAAATTACCCCCAAACTTAATGGCTTAAGAGAGGAAACATGTATTATCTCACAGTTTCCAGTCAGGAGGCAGGATGTGGCAGAGGTGCGTCCGAAGGCTCTGAGTCTCTCACAGGGCTGCAATCAAAGTATTGCCCAGAACTGTGGTCATCTCAAGGCTCACCTGGGGGCGAATCTGCTTCCAAGCTCACTCTCACTCACCTTGTTGTGGGCAGGACTCCTTCTTTGCGGGTGGTCACGGGACTGAGGGCCTCAGCGGCTCACTGGCTGTTGGCCTCAGGCCTCCCTCTCTTCTGTGTCAGGCGGGCCTCTCCATAGGCAGCTCACAACATGGCAGGTACAAGCAAATGAGACAATAGGAGGAGGCGCACAAAGCAGAAGCCAGAATCTTGGTAACCTATTCCCGGAAATGACAGCCCATCTGTTTCGCTGTATTATGTTTGTTGGAAGCAAATCGCTGGGTCCAGCCCACACTCAAGGGCAGTGGATTATACAAAAGCACGGATCCCAGGAGGCAGAGATCGGGGGAGCCACTGTGAAAGCGCACCACACCCTGCTTCTTCATCCACACCGGCCTCCGTGTTCTTCAAACACAGGAGACAGGCCTTTGTCCCAGCTGGTCCTCGGCCCGGAACACACCTCCCTCATGGCTCACTTGCCTCCCTCAAGTCTTCGCTCCAAGATCACCTCTTCAGTGAGGCTTTGCCTGACTGCCCAATTTCAAATGGCAGTTCTCCACAGCCCCTCTTCCCTCTCCCCACTTTATTTTTTCTCCACAGCACTTACCACCTTCTGACACCCTCTACTTTGCTGTTTGTTTGTCTGCCTCCCTTAGAATACAAGCTCCTGAGGGCAGGCAATTTTGTCCACGTGTTTCACTGTCATCTCCCCAGTACCTAGAACAATGCCTGGTACATAGTAGGTGCTCAATAAATGCATGAATCCTATAGGCCTATGATTTTCCAACTTCTCAGCGTATAGCCCTGTCTCCAAAAAAATATTGTGGGGGACTCCAGCACATCAGACACAGAAGAGTGAAGCGGCTGTGCTGGACCTAGGCAGTAGAGACACACATCAGCCACCCCCACCGATGCGCTCAACTTCCCCCGTGTTGAGAGGGCTCACAGGCCCCCAGACTTCCCTCGGAGCACTGTGAGGAGTTAGGTTCAAAGCTAAGAAGGAAAGAGCTTGCTGCTCCCAGCCCCTCGAGGGGTGTGGTTCCAGGGTCCTGCTAGAAACCAGCCTGGTGTTTGAAGCGACAGGGAAGGAGCCACAGGGAAGAACCCCTGCAGCCTCACTCCTGTTCCTGCCACAGCCCCCACTGAGCTCCGTGTGTGCACCTAGCTCTCGCACATTCCAAACATTGTTCTATTTCTGGCCTCTGAAAAGTGAGAAAACTTTCAGAGACTCCCAGAGAGTCATTGCTGGAAAACACCTTAGGTACCGCTTACCACAACTTTCTGCCCCATGGTTTGCAATCATCAATCCACTCAAAAAACATTGAGTACCTGCTGTGTACAAGCCAGGCACCGTAGGTAACCCTGAAAAACAGTACCTTTCTTCCAGTAACATATGGGGAGATGTCCAGCTCAAAATTCCCTCTGTTTGAACACCTCCAGAACTAGGGGCACCCCTGCCCCCCCAGGCTGCACGTTACCCTGGCCAATGACACCAGCAACAACACTGTGCTGCTTTTTATTGCATCCTACCTCTGTTTTCATATAACTCCCACTTTTGGCCTTAATTTTCTCCTCTGGCTGCAGACCAGATAAATCTATCTCTCTTCCAAATGATAGCTTTTAAGTACTTGAAAACAGTAATCAAGTCCCACAGAGAGCTCTCCAAGACTTGTGGCCACTTTAGGGGGGACTGTGTTTTGCGGCTGCCCCTAATGAGCTGGGATCTTGGAGCCAGGCAGCGCTGGGTGGCTCTGGATCACGTAGCGGGCCGAAAAGCTGGGAACTCCCTCTCTGAGTGGAGTAGGCTGGCTGCGCAGCCCCACCCCAGCGGGAGGGAATTCCAAAGCGCCTTTGCTGGAGGGGTGAAGGGTGCAAACCGGAGTCAAGCCCTGGGCTTGGGTTTTCTGCTCCTGCCGGCTCCCCTTCCTAGAGGGGTGTCTTGTCCTTTGGACACAGCGCTTTGTTTTTATTTTATTTTTATGTTTTTAAATTTAAATTCAATTAGCCAACATATAGCACATCGTTAGTTTCTGATGTAGTGTTCAGTGATTCATCTGTTTGCGTATAACACCCAGTTCTCATTATGCCCCGCGCCCTCCTTAATGCCCATCACCCGGTTACCCCAGCGCTCCCCCACCTCCCCTCACTTTGACCTGCTCATCTGTTTTCAAAGCAGCCAAACCCAGGTTCTCTGTGGCCCTGGGACACAATGAGGATGAGGAAGGAGCCAGTGACTTGGGAAAGCAAAGCTGTGGTGGGGGGCCGGGTGGTGGTGGCAGCAACAAGGAATTAACCGATTTCTTTGAGTGTCCTTTGTTTCAACAAAATGTAGTTTTCCAAGTAATTGTTTGCCTGACGCAATAGGGCCTGCTGGGCCTCAGGGTGTAAATCTTCCCGACAAGGGGTCAGTTTTCTGCTTTTTCCTGCAAGGCTGGGGCCTAGCAGTTTCTGTGGGCCAGCCCAGCAGGTCTTGAATTCATTAGTTTGGGCCACTTGGCTGAGTTGTGTCCAGCCCCACTGCCAGAGCTGGGGGCTGCTTGGCAGAATCCTGTCTGCCCTTTCCCGCAGGAGGCCAGGCGTGCCCAGGAGAGGAGAAGAGGAGGGGCAGGGGTGTGGAGGAGGAAAAGGAGAGAGAGCTGGTGGGGCAGAAGGGTGGTGGTGGGGGGTGGGGAATGGAACAGAGGAGAAGGGAGGGAAAGTGAGAGAACCTTAACTAGTTGCTGGCTAGCTGCAAAGCCTAAGAAAAAAGAAAAGAAGCTTTAGAAAATTGTCTCTGTCTCAGAAAAGGGGCCAGGACATGGGAGTGACATGTGGGACCTACCTGCATGGAAGCATGTTCCTGAAAAACATCTTGAGTCCTGGTTGCAGAGAGAGGAAGGGGAATAAAAGGCCCATTTTCGAGTGTCTGAAAAGTCTCTATCACAATGCCCCTGACTCTCTCCCCCTTCTCTTCCCCCCACCCCACATTTATTCCCGTTTAAAATATAAAGACATAAAAGCATTCTTGTGCTTCCTTTTCCCTCTTCTACTTCCTTCACACTTCACCCCCCAATTCCTCCGCCCAGCTCAAATTCCATCCCAACCCCGATTCTTTGACCCTCCCCAGAACCTGAGTAAATGGGACTCTCCATGTCCACCAACCACTGCCCCTTTCTCAGCATCACCTTACTCTCCTTCCCCATAAAGCTCCTGATTAAATGACGTAGAGTGTTGACATTTTTAGGGACATCCAGGCCTCTTAAATGAACAGAGAAGACCAAAGGCCTGTCCCTCCAAGTTCACCAGAAGGTCAGCCTGTTGCAGACCGAGTATAACAGGGTCTGGATTAAGCATCCACCACAGGACATCACCCAGACTCTGCCAATCAGTCCACATCTACCCTCTATTGACTTCCAATAGAGAAGGGTCGTTCTGGTCCACCCCAGGCCTCTAATCCACCACCCCAAGTGAAAGCTTTGGGCACAACTATCCAGCGTGTCCTGGTTCCTTCATAGCCCTCCTGCCAGCTTTGTAAAACCTAGTACCTTAACCATGTCTTGTCTGCCTAGTAAAACGTGCCCCGGGGTAGTATCTTTAACCTCCAGTATTTGTACTTATGTGTGAATTTAAAACCCTGTGTTAGGTCAACCTAGAGAGATTTGCCTTTCAGTCTTCCCTAATTGCGGGATTAAAGGCTTTAAAATTGCTGCAGGCAGCACCCACCCAGGGAAAGGTGTTTAAGGGGGCAAAGGGCTCTTTCCCTGTTCCTGATGTAGACTGTAGACTTTTTTCCCCTCTGAGACTGTCTAGAGCCCAGTCCCCAGAAACCAAGTTAAGAGGCTTCTGGGCCACACTTCTGGGGTAGAGAAAGAGCTAGGAGATGCCCCCGGCAGTGAGTGAGGGCGCTTGTGAGATCTCCCCCTCTGGTCCCTCTAAAGGTCTGGAGAGACAGACCTCAATGTGCTCATTACAAGTAGATTAACCTAGACACATTTCTGCCCAGACCCAGAATCCTGGGCTGGAGCTCCTGGGAGCCCTGGGATTGTGGGGTTCTCTGTGGGTCCAGCCCATGGTTTCGACTGGTGCTGGAAACAAGAAGCCCCACCTCTTCGTTCTAGGGCTTGGGATCAGGACAGCAGCACGACCAGGTGTGTGGCTGGAATACCAGGAGGGTGTTTGTCTTGGTCTCTGATGTGTATCTTGCCTGAGAGTTCTTCCGAGAATGATGTTATCACAGCAGCAGCAGCATCACATTTTTTCCCCCAAAGTGTCCAGATGTGCATGGCACTGCGCTAGTCGGCTGAAGCTGGATCATTCCACAGGGTCCGAAGCTTTCTCTGCAGCACGGAGAGCCCAGGCGGTTATGGGCTCATACTGTCGTGCTCTACAGCCCGCCGCCTCTCCTCGCAGAGCCAGTCTAGGCAAAGCAAACGTCTCTCCTCTAAAAAGCTGCAGAGGTCTTTGGGGGATCTTGTGCAGGCTAAACCAGAACCCTGATTTGCTTTGGTTGGTGGTCTCCGCCACAGAGCTAATGAGCTGCAAATACTCCCCTTCAAAAGGAAGGGCTGAGCCTTTGAAGCCTGCAGGGACCCGCCCAGAATACCGCAGCCTCCAGCCACAGGCGGCACTTCCCCGCATGGCCCTGGAGAGCAACTCGTTGAGAAGCAGTGTGTCCCACAGCCTCCCCTCTGGCGCTCACGCAGCCTGGGCCTCCCCCGTGCAAAAGGGGAACCGTTTTTGCTTTGCACCCTGCATTTTGGGAGCTACACAAAGAGCATAACGAGGACCATTTGTTGAGTAATTAAATATACGCCAGTCCCTGCACAAAACACCATACATGTTTCATTTTCGCTGTTTTTCTCAGACCTTAAACATACAGAAATGGGAGCACAGAGACGTTCTGTCATTAGACCAAAGTCACACAGCTAGTAGGTAGCAATCCAGGACTTGACCCTAAGTCCAGCTGACTTCCAAGACCATACATCTCAACATATGGTAAATTAGTTTTATTTCTATAAAACCCTGGAAATGAGCCTTGATCTACATGCGTCTGGGGCCCATGTGCTTAAGACCAAATAGAAATTGGTCTACGTCCAAAGGAAATCACACTATCGGGCCAGTGATCTTCTCTGAGAGAACACGGAAAAAAGTCTTCTCATCTAGATCTCTTCTTCCCCCAGCTTCAGCCAAGGCATCTGTTTGGTGGGAATATTTCTGAGTATACATACTGTCAACTTCTAGTGAAATTCCGAACAGTAAGGACTGTGGGTGGCATTTGGACAGCCAGAGAGAATTTCAGCTTCCTAATGATTTCTGAGAACTAGCTGTAGGTCACGGGCTTGGTCCCCGAGCAAGAGCGGCCCATGTTAGTCCAGAAGGCAGACAGTTCGGCAGAAGTGAAGAAAAGCAAATTCTAGAAGCAGATTGAGAGCAACAGAAACCTATCAAGACTGTATTGAGGATTTACCTAATGCTCAAAGCTCACAGCAATGCGTAAGCAGTGTGTGTGTGTGTGTGTGTGTGTGTGTGTGTGTGTGTGTGTAGGGCAGGGGGTGTTGGGGAAGGGGAAAACCTGAGAAATATAAGACCCCCAAGGCTTTTGCAACCTGATTGAGGAGGAAAGACCAATATTATATATAAAATCACAGCCAAAAGGGTTTGTGTTACAGTGCATGTACATGCTAAATTATTCAGAACAGACCAATAGGAGGCTAGATCAGCAGGACTTAAACTAGTAAGAAGGGGCTTCACGGGGTTTGAAGAAAACTAGAGCCGGCTCTTGCAGGCTGAGGAAGATGTAATCAGGTGCTAGGATGAGAGGGCATTCCTGCTGAGGAGCATACATATGAAGACTACAAATAAAAACTCAAATCAAGTCTGTATTGTACTTTAAATCACAAGCTGTTAGGGCTCACGGGGGTCTTCAGAGGCCACGTAGTTGAGCCCTCCCCTTTGCAGACAAAAAAACAGAGGCCAAGAGAAATCAAGTTGCAGTTGATGAACCCTGTATACTCCTTGGGCTTTAGTGGATATTGGTCTCCATGGAAGTGGGATTGCTTTGTAGACAAGATCTCAGTTAACCCAATGACATCCTTGGGAACCAGCCAGAGATGGAGATAGTGGCCAGAGCCGTAGTGGTGATTTGATCCCTCGTATCATAGTGAGCTGGAAACTAACCAGGTCCCCCACGTGTGCTCCGTCAGACTCTCCAGCTGCAAAGGGGCACTGTTTGAAAGGTGGGGGATGGGGAGACACCTCAGCCTCCCAACTGGCCTCTTGGCACCCACTCTTGCTCCTTTCAAAGGGTTCAGCACACGGCAACCAGGGATAATTGTATACAATGAAATTCACCCACTTTAAGTGTAAAGTCTGATGAAAATTGAGTAACCGGACACAGTCCTGTAAACACGACCACTCTCAAGACATAGATGTTTGAGCACCATAAAAACTTCTCTCCTGCAATCACCACTGTTGATACTCTGCCTTCGACACCCAACACTCACGCCAGGAAACCACTGATCTGTTTTCTGTCCCTACAGTTTCACCTTTTCTAAAGTTCCAGATAAATGGAATGAAGCAGCATGTAGCCTTTTCTTTTGACGTCCTTCACTTCCTGTCATGTTTCTGAGATCCCTCCATGATGAATGGGGTCATGTTTCATCTTTTTTGGTGCTGAGTAGCACATAGGTACTCCACAATCTGCTTACCCACTCGCCAGTAGATGGACGTTGGATTTCTTCCCCAGTTTTAATGATTTTTGCATAGACTTCTGTGAGTATTCAGGTACAAGTCTTGGTGTGGACATATGTGTTCATTTCTCTTGGGTAGATATCTGGCAGTGGGATTGCCAGGTCATAGGGTGATTATTAATTAATTAATTAATTATCTGTCTATCTATCTATTTTCGTAGTATTGCCACACTCTTTTCTGAAGTGGCTGTACAATTTTGCATTCTCTCTGACAATATGGAAGAGTTCTAGCGGTTCCACACCCTCCCCAGCACTTGGTTTCACCGGTGTTTCTCACCTGACCCATTGTAGTGGGCGTGCAGGAGCATCTCGCTGGGGCTTACTATGAAGTTACATTGTAACTGGTGATGCATCCTTTCATATATTTGCATATATTGCATATATATTTCATATATCATCTTCTTTTGAAAATGATGTGTTCCACTTGCCCATGTTTTGCTGGTTTGCATGTCTTCTTATTGAATTTTAAGAGTTCTATGTATATTCTGAGTACAAATGTATTCTGTATATTCTGAATATAAATCCTATTCATAAGGATGCTTTGCAAATATTTTTTCTCAGTCAGTGACCTGCTTTTTGTTTTCTTACTTGTGTCTTTTGAAAGGCAAAAGGTTTTAATTTCATTTTTTTCGAAGATTTTATTTATTTATTTGATAGACAGATCACAAGTAGGCAGAGATGCAGGCAGAGAGAGAGAGAGAGAGGAGGAAGCAGGCTCCCTGCTGAGCAGAGAGCCCGATGTGGGGCTCGATCCCAGGACCCTGAGATCATGACCTGAGCCGAAGGCAGAGGCTTTAACCCACTGAGCCACCCAGGCGCCCCTTAATTTCATTTTTTAAAAGATTTTATTTTTAAATAATCTCTACACCCAATGTGGGGCTCAAACTCATGACCCCAAGATCAAGAAGACACTCTACCAACTGAGCCAGTCAAGTGCCCCAAAAGCTAATTTTATCAACTGATGTGACTTTCTGGATCTTTGTGAAATATTTACTTAACCTAATGCAACAAAGATTTTCTTTTATGTTTTCTTCTAGTTGTCACTTCATGTTCAGCTCTGTGATTCATTTTGAGTCAATATTTCCACACGGTTTAAGGTAAGGAGCAAGGTTCAGTTTTTAAAATACAGATATTTGGTGGTCCCAGCACCATATGTTAAAAAGACTATTTTTCCCAAGTGTCTTGCCTTGCCACCTTTGTCAAAAATCAGTTGAAGATCCTTAAGCAGTGGAACTATTCTTCATGATACTTAGCATTGGGTACCTGCCACACACTTGTCAAAACCTACAGAATGTACAAACCAAGAGCGAAACCTAATGTAAACTATGGGCTTTCGGTGACAATGTTGAGATCAATGCAGGTTTATCAGTTATAACAAATGTTACCTCTCTGGTATGGGATGTTGATAGTAGATTAGGCTGTGTATGAGTCAGAGTAGGACATGTATGGGAACGTTTTTTACTATCTACTCACTTTTCCTACAAACCTAAAACTGCTCTAAAAAGTAAAGGCTATTTGTTGAAAAGAGAAAAAGTACTATATTTTATTTTATTTAAGATTTATTTATTTGAGAGAGAGAGAGCATGAGCGAGAGGGGCAAAGGGAGAGGGAAACAGAATCCCAAGCGGACCTGCTCTGAGCTCAGGGAGTGCACCATGGGACTGGATCTCAGGACCCCAAGATCCTGCGACAAAACCAAGAGTTGGACACTTAACCAACCAAGGACTACCCAGACACCCTTAGTCTATTATTTTTTTAACAAATCAATTGACCATATAAGTGTGGGTCTATTTCTGTCTCTCCCATCTGTTCCATTGATCTATATTCTTTTCAATACCACACATCTTGATCACTGTAAGTTATGACAAGTTTAAAATCAGATAATGTAGGTGATCCAGGTTTGTCCTTTTTCAAAATTATTTTGGCTTTTCTATGCATTTTTTTCTTTTTCCTATACATTTCAGCATCAGCATGTCAATTTCTTCAAAAATACCTTCTAAGAGTTTCATTAAGATTGCACTGACTCTATAGGTCAGTTTGGGGAGAATTGCCATCTGAATCATATTGAATATTCCAATGCTTTATCATGTAATCCATTAACATGGAATCTACTTAATTAAGTCTTCCTTTGTGATGTTTTCTAGTTTTCGGCATACAGATCTTATACATCTCCTATTAAATCTATTTCTAAGTATTTTTCATGCTATTGCAAATGGAGATTTTTAAAGAAGTATTTTCTAAATGTTCATTGCTAGTATATAAAAATAAGATTGGGGTGCCAGGGTGGCTCAATCAGTTAATCTTCTGACTCTTGATTTCAGCTCAGGTCTTGATCTCGGGGTCATGAATTTGGGTTGCTGTGTGGGGTTCCATGATGGGTGTGGAGCTTTCTAAAAAAAAAAAAAAGATTAATTTCTTTATATTAACTTTATATCCTGAGATATTGCTAAATTTATTAATTCTAGCAGCTCTTTTGTAGAACCTTTGGGATTTTCCCCATATGCAATTATGTTATCTGCAAATAAAGACAGTTTTACTTCTTCCCGGCCAATGTATATATATTTGTTTCTTTTCATTGTCTTTTTACATTGGCTACAAACCCCGGTACAATGCTGAATAGGAGTGGTGAGAGAAAGTGTCTTTACCTTCTTCCTCATCTAAGGGAGAAATCACTGCACCTTTCACCTAAGCATAAAGTGTAAGTGTTAGAAGATCCCTTTAATTAGGTTGAGAAAGTTCCCTCCTATTCTGAATTTGCTGAATGGTTTTGTTGTTGTTGTTGTTGTTGTTGTTGTTGTTATGTGTTTTTATGGAAGCATGTCTATTTTGACAAAAGCTTTTCTGCATCTACTGAAGGGATCATACTGCCTTCCTCCTTGATTCTGTTAATTTGTTGAGTTATACTGACTGATTTTGAAATGTTAAGCCAGTTTTGCATTCCTTGAATAAATCCTACTTTGTCATAATCTATTACCTTTTTTATACGTCACTGGTTTCTATTTGCTAATATTTTATGAAGGATTTTTATGTCTCTATTCATGAGGGATATTGGTCTATAGTTCTTTTTTTGTAACGTCTTTATCTGGTTTTGGAATCAGGGTTATACCAGCCTCATAAAATAAGTTGGGAACTGTTCCCTTCTCCTCTATTTTCTTAAAGAATTTTTGTGAGCCTAGTACGATTTTTTTCCCTTAAATGTTTAATAGAATTCACCAGTGAAGCCATCTGGACCTGAAGTTATCTTTGTGGATAAAGTTTTAACTATGAATTCAATTTCTGTATTTCATATAGGTCTATTAAAGTTTTCTACTTCTTTCTAAATCACTTTTGGCAATTTTGGTCTTTCAAGGAATGTGTCCATTTCTTATAGGTACTAATATCTATTGGCTCAAAGTTGCCCACAACATACCTTTATCATTCTTTTCATGACTCTAGGGTCTATAGTAATGTTTTCTCTTTCATTTCTCAAATGATTAATTTGTGCCTTCTCTGTTTTTGTCTTAATCTATCTGATGAGAGCCCTACCAATTTTACTGATCATTTAAAACAACCAGGTTTTTATTTTTATTTTCTTCATTGTTTGTTCATTTGCTATTTCATTAAGTTCTGGTCTTTATTATTTCCTTCTTTCTATTTACATTGGGTTTAATTTCTCATTTTCTAACATCTAAAGTGATAAACTTAGGTGATTGATTTTAGGGAACCTTTTTCCAATATAAGCATTAAACCTATAAATTTCCCTCTCTGCACTGCTCTAGGTCCATCCCATAATTTTTTAAACAAATTTTTATTTTTGGAATATTTTTAGATTTACAGAAAGGTTGTGAATATAGTACAGAGTTTCCATACACCCTTCACTCTGTTCTCCCTATTGCTGACACTTCACATTCTTATGGTCCATGTCACAATTAAGGTATCAACATTAGTTTATTACTATAAATGGAATCAATACTTTTTTTAGATTTTGTAAGTTTTTCCTTAACACCCTTTTCATTTTCCAGAATCCTATCCAGATATCCCAATCTATTTAGTCATTGGTCTCTTAAGGGTCCTCTTGACTGTGACCGCTTCTCAGATTCTTTGTTGTTGGTGACCTCGACTGTTTTGAGGAATCCTGGAGACTCCCAGTTTGTCTTTCTCTGGTTAGACTGGTATAATGGGTTTTGAGGAGAAAGACCATGAAGGTGACGTGCCATTCTCATCATATCACGTGAAGGTTATGTTTCAGCATGGCTTATCAATGACAATGTTAATCTCGATCAGTTTTTCCACTGTCAAGTTTTTCCACTGTCAGGTTATTTTCTCATCCTCCTCTCCTCCCATCCACCATCCCTTTCTGTACTTTACAGCTCATATTCAAAGGGGTGGGCAGTAGCATTCACTTAATTTATCTGGAATTCTTCTCCCACATTTGTTTATTCAGTCATTGATTTATATCAAAACAGATTCATGGATATTCATTTTATATTTTAGGTTATAATCCAATATTGCATTATTGGTCTTGTAACTCAAACTGTCCCAGCTTTGGTCATGGGAGGTTTTTAGGTTGCTCCCCTATCCTCTTGATTTTTGAGCATTTCCTCACTCTCTGGCACAAGCCGTTCTAGGTTTATCTTGTGTATTTCCTGTTGCGGTCTTACAATCAGCACTGCTTTAGCAATATCCCACAGATTTTGATGTGTATATTTTCATTATCATTTAATTCAAAATATCTTCTAATTTCCACTATGACTTCTTTAAATGATGGATTAGTTAGAAGTGTGGTACACAATTTCCAAATATATGGAGTTTTCCTAATTATCTTATTGATTTCTAATTTAATTCCACCATAATCAGAGAACATAGTCTCTATGATGTTGATCTTTTTTTGTTTGTTTTTGTTTTTTGGTTGTTAAGTGATCCTTTACTGAAAGATTTTCCTTTGTAGTTCTTAACTAGCTGGACATCCGACTGCACCACTATTGATGTCATGAGGGTGGCAGCCATCAACATTGCAGCCCACAGACGGGGCAGTCCTCAGAATGTCTTTAATGGTTCCAGAGAGTTCTCTGGTAAAGATCGGTGCCATCCATCAGACAATGTTGACAATCTCATCACAAGTGACATTTCACTGTGCTTAATATTTTTCTGCTTCCTCTGTCTCTTGGTGGTCCCTTGAGGGCTTTGTTAATCAGGGCAGAGGCAGAAGGCACCACTTCAGTCTGGGCTTTCTGTTCTGAATGGTCAGTTTCATAATAATCTTCGACCACTCCAATGTCATCACCAAACTTTTTTGGAGATAGACCCAGGGGGCTGATGTTGGGGGCCAGGGTAGACATGGCACTGTCTTCCCCACCAGTGCACCTCAGGTATGTGATTTGATCTGGTTGGGGTTCAACTTAGGTGGCATAGTGGAGGCAGCTGGTGTTAGATGAACCCAGATTTGGGAGGACCAAAGACAGTTGCACGCTCACCTACTCCCAGGCAAAAGCCAAAAAACCATGATGTCAATCTTTAAATTTAAGACTTGCTTTATGGCCCAGCTGTCCTGGTAAACACACCATGTGTCCTTGAAAAAAAATACGTTTTTTTGTCATCATTCAGTGTAATATTCTATAAAAAACAACTCAACCAAAGTGATTAACACTGTTGTTCAAAATCACGGTTCTTTTTTGTTTTTGGTTTTTTTGGGGGGGGGTCTCATTTTATCAATTGCTGGGGAGAGCTGATAAAATCACCAATGATTGTGGAATTGTCTATTTCTCTCTTCAATGCCATCAATTTTGTTTCGTATATTTGAAGCTTTGTTATTAGGCATATACATGTTTACAAGTAAAGGCATTGTGAAATGACCCTTTTTATCATTGTGAAATGTTTCCCTTGGCCTCTAAAAATACTCTTTGTTTTGAATTTTCCTTTTTCTGATATTAATATAACCACTTCAGCTTTCCTACACTTAGTGTTCACATTGTATTTTTTCACCCATTTACCCTCAAAACATCTGTGTCTTTATATTAAGTGTGTCTCCACAAGAGACACACTTTTTAACTTTTTAAGTATGTCTAGCTTTTAAGTATGTCTAACTTTAACTTTTTAAGACAACATATAGTTGGATCTTGTTTTCTTCAGTATGACAATCTCTGCCTTTTAAATGGAGTATTTTAATTTGTTTATTTTCAGCATATCTATGTCTTTATATTAAGTGTGTCTCTTGTAGACAACGTGTAGTTGGATCTTGTTTTCTTCAATAGGACAAGCTCTACCTTTTAAATGGAGTATTTTAATCCATTAGCATTTAATGTAATTATTGGTATAGTTGGATTTGGAGCCACCATTTAGATTTTTTATATTTTTCCTCTGGTTTTTGTTGTTTTCTTTTGTTCTACTGTTCCTCCATTCCTATTTTTTTATTGTTTCAATTTTTTTAAGATTTAAGTTTAATTATCCTGTTGGCTTTTTAGCTTTTCTTCTTTGCATTATTTTTAGTGGTTACCCTAGAAACTACAATATACATCCCTACTTTTTTACAAAATGCTTATAGTAAGCATGGTTGTATTTCACACAAATTATAAAAACCTTGCAAGGAGCACCTAGGTAGCTTAGTCAGGTGACCAACTCATGGTTTCAGCTCAGGTCATGATCTTGGGGTCATAGGGTTGGGCTCTAGACTTGGTTCAGAGTCTGCTTGGCATTATCTCCCTCTCCCTCTCTCCCTTTGCCCCCCCCCCCCCGCTCATGTGCGCTCCCCACCTTGCAAATATATAAATAAAATCTTTAAAAAAATAAAAACTTCATTTCTGTGTTGATCCATATTCCTTCACCCTATCTTATTCTGTGTTGATCCATATTCCTTCACCCTATCTTATCCTTTTTTTAAAAAGATTTTATTTATTTATTTATTTGTCAAAGAGAGAGAGAGAGAGCAAGCACATGCACACAAGCAGGCAGAGTGGCAGACAGAGGCAGAGAGAGAAGAAGGTTCCCCGCCAAGCAAGAAGCCCAATGTGGGACACAATCCCAGGACCCTGGGATCATGACCAGAGCTGAAGGCAGTGGTTTAACTGAATGAGCCACCCAGGCATTCCACCCTATCTTATCCTTTATGTTTCCATTTGATAAGTAGAAAGGGATTTCCTTTAGTACTTCTTTTTTTTTTTTTTTTAATTTTTTCCTTTATTTGAAAGAGAGTGTGCACTCATGCATGTGAGCTAGGGGAACAGCAGAAGGAGGGAGAGAGAATCTATAAGCAGACTGACTCCTTGCTGAGTGTGGAGCCCAGACTCGGGGCTTGATCCTAGGACTCTGAGATCATGACCTGAGCTCAAACCAAAAACCAGCTGTTCACCCAACTGAGCCACTCAGGCACTCCAGTATTTTTTTTTTTTTTAAGATTTATTTATTTATTTTAGAGACTGTGTGTATGTTTGCATAATCTCAAGCAGGCTCCTTACTGATTGTAGAGCCTGACACAGGGCTCCATCTCATAACCCTGAGATCACGACCCTTACAACCTGAGCAGAAACCAAGAGTCAGAAGCTTAATCTACTGAGCCACCCAGATGCCCCTTCCTTTAGCATTTCTTGTAGTACATGTTTGCTTATGGTGAATTCTCTTTCATCTGAAAATATCTTTATTTAACCTTTTTAAAAAAATAATCTAAGTGCTTTATCAATAATCACAGATCATCTGTGTGGACCAAGTGGTCAACCAGACATTCAGGCCCAGCCACAATTTCAGCTCAGCCTCTGAGCCTCTTGCTTTGACTTGAACAGGGTGAGCATGTAGCCTTACACACAGAGTCTTTCACATTGCAAATGATAGAGCAGTTCATGTCATCCCTGAACTCCAAGCACACCTGTGTGCACTGTCCCTGCAAGCTGGTCCTGCCCATCACCTTGTTAACCCTGGCCAGCTTGATGGGCTGCACAGAGCTTGTGTCCATGATGGCTGCTCAGCAGCAGTCATGTGGAAAGCTAACCTTGATTCTTGTAGGATATTTTCACTGGAGTGAATTCTGGGTTGACAGTTTTTTTTTTTTTCCTTTCTCTACTTTAAAGATATTCTGATCTTCCAGCTTCCATGGTTTTTAATGGGAAAGGAAACGTAAATTGAATTGTTGTTCTCTTTAAGTAATACACCATTTTTCCTTTGCTGCCTTCAAGATTTGCTCTTTATTTTTGACTTTCCACAGTTTGACTATGATTTTTTTTATTAAAGATTTTATTTATTTATTTGACAGAGGTCACAAGTAGGCAGAGAGGCAGGCAGACAGAGAGAGAGGGGGAAGCAGGCTCCCTGCTGAGCAGAGAGCCCGATGCAGGGCTCGATCCCAGGACCCTGAGATCATGACCTGAGCTGAAGGCAGAGGCTTAACCCACTGAGGCACCCAGGTGCCCCATGATGAGTTTTTTTTTAATGTTTTAATTTTTTTATTTTTTGCTCTCTGTTCTCCACCTTGGATAATTTCTATTGCTCCATTTTCAAGTTCACTTACTATTTCCTTTGTCATCTCCACTGTCTATCAAGTCCATTCATTTCTGATATTGTATTTTTCTGTACTAAAGTTTCCACTTAAATTTTTTTTCTTTTTCTAACCACTTAGGTTTTTCAAAAAATCATTTTTCTCTCTCTGCTAAGATTTCCTACCTTTTCATTCATCATAAGCATATTTGCTTTTACTTCACTGAGGATAGTTATGGTTGCCATTTTTAAATCTCTCTATGCTAGTTCCAATATCTAGGTCATCTCAGGGTCATGTTCACATTTTCTTTTCTCTCAAGAATGTGTTCCGGGGCGCCTGGGTGGCTCAGTGGGTTAAAGCCTCTGCCTTCAGCTCAGGTCATGATCCCAGGTCCTGGGATCGAGCCCCGCGTGGGGCTCTCTGCTCGGCGGGGAGCCTGCTTCCCCCTCTCCCTCTCTGCCTGCCTCTCTGCCTATTTGTGATCTCTGTCTGTCAAATAAATAAATAAAAACTTTAAAAAAAAAAAAGAATGTGTTCCAAATTCATGGATTTTTGTAAGTCAAATAAATTTGGGTTGTATCCTGGTCATTGTAAATGTTTATGGAATGTTATAGAAATTCTTGATTCTAGTTTTTCCCCCCTCTGATAAGAACCACTAACTCTGTTTCTTGCATAGCAGCTCCTGTGTTCCTGTGTCTGTTCAAATGTTTTTTCTTTATCAGAATCATTATCAGTTTGTTCTGTAAATGCCTGTACAAAGGGTCACAGGGAGATACGGGTAGTCAGAATTTGGGATCCTCTTGTTCTTTCTTCCTTTTTTGTCTTTGGTTCTTTCCCTTCTGTGATTCCTCCACTCTGTTCAGCAGACATAATTTCTTTGGAAATTGGGAAACCTCTGAAATCTCTCTGGTTTCCCAGCCCAGAGAGATTCCAGTTTTTCCACAAGCACCCTGCCACCTCCAGCAATCATATCACCACATTGTCCCCAGGGGAAAAGCCACAAAAATGAGAACTTACTTTGAAAAAAAACTCCCCTCCTCTGACAATTTACTTCCATGAAGAGTCTGTCTGCTACTGTTGATTTTCTGTTACCTCACATAGCTACAGTTTTTGCTACTTGTCCAGATTTTTAGTCAATTTTTATAGGAGAGACAGTCTAGTAAGATCTTACTCTGTCATTACTAGAAGCAGAAACCCCAGGGTATTTCTGAGCAAATACCAAGTCACTCCTTTGCTGAAATCTTATAAACATCTTATCATTGCCCAGGACTAAGTCCAAAGTCCTTAGTGTAACCTTCAGTGAGTCTCCTGAGCAGAAAACAGAAGGCACCCTCAACTGGAATTTAAAGACAGTTTAATAAAGAGAATGTTTACAAAAGTTAAAGGAAGAAAAAGGGAGATTAAGGCACTTGGGACTAGCAAAAGTGGGAAGTCATTGTGACTGGTAGGCTTTAATGCACAGAGTGAACAAAGGGTATTACCAAAACTAATCAAACTGGGGCCATGGAAGTAGGGCCACCAACAGGAACTATTGTTATAAGATACAACAGTTGCCATAACTCAGCACCCAAACAGCGGGAGAGTAGGAAAAATGCCCTGTCCTTCTCTCCCCTGTGATCTCTGATCTCCTACTCATGCTTCTGTCGTGCAGACCCAACTGGAAGCCAGGGGGCTGCATAGCCCAAATGATGCAGTTTTTAGTGTTCAGCCACTGGGGACTACAGAGCACAGCAGAAAAGAACCTACTCTAGCCCATTCTGGCCCCTATTGTTTCCTCCAACACAGCCATACTAGACATCTTTCAGTTCCTCAAATAACTCTCTTCCACCCTTTGTCACACAATGTTCCCTCTATGAATGTTCTTCCCCCCACCCCACCCATCCTCATTGCCAACTTCACTGCTGTTGCGCCTCCTGTTGTCAGCTTACACCTAAATTCCTCAGGGAGATCTTTTATGACTCCCTAGACTACATAATGACCTCTCTTTGTATATTCCTGAAGCTCCCCGTACTTCTCTCTTACAACACCATGCTCATTAGTGACTAATTAGTTGTGTGTTATAATTTAATTATTTTTCTAACATCTGCCTTCTTTAAGAAACTGTGCGCTCAAGGAGAGCAGAAGGGATTTCTGTTTTGCTCATCAGTTTTTCTCAGTGCTAGCACAGGATCTGGCCCACGTGGTTCTCAATCAGCATACATGGACTAAGTAATCAACATGTCTGCCTCTTGCTAGGATATGAGTGATCCGACTGTGTACTATTCATTTCTGAATCCCCGTCTCCTAGCAAAGTGCCTACTATATAGTATGTCTTCAATAAATGTGATTGCATATATAAATAAGTAAATAAGACCATTTACATTTTAATCCTATATCACATTTGAAAATAATGAGTCCTATTAACTGAATGCTCGCTGTGAAAAGAAGCCCTATCCTTCATTTGTCCTAAAATTGCCTTTTTCAAGCTTTGGAGGCTGTCGTCCTTCTCCCAGTTTTCAGATTTTTGGATTAGTCCGTGTCTACCTCTCTATCATGTTTTTGCAGGCTTTACTTCTCCTATCTCACACACATTTGATTTTCCAGACAAAAAGAGCCTCATCTCTGTAGTCTCTTTGCACTTGGTCAGACTTCAGCCCCTAGAATACTTTGCTCCTTTCTTCTAGAATTTCCCAAGCTCTGTCATGTATTACTGATCAGTGAAGATCAGAAATGCCCATAGCACTGTGTTCAACTGCTAGGTTCTTGCATCAAAGAAGGATGGGGCTTTCTCTTTCTTTCCAGTCTTTGTCATGATGAGCAGGTCAATCAAATCCTTGGAGAGTCAGTTTCTTCATCTATAAAATAGAAGCAATATCTTCTGTGTCAATTACACATCACTGAGTAACAAACCACACAAGAGCTTAGTGGTTTAAAACAACCATTTTATGTACTCATGATGATTCTGCAAGTTAGCTGTTAGGTTGGGTTCAGTTGGTGGTTCTTCTTCTGTTCTTCCTGGGGTCACTCATGTAGCTGCAATCAGCTGGCAGATCAGCTGGAGGTTGGTTGTGTAGGGCCTCAACTGAGACAATCTCTCTCTGTGACACGAAGTCCTGTCCTCCACTGACAGGTCCTGGCTTATTCACATGATAGTAGAAGAGTTCCCAGCAACAAAAGTAGGCAAAACCCCCCATCAGCTTGAAGCCTCCATTTGTACTACTTTTACTAGTATTCCATCTGCTGAAGCAAGTCATAAGACCAAGCCCAGAATCATTGTCAAAGGGCCTACACAAAGACATGGATACAAGAAGAACGATTCAGTGGGGACCATTACTGTAAGAATCTACCACACTTGTTTCCATCAGAGAGCTAAGTAAGGATCAAATGAGATGGTACTGGCATGCCACAATGTCCAATGCAAGTTATTATTTTACCAATGTATGTAATTCCATCATTTTAATTTTATTTGTTTATCTGAGGGGGACTTTCTTTTTTTTTTTAATTTTTTTTAAAGATTTTGTTTATTTATTTGAGAGGGAGAGAGAGAGAGAGCAATTGAGGGCACAAGAGCAGAAGGAGGGAGAAACAGACTTCCTGCTGAGCAAGGAGCCTGATGTGAGGCTCTATCTCAGGACACTGGGATCATGACCTAGCCGATGGCAGCCCCTCAGGCAACTAAGCCACACAGGCAACACAGAAATAAACACACAAGGAGAGCACCAGGCAAAGACAAAGGTAGAGATTAGAATTATGATGCCACAAGCCAAAGAACATCTCTGGGGCTCCCAGAAACTGGAAGAGGCAGGGAAGAATCCACCCCTTGGAGGATTTGGAGGGAACATGGCCTCCCTTGATTTTGGACTTCTGGTCTCCAGAACTGTGAGACCAAAAAGTTCCTATTGTTTTAATACACCCAGTTTGTGGTACTTTGTTACCACTGCCCTGGGAAACTAATACAGATGGTAAATATCTTTAACCCCATCAGTTTCATCTAAAGAAGCATGAGATAGAATGAACCAAGAGTCTCTGAGAGTCAAAAGTGCAGGCCACTCATCTTCTGCTGAACTTGAACAAGTAGCTAAACCTCTCTGGGCCTTAGTTTCCATGTGAATGTTCCCAACGAATGTTCAGAGAGAGGGTTGCAGCAGATTCATGTTTGTAAAAGTTCATACCATGGTAAAGTTCTTGGGATAATTTTACATGGGTACAAGGGGAAACTTTTTTTTTTTTTTTTTTAAAGAAACCTGTTTTGTTTTTTGGGTTTTGGTTTTTGGTTTTGTTTAGATTTATTTATTTATTTGAGAGAGAGAGAGAGGAAGGGAGGGAGTGGGGAGGGGCAGAGGGAGAGAGGGAATCCCAAACAGGCTCCTCGCTGAGGGTGGAGCTTGATGCAGGGCTCAGTCTCATGACACCAAGATCATGACCTGAGCTGAAATCAAGGGTCAGACACAACAGACTGAGCCACCCAGGTGCCCCAAGGGGATACATTTTTTCCTTTTAATGGTTAATATTAATTATGGTTATCTTAAATGCATGCAAGTAAGGCTGGTTTTCCATTTATGTTGGTAATTTAAAAACATGCAGGTTTTTAAAGTCCCAATTTAAATAAAGCTATGAGTAAATAATAGAACAGTTGGCATATGTATTTGTCAAAAACTGTGAAAGTGGTGTGTGAAAGACTGACATTTGGGGAAACACTGAATTATATATTCTCAGAGGAAGCTTCCAGATGGAAAATGCTAGGATTTTGTGGATTCGTAAAAATACCCACAAGAGTACAGCACAGATGAGACTCTAGAGGAAGATAGGTGGGCAGTTAATGGAGAAATGAGAGAGGCATGGGCTTTCTGAAAAGAACCCAAGAGGGGCAAGGGGCCCCTTGGTTCTCTTAAGAAGCATCTTCTGATTCAGGACCTGTTTGCTCCCTACCCATCATATATCCTTACCCCAAAGCCACCATCTCACTAGGTGTCTTTGCCAGGATATCTTACCCTTTTTAAGTTTATGTGACTGGAAGTCCCAGGGCCTGAGACACAAACTACCTCCTCACTCAAGACACAAATGGTAACAACTATCAAGTTGAGAATCTGGAGAACCTTACAGTTGAACTTGGCTCTGTGTTGTCTTCTGTTTCTCTACTCAGACATAAAATGGGGTCACATTTGACTACAAGTGGCTGCTGGCAGCTGAAGAAAAGGCAAGGAGCACAAAGAGGCATGAGTCATAGCCTTGTAGGAAGCCCTTAGTGCTGGAAGAGATCTTGGAAATCATCTATCCTCTAGTGTATCCCCATTGGATGTCACCCAGTTCCTACTGAACACCACCATTGACACAATACCCATTCCCTTGTCAAATGGCACTTAGGGTTAGAAGTGTTCTTCTCTGTGATAGTCTGCTGTCTCCCTCCTTATTACTTAGATTAGGGGTTCTTTGAGTAGGAAGGACCCTCAAGCAATCACCTGGTTCATCTCTTTTATCAGAGCTTGTGTTATTTTCCACATTTTTTGTAGGAGACAATGGAACCCAGAGAGGTTAATGGCAGAGAGGAGGCTCCCCTTTTCCAATTCAGTAATGTTCCATTATGCCACGGTGTTTCATGTACTTTCCAAAAACCCTATCTCCAAAGACAATCACACTGGGGGCTGGGGCTTCAACATGAATTTTGGACGGACACAATTTAGTTTTCATAGCAGTAAGACATTGGTGATAACCTATTCCAACCATTTATCCAGGAAACTGTGGCCCTAAAATGCTGAGGCAACATCTTGCCCATTCACCTCCTGACAAGCCCTCACATAAGGGCTGCCAATGACACACTGGAATGGAGATGGGCTCTAACCAAAAAGTATATATACATCTAGTAGCTCATTTCTTCCTGCTGGAGCCTCATCTCCAAATTTCAAGACCAAAGACCCTCCTTCCAACTTACCCTGTGGTCTGGTAGGCCCTGGAAAAAGGCCACAGAGGTCATAGGTTGGAAGAACTTGCCATCTTTCCAAGAACACATCCATCAATCCTGTACTTTCTGAGCCCATCCCAGGATGCAACTGGGCAGTGCTCTCTAAGTGATGACAACAAGCTGGTAAGACAGAGCTAATTTTCATGAAACTATTAGAGAAAAATTAAGTGCTAACAAAGAGTGTGGGACTAACTCCAGGATGTCAAGAGTTCCAAGAAGCGAGGAGTCAGGGAGTGGGAAAAGGCTTCATGGAAGTCATGGGACTCCAGTCAGGTCTAGAAGGATTCGTGGGACTTAGGCAGAGGGAGGAAGGAGGTACTGCGAGTCGTGGCAAGGGTTGGGGTGGTGGTGACAGTGTGTTATGAACAAAGGACTGAATCCTGGTCAACCCCGGGAATGGGACTGGGCGGGTGGTGAGGGGTCCAGCTTTAGTGCTGAGGATGGGTGAGAAAAGCACTGGGAGAGACCATCTCTTTTGCCAAGTTAAATTCTTTCATTCTTTCCTCCCTCTCCCCCAATCCCCCATCAGCCAGAGCAGAAAGGCCTAGAGCTTCCCCAACAGGAGGCTTCCCAAGCACGTTTATCAACAGCAAACCTTTTTTTTTTTTTTTTTAATCCCATTAGACCAGGCAGCTCCTTACATTTCCTTACTGTCCTTCTTACCCAGGTTTTTCCTCCACCAGCAGCCAGTTGGGGGCAGGGGGGCAGCTCCAGCTTACAAACTTGAGCAGAGCCCAAGTTCTTGGGGTCTGAGGTGCAGTGGGGTAAAGGGTTTGGCCAGTAGGTCTTTCCCTCTTGGATTTGACAAGAAATGGGCAGGTCATAGGCAGCTGTGCTGAGTATTTATGTTACGCAAAAGGCCGAGTCAGCCCTCCTTCCTGCCAAGGTCAGCAAGCTGCATTCCCCGCGGTTTGGGTGTGTGGGTGTCTTCTGGACTAGCAGGAAAGTTAGCCAAGAGCCCAGGCCTTACTTAGCTTGTGCAGACGCACCAAGCTTGGGGAGCTTTGGTTCTCCAAATGCAGCACCAGGTACCCTTGGGATCTCTTCTTTCACCCCTGACCTTCCACTCTCTTTCCACCAGGCATTTTGTTCACCAGTGAACGGAACTTGGGAGAGGGTCTTGGAGACCCAGACCCTCAGTTAGGGTGGGGGGTGTTGTGAAGAGGACAGGAGGCCCCATGGGGCAGACCCACGACAGTGATACATTTACTGACAAAACTTCAGCCAAAGCTCCTGGGGGACATTGCCTCCCCACCCCCCACCATGGCCATCCACCACGGCCATCATCAGCCTCACGCACATTCTCATTCTATACTGTTGAAGTTAGACCTAAATGGACATCACTGAAAGTCAGAACCATGCAAGGAGAGGACAATCCGATTGCTGAATATGGAAAAGAAGCAGGGTTGTTCTGACTGCTCCCTTTAGGAATTAGCTCCCTTTAGGAATTACTAGGTAAGTTTGGGAATCAAGGATTTCTAATGCGCAGATAAACCTCCTGTTTTATTTAAAATGTGCAAGGCAGCTCTTTCCTTGTGCCCTGGGCTTCCTTTCTGCCTCCACAAATCATACCAGTCCCTTGATGCAGCTCCGGGTCCAGCTTCTCTGGCATCCATCTCTCATGAGCCGCAGACGTTGATGCTAATTCATGGTCTGCCTGGTACTCAGGCGGGTCTCTCTGAACCCCCACCTGCGGGTCCCTTGGAGAAGCCCAGATGGGGATTCTACCACCCTGAATTTCCCTAGATCCCTGAATACCTCAACCAACCCAATTCATTGTGAAGACAAGAGATGCGCATTACAAATACATAAGAGCAGTACAAATAGCAAAGAGAGTGCCAAGAGAAGGACCAGAACCATCCAAGAGGCCATCGGATGTTTTCCTCTAAGGATCTGTTAGAATCAGGGCGCCTGGGTGGCTCAATTGGTTGAATGTCCAACTTGTTTTCAACTCAGGTCGTGATCTCAGGGTCATGGGATCGAGCGCCATATTGGGCTCAGCGGGGAGCCAGTTTGTTCCTCTCCCTCTGCTCCTCCCCTCACTTGTGCGCGCACTCTCTCTCACTCTCTCTCTCTCTCTCTCCCATAAATAAATAAAATCTTTAAAAAATAAATAAATGAAGGTCTGTTAGGATCAAAGCTCAGGGCCTGCCCCAAAGCTCAACCTGGCCCACTGTGAAGGCAAGCCAGGCATCCCTGAGCTGGGCATCCCTGCAGGTGGCATTCAAGAGTGTGACCAGTGGGTGGGGCCTGGAAGGCAGAGTCTGCTGCTGAGCTCTTTGTAAGTGAGACCCAGGAGTCCCAGTTTAATTAGAATTCCTGCCTAGGATGAAGGCTGACGGCTGCCAGCCCAGGCCTCGAGCCATTGGTCACGGCCCATAAAGGCCACACACAAGTCATGGAGCCAGGGCAGGGCCTGCTTCCCTTGTAGCGGAGCTTTAGAAGTTTCTGTGATCCCCGCCTGCAACTCTGGGCTCCCCAGGACTCCATCAAAAGACTCTTCTCTGCAAACCACATGTGTAATGACACCTGATGAGGACCTGGGCCTCTCTCGTCCACTCAGTGGGGTCTCTGTTGTCTCCCCACATCTTCCAAGAGGCCATGCCTGTTGCCAGCACGCTCCCACCCCTGCCTTTGATCCCAGCTGCAGGGACTACCACTCAAAGTTCCATGGGTCCAGGAGGGAAGCATGGTTGGCACAAGGACCAAGCCACCCTGCTCCATGAGGGTGAGTAGTTTGAGAAGACTGACATCAGACACACACTTTTAAAACTGTAAAATAGGCTATAAACTTCATACCAGGTTTTCTAACGATGGAGTTGGTGGTGGCAGCTGCTCTGCTCTGCTCCCCAGCGGCTCCCGCGGAGACCATGAACCTGAGCCTGTGCCGGGGCGGGGGCGAGGCTGAGGCTCTGCGTGGTTCCAGCCTCTGGGCGGCTGTGGCCCCAAATGAGAAAGCATTTGCCTGCCCTCCAGGCTGCAGAGTGTGACACTGAACAATCAAACACCCACAACAAACGTTCCAGAAGTTGCCTTGGATTCCACCGTCAAGGCTTCATCCTTTCAACATTCTGGATCCTGCTAAAAAGTTTCCCAGAGAGGGGTAGTCCTTTAACAGATCCTCAATCATTTACACTTTAGTGTGAATGAGGGATCTGGGACCAGATTAATTTAGAAAATTAGGGGGCAGGGGTCTAGGGCATCAGGGTTCCGAGGGGGAGGAATGTCGTGAACTGAGCCCAACGCCAACTAGATCGTTTTAAGTCTGGGGAACTTCCACTCCCCCACCAATGGCACCGTGGTGGAGGGCATGTCATCGAGGCCAACAAGCTGAGGTTTAACTTCTAGAGCTGCCACTTACCAGCCACTAACGAGCTTCCCTAACTCTAATGAGCTTGGGGAAGTTACTTCACCACTGTGTGCCTCAGTTGCCTCAACTTTAAAAGAAAGAGACTCTTGGCACCATCCCCCCATGTTGTTGCAAGGATTAAGTCAGTCAACACATGTGTAAAGCCTTTTGAGAACAGAGTCCAACACAGAAGCTATAAGCAAGCAACATACACATGTTGCAATTACCATCTACAAAACAAGGGAGGAAGAAGGGCGGTCTTGGCATTCTGTCGGTAAGGTGTGTGGCACTCCTGAAGGTGGGCTTTGAGAATGAACTTGGAAAGTGACTACCTCTTGGTGCCCCCCCCCCCCACCAACAAAGGCTCTTGGAATGGGTGAGCAGGTTAAAGTTCAAAGAAATCCTCTGAGAGGTGATCCCAGGGGCCCTGAACTCTCCATCCCTCTGCCTACAAAACCTGGGTTACTACCAACTTTCTGTCTTGCACGCAAACGGGATGCTGCACTAATAAATCAATTCCCGGCCATTAAGAGCCTGTAATAATCCTTTTCACTCGGCCCTTCCAGTCTGTTTTACTAGGCACCTAATTAACTAATAACCGAGATTTGGGGCTTCTTTATCCTGGGAGCCTCCTCACTGAATCCCTTCCCCCAGAATAGCTTCCTTGTTGCCCTTCGTTGTCCTGCTCATAGAACCTGTCTCCCAAGGCAGACTGGCCCAGCCAAGAGACAGTCACGCAACTAGAATGGGAGATGAGGGATAAGTAAACACACGTAACTTAAGTAACTAAGCCATCAATCATTATTCAAACAAATGACCTCCTGTAAGGTCTGATTTTTTTTTTTTTAATTTATGTATTTGACAGACAAAGATCACAAGTAGGCAGAGAGGCAGGCAGAGAGAGAGGAGGAAGCAAGTTCCCCACTGAGCAGAGAGCCCGATGTGGGGCTCGATCCCAGGACCCTGGGATCATGACCTGAGCCGAAGGCAGAGGCTTCAACCCACTGAGCCACCCAGGCGCCCCTGTAAGGTCTGATTTTAATGTTTCTGTTAAGAAAGTTCAACGAATCATAATGTTAATCTATGAGGGAGCCTCTCAGCTCACTCACTCCCTCTCCTCACTTACAGATTTTCAAAATATTCATGTTCTCCAAGATCCAGCCCTAACTCAACCATTGGCGATTCATCTTTTTCACAAAATTGTTTACTGAACACCTACTGCATGTTAGGCCCTGGGCTAGGCATGGAGGGTTCAAATAGGAACCGAGAGCAGAGGTCTCCAAAAAGAGTGCACACACACCTGGAGAGAGGCACCGGGTGAGTGAGGGGTCAGTGAGAAAATATTACAAGTTCTGCTGCTATTTAATTTTAAGCTCGCTTTCTGTTAATGAAAGTCTTTAGGATGACCAATAACAGTAGGATGATTTTAAAATAAATATACAAACATCAAGGATACTACTTAAAATTTTTTAGCTGGTGGAATGCCTGATCAAAAAAGTTTTGCGGTGACAGGTATAGTGCGGGGGTTCTCGAAAAGATCCATGGGAAGTGGGGGAAAGAATCAGAATGCCTTGGAGAAAAGCTTTTCAAAATACATTTGTCTATCCTGCTGCCCAGAACCATCACAAGTTCAAGAGAAGACAAGATGGAAACCTGTTATAATTTTGTAAACCTCCAGGGATTTCTGGTACTGATCCTACCCCCACTCCGAGGCCCAGAAGGGAAGGGCGCACTCTCTGACTTCTTCCAGCAAGATCTCCTTAACCCCCTTCCCCAGCCTACACTGCCATGTCCTGGGGTCTCCAGGTCTAAGCATAAGCTTGGTGTCACCCTTCACCCTGCTGGTTTTTAACTCCTGCTGCTTCTTTTCAGAAGGGTGGGATGAGCGCTGGGGACACTGTAGCCAGGGCAAGAAGACGGGAGTGCCGGTCCCCACACAGCACTTCCCGTAGACCGCCTGAAGTTATTCATCTCACAGACGTGGGTGGAGGGGGAATTCCTGGGACTTTGTTACCTTGAATGAGCCTGTGGTCTCACCCTTCCGGGCAGGACAAAAAGGGCTCGGTTGGTCACCACAGGGGCTTTGCCATCCTCTCACCCTGTTCAGCACCCCCTTCTCCCTCGAGTACCCACTGTCCTCCTGCCGCCTCTCTTGTCCCCCGAGGAACTTAACACTGAGAGAAATTACAGCCTTAGCCTAACCAGAAGACTGATTTAGGACGGGAAAGAGAAGTTAAAGAGAGACAGATAGATGGTTGTGAAATAAACACTTAAGCTAAATGTGTCAGCTACGAACTGCCAAGCCCGCCCTGGCCTGTCAGCTCGGTCTGCCTGCCTCTCTCAGGGAGTGAACTTAAGCTGCTCTTTGTCCAGGGCTGGCCTATAACAGGACCAGAATTGGGCACTTGACTCCAGGGCATCCCGCCCACAGGCCGGCTGGCCACCCTCGAGGCAGCATGAAGTAAAGAATTCGGCCTATCTGACCAGCTTCCTTCACATCCAAGGTATACAAAGGGGGAGGGTTGGGAAGCTAGTCAGAAATGAGACCCACAGAGAGAAGGGAGCACACCACCACAGGGAGGCCACATGCCCGAGGGAGCACTGCGGGGAGCCACTTCTTAGAGCCTCCAGGCAACTACAGCTCTCTGGTGCCCCTTCTGAGACAGCATGAGCCCGGTGGTTCTCCAGGTGGTTCCTTGCAAACAAACCACAGAGCCAAGCAAAGCCAGACCTTAGCTTAATTGACTTCTTTCCAGATGGTTCCTCCAGATATGAAATAGGGGGGCAGATGTGTGGACAAGGCCACCCCACATCCCATCACCTCAGAGTAGAGCCAACCTGGCCCGCTCTGCCCCCCACAGGACATCAGTATCTGTCTCCATGGTTGTGAGGGTAACCCAGACAAGAGAGAGATCTGGGGTTCAGCAAACCATTAGCCCCACTCCCTGAAAAGCAGGCAGCCCCTCAGAGATGAATATGGGGAAGGCTGGAAAGGCAGGAAAACTGATCACACTGGCGACCTCTCCTCTCCTCATCTACTAGAACCAAGGCAAGGCTTGAGGCCTGGCTCTCCCCATCTCCACACCCATCTCAGGCTTCACCCTGGATTGTGACCCTTCCTACATTCAGTGCTGCCCTGATTCACAGTAGTGGGATTTCCTCACTAAAAACATACTGACTGAGAGATTCCAATTTCCCCTCAGAGTTGGTCTGAGACCCAGCCTTCCCTGAAGGTCGCCTGGATGAGCGTCATTCTGAGGCAACCCAGATCTTGGGAAACTGTCTCTGTCTTCACATGCCTTCTTCTTAGACATCTGCTCTCTCACCCTAGAGAACCAGAAGCAGTCACTCTCATGTCCTAGGCCACTCAGACTCCTTTGGTAAAGCGAAGGGTCTGGACTAAATGAGGGAACAAGATGTTGAACGAGGCTCTTCCGAGTTTTCCAGGACCTAACATGAGGACAAGAAAGGCAAACTACAATTAGGACCTCACATTCCACACTCAAGTCTACCAATCAGGTCACATAGGATGGGCTGAGAGGAGCCCAAACCAACCTGCCCACCACCAACCTAGTCTGTATAAGAAGGGTCCAAGGCAAGAAGCAGGGCTATTGGACTTCAGAATCTCGCAGTAATCTTGAAGGGGCTTCCTATGCCCTAAAGAGGAATGAGGAGGACTCCAAGAGAACCACTCACCAAAATTAGAGATGTCTGAGAGAAGGAAAGACTGTCGTCTCATCCCCCCGACTAGATAATGGCTGAGCTACAGAACCCGTTGGACTGCAGGGTGATGAGAAACTCTGCAGAGAACATTCTGGGAGCCTAGCAGCAGGGTGCAATGGCATTTTGGTTCCCCTCCACCTACAGAGACCGAAAGAGGGTGCTTGGTATTCCTTTATATTTGGAAACACTTGTGAGCAGACACTCTAGTAGTTACCAAGGGTTGCCATAACAAAGAACCCCAGACAGAGTGGCTTCAAACAGCAGGTATTTGTTGTTTCACAGTTCTGGAGATCAGAAGCCCAAAATCAAGGTGTTGGCAGGGCCATGCTATCTCTGAAACCTACAGGGGAGAATCGTTCCTTGGCTCTCTCTAGCTTCCGGTGGTCTGGCAGCATTCCTCCGTCTTCCTTGGCTTGTAGCTCCAGTGCTTCAGTCTCTTCCTCTGTCACCGAATGGCTCTTTCCCTGTGTGTGTGCCTTCACATGCTTATCTTCTTGTAAGGACATCAGTCAGATCAGATTAAGGGTCCATGTGACTCCAGTATGACTTTGTCTTAACTAATTACATCTGCAATGACCCTATTTCCAAACACGGTGGCATTCTGAGGTACTGGAGGTCAGGATTCGACATATCTTTGACGGGGAGCACAAGTCAACTCATAACAGATACTGCGGTGTACTGATTTTGGACCAGATATTTCTAAAAGTGGGAGAGTGGGAGGCTCACTGGGCTGGGCAGTGTCAGCTGGACTTGAAGAGACTGTAGCCTAGGGTGCCTAAAAGGAAGGTGGGTAACTCCCATCTATCTATTCTAGTGCTATATGGCTTCCGGAGGATATGAAGGAAACCCAGGGATTCCTGTGGTTGTGCATGAAGAACGTGTGGTTAGCGGAGAGACAGGAACCAGGGGCTCTAGGGCAGCCACAGAGCTGAATAATAGGACATCGAAACGAGAAGTGGGGCACGCTCCACTGGACTGCCCAAAGGGGAATTCTGCCGCCCTCCGGAAAGATATTCCACACCTTAAAGGGGGCCATAGGCCTGGAACGCCTCCCCACATTGACACAGGGCTGCTAAGGTAAGGAAATCTCCATCTCCTCTACCCATCCTTCCTGCCCCCCAACCCCTTCAAGGAGAAAGAAAAGAAGGAAATGGGACACCTGGGTGGCTCAGTGGGTTAAGCCACTGCCTTTGGCTCAGGTCATGATCCCAGGGTCCTGGAATGGAGTCCCCCACATCGGGCTCCTTGCTTGGCAGGGAGTCTGCTTCTCTCTCTGCCTCTGCCTGTTTGTGTGCTCTCTCTCTCTCTCTCTCTCTCAGTCTCTGACAAATAAATAAATAAAATCTTTTTAAAAAGAAAAGAAGGAAGAGTCTCAGAAACAGACTATACCCCGGCCCCTGCTCTCTAAGCAGCTGGGAGCCAACACTCTTGCCAACCCAGCAGCAGGGAGGAGATAAGGACCGCATTATGCTTAAGATTGAAGTTTTGAAAAGTAAACAGGATTGAGTCTTAAACGCCGGCTGGAGAATGTGCAAATGACTCAAAGTGACAGGAAAGACGGCACCCTCCCAAGGAGTCAGGAAGGGATGTGCTAACCAACAGGACGTAAGGTCTACACTGTGTCAGTAAGAGCAGCGATGGGGTAAAAATCGTGCCGTTTCAAGATGACACTTCAACAGAGGTTCCTCCGTCTACCAGCTACAGTGAGTTTCTCTGAACCTGATTTGTAAAAGTGTCACATACAGTCTGTTGCCCCCGCTAGGTAGACCGTGCCCTTCATCATGCGCTTGGGACCTGACTTCAGACAGCGGTCTTCCTGCAAAAGACATGTGCCAAAGTGAGAGCAGGTCCCAGCCCTCATCACTCCAAAGCCAGACACCAACTGACACTGGAGCAGCACCAAGAGGTCTTCGTCAGCATCTGTCTTCAGAGGATCTCAATACCCTCTCCTCAGACCGTAAGTGTCAGAAATTAAGAAACTTTATCCAAGGATGCATGGCTAAGTAAGGGCTGCTGGGCTACCAAGAAGCCAGCTCTACCATGTATTTCACGGAGCCAAGATTTATTTTTTCTCTTTTGCTTTAGAGTAGGCTCCATGCCTATTGTGGGGCTCAAACTCAGGACCCTAAAGTCAAAAGTCACATGTTCCTCTGACTGAGCCAGCCAGACACCCCCGGAACCAAGGTTTTTGGAATGACATAGGCCAGGGAGGAAAAAGATGCTATGGGAAGATGACTTCTTGAGCTTGTTACTCCTCCAGGGCATGAAGAAGGCATTCTGATAGATGCTGCGCTAAGGAAATGTGTTGGGAGAAGGAATAGAAGGCGTTTGCTTACTACTAGCAGTCAGCAACAGCAAAATAAAAATCGCAGGAGTATGTGGTCAAATGATTCAATTAGAATCAATTCATCAAATATTTATGAAGAACCCAGTGGTGTTAGGCATAGTGTTTGGCACAGTTGAGAATACAAAGAGGAGCAGGGCAGGGTCTCTGCTCTCAAGCTTGAAATCCAGAACAAGATCCTAGAAGAAGTCTGTAAGTAACTAAGAAACAGGGCAGGCTCTAATATATGTCTAAAAGATAAAAATTAATGGCATGGGATTTTCAAGGGAAGGAGAAATCTGCTTGAGAGAATCAGGAAATGCTTAAGGAAGCAGATGGTATTTGGACAATGGATAACAAGATTTTTTTTTTCATTCAAGACACATTTATTGAGTACCTACTGTTAGCAGATGCTGAGCTAGGCATTGGACATTCAGAAATAAAGCATGATCCTTGCTCTTATAAAAAGCATTCTATTTTGAGATGTTTAAAACAATGATCCTTCCATTCCCTTAAATTATGTTGCCTCTGGCTTCTCATTTAATGGCTTTTCTTTTTCTTTCTTTTTTTTTTTAAAGATTTTATTTATTTATTTGACAGAGGGAGAGAGATCATAAGTAGGCAGAAAGGCAGGCAGAGAGAGAGGGGGAAGCAGGCTCCCTGCTGAGCAGAGAGCCCGATGCGGGGCTCGATCCCAGGACCCTGAGATCATGACCTGAGCCGAAGGCAGAGGCTTTAACCCACTGAGCCACCCAGGCACCCCATGGCTTTTCATTTTTGAAAGAAGTCAAAGATTTATTTTTTAATTGGTGATACATACACACATTTTTTTAAATTCCAAAAGAATAATCCTTAATGGTGAGAAATTCTAAACTTTCCCTCTAAGATCAGGTACAAGGCTTGGATATCCCCTGTCACCACTCCTTTTCAACACTGTAATGGGAAGTTCTAGCTAATGCAATAAGATAAGAAAAGGAAACAAAAGGTATGTACACGGGAAGGAAGAAATAAAATGGCCTCTGTTCACAAATAACATGATTGTCTATTAAAAATCTAAAAGAGTGTCATTTGGCTGGCTCCGTAGGAAGAGCATGTGACTTTTGATCTTGGGGTCATGAGTTCAAACGCCACATTGGGTGTAAAGATGACTTAAATAAATAAATAAAAACTCTAAAGAAAATATGGAAGAAACAACAAAACAACTCTTGAACCTAATAAGCGATTATAGCAAGATTGTAGGATACAAAGTTAATGCACAAAAATCAACTGCTTTCCTAAATACCAGCAATGAACAAATGGAATTTGAACTTAAAAGCAAAATATCATTTATTTACATTGCCACCCACCAAAATTTAAATACTTAGTTATAAATCTAACAGAATACATACAAGATCTATATGAAGAAAACTACAAAACTCTATTGAATAAAATCAAAGAAGAGCAAAATAAATGGAGAGATATTCCATATTCATGGCTGGGAAATCTCAGTGTTGTCAAGATACCAGTTCTTTTGAACTTGACCTACAGAGTCAATGCAATCCCAATCAAAATCCCGGCAAGTTAGGGTCACCTGGCTGGCTCAGTCAGTAGAGCATGTGACTCTTGATCTCAGAGTTGTAAGCACTCCATGTTGAGGATGGAGTTTACTTAAAAATCCCAATAAATATTTATGAGTAAATAAAGTTGAAATGGAGAAGCAAAAGACCCAGAATGGCCAAAACAATATTGAAGAAGAACAAAATTGGAGGAAGGACTCTACCCAACTTCAAGACTTACTATTAAACTACAGTATCAAGACAGTATAGGGTCAGTGGGAGAATAGATTAATAGACCAATGGAATAGAAGGGAGAGCTAAAAATAGACCCACATAAATATAGTCAACTGATCTTTGGCAAAGAGCAAAGGCAATACAATAGAGCAAAGATAGTCTTTTCAACAAATGGTGCTGAACGACTAGACATCCACATGTGAAGGGGAAAAAAGAGAGAGAGAATCTAGGCACAGAGCTTCTACCCCTCACAAAATTAGATCAAAATAGATTCCAGATCTAAATATGAAACACAAAACCATAAAACAGCTAGAAGGGGCACCTGGGTGGCTCAGTGGGTTAAGCCTCTGCCTTTGGCTCAGGTCATGATCCCAGGGTCCTGGGATCGAGCCCTGCATCGGGCTCTCTCCTCAGCAGGGAGCCTGCTTCTCCCTCTCTATCTGCCTGCCTCTCTGCCTACTTGTGATTTCTCTCTCTGTCAAATAAATAAGTAAAAAATCTTAAAAAAATAAAAACAAAACAGCTAGAAAACAATATCAGAGAAAATCTAGATCACCTTGGGTGTGGAGGTGACTTTTTGAAACAACACCAAAAACACAATTCATAAAATAAAGGTTAACAAACTAGACTCATTACAATTAAAATTTTTTGCTATGCAAAAGACACTGTCGAGAGTATGAGAAGATAAGACACAGACTGGCAGAAAATATTTGCAAAAGGCACATCTGATAAGGGACTCTTACCTAACATTTCCAAAGAACACTTACAACTCAACAATAAAAAAATAAAAAATAAAAACACACACACACACACACAACCCAATTAAAAATTGAGCCAAAATCAGACACATGAAAAAATGTTCATCATCACTAGCCATCAGGGAGATTCAAATTAAAACCACATTGAAATACCACCTTACACCACTTAGAATGGCCAAAATTAGCAAGACAGGAAACAACGTGTGTTGGAGAGGATGTGGAGAAAGGGGAACCCTCTTACACTGTTGATGGGAATGCAAGATGGTGCAGCCACTGTGGAGAACAGTGTGGAGACTCCTTAAGAAATTAAAAATAGGGGCACCTGGGTGGCTCAGTGGGTTAAAGCCGCTGCCTTCGGCTCAGGTCATGATCCCAGTGTCCTGGGATCGAGCCCCACATCGGGCTTTCTGCTCAGCAGGGAGCCTGCTTCCTTCCTTCTCTCTCTGCCTGCCTCTCTGCCTACTTGTGATCTGTCTGTCAAATAAATAAATAAAATCTTTAAAAAAAAAAGAAATTAAAAATAGAGTTTCCCTATGGCCTTGCAATTGCACTACTGGGTATTTACCCCAAAGATACAGATGTAGTGAAAAGAAGGGTCATCTGTACCCCAATGTTTATAGCAGCAATGGCCACGGTCGCCAAACTGGGAAGAACCAAGATGCCCTTCAACGGACGAATGGATAAGGAAGATGTGGTCCATATACACTATGGATGAATACCCAACTTTTGTATCAACATGGACGGGACTGGAAGAGATTATGCTGAGTGAAATAAGTCAAGCAGAGAGAGTCAATTATCATATGGTTTCACTTATTTGTGGAGCATAACAACATGGAGGACATAGGGAGATGGAGAGGAGAAGGGAGTTGAGGGAAATTGAAAGGGGAGGTGAATCATGAGAGACTATGGACTCTGAAAAACAACCTGAGGGTTTTGAAGGGGCGGGGGGTAGGAGGTTGGGGGAGCCAGGTGGTGGGTATTAAGGAGGGCACGTATTGCATGGAGCACTGGGTCTGGTTCAAAAACAATGAATTCTGTTACACTGAAAAGAAATTAAAAAAAAAAAAAAAAAAAGAGCCAAAGAGGGGCTCCTGGGTGGCTCAGTTGGTTAAGCGACTGCCTTAGGCTCAGGTCATGATCCTGGAGTTCTGGGATCAAGTCCTGCATCAGGCTCCCTGCTTGGCAGGGTGTCTGCTTCTCCCTCTGACCCTCCCTCTTCTCCTGCTCTCTCTCTCTCTCTTTCAAATAAATAAATAAAATCTTTGACAAAAAAAAAAAAAATTGAGCCAAAGACCTTAAGAGACACCTCATCAAAGAAGACATACAGATGGCAAATAAGCATTTGGAAAGATGCTCGATGTTATATGTCATTGGAGAAATGCAAATTAAAAGCAACGAGATTAACAAGGAGATACCACTATACAACTATTAGAAGGGCCAAAGTCTGGAATGCTGATGAAGATGTGGAACAGGAACTCTCATACACCACTGGTGGAATGCAAACTGGTACAGCTACTTTGGAAGATGATTTGGCAGTTTTCTATAAAACTAAACATACTCTTACCACACAATCCAGCAATCGCACTCCTTGAATTTACCCAAAGGAGTTGCACATTGATGTCCACACAAAAACTCATGTATGGATGTTTATAGCATCCTTATTCATAATTGCCAGAACTTGGTAGCAACCAAGATGTTCCTTAGTAGGAAAGTGGATAAACTGTGGCACAACCAGACAATGGAATAATATTTGCACAAAAAAAGAAATAAGGTGGAACCTTATTACTAAGAGGAAGGAGCCAATCTGGAAAGGCTACATACCGTATCAGCCTAGCTGTATGGGACATTCTGACATTCTGGAAAAGGTAAAACTATGGAAACAATAAAAAAAAAATCAGTGATTGCCAGGCGTTGAGGGCAGGGGGACACATAAGCAGAGCACAGAGGGTTTTTAGGGCAGTGAAAATACAGTATGATACTGTAAAAGTGGATACAGGGCACCTGGGTGGCTCAGTGGGTTAAAGCATCTGCCTTCAGCTTAAGTCATGATCCCAGGATCCTGGGATTGAGCCCCGAATCGGGCTCTCTGCTCAAATGGAGGCCTGCTTCTCCCTCCCCTCCCCCTACTCGTGATCTCTCTCTCTCTCTCTCTCAAATAAATAAATAAAATCTTTGGGGCGCCTGGGTGGCTCAGTGGATTAAGGCCTCTGCCTTCGGCTCGGGTCATGATCTCAGGGTCCTGGGATCGAGCCCCGCATCGGGCTCTCTGCTCAGCAGGGAGTCTGCTTCCCCCTCTCTCTCTGCCTGCTTCTGCTCTCTGTCAAATAAATAAACAAAATCTTTTAAAAAGTAAATAAATAAATAAATAAATAAAATCTTTAAATAAATAAATAAAAATAAAGATGGATACATGTCATTATACATTTGTCCAAACTCAGAGAACATACAACACTAAGAATGAACCATAAGGTAAACCATGGACATGACACATCGTGTGGTTTGATCAATAGCAAAATGTTCTACTCTGGCGGGGGATGTTGAGAATGGGGAGGCCATGAATGTGTGGAGGCAAGAGGAATATAGAAATCTCTGTACCGTCCCCTCGTTTTTGCTGTGAACGTAAAACTGCTCTAACCACCCCCCAAAAAACTAAGTCTTTTTTTAAATTTTGCAGAACAAAGGTCAAAGTAGAAAAGACAAAACTGTAGTGACCGAGAACGAATCAGTGGCTGCCAGGTGTTAGGGGTGGGAGTAGGATGGGAATGTAATGGAATAGCACAAAGGAGTTTTTTGGGGGGTGCTGCAACTGTTCTATATGTTAATTACAGTGGTAGTTATACACATTTTATATGGGCTTACAGTATAGTACTGTACCCCAAAAAGAAAAAAGTAAATTTTCTAGGATAATAATTTTGAAAATTAAAGGAAGAGAATGTAATACAAAGGTGTACAGGGTGAAATGTAAATTCTTCCCACCCGTGACCCCAACCTCCAGATGACCATCGCCCGAGGGCATCACTCCTGTATCCTTCCACAGATCTATGCATGTCACAAACAAAACTATGTATGTCTATTTTGAAATACCTACAAAAAGTAGAATACTGGGGCGCCTGGGTGGCTCAGTGGGTTAAGCCTCTGCCTTCGGCTCAGATCATGATCCCAGGGGCCTGGGATCGAGCCCTGCATTGGGCTCTCTGCTCAGCAGGGAGCCTGCTTCCTCTTCTCTCTCTGCCTGCCTCTCTGCCTACTTGTGATCTCTGTCAAAAAACAAAACAAAACAAAACAAAAAAGTAGAATACTATAAAGGCAGTTCTCCTTTTTTCATTTAATAGTAAATCTGGAAGAACTTTTTATTTCAATATATAGAGTTGCCTTATTCTTTCAAAAGATTGCATAGATTTCACTATCTGGCTATTTCTTTGGTTTGTTTTAACTAGACTCTATTTGACAGATGTTTGTGTTTGTTTTTGATGGAAACATGGCCATAAGTCTTCATTCCTCCCTCCAATCCAGGCCCCTTGGCAATGTGATTTGAGTTTCTCAGATTCAGAGGTATCATCTTTACCCTGCCTCTTTTTTTAAAACTTTTTTCTAAAGGTATTTATTTATTTATTTATTTGACAGAGAGAGAGAGAGAGAGAGAGAGAGATCACAAGTAGGCAAAGTCCAATGCCGGGCTCAGTCCCAGGACCCTGGTATCATGACCTGAGCCGAAGGCAGAGGTTTAACCTACTGAGCCACCCAGGCGCCCCTACCCCACCTCTTGATCCTGGGCTGGCTCTGTGGCTCACTTAGGCCAGCTGACCACAGCAGAAATGACACTGTGCTAGTTTAAAGACCAGGGAGCCTGCCCATACGCATTTGAACTTATTCTTCTGGAACCCAGCTTTCACCATATGAACAAAACTGGGCCAGCCTGTTATGTGGTGAGAGACAGAGGCCCAGTCATCCTTGGCACCCCAGCAGGCAGCCTGCCGCTGACCACAGTTGTTCAAGAGAACCCAGGTGACACTAAAGAATTACCCAGCTGATCCTTTGGCCAAAGAGCAACAGTTAATGATTACGGAAAGCCACTGAGTTTGGAATGGTTTGTTACAAAGTGGTAGGTAATTGATACATTTGTTGTTTCATGTTTTGTCCTTACAAACAATGCTGCAATTCACCTTCTTGCACGTATACCTTTGCATGAGTGAGCTAGTATCTCTACAGGATTTGTTCCCACGAAGAAATATTGCTGAATCAAAAGGTATGGGCTATTATGATAGATATTGTCAACTGTGTTTCATAGAACACAATTCATACCAGTTTATACTCTCACCCACACACCGACATTATATTAGAGGGCCGATTTCTTTATACCTGTTCTAAAACCAAAAGTCAAATTTTTGGATCTTTGCTAGTCCACACACGAGAAATAACATCTCAATGGACTTTGCATTTTTTTTCACAAGTGCCATTGAGTATTTTCTCATATTATTTAAAAAGCTACATAAATGGGGCGCCTGGGTGGCTCAGTGGGTTAAGCCTCTGCCTTCAGCTCAGGTCATGATCCCAGGGTCCTAGGATCAAGCCACGCATCGGGAATCTCTGCTCAGCGGGGAGCCTGCTTCCTCCTCTCTCCGTGCCTACCTCTCTGCCTAGTTGTGATCTCTCTCTCAAATAAATAAATAAATTCTTTAAAAAAAAAAAAAAGAATGAGGTACTATCAGGAATGGGACAGTAACATAATGCAGATGAGGTAGTACAGCTTTGGAAGGTAGGAGTGGAAAAGTAAATTGAATTACTACACCGTCAGAAGAAATAGGCTATTGGGTGATGGACATTGGGGAGGGTATGTGCTATGGTGAGTGAAGTGTGTAAACCTGGCGATTCACAGATCTGTGCCTCTGGGGCTAATAATATATGTTAATAAAAAATTAAAAATTTAAAAAAGATTTTAAAAAGAAAAGAAGAAATAGGCTAATTAAAGGCCTGAGATGCCCACATGTCTGTGAATGGAATATAGGCCATAAGAAGGGAATCTGCAGTTTTAGTCAAGAAGACAATGGTGTAGGACCCAGATGTGCAGGACTGCAAAAGAGGAACATACAGCTGCTCAAAAGAAACAGATCTTTTTCCAAATCAAAGAGCAGTTCACCATTTTTGTGTCAAGAAAGGCTATACCTAGTTTGGAAATCCATGATTGGGAGATAAGAGCAGAAATCCATGATTGTGACATAAGAGCAAAGTGATACAACTGATAGTAACTAAAGAAACAAGTGATATGATTATAAGCTCAAGGAGAAAACAGACTCCAGGACTCTCTGCCAGACGGTGAGTTAGCAGTGGAAAACATAGTATGGAGTTTGGAGGAATATATCTCAGAATTTGGATTTTCTCCTTGAAAAGTTCCAACATGCACTCGTTCTCTCACTTGGTTTCCATGGGTGGGACAACGTCTTTTCAGCCGTCCCAGAAGATGTTCTTGATTCCCTTTGGAACATCCTGATATAGCTGGTCTCTTACAGCTGGAAGAAACAGAAACTTAATTCTGGCTAAATCAAGTATTGAAGGGTTATTGGAAGTTTTAAGAGTCACTTAAGACAGATAAGATCTAAAAAAAAAAAAAAAAAAAAAAAAAAAAAAAAAAAAATCCAGCAAGAGTTCATGGACCTCCTCTGAAGATTTGTGTCAATAATGAAACTCAGTTACTCCTCACATGCCTATTTCTCCCCGAGCATACATGATCCTCCTCTAGATACTGGCTGATTTCCTCGCCTTCTATACAAGTACATTTCAATTTTTGTAAAGATTTTATGTGTGATCAAAAAGAAAGTGTTCTTGGGGCACCTGGGTGGCTCAGTTGGTTGAGCAACTGCCATATACTCAGTTCACTGTCCTGGAGTCCCAGAATCGAGTCCCGCATGGGGCTCCCAGCTCCACAGGGAATCTGCTTCTCCCTCTGACCTTCTCCCCTTTCATGCTCTCTCACTGTCTCTCTCGCAAATAAATGAATGAAATCTTAAAAAAAAAAAAAAAAGAAAAGAAAAGAAAGTGTTCTTTGTTAGGTACAGATCTCTATATATGTCCATGAGATCAAGCTTTAAAATTGTATTATCCAAATCTTCTATCTATCTATCTATCCAAATCTTCTTGGTCTGATTAATCTATTATCAAAAGAGACATGTAAAAAGCTACCACTACAATTATAAAATAACAATTTTCTTAAGTCAGTCCATTTTTCTTTATATATTTTGAGGCTAGATCATTGATGCGTACATGTTCAGAACTGTTATTTTCCTAAGGATTGGGACCTTACTGTTATGTATCTTCACCTTGATCATTTTTCTTTTTGCCTTCAATCCCATTTTGTCAGTCATCATTCTAGCTCCACCATCCCTCCTTAGGTGGTATTGTCCTTTACATTCAACTTTTCCTGCCGACTAATATTTTAGGTGTGCTTATTATGAAAATATCAGTGGATTTTGCTGTTCTCCCCTTAAAACAAACTGTTTTGTAATTGGCAAGCAAATCCAATTATAGTTAATATGATTACTGATATATTTAGATTTCTCTCTACCATGTTAATTTTGTTTCTAGTTCACTGATTTTTTTTCTCCATATCTATTTAATGTTCTCCCTCTCTACTGTTAGAATATTGCATATTTCTACTTTTTGAGTGGTTCTCTAAAATTTGTAATGTGTCACAAGCTTGGGTTCTCCAGGAAATGCGGAGATGGAATTAGATACACAACACGATGTGGGGGAAGTAGCACAGTGGGGAAAAAAAAGAGCAAGAAACAGAACTGGGCAAAGAGGAGTCTTCGGATTGTCAAGTAGGTTCAACAAATCTCTACCAGTTCAACATGGAGCTGGGGAGCCCCAGAATGTGGGGCAGTGTGGCAGAAACAGCCACACTCTTGTTCCACCACCTTAGCTCGTATCACTTTGCTCAGTCATTGGCCAGAGGCTGCTCTGAGAGTAGCATGAGTCTGGCTTGACAGCTGAGGTAGATCCTGAGAGGGCTAGGATGAAAGCTGTCAGTTATCCTAGCAGCTGGGCAGCAAGTCTTTTCTAGAAGGAAGTGTTAGGCTATACATTTCCATGTCTGCCTTGGCATGTATATTTGCCTTCCTCGATACCTCTACCCCCTTCCTAAATAACATTAGGGTTTTAGCATTTTAACACAAGTAATTTCCACCCACCTTTTATGTAAGTGTCCAGTAATTACCCTTTATTACACCCTGCAAATGAATCACTATTTTTTTTTGAATCACTATTTTTTTTAAAAGATTTTATTTATTTGACAAAGATCACATGTAGGCAGAAAGGCAGGCAGAGAGAGAGGAGGAAGCAGGCTCCCTGCTGAGGAGAGAGCCCAATGCCGGCCTCGATCCCAGGATCCTGAGACCATGACGAGCCAAAGGCAGAGACCCAACCCACTGAGCCACCCAGGCGCCCCCAAATGAATCACTATTTTTTTAAAAAGATTTTATTTATTTGACAGAGATCACATGTACACAGAAAGGCAGGCAGAAAGAGAGGAGGAAGCAGGCTCCCTGCTGAGCAGAGAGCCTGATGTGGGGCTCGATCCCAGGATCCTGAGACCATGACCTGAGCCAAAGGCAGAGGCCCAACCCACTGAGCCACCCAGCGCCCCCAAATGAATCACTATTATTGTTTATATCATCAATGCTTGTTTAGATTTTTTGTACAAATTTAAAAATGTCTTTGTCCATCACTTTTTCTTCGTGCACATTCTTTCTTCCTTCTTTTTCGATTTTACTCTTCTTGAGGTACATCAAAGTCTTTCAATGAGAGTGTATTAGTGTCTCTCGGTCTTTTTTTCTGAAAATATTTTTATTTTGCCCTCATTCCTAAATGATAGTTGAGCCAGGTATAGAAATTTTTACTAGCATTCTGAAATTTCACTGCATGATTTGCGGCTTCTGTATTACTATTGTGAAATCTGGTAACAGTCTAATTATTCTTTTGTAGACTGTGCTTGTTACTTTTAAATACTTCCTTTTAGTCTCCAAAGTTCTGAATTTTTACCATAATGTGTCTTATTGTGGAGTTAGTTTAATTTATTCTGTCTAGAGCTCATGTGGTTTAAGAATCTATGATTCATGTCTCTCAACTCTGGAAAATTATCAGTCATGGACCCCCTTAAACATTGAGTCTCCTTCATTCTTTTATTTTTTTTTCCTAGAAATTCTGTTCAATATATATTGAAATTTTTTAGTCTATCTTCCATGTCTCTTAACATCTTTTTAATATTTTATACCTTTTTACACTTTGCAATGAATTCTGGATGATTTTTTCATCTCTAGCTTTCAATGTATTTATTCTTTTGTATAAATTTGCTGTTTCATATAATTATTAGGTTTTAATTTCAGTGACTATATTTTTCATTTCATATGCCTACTATATTTTTGTCATATTTTGTCATATCTCTTTTCTTGCATTTTTTATTATTTTACTTATATCTTTAATCATTTTAAGCACACATTTTCAAGAATTTGTATCTAATATTATATTTTCCAAAATTCTTAGTCATGTCCACTGACACATGTTCATGATGGATTGTTTCCTTGTGAGTTTTTAATTTTGAGCCCATATTCAGCAGACCTCCATCTGTGGAAGTCTTATAAAGCTTGGGATGGGAGTATGTCCTTTCAGTGTTATTTTGTGTTTACTTATACCAGTCTCCCCAGAGGTTATCAGCCTTGGGCCACTTGAGCATCAATGTCTTAACTTGAGGATTCCTGGACCACCCAGATAGTATAAATTAGAACCAAATTCAGGCAGGGTACAGGCTGTGACTACAAATTCTCAAGGGGTACTTTTTCCTATCCAGACCCAAGCCAAAGCAGACAAATGTCTTTACTGGCTCCCTCTGATAATGAGTAGACATCTCTTAATCCATTATTTTACTAAACCTGTAGCCCTCTGTGTGATACAGCCTCCAGGCTTTGTATCCTTTGAGGTTCAGATCCAACCTGGAGCCATTTCCAGGTCTGACAATAGGCCATCCTCCTCCTGAGGCTGCCACGGTTCTTGATCATATACTTACCAGTCTGGTTCTCAGTTTGCTCTTCGGTTTTGGCTCTGTGGACTTCTTTTACTTTTTTATAAGCTCAGTTATGTGTTTAAAAGGGTGTTTTGTAGCAAAAGCATTCCCAAATCATACTAGTTCACGATATTGACAAATTAAATTCTAATCGTCCCCATCGTTTGCTTATTCTGATAATTTTTAACCTGATAATTTCAATACTTTTACTGTCTCTCTGGGCAATATGTCAGCCTCAGCTCCTCCTGCTAAATACCTACATCTCTACCATTCTTTATTCAAACCCCGGGAACCGGTCTTTGACTGAACCAACTCACCCTGTGCGGGCAGCACTCTTCACTCCAAGACTCACACAGACCATGGGCAGCCCATGAACTGGTTGCTTCTGAGCCAGGTCCAATCAGACACCACTGGAGGAGGAGTGGGGCCTCATGGGATAAAATACCATTGCTTTCTGCTGCCTCAAGGAGGATAATTTCCTTAGAAGGTCCTGTGGATACTGGACGTTTCTAACACACTTCCTTCCAGTACATCCAGAACAAGATACCACCATCACTGAATAGGATTTTACCCACGAACAAATGAATAAATGGACAAATAGCTAGTTGCAGAGCTCATGGCCGAGGGTGACGGTTAATACAGGTTCAACTCACAAGGCTGTCTCTAATGGGCTGCTGGTCAACATTTTTGTCAGCATTTTAGAAACAGAGATCAAAGTCGGTTTATAAATTCGATGCATGACACAGAGTTGAAAGAGACAGATAACACATTCCAGAGGCGAGGTTCAAATGGTTTCAACTGATTAGAATAAACAAGATTAAATTTAATAAGGATTAGGTAAAGCCCTGAAGTTAGGTCCAAAATACCAATTGTGAAGCGCAGGATTGCTGTGCCCTGGCTTGGCAGCAATCCATGGACAAAGAACCTGGGGGTTTTAGTGACCGTACTTTCAACCTGACCCCAGCTGGTCCTGCTCAACTCCGACCCACACCCACACCTTTTGGCTTTGAGGAGACACACAGGGCCCACAGAAAAAGAACTCCCCAGTGGTCTCGCACCCATGGGCTCCAACCTAAATTACTTTGCCTCATCAGCCCCACATTTACTCTGACCTCTGCCCATTCTCTTCTAGACCCCAACCCAATCCCTCTCCTTTTATGCACAATCTGGTTGCCTGGACCATCCCTTCGCAGCTCTACTCCTTAGTCATTTCACTTGTAGTCTTTTGAGACTCTGAAAACCACTTCATGCTAGGAACTTCAGAAGAAGAGAAGAAAACATTTCCTCCTGGAGAAGAGACTATGGAAGAGTAATGGGCATCTCCAAATGAAAGAGGGAGACCGCATGTCCTGTGTAGCTCCAGGCAGGTGTATGAGAACTGGAGCAGAGAGATGAGTGCAAGAATCAGATGTCTGTTCAAGACAAGGCATCAGTGTTTCAATTCATGTGCATAAGCACTTACATATAAGGTGAGAGTTGCCTGGGGCCATCCCAAGGAAAGACTTTCCAACAAATAAAATAATTCCATCGAGTTGTAGTGTTGGAGGGGAATCCCTCCCCTCACATCCAGAATACACCAGAGTTGACTTCTGCACTGGAGAAGATCCCTAGACTCTGACCTGCAAGGCCCTATTTGATGGCAAAATTCTGGTTCTATGATACTATTTTCAAGGCAGGCCAATTCTCTCAGAAAAGACCTAATCCCCTTGTATGCAGAAAAGGTAAGAGACCACAACCTGTCACTCCAAAACCATCTGAATGACCCACAAAAACACCTGCAGTGCCTTCTCTACCTCCCCACTTCTCTTCTGGCCCTTTAAGTTAGCCCAACCCATCCCCAGGCTGCACCTGCAGGAGATAAAGGCCAGCTGGAAATAGCCACGGGTGTTCCCAGTCAGTTCCCAGAACCTCCATTCTCTGATTTGGCTCAGATTCCATCCCACCCTCCTCCAATCTCTTGGCTCTGACTTCACCTCGGTTATTTGAACCTTGGCTTTACTTTTCCAAAGACCAGAGAGGTTTTCAAGCCTTAGCAACCATTAGAATTACCAAGAGGACTTGTTAAAACGGATTGCTGGTCTCCATCCCTAGAATTTCAAATTAAATAGGTGGGGGGGTGGACACTGAGGATTTGCATTTCTTTCAGGTTCCCAGGTGACACTGCTGGCGCTGGCCCAGGGATCCCACTCTGAGAACCACAGCTGCAGGTATGGCACAGCTCTCCCCTCTGCAAAAATTCCAGTCTAACTCAGCCGCATGAAATCCTAATTCTGTCTCCTAAGCTACTGGGACCCCAGCCGTCCCTCCAACACCCGTGGTGTCTCTGGAGGCTACAATGAAGGGAAGCCTAAAATTCCCTTGTGGTGCATTCTTGAACCCTAGTCTTTCTTGATCTGTTGTAATGCACATGTCTCAGGAGGTATTTTGCCAGTTTTGTAGAGATAATAAATAGATTTGTAGGGGGTTGTCGCCTGGGTGGTTCAGTTGGTTAAGTGTCTGCCTTCAGCTCAGGTCATAATCCCAGAATCCTGGGATCGAGTCCTGAGTCCTGCACCAGGTTCCTCGCTCAGCTGGGAGCCCACTTCTCCGGCCCCCTCTGCCCCTCTCCCCTGATCGTGCACACACTTTCTCTCTCAAATAAATAAAATCTTTAAATCAATGAATCCTGTGGGAATGTTGTTTGTTACTGGAGAGTGAGCCTGTTAAAAAAAACTAACTCCCCCTAAATCTTCCTAAATTGGGTAAGATCCAGCTGGTGGCCTTATACTGAAGTACCTGAGCAAACAGCTAAGGTAAACAGTAGGGGCCAAATATTAATAACTAAAATAATGCTTATCTTCTGTCAGGCTATGTCATAAGCATTTTGCAATATATTTATTATTTCATTCCTTATAACAAACCTATAAAGAAGATATTATTATCCTCATTTCACTGATGAGAAAACTGAGGCACAGAGAGGTCGGGTAACTTGCTGTAAGTCACACAGCTAGAATGTGACAGAGCCTGGATTGACCCCTACGGTGGGGCCCCAGAATCTGTACTCCCTACTGCACTGCATGACGTGGGGCAACTTGTACAGACTCAGAATCAGTGTCCTGGGTTCAATCTCCTTTTTTTCCTGAAACTTTTTTCCCCCAGTTGGGTGCCAATTTTCGGGTCTTCCACTTCCTCCTCATTACTCTGATTCACCTTGAGACTTGTTCCCATGCCTAAGAACAGAATGTCAGCCTTCAGAAACACATAGATTTGGGGGAGTCAATGGGGAGGGCCTATGACCATTCCAGGCAGACCCAGGTGACCATGAACATATACTGGACTTTATTTGGGGTCTTGACTTCTTGACTGTTTTTCAACAGCTGAGGTGGGAAAGCTAGGAGCACCAGGTTCTCAAGGGCTGTCTCCTAGATGGTAGGCCTTTCTGGAAGTCAGGGTGGGTCTGCGCCACTTTCAGGTTTTGAAAAGATCTCCAAAAGAGGAGCTTATCATAAATGTTGACATTCAGCAAGCAGACACATTTAATGCCCAAATAAACCTACAGTTCAATATCACTGTGAAATTCACAAGACGATAGATTACAGGATTTACTGAAACTCCAGTGAGGGCGCCTGGATGGCTCAGTCATCTGTCTTTGGCTCGGGTTATGATCCTGGGGTCCTGTGATCAAGTCCAGCATTGGGTGGGGGGGGGGGGGTCCCTGCTCAGCGGGGAGTCTGCTTCTCTCCCTTCTTCCCATTCATGTTATCTCTCGTTCTGTCTCTCTCAAATAAATAAATAAAAATTTTTAAATACTAAAAAAAAGAAAAGAAAAGAAACCCCAGTGAATTCAGTGCGCTCCCGCTGAGTGGTGAGGCAGCAGTCTGCCATCTGAGGGTTGAGGACCATGCCTGTCTGGTGCCTCAGTGCCTGTGTGTGAAACCTCATCTGTAGAGCACATCCATCAATCCAGTACTGGGGCCCTACCTCTGGCTCAGACGACTGTCCCTCCCATCTGTGACCGGCCTTGGTGGAGATCCCAGCTCCCTGGAGATGCTGGCCACGGCTCCCACTGCAGAACAGCTTCATCTCCAGTTTCTTGCACAGCCCGGAGCAGCACGCCCCAGCACCTCTGTCGGGCACCCGTCTTCTCTGGACCTTCTCCCTTCTGATCCCCACTGTACTTCTCCCAGCTCCCCATTCACTGCTACCCTAACACTGAAAAGTCATGATGTTCTGGCCCCATGGCCAATATTTTAACTGGCATCGAATGGTTCTTTTGTTTCTTAAAAGATCCCTCACCTCATAGCCAGGAACACATCTCTAAGCCTCTACATTCCTTCCACCTCTGGTTGTGAAACTTGACCAAATAAAAAGAATCCTTGACCTGCCTTTACTGGCATTCCTGACCTTCCTTACTAACAGAAGGGGCACTGTTTTGTTTGAATTTGCTGTCTCGCCTTTCAAAGGGACTGTACTTCCACGCAGACCCCGCTCTTACCTAGCAGGAAGTAAGTGAGGTTGCTGGGGCTCCATCTGAATGCTGGCCCAATAGCTGAACTTTTGCAGGAGTGAGTGCATCTCAGCATACTAAGAGGGCTGGCCGATTAAAATCCAGGACGCCCAGGGTGCCTGGGTGGCTCAGTCGGTTAAGTATCTGCCTTCAGTTCAGGTCATGATCCCAGGGCCCTAGGATCGAGTCCTGCATCAGGCTCCCTGTCTCCTGTCTCTGCCCCTGTCTGTCTCTCATGAATAAATAAATAAAATCTTTAAAAATAAAATACAGGATGCTCAATTGAATTTGAATTTCACATAAACCATGAATACATTTTTAGTGTATATCCATCCCATGCAATACTAGAAACCTTCTTATACTTTAAAAGTACTGGTTGTTTATCTGAAATTCACATTTTTAAAAAAGTTTTATTTATTTGAGAGAGAGAGTGAGAGAGAGAGACAGCACAAGCTAGGGGAGGGGCAGAGGGAGAAGCAGACTCCCCCGTTGAGCAGGGAGCTGGACTACAATGCCAGGCTCCATCCCAGGACCCCGGGATCATGACCTGAACCAAAGGCAGACGCTTAACTGACTGAGCCACTCAGGAACCCCTGAAATTTACACATTATTGAGTGTGATGTGTTTTTATTTGCTAAACTTGGCAAAATCAAGAAGATATCAAGTAGTCCGGTTAAATAAGAGTTCTATGAGAATATTAAAATATTACCCAGAAGTACAAGCATCCTGCTGGCCCAGCAAATCTCGTGCACCTTACACCTTGGTCAGGAGCAGGAAGGCGTGTGATTCACCAACGCAAGAGATCCAGTGGAGGAGAGTTAACTTTGCAAAAGGGCATCATGATGCTGCTCAAATTTTAGGAAAGAAAAAGACAAAATGGGAACTATTCCTAAGTGGACTGTTAACAAGGTCTACCAATCAACAAACATCCAAAGGACAGTGTGGGGCGGGTGAGAAGAATGATTTTAGAACAAGGAAGGTGAGATTGATAAATCTCTCTTGCATCATCATTTTCCCAAAGACACTTTCCTAAGAAAAGCCAGCAGAGACTGGGGAGATCTCCAGGACTATCCACTGCAAGGTGTGCGGCAAAGCCCTTTACAGCATCCCCTGCCCATCCTCAGAGCCTCACAAAAAACTCAAGTTTCTCTGGGATACAGACATCATCTTCAGAAGGTCCTCAGTAGAAAAAGCGTGGGATATGGTCAACGAAGCCTTTTGCCATTTAAATAAGCAGCGACAGTGAGGTAACTGCCCTGCGGGTGAAAAGGGGAGAAAATTGGCGCATTAGAAAACATTTTTTCAATTAAAAAAAAAACGGTTATCGGAAACATTCACCAAAGGATCTTAGTCAAATGAAGCAATAGTTTTAAGGCAATAATAACCATACTTTTGAAAGCCAGTGCTGATTATCAGGTGTATTAAAAATGGCCTTGGGGAAATCTCCGTGCAAATATTTCTTTTTTCGTTTAATTTCAAAGACTACTTAAAAGGAAAAAGGGAGGACGTCTGATGTAGTAAAGTAGCAATCATTTGCACCTGGGCAGCCTATGTTTCATCCCAGAATCTGGAGCATTTTGTGCCCAGATGAGAGAGCCTGTGTGTGCACAGGGAGCGGAGGGGGTTGGGGGGGTGGCCAGGAAGGGCACAGTAGAGAGAAAAGGTGCCTCTGCCAAGGTCACATGGAAACACAGGTGGATTGGAGAGTGCCGCTCCCACCTGATTACAATCACGCAGCCTCCCTACTCTGAAGGGAGTCATGCTATGGGAGGTCCGGTGTAGCTTCAAGATCACAGCCTCTGTGGCTAAAGATAAGCCAGTGAGGGGCACCTGGGTGGCTCAATGGGTTAAAGCCTCTGCCTTCAGCTCAGGTCATGATCCCAGGGTTCTGGGATCAAGCCCCGCATCAGGCTCCCTGCTCAGCAGGAAACCTGCTTTCCCCTCTCTCTCTCTCTCTCTCTGCCTGCCTCTCTGCCTACTTGTGATCTCTGTCTGTCAAATAAATAAATAAATAAATCTTTAAAAAAAAAAAAAAAAGATAAGCCAGTGAGACCATGGCTCAGTTTCCCGAGCGCCTGCATATGCACAGCGCTGTTAGGCACAGTCAGGGAGGAAGAAGGTGGATAAGACCCAGGTCTACCAATAAGCAGGAGACTAACTCACAACACTCTGCAGAGACGTCATCCATCAGCAAGGGTATGAAGGAGTCTATAGACCTTCCCCTGTGTGTCCACGGGTCAGAGGGATTTAGATAAAAACCCGGAGCATTGCACAATCTGTCAGGACACCCCCTATTCTTTCCAACTTCTTTCTTGATCTGAGAACTAGAGGATTCCTGCCTTTCCCCCATGAAAAGCAAAGTAAGCTTATGGCGGGCCTCCAAGCTGTTTGCTAAAAACCAGACACTTGCAGTCTCCTCCAAGAAGTTCAGAGAGATTCTGGTTAGTATGTCCCCACTCTGTTTGTGTTTTGCTGGTTGCTCACCCCACCCGGCGCTTTTTCCAACCCCCCTTTTCTTTTCTTCCTTCCCACAGAAGAAAAACGTATGATTAGACGTTAAGACGAGAGCAGAGAACCTCCCGGATTCTCACGCATTTCACTGAATTCTTGGGACAACATGGCTCAGGTTAGGGCTGAACCAGAGCCCTAACTCCCTAATAGGGAGCCTCCTCCCTGGGGAGAGAGGAGGGTCCGACTGATCAGGAGAGGACTCCAGGTGGGCAGGTCCGCCCCTGAACCTCTAAAGGTTTACGGAACAAAGGATCAGACAAAGGTCGGGCCAAGGGCACCTGTGATCTCTCACTACCGCCACGACAGCCACCGGGCAGTCTGGGTTTTCTAGGACAGTTCCAATTAAAATGTTGTGTTGAACCCCTAAAAAATCCAAACAGCGTGGCAGTGGTAACATTTCCGTGTCCAAACCTCAGTTTCCAAACTGCGTCCTCACACTGGGAATTGGTACGAAAGTGTTTATCAGCCCATATGTTCTGGCTGGGTTTCAGAAACTGGGATCACTGGAGCTAAGGCTGATTGGGAAGGCGTGTTTGGTCTTCATAATGTCCCCCTGCCCCTTTTCAGCGGCTTCCTGCCGCTTGCTGCCCACCCACTCCATTACCTCTGTCTCCTCGTTGATGAAAACTGCCCCAGTTAGGACCCTGCGAGCTCATCCAGAAGCTAAAAGGCTGAAGCCCACCTCGGACTATTTGCATTTTCACTTTAGGGCGAAACCCTAACAAGCAATTGGTGGGTTTAGCAAACTGTATGAGAATATGGGGAAAGGAGCATGAGGGGTCTCGGTGGAGCCCCTTGAAGCTGAGTGCCTCCCCCACCCCATCTATCTGCCCTGCAGGAGGCCTCCCGCCTCTAAATGGCGAGGTGGGGAGGGGAGAGGAAACTTTAGTTGCCCCAAAGGGGATAGTAGGGATCAAGTAGGTAAAAGCATCTTTCAATAAGTGACCAAAGTGGGACACCTCCCCACCACACCCCCAGCAGCTGCATGTCACCCTAATAACCTGGTCTAAAGACCACTCGGTGCTGGCTGCAAGTCCAAGGGTGAATCTGAAAACTGCACAGTGACTGACAGCAGGAGGACTCAGCCCACTGGGGCACCAAGCTACCCACCGGTAATGGTCTCCAGGTCACAGGAGTCACAGCTTCTGGGGCCTTGGGTCACATCTCAGTCGAAGACTGTGAAAGCAGAGGTCTGCTATGGCCCATCTATAGAACGTGACTCCTGAACCCTGCCCAGACCACAGCCTCACCCAGCAGGTGAATCTCGCTGGGCCCCACCGACCTAAAGTCATACCCCACACTGCCCAGGGTTGGAGGTCTAGGTCGTGAGCAGCCCTCCTCCCCTGTGCTCACTTCTTCTCACTCTGCTTGCTCCCTGATGGAAGCTCTCTTGCTTCTATACCTCCAGCACCCAGCCAGGGTCCCCTCCTGTTCTCATGTTGTGATTCCATCCTCTTGGCTTTCGTGTTCTTGGCTATTACCATGCTAATTCCATGGGAAGATATAACCGTCATGACCTGCACCTATTGCAAGCCCTAGAACACGCTGTCCCTATGTAGAGTCCCCACAGGGAGGTGTGTGGGGTGAGCCAGAAGAGAAACCAAGAAAAATATTTCCTCGCTTTGTGCTTCTTTCCACCACAGAGTAGAATTCAACCTTTTCCAATCCATACTCTGGTACAACAGAATGAGTGACAGTCTTTGAAGAAAATCACCACAGAAAGCTATCTCACCCTCAGTTTTTTTTCTCTGGCTTCTCCTTCTATGGACAGATAGTTCCACAATTAGGAATTAACTTGTTTGCCCTTTTTTCTATTAAAAGGCTAATAGGCAGGGAGAAGGTAACAGCAGTAATTTGTGTTTCAGGACAAATGTACTTATTCTGAGAACACACTTTGATAGAGAAAGAATTGAAGAGAAATAATCTGAGAGTAAGGAGTTGGGAATGGTTAAGAGAAGCCTCAAAGAAGGAGAAACAACAGCAGAATAGAAAGATGGACGGGAGCCCAAGCCACACTTGCCCTGTCCCAGAGTTTTGTACAGGCCAAGTGAATCTGAGCCAGGTCTCAAATCAGCAACAGGCAAAAGGGGAGGGATCTACTAGAACAAGTTCAGGCCTTGAACTCAAAGGCCTCCTTGAGTCCACGGACAATGTAGGCACCAAGGATGCAAAGACCCAGCCTCCTGCCCTCAAGGAGCTCGCAGTCTAGTTGGGAGAAATGCGAAGGGTATCAGTGTTCACGATACAGTGCTTCACACAGAGGAGGGGCATGGTGAACGGTAGGGGACATGATGTAGCCTGGGGGAGGGGAAGGGTCAGTCACAGGGTTGATTAATTGAGAGACAAGTAAGGAGTCTAGCAGGACAGGGAAAGGGAACGATCTATGCTAAGGCTCATGAGAAAGCAAAATTCTCCTTAGCTGGAGTATAGGGTCCTTAAGGGGATATGTTGGGAGATGAGGCTGGAATCTGAGAGTCAGATGCTGAAGGTCATGCCCTGACTTTTGAGCTTTCTTAGGGGAGCACGAGGAGCTACTGATGAGTCCTACATCACAGTGTGTATCTGGATCCTTCACTCTGAAGGCAGCAGATGATGGAGCAGAGGGAATGAGATCAGACACGGGGAGGCCAGTGAGGAGGTGACAGTAATAGAGGAGATGGGAAGGACGGACCCAAAGCAGGGGCAGAGGGCACAGAGAAAGACTGGGAAGCGGCATCCATGAGACCTGAGGACCGACGATGCAGGGGCTGAGAGAATGTCAGGGGATGAAGACAATGTTTGATTTCCCTCAGGGCCACTGGTGAATGGTTACCTCTCTGTTGAGAAAGAGAATGCCGGGGAGCCATGCGGGGCTTAGGCTTCAAAGGCTGCAGGTAAGGAAAATCTCCTTTGGTCAAAGCTCTATTTGAAAATCCCTTGGGTTGCCCATAAAGTCCAGCTGCTTTGGTTGAATTAGAGAACTTCCAGGGCCTTGTTATACATGACCTTTCAACCCCAGAACCACCTGATGAGAATGCTGCTTTTAAAGGCAATTCTTGAGTCCCATCGAGCCCCTGTCCACGTGGGTGGCCCGTGGTCACCTCCCTGGAGCCGGCTCACCCAGCTCTCTCCAGCACCACGCACCCAGTCCTGGCTGGAGCCTGGACTAGTGGGGTGGGACATGGTAGTGACGAATGTCCTGATGATACCCCCAACGTGCTCCCCACACCCCCTTTCCACACAATCAACACCAGCCCTTGCAGTCAGCCAGGACACACACACACACACACACACACACAACCAGAATCACTCTCAGCATGGACATCTGCTCACTACGTGAGAAACACGAGGAACCAGGCCCCCTGCCGGAGTGGAAGAGCCCTGCCCTCCATCTCATCCTCTCTCCGAAATTTCAGATGGAGGTAGAACAGAGGGCAGAAACGCCAAGCTCCATTTAAGTCAGAGGTTCTCAACCTAACGGAATCACCCGGGAGACGGACACCAGACACCTGCCTCGTCCCCCCACCTCCCACCAGAACCCCCAGGGTTCTGATTTAACCCTCTGCAGCACAGCCCCGGGGCAACCAGATTACTCAAAGCCCCACCATGATGCCAAGATGCAGACAACGTCTTGAAGCTCTGGTTTCAATTGTTTTCTTTCCTCAACGCATCCCTTGAATTCCTACGCATTAAAAGACAACAACTGATTTCAGGGATGGAATCTGAACCATCACCCAGGGGCTCTGGGTGATGGCTGGAGCTTCAAACAAAGACATCCTCTGCCCCCCTGTTAATGATCCCTCCGGATCTTAGAAATGTTTATCCCAGCAGCCCCCGGTCCGGTCCGGCAGTGGCTCCTGATTGCCGGGTGCGCTTGCTGGGATGGGGAAGAGACTCTTCCAGACAGTAGTTCCAGACAGCTTGGCTCTGAAACCCAAACAAACAGAAAATAGTCACTCTGCCTCCCAACCTGTTCAGCACCGGGGAGGTGGCAGGGTGGAGATCAGGGGAAGATTTCAAACAAGGGCAACATTTACTAGGCTTTTCCAACGTGCACAAGAATAGTTATTACCGCAAATAGCCATTTTGGCTGCTACGAGTCTGTAATTTCAACCTCTGAAGTAGCATGTTCTCAGAGCTTCTGGTATCTCATTTTGTTGATGCAACGAGGAAAATCCAGGGCCAGGGCTTAAGGCAAGTTCTCACCCCGCAGCTGTTGGTGCCCTAGTGATTACTAAGCTCTTCAAAATCAAGCTCTGAGATTTTATAAGGAGGATGTTTCAGAGCCCAAGTTAGGGTTTAATTGTTCTTTTTCTTGGCATACTGTAATCTGCACACCCTCCCCTTGAAGTGTTCATTTCTCTGGGCACCTTCCTCGGAGCATCTTTGAAACTCAAACCCCGTGAATCCTGACCCCTCAGAGGCAATGAAAATGGAATCAATTTACCCATGAGTCCAGCTCGGCCACCAGAACAGAAGTGATGCACTTGTCCAGAGTGGGGGCCTCCGAGCTTAGCAGGGACCCCAACAACTGCTCCAGTCTAGACACGGGCAGGCTCTCCCCATGAGGGCCCTAGGGGAAGCTGAGGTGTCCCCTAGTCTCAGCTTTCTGGGGGAAGAAGGGTATATATCGGTCCCAGCCATCTGTACATTCAAATCCAATGAGTTCACCAAGCCCAGGGTGGGGGAAGCCTGACACACCAAATGAAAACCCAAACCCTGAGGGGAGACCGCATATTGGCCCTCATTCCTAGAGGTGCAGCCTTTCCCATTATGATGGCGGCTCTTCTGTGGAAGCCCGGCCCAGCAGCCCCCCAGGGACCCTGGCTCCTAGGACCTTTTGTCAGGAGCAGGTCCACCCCGGGCACACAGCCTCCAGCATTCTGTGCTCCTCTGCTCCTATCCCCACCCTATGGACAGGAGGTAACACTAAGAAGTGTCTTCTAGGGGCGCCTGGATGGCGAAGCCAGTCTGCCTTAGGCTCAGCTCATTAACCGCGGGGTCCTGGGATGGAGGCCTGCACTGGGCTCCCTGCTCATCAGGGAGCCTGTTTCTCCCTCTGCTTGCCGCTCCCCCTGCTTGTGCTTGCATAATAAATACATAAAATAAATACATAAAAATCTTTTTTAAAAAAATAAGCATTTTCTAACTCAAGGATGAGGAACAAGGATCCTCATCTTCGTATTTTGGATTCCCCAGATCTCCAGGGGCTTCCATGGGCGGCTGTGAAACTCTCAAAACAAAAGCAATTTGAATTCATTGTCATTTAAAAAAAATTAATGCAAATCGTAGAATATTTTGGGGAACTAAAAGAAAGGGAAAATGTCACAAAGTCGACAAAATCGTATCATTCATTCATTCAACAAACACCCACCAGTTGCCAAGTGCCGTCCTATGTCTGGGAGGTGCAAATAAGAATCAGGCAGGGCGCCGGCCTTGGGAAGGTCTCCGTTTGGTTTAAGAGGCAGAGGACTGTCCCAGTGCGTGACAATGTGTGTGCATGAACGACTGTAACAGAGCTACTATGGCTTCTCCGTGGAAAAGCTGTGGGAAAATCGGTAGAAATTCACCAGGACCTAAGAACAAGAAGTGTAGGGATCGATGATGTGGGCAAACCTGCAGTGTGTGTAAAAAGGCAGCACCTTCAAGAATAAACTCCCACCTTGGGGCGCCTGGGGGGCTCCGTCGGTTAAGCGTCTGGCTTCGGCTCAGGTCATGATTCCAGAGTTCTGGGATCGAGCCCCACCTCGGGCTCCCCGCTCAACAGGCAGTCTGCTTCCCCTCTGCCCCACCTCCACCCATGCTCTCTCTCTGAGAGAAATAAATAAAATCTTTTAAAAATAAATAAATAAAATCTAAGAGTTAAAAAAAATCAAAGAAGAAACTCCACGGCCTGGGACCTCCACCTGCCTGTCCAGCTGGGCTAACCACAGAACGCCTGCGCTCTGCCAGGTCCAGAAGGAGGCCCCTCTCCTGGCACCAGGCTCCTGGAGTTTCTTCACCGCACATGGCCTCTGTGTGCATATGTCTGATAAGAAGCCGATACAGCTTATGTGGCCCTGAAAGTCACAGACGTCATCCTAAGCAGAATGCTAAAAATAACCTCCCCATCTGCCGCCTGCCATCTCACCTGCCCAGACGGAAGTTAGCCAGGTGGGCCTCGTCAGAAAGCAGGAACTAGCAGGCGAGGACTCTGGCAGCTTTGCAGTCTGACTAACTATCCACTCGTTTCCAGGCCTCTCAGCAGGCAGGAGAGTTTGGCCACAGAAAGACACTGGTCTCAGAGAATTCTCAAAAGGGGAGGGGAGCAATCGTGTACAGGGTATCCACACTCAGTCAGACAATGGGTCCGTTGCTTCTCGAATGTTACCGTTAATTCCACTGAGAGAGGAAACTGAAGCTCACAGGTACAAAACCGACATCAACCCCATGCCCACATCTGCCTGCACACACCGGCCCTTCCTGGAGACAGCCCGCCCTCCTCCAGCCAAACCAAGGACCGAAGCTGCTCCTCCCTGGCCAGCCCCTCAGGCCGCTGGGTGTGGAGGGGCCTCCTTCCCCCGCCGCCATCTTCTCATCGTCAGCACCTGTGTAGGCAGACCAGGCCGGGAGCAGGTGTTCACACACTTCCCGAATACTCTTCCTTTAATGAGAATAATACATATATCCTTGAACAGGCAGCACCTTCATGTTGTTTTCCTGGAGAGGTCCTGGCTCGCACGACAGCAGAGAAAGTGAATGTGATAGAAGACACAGAAGAAAAGGAAAAAATCAGGTTTGGACATTAAGTCCTTATAAGTTCAAAAAGTGAAAATAGTAAATTCCTAACGCCTCATTCCACAGACAAGTATCCTACGTAACCCTAGAGTTTGGGGTCCCCCAATGGTAGGGACACAACATTGTGACACTCTGGCCTTGTCCCCACTTCAGAGCCTCTTGCTGTCCATCGGTCTGTTGAGTAGCCCCCTCCTCTGTGCCTGGTTCCCTCGGCCCAGAGTTTGACAAGGCGCCTGCTTTCCCTTCTCTAATTCTGGCCACCCAGTCTCTCCCAAGCCAAGGCAAGAGGAAGCTCTTCAGACCGGTCCTCCAGACTGCTGCCCCATTTCTCCCAAACCTTCCATCCCAGAGACGCCATTGTTCCTCTGCTTTTCAGACGTTGCCAGTCCTGAGTCGCCTCTCCCTTCCCATTCTTCCTGCCTGACTCCTCCTGACTCTTCTCTCTAGGCTTGTAATTATGCCTGTTCAAGAGCATTAGAGTTCAGTCTTGTCTCTCACACAGAACATGAAGGGGGGATGAGCCAAGACCATGTGTGGTTACACACAGAGGGCAGCGGGGTAGACTGGACAGTCAGGAGGGCTGAACAAATCGGGGTAGGTGTGACGAGGAGGCTGGGAGGGAGGCTGATAGGGAGGGCAGAGCTTAAGCTTTGGCGTTAGACCTCACTTTTCCCCCTTACCTTCTGTTTCCCTTTCTGTAAAATGGGTATGATCATAGCTAACTGGAAAAGCTATTAAAAAAAAAAACTAACTTTATGTGTAGTGCTCTACTTATATGTTCCCACATTATTATTCCTTTTTTTTTTCAACAAGTGAAGAAATTAGAGTTTAAAGGTTAAGTAACTTGCCCAAACAGCAAAGCCAGGATCCAAACCCAAGCTAGTCCTGCTTTTAGTTGGCCATCACACGACACTGCCCCCCACTTTACCTCAGACATTCTCACTCTCAGGGGACCACACCTCATCTCAGAAATCATAGCAACTGCCTCTCAGGCAGGGAGTATACACCCCCCAATCTTCATCACCTCCAGAACAGACATCCTTGCTCACTTGACCATTCCCTCTCCTTGATGCCTTGATGTCCTTAATGTGCCAGTTAGTCAAAAACCTGCTGGGTGAATTGCTGCTCTGATACCGCTAGCTAGCTCTCACTGATGCCCTAGACAGGGGCAGTTACAGGCTCCTTGAGAGCCAGAACTCTTTTTTCTGCTCAGCTCAGTGGGGCATGTACTAAGATCCCAACTAAATATACGTGATACATGTACCAAGACAAGGACTGACAAAGGATCAAAGTAACCACATTTCTCATGAACCTCCTTAGTTCCCTGTGAAATCTTGCCGTCTTGAAATGTGTCACCAGCAGAAAGGGTCACTGAGCACCACCCAGGTCCCAAATCCCATTGAATCCCTACTTCACAGGGGCCCCTGGGAGCCTGAGGTATATATCATCCTAGTAAAATGTGTGCAAATCTTAAGTATTTAGCTTTAATCAGAACTTGTCAGTTTGATAAACACAATCTTTAAAAGTAATTTACAGTGAACATAATTTTTTTATAATTGATATTGATGGGGCGCCTGGGTGGCTCAGTCAGTTAAGCATCTGCCTTAGGCTCAGGTCCTGATCTCGGGGTCCTGGGATCGAGCCCCACTTCAGGCTCCCCGCTGAGCGAGGAGCCTGCTTCTCCCTCTGCCTGCTGCTCCCCCTGTGTGTGCTCTCTTTCTGTCAAATAAATAAATAAATAAATCATATATATATATATATATATATATATGTGATATTGATTTGATTTATGCCGACCCTTGCGACTTCTCTTCTACTGTAACTCTTTGTCATACCGTTTAGCCTCAAGTCAGCTACTTCAAGGCATTTACTAATTTTTTCCCCTTTCAAGCCCACCAAAAAAGGCACAAAGTTTTTTTCTTCAAATCTGAAAAAAATGTTTTTCTTATTATAAAAGTAAATCAATGGTGAAAAATTCGTATAATGCAGAAATATTACAGCAAACACCAAATACCTGCTCAGAATCCCTTTCCCAAAGATTACCACTATAACAGGTTGGTTTATAGCATTCTGAGATTTAATGCATATATAAATATAGATATAATTTGTTATCAACTCGATCATCTAAATATGCTCTTCTGAAACCTGTTTTTTCTTTAACATTTAACAAAGGCTATCGTAGATAGCTTTCAACGACCAGATAGATGTACAACATAATCTTCAGTAACTGCTTAATATTCTATTGAATAGATAACGGCCCAGTTTTATTAGCCAAGAGCACGTTGACGGACATTTAAGCTGTTTTCATGTTTTTGCTATTCTAAACAAGATGACAATGGACATTCCTTGAAAGAAATTCCCAGGAAGGGAAGAAATCCCATGCCAAAAGAGTTGTGTATTTTATATTTTGACATATATTCATAGATCACTTCTAGAAAGGAAGCTAATTATGAAGATCCTCTATGAAAAAGCATTTTCCCTGTTTGAGTATCAAGAGTCAAGGAAATAGTAAAGGGCTCCACTCAGTTCCCCGGTCACTTCGCACCAGGAAGCAGATGGGAACATCGTATCCCAAGATTCCAAGGGCTTCCCCTTTCAATTTCTAATACTGTCTTTGCTGATAAAGCCCAAAGACTTTGTGGTTCTTTTCATATTTAGACAAAATGCAAAAGTCTGAAACAATCATAAGACAGTGTATGGTACTCACAGAGCGAGTCTGGCATGTGAGCACCAGTGTGAGAATGGCTTGGTAGAACCAGCAAAAGTAAAAGGAATACCTCTCCAAGATTCTAAAAGGTCAATTTTTTTTTGTTTTCTTTGACTCCAAGAAAAGCTCATTTCCTGAACCGGGCATTGAAGACCCTACATAGTCTAGCCTTATACCCCCTAAGTAAACACCATTTTTCTCTAGTGAAACAGGAGAAGTTCCATGTCCCTCAAACATGTTGTGTTTTCCTGCTTTGTGTCTTCGTGATTAATATAAAAAGTTGTCAGGGCGCCTGGATGGCTCAGGCAGCTGCCTTTGGCTCAGGTCATGACCCCAGGGTCCTGCTCAGCCAGGAGTTTAGTTATCCCTCTCTCTCTGCCCCTTCCCCACCTCTATCCCCCCACTCACGCTCCTTCCAGCTCACAGCTCATGCTCGCTCTCTCATTCATCTCTCATTCTCTGTCATGCAAATTTGAACGAGAGAGAGAGAGAGAGAGAGAGCGCGCGCGTGCGCACACACGCGCGAGCGCGTGAGCAGTGGGGAGGGGTAGAGGGAGAAGCAGACTCCCTGCTGAGCAGGGAGCCAGATATGGATATGGAACTCTATCCAATGACCCTGGGATCATGACCTGAGCCAAAGGCAGACACTTAACCAACTGAGCCACGCAGGGGCCCAAATAAATAAAATCTTAAAAAAAAAAAAAAAAGTTGTCACCATTTATTGAGCATCTATTATATCCCAAGCATCCTGCTAAGTGCTTTTGGGGGGATGTTTTGGGCAATCCTTAAACAGCAAATCTGTAAGGTAGGTACTATTTCTCCCCATCATACATAGGGAAGAAGGAAACTCAGAAAGGTGAAGCCATGGGACCTGGTGGCCTCGGGCAGAAGCAGGAGCCTACAGCATCAGGGACAAATCTAAAGAGGACTGCATTTCAGTCAGGGCCTGTTAAGATGACAACTGCCACTTGGTGATGGTCCAAAATGTGTTCCAGTGACTCAGCAAATTTTGTAAAAAGAAAGGTTAAATGATTTACCCAAAGCCACACAGCTATTCAAGGGTGAGCCAGCACTGGAAACCATGTCATCCTAATTCCAGCGCTCCTGCTCTCAATCCCTACCCTGCCCCCGAAGCCCCCACTCCCTCTAGCCCCCAGCATTCTGAATCCACCCAGATGCAGCTCCAATCCCATCTCTTCCAGCAGCTCCCCACCTTCAACCAAACAGAAGTCATCAGACATCATTCTGAATCCTTATTGTCCGAACTCCGGAGAGCTTATTGTCCTTGCTAGAGTTCGCGTCCACTTTACAATTTCATTCATTCATTCATTCATTCATTCAACCAACCAGCCTTTTTCAAGCACCTTCCATGGGCCTGCCAGACGCCCAACCCCCAGCACCAGTCCTCAAGGAAGGGACACCCGTGTTGTGTCTCCAACTAGACTGTGATCTCACTGGAGGCAGGAACCTAATGGACACCCTTCCGTAGCTCCCCTAGCCCCCAGCCCCTCACTGGCAACCCAGGAGGCCTACAGCAAATATCTCCGGATTGATTGCTGAGTTGCATGGTTGACAGGAAGGGATGTTCTTCTCCCCGACAATCAGTGCCACCGATTCTTTGCCTGAACCCTGTGACCCGCCTGTGCTGTAAATTCATCTTCCTGCTCTGAGGCATTTCTCCTCCCACTAGGAAGGCTGCTCTGCCTGGTCATTTATCTCTATGTCCTGTCTTCTTGGGAGAGGGACGTGTAGCACAGCAGGTGCCTGGTAATGAGCCCATTAAACCTCCATCTCTGCACTCAGCTCAAGCTCCCGCGCTCGGCGGTATTTGTCTTCCCTACCTAGCAACTGCACGAGAGACGAGGGTCCCCCTCAGCCCCGGGAAGCAGGACACCGGACCTGGAGCCCAAACAACCGGAACTGCCCCCTAGTCCCGCGTCCCCCCTTCCTAGGAACAGGGTTGGGCCGAGGTTCATAGAAAACCGGACCCCAGTTACACGCAGTCATTCCTTCTTCAGATTGTTCCCCTACCTCCTACAGCTCCTCAACACACACAGCCCCTACAGATATAGGTCACCCCCTCCTTCCTGGGCACCTGACATGAAAACTCAGAACACAGGTGACAGAAAAAGCCAAGGAAACTACCTTTCATGAGGGAGTTGGAGAGGATGGCTCCAGGTCCCCATGGTGCCACTTGGGGGTATCTGCAGGACTGACTCCTCTGCCCTCTGTCGCCAGGGCCTGAAACTTCTCATTGAGAGTTGTTTTCTGAGGTGGCCCCACAGTCTCCTGCGTTTTCATTATGTGTGGGCCCTGCAATCAGGTGGTCCTGGGGACATGAGGCGAGCAAGATTCTTCAGGAACAAGATACAGGATAGGACGAGCTCTTGATGGGGGAGGAGTAGCAGGGGGCCGTAAGGGCTGACAGGGCCATCCCTGAGAAAGGACTAGATTCACGGGCCCCCTTCAGGCTATGCAACCCAAGATGCCACAGCCCACGGCAGCTTGGGGAAACTGCTGGGAGGCTGCTGGCTTTTTCCAAGTCACCAAAGCCAGAGAACACTGAGCTGAGAGCTTCTGAGTCTTCCTGTGTCCCTGGGAGGACATCAGAAAATGTCCCTCCCCCCAGCGCTGGGTGTGCACCGGTAGAGCCATGGTAGCTCTTGCCCGCGCTAACACGTTTCTGTCCATCCACCAGGCCTGGGCAAGGCCTCCAGCCCGAGCCATCACCAAGCCAACTCTAAGGAAACTGCTGCTGTTGGCTGGGTGCCTTCCCCCTCAGCAAGCCGGGACTGGGACACCTGTTCGCCACTGCTGAGCCCGCCCCAGAGAGAGTCCACGGAAGGCTCTGTGTGATCCAGAGAAATCCCCACCAAACTCATCCCCAGCAGAAGCCCTGTTCCTGGGGTGCCTGGGTGGCTCAGTGGGTTAAAGCCTCTGCCTTCAGCTCAGGTCATGATCCCAGGGTCCTGGGATCGAGCCCCGCATCGGGCTCTCTGCTCTGCAGGGAGCCTGCTTCCTCCTCTCTCTCTACCTGCCTCTCTGCCTACTTGTGATTTCTGTCTGTCAAACAAATAAATAAAAATCTTAAAAAAGAAGAAGAAGAAGAAGAAGAAGAAGAAGAAGCAGCAGCAGCAGCAGCCCTGTTCCTCCTCTGGGAAAATCAGCCCTTTATTAAAGCAGGGAGTCTGGTGTGGAATGAGAGGGAGGGCTTCTTTAAGGCAAGAACCAGGTCTTTGGCTAGACCGCTTTGCATCCCAAAGTTAAGGCAGGGGTCTAGCCCAAAGTAGCCCTAGAAAGAAGCAGGGAGAGAGGGAGGAAGGAGAGAGACCCTCTTCTCTTTTAATCTCCTTCAAAATAACTGGTCAGATTCCACCAATATTATTTCATTTCTTCAAGAGCGCTAACGAAATTCAAGCGGCCCTGGAAATGGTAATTCTATGAGCTTTCTTCCAGGGAGCTAAATGGGTGGTGCTTGGAGCCTCGTGAAGGCAGAAGTAAAGCAGGCACAAGGGAGGCAGGGTGCAGAGCACTGCTCCTGACTGGGCCCTGGGCAGGAACACACCAGCAGCAGCAGCAGTGGGGAGAGCCCCGTGTGGTCGCATGGTCGTGGGCACTGCTCTGAGGGGCTTCTGAACCACAGAGCTCTGCTTATCCAAAACGGCTTCCTGGGCCCCGCATCCCTCCCCTCTCATTGCCAGTGCCATCAAAGAGCAGGGCCCTCCCCACCCACCCCGAAGGAGGGACAAACCAAAATTCCCAGTGGGTGGGAGGGGATGATGGGGGCTGTGCTGTCTGTCTCCCGATGCACCCTACTGCAGAAGGGCGCCGGCGGGGCCAGGAGATCTGGGAGGAGGGAGGGGCTCGCCAAATCTCACTGGAAATCCTGTCCCACCCCACAGAGCACGACCTCATTAAGAGGGCCTGCTGGAAAGAGGATTAGGCATCACAGTGAGTTCCCACCATGTGGTTGTTACTATCAGTAGTTTTCATCATAATTCAGAACTCGCAGTTCAGAATCGGTGTCCTCTCACCCATTGCAGCTGCCCTGGGAACCCCTGATTTGGGTCAGGCTCCCCCATACCTACCTTTCCACTTCAAATCTGCCAGCTCCTAGGTGCTCAGGCCTCAGGACCTGCCTGAAAGAGGAGTGGAGGCTCCCCTCCCCCAGAAGGGTGGATCACATGCTGGTGGTCCAGGAAGGCCTCAGGAGAGAGGTGGCCAGAGCTGAGCCTGGCAGGATGAGGGCAGGAGCACTTGAATGAGGCAGGGGAGGGGGAGAGCAGCAAAAGCAGCTGGAGATTCTCTGTCCACCTTAAGCTTATGCCCCTGCTCCCCTGCCTGGTACTCCTCAGTAGCCTGGAAGTTTCTCTGTACCTGCCCCAAAAGCAGCCAAAAAGACCTTCCTGGGGATCCGGGGTATCAAAGCGGTCTCAACTGGCCCTAGAATTCCCTCCTAGATCCCGGGGGGTGAGGTTAATGCATCTCTATTCCTCTTCACACTTGCTGCCACCTCTGTCGGATGGCTGACCTCCAGGGTCCACCACCCTCCCCCTCCTGCTCCAGCCTGGATCAGTGTCCTGTGTTGACCTAAGCCTGGGGGACAATTCAGCCTCAGGGAGGCCCAGGAGAAGTTCATCTCAGGGCTGAATGGGGCTGCTGTCCTCACAAAAGAGGACAGGCCTGCAGGTGGTGGGGTCGTGGGGCAAAGCTCCAAGGCCCAAGCCCCTGGCCCACTCCCTCATTCATTTGTTCATTTATTGGCTTTCTGGACAGCTACTGAGCACTTACTAAAGGCCAAGGGCTTTATCTTCACTTTGTTCATGGCCAGAGGTGGGAGATAAGGAGCAGGTATTGGGATATAGGTCATCAGTTCTGTGAGGCACTATAGGGAGGACTGGGAGTTCATGTCCTAGCCCTCAAGGAGCTTATGGTCCCAAAGATCGGCAACATGACAAGGTTGAGGGGTTGGCATGGAAGGCTCCTGGACACAGAAGTGAACAGCTAGCCTAGGGGCTGCAAGCCCGGGTTGGGTGGGCAGGGACACCTAAGCCTGAAGAACAGCAAGATGGGGAGGGTGAGAGCTAATGACAGGGGAAGAACCACAGGCAAAGGGCCAGAAGACCCAGAACCTTCCAGAAGATGGGAAGGCCTAGAACAGTGGTGGTTCTGGCAGCTGGAGCTCAGATGGGAAAGGAGAACACGTCTGTTTCGGGCAGAGTGCAGGCATGGTCAGGTAAACATTTTAGACAGTGCCCAGAGGTGGAGGACCCTGCCTGTGTCTGGTGAGAGGTGACGGACAGCTGAAGAACAGCAGTGGAGGTGAGGACAGGATAGAGGGGCAGATCGGGTAGACCTCAGGAGGAAGGATGGACAGGACACGGTGACGAAGCAGATGTGGAGATATGCAAGAGGGGAGATGACGCCCAGCTTCCAGCTTGGGCAGCAGCGGGGAGGTTAAGCTGTTAACAAAGGTAAGAAGCACAGACAAGGAACAGGATTGTGGGTAATGATGAAAAGCTCCGTTGTGAACTTGTTGAGTTCAAAGCATTTGGGGGACAAGTAAGAGATTCTGGAAAGCTGTTAGATAGTCCTACCTGGACCTCGGGTGTTATAGGTTTGGAAGACAATGGCAAATGCAGTCATACACGTAACTGAGGTCATCCAGTTTGTAAAGGACAACAAGGATAAGCCCCCTCCCCCAGGAATATCATCATATAATAGAAAGGGGAAGGAAGAAAAGCCTAGGAAACGTTGAAAGGAGTGACCAGAGAGATAGAAGAAAAATCGGGGGAGCAAGAGAGTGAATGCATCAGGACTTTCCCTCCATGCAACCAAAAAAGCCAATTCAAACTAGCCTAGGTAATAAAAGCGACTTAAAGGTACATGTCGGGGCTCCCGGGTGGCACAGTCAGTTAAATGTCGGACTCTTGGTTTCCGCTCAGGTCGTGATCTCAGAGTCATGAGATCGAGCCCTGTGAAGGGCTCTGCGCTCAGCACAGAGTCTGCTTGAGACTTTCTCTCCCTCTGCCTCTGCCCCTCCTGCTTGTGCTCTCTCTTTCTAAAATAAACAAATAAATCTTAAAAAAAAAAAAAAGTACATGTATAGGGTCTTCAGTTTCAGTTTGGTTCAGCTGCTCAACAGACTTCAAAGATCCAGCTTCTTCCAGTCTGTTGGCTCTGCCTTCTGCAGGAGTAGCTTTCTTTTAATGCCAACAGCCCAGACTCCTAGGTTTCCTACTGCCCTCTCCAAGTGCAGGGCAAAGAGACCAACACACCAAATGTTCCCAAGCTCATTGACTCGAATTTGGTCACATCCCCACCCCTGAATCAATTTCGGTAACTCTGATCAGCTTATGCCAAAACCATTTTCCCCAGATGCAGAGCACAGGACAGAGCTGATTTTCCACAAAACACATAGAGAAGTAAAGTCCTTAAATAAAAAACAGGGTAGGGACACCTGGCTGGCTCGGTCAGTAGAGCATGCGACTCTTGATCTCGGGATTTAAATTCGAGCCCCAAGTTGGGTGTAGAGATTACTTAAAAATAGTAATAATAATAATAATAATAATAGGGTAATTACCGTATTACCAAAAATAGAATCGATGTTGGGGGTGGGGAATCACAACGGAAAGCATTACAGATAAGAGTTTTTGAGGAGGAAGTGGCCAACAGCAGCAAAAAAAGAGGGAGATCAAGGAACACCTAAACCGGACGAGTATGTTTTGGATGAGGTGGGATGGTGGCAGCTGGAGGGGGATGAGGGTCCATCTGGAAATTCCTCCCGGAAATTGTAGTCCCATAAGGGAGGCAAACCACACATAGGTGTTGGATGGCATGTGCATGCACGAACATGCGTGGTTGTATGTGGGGCCCCTCACACCGCACACTGCACACACAGGACAGCAGCAGGACTGGCAGTGGGCAGAGGTGGAGCGGGAGGAGGGGAAGCATCCTGGGGGTGAGGGCAGTGCTGGACAGCCCCAGCCACTGTTCAGGATAAGTGTCCTGCCCGAACTCTCCTCCCCTTCCCAGCCTGTTCATCCTCGGTGGAGATGCCAGCCATGTCAACACGTGCCCCCACGGACAGGACAAAGGAACTCTTTTTGGCCGAAAGGAAACTGAATATGCACGTGTGGGAAATGCTTCAGGCTCCAGCTGGCCCCACAGGGGGGTTAAGGAGAAAAGTGAGGGTGAGCTCCAGGGGGAAGGAAAGAAGAAAGATGCTCCCCATGAGATGGAGGATATATATATATACACACACACATACATACATATACATATATGCAAGTGGAAGAGAATTTTGCCCCAAAGAGCAGCTGGTGCAGAACAAGATCCTGAGTCTTCATTTGGAGGCAACTCCCTGCGAGGCCGGTCATTTTTCTTCTTGAAGGTGAAGCATTTGCAGTCCCCGCTCCAAGAGCTTTAACCCCCACGTTCTGTATCTTGTGGACTCTGGCTGTTGCCAAATGAGAGATGCTAGACTCCTATCCGCAGGAGACCACCCCAAGCTGCAGTCTTGGCCACGCTTCCTTGGCCCAGGCTCCGGGTTGTGACGGGGAGAGGACAGGCCTGGGCGGCTGGCGGGGTGGAGAATGCACAGGGGAATGGACAGCTCTTCCCAACAGCCCCTGCAAGCAGAGACAGGAAGGGGAGCCCTGAAAAACACCTGATCCTCTGTCTCTGCTTTCTCGCTCAGCACCCTCAGGCCTGGAGTTCCCACCCTCGTCGGACTGCAGGCGGAGAGGAGTTACTGATGAAGCATGTTTCCAAAATCATGGCCAACACACAGGGCCCCCAATCTGGAAAACACAAGCCCCCGGCTGACCACACAGCCACACCTGCCTCCGCCCACATGAGAGCAGTGACAACATGCGGATCCCCAGGGTATTGTCCGCATTCGACACTGACGTCCAGGGGAAGCAGAGCAGGGAGCTGGACTTAGCCAGAGAATGCCAAGGTTCCACGCTCTGGCCCTCCTTCCGCCTCAGAGTAGCAGTAGAGTCTGGCAAGAGTCAAGCTAAAGGTCTTGGTCACTATTTTCAGAAAATGCTCTAGGAAATCTCTTCTTCAATCTAAAAACCTCTCCACCCAATCACCAGGAAGGCCACAAGGTCAAAAGCGACCTTTTTGCTCACTCTCCGCCCCTTCTTCCCCCTCACTAAGCACCAAGAATAACTTCCTGCTGGGGGTGAGGGTGGGTAAAAAAAGATTTAATTACAGTTTCTGTTTCTGACCTCGCTCCCCGCACGAGGGCCACCACGTTGCCCTGCCTGGCTGTGGTGTTAGTGAAAGGGCACGGGCCTGGCTGATGACCACCACAGGCCCAGGTGCCACCCAGGGAGGCTTGAGGCGGGCCAGGGGGTCATCTGCACTGCCAAGCTTCCCCTTTCTCACAGCAGTCCCCAGGCAATCCCTGGCACACGCAGAATATTCACTGAGGGTACCTTCTTAAGAACTCTTAAGGCCAAGACAGAAGAGGACTGTAAGTCTGCACTAGAGAAGGTAACCCCCCTGCCTGAAATCTCTAGACCAGCACTGTCACCTCCTCCAAATTCCAAATCTCACCCTCTACCCCCACCCGCACCCCATTCTTTCTGCTCTGTGGCTGTCCCCCAGGACTGCTTCATGCTTAGTGCTATACAGTCCTCAGCAGCATCAAATGGGCCTGCCCTTCACAGCTGATAAGCCTGGGGCACACAGCCTTTCTGGGCTCTCCGCCACTCTGGCCCACCCACCCTCACCGCCAGCTTCCAGAACACTTTTTTAAAATCTAGTATTCACTAAGCCAGCTTTCTGCAAGACCATCTCGGCCCTCAGCCAACCCTCACCTATCCTCTTAAACTCTGATAAGCAAGTGAGGGGGGGGTGTCCTTCTCCCTACAAAGTCCCCCAAACTCCTCAGAGACCCCTTTTAATCCAGTCACCCGATGTTTCTGAAACCAGTGCTGAGCCAGGAAGGTCGTCTATGGAGCCGGCTGGAAATTATTTTTCTGCTTTGGGACCTCACCTACCGGGATTCCGTTAGCTGCCTTTGTTGCCCAAGAATTTGAGTTAGGAATCCCCCCAGGAGGTAGGAGGGGTGAGTAAAATGAAGAAGAGAATAAAAGCTTTCAGACATGGTCCGTCCGTGCCAAGAACAGCTTCGGAGGCTTACAAGTGCTCACAGGACCATCAAAGGGAATCCAGCGCTGCTAACTCTGTTTGTTGACTCGGCGAAATACTTCATCTCAGGGTTATTGCCATTGAAAACATCTCCTCTATCTGGAATCTTTTCTACGCCAAGTGCACAATTGCTTCATTCATGTCTTCAGAGGAATCTGTCACCAAATCCATAAGCTGCCTCCGCCAGTAGGAGGGGCAGGATACCAACATGCCCACTAGGATGAGCCAAGGATGCGGTTCCTGTGTTAATAAAGCCCCAGATTCTCTTCTCTTCTCTAGGCAGCACCGTCCTTCTGCGCCCCAGACTCATCCCAGGCCCCTCCCCCTTATAAAGAATCAAGGGAAGGAGAGAGAGATGGAAGCAAGGACTTCCATCACAATCAGCGTTCAGGGAGACTCACATAAATATAAAACATAAAATATAAATATAAAATACAAATGTGAATACGTGCTCCAACGTGCCCAAGAAAGGAAAACTAACCATACGGTGTGTATGCCTTCTATGCACCAGACAAATGCTATGTCACGTGTTTGATCTCTACAACAACCCAGTGAGGTTGGGCTTTTATGGAAAACGACGCAAGATCACCGTAGCAAGAGTAGGACTTGAAAGTCCCCCAGCTGCTGGCAAGATCTGGGCAAGAACCTCAGCTTGGTATCACCGGTCTCTGTCTCGGGAGTAGTAACCCCAAGCCACCTCCCAGCCCTGTGAAGGAAGCCAAATGCAGCCCAGTGAGTCTAAGTGCTTTCTAATCTGGAAAGCAACATCCAAATGTTAACGGGCTAGAAGTTCATCTCGGGCAGGGAGATCTCTTTCATCTTTGTGACCCCAGCACCCAGATCAGCCCGGATGTAACCTGTGCCCTATTACTGATGTTGGTATGGAATAGAGCGGCACCCAGACCACATCCCATGAAGAGCACAGGGGAAGATTCCCCTTGTCTGTGGGGTTCGGAGGAGTGGCATGCGGCAGACCACCCTGGCCAAAGAACGAGCACCCAGTTCCAGGAACAGGAAGGAGATAAGGAGACACCCTCCCCCACAACCAAAGCTAGCCAGTTAGGTCAGCCAAATCCATTGAGGTCTTGCAGAAAGAGCCTCTCACAAGAGGTAAGAGTTGAACGAATGCCTGAAGAACTTCTCACTTTTCAGGGAGAGCTGAGCCTACGCGTGTTGGGTCTGAGGCAGGCAGAGGGGTGATGCCCTCGTCGTGTCAGCCTTGAAGAAACCCGGTGGCTCCTGACAGAAGGGCAGCCCTGGCACCTGGGTTTGACTAATCTAAGAGTGAAAAAGAGCTCTCAGGTGCTCTGAGCAGGTTTTAATTGGGGGTGGGGTATAGAGAGAAAACAGGGGGGAAAGTTCTAGATCTATCGTTCCTCAGGAAATCCCCATAGACCCACATCAGCCTTGTAGGGAGGAAATCTCCTGCCCCAGGTGCAAACATTGCTGTCACCTCCCAAGGAAGCCTCCTCTACCCCCAGGTGGGGAGCCAGAGCCCTTACCTGGAACGTGCTTTGTGGCCCTAACTGCGTTCTGCCTTTTGTTGCAAGCACTTACATTCCCGTCTCATCTTCCTTACGGCGCTAAGAGCAGGGCATTATTGTTTTTGTTGTTGTTGTTACTGATATTATTCTGTGTCCTCAGCAGCTACCACAGTGCTCAGCGCCTAGCCGAGAAGTGAAGTCGGGTCCAAGCAACGAAGAGGTCAAGGAGACAGAGGGAGGTCAGAGTGGCCTGCTTACCCGCCCGCCTCCTGCCTGGCCCCCCCACTGCCAACTCCAGGACGCAACATGGTCCACTGGGGTGCCAGGCACATGTGGGAGCCGGCAGCGGACAGGGGGTTTCAGGCAGGGCAGAGGATCCCACTCCACAGGGCACAGGGTCTGGCCTCTGCTGGCCAAGTGTGAGGCTGAGCACAGCAGCTCCCCACACACCCTCTCCCCGCCACACCGAGAGAGGAAGCGCCCCAGCCGCACCGCCACCACATGGGCACAGCCATAATTGAGCCTCACTCTTCAGAGTGATTTGTGTGTCAAAAAGACACCGAGGCTGTAAATCGGGTGGTAGGAAGCTCTGTCTCCTGTCTTCCTGCTCAACCGGAGGGAGAAGGAATGTACTGCCACCGGCTCCCAAATCTGGAAAACCGGCTCTGATTGAAAAGGGGACTTTTACCAGGCATGCCCATGGGCCAGTGCTGGGGGAGCAGGGCTCCTGGGCGCAGCCACTTCCTCCCCCGCTGGGGGGCTCTGCCGGCGGGGGCCGGGGGCAGGGGGGGGGCGTTGAGGATGAGACCTGAAAGCCAGGTGCCTAACAGGCCCTGGTCAACAGCAGCTGCTACATCTCTTCCTGGGAGGCTCCAGAGGGGAATTTTCCACTGCCCAGTTTGATTTAGCTCTTGCCTGCTGTGTGGCTGCCTTGGCTGCTCACGGTGAGGAGAGCAGGAGGGTGGGGAGCCTGCACAGAGGCCCTCCATCCCACAGGGCTTCTCTGGCCTAGAGGTGCATGTGGAAGGTGGGGGGGGGGGTGGTTGGTAGGGATAGGATTGGCTTCTTTTCATGGTGCCCAACTTGACCTCACTATTTCCTGAACCTGGAATGCTGGGGTGCCCTGAGGTGCTTCGGGTGGGGATGAGGCTTCTGTTGAGGTAGGGAGAAGAGGGTCAGGGCCCTGGATGCAGGGAGCAGGACAGAAGCCAATGAGTCACCTCCCTTGCTCTGTCCCTCTATTTCTCAGGATGTCTGAGAGATGCCCAGCGTGGGTGAGTGCTCCCTCCCTCTCTCCCTGCCTCTGCTCCTCTGCCCCCTCCCCGGAACCTGTCCCCACACCCCCACCCCCAGCCCTGAGTTACTGATGCCCTCTGGGTTCTGTTTTCATTCCAGGCTGTGGATCCGGTCGTGGGAAGCAGGTAGGAAACCATGATTCTGGGGGTTAAATGAAGAATTATATTTAGTGCTCACAGAAAGCCAAATATTGGGTTAGCAGCCAGGAATGGAGAGGGAAAAAACCCAAAGCAAACAGCAGAGGAAAGAAATTCCTACCAAACAAGGTCCCTATTCATTCTTCCAATCCCAGGTGCGGGGCCTGCAGGGGTGAGACCCACTGAATATAAGCAGCCTGTCCGGTGTTCATGGCTGCACAGAAAGGCGAGGACCCCAGACTTTGATGAGACCTCAAACTCAGATCCTACGCTGCCTATCCCCATGGGACCTAGGAGCTCCCAGCCCTCCCCACAAAGGCTGTCAGCATCTCTCCTGGCAAGAGTAAAGCCATCACAGAGCTCACTAGGTTGGCCCTAAAGCCCTCTGGGAGCCAAGGATGGGGTGAGGAAGGGGAGAGCAAAGTGAAATGCTCCTGATTTGACCTTGAACAAATGATTTCACCTTCCTGAGCCTTGTGTATGGAATGCAGGAGTTGGATTATGATTTCACAGTCCCTAACATCCTATTATTCTGTTTCTGTCTAAAATAAATAATGAGAATAAGAGTGTGAGCAAGACTATGACAGCAGGACCCATCTGTTTCCGTAAGAGCTTAGTGACGCCTAGAGAGATAAGGGGATGTACTCCAGCTCATTCCCCACTCGGCCTTCTGCGCCTTGGCCCTCCACAGAGTAAACTTCCAGGGTCTCAGCTGGCTCTGGAAGCTCCAGACTCCAGTGACGTGCTTCTGGAACCCACTCAGACTGCTAGGAAGTCAGATAACAGTCTGGGCAGGGGGAGGACCACCACACCCAGCCTGGCTCATGGGAAAGCTGAGGAGGACTGAAGTTCAGGGAGAGGTTGAGGGTAAAAGAGAGACAGAGAAGGGGCAGGAGGAGGAGACATTGTAGACCTCCCAAACATCTTCTGCAGGGTCACGGAGAAGGCAAACTTTATCCTCCTAACTCCAAGACTCCTTTCTATCCAGCCACCGAATTATCCAGTTATCCAGCCCTCCTGTGGATCTCTCTGTGGGCAGGGACGGTAGGAGGCTGGATTCTAGGTAATAAAGAACCTTTCATGGGGCGCCTGGGTGGCTCAGTGGGTTAAAGCCTCTGCCTTCAGCTCAGGTCATGATCCCAGGGTCCTGGGCTGGAGCCCCATATCGCGCTCTCTGCTCAGCAGGGAGCCTGCTTCCTCCTCTTTCTCTGCCTGCCTCTCTGCCTACTTGTGATCTCTGTCAAATAAATAAATAAAATCTTAAAAAAAAAAAAAAAAAGAACCTTTCAGAGCAGAAGTTCCTAGTCGGGGGTAAAGGACTGAATTCTGACTAACCAAAAGAAAGAAAAGACTGGAATTCCTTGCCCTGGGGTCTGTCTTTCTCTGTGTCTCTCTTTATTTCTCATTTACTTGACTTTCTCGGCTTCCCACCCCCTTGTTTTCTCAAAGGGGCCCAAGCTGTGGTGGAATCTGGGCACCCACACAGCCTCCTGTGGACAGGCAGTTCGTGAACCCCAAGGAATGCCTACTTGAACAAGACCCAGCCAGAGGGTAGTGCTGTCTACTGGCTCATTCCTCTCTTCCCAGGTTCCAGCCCTCCTCGGCAGGGACTTGAAAGCATGTATCTGTCAGGTGAGCCATGGGACCAAAACCCTGAGAGAGGACATAACAGAGCCAGCCACTAACAAAATTGTGAAATAAAGGGAAGTCCCACAAACCGTTCCTTCCCTTGCATTCCAGGAGCTCAACAAACTGCAACCTCTCCCACCAGTTTTCCAGAACCTGAAAATCACCTTTGACCATCCATCCAATTTGCCATCTCCTATTTCTCTCCCAGCGTGTCTCTCCAATCTCACCACCTTCGCCACCACGGCTTTCACAGAGCCCTGGGCATGTCTCACCCATATTACTGGAATTACCCACTTATCTGGTCACCCTGCCTTTATGTGGCTCTTCTTCATCGCATCCTCTCCAGGTTAGCCAGAGAAGTATTTCTACATGGCATAGGTGTAAAATCACTTCACTTGCCTGCATGTTTTTCTCCATCATCCATCCACTACTTAGGGGACAAAGCCTGACTTTATCAGTGAGCATGCAAAGCTCTCCAGCCGCTCAGTCCAGTCTGTGTGCTACCATTTCCTTGGTCCTCAGCCAGCAGGGCATTCCCGCAACAGGTCCCACTGGACCTCCAGTCAAAATGGAATGGTAAAACTGGCGCAGCCGTGATGGAAAACAGTACAGGGTTTCCTCAAAAAAATTCTTGATGGAACGACCATACGACCGATCCAGCAGCTCCACTTCAGGGTACTTATCTGAAGGAAGTGAAAACTCTAACCTGAAAAGATAGCTGCGCCCCCACGTTCACTGCAGCATTCTTCACAGTAGCCCAGACAGGCCGGTACTAAGTCCCAGGAATGGCCGAATGGATAAAGAAGTTTTGGGATATATTCAATGGAATACATTCAGCTGTAAAAAACAAGGAAGTCCGTGCTCGCTTCGGCAGCACATATACTAAAAAACAAGGAAGTCCTGCCATTTGTGACAACATGGATGGACCGTGAGGGCAGCATGTTACGTGAAGTAAGTCACATGGAGAAATACAAATTCCGTATGATCTCACTTACACGTGGATTCTGAAAAAAAAGCAAACTCGTAGATACAGATGACTGGTGGCTGTGAGAGGAATGGGTGAAGGAAGTCCAAAGGTACAAAATGCCAGTTATGAGACAAATAAATCCCAGGGGTGTAACACGCAGCACGGTGACAACAGTTACTAATACTGTATTGTGTATGTGAAAGTTGCTAAAGGAGTAGATCTTAAAAGTTCTCATCCCAAGAAAAAATATTTGTAACTACGGGTGGTGATGAATGTCAACTAAGCTTATCATGTCCATTTCATGATACATACAAATATTGAATCATGACGTTGGATGCTTGAAACTAATGTTTGTCAATTATATCTTGATTTTTTTTAATTTTTTTTATTTTTTATTTTTTTTTTAAGATTTCATTTATTTATTTGACAGACAGAGATCACAAGTAGGCAGAGAGGCAGGCAGAGAGAGAGGAGGAAGCAGGCTCCCCGCGGAGCAGAGAGCCCGATGTGGGGCTTGATCCCAGGACCCCGGGATCATGACCCGAGCCGAAGGCAGAGGCCTCAACCACTGAGCCACCCAGGCATTTTTTTTTTTAAATGGAGTGTTGAGTTCTCTGCTCCAACCCCAAAGCCATGAAAAATAAAATGTTTTTGAAAATAACCCAGCACACGAACCTGGGCTCAAAAACAAGACAACTGTGAACCAGAAACAGAACAGAGACAGAAGTCACTGGATGGTGCCGTGACTGAGGGCGTTGCTGGGCTCTAGGTCCCAGTGGTAGCCACAGGCTAGGCTCCTATGGCATCCTGGAGACTCGAAGTTCTCTTTTGTTGTTATGAAAGCCAGGAATGTGGTTACCATTGGAAGGGTAGTGACTGCCAAGAGCACCAGGGCTTAATGTTCTCTTTCTTGATCTGGGTCCTTGTTATACAGGGACCTTCGCTTGTGAAAACTTGTGATTAGTGTGCTTTTTTACATGGATGTTATACTTCAATTAAAAAGTTTACTTTTAAAAATGTTTTCCTGGGGCGCCTGGGTAGCTCAGGTGGTTAAGTGTCTGACTCTTGATCTCTGTTCAGGTCTTGATAGCAGGGTTGCGAGTTCAAGCCCTGCACTGCCCTCCATTTTTAAAATGTTTTCCAGGGAGATAGAGGACCAGAGCCAGATCCATGGCTTGAAACCAAGAGCCTCATTCTGGCTTTCCTGTGTATGAAAAGAGGCTGGATAGAGAATCGGTTTGCCAGTCAGCTACTGGGGCCCCTGCTACCAGATGCTCTGGACCAGGGTAGGGAAGTATGGGGGCTAGAACAGAGGATGGTCTTGCAATGAGGAACCAAGCCAAACTGCCCACTAGCTCTGCATCTGCATTGGCATTGTTCTGGCACAGGAGCAGGAACCATGAAAGCAGCATGGAAGATTTTGCTCTGGGGGTGCCTCAGTGGCTCAGTCAGTTAAGCGGCTGCCTTTGGCTCAGGTCATGATCCTGGAGTCCCGGGATCAAGCACCATGGCAGGTCCCTGCTCAGTGGGGAGCCTGCTTCACCCTCTGCCCCTCCCCCCAATCATGCTCACTATTTCTCTCTCTCTCTCTCTTTTTCAAATAAATAAATAGAATCTTTTAAAAAAAATAAGATTTTTCTCTGGAAGCAGGTTAGGAGACTTGGTGGAAGCAACTATAAAAGTACAAACTGCACATTCAGGAAGGGGAGGTGAAAAAAGACAAAAAACAAATCAGGAAGGGGAAAAACTGGTATTCAAAATGCATCTGCAAACCAAAACCCCAAAACCATTTTTAAAAAATGAAGAAAGATGGTAAAATCAGTCAATAACATGAGTCCATTCCAGTTGATATCAATTTATAGAATAATATGGAAAAGGACTGTCGGGTATTTTTACGTTGCTCAAAGAAATAACGAAGGCATAATGTCTATTAAAAATAAGCAAGAAGTATTAGATGAAAACAGATAGAAATGGAACAAGAACAAGTGGGCATAGAAAAAAAACCAGTCTGGGGCGCCTGGGTGGCTCAGTGGGTTAAGTGACCAACTCTTGATTCCAGCTCAGGTCATGATGTCAGGGTTGCAAGACTGAGCCCCATGTGGGCTGAAGCTGCCTGAGATCCTCTCCCTCTACCCTACCCCTCTCTAAAATAAATAAAACAGATCTTTAAAATGAAAGAAAGAGAGCGAGCGAGAAAGGAAGGAAGGAAGGAACCAACCAACCAATCAACCAATTGGGGCAGGGAGAAAGAACCAATTAGAAAGCTTAGATATAAAAAATAGCCCTTGAGGGGCGCCTGGGTGGCTCAGTGGGTTAAAGCCTCTGCCTTTGGCTCAGGTCATGGATTGAGCCCCACGTCGGGCTCTCTGCTCAGCAGGGAGCCTGCTTCCTCCTCTCTCTCTGCCCGCTTCTCTGCCTACTTGTGATCTCTGTCTGTCAAATAAATAAATAAAATCTTAAAAAAAATAGCCTTTGAACTTTTTTAAAGCCTCAATATTCAGGTTAACTCAAGATTGAGTATGGTCAAAGAGAAAAAATGATGAGTTGGAGGACAAAAAAGAAAATCATCCAAATTTCAGTATAAAGAGGAAAAGAGTGAGAAATAATAAAAGACATCAAGACATGAGTAGACTGAAAGACTCTATCTAAAGGAGATCTACAAGAAATAGAATGGGAAAAAATGGTCATATGGTTGTTTTCATTTTGCTTTTCCTAAGTAGACTCCATGCCCAGCATGGAGCCAATAGGGGGCTTGAACTCACAATCCTGAGATCAAGACCCAAGCTGAGATCAAGAGTTAGATGCTTAGGGGCACCTGGGTGGCTCAGTGGGTTAAAGCCTCTGCCTTCAGCTCAGGTCATGGTCCCAGCGTCCTGGGATCGGGTCCCGCATCGGGCTCTCTGCTCAGTGGCGAGCCTGCTTCCCTTCCTCTCTCTCTGCCTGCCTCTCTGCCTACCTATGATCTCTGTCTGTCAAATTAAATAAAATCTTTAAAAAAAAAAAAAAGAGTTAGATGTTTAACTGACTGGGTCAGCCCCAAAGCTATTTTGTTTGTTTATTATCTTTTTTTTTTTAAGATTTTATTTATTTATTTATTTATTTATTTAAAAGAGAGAAAGAGAAAGAGAGAGAGCATGTACCTGCACGGGGTAGGGTAGTGGGAGAGGGAGAAGCAGACTCCCCACTGAGCAGGGAGCCCAACATGGGGCTCCATCCCAGGACCCTGGGATCATGTCCCGAGCTGAAGGTAGATGCTTAACCGACTGAGTCACCCAGGTGCTCCGGACCTATTTCTGTTCATTTCTATCGGTATTCTTACCAATCTTTGTACCAAAGATTCAGAAGGCAGATTAAAGCCTGAAGTCATTTTCTCCCTCCAGCTGAGGCAGTAGGTATCCAGGTACGGTCAGACATAATTTGTGCCGAGTCTGGCTGGACTCCACTGCTTTGCTGATCATCATACTTGTCCCAGGGCTGTAGGACAAGAGTGAGAGCAGAGATTTCTGTAGTTCCTGGACATCTGGACAATAACACCAATTTCCTTACTCTCAGGGCCACAGCTCTGGTGCTGAATCTGAAAGTTAGGCACATTCCCTGATTTTCCTGCTAACTTTTGTTAGCACCCAATTTCCTATGTGAAATCCCTTTCTACCTGTAGTACCCAGGAGGGTTTCTATGTTCCTGACTGATAAAGACATATTGGCTGTGTTTGGAAACATACTTCTTTTTCCCATAAAATAGATTTTAAAAAAAGTTATAAAATAGTAGAGAAGGATTAAAGAATTAGACACCAAGTCCAGAAAGTCCAACATTCAAACAACAGGAGTTCTAGAAACAGAACTCAGGGGAAACTGAGGGAAGGAACTCAACAAAGACATCATTCAAGCAATGATTCCTAGAGCTAAAAGATACAAGTTTGCAAACAGAAAAAGCCCACCTAATGCACAGCACAAAGGATGAAAAGAGACCCATAGCAAGGTACATCACAATAAAATTTTAAAACATTAGGGATTCCAAAAAACTCCTGCAGGGGCATATAGGTGGCTCAGCTGGTTAAGAGTCTGATGCTTGGTTTCAGTTCAAGTCATGATCTTGGGATCCTGGGGGTGAGCCCTACATCAGGCTCTCTCATCAGTGGGGAGTCAGCTTCCCCCGTCTTTCTCCCTCTGCCCCTCCCCCTGTTCGTGCAGTCTCTTTAAAATAAGTAAATAAAATCATAAAAAAACAAAAACAAAAAAACTTCTACAAGCTTCCAGAGAGAGGGCGAAACCAGTAGCACACACAGCATCAAGAATCAGAATGAATAAACTTCTCAAAAATAAAAATGGAATCTAGAAGATAATGCAGCAATGCCCTCAAAATCCTAAAAAATGATTCCTACCATACAACTCCACATTCGGCCAAAGTAACAATCAAACGTAAGGATAGATAAAAAAAAACATTTTTTTAAAAGATTTATTTATTTATTTGACAGACAGAGATCACAAGTAGGCAGAGAGGCAGGCAGAAAGGGGGAAGCAGGCTCCCCGCCGAGCAGAGAGCCCGATGTGGGGCTCGATCCCAGGACCCTGAGATCATGACCCGAGCAGAAGGCAGAGGCCTAACCCACTGAGCCACCCAGGTGCCCCTAAAAAAAACATTTTTAGATGTACATAGAAAAAAATTTTTTTAAAGATTTTATTTATTTATTTGCCAGAGAGAGCGAGCACAGGCAGACAGAGTGGCAGGCAGAGGCAGAGGGAGAAGCAGGCTCCCTGCTGAGCAAGGAGCCCGATGTGGGACTCAACCCAGGACGCTGGGATCATGACCTGAGCCGAAGGCAGCCGCCTAACCAACTGAGCCACCCAAGATGAAAGTTCCTAGGTTGGTGAGGAAAGGAGATAACAGGATAATAGAATGTGTAATAAATGTAGATGTCAGCCAGTCTGGATTGGAGCTGATCAGAATGCTCCAGCAAAGATTTCCTCAGGAAACTCAATGTAATAGACCACTTAATGTTTGAACATACTGAGAGAGGATTTACATAACTGGGGTTGAATTAGTAAAATGAATATAGAACACTAAGCAAATGAAAAAGAAGGACAATCATGAGCTCCTGAGAAAATAAAAATCTGTGCAGAAAGGGAGAATTAATCATAGTGTACGGTGTGGCTATGCTCTGGGCTAACACAGTCACGATAATACGGCTCAGTGTTAACATAGTTATAATATAAATATTTTGTACCATAACTATGATACTGATTGGATTAAGGGACAAAAGAAGATGTGTATGTGGTTGGGGAAAGGCAGTGAAAAGAGAGCTAAAGCCTTATTGTCCATAGAGGGAAGCCTGATAATAATACTTATTTTTTTGCTGAAATATAAAGAGGCAGGAATATAAGCATGTTATTTAGTAATACAGAGGTGAACACCAAAAGAACCAGTTCAAATAATTGAAAAACGTGGCCTCTGCAGAAGGGGAAGTGAGAGGCAGGAAGTAGGGGACTGCTGTTTTTCATAACAAGTCTTACAGGACTATTTAAATTTTTAATTTATATGTATGTATGACTTAAAGATAACATTTTTTAAAAAGAAGAGCAGAAATTAATGGAACAAAAAACAAAGAAACAAATAGACAGGATCATTGTAAAAGGTTGGTCCTTGGGGAGAAAATCATTAAACTGGACAAATCTCCAGCAAGTGTGGCCATTAGAAGAGGAGAGGTTCACTAACAAATGATAACAAGAATAAAAAAGATACAGTCTCTACTTACATAGAAAATTTTCAAAATACTGCAAACAGCTTTATGTATTTGAAAACTCAGGGGCAGCTGGGTGGATCAGTTGATTAAGTGTCTGCCTCCTGGGATCAAACCCCACATTGGGCTCCCTGCTCAGTGGGGAGTCTGTTTCTACCTCTCCCTCTGCTCATTCCCACTTGCCTCTGCTCATTCTCTCTCTCTCTCAAATAAATAAATATAATCTTGGGGAAAAAAAAAAGGAAAGAAAACTCAGATAAAATCAATACTTTTCTAGATATAAATAAATGATCAAAATTGGTGTAAAAATAACTAGAGTCTAAATAAACTATTAAAAATTTTTGCACTGATAATCAAAGGCTTCTCACCTTAAAAGATATCTGGTCCAGACGATATTAGAAACTCATTTTCTTGAACATTTAAGGCACAAATAAACTCTTTTTTTAAAGTAATCTCTATAGGGACAGCGGGGTGGCACAGTTGGTTAAGCATCTGACTCTAGGTTTCAGCTCAGGTCCTGATCTTAGGGTTGAGATCTCAGGTTCATGAGATCAAACCCTGCCTCGAGCCCCCAACAAACTCTGTGCATAGCATGGGGTCTGCTTGGGATTGTCTCTCCTTCTCCCTCTGCCCCCACCCTGTTCTTTCTCTATAAGGTAAATAAATAAATCTTCCAAAAAAAGAAAAATCTCAATACCCGAAATGAGGCTCAAACTCAAACTCACAAGATCAAAAGTCACATGCTCTACCAACTGAGCCAGTCAGACACGCCACAAATAAACTCTCTTAAATGTTTTCAGTCCGTGTGGCAGTTTATTGCTAAATCCTTCTTCTGATAAGATTTTTTGCAAGGCGTAGGATTGCCCACCTACAGGCTACATTTCTCAGCCTCCCTTGAGACTAGGGGTGGTGGTGTAACTAAGTGCTCAGCTTTAGTTATGAGCACAAGTGGCGTGCTACTTCTTCATCATTCACTATATTAGCTCCCAAGGGCTGCCGTAACAAAGTTCCACAAACTATGTGGTTGAAGAACAGAAATGTATTCTCTCACAGGAGAAGGAGAATAGAAGTTCAAGATCAAGGTGTCATCATGGGTGGTTCTTTCTGAGAGTTATATGAGAAAATCCCTGTTTTATCCCTCTCTACTAGCTTCCTATACTTGGCTAGAAATCTGTGGTATTCCATGGTCAATCTCTGTCTTCATGTTCACCTGGCATTCTCCCTTTGGTGTGTCTATGTCTAAATTTCCCCTTTTTATAAAGAAACTTGTCATATTAGATTAGAGGCCCACCCTACTTCAGTATTACTTTATCTTAACTAATCTGTTTCCAAATAAGGTCACATTCTGAAATACAGGGGTTAGGACTTCAACATATGAATGGGGGGAGGGGCATAATACTTACTAAAAGGAAATTGTTTGCCCTCCACTTTCTCTATTTTCCCCTTTCCCTTCTATGGTTAGAACACAGACATAGAGTAGAGACATCTTTGGCCACATAGACAAAGACAAGCACCTTAGGAGAAAACAGAGACATGACTTGGAATAACCTTGGGCCTCCAGATAACTACACGGAGCAGAACTGTACCACCAGCCTGAACCATTCACTTCCAGACTATAAATGAGAAATGTACTTTCACCTTATTTAAGCAACTATATTTGAATGGTGTTTTGATTATAGGGACTTAGCTTTTACCCTAAGAATACAGCTGCCAACTCACTTTATAAGAATCTAAACTCTAATACCAAAACCCAATAAGCACAGAATAAGCAAAACTATTATAAAGCAATAACATTTATGACCATAGATGCAGAGCCTCTAAATAAAACACTAGCAAATTAAATTCAGGGATGGATATATATCCATCCATGAATTTACATTTACATTTACATACACACACACACACACATACATATATACATATATATAAATATATATATGGCATGACTTAGTTATGTTTATCTTAGTAATTCAAGAATAGAATGGTTCAACATAAGAAAATCTATAAAAGTACTCTACTTTAACAGATAAAATAGAGAAAAACAACACAATAGATTCAGAAAAAACATTTACTAAAATTCAATGCTCATATAACTGGATATATAAACATGGAGTATATAGTTAATAATGCGAAGGAATTATTGTTAAATTTGTTTGATCATGGTACCATAGTTTTTTTTAAAGAATTATTATCTTTTAGGGATTCAGACTGAAATATTTACAGATAACATGATGTAATGTCTAGAATTTGTTTCAAATGACATTGAACAGGGAAAAGTTAGCAAAAACAAGACTGACCTCAAGCTAGCAGCTATTGAGGCTGTGTAATGGGTAGACAAAAGCTTATTATACTAGTCTGCCTACTTCTGTGGGTGTTTTAATTTTCCTAGTGAAGAGTTAAGGAAATTCAAACTCATTCATGAGTTTAAAAGAGAATAGGGACAGAAGTCAATGTCCTGAACCTGAGGAAAGCCATTTATCAATCTTAGTAGTCAAGTCACTTCTGTAGTAAAACTTAAAAGCACTGCCATTAAAATCAAGAATGAGAAGATGCCTATGCTTCTACTCAACACCATACTGAAGGTCCTAAGCTATACAATAAATAAGGAAAGAAAGAAGAGGTGTGAGAATTGAGGGTTGGGGAGACAAAACTCCACTTATTTGCAGATTATATGGTACCATATAGAAAATGTAAAAAAAAAAAAAAAAAAAAAAAAACCTGATAAACTATTGTAACTAATAGTAAAGCTCAGCAAGGAAATCTAATAGAAAAAGCATATTTATGGGGTGCCTGGCTGGCTCTGTTGGTAGAGCACACAACTTTTGATCTTGGGGTTGAAAGTTAGAGCCCCATGTTGGGTGTAGAGATTACTTAAAAATAAAATCTTAGGGGTGGCTGGGTGGTTCAGTCAGTTAAGTATCTGCCTTCAGCTCAGGTCATGATCCCAGGGTCCTGGGATCAAGTCCCACATTGGGCTCCCTGCCCAGCAGGGAGTCTGCTTCTTCCTCTGCCTCTGCTCCTTCCCCTGCTCATTCTCTCTCTCTCTCTGTGAAATAAATAGATAAAATCATTAAAAATAAATAAAAAATAATAAAATATAACTTAAAATAAAAGAAAAGAAAAAGTATCCTAATCACAAAAAAATGATCCAGTATCCAGGGATAAATCTAATGAAAGATATGCTTTCTGAAGAAAATTACAAAACATTATTAAAGAACTTAGAAAGAGACTTGAATAAATGGATAGCTATATCGTTTTTACAGATAGGAAGTACAATCTTACAAAGGTATCAATTATACCAATATTAATATATTGATTCAATGCAATTCCAACCAAAATCCCAACTAGTTTTTTCTTGTAACTTGACAAGTTTATCCCAAAATTCACATAAAAGATCACATGTCAAGAGAAGCTAAGACAATTCTGAAGAACAAGATGAGAAAATTTGCCCAACAGACATCAAGACCCTTTCTAAATCCTTAACAGTTAATTCAAGATGATAACTGAAGAGTAATAGGCAAAAACACCACTAGAATAGAATAAAGAGCTCCCAAGCCCACATATCTTTGGAAATTTTATAAATGACAGAGGAGATATTCCTAAACATAAGTAGGAAAGGAAGGGATTGTTTGGTGAATGGTACTAGGGCACTTGTTATTCACCTAGAAAAAGATTAGATGTCTACTTCACACCACACAAAAAACATAAATTCTGGGTATTCAGAAGATATAAATATGAAAAGAGAAAATTACAAAACTTTTCGAAGAGGGCACCTGGGTGGCTCAGTGGGTTAAGCCTCTGCCTTCAGCTCAGGTCATGACCTCAGGGTTCTGGGATAGAGGCCCCTGTCCGGCTCTCTGTTCAGCGGGGTGCCTGCTCCTCCCCCTCCCACCCTCGCCTGCCTCTCTGCCTAATTGTGATCTCTCTCTCGCTGTCAAATAAATGAATAAAATCTTAAAAAAAAAAAAAAACACTTTTGGAAGAAAATGTAAGAGGAAAAACAGAAGAAGATATTAAAGGATACTTTTATGACCTCAATTTGAAAAAGAATACTTCATTAAAACATAAAGCCTAATGCATAAAGGAAAAGATTGATAATTTGACTACAATAAAATGTAAACTGCAGTTTAAATGAGATAACTTCTAAAAATGTAAAGACAAGCTAAGAACCAGAAGATACGTGCATCATGCATAATGACAAAGAAATGAATATCCACATTTTATATGGACCTCTTAAAGATTGATTTAAGAGAGGCTCCAGTTTCAGCAAGATGGAATAACCATGCCCTATCTTGTCTCTCCCATTGAATGTAACGATGAACCCTACACAGACTCTATGGAGCAACTAGCTATTTAAGGACACTGAAAGTAAACGGGAGGATACTAGAACTCAAAGTTCTACCCAACTAGTGGTGAGGTTACCATTTTTTTCCCTTTAATATCACTTGACCAGAAGGAAGCCTGAAACCCACAAGTACATACTAGGTGAGGACAGAAAGAGCTGCAAGACAAACTTTCTTTTTCTGGTCTAAAGAAAGGGAAAGAGAGCTGCTAAGGGTCAGAAGGACTTCCCTAACTCAGAGGAACACACAGTGGCTCTGGTCCCCAGAATGTGGCACAAATTCCCATTGTTTGTTAATCTCTTATTTGAATGACTACAGCCTTCTCATCAGAAACCATGCAGGCCAGGAGGAAGAACATTTTTTCAAGTGCTAAAAGGAAAACATCTGTGAACCTAGAATTCTACAGCTAATTCAGTGCAGTCCATATCAAAATACCAACTGTGTTTTTGGCAGAAATGGACAAACTGATCCTAAATATCAAACAGAATTGCAAGGAAGCCCTAATCACCGAGTTAATTTTGAAAAAGTGGAGCAAAGTTGGAGGACTCATACCTGCTGATCTGAAAACTTAACTACAAAGGTACAGTAATCAAAATGGTACGGTACTGGCATAAGTATAAACATATAAATAAAGGAATAGAAGAGTCCACAAATAAATCCAAATATGTAGAGTCAATTCAGCTTTTTTTTTTTTTTTTTAGATTTTATTCTTTTATTTATTTTAGAGAAAGAGAGAGATAGCATGAGCAGGGGAAAGGGCAGAGGCGGAAGAGAGAGAGAGAGAATCCCAAGTGTACTCCACTCAGAGCACACAGCCCAAGGTGGGGGTGGGATGCTTGATCTCAGGACCCTGAGATCATAACCATAGCCCAAGAGTCAGGAGCTCAATCAACTGAGCCACCCAGGTGCACCAGGTCAATTCACTTTTCACAAAAGTGTCAAGACCATTCAATGGGGAAGAATAGTCTTCAACAAATGCTTGGGAACAACTAGATAACCAGATGCTAAGGAATGAAGTTGGCCTTTTCATCATACCATATGCAAAAATCAACTCAAAACGGATCAAAGATCCAAATATAAGACCTAAAACAATAAATCTCTTAGAATAAAACATAAGTGTAAATCTCTATGATCTTAGATATGGTAATGGAGTCTTACAGATAACATAAAGAGCACAAGCAATAAAATAAAAAATACATAATTAGATTTTATCAACATCTGAAACTTTTGTACATTAAAGACACTATCAAGGAGCACCTGGCTGGCTCAGTCAGCAGACCATGTGATGCTTAATCTCAGGGTTGTGAATTCAAGCCCTGTGTAGGGCGTAGAGCTTACTTAAAAATTAATAAATAAAATTTAAAAAAATAAAAGACATTGTCAAGATAATGAAAAGACATACAGAATGGGAGAAAATATTTATATATCACATATCTAGTATCTAAGATATAGAAAGAACTCTTACATCTCAACAACAAAAAGACAAACAATGTAATTCAAAATGGGTGAAAGTTTTGAATAGGCATTTCTCCAAAGAAGATTTACAAATGGCCAGAAAGCACATGAAAAATGCTCAATATCATTAGTTATTAGGAAAATGCAAATAAAAAAACACAATGAAATTCTGCTTCACACCCATTAGGATGGCCAAAATTAAATTAAATTAAATTAACAGAAAATAACAAGCATCGGTTAGAATGTAGAAAAATTGGAACCCTCCTACATTGCTGGTGGGAATGTGAAGTGGTGCAGCCACTGCGGAAAACAGTTTGGCAGTTCTTCAAAAAGTTAAACATAGAACTATATATGACTTAGCAATTCCATTCCTAGTTGTATTTCCAAGAGAATTGAAAACAGGTGTTCAAACAAAAACTTGTACATGAACGTTCATAGCAGCATTATTCATGACAGCCCCTAAATGAAAACAACCCAAATGTCTATGAAGTGATGAATGGATATATAAAACGTGATATATTCATACAATGGAACATTATTCAATCATAGAAAAGAATGAAGTACTGCTACATGGTACAATGTGGATGAACCTTCAAAAAACATGAGGCTATGTGAAGGAAGCCAAATATAAAAGGTCACATATTGTATGATTCCATTTATATGAAATGTCCAGAATAGGCAAATCCACAGAGATTGAAAGCCAATTAGTGGTTGCCAAGGGCTTGGGGGAGGGAGAAATAGGAGTAACTGCTTAATGGGTATGAAGTTTCTTTTGGGAGTGATGTAAAGACTCTGCAGTTAGAATGTACTAAATGCACATAATGAGTGTACTAAAAGCCACTGAACTATATGCTTTAAAATGACTAAAATTGGGACCCTGGGTTGCTCAGTTGGTTGGGCATATGCCTTTGGTTCAGGTCCTGAGATCAAGCCCTGTGTCAGAATCCCTGCTCAGCAAGGAGTCTGCTTCTCCTTCTCCCTAGGCTTCTCTTCCCCACTTGTGCTCTCTTTTACACATACTCTTTCTCTCAAATAAATAAATAAAAATTTAAAAATAAATAAATAAAATTATTAAAGTGGAGAATTATATATTACATGAATTTTACCTTAATTAGAAAAAAAGAGTTCTATATCCATTGAAAATATTCTTTAAAAATGCGTGAAATAAAGACATTCTCAAATAAAAGAGAACTAAGAGAACTTGTCATCACAGACTTGTTCTACAATAAATGCTAAAGAAAATTCTTCAGATGGAAGAATGATACCTACAAAAAAAACTTGGGCCATCAGGAATGAAGTAAGAGAAACAAAAATGATAAAAATATGGTTAAATATAATAGACTATTCTTAAGTTCTTTAAAATATGCATGACAGGGGCACCTGGGTGGCTCAGTCAGTTAAGCGTCTGCTTTCAGCTGAGGTTATGATCCCAGAGTCTTGGGATGGAGCCCCAAATCAAATTGGGCTTCCTGCTCAGTGGGGAGCCTGCTTTTCCCTCTCCCTCTGCCTGCCACTCTGCCTGCTTGTGCTCTCTTTTTGTCAAATAAATAAAGTATTTTTTAAAATAAAAAAAAATAAAATATGCATGACAATTGGAAGAAAAATGATAAGAAGGTGCAATAAATTTTTGCATGTATGTATACGTAACACATGTAACAACCACAAAACAAAGGCAGTAGGGTACAGGGACCTATATGGTGGTAAGTTTTCTACATTCTACACGAAGCAATAAAATATTAATTCTTAGAAGACCGTGAAATATTAAGTATATATTTATAATCCCTGGAGCAACTACTGCATTTTTTTAAAACACTATGCAGAAATACAGTTTAAAACTCAACAGATAAATTAATATAGGGTACAAAAATAAAAATATAGACCTAATTTTAGATGTATCAATATTTATATGAAATGAAAGTTGTCTAAAAGACAAGGATTGTCAGGTTAGATTTAAAAACAAAAAACAAGAGGTGCCTGGGTGGCTCAGTGGGTTAAAGCCTCTGCCTTTGGCTCAGGTCATGGATCGAGCCCCACATTGGGCTCTCTGCTCAGCAGGGAGCCTGCTTCCTCCTCTCTCTCTGCCTGCCTCTCTGCCTACTTTGTGATCTCTCTCTGTCAAATAAATAAATAGAATCTTTAAAAAAAAAAACAAACCAACAACATCCAACTATTTGCGGTCTATAATTTTATAAGACAGGTAGGTTAAAAGCAAAAGAGTGGAAAAAGATATACCATGCAAACACTAACCAAAAGAAAGCTAAAGTGGCTGTATTAATATTAAAGAAAAGGGACTGCATAGCAAGGATAATTTCTGGAAATAAAAAGGATAATACCTAATAACAAAAGTCAATTGACTAAGAAGACAATTTTAAATGTGCCTGCTCCTAACAAAAGGGCTTTAAAATACATGCAACAACACTGACAGAATTGAAAGAATTAGACAAATCCACAATTATACTAGGTGACTTCAGTACTCCTCTCTCAGTAATTGATAGAACAAGCCAACAGAAAATCAGTAAATATACAGAAGAACTGAACTATTCCATCTACCAACTGGATCTGGTTGATATTTACAGAATACTCCATACAACAGGAACAAAATATACAATCTTCTCAAATGCACATAGAACATTCACTATGATAAATTTGATCCAGAGTCATAAAACAAACCTTAATAAATTTAATAGACTTGAAATCATACAAAGTATGTTCTCTGACCATAATGGAATTAAACTAGCAATCAATAACAGAAAGATAACTGGAAAAGCTCCAAATACTTGGAAATTAAACAACATAATAATCCATGAGTCAAAGAGGAAGTCTCAAGGGAAATTAGAAAATACTTGAACCTGAATAAAAATACAACATATCAACATTTGTGGGATGCAGCTAAAGCAGTACTTAGAGGGAAATGTATACTATTAAATACTTATATTTGAAACAAAGAAAGATCTCAAGTCACTATTCGAAACTCCTACCTTAAGAAACTAGAAAAAGAAAAGCAAAGTAAAGTCAAAACTATCAAAACGAAGGAAAGAATAAAAACCAGAAAGAAACCAATAAAGTTAAATACAATAGAGAACATCAATGATGAAACTAAAAACTGATTCTTTAAAAATTTCAATAAAATTGATAAATCTCTAGCGAGACTAACAAAAAACAGGGGAAGTGATGGGAGAGAGGACACAAATTACCAATATCTGGAATAAAAGAGAGGTTCTCACTAAAGACCCCACAGACATTAAAGGAATAAAAAGAAAATACTATGAATCACTCAACAGAAAGAAATTTCATAACTTAGATAGAATGAACCAATTCCTTAAAGCCACAAACTACCAAAGCTTACCTAAGAAAACATAGATAACCTTTCTATACCTAGTAAAGAAATGAAATTATCATTTAAGGTATTCTGATAGTTTCTTGAGGTAATGAAAACTGTTCTATATCCCTGTAAACTGATGGTTACAATTTATATGTGTGCTAAAACTCAACTGCAAACCCTCCACAAAACAGTCAATTTTATTCTGTTAATTCTTAAAATTTAAAAAAAAAAATCTATTCAGAAAAAGCCAAATGAATAAATACTGAAGTGGACAAAAGTAAATAGGAAATTCACAAAAGAAACAAACAAAAACTGTCGAGATGATCACCTTCCCTAGTAATCAGAAAATGAAATTAAAATAACTAAAAAAAAGTCCTTTGTTTGACTATTTTTTATCATATTGGGAGGATGCAGTAGGATTTCAAACTTACTGGTAGGAATACAGCTGACCAATTTCTTTGGAGTGGAATTTCACAAGATGAAGCTAAAAATGGGCTGCTCTTCCCCCCAGCAATGCTCCTTCTAAAATTCTCATAGGAGAAAAAGAAAGGAAGAAAAGGGATATAGCCAAGAGAGCTAACTGCAGCACTGTCTGTAAGAGTAAAATATTTTTAGAAACTAGAGAATTAATAGATAATGTATTATTTATACAATGGAATACTATACTTTTTTTAAGTGGTATTTCATGATATGCTCTTTTAAATAAATGAACTTAGAACTATGTGAAATCAAAACAGATAAAATCTCAAAGATAGAATGAAGAATGCAGGGGAGCCTGGCTGGCTCAGTCAGTAGAGTGTGCGACTCTTGATCTCGAGATTGTCAGTTCGAGCCCCACGTTGGATGTAGAGATTACTTAAAAAATAAAGTCTTGGGGCACCTGGGTGGCTCAGTGAGTTAAGCCTCTGCCTTCGGCCCAGGTCATGATCCCAGAGTCCCAGGATCGAGCCCCACATCGGGCTCTCTGCTCGGCGGGGAGCCTGCTCCCCCCTCTCTCTCTGCCTGCCTCTCTGCCTACTTGTGATCTCTCTCTCCCTCTGTGAAATAGATAAAAAAATCTTTAAAAAAAAATAGTCTTTTTTTAAAATGTGGAATGTAAAAGCCAGTTGTAAAATGACACCATTTATATGAAGTTTGAAAACATGCAAAACAATGTTACATATTGTTAATGGACATATATATACATGCCTTAACAGCATAAAAAAAAACATGCCTGGCAAACTAGAAAAACAAATTCAGGTTAGGTACAACCTCAGGGGAAGGAGAAGAATGTGTTCAGGGTAGAATATCCAAGGGGACTTCAATTGTATCTGTAATTTCTTTTTTTTTTTTTTAAAGATTTTATTTATTTATTTGACAGAGAGAGAGATCACAAGTAGACAGAGAGGCAGGCAGAGAGAGAGAGAGGGAAGCAGGCTCCCTGCCGAGCAGAGAGCCCGATGCGGGACTCGATCCCAGGACCCTGAGATCATGACCCGAGCCGAAGGCAGCGGCTTAACCCACTGAGCCACCCAGGCGCCCCTGTATCTGTAATTTCTTTTCTTCTTTCTTTTTTTTTCTTTCTATTAAGAAAAACTAAGCAAGTGCCGCAATATATTAGAATTCAATGGATATGGATGGTGGATTCATGGGACTTTGTTATGTGATTCCTTTTTGTAAAAGATTTTTTTTTAAAGATTTTATTTATTTGTTTGACAGAGCGAGAGAGCACAGCAGGGGAAGCAGTAGAGGGAGAGGGAGAAGCAGGCTCCCTGCCAAGCAGGGAGCATGATGCCAGGCTGCAAACCCTCCCAAGGACCCTGGTGATCAAAACCCAAGCCGAAGGTAGATGCCCAACCATCTGAGCCACTCAGGCACCTTTTCTAAAGATTTTATTTATTTATTTATTTGAGAGAGAGAGAAAGAGAGAGCTGGAGCAGAGGGGAGGGGCAGATGGGAGAGGGAGAAGCAGACTCCCCGCTAAGCAGGGAGCTCCACTCAGGGCTGGATCCCAGGACCCTGGGATCATGACCTGAGCTGAAGGCAGACACTTAACCCACTGAACCATTCAGATGCCTCTTGTTATGTTATTCTTTGAATTTTTCTAGATATTTGAAGTATTTCATAACCAAAATAATTACCACTGCCCAGAGTACTGCCTCCTAGCGGCTAGGGCACTGGCCATGAGCACTTCCCCAGGCTCTGATCTCAGTTCTGCCCCTTTCTAGCCTTGGGACTTGAAGAAATTACCTAACTTTTCTGAACCTCAGTCTCCTCTCCTGTAAAACAAGGATAGTAATAGGACTTTCCTTATAGTATTTTTGTGAGGGTTCCATGAGTTAAAATGTAAGATGCTTAGCTTAGTGTTGGGCACATAATAAATAATGTGTGTTAGGTTTTTTCTTTATTATTATTATCCCTCAACCTTGGACACTCAACAGTCAGCTCCATGGAAGCTTCCCCGACACTGTTCCCGTGTCTAATCCATCAGCCTTGCGCCAAGGACAATCGGGAGCTCCACTCTGATTTTCCACCTGGCTTAGCTGTGTAGTTTCATTCTCTGTCTTTCTGACTATCCTATTTTCTTAAGTATCTTTGTATCCCAAATGTCCACCCACTGTAGGACTATAAGCATCGCTGTGGGTGACTGAAAAATTGGACAAATTAACAAGTCCCTCCTGTCTCTAATAAACCCACTAGTGTTTTCTCCCCTTCTTCCCTCCCCTTCCCAAGGGCCCTGGGCTTTCACAGACAGGCTTAATCACAGAAGACATACTCAGTGAAAAGTAATTACTCAGAACAAACACTCCTCGTGGGCCAGAAAAGAAGCCCAAGTGTAAAAGACAGCTTAAAAACATAGGGGAAGAGTCTCTAGTGATAGAATTTCAGGCCCGGGGCACCTGGTGGCTCAGTGGGTTAAAGCCTCTGCTTTCAGCTCAGGTCATGGTCCCAGGGTCCTGGGATCGAGCCCCACATCGGGCTCTCTGCTCAGCGGGGAGCCTTCTTTCCCCCCCCTCTCTCTCTGCCTCTCTGACTGCTTGTCATCTCTGTCTGTCAAATAAATAAATCTTAAAAATCTTAAAAAAAAAAAAAAAAGAATTTCAGGCCCAAAGGTGCAGGGACACACGTGCGTTCACACACACACGTGCCATCTGTCTCCGCTGGGGAAGGGACCCTCTCAACAAGTGGGAACTACTGGAAGGAAATGTGGGCAACAGAGCTCTCAGAAAAAGTTGTGAATGTTCTCTTAAAAAGTTGTGTGTGAGTCACAATGTGTTAGAGCACAAATCATATTTCTCGTGGATAAAAGAATGTTTTTAATTTACTGGAGAAGCTGGCTAGTTAAATCTTATTGTGAATTCTTTATTAAAGACTGAAGGCAGGAATTCTTTTGTTAAGTAAATATTCGGGCCCTTCCTTGCCAAAGAGCTTTTTGAAACTTTGCTGTAATTACGCTGATGTTTTCTGTGTTTATATGTTAAATGCCTGGAGCTTAATTGTTACTGGATAAATAAGAGAAGCCGCAGGGCCCTTGCCAAAAGAGGCCCGAGAGCTGGGGCTGGGAGAACAATGACTCCACAGGACTCCCCTGGAGCGGGTTAAGGGCAGTTAGGGAAAGATCCCTGGCTTCTCTCTGTGGACCCATCTCCCTGTGGTGGGGCCAAGGAAAGAGATGAGGTCAGAGGCAGCTCCTCAGGTCGTGGACCTGGGCCTGAACAAATGGGCCAGACTGAGTTCTGGCCTATCTTCATGTTTCTCCTCACAGCCAACAAGTCAAGAATTCCTGCTGCCCTCAAGAAAACCAGCGGAGAATTATGACCCTGTCATAGTAGCTGTCAACACAACAGGGGACCAAGAGCGAGTGTCATGGCTACTTTCTCAAGGCAGGATGACTGGGTTGGAATTCCATGCCCACCACTCACGAGTAGAACAGACTATGGTAGCTTTTTCCTGGGGTCCTCATCAGCAAAATGGGGATAAGGGTACACACCTCATAAGGATATCACCAAGATTAAATAAATTAATATTGTAGAAAAACACTTAGAACTGTGCCAGGCACATAGTAAGTGATGTATAAATTAAATATTAACTGAGAGTTCAATAAACATCATGTTAGGTTTCCATATATTAAATTTATCTGAAACAGAGGTGCAAATGACATTACGCTGTGGATCCTTTGCTGGGTTACAAGAACTGGTCCTCCTTCACATCAATGCATATTTAAATACAGGGTAGTCTTTCTAGTCTCTGCAGTATATCCTCCAGAAGATTATACCCAGGGGATTAAGAGTTTGTGAAGAAAATATCCAGATACTTCTATTGAAAGCCCAATATGAGGGCACCTGGGTGGCTCAGTCATTAAGCGCCTGCCTTCCCCGGGTTCTGGGATGGAGCCCCACACTGGGCTCCCTGCTCTGTGAGGAGCCTGCTTCTCCCTCTCCTACTCTCCCTGCTTGTGTTCCCTTTCTCACTGTGTCTCTCTCTGTCAAATAAATTTTTAAAAATCTAAATAAAGAGAGAGAAAAAGAAAGCCCTGCATGGCACGTTTAGATCAATTCTGTCTTCTTCATCTTAGAGCTTTTCCCCTTTAGGGTTTGGGGTCTTGGCAGAATCAGGCTGGGACCTACTTAGCCTGCCAGAGTGTCTCCAACATAATCTTAGCTCTTCTAGGCAAAGCAACTTTAAATCCAAAGTCAGCAAATCAGCTGCAAGGAAGTAAGAAAATTTCTTTTAGTAAGTAAGTAATTAAGTAATTACTTACTTACTAAAGTAAGTAATAGTAAGTAAGTAAGAAATTTCTCTTACTATATTTGCTCAGGCCTTCTCCAGGGTTGAAGTGGGGAGGGGCCCAGATGATATTCAAGGGGTACGGGCTTGAGATAGACTCTGTCTACAACTGAGGCAGGTAGTTCCCTCCAGATTCTCGTCCTTCAGATGGATAGAATGTGGTCAGAGTTAAGTTCTCACACAGAAACAGGGAGAAATGTTCTCAAGGTTACTAGATCCTTAAAATTTCAGAGCTGAAAGTGGCATTTCAACCCTCAGCCATAAACAGCTAGTCAAGAGTTTCCATGCTTCTAGGTACACAGGGCCTCTTGGTTCTCGGCACCACTGAACCAACATGTACTTAGATGTACACGCGATCGACGAGGAAGGCCCCAACAGTCTTCCCTCTGGGAGAGAGGAGTTTGTCGAAGCACAGTCCTGTCCAGAATCTCACTGGATTCCCTGGACCACATCTTTGGGGCAGAAAGAGGAGCACCATCAGGGCGCTTAACTGCCAAGGAAGCAGCCGCTCACAGTGATGAGCAACATGCCCAGGAGCACATAGATATTAAAGGCTTGAATAAGTGCGGAACATCCCGATCCTGGCCTGGTCACCAGACTCCTCTATACTCATTCTCATTTTTGAAGACCCACCAGGGAGAGAGCGCTCCACTCCTCCTGCAAGCACCGGGACCGGTTTCCCTGTGTTCCTCCTAGAACCATGGCCAGGAGTCATAGTCAGGTGAAGGAAGGTCAGTGACAACTCCACACAGACCTTGGTGCTCAGTGAGCCCCTCCTTCCTCCGCCATCTCTCCCCACCTCTGGCCTGTTCCTACTCTGGGGTAGGCACTTGGAAAGAGCCAAGGCGGACAGCCCATTATCTGCTTTTGGATGTGCAGTATCTTCTTTCCTCTGCACCTTCAGAAACAGCTGTGCTGCTCAACTCCTAGAGCTGAGTTCTCAGGGTGTCCCAACACTTCCCTCTGCCTGGACTCTGGAAAGAGAAGGCATGCTCTCAGAGATGCTGGAGACCACACTCCAGAAGGTGCTGGAGTGTTCTATCATGTAACCAACCCTGGGGTCCCCTCATTCAGGGAAGGGCGCTGGTTCAATGGCCCAGATATTGGAGACCCTTGAGCCAAGACCCTCTGAGGGAGGCCAGGAAGAGATGCCCAGGTCAGAGAGGGGAGGGGACCCCATGGGGAAAGGACTCCGCACAGCTGAGGAGTGATCAGAAACAGAGCCTCAGACTTGGAAAAGACCTTTGGAGATGGTGGGATTCAGTCCAGGGAACTGGCCTTGGAGCATTGGAGCAAGAGACCAAAAGTAGCCACGTAGGGGGTGGAAGAGAAGGAAAGGGTTGAACAGTGAACAGTAAGACAAAGAACAGGCAGTTCCAAGGAGCCAAGAACGCAAATCATTTGCAGGCGCTGGTGTGATAGTCAACCCAAGCTCCTGGGGGAGTGACTCTCACAGTGGCTCAGGCACATCTCCTCGTCACAGTGAGTGTGAGCCTGTGTGTGTAAATGTCCCTGATGAATCAGCCTGTGTGTGTAATGCTCCTGTCAGTTCATGAGTCATCGAGTGTGTGTCAGAGCTGGTGTGCGTGTGTGTGCGCGCGTGTGTTCCAGTGCACGAGTCTGCCTGCGAGGGCTGCCCATGCCCGAAGTGACGCTGGAATGTGAATGAAAGCCAGACAGCGCGGTGGAGTGCAGAGCACTCCCAGGGTGAAGCTGTGTTTAAAGGGCACCACGCTTCATTCACACCGTACATCACACACCACATTTCTGAACCCGTTCCAGAGAAAGCCATCTGTCCCCCCTTCCTGCTGAAACCCCCCTACGGAGAGACAGTGTGAAATTCTTCAGGCTTGTGGGGCTGTTTCAGAGTCGGAGATGGCCCAATCTTAGAATCCTACATTTCAACCCCTTCATTTTAAAGAGAGAGGAACTATGACGGAGAAAGCTGACGCCAAGGTCCTGGAGTCACGCTGTTAGCTTGTAGGCAAAGCCAGGTGCAGACCCACCAACCACCATGCTGACCACCAACCACAGCCACCTCTCACTGCCCAGACCTCCATCCCCCTCCACACTGTGCATTCTTTTTCCATTTTCCTTAGGAATGTGATGAGATCACTCCTTTTAACTAAAATGCACCTAGACCCTCCCACGGAAAGAAACACCAATGTCCATCCTAAAGGCTGACATCCATGACTAACCTCAAAAGCAAAGCTGGGGCATCTCTAGATGGCCATAGACTGAGAGTCATCTTACCTCTTCTCCTATCGCCTGACTCGCACCCCACCCAGGTCTGCAGCAGCCCCGGGGGGCTCCCATTCCTAAGTCTCTGTGTCCATCACTGGCTAGACCATTTGGCAGACTTGACACTTTGTGATTCAGAAGTTGCCTATGAGACATCTATGAATGTCTCACTCAGGGCTCTAATTCTTTCTCTTTTCACATTCCTGATGGTCATTTCACTGCTCAATTTCACTTGCCTCACAAAAATGAAAAAAATAAATACAGGAAGGGATTTATTTTAGCAGTTCTGAGGAAGGGTTTAATAGGTAGAGAGGCTGAACATATTAGGATGAGCTTTGGGATTATCTATGAATTTCAATTATCCATTTCATTCCTTCTCAGATGGCTCAGAGTCGACCTGAACTTCAAAGGGTTCACTTCCACCACTGGATTTATTGTTCTTATTTCATAATAATTAAGTACTTACTCTATATCCAGCACCACTGAGGCCATTCAGAAGGCACAGACTCACCCCTGCATCCCTGGAGAGCAGAGATTGATCACCTCATTTATCTGGACTTCAAAGCCCTTTGACTCCAATAGCATCTTGTCACTGACTGTGGAGGTGGCCGGGACACTGAGGGCATAGCAGGGCAGGGGGAAGGAAAGGAACAGAGAAGTCACTGCTCCAGGTCATGTCTGGAGGAAGGCTGGTCTTACATCAGAGTCCAAGTTCTGCACTCACAGAATGGTATTTTTCAAGTAGTGTTCTGTTTAGCACACAGCCTTGGGAAAGTGAGTGAGGATGTTGTCTCATGCGGTGGACAGACAGACAGGCCAAGTAAATGTTGATATAGTAAGTTTCCCTCACACGTAGCACATGGGCCAAAAGTTAACAGCCAAATGTTTCTTTGAATATAAATAAATATGTTCACAAAGGTATTTATTTCAGCATTATATGGAATAGCAAAAAGCTGTCCATAACTTGAAAAATCTATTAATACATTAGTTAAAGGGGCACCTGGGTGGCTCAGTCTTTAAATGTCTGCCTTTGGCTCAGGTCATGATCCCAGGGTCCTGGGATTGAGCCCCACATTGGGCTCCCTGCTCAGCAGGGAGTCTGCGTCTCCCTCTGCCCCTCACCAGCTCATGCTCTCTCTCTCAAATAAATAAAATCTTTTAAAAAATAGATTAGTTAAATAAATGATGGTACAACTATAAAATAAAAAACAATGCAACTCTACTACTGGATATTTACCCCAAAGAAACAAATGTATTGATCCAAAGGGGCACCTGCACCCCAAAGTTCATAGCAACAATGCCCACAATAGCCAAACTATGTAAAGAGTCCAGATGTCCATTGACAGATGAATGGATAAAGAAGATGTACAATATATATATAATGGAATACTACTCAGCCATCAAAAAAAAAGAAATCTTACCATTTGCAATGACACGGATGGAACTGGAGGGTATTAATGCTAACTGAAATAAATCAATCAGAGAAAGACAATTATCATATTATTTCATCCATATGTGGATCATAAGAAATAGCACAAAAGGGCGGCCTGGGTGGCTCAGTGGGTTAAGCCTATGCCTTCAGGTCAGGTCATGATAGTCCTGGGATAGAGCCCCGCGTCAGGCTCTCTGCTCAGTGGGGAGCCTGCTTCCCCCTCTCTCTCTCTGCCTGCCTCTCTGCCTACTTGTGATCTCTGTCTGTCAAATAAATAAATAAAATCTTAAAAAAAAAAAAAAGGAAATAGCACAAAAGATCATAGGGGAAGGGAGGGAAAAATAAAATAAGATGAATCAGAGAGGGAGACGATCCGTAAGAGGCCCTTAACTACAGGAAACAGGGGTGCCTGGGTGGCTCAGTGGATTAAAGCCTCTGCCTTCAGCTCGGGTCATGGTTCCAGGGTCCTGGGATCGAGCCCCGTGTTGGGCTCTCTGCTCGGTGGGGAGCCTGCTTTCTTTCCTCTCTCTCTGCCTGCCTCTCCGCCTACTTGTGATCTCTGTCTGCCAAATAAATAAATAAAATCTTAAAATAAAAAAAACTATAGGAAACAAACTGAGGGTTGCTAGAGGGGAGGGGGTGAGGTATGGGGTAACTGGGTGATGAGCATTAAAGAGGGCACGTGATGTGATAAGCACTGGGTGTTGTATGCAACTAATGAATCACTAAACCCTACCTCTGGTACTAAGAATACACTATATGTTAATTAATTGAATTTAAATAAAATAAAATTTTAAAAAGTGAAACAAAACAAATTAAAAAAGAAAACAATGCAACTGTGAAGAACAATGAGTTCTATTACATACGTTGACTTGAGAAGAGATCTGTGATTATCAAGTTTAAAAAAAGCAAGTTACGGAGTATGTTCTTATTTTGTATTTAAAAATTAAAAGGGGTAGACTTTATATATATATATATGTTTATATATGTTTGTATACGTAGAAAATGTGGGGGAATGTGTATATGCAGAAAACTGCGTATGGAAAATACGTGTCAGGTTACACAGGAATCTGCTTACGCTGTTTAGAGAGTGGGGATTAAGAATGGTATTTTTTAACATACTCTATTATTTGACTTGTAAGTATGAATTATTTTATAACTTTGATAAAGAAAAATAAATGTATTGTAAAATGAAGATACTAAAAACAGGTTTGTAGGTGCTTACTGGCCATACTCAACCCTGGAGCTCTCCCCCACGTGAAATGCCTCACCCGATGTGACATTTGGAGAGTTGGCAGCCATCACTTGAGAAAACATGGCACATTTTGCCTCTGCTGCCGCGTCATGGAACAAAACAAGGACTTCAGCTGTCAGCTCCAAAGAAAAATACCAATTTGCATACACATATGTGACACAGATTTAGTCCATGGCTTTGAGGTATCTCATTCTAAACAGATAAAACTGATTAAAAAACTAGTGCAACTTTCTGGCAACTCTGCTCCAACTCCCCATTATTTATCCAGGACACTGAAAATTGGAATACGTCACAGATTCTTAAATCACATCCTGAATCTGGAGGAGGGATGAGAAAGAGGGTTTGCCGTAAGTGCCAGGCCCTGAGCTGGGCACTGTGCCTACATCAGCCCATTTGATCCTTAGGAGAATCCAGCAAGGTGGGAGAAAAAGGGGACATGCACAAGGGCACACACACACACACAAGCATGAGCTGGAAACTACAGAACGAAGCGAGAGGAGAAAAATAACAGAGGGAGAGCCTATGCCTCAGAGAAGCCATACCTCTTTGGCCTTACAGTGGGTACCAGGCAGGCTCCCCATCCGGTCAGGAGAGTAGTGTTTCTGAGGTCCCATGGGCACCTCAGCCAGGAGATGCTGCCTGGATCCACTTCATCCCCTTGGGGGACTGTAGCTCTGGGTGAAGAGGTCTAAGCATGAAGGGAACTTACTCACTTTCACTACTAGTGACTGAAATCTAACAAATCAGCTTAGGAAAGACACTGAATTATTTGGTACCCAACTAAAAATATCTGTGAGTAGATGGCTCAGTGGGATCAGAATTCAACTAATGTCAATCAGCACTCATTCTGTCTCTGTATTTCTCAGCTCTGTTTTCCTGTTTTCTGAGTTAGCTTCATTTTTCAGGCAGATTCTTTTGACACGGCAGCAAAAATTGTCCCAGAAATCCCAGGTTATTTAGTCCTCTGCCTCTACTTATTGCAATGAAAAGAAAGTCCTTGTTTTCTAATAGTTTGAGCCAAAGTGCCAGGGATGACTGTCGGAGGCCCAAGCTGGGGTCATGAAGCCATTCCTTAATTAATTAAGTTGATGATGACCCAACTGACTAGTTCCAGATCCCACAGGCTAGGAATAGGGGACTAGTATCCCCCTCCAAATTTGTAGGGATAGCTCCAAAGACCAAAGGTGGGATGCTGCGGATGCTGACCACAGATATCCAATATGGAGAACAAAACCTACAAGCAAGCTGTAAACTGAGAAACAGGTCCTCTTAACTGTCATCTCTTGGCAACCCTAAGACCCTGGGACACTGCTCAACACAATGATAGAAGTTCTGCAATTTGTAAGAACTCTCTTCTCCCATGGCCAAGGTTAAGGGTTTGGGGAAATGCCCAAGAAATCTGAGAACTCTTGTCAGTGACCCTGGAACCATCAGTTCCTGATGCCCTCCCTGCACAGACTGTGAGCAAATTCCAGTGGCCTGAAGAGCTGTGATGACAGAAGGTCCTTGATGACAAAGAGACCAGAAGTGTTCTGGGAAAAACTCTGGAATAAGAACCAGGTACCTGGGTTCCAGTTCAAGCTCTGCCTCCAACAAGCCATTGCCCTGGAACAAAAGTCCTAAGTTCTCTGAGGTCAGAATTCTCATATGTAGAATAAAGGGGCCAGGGCAAGGCAAAATGACGTCTAAAGTTATCTCCAGCTTTAAAATTATGACTCTAGGTCAGAAAAAATTGTAAGTTTACAAGTTGGAAAAAGGTTATGGGTGTCTCTGTGAATAAATAAGTGAGATAATAGTAGGCTGAAGAACCATACCACACCCATTGGTTAAATCTGGGACAATCTGAACAACAAAATCAGTGATGATAGTAATGGAAAATAACCCATAGCTGAAATAAGAATCCATGAATTCATACTAATATCCATCTATCCATTCATCCATGAGAAGGAAAAGGAAAAGTTCTTCTCTACAGTAAAATGTCAGCTAGAAGGAATAATGAAGTTGGAAAACCATCAATGAATGCTCGAACTAGTGGGTGAAAGTTTGATAAGAAACAGGATATTTACAAAGTCTCTGGGCATCTCCCCATAGATTAGTTATTAATCACAAAGGGTAAAAACAGCAACTTTAAAGTGATGAAACTTGGAAGTCACCACCTTCCCCAGTGATCAAAGGTGACATCACCTATCCTGGGAGAAACCACCCTCATGTGTTTCTGATACAGAGCACAGAGATGGACACAGCATCCCCTCTGCATCTTTCTTCCCAAAATACATAACCTAAATCTAATCAGGAGAAAACGTCAGAAAAACCAAACTGAGGGATATTTTACTCCACGATTGACCGATACTACTTTAAGATGTCAAGGTCTAATTTGAACTCATTTAAAAAAAAATTTTTTTTTAAGTCAACATCATGAAATACAAAGAAAGGCGAAGGAAGTGTCCAGCTTAAAAAAGACTAAAGAGATGTCAATGAAATGCAGTTCAGTGTGTGGTCTTGGATCGGATTCTTAACCAGGAAAGAAATAGTTACAAAGGGCCTTACTGGGATCATTGATGAAACTGAACATGGACGAGGACGCGCATGTGGGCAGCTACCTGGCTGCAGCCGAAAGTGTGCGCGATCCAATGAGCAAGACCTCCAAGTGCCAGCTACGGAGTCCACTCCCCAACCCCGAGCCGAGAGCCCCAACGCCAGCCTCCAGTGCTTCGGAGCCCCAGGATTTCCTTCCCGTCCTGCTTTCCCTCTTGAAGCTCTCCGATTGGTTCCCCGGAATAGGCAGCTGCAGGAGCCAACAGGAACCTCTGGGAGCCGTCGCAGCAGCCCCGCACCCTGACTTCCGCCGTTGACCGCCGCTGCAGCTCTTCCCCTGTGTTAACAGAGGGAGTCCGCCCTGGACCGGAAGTCGGTCACAACTTCTTCCGGGGCGGGGGAGGCCCAGACGCGCGGCGTGAGTTCCAGCGGCACTGCAGCCGAGGGTGCTCAACTCCCCGATCACTTAGACAAATACCCTCTGGAGGGCCGTACCCCTCACCTCCAGCACCCCCATCTCTGCCTCGGTGCTGCTCGGGTGGGGCTTGCTTTCCTGTTAGACACACTAGCTCCCAGGTCCGGGAGGAGAGAGTGGCAGCCTCAATCTCTCGGCCTTGCGCGTGGTCCATGAGAAGGGAGCAGCAGCCAATGCCACCAGCCACAGCACCGGCACCGACCGAGGAACAAACTCGATTTAAGTGTATTTTAAAAATGAGAAATGGTGGCTATTCCTCATGTAATCTCTGGGCATCAGAGACCTGCCCAGGCCAGGCCTCTGTACCAGAAGACACACGGGAAAGGCAGATTTGAGGGGCGCATGCCTGCCTCACTGTGAAGAGCACGTGACTCTTGATCTTGGGGTCATGAGTGCAAGCCCCATGTTGCGGGTAGAGCTAACTAAGTAAAACTTAAAAAAAAAATTTTTTTTAATCAGATTTGATTATATTAAAGCTTAAAATATGGTGAAAAATACCTTAAGTAAAATTAAAAGCTAAAAGACTGAAAGAAAATAGTTACAACCACTATAACACAAGAATTAATAGCCCTAATATACAAATACTGTCCACCAACAGATTAGGGAAAAAAAAAACAAAAACAAAAACAAAGGAGAAAGACTATAAAGGCAATTTGACAAACAGGAAATGCAAGTGGACAATTATTGTATGGAAACACAATCAACTTGCCTTGTTGACTGCCATTAGAGAAATGCAATATAAAACAATGATGAGATACAATTATTTAACACATTAGATGGGCAGCATACCAGAAAGATGGAGACTGCCATGCTGGTGAGGGTAGGGGGGGGTATAAGCATTCATATACAAGGCCGGTAGAAATGAGAATTACTAAAACATTTTTGGAGAATTCTCTGGAAAAAGCTACTAAAATTAAAGATATACATACACAATGACATAATAATCCAACTTTAAGGAATTTAAGTTATAAATATAAGAGTACCAATGCATAATGAAATAGGTTAAAATGTTTACAAAGCATGGGTTGTTTGTGTGTTTGTTTCAGTAGGCTACACTTCCAATGTGACCCTGAGATCAAGACCTGAGCTGATGGGGCGCCTGAGTGGCTCAATCAGTTAGGCAACCCACTCTTGATTTTGGCTGGGGTCATGGTCTCAGTGTTGTGAGATCCAGCCTCAGGTCAGGATACATGCTCAGTGGGGAGTCTGCTTCAGATTCTGTCCCTCTCCTTCTGCCCGTCCCCCTGCTTGGGCTCTCTCTCTAAAATAAATAAATCTTTAAAAAAAATAAAATATATAAGTAGACTATAAACCAAAAAGTATATTAAGTAAAACAGACCAAGTTTTCTGGCCCAAGTATAATATGTGTATGAGCAATATTTATGCAAACGGGCAGGGGCACCTGGGTAGCTCAGACGGTAGAGTCTCTACCTCTGGCTCAGGTCATGATCTCGAGGTCCCTAGAGCCTTGGGCTCCCTGTTCAGTGGGAGTGCTGCTTCTCCCTCTGCCTCTGCCTGCTGCTCCCCCGGCTTGTGCTCTCTCTCTATTAAGTAAATAAAATCTTAAAAAAAAAAAAAAAAAAACCTGAGCTGAGATCAAGAGTTGGATTCGTAACTGACTGAGCCACCCAGGTGCCCTTAGAGCATTATTTGAAGTAGACTCCCCTCCCTCAAAAAAAAGAGGAAAAGGAAAAAGAAAAGACTTCAATGTTCATAAACTGAGAAATGACTGAATAAATTATGGTACAACTACACTATTGTAACTTTCTAAATAAAAAACAGTTGAGAAACTTCTTCAAGTTCAAGGGGGCACTGTATACCCTTATTCAGAATGAGCCCTGTAAAAGGATCTGGTAGCAGGAAGGCATTCACACTGCAGACATGAGGGGGTGAAAGGAAGGTGGAGACCTCAACTCCCAAGTCCTGAAGCTGCAGGAGAGAGTCCTCTCCTACTTAAAAGCCACGGCCATACACTGGAATGGGTGCACGCTCAAAGGGCATAGACCTACATTGTTGGCACACTCTCATATGCATCGCTGTGCCTATCCCAGCCATACCTCAGGTGTCCCCTGAGGCTCAATCTCTGGCTGGCTCTCCAATCATGGTGACCTGATTCCTTAACCATCCTTACCTTGAATCTGGTACACCCTTTTATTTGTGGGAAGATGAGGTGGATACAGCTGTATGGCTGCGGGGGGCCTGGATGTAACTGGCAGTGTGAGGAAGGTAGGGAGTATGAGCAAGCGAGGGTGTGGGCGCACATGTGTCCTTAGGACTGCTGTGCTAGGAAAGCTGAGGTTAGGAAAGCTCTCTGCCAGAACAGAACTGCCCTCTACACTTGCTTCTACACTGTGCAGTAATACACCAAAGTCAACCAAATCTTACTGGAGGGAGGGACACCTTTCTCTAATCCACACAGAGATACCAATTGGGCAAGTAGAAACCCTGCTAATAAGTGACATAGACAGAATACAATCCAGGTCCCATGCGATTATCAGCTGTACGACTTTGGGGATTAAAAATATGATCATGGGGGGGTGCCTGGGTGGCTCAGTGGGTTCAAGCCTCTGCCTTCGGCTCGGGTCATGATCCCAGGGTCCTGGGATCAAGCCCCGCATTGGGCTCTCTGCTCAGCAGGGAGCCTGCTTCCCTTCCTCTCTCTGCCTGTCTCTCTGTCTACTTGTAATCTGTCAAATAAATAAATAAAATCTTTAAAAAAATATGATCATGGATGTTACAGCACTTTTTGAAAAGTCATAAATGGACAGTTCTGCAGTTCTCCAGCCATCAGAGGGCTGGAAGTTATCTAATCTGTTCCTGGTCTTGTGGCATATGAGAACACAGGCCACTGGGAGACTGTGGTTCCCTGAAAAACATCACACCCACAGCAACCTCTCATTTTTCCATTTCTATTACATTTAGAGCTATATTCTGTATTTTTAAGTTAATGTGTTTTACAATGTTAATAACCTTTGAGTGAATGTAAGGTGTGTGTGTGTGAGCGTATGTATATGTGCGTGTATGAGCAGATATGTAGGTATCCACCCTTAATAAAATTTGAAACTCCTAGAGAACAGACATTGTCTTTTTTTGCATCTCCAACAGTCAATTGTTTTCCCTTAGTCACTGTGTTAAGATTTAAACAAACAAAAACACTTCTCATAAAGATGAAATTAAATAATATGTAAATGATCCCTATATAGTACTTGGTCTATATTAAACATATTTCCTTCCTCTTGCTCTTCTTCTGATACAGAAAGAATAAGAGCCTTCATTCAACCGTATTAATTTGAGATCATTTGTTAAGTGCCAGGCATAGTGCTGGGTGTTGGGAATATAATGATACATAGGAAATAACCTCTTCTCCTTAAGTCCTGTGGTCCATCTGGTCAGAAAAATATCCTTTATTGTAATCTCTCACATGTTACATGGAGTTGGGAATGAGGCACTTTTGGATGGAGGACAATAGAAGGGTAATTTGCTGGTTTTAATGATTTGGGGAGTTGGATGGGGAGTTGGAGATATCGGTTTGGAAGGTGATGTTTGAATAGGGTCTTGAAGGATATATAGGAGTTCACAGAGACAAAAAAGAAAAAAAAGCAGCAAACGTGTTACAGGCAGAGGACACAGAATAAGAGAAGCCACTTTCACTATTAAAAGTTAGCTTGAAAATAATAGAACTATGATCCATTGCCCGAGAAAGGACCCCAAATCAAGAACAGTTAATTGGAAGACAGAAGAATGTTCCAGAGCTGGACGCTTCATCAATCATCTCACACTTAGAGATCTTCGGGGCCTGGCACTAGCCTTCACATACTTTTGGTTTAAGGATGTTTGGAGCTTTTTAAATTATGCATGTTGTTATTTTCCATTATCTAGAAAGGAACTGTTTTGAAAGCCAAAGAGCAAAGCTACAACCCCCAGGAATTTATTTTAAACCTGGGAATTTCCCTGAGGCCTGGAATTTAGTGTCTGGGTTCCAGATTTGGGGGTAATTGTTGGGCTCCCTTCTCAGACTCCGCCTATGTGTGTCTACTGCCTCCCCCATCCCCATCCACACCATCTGTTTAGCAGGGTGCAGCTTTCCAGAGCCCTGGGTCAGCCCTCTCCTGGTAACTCTACCTGGGCAGAAAAGCAGCTCTATGACCCACCAGATCAAAGATAAAGCCCAAAGTGTTTACAGTATCAACTTTCCTCCCCAGAGAGAAGGACTGTATCTTTCTCTATGGCTGCAAAACCCGACTGTAGCTTTGTGAATGTCTGGTCCTGTTGGCATCCCCAGGCGCAGGAGCCCAGCTGCTGCCCCAGCCCAGCCCTGGGAGGGAGGGTGGGAGGGAGGCCACTGACAAGACGCCCTTCCTAAGAACAAAGCTATCAGCTCCATCTTTGCAGGGTACCAGTCTTGCCCTCACACCTGCCAGGCGGGACCTTCTCTTTCTCGGTAAACTTCTTTGTCTGCCTTAGTTCAGCACCAGGCACTTGGGAGACTCTCCCATGTGAGAGTCTGTGGTTTATTAGCAGCTGGTTTTGTGACAAGACCTCGAAAGATGGAATCCAGAGATCTAGGTCAATACTCTTCTTCCAACTGGACCAATATCCTGTCTGAGCCTCAGTTTCACCATCTTTAAATTGGCAATGATAATGATGTCTGATCTAGCTGTTTCTCAGGGTTTTTCGCTCCTTATAAGGATGGCAAGATGGGGTAGAACGATGGCAGTATGGAGGTCAAGGGCTCAGCTCCTGCATGGTGCTGCCTAGATTCACATACTAGTCTGCTATTTCCTAGTTATGTCTATGTTATAACCCTGGGCAAGTTACATAACTTCTCTTGAAGCCTCAGTCTTCCTCATCTGTAAAATGGGATTAAAACAGTTCATGAGAACTATGGCTTCACATGGTCATTAGGAGGATTAAATGACATATATAGTACTTAGAAAGAGCTTAGCACAGTGTCTAGCACATAATAAAATTTGTCCAGTATCTACTCTGTTCTTGGTGCTGTGGAAGGTTCTAGAGATGAAAGACACAGAGCTTACAGTGTGGTAAGTGAAGCAAATCAGCTTGTTAAGTCTCCCCACACACCTCACTTCAAAGTCTCACATGTATGTGTGTGTGTGTCTGTGTGTGTGTCTGTGTCTGTGTCTGTGTGTGTCCTCACTGCCTGTTGTGGCCCCTGCCAATCTCTCTGGTCCTTGTCCTTCACCCCCCAGCCATGCGGGATTCCTTTCCAGTCCTTGAAGCCACCAAGCTTTTCTGCCCCAAAGCCTTTGTTGTCTGTCCCTTATGCCTCCAACAGTGGTTCCTACCAGAAACATCAGCATCTTCTGGAAACTTGCTGGAAAGGTACATTCTCCAGTTAAGAGGCCAGTTTGGGACCCCACGGGAACAGTTCTGGAGGGATGAAGTTACAAGAACTGGGGGCTGGTGCTGTGACACACATAGATTTCCTGTCCATTTCAGTAAAAGAAAGAAGAAAGCGCAGGAGCCTGGAGCAGGTGACCTGGCTTAAGTGGAGAGAAACCAAGTCACTGGGGGACATTTAGCACCTGATGCAAAAGCAGAAATGTTAAGGAGGTGATTAACACCTATATTCTAATCTCAGTAGCAGCTAAACACAGACTTAAACATAAACTTGGAAAAAAAAAAAAGAAAATCTGGAAAGATTAACTAAAAATAGTTAAGTTAGTGATACCTAGCAATTGGGTTTTTTTTTTCTTTTAACATATAGTTTCATTGTAGTTTACCAAAAAATCCAAGTTCACCAATTTATGGCTATGGTCTAAATATTTGTAAATGCACAGATAAGTATATTCTTGACATACCCTGGGTCTGTGTCATCCAAGCAGACACCCCCACACTCACCTGACAAAGAGCAGCTTCCTCCCAGTGAAAGCAGAGAGAGAACCTGGGAGGAGCAGGACAGGCTCTCCAAGGTGCCATTTTAGCCCCGAGAATGAGCAAGGTCAGGGAGCAGGATTGCAACACAGGCTGGCAGGCGTGGAGGGGGCCCCGAGCCACTGATGCACACAAACAGACCTCCTCATCTGGTGACTTCTGAAGAAATAATGCAATTGTGAGGGGCCAGAGAAGCCACAAATAGAACAAAGAGAGGAAAGGAAAAATCAATACGCAGGAAAGAGGAGGAAGGGAGCCAGGCCTGACGTCTGCATCGTGATGGCCAGAAAAGGGAAACCTGCAGTGGCCTGGGGCAGTGCCCCCTTGTGTCCCAGGGCCTGGGACAGGTGCCCAGTTCCCAATCACTGCCTGGAGAGTCTGCTCAAATCCCTTGCATAGCCGTCACTAGTACCCACCTTCCACCTATGGGGGATGGAGAGTCAGAAAGATTATGTAACTGGCTTCAATTCACAGTATCAATAAAGGCACCGAGATTAAAACCCAGGGTCCCAAACCCTCAGCCCAGGCTCGTTCTGTCTGGTCCAGGAGGGGAACTCGTGGAACAGGAACTGGAGGAGTCTGGAAGGGGAGAGGACCACTTTACCTGTGTTTATGGAGTTGGCTTCCCAAGGCTGATTCACCTGGGAAACAGCCTCTGGGGAAACTTGATTCCCTCCCTCTCCCCTCACCACCACCCCCCCTCCCTCGCACAAACTGATGTGTATCTCTGAAAGCCCTCAGTGTGAGACCAGCAAGTGGCCTTCACCAGGGCCTCAGAAGAGGTATGCCTGGCTCCTTGGGATTCACTCCTTATACCCCCTCTTCCTGGATGCCATGCAAAAGGGAGAGGGGCACTCAGGAAAGGGGGCCTTGGCAGCGCATGGGACTCCCCAATTCCGTACTCACCACTGGGGACTCCCGGGAGGGAATCAGGGACTCCCCTCATCCATCCACACCCTGAGCCTCTGGGACCTGACATCCCCCTTCTCGCTCCCTCCCATTCTGCAGTATTTTAGTCGGAGAGTAAGACAGAACTCGCTAAATCAAAGTGGTTTCCCCAGCAACAGTGGGAGAAGCAGGTTTACTTATGCCAGGTAAATAATGCATGAGCTTGGACTGAGAAATACGGCAACCAAGTTCATGTTACTAACGGGTTCACTGAACCTCGTGGCTTGGTCCTGAGCCAGAGTCCCAGGGGATAAGGTTGCAATTCACCGCCTGCCCCTCCTCGCCAAAGGAATCCTTTCTGTATTCAAGTTGTGTTTTGGGTTTTCTCTTTTTTTTTTTTTTTCCTGGCTACTTCGTATTCCCTAAATCAAACTGCCTCTGCCTTCAAGACCTAATGGAACTAGGCATCCATCCTCCGTGTGGCTTCCCCCATCTTCAAAGAGAGGGTGCTGGGAAAGGCTCTACTTTGAAAAGTCGGACAAGGCAGCACAGACCTGCATGGCTCTCCCCAGTCTGCCAGAAGATGGTTTGTTTCCAGATCCAGTAGGTATACCTGACAGGTGGGCCAGGTCCCCAGGCTCCAAGGGCAGACATACTATGCGGAGAAGAAATGTAAGCAGAACCAGAGAACACATAGTGATAAAGATGGGGTGCTCCTCCTGCCCCCCGAGAACCGCTGATACAGAATCTACAGCTCTCCACCCTCCTCTCAGAAGACAGGGTGCCTTCCCTGACTTGTACTCTGAAGGTGCTTCTTTTCTTTAATTTCATAAATACAAAATCATAGAACAATATAGAAAAGCTTTTTCAAATGACACAGCATTGTCCCAATTGGAGGTGTCCACCTCTGCCCCCCCAACTTACTCCAAAGAGAAACCCTCATGGAGATGACTGAAAATTCAGTACAAGGAGAAATTTTAAAACACCCATCATAATAAACTGGAAGATTTTATTGGGGGGAAAGGTGAAGATTTAGTCCCTGCACAAAAGGACTTGCAACTTTCCGGGGTCCTGTAGGAGGGTAGTTAAGGCCCCGAAGTCGTGTAAGAGGGAGTGTTTACAACAGTTGGGTGCACCATCCGACCTGTTGTCTTGTCCATCTGTCCCAGCAGATGTGTAGAGAGTGGCTGGGCCTCTCTTTCCCTTGTACCCCTGGTACTTGGCACACTGCCTTGAGGGCAGTAGATACCATCTAGATGAATAAGAAAGCAAAGCTGATGGATGCTTCTAGTTCCCCTGGAAAAACAAAACTAAGAACTTCCCTCAACACAAGCAATGAGATTGAGGCAACCATCGCCATTCATGTGTCTGTTTGAACATATTCACAGTATGAGAAAACAGTCTGATCCAGACATTGTTTAGAACATCCTAGTGTTAAAAAAAAAAAAAAGAAAGAAAGAAAGAAAAGAAAAGAACATCCCAGTGTTAATGATTAACTATCTGTGGAAATGCTCCTATTGAAAACCTCCCTGTTTCTCAGGTGGAAAGGAAGTAATTCACACTGACAATAGATACCGCTGCAGAATGAGGCAAGTCTTCAGTATCATAGCAACCTCGCTGGTCTGTGAAAATTATGGCAGTTTTGCACAAAAACCTGAAAACTGCAAAGCCAAATCAGTTAGGGAAAAAAGTTGGGTTTTTTTGGTTTTTTTAAAAGATTTTATTTATTTGGCAGACAGAGATCACAAGTAGGCAGAGAGGCCGGCAGAGAGAGAGAGAGAGAGAGGAGGAGGCCCTGCTGAGCAGAGAGCCTGGATGCGGGGGCTCGATCCCAGGACCCTGGGATCATGACCTGAGCCGAAGGCAGGGGCCCTAACCCACTGAGCCACCCAGGCGCCCCAAAAGTTGTTTTTTTAAAAGAGGAAATTCTGACATACGAGGCAACATGGACGAACCTTGAGGACATTATGCTAAGTGAAAGAAGCCAGCCACAAAAAAAAGGACAAATCCTGCATGATTCCACTGGTAGGAAGTACATAGAATTGTCAACCCGTATCCCTGACAGAAAGTAGAAGGGTGTTTGCCAGAGGCTGGGAACAGTTACGTGGAGGTCATTGTTTAATGGGTTTAGAGTTTCAGTCTTCCTAGCTGAAAAGAGTTCTAGAGATGGACGGTAGCAATGGTTGTACAACATTGCAAATGCATTTAATACCACTGACTTGTACACTTAAAAATAGTTAAGATGGTAAATTTTAGGTTACATGTATTTTATCACAATAAAAAGATAGGTGAGGGGAAGAAGGCTCTAGCAAATTATAAACTGGACAACTAAAGACCTTCAGGTATCTACTGAATCAGCTTAGGCAAAAATCACATGGATAGGGGACCCTGGTGGTGCAGTCAGTTAAGCCTCTCACTCTTGGTTTGACCTCAGGTCATGATGTCAGGATCATGGGATCAAGCCCCACGTCCGGCTCCACGCTCAGATAGCGTCTGCTTGAGATTCTCCCCACCTCCCCTACCCCTCCCACTCATGCTCTCTCTCTCTCTCAAATAAATAAACAAATCTCTTTTTTTAAAAGATTTTATTTATGTATTTGACAGAGAGAGAGATAGCGAGGGTGGGAAGCCAAGCAGGAGTGGGAAAGGGAGAAGCAGGCTTCCCCACCCAGCAGGGAGCCCGATGCAGGGCTAGATCCCAGGACCCTCGGATGATGACCTGAGCTGAAGGCAGACACTTAATGACTGAGCCACCCAGGTGCCCCAAATCTTTTTAAAAAAATCATATGGGTGAAGCAATGTCTGACTTGTGACCAAAATAAAGCGAGGTGTTTGGTCTGGATTGAAATTCTCTTTAGTTGATCCAGGATCGTGCCTTTACCTCTAAACATTACAACAGGTGCATAAGAACTGAAAACTCGCTCCCCAACAACCAGCTGAGGAAATGATGGAAGATGTAATTGGAGGGCATGAGCACTGTCTGCCACAGGTCGTGCAACACATATAGAATGATTACACAGCGGCAGTCAGCCCTCATATGTGCGCTGATAAATGGAGAGTGCACTCCGACAGCACACATGGCAGAATGCTTTGGAAAATAACCACCACAAAATGTGCTGGGATTGAGCTCTAACAGCACCTCAACAAATCCTGTCCAACTGAGCAAACAGTCTGTCTGATGGAGAAAATGAATAATTACTGTGGAAGTTATTGACAGAAGCACCCAAGTCTTGGGAGAAACAGCACAAAACCTATTTAGAAAAAGAAAACAATGGGTGTCCCTGGCAGAATGGCTCCAGCGAGGCTATGGAACCTGAGAAACTTGTGTGGTAAAATCTGCTACCCTCTGGAAACTGGAGAGGTACCCAGACACTCACTGCCCATCGTTCGGGTATCAGGCCCTAACATGATTTGGCATCGGTTCAAAAGGCAGCACGTCCAGACGATTGCCATATCAGTATGACATTCCTGTCCCAACAACAGATCATTTTCACGTTCTTGGCTAATACAGCGGAGGCTGGCCTAATAGGTTATATAAACACAATAATGTCATACTCAAACGTTTTACCATAGATATAGTACTTTTAAAGCACTATTGGACCTTTTATCACACGTATACTTTTTTTCTATCCCTTTATTTCCGTTTTGTTTTTCCCTTTTTACTATCCCAAGAAAGCTACGGGACTAGGGAGGTGGCATTCTACAGGAGAGAAAACTAAACCCACCTGGGCCTTCCAGTGCCTTCCAGGCCTGTCTCTGTGACCTGGTCCATCACTGTAGCTACACTGGGACACTCACCCCTTCATGGACATGTACCTACAGGTCAGGGTGTATTATCCAAATGATATTCTCCAACACTTTACATTCTTTCCCCTGAATCACAGCAATAATTGAGAGGGAAAACCAGTAATGTTTGGGACCCCAAGTTGCTAGACAATGGCCAAATGTCCACCTTACTTGGTGTCTGAGAGAGAGAGATCTGTTGGCTCTGAGAGACAGTAGAATAGACCGTCCCTACCACCCCATGCCCTGCCCTGCCACATCCCCAGTGGGGCACACACCCCTCTAGGATGACCTTGTCCTGGGCTCGGACTCACCTCACCACAGCCCTGTGCCTCTCGATGAACTACAGAGAGTCATCTAGGAGTGTGGGCCTCTGGAGTGTCAGTCAGTCGGGCCACAGGGAGGGAAGCCCCACAGAACTGCCAAGGCCTCCGATCAGGGCAGCAGTGAGCTGCAGAGCAGACAAGGAAAGGCCAGCAGCCAGCCAAGCAGAGGGCCAAGCAGGAACTGAGCAGTGCTCACGACAAGACTCCACCCTAGGACACAGAGACCCCTGCCCACCACGTGCCCGTCGCAGTGAAGAACCAGGGGATACCTCTTTGGAGGCGGTAGGTGTGGCCTCTGCTGTATTTTGAGGGGCCTAGGGAGTCCCCCATAACTGTCAGGAAGAATTAGCCACTCGCTGTATGGCCACAGAGCTTGGGCCTTCCTCTCCCGGGCCAGATTTCACTCCACCCGCCTCCAAGCCTGGCTCCCAGCCCAGTTTTTCCAGAATTCTTTTTCTCTTCTTAAAATATCAAGAGGTCCAGCTTAATTGCCCTGACCCCCTCCTCTGCCCCAAAAGGAAAACCAAACTGCGTTCTCAGATTAACCCCCCACCTTTTAGACCCCACTGCCTTGTGCCTCACCTGTCCACCTGCCCCAACCCCCACCTCAGAAGAAGTTGGAGGACTGAGAGAAGATGGAGGAATCAGAAAACAGATTTCGGGGCTCCAGGACCAGGATCTGCTCCCCTTGACGCTCCTACGGTCCCAAGCCCTTGCAGGAGGGACCCTGCTCTTCTTTAAGCCTCCTTTACCTCTTCGGAAACTGGGCACAGCTTACTTTCTTCCATATCCTTGCCCGCCAGCCCGGCAGAGAGTATAAATTACGGCAGCGCTGGGAAGACGGGCTCTCTTTTGATCTTGTTCATAAAGAACACGTGGAGGTACCCCGAGTCCACCTGGGGGAAGGCAGCCAGAGACGTGTGGGAGAGCACAGCCCACCGGAGACGTCAATCCTGTGGTGGCCGCTGTGCCCCCAGTGGGGTCCCGCCTCTGCTGGCATCGGCACCCCCTGCTCTGGGTTCCTTCCCAGGGAAGGCTCGGGCAGCACTGCTGGGCCTCTGAGACTTTTGCGGCTAATAGGATGTAAATTGGAATGTGCTCCCATAAAGATGTATTATGCATGGACTTTCTATTAGATTTCACTTGGAAACTCATCATCCATCACCCCAGTGGGGCTTGCACAACCTCGGGCCTGTGTCAGCAGTTTCTTGTCATCCGGGGTCTGATGCCAAATTCATCTCCCTCGCTGGGGGGCCCAGGGACTCCGAAGGTTTGGAACGTGGCCTGACTGGATGGGGAAGCCACTTCCTGGCATCCCACAAGGTTGTTCTGCTCCTGCTAGAAGAGGGCAGGGCCAGGCTGGGAAAGAAGTGACTGACCTCTTTAAAGATGCCCCGGTGACCCCTGGAGCACAGGTGATTCATGGGAGAGGCTTGCAGTGGGAAGGGAAGAGGGACTGAAGGCCTTGCCCCAGGGGCCCCAGACTTCAGTCAAGGAGGGTCAGAGCCACACAGCTTTTTCTCCATGGGGGTAAGTGAAGTCCTGAGTCTTCCAATAGCATTGGTCTGGAGGACTTTTCCTCCCTTACATACACACCCACGCGGACGGGCATGTCCAACCCATATCCCTCTACCACTCACACTCACAACCCCCACACATACACGCATACAACCCAGCTATAACCCCACACTTACATACACACATACACACAACACACACATGCTCACACTCTCACTCACATACGTACAGTATACACACAGCACACCATGCTCATACACGTCCCTGATCACACCCCCCCGTTCACTCCCACCCACTCACACCCACACAAATACACACACCCTGCAACACACACACTCACCCCCTCACACATCTATGCTCCCACAGTAAGCACGTGCTTATATAACACGAATCCCCAGTTCCCACTCCCACACGTAATGCGCACACACACACCCTCACGCACACTCATTCACACAGAGTCACGCACGTACACACAGTCATAATCCAGTATCACTTCTGAAGCCACAGAAGGGAACTTTCCTTCATTTATGAAAGGCTTGGGGATGCAACTTGCCAGAGTCGCTAGGAGACAGAATCTGTGGGTGTTACTGTAGCGCCGGTAGACAAGTTCCCAGGCTCCTTGGGAGCAATGATGGGAGAAATGAGAGTCATGTTTCCTTCCATACCGTCTTCCCACCAATAGAAGGGCAGAGGGTAATGAGGCACAAGAAACCAAACAGGAAGAATCAATTGGGCATTGGAAATACGATAAACTGCCAGGTGGGAAAGAGAGGTTTCAGCCCCCGAAGACTGTGAAGCCAATAAACCCTTCAGCCACTTTGACCAGGCCTCCCCTCTATGCCAGGGTTGAGCTGGGGTCCCCAGGGACCCAGAGTCGGATTGCCAGGAGGAGACATCAAGCCAGTTCACATTCTAACCCACAGTGCAGGGCAGTGTGGGATATGCTAAACAAGGCTTTCAAACCAGAACGCTAGTGTGCACAGTCCAAGAGGGGGAGTCACTGTGGACTGGAGTGATCGGGGAGGAGGGGAAAGAACATGGCGGTGGAGAGACTGTTGTGAGCTAAGATTTAAGGGTAAGACGATGGAAGGTGTAGGGTGAGGGGCCAGCCTTGAGAAACTGAGTGGTAAGGGTCTGGCCCCTGGGTTGCACTGAGGCAAAGAGTCTTCCCTCATCTAAGAAGAAGAAAGGCCTCTGCATGTCCTCTTTCCGGGCTTGCCTCCTCTAAAAAGCCACCTGAGATCTCTCCCTTCTCAGAGCCCAGCACATGTGTTGCCTACAAGGCTTCAGTTTCTTGTGGTCTCAGACTGAGACAATTCAGTACCTTGTTAGTGAGTCTCAATCATAAACCCCTGATTTAAGAGCAGAATCCCTATCGGCCAGGGCCTGTCATATAAACTAAGAGCTACATTTGCAATGTTAGTGGCACTAAAGCCATTTCTTAATATAGGATGATAAGGGTTCAGAGGAGGAAATGAGCATATCCAGATGGGACAGTCACAAAAGGCTTCATAGAGGAAGTGGTGTCCAAGGGCCAGCAGAATGCGTTCTTTCCCCATTCATCAGCTTACATCTTGTCTCCCACACAAAATTTTGTTTTCGTCTTATGCTTCTTTGTGCCTATCGTGCCTACCACAGAATTACACTTTAGTAAGGATGCATTTGCATTAGTAACTATGCATTAGTTAGTTCTTGATAATTTTACTACCTTGTTCATTCATTCAACATCTACTTGTTTGCTTGCTTACTGGTGGAGCTTCTAGGAATGCTTCTTCAATCTCAGAAAAGTAGGAGCCACATCCAGCCTGCTCCCAGCTATGTGAAGGTGGCCATGAAAGATTGGAATGCTACCCTGGGCGGTCCTAAGGCTGTCCTCTATTATGTAGGTCAGAGGGCAGTCCTGGGCTGCAGTCTAGATCCTAGAATTAAGACCTCAGAGTTGTCCCATGTCTTCTTTTTGCAGCCAGAGGCTAGAGATAGGAAGTGGCTCTACGAAGTCCCAAAGGTTGATTAGATTAGATCAAAGGAAATCATACATTAAAACTGTGCTTTGAAAACAAAACAAAACTATGCTTTGAAGTAACTTGACAGTGGGGAATCCTGACTGCCTCAGTCAAGGTCTCAAGGTCAACATCGACATTGGGAAGTCATGCCAATAGGATGTACCCTTGGTTGTGATGTGCCAAAAATGGTACTTTCTTCTGTGACAGTCTTCCTCCCCAAGCTCTTAACTCCGGTCTCATCATAAGAGAAACATCAGACGAACCGATGGAACCTTCTACAAAATACCTGACTAATATTCCTTAAGGGGCCAAGGTCATCAGGAAAATTCTGGAAATCAAGGAAATTCTGAGAAAGCCATCTCAGCCAGGAAGAGGCTAAAGAGACACAACAACCAAATGTAACGCGGATCCTGGATGAGATCACGGACCAGAAAAAGGACTTTGGGGAAATCAGAATAATGTCTGGACTTTTGTTACTCATAAGATAGCATACATTGGCTCATTAACTGTCACAAACAGACCGCACTACTGAAAGATGTTACTAATCAGGGAAACTGTGTGCAGGTATGTGGAAACTCTGTCCTATCTTTGTTTTTTTTTCCCTGTAAATCTAAAACTGCTCTAAAAAGAAAATTTTAATTTAAAAAAATTGTGCTCTGAAGCCGTAAGAGCACTCTGCCCATCTTAGATCTTATTAGTGTTGATAATAGGCTCCAGACCAGTGAACATCCTGTCCTATCACATGGCTACTGGACATATTAATGTCTCTTTCAAGATCCTCTTGGTTGTGACAGTTGCTCAGACCTTCTTTCTTTTTTGATGACCTTAGCGGGTTTGAGAAGAGCTGGTCAGGTATTTTGTAGAAAATCCCTCGTTCGGGATTTATCTAATGTGTTTCTCTCGACTTGATTTCAAGTCACTGAATCACAGTAGAGCCCCTAGAGCTGACATCCTCTTTCCCCAGGGCAGGCATGAGGGGGAGGCGCCTCCACTGGCCTCCATTCTGAAGATTCTGTCCAGGGCAACTGAGGAGGTGGGGAAGGCAGGTAGAGCCCTGCTCTGAGGGAGCACAAGGGCTGTTCAGAAACCATCTGGGACTGATGTTGCTCTCAGCTTTCCCCTCCTGTGGAAGGAGCGGCCTTCAGCAAGGATGGGTTGGAGAGGGAGAGAGTCTTAGATTGGGACTGGGTATTCCTGAGGACTTGTCTCTCCTCACGTCTCCAATCTGAGGCACAGCCTTCTTTTCCACAGCCAGCTTCAGTGGCCATGAAGACGGATGGGACTATGGATACTGGGACCGGGGAGAAGTTGCCTTGACAACCCATCCTCAGGTGTGTGAGAGAAAGGGAGGGTGCCTGTGTGAGTTCTGAAAAGGACAGAATTCTAGAATGTTGAGCTGCCTCAAAGGGTGTTGTCATCTTTATCCTCCCCCGGGTGCCTTCATTATACAATTTCTTAGCCTTGGTCTTTGGTTCCAGCCACTCCTCCTGGGACTCAGCCCTGGTGAGGGGGAGGCAGCTACTGGGCACTGAACTTTGTGGGTTTCATAGAGCTGGCAGGCAAACTCAGCATGCTAAATCCAGTGGACCATTCGAGATGTCTAGACAGGAAGCCAGGCTGAGAGAAAAGCAAGGATACTCCCCTCACGCTGGAGCCCAGAGGCTGCCAGGCATGCTGCTGCCTCTGCCTCAGGAGCCCAAAGGATGGGTTCTCTGGGGGGTGGGTGCTAGTTAGGGGCATATCCCTATGGAAGTAAGGGGGGCGTGCCAGGTGAAGCAGACATATTGTCATTGTCAGTGGTGGTACTCAAGTTCAGACGCGGCCCAGCGTGACCTTGAAGTGGACACTGGGAGAGTGAACCTGGCATCAGGGCTTCACGCCCTGGTTCCAGCACCAGTATGGGACATGCTCTGAACATCAGGTAACACTCCAGGTAGGGGGAGTCGGGGGGGGGGGGCGTCTAGAGGGTTTAGCTCGGCTCAGCCAGTGCCACCAGCGTCTAGCACGGGGACCTTGAACAGGTGAGTCTGCTCTCAATTTCCCCATGTGTAAAACGGGGCTAATTGTATACTGGCCCCACCTGCCTCGTGGGTCATTCTAAGGTACAGAGAGAATAGTATATGGGAAGGCCCTGAGTCGCGCACATGGCAGGCCCGACTATTACAAACGATGTTTACACTGCAAGCTCTGAGACTGTTGAGATGTTCAGTTCCGCTGAACTGGGAAACTTGGCTTCTTCTGGCTGTCAGTTCCTGCGTTGCTTGGACTGGGAAGAGTCTTACAGCTCATTTAGTCCAACATACCCTTCTCGTCCTTGAGCAACGCTGGAGAGCGTACGATTCGGCGACCTCCCAGCGTCCTGGCACAAGCTGGTGTCTGCGTGGGACGGCAGCCCCGGGCTCCTGACTCCCACCCAGGGCTCGTGCACCGCACCACACCGCGGGCTCCTGCCAGGGCCCGATGTCCGTTCAGAACCCCGATCTACATCTCACCTCCAGCATCAATCACCGGTCCCCACAGACCTCATTTGCATTTTAGCACACACCCACTCTTGACAGCTTATCATATAACCAAACACCCATGCCAGATTCTGGGATCTTTAAGGAAATACAAAAGAGTGAAAGACACAACAGAAAAGATGATAACCAAGTGTTCCTCTGGAGTTCGGCCAGCGTGGATCGGCAGCGTGCCTGAAACTCCCGCCCTCAATCTGTTCACCAACCTGTTTCCCTCCTCATTCAAGCTGCTCCTGAAAGCCTCTCCTCTGGGAAGTCTTCCCAGATCAACTAAGCTACTGGCAGCTTCCGTGGGTTGGCCCTGTCTGAACCGAGTACTTCCCGGGGTGTTCCTCACCCACCTTCCACCTCAGCGGGCACTCAGCCTCGTCCGCCACTCCCAGCCGCTGGGCCAGGCTTCCGTCTCCTCTCCTGGCTTTGGTAAAGGAACACTCCCCCTTCTCGGGCCCCCCTTCTCGGGCCCCCTGCCCCCGCCCCGGGGGGCCAGTCTGCCCTAATTCCAGACATGTGCTTGACATATATTTGACGTTGATACTTTATTGACTCTTGATGTATTTGCCTCCTGCTTTTATTTGGTCACGAGCCTGCCCTCTCCTTATTTCTTCATGTCTGTGTTGTTTGTCTGAGACACTTATAACCCAGGGGTCTCATTATCAAGAAGGGAGAATTGCTTACCCCTGCTCTTCTGTTGATTCAATCAAGAGGTTGACTGGACTCCATGCCCTGTGCTTTAAACAGGTTCAAATTCCAAATTCCATGTCTCATCTGCCTGGGCTACAAAGCTGAGTTTCTGTAATGCAGTAACTCTCCTTACTCATGACTGACAATTCTGTACTTGATTTTTTTTTTTTTAAATCTCAATTCCTGGACAGACAGACAAGCCCATCTTTCTCTTCCTCAGACTTTCTACTTAACCTGATCTTTTATTATCTAATGATAGTGTTGTTGGTTGGTTTTTTTTTTTAAAGACTGTATTTATGGGGGGGGGGGGGCAGAGAGAGAGGGAGAAGCAGATTCCCTGCTGAGCAGGAAGCCTGACATGGGACTTGATCCAGGACCTCAAGATCACAACCCAAGCTGAAGGCAGACGCTTAACCAACTGAGCCACCTAAGCACTCTAATAGTGTTGTTTAAAGGGAGTTGGCAGAAATGTTACCATTGCATAAAAAGGAGGTTAGGTAGAACACCCACACACACATACACACACGTGCAGGCATGTTTTGCTGTCAAATATAGCTTATCTCTAGATGATGTAAATATAAATCGTCTCTATAAATACACATGATCTCTGAACAATGCACCAAAATCTGAAAATATTAGTTGCCTCAGAGAAAGGTTCTCATTGTGTTTTTTTTTTAAGATTTTATTTATTTATTTGACAGAGAGATTGCACAAGCAGGGGGAGCAAGAGAGGACGGTGGGAGGAAATGCAGGCTCCCTGCTGAGCAGGGAGCTCCATGCAGGGCTCGATCCCAGGACCCTGAGATTTTGACCTGAGCTGAAGGCAGAGGCTTAACCCACTGAGTCACCTAGGGGCCCCAGAAAAGTTCTCATTATACACCTTTTTCTACCTTTTGAACTTTGAAAACTTTTTTTTTTATATAATGAATTACTTCATATATACAAAGAATACCTGAAATCAATGTATCTATTGAGCCAGAATAATTAATAATTCTGCCCTGTGGAACCACCATCCATAGGAAACAGAACATTACCAGCAGCATGGAGACTTCCGCACCTCCTTCCCCAAGTCCATGGAGGTAGCCGCCATCTTCTTACCTCAGTCCTGTTGGCTTGTAGTACTAACACAAATGCACACATCCCAAATTAATACATTATTTCATTTTACTTGTTTAGAACTTTATAAAATCCTGTCACATTGTCTGTATTTTTCTGTGACTACCTGTTTTCTTTCACCATGGTCAAAGTTCATCCGCGCTGATGCTTACAACATGAATTCATTTTCATTGTTATCTAACAATCCATGGAGTGAATATACCCACATTATATATCTATTTTCCTGGCATTAGACATCAGGTTATTTCCCATTCTTGCTGCTACAAACCATCTTAGGCCTGCTTCTTGGTGCACAGGCGAAAGGTTCCCTAGGATTTGATCCCCACAGTGGTATTGCTGGGTCAGTGGGTAGATACGCCTTCAGCTCAATGACCATTTGCCAAATGGTTTCCAAAGTAGTCGTCCAAATTTACATTCCCACCAGCTTCATGAAGGGATTTTGTTTCTCTGCCTTCTCCCCAATACTTGATATTAATAGACTGAATTTTTTTTTGCCAATCTAGTGGGTACAAAATGTTATGATATTTTGAGCTTAATCTACATTTCTCTAGTTACCAGTAACATCAAGAGCCTCTTCTTATGTTTATCATCCATTCATGTTCCCTCTCCTATGACTTTGAATGTTGAAACGTGATTATATTTACTTGTTCAAATATATATATATATATTTATTAAAAAGGACCTATAGTATCTCATTTCTCATATGCAAAGGGTCCCCCACTCTCCCCCCAAAACACACAAATACCATACCTGAATAGTGTCACAACAAATAAAATTGCTAACAACACATCGGTGAGTGTTATGGCCTGAATTGTGTTCCCCCAAAACCCATAGGTTGAAGCCTTAACTCCCAATACCTCAGAATGCAACCATATTTGGAGATGAGGTCTTTAAGGAGGTAATTAAGTTAAAATGAACTCTATAGGGTAAGCCCTCATCTGATCTGATTCATGTCCTTATAAGAAGAGATTAGGACACAGACAACATAGCAGATGACCATGTGAGGACACAGGGAGAAGATGGCCATCTGCAAGCCAAGGGGAGAGGCCTCGGAAGAAACCGGACCTGCCCACACTGGGGGTGGGGGGTCGGCGTCAGTTAAGGAAATGAGGGTCAAGCTTCTGAACGAGGTGTGCTTGGAGGACATGACACCGAAGGGCCCTTCCTACCCAGGGAGTCAGTGACGTCTCTGAGACCAGGTGACTAGTAGGAAGCCAGGAACAGATCCTGTTTTCTGGATTCTGATTCTCTTTCTACAACGTCAAGCTGCCTCTAAACAGATTAGTGGCCGGACAAGCGAGTTGTAAAGACACGATAGCATTCTCTCAGCTGCCTGGGGACAAGACACAGGGACAGGAGTATGCAGCTTTTGAAATGAGAGAATTAAATACATCTTTAGGTTCCCCTTTCAGAGGTCTGATTACAGCCAGGTAGATAGTAGAAAACTGGAGGGAGCGAGCAATTTTGAGAACCTAGTAGGCACCCAATCTTTCATATGCCTCAAGTTACGTAATGCTTTGCCTTAGGTCCAGCTGTAACATTCTTCATCTCCACTCCACAGATGTGGAAGCTGAGTCTCAAAGAGGCCAGGCAACTGTCCAAGCTTACGAAGCTAAATCATAGCGGTGACCTTGACCAAATTCCCTAACCTCGGTATCTGAGCCAATGCCTGCCTGATTCCAAAATCCGTCAGCTCTTGTTACCTAATGGATATTGGAATGTAAAAAATTTGGTTTTTTGGTTTTCATTACTGTAAATCCAGACTACTGTCCTTTAGTACAAAACCCAGAATAAACAAGTTGTCCCGAATAGGACTTACGGGCCAGGAGGTGTTGGGGGTAGGGGCGTTTCCTTCATATTTAATTTGGAGAATGGACACTTTCTCAGCCTAAGGTCAAGTACAACGTTTCGAGCCCTGGCTTCTGACCAGACCTGCTGCCACTGCACCTAAGCTCCTCCATAACGAAATTCTCTACTAATACAATTAGCGCTTCCTTGTGCCGTGATGCTCTTCTCTCCTCCTTCCCTGTCTGAACACTTCTATTTCAGAAGATAGTATGGGCCCACTTCTGGCAGAATCTGTCAGCAGAGAAGGGCGGTACCTCTGGCCACAGCACAAAGGCCTGAATGGGCCCCATTTCAAGCTGAATGATCTATTCAGTCCTCATTGATCTGCAAACTGGGCTGAGAGCCCTTTAAGCTGGCAGAGAAGCAGGCCTGGAGTGGGGAGGGCTCTAGGCTCTTCTTTTTACTTTTGTTTTTTTGCCCCAAGGCAAAATGTAACTTCTGTTTTAGTCTGAGCCCCACCCTCCTTTTAGTAAACACAAAGCTGGCCTTGGTTCCCCCAGTAATGCCAAGGGGGAGGAACGAGATCATTGTTTTTGCTTAGGAGCCGGAGGGCTGGGTGAATCCACTCCCCAGTTCGGTAGCCTAGCCAGAGAGAGAAAGCTGGGCAGGTTCCAGAATATGAAGGAGCCTTCCCCCGTCTCTCTCATCCTCTCTCTCTGACTTCTGGGAGCTTCAGACTCCCTCCACCGTGTTCAGAAGTGTCAGAACGTAGGTCCTTTCCAATGCAACCCTGTCCTGGGACTGCATTCGGGGCTCTTTAAGCTCTGGGGGTTCCTAGGACTAGGGTTTCCTCTTTCACCTCAAGCTTTGCTTCAAGCATCTTTCCCTCCACCATTCACTCACAGTCTTCAATCCATCTGACCTTTACGGAACGGAACAGAGTGCATTGCATTGTTAGAGATAGATAATAGGCCCAAGGGGGTGGAGAGTTAGAACAAAGAGAAGAAACGTTTTTTCCCCCTCTCAGGAAGTTTAATTTAGATCAGGTGAGCACAAAGCTAAGCCAGATAAATACAGAATTTATGAGCCAGTGAGCTTAGCACAAAGCCCATCTAGTGCAGGTTGGACCTGGGAGCACTGCTGACTTGGAGTTTCGTTTCTCCTTCTCAGGGGTGACTCTGAGGAAATGCCCCCACGCCCATGACTCTGCGGTCATGAAGGGGAGTGCCAGGCTGCTGTCCTGCTTTGAAGGGGAGGCAAGGTGAACATTGCAAAGGAGCAAATGCGGGGAGCCAAAGCCCGTGGCAGTGGGTTAGAAAAGAAGGACTGGGCTCCAGTACCAGACCTAAAGAGAGAGGGGAAGAGTTGACAGAAGGAGGCCGTGGCACTTCCGGGGACCACACAGCATTCTACCCACGTGCCCACGTGCCACAGAATCCCTATGAAGGGAAACATGAGGAAAACAGGCCCAGCAGAGCAGAGGCTGCTTACCTGCCACATGACCTTGGAGAAGTCCTTTGCACTTGTAGGACCTCAGTTTTCCTTCAGACTTAAGGAAGGTCTGAAGCAAATGATTCATAAATGATCTGAGCAAATGGTTCGTAAATTTTGGACGAGTCCAGTTGACTCAAAGTTGACTAAATTTTATTGCCCAATAAGAATATTTTTTAAACAGCACCCTCTACTCTCACCTTAAAAAGAAAACACATTTTAGTACGAACAAAGGTGTAGAGACACAATCTGAGAATACTGAGGAGAGTCCTTTAGAGAAATAGAGAAAAACCCACTCCACGATCTTCCTCTTCTCATTTCATTGCAGATTGCTGAGAGCTTCATCACAGAGGGAAGCCAGTTCCAGAATTGGGAAACTCATCGGTGACTCCAGAGGAGCTTCCTATCTCCTAAGAGCCTGCGACTGGAACCCCAACTGGGCAAATGAGCCATCCTCCCTTGGACCCGAGCTTCGTGCTTTCCATAGCCTAAAACTTAGCGATGCTCGTGAGTGGAGCCCGACACTCTCTGGGCTGGTGATTCCCGATGCATGGACTGCAAGTTCTCATTCTCCTTTAGCCACCCATCATTTCCCCTTGTCTCCTGAGGGGCAAAGGAAGCTTCCCCTGGAGGTTCTGTCACTGTGACGTGTCCCGGTGGGGTGCTGGCGGCAGCAATCCAAGAGGTGACTCGTCTCCTCCACTACAGGCAGTAAGCCACTCAGTGGGGAGAACTGTGTCTCACTCACCTTGGACACCTTTGCCACGAGTGTACAGAAAGTCTTTCCACTGATAGGCATGGGATTTAATGTCTATACTCTGAGGTCCAGAGATTCTAGTTCTATGTGCACAGTTTTAATAGACTCTCCCCACCCCCAAGGAGGTGACAGACTCTGGAATTTAACGTTCCATCAGCCAGGGGTGAGGGGGCTGCTTTGCTCCAGGGCTGTCATTTGGTAACTGAGACAATTCGGGGAGCAGCTCCCCACACAGCCCCAGGAGCCTGAGCCCGGCAGCGGGACAGCTGCCCTGGCTGCCCAGACCGCCCTGGGATCGGGATCGTCTGGCGGAACTGTTTTCTGGAGACAATGCAGCCCATGTGACAGGCCCTAATGAGTCCCTTCTGGAATCCCACAACGGCCAAGTGGCAGAGGCTCCCTGAATAGTTCTCTCTCTTCTCAGCAGTGTCTGGGCGGCAACCTCCTTTCTCATTCTCCTCCTGCATTTCTCATCCCTCTCTTCCTTTTTTTTTTATAGCATTTTTTAAATTAAATTATTTGAGAGAGAGCAAGCGACAGAGAGAGAAGCAGACTCCCCACTAAGCAGAGAGCCCAATGCAGGACTCGATCCCAGGACCTTGGGATCATGACCTGAGCGGAAGGCAGATGCTTAATTGACTGAGCCACCCAGGTGCCCCATGTCCCTCTCTTCCTTTCCCCCTTGTCATCTTTGTCTTTTAACTACTTCAATTCTCCCGTTCCCTTTGGATGGCTTCCTTCTCCACACCCCTCTGCACTCCGTCCTTTCTATCACGCAGTCGTAGACACAAAAACACCCTTCCCTGTGCCATGTGGCCACCCTACTCCTAGATCTCATAGCTGAGCAGCTATTCCTCCAGGCATGCACCCCCTCCCCCTTCCCTGCCACCCCAACCCCAAGGAGACTGCTCTTAAAGCATGCTTTCCCTGCTGCTGGGAGTGTGGGGGAGTCAGCAAGGTTTAGTGATGGAAAATAAAAAGCACCTATCATGCAAGTTCATTGTAACTACTGCTGGCCCCCCAAGTTTTTTTTTTTTTTAAAGTTCCCAGGCACCAGCAAGATGGCTTTTCTCTGCCATTAAGAATTGGAGAGGTCTAGGGGCACCTGGGTGGCTCAGTGGGTTAAAGCCTCTGCCTTTGGCTCAGGTCATGATCCCAGGGTTCTGGGATCAAGCCCCGCATCGGGCTCTCTGCTCAGCGGGGAGCTTGCTTCCTCCTCTCTCTCTGCCTGCCTCTCTGCCTACTTGTGATCTCTGTCTGTCAAATAAATAAATAAAATCTTTAAAAAAAAAAAAAAAGAATTGGAGAGGTCTGTCATGGGCATGAGGTCCCATTTAGGGTATCTCCTAGGGGAAGGCACCTACAGACTGGCTGGCCAGCTTGGGGCTGCCAATGGGTTTGTAAGAAGCCCCACGGCTGGGGAGGGTCAGCCTCTGCCACGTCTGCCTTTTCTTCTCCATTCACCCCTCAGCCTGCACTCCCCACCCCCACCCCACCTCTTAGGAACCAGAGCTGTGGAAAAAATCAGGCCTGATGAATGGGGATTATGGGGCTCTGTGTTTTACAAAACGTGGTCAGGAAATACTGAGGGTCCTCCTTAGTTCACTGATAGATTCCCTAGAGAAGGATAATGCAATTGAGGAGGAATTGAAAGGGGTCTTCTGAAAGGAGAGGAGCGGCAGGTTCTGGCCAGGAGGAGAGAGGTGAGGGAAAGGGCAGCAGCCAGGGACAGGAGCATTGTGGACACTTCATAAATCTTCAGCTTTACATCATTCATTTAAAAGCTGGCTGTGAGGCACAAAGAGGACAATCCGAAGCCAGAGAGAGAGAGAGAGAGACTGCCAAGGAGTTTATTGAGAAAAAGGAATTTGAAGATCACCAGTCTGTTTCACTCTCCCTGACTGCTTACCATTTTTTTTTCTCTGCCTCAATCACTTTCTTTGATATCTATCTGCCTTTATGAGACCTGGGTGCTGTGGGTGCATTTCAGGATGAAATGCTGCGTGGGTATGGTGCGGCAGATGACAACCATGGATGGTGGTAAGTGAGTATAAGGAAGGTAAAGGAAGCAGGAACCACCACCCCACTCCTACCCCTACTTCTTTAAACCCAAACTGGGATAAAATCCAATGATAGCCTTAGAATTGCTCAGTGAGGGCAAGCCTGAATTTTAAACAAGAGCACTGCGCAGGCCTTGCCCCTTGGTGACTCCCAGCACGCTGTCGAGTAGCTCAGGTCAAGACCGTCCACGTTTACTGAGCACCTACTATGCGCTGGGCACAAGGCGCAGGGCTTTAGATGGATTGTTTTTTATATCCTCACAACCCTATACATCCATTTTGCAGTTGAGGAAGTTGAGGCCCAGCGAGGCTGTTAACCTCACCAAGGTGACAAAAGAAAAAAGTCACCAGCTGGACAGACCAATGTTTACCTAGCCCCAGGGGAATACAGGAAAGTCAGTGAAGCAAAAGGCTAAAGAGTTCTCTGCTTATTCTGTATTTTTGATCAAGGCTTGAGAAAGTCTCATTTAGATCCTCCAACAGGCTTTAGAGCTTAAATAAAAGGCCACCTGAAGCAGAAACAGGAAAAGGAGGGCAGGCAGAGGGCATGACCGCTCATCAGTCCTGGGACAAAGTGCCTTCAGTCAGGGCCAGAGGCAACACAACCCACCCTCTGGACAAAGTCGGGCATGCATTCGTGGTCCCCGTGTGTTCCCAGCAATTCCTTACCTGTTTTCAGTGCTCTGGTTCTCACTGATTTGGAAGGCAGAGAAGGGAATGGAGGAGAATCTGCAGAAACAAACACCATCAAACGTCCTGGCTCCCTTCCCGGAGCGTCAACAGAAAAGCAGGAAGGAAGAAGTCACAGAGCTGGGCCACATCAGCGAGTCTGTCTGAGTCTCCCCTCAAGCCGGCAGGAGAGGACGTGGTAGCTCCCCGGTACTGCCTGCCAGGGTGCTACGGTGGAGGGGAGCCCTCCTGCTGGAGGGACAGGCTTAGTGACAGACAGGGACACGAAGTAGAAGCTGAACACTTGTCTTCCTGAATTGTTTTCTTCCTCCTCCCACCCCTGCAATATTCAACTTTTTGCCACAACAAACATTCTCTCTGATTGTTTTAATCATGCTTACTGCACTTCTTTCTTTTTTTAAGTAGGCGGGGCTTGAACTCATGACCCAGAGATCAAGACCTGAGCTGAGACCAAGAGCTGTACCCCTAACTGACTGAGCCAGCCAGGCGCCCCATGCTTACTGTATTAAAAACCTTGGTTTGGAGTCACAGTATGAAGCACAGCTCTAACCTGGACAACCAGGGACCGGAATTAGACTCCTGGAAAAAAGGTAGGAGGCAGGGGCCCAAGGGCTGCTTTGCAGATCTTTTACAGAGGGGAGGGAGCGCCAGAGGCAAACAGGTTTCTTGGTAAAGCTAAGCCAGGAGCGGGTAAAAAGATGAAGCCACTCCTCTCATCAGAATACTGCCCCTTGCTCCTCAAAACTTTGAAAGGCAGAAGGAGATGGAATTTTAAGTGGGCAGGGGTGCGGGGTATGGAAAAAGATGAAAATGAAAAATAAACTTGAAACATACCTAGCAGAAAGCACATTTGATTTGAAAAAGTCTTTCCATCTCAATTCTCTGTGGGCCTATTCATAACAGAGATACGGTTACTTAAAATACAGTCTCGGCACTGGCGGGGTTGAGTCTCCCTGAAAACGCCTTCCATGTTTTCAACTAGCCCCTGCTTCAGCCTCAACTCCTAATTCCTGCACAACCCCTCCACAGGACCAGTTGAACTCGAGCAGAGTGATTCTGAAACCTAGTGACATCCCCAAGTGACACTGAGACTTGGGCCCACAGGTGTCAGATTGCAGCTTTTTTTCCTACCACCCCCTCCTTACACACACACACACACAAACACAGTCACAACATCGTCCTACAAGGCCAAACTGTTTTAGAAAAATGGCAGCCCTATTGATTCAAGCAGATTAGTAACAAATTTGTGCTCAAACTGTTACAATTCTGTTTGGTGTGGTTTAAAGATGTGTGTGTGTGTGTGTGTGTGTGTGTGTGTGTGTGTGTAAGAGAGAGTGAGAGAGAGAAATTGAGAGAGAGAGAGAGATTGAATTTTTAAAGGAAGAACAATTTTAAATTCCCTTCAGGAGACACTATTAATCAAGAACAGCCTCTTAGGGGTGCCTGGGTGGCTCAGAGGGTTAAAGCCTCTGCCTTTGGCTCAGGTCATGATCTCAGGGTCCTGGGATGGAGCCCCGCATCAGGCTCTCTGCTCAGCAGGGAGCCTGCTCCCTGCCAAACCCTCCCCCCACCCAGGCCTGCCTCTCTGGCTACTTGTGATCTCTGTCTGTCAAATAAATAAATAAAAATCTTAAAAAAAAAAATAAAAAGAACAGCCCCTTCTCCCAAGGTGAAATGGCCGGGAACGAAAGCTCTGGAATCAGACTGTCCAGATTTTCAGCCTTGCTTCCTTACCAGACCACTTGTGGGTCTGTTGACTCTCACTGAGCCTCAGTTTGCTCACCTGTGAAACGGAACCTAAAAATTGTGTCTGCCTCATGGTTGTGATTTAAATGAGATGAGCTGTGTAAAAGCAAGGTGCCTGCTCACAGCAAACATTCATTAAATATTAGCTATTGTTACCTCAAAACAAAACATTTTTTAAAAAGCCTCCAGCAGAGAGATCCAATCTAACACAGCTAATTCTATTTTCTATATGCTTCTTAGAAAATAAGCTCATGTGTTAGAAACCTACCAGAGTCAAATAAGTGGCTATAGGAACACAACGGTGAATTATTAGCCTCTAGCCTGAGGAAGAAGCTTCCTGGAAAGACCTAAGAGGATCCAGCACTCATCCAGATTGCTTTCTAGAACCTTTCAGATTGCTTTCTGAACCAACACCTGGCTGGTTGGTTCAGTTGGTAGAGCATACAACTCTTGATCTTGGAGTTGTGGGTTTGAGCCCCACATTGGGTGAAGTTACTTAAAAATAAAACCTGAAAAAGAAAAAGAAATGCACCCCACCTGACTTAGCAAAGAAATGCATAATGACCATCCCCTTCAGCTGCTGCCCAAAGCCATGGATGGGCCGCAGGGCATTATGGGAGAGGGCTGGGCTTCTGACTCATGTGTGCCTCACACAGGTGTCGTGCATGGGCTCTGCCCTGGCTGGCAAAAAGAAAAGCACATCTCAGAAAGACTAAGGGTCAGAGGAGTCGCCAGCCCTTCCTGAACCCAAAAGCATTATCCAAACATCTGAGGTTTCCGACGATCAGCTTCCATGTTGTCTCCCACTCTCCTCAAAGGAGGAGCCGTTTGGCAGGGTGGTTGGGCTTGTGACTGGAGTGAGGATTAAAGATACCTTTTTTTCTCCTGGCCTTCGAGATGCTTTGTTTTATTTTTATTTTTTTATTTAAATTCAATTTAATTAACATATAGTGTATTATTCGTTTCAGAGGTAGAATTTAGTGGTTAATCAGTTGCATATAACACCCACTGCTCATTCCATCAAGTGCCTTCCTTAATGCCCATCACCCAGTTATCCCATCCCCCCCACCCACCTCCCCTCCAGCAACCCTCAGTCTGTTTTCTAGAGTTAAGAGTCTCTTATAGTTTGTCTCCCTCTCTGCCTTGTGAAGGCCAGAGAGTGGCTGCTTAAATGTTGTCCAAATGGGGGGGTGGGGGGGTGGGGCTCTGGCTGTCTCAGTCAGTAGAGCATGGGAGTCAATCATGGGGTCATGAGTTTGAGCCCCACCTTGGGTGTAGAGATTACTTAAAAAAAAAAAGAAAGAAAAATAATTTTTTAAAGGTCTTATTTATTCGTTTGAGAGAGAGAGCATGAGTTGGGGAGAGGGGCAGAGGGAGAGGAAGAAGCAGACTCCCCACTGAACAGGGAGCCCAATGTGGAGCTCCATGCTGGGACCCTGATCCAACTCCTGGTTTCTGCTCAGGTCATGATCTCAGGGTTGTGAGATTGAGCCCCACATCAGGTTCCATGCTCAGCACAGAATCTGCTCAGGACCCTCTCTCCCTCTTCCTCTGCTCCTACCCCCAGCACTTGCACTCCCTCTCCCTCTCTCTCTGTCAGATAACTAAATAAATCTTTAAAAAAAAAAAAAGAAAGAAAGAAAGAAAGAAAGAAAAACCTGTTGTCCAAGTGGACTTGCACCTGGCAGAGCAGTTCTCCCTGATTCCTCTTTTTGCCTGAAGATAAAATTATATCACTTACTGTACATTTGCTTGTTCTAAATACGGTGTTGTTATTCTGCTGATACAGAAGTAGTTAGGGGCAGCATGCCTTTGAGCAAGTTGGAAGAAGGAACCTCTTCCTTTGCACAGGTGTAACTCTGTAGCAGCTCACAGAATGCCAGTCCCTGACCTACTCACAGCCAGGACACAACCCACTCAACTATACACATAACCCTGCGAGCAGGCTTCTCGCAAAAAAATTCAGATGATACAAATGTATGCTAAAAACTGTGGGTACCTGGGTGGCTCAGTTGGCAAAGCAACTGCCTTCAGCTTAGGTCATGATCCCAGAGTTCCAAGATCAAGTCCCACATCAGGCTCTCTGCTCAGCAGGGAGTCTGCTTCTCCCTCTAGCCCTCTCATGCTCACTCTTGCTCTCACTCTCTCTCTCTCTCAAGTAAATAAATTTTTAAAAAGTGTAAGCCTCCTGTAACCATATCCCAAAGAAAACCACTACTTTTTTTTAAAAGATTTTCTTTATTTATTTGAGAGAGAGAGAGAGAGAGAGAATGTGAGAGTGAGCACACAAGCAGGGAGCCCGAAGTGGGATTCGATTCCTGAACCCCAAAGGCAGATGCTTAACTGACCAAACCACCCAGGTGCCCCATTTAAACCACTTTTTTTTTTTTAAGATTTTATTTATTTATTTGACAGGGAGATAGCACAAGTAGGCAGAGTGGCAGGCAGAGGGAGAGAGAGAAGCAGGCTCTCTGCTGAGCAGGGAGCCCCATGTGGGACTCGATCCCAGTACCCTAGGATTATGACCTGAGCCAAAGGAAGCGGCTTAACCAACTGAGCCACCCAGGCGCCCATGTAAACCACTCTTAACAGTTTAATTAATAGACCTTGGCTTTGTTTAAAACAGAATAACGAAATCAGTTAGGGAGGAGAAGCCTAGGTACACGATGAAATTTTAAAATAGTGCCAAAGGGCTTAGTCTAAAAGTCCACTTCCTACCCCTTGAACTCCTAGTCATTCAGTTCACCAGCTGTGTATGTGTGTGTTTCCTTGTCGGTAATCTACATATATATAAGCATCTTTGTGTGTAAGTGTCTGCATACGTGAGTGTATGTGTGTGCCCATGTTTTTTTCCACAAGTGATCTCTTTTTTAAGAAACGTATTTTATTTTTTAATTTTAAGTAGGCTCCACGCTCAATGTGGGGCTTGAACTCACAACCCTGAGATCAAGAGTTGCAAGCTCTACCAACTGAGCCAGCCAGGGGCCCCATAAATGATCTCTCATATCCACAATACAAAACTTCTTGCTCTTTCCCCACCATATTAGTACATACAGATCTATCTTTTTCCTTTCAACAGGTGTGCAGTTTTGCATTTATAGATGTACCATGATTTATTTCACCAAGTCCCTTATGGAACAGTCAGATGGTGGACATGTACACTGTTTTCAGTGTTTTGCAGCCACAAATAATACTGTGATGATTATTTTTGTATATATGTTAAGTATATAGTCTTTCTATGCATACGCAAGGATATCTATCTACTCAATTCCAAGAAGAATTACTGAATCAAAGAGTATGTAAAACATATACTGATTAAATGTTGATAAACATTATCAAAGACCCCCAAAGAAGCTATCAATCAGTACTCCTACCAAGGATGGTTTCAAGTGCTCATTTTCCCACACCCTCCCAAACACCTTTATCTTCTAGTCTTTTAAAATGCATATCTATCTTTTTTAACCAGTCTGGGGGAACACGGTCTATTTTTAAATTCTCTTTCTCTCTGACCCCACCCATTCCAATATCACCAAAAGTTCTTAACAACCCAGGAGAAGTCATCTGCAACTTTGTTAGCATATCCTTGGATGGAATCCACTTCAAAGTTGAATCCTCAAATATCCCCGTCCAACCCTGCAACTTTGATCTTTTTCCCTAGGCAGGGCAGAAGCCCAGGAACCCCATCCTCTTACTCCTGGGGAGTCCTCAGAAATGCAAATTGTCCACTGTTCTGCCATTGCCCACCCGTCACCTCTCCAGTCCCCCCCCCCCCCAGTGCTTTGGTTTTTACCGGGACAGGGTTTGTAAGTCGGAGTCAGAAAGAGGGAAGAGTTTAGGGAGCTCAGAAGAAAAGCAGAGGACAAAAGGCCAGCTAAGGTTCTTAGTGAACATTCTGAAGGGAGTCTGAGAGCTAGACAAGAGACCATGGCTCTTAGGATCGCTGAGGTTTTATAAGTTTGGTCAGCTTTTATGTATGCGTTCTTGCTGTTCTCTTCCTGTTTCACAGTAAAACCTACAGGAAAAGAGGCTGCTTATCTTATGAGGTCAACAAGGAAGGGGAAGATTGCGGGAGGGAAGGCAGAATATATCCTTCTTTGCAGTCGGTCTTGGTGGGACAGAGAATCTGAGGGTGGTGGTAACACCACAAAGATATTTGGGAAATGGGCTCCAAGAGAGGTGTCTTGAGCCACAGGAAAGCTCCTTAGCTCAAATATCTCCACAGTGGCTCCCATTTATTGAGCAGCTACTATGTGCCAGGCACTGTGCCAAGAGCACTACATGCATTATGTTGTTTAATCCTTTCAACAGTTCTGCAAAGAACAGGTCCTGTTGTGACCCTCATTACACCACTGAGGAAACAGACGAGAGGGTAAGGAGCTTGCCCGAGATCACATAACCAGAAAGAAGTGGCAGAATTGGGACCAAACCCAGACCTGTTGGTTCCCAGAGACCAAGTTCATCCCTCCAGGACAAGATAATAGAGAAGCTTCAACACCTCTGTGTGTACTGTCCAGTCTTGTCCTCCTCAATGAACCCAGATGACTTTGTATATTTTCAGATGCTGCTGTTTGTCATCTTTTAAGATTCCAGCATCACGTGCCCCGAGTTGACTCCTCTCCTGATCTCTTCTTCCCAAACACCCTGTAGGTGCGCCTGGTGTGGCACGGCTTGTAATATTGGGTGTCCACTACAAGACTGGGCGCCCCTTGAGACTGTGCCCTCATCTCATGCCCTCTCTGCACCCCAATGCTCAGTGAATAAATGTTGCATTAGGGCCAGCTGAGCCCCCATTACTGCAAAGTCCCTTTCCCACTCCCAGTTGGTAGGAGAGAGTGAAATGTTACTTACAAAAACACCAAGCCAAACAAGCCCCTCCCTTCCCTGATATGCTGAAGCTGTGCTGAGAACAGCCAGGGGTCACCAAATGGCAGCCAGATGGTAACTGACTGCCGCTCCCTAACTCCAGGGGCCTGGGGCAAAAGGCTTAGCCGCCCCCCTGCTCCCAGGGACCTGTGAACATCCACTTTGTAGGCAGAATCCCAGAGGGTTCTTCCTCGCTCCTGCTAAATCCCATCCTGCATCCCATCCTGCATCCAGTCCTGGGTCTGAGGGACTCCCAAAGCCGGCTGGAGCAGCCCTCTCGCCCAGGCCAGACCCAGTATAGATGTCTCCTGCCTCCCCTAACTTCTACCAGCCCATGTAGTGGGGGTGCTCATCTCTGGTGAGAACAGCTGAGCCCTAAGATAATGAAACTCCAGTGGGGCAGGGGAGTGCTGGGGACAGCACTCTATGTCTTGTCCATAGAAGAACTCTGAGGGCACAAGTTGCTCGGGGAAGAAGGAAGGGATTTTCTGCAGTGTTCCGAAACAAAGAGAACCGATGGGACTTTGGGGAGAGCTCTGTTTCCCTCCATTTCATTCAGCACTGTTTCCCTCCTCCCACAGATCCAGGAGGCAACAGGCCCCCATCTGGTTATCAGGTCCTCGAGCATGAGGGCCTTTGTCTCCCCCTCAGACATCTAGCTGGCAGGGCAAGGGGCCTACAAATCCTCCCTGACCCTCCCAGCTCTTTGTTATCTCAGAGGGAAGATTACATTTCTGTGTGGGGAGGCAAGGTGCCAGGAGTCCTCAGAGCAGGACAGAGGCAGGCAGAGCTGCCGGCTGGCTGACCCCCGTTGCCTGGAGCCGCTCAGGGCTGCCCTGGGGATGCTCTCCCTCCAATGGCCTGGGGCCTGTCCTGATGTGGAGGGTCTGCTTTTCAGAAAGAGGAGGGGGTAAGAGCAGCACGGAAGGGGAGTTGGGCTGGAAGGATGAAAGCGACCAGCTCTCCGTTTTTCTGGAGCCATGTCTTTGGTCTGGATGGCCCATCGCTTCTCGGCCTTTTGGCTAAGATCAAGTGTGGTCTGGATGGCCCATTCGTTTTCTGGGTTTCTCACCTTCTCCATTCTGCTGTCTTTGAGAACTGGAGGAAGGAGAGCTATCAAGTTGGCTGCTTGCTTTCATTTTGGTTTCTTGCTAAATCTATAGAGAAATTTGTTCAGCAGCAGACAGGCATTTAGATCATTCTCTTTCTGTTTCCATCAAGGACACATCCTTCGGACTCCTCTTTTGGGTTCAAGATACTTCTAAAATGGTTCCAAATCTAAAGAATAAAAGGGCTAGATTGAAAACCCCATGTTTTACTCAGAGAAAGGAAAGGGATAGATTCCCTTTCAGTAATAGAGTGGGAAAATTAGTCATTGGATATTAACAAAAACACTGGATTCTCCATGGCTTGACTTCCCAATTCTGTTCCCTCCAGTCAGATTTCCTCCTCTGCTACCTGGGTTTGCTACTCTCATCAAATCCAAATACATATGGAACACCTCCTGAAGAGCATCCTCAGCTAGGCAGATACAGAGATAAGCTCCTTGCCCTGGTACAGTGTGGAAACTAGTTAGAAAGAGAGAGTTAAAAAAAAAAAAAAAAAAGATGACTAGCAAAGTTAAGTATCAGATCAATGGGTTAGACCAGAATGTCAGGAGAGTTTCAGGGACTGTCAGGGCTGGGAGAGGCAGGGAAGGCCTCTATAAGGGGGAAGGAAGCACATGAGTTTCACCTTCTTTATGAGTCTTTAATGAGCCTTTAAAATGAGGAAGGCCTAGGTGCCTGGGTGGCTTGATGGGTTAAGCATCAGACTCTTGATCTCAGCTCAGGTCTTAATCTCAGGGTTGTGAGGTCAAGCCCCCCCCCCCCCGCCACACCCCCTTATTGAGCTCTACACTGGCCGTGGAACCTACTTTAAAGAAAAATGAGGAAGGCCCAATGGGTGAGCAGCTTATATGGGAGGATAAACATATCCTGATCAGGAGCTATAAGGCTTAAAAATGAGGGAAATAGGCTTACAGGGAGAATAACCCTATAAGCCGGCTGAAGTTCCTTGATTCTACAAATACGTGACTTCGTGCTTTCTTTAGTTTTTAATTTACTCAACCATTCAACAAATATTTATTAAATATTCACTCCGGTCAGTCAATAAATAGCTATTGAACTCCTACTATGTGAACGACACTGTGATGGTCACTATTCTTTCGCTTGCTGGTCAAATAAATAACTTAGACCATTGCCTTAAATTTGAGGGGCGGAAGATTAGCTCATTCAGTATTCCAGCTTCTATAAGTTTGAGGGGTTGGTGGGGTGGCAATGAGGTAGAGGCCCTAAGTTCACTTACATAGTGACTTTTTTTAAAAGATTTTATTTATTTATTTATTTGGGAGAGACAGAGAGCACAAGTGGGAGTTTGTAGAGGGAGAGGGAGAGAATCCCAAGCAGACTCCCCACTGACCACAGAGCCTGTTGTGGGACTGGATCACAGGACCCTGAAATCATGACCCTGAGCCAGAAGTCAGATGCTTAACCAACTAAGCCACCCAGGGGCCCCTCTATAGTGACTTCTATTTGTGTAATACTTCAGTGCACTGATATCCATTATTTTATTTGATTCTCTGCATAACCTTTTGAGGGAGTCTCAGTCAACCGGTGTGTGTGTATGGGGGGGGGAGGGGGAAATAGGTGAACAAGCCTTATTTTTTTTCAGATGTAGGACTTGTCCAAAATCAAACAGTTTTTAAGCAGGAGACCAGAATGGAGGTGTCTTTCATACCCTACCAATGGCTCCAACCTGGCACCCTGGGAACCCTCAGAGAAAATACAGACTCTTGGCTCCTTCCTGGCACAGCCTGATTCCTTAGGTCTGAGCCGGTCCAAGAATTTGTATTTTTTTACAAGTTTCCCAGAGGACTCATTAGGGAGCCACTAGATTATAGTGGAAGGACCCAGAGGAAAGGGCATTTTGGCCACTTTTCCTCGGGTTCCACAGAACCTTTTCCTAAGGTTCTGATTAAGTTCCAAACCAACAGCATGCCCAACCCCCACCATTCACTCTTTGCTTCCTAAAATTCACTGCAGGCTGAAGACTTCTGGAGGCCCAGAATGGTGCTGCAGAATTCACAGGGCCCCGCTTCCCATAGACCACAAAACCTGAACTCTGTGGCTGGGGAACCCTGGGGTGGAAGGGAAGAGTCTGAAGAGGGGGTAAACCTTCTCATGAATAAAAATAGCTTGTATTCATTGAGTGTTAACTATGTGGCAGGCCCTCCCTCCATCCTCAACTCTATATGAAAAGCACTATTATCCTCTTTTCCATAGATGAGCAAACTGAGATTTAGAGCAAGAAGAATCATTTCTCCAAGGCACAGTCAGTGCGACCCAAGGCCAGTGCTAGCACGTACAACCTCGGGACCACAGCGTCGCCCCACCTCACCCCCCAAACGGCTCGGGTGTCTACGGCCTGAAATTCGGGCGCCTTCCTGGCAGGGACACGCGCTCGCAGGGAGACCAGATTGCAGGAAAGGAGCGCCAGAGGACCGCGCGGCTCAGCCGGCTCCCCCTTCTCGGGGGCCGCGGCTGGGAACTACAAGGCCCAGCAGGCAGCAGCAGGGGGAGGAGGAGGGGGGTGGGACTAGCGCGGGTGGGAGTGAGAGAGCGAGCCCTCGCGCCTCGCCGGCGCACAGCGCTCGGAGCGCTCCTGCGGGCAGTGGTGCGGCGGCCTGGGGAGCGGGCGGCGGCGAGCGGGAGCCCGAACTCAGGTCCAGCCGCAGCGCGCGGAGGAGCCCGAGCTGTGCCGGGAGCTGGGCAGCAACGTCCCGACTGGACCGAGACTCCGCTTAGCGCATTGCGGCGACCTCGCCTTCCCCGGCCGCGAGCGCGCGCCGCCGCTGGAAAAGCCGCGGAGACCGAGGACTTTTGGCTGGTCCGAGGGGCGCCCACTAGGGCGCACCGTCCTAGTGCTGCAGTCGGGCACGCCGAGGCGCCGGGGCCCCCGCAGGGCGATGGAGCCGGGTCTGCGAGAAGCGTGAGGCGCCGCCGCCGGGTTCCGGAGAGGGGAGCCACAGGGTCTGGAGACCCCGGGCGGCGGACGGGAGCCCTCCCCCCGCCCCGCCTCCGGGGCACCAGCTTCGGCTCCATTGTTCCCGCCCGGGCTGGAGGCGCTGAGCACCGAGCGCCACCGGGAGTCGAGCGCCGGCCGCGGGGCTCTCGCGGCCCCGCCAGGACCCGAGCGGAGCCCGGGGGCGGCGGGCCGGAGCTGGGGACGCGGGCGCCCGCCCGCCCGCACGAGCCACGGCGGACTCTCCAGAAGCGGAACCGCAGCGTCGAGTGAGGTAAGAGCCGCGGCGCCCGCAGATCCGGGGCGGGCTTGGCGTCCCGAGCGGCCCCCGGCGCCGGAGCCTCCCGGCTGCGTGCTTCCCCGCCGCAGCCCAGTCGGGTCCGGCGCCTCCCTCCACTCGTTACCCGCCCCCCTCCGCCTCCCGATTCCTTCCCCAGCGCTTTGCGCCCCCCTTTTGTCTCCCCTCCCAGTTCCCCGCTCGCGTCGCCTTCTGCGCCCCCTCCCCGCGCTCGTCCCGCCGCTCCTCCTGCAGCCCAACTTTTCCGCCAACTCGCGCCGGGGAGCTGGCGAGGCGGCGGCGGCTCCGCGGTGAGTCCGGGGAGGGACAGGGCCGGGGCGAAGGCGGCGGCGGCCCTCAGTTTCCTCGGACTGGGGAGGCTGGGCGGGAGTGGGCAGCGAGGTGGGCTGGGTGTGTGTGTATGTGTGTGTGTTGCATTCCAGTCCATCTCTTTTTAGTCCACTACTGGGGACTCGCCCCAATTCAGCAGGTAGCTTTGAGTACCCGGGGTATTTCTAAGGCCTTTCCACCTCGGGGAAAGTCTGGGGGCGAGATTGGGGGTGGGTGGATAGGGGCTTGAAGAGGGAAGGAAGTGGAGGGATAGGTTAGCTTCTCCTGGAATAGGTTTTAAGGAGGTGTCGTCACCAAATGGCCGAATCTGCTGTAGCGGAGAGCGAGAAAGGAATTCCCTTTTCCAGAGGGGGTTATCTTCTACTTAGTCCATCTCCGAAAGGGTCGGAAGTTTGTGGAAGGGAGGGCGCCCAGCGGGTGATGTTAAGTCCCATTATGGGGTCGGGGGGAGGGGAACGTTCAGTTCCAATCTGGTTCTAGGAGGTGGGGGAAGGGATGAGGGTTTTGCCCGGTGCGGTTCACTCGGCAGCGCTCTATGTTGCTTCTCTGGCTCAGACGGTCTGCCCACCCCGCTCCCCGCCTCCCGTTATGTTTGGGGCTGGGAAGAGAAGAACCGTCGTTTGTAGAGGAACTCATTGACGTTGTGGATGGAGTTCATTTAACACATATCCTATGAAGGCAGCCAGACACCTTCGGGCGTGGGTGGAGGGGGTGGCGGTGGCGAGGCTTGCTTCTGCTTTCTGGGCCCAGAAGCTGTTGGCCCACCAAAAAAATGACTGCGGTGTCTTTCTCCTCCAACACTTTTTTCCCCCATTTTCCAGATGTAGCAGCCGCATCTGGTTCCGTTTCACCCCACACCGCAGCCACATTAACATCCCATTCCCTCCCTTCCCCCTCACCCAAATTAAAACTGGGATTCTTCAACTTGTCCTTCCCACCTCCCTCTCTAACATTTTCTGAGACTTGGAGATGAGGCATTGGGATTTGGGGAGAAAAGAAAGTTACCCTGGATCCCAAGTTATTTAGGATCTGATGGTGGCGGTGCTTTCTAGATTGTGCCAGAAAAAGGCGTCGTAGGAGATGGGGCCAACCGTTTTTTTCGGGGGGGGGTGGCACTTGCGAAGGAGTCATCTGCTGGAGGTGGCCTCTTTGGCCTTCTTTGGGTCTGGCCCAGAACTGGCCCTGACGGAAGTTTCTGGAACGAAAGCATTGCTTTCTCCGTCCTTTCAGTGGTAGCTGGAGCAGCCGGAGCGTCTGACCCAGTCCTGGAGTCCGCCGTCGGGTGTCTGGCCGCCCGGTGGTGGCGTCACGCGTCCGTTTTCCACCCTCCCATGAGCGAGCCCCGGGCGCAGCTGCGGGGGGCATGTGAGGGGGGCGGATGCTGTTGCTGCCAGGGGCTCTCCCTGTGCGTTTTAAAGGAGTTACGTGGGCTGCAGCCCTTGGAAACTGAAGTGGGACATTTTACCTCTTAGTGGCTATAGGTTTGAAAGCGGGTGTTGGATTGTTAAGGGTTTTGTGGGTTTGGTGGTGTGTGTGTGTGTGGTGTTTTGTTTTGTTTTGTTTTGTTGCCGGTAATATTCTTTGAAGTAGGCAAGCACCCTATGGTCCAAAGTTGCAAGAGGGTGGGGAGAGTCGGTTGCTCTCACCCTCTTTTCCAGTCTCTTTCAAATTGAAAACACTTCTCTGGTTTCCTCCTTTGGGCGGTAGTTTTGGAGGCTGAAATGAAATCGCACTTTCTCTAGACATGGTAATTAAGGTGACTGTTTCCTCCGCAGATGTGCCCTGCCCTTTGCACCTCCGGACCAGTGCTTTTTTTGGAATCCCGTCTGCACTGTAGAACCTTAGCCTTGAGACTGTTTAGCAGAAAGTGGCCATTTTCCCTGTTGGCCCAGGCTCCTGGTTTCCTCTCTGAGGCTTTAAAAGCTAAGTAGCAGGGCCCCGTGGGACGTGTCTCGGTCTGGCTAATTACCCCCAAGCCTGGGTCATCTCCCTTCCTTTCAGTGACCAAGGGAGAGCCACTGCCGACCGTCTGTCCTGACGGCCTGCCTCTCTGCTGACTTGTTTACATATTTCCCCCCAATTGGTTGGGTGGGGCTCCAGGGCTGCCCGATGACCCCTGGAGGAGCCCAGGGTGTTTGGGGACAGGGAGGTTGCTGGGGTCTGGCTCCAGCTGCAATGATTATGGACTGCACCAGTGACGAGCTCCTTGAAATATCTGTTGCATTCAGTCTTAGTCATCACCAAGTGTCAGCTTTTTAATGAGGGCCATCCGGGTGGAGAGCATCTTGGACATGTGTTTCCACTGCCTGCTTTTACTACACCGGTCCAAATACCCATTTTGTAGGCATTTTCACGAGTGGGATTTAGGCCAGAGTGGGCATCACTAATTTTGGTTCCAAAGTTAACAGTCTTGGGTGCTTCTTTTCCTTTGGCCTCTGGCCAGGAAGGATGGTTAGAAAGTTCCAATAAAATAGCAAATGAAGCAAAAGCACAGGAGGAAATGGAGTTAGGAGCATGGCAGATGCTGTTATTGTCTCACCTGTCCTGGAGATTAGAATCCATCCAGGCCTCCCTACGCCTCAGCTGGCTTTAGCCCTGTTGGACTCCAGATGGCAGGAAGAACACGCCGAACGTTGAGTAGGCAGCCTTCAGCCATGGAGACCCAAGGAAAACCCATGGCTTTTTACTTTCAGTTCTGTGCTTTGTGTTTGGGGTGTTGTTCCCCCCCCACAAAAAAGGCTCCTAAAACAGGTGATTTGCTCCTGTTAGCAGCCAGCTTCTCCGAACATACTCCTCTTTGCCTCCATTTTTAAATCTCTTTCATCAAAATGGCTGTTAGGGTAGAGCTTCCTAGAAAAGTTTGAGGCTGTTGCTGCTGGAGGCAAAGGAAGTAGAATTGATTCAAATGTCTTGTTCTGAAAAAGCCTCATCCCTTGAGATGAGTTTAATTTCCTCTTGGGAAATTTGTCTTGCATTTGCTTTCCCAAGAGCTTTGTCCAAGGGCTGAATGCACCAGGGGCTGGTGGGAGTCCAGATGTGGAGCTTTAGAGAAGATTCTGGTGTTTCCAGAGAGGATTTAGTACCAGACTTGGGCTAGGATATTTGCTTTCCCCCCCTAAGGTTGAGTCTGTCTGAAGCAGAGATTTCTCTCCTCACCACCACTCCTCCTTGCAATTAAAGAAAATATATTTGGTTCTCCCCACCCCGCCACCCAAGTAAATAGCTGTTACCTGGGTGAACAACTCTGTGAAGAGGGTGATGGTCCACCAGTCCATTTTGTCTTCAAAAGCAGTGTTTCCCAGAGTATGGTGGAGCAGTTAGTGTTTCACTTACTATTCATCATCTTTGGTACACCTCACCCCAGGACATTTGGACACCCCCCCCTTTTTTTTTACAAAGACTTAAAATTTAAAAATTAGTAAGTCTTATTCCTGTCCAAAGAATTGAATGTGTTGGTGTTGACGTCCTCAGTTCTGAAGAATCAAAATGTTTAGAAGATGTCTCATTTGCAAGAGTATCTGTATCAGTTTCTGTTGAATCAGCCTTTCTTTCATTCACTTATCCACCCAGTTAACAAATGTGTCAGCATCTGCTGTGTACGGCGTGGGTGCTAAGTGTATTAGCGAAAGTTAGGCACCAACCCTGCTTCTTAAGGAGCTCGTGATCCATGGTGCTTTGGAAATTCAGAGGAATGAGATCCTCGGCGAGAAGGCTCAGACTTGTAGAAGAGATAGCTTTTTTAAAATTAAATGAAATGTATTTACTTACTTATTTGGCGTGGGATTTGGAGAATAAGAGAGTTTGGCCCACCAAGGATGAAGGAAAGACAAAGAAGAGGGCAGAACATGGAGATTGCCTAAAGTCATGCTGTCCCATAGAAATCGAACACAAGTCACATGTAATCATAGATTTTATAGTAGCCATGTTTGAAATTAAGTAAAAAGCAGGTGGAATTCACTTTTATTAATCAGTTGATATTTTAATGATCTGTTTGATTTAGCCCCATATATCTAAAATGCTATCATTTGAACATGTAACCGAAAGAAAAAATTATTGATGAGCTGCTTCACCTTCTTTGTTTCCACACCAACTTTTCCAAGTCTGCAGTGTTATGTCCCATGTCTATCCCGTCCTGATTTACATTAGCCACATTCCAGAGGCTCAGAATGGCTAGTGGCTACTGCCTGGGACCTCTAGAGTACAGGGTTTGAAGATGGGTAGTGAGAAATAACTTTGTAAAGATAGGAAGTTTGTGTCCTCCTGCCGCCAGTTACCAAAGCTTTCTGAGAGTGCTGTCAAGGAATGACTCAAAGCACAATGTTTATAATTCTTACATGGATTAGCACTCAGAGAGGAGAGGGCAGGCACTTTCACCAGGTGCTGCCCATTTGATCCTCATAACCACCTGTGATGGTTCAGCAGCCATCTGCCTCTGACAAGTGGGAGAGCAGAGAGGTTGTGTGTCTGTCTCCCCACCCCCAGCCGTGAGGACCTCTGTATCCAGGTGGAGTGGGGCTTCAAGTCCCCAGAGACCTGCTGGGTATGGGAGAGGCTGAGCATGAAGCCGGCTGCTGGGTCTCAGAGGAAGCTTCCGAGGACACCTGCAAGGCTATAGGTCACATCTGTCCAGCAGTGAAGGAAGGAGACTGTCCCTCTGGGATTTTAAGAATTCATTAATTAGTAGGAGGAGAAGAAGGTGTAGTGAAGGAGAGGGTGGCAGTTCCAAGGGTCCCAGATAGTATGTGGTTTGGTGGTTTTGGGTCACTGTTTTCTCTAGGCTTGTGGAGTGGGGCATCTGCCCACCGACCTTCTCATTCCAGGAGCCAGTGCTGGGAGGCTGGGTTTTCTTGACATCCTTTGTTTTACAGATGCGGGCCTTGAGGCCCAGAGGGAAGAAGAGAAAGGGATTTCTGCACCTTTTTGGGGGGGGGGGGGGAGATGAGCTGCAGAGAAGCAGCGCTATTAGTTTGAAGTACACTGCTAGCAGAGCCCAGAGAGGAGTTCTGCAGCCAGCCCACAGCTGTAAGGAAGTGGGAAGGCTTTTCTGGGGACAGAGTGGCTGAGCGGTGATAGAGGCTGTTGGGCTGCTACAGTGAAAGCAAGCTTCATCACCTTGGGACGCTACACCTTTTCCCACTGGATATGGAAGACTCGTTCATTGCCCTGGTGGTTCCTGTGGGACTGGGGTTCTTAACTAGGTGCACCTTTCTGGTGCATCCTTGGTTTGGTGTATTTGGGGGACATGGTGAGATGTTGAATGTGGTTTAGGGCTGTCCTTTATCAAGCATCGCGTCTATCCCAGGCCAGGAATCGTGCCCGCTCCTGTGTCCTAGCTGGCACATCTGTGATTGGCTTCCAAGAGTCTTCTCTCAACCAGAGGAGTGAGGGTGCTCCCATCTGCAGAGTGACCTTGGATCTGCCTGTGTCTCCTTGGTTTCTTTGTGGCACAGGGATGTTCTTTGGAGAAATGAGCTTGTACTGGACAGAGCTGGATTCCATCACCTCCATTTGCTTCCCTGTGCCCTGTCCTTCAACGTCGAAAACATGTGATGGGAGTCCTGGGGCTTTTGCCTACCTGCTGCATGGCCTTGAGCAAAGTGCTTGACCTCTGGCAGTCTCAGTTTCTCCACTGCCTAAAGGGGAATAATTATTCCTACCTCCACAAGGCTAGAGCAAGGAAGAAATGAAATTTTATAGGTATAAATTTTGTGAGTACCTGCTTGACACATAGTAGGTATTCAGTAAATGCTCTCTCTCTTCAAGTCCCTTCCCTGAATTTAGAAAATCGACAGAGAAATGCTTATTTCTCCTGTGACTTGAAATCATTAAAAAATGTTAGTAGAGCCTTGGGAGAGAGCTCACGGGGCCACATGTGTACTCCCGCTGGCAAGCGCATATGAATGAAGCCAAGAATCTAGGGGGTTTTCTGCCAACCGGGACTGACTCACTCTTGGGGACTGACTCATGAGGGGCCCTGTCTGGCTCTGGGGAGGCAGGGCTGAAGCACCACATTAGGGCATGTTCCGGGGAAGCAGATTCTCTAAATAACTTGGATGGATCCCTGGAGCATTTAGGACAAAAACCACCTGGAAGGAAGATGGAGATGTCACCCTACCTAGCCCAAACAGGGCCCCAAAAGTCAGTGCATAGCAGCAACGGTGTTGTTCCTTAAGACCCTTGGGGGTTATTTTAAATGTTATTCCCACGCCAAACCTGAGAAGGGTAAAGGGCTGCAGTGGGTGGTTTTTTGAGCGGGCCCTGGCAAGGACCTTTGATTTTTCAGTATGACCTTTTTGGCCCTACTTCTAGATTCATTTCTGCTGGACATTAGCTGTCACCTTTCAGCGTTGGAGAGGAGGGCTGCGTGCATTTTATGGATGCATGTACCCTGAGGTCCTTTATAAGTTGGGGAGAGTTGTGTTCTTTCTGCATGGGAGGTTGATAGGGCCAGAGGTCCGCATAATGCGTGTAGTTTTAGAGGCCAAAAGAGAGAACCCAAGAGACCACTTATTTCAGCTTCCTGGCTGCATAAGTCTGGAGAGGGTCAGTCAGCAGGGTACTTGGCTCCCGTTTCCCAGTCCTTGGTTTGTTCCAGAATTCTTCACCTTCTTTACCCCTCACTTGCTCTAGAGGAAGTGCAGTCTGTTCTGGGAGAGACACCAGCCCACTCAGGCCTCCTGCAGCCCCCCCATGCTCTGGAGCCCTTGCCCACGGAGTGCAGAACTCTTTGGGACTTTCATGAACCTCTTCACTTGCCCAGCGCACACACAATTGCGGGGCTTTTGCCTTGGAGGACTTCGTGACACTTTTCCCACCAAGGCTTGCATGTTGCCCATGCTCAGGAAGTAGGTTTTTTTTTTTTTTTAAGATTTTTTTAATTTATTTGACAGAGAGAGAGAATGGTCACAAGTAGGCAGAGAGGCAGGCAGAGAGAGAGGAGGAAGCAGGCTCCCCGCTGAGCAGAGAGCCCGATGTGGGGCTCGATCCCAGAACCCTGGGATCATGACCTGAGCCAAAGGCAGAGGCTTTAACCCACTGAGCCACCCAGGTGCCCCTCAGGAAGTAGTTTTAGAGCTGAAGCACTGTGTTGTCTAATGAAGGCCTATAACCCCGAATGCCGTATTGGGGCAGGACCCCAGTTGTCTTCGTGGTGCCTTAAGAAGTAAGTTACTGGGGTGCCTGGGTGGCTCAGTGGGTTAAAGCCTCTTGTCTTCAGCTCAGGTCATGATCCCAGGGTCCTGGGATCGAGCCCCACATCGGGCTCTCTGCTCAGCAGGGAGCCTGCTTCCTTTCCTCTCTCTGCCTGCCTCTCTGCCTGCTTGTGATCTCTGTCTGTCAAATAAATAAACTAATTAAAATCTTCAAAAAAAAAAAAAAAGAAGTAAGTTACTGCTTTGAGCACCCTTCTGGACAGGGTGACTATGTGACATGCCTTCACTTCTTTTTCTCTTTGCCTTCCCACCTCCCATGCGGACCTTCCTAACCTGTTCGTGGTTTCTTTTCGCCAGAGTCAGCTTGAAAAGGAGGATCAAGCTCAAGACGGTGTCTCCATGGAGGTGTGGAGCCTGGTCACCAACCTCTAACAGCAGCACTGGGATGTGGAGCTGGAAGTGCCTCCTCTTCTGGGCTGTGCTGGTCACAGCCACACTCTGCACTGCCAGGCCGGCCCCGACCTTGCCTGAACAAGGTAAGGCATGGGCGGAGTGGTTGCTTTGGACTCAGGGCCTCAGAAACACAGCCGGCTAGGACAGAGGTGATGTGTTGACGGGGAAGATTCCGGCCCAGGTGGAGCAAAGGGCTCCTTGTTGTAGGAGAGGCTTCCACAGTTCCTGGGCTGGTTTGGGCCTGCCTCAAAACATACCCAGCTCCAGCAGGGGTTGGGGTCACAAAGGCTAGTGACAGCTATTTGCCTGAGGTGACATGCTTAGGAGGGGTTTATGCTTTTCTCTTCCTGAAAAAGAACTGAAGGGGATCCAAGAGCTGGCCCTCTCAACTAGATGATCTACAAAATGGGGCACAGGGGACCTATGAGTTTGTTTAGAACCTGAATCAGAGGATGTTGAAGGATGTGGGAGCTTGGTAAACACCTCTGGCTTCTAGAAAATTGTTCCAAAGACCCATCTTCTGTGAGGGCGGGCAGTCATGGCCGAGGGCCTGCCATTTTTCCTTCCTTGACCATATCCGACCACGTCTGTTTGGAGGCCTGTGGGGCGGTTTGCTTTGGAGATGCACCACTGGAGGGATGTCGAAGAGACGGAGAGCCAGGGAGCTTATGGTTCATGGGCGCTGCTGGACAGCCATGGCTTGTTGGAAATTCAGAGATGATTAGTAATGGGAAGGACCTGCCTGTGGGATTTACTGGAGTTGTGAAAATACTTCATGGAAATTACAGGTGCAACGCACTTTCGGGGGTCTGTGCGAACGCTCTGTGAGAACTGACTGCTGCCAAAGGGTCCTGTAGCTTGTGACTCAGCGGCTGATCCCATCAGTCTAGAAGGTTGGCAAGCAGTGGGTGAGAGACAGGTGTGCACGTGATGTAGTCGCTGAGCTGAAAAGGCCATCGGTCTCAGCTGTCAGGACCCGTTGAAGTGATAAATCATGAGTGAGCATATTTGTCCGCTCACAGAGTGGTAGGGAGGGCACATGGGACTTTCTGGAAGGTGCACTTGACTGGAGCAAGCAGATTACTGGTGCATTCAGTAACAGAACTGAACGTTAGACCTGAGCTAGAATATGCCAGAGACCCAAAGTGGGAGAGATCATCTCTGCCCATGGGGAGTCTATTGTCAGGGAGACAGGTGCAGAGGGAACTAAGTGCAAGGTAGACCCTGTTTAAGCCACACAGTGGAGTCATAACACAGTGGGGAACATAGAGGAAGAGGAGAGCAGGGCCGCTGACATGGGTCAAGAGGAGTAGGTGGGGGTTTGTTTGGAAGGCGGGAATGAAGGGCATTCCAGGTGGACTGACATGAGTAAGGGTACTTAGGCTGCATGTATCAGGTGTGTACAGAACCGACTTGCCTGGTGAGCAGGTGGTGGTGGGCAGTAACACCTAGAGAAGCTGGGCTTTTAGCATATGGAGGGCCTTGACACCCTGCTGAAGAAACTGTACTGGAATCTCAGAAGATTCTGCGCGGGTAGTGATGTGATCAAACTTCCAGAAAATTAACCTGGCAGTTGAACTTGGGTGAATGGGAGAAAGGCATCTGTGTTTGCATCCTGCTCAGCCATTTCATATTTGCATTACTTGCTTTGACGCATGACTCAAGCACACTGAGCCTTCATTTGCTCAGCTTTAATATGGGTACAATAATAAAGCATGAAATGAGGTCATTCAGATGAAGCAGCTACAGGTGAAGTTCAGGTAGTGAGGACGGCTGCTCCCACAGCTGCTGGATAGACGTTTGTTTTGAATATCCAACTACTGGGGGGATCCAGGGTGTGCGGCATGAGTTTGTGAAGGAAGGAAAAACTAGCAGACACTATAGAAATAGAATCTGTGCGTTTCCGTAGGTTGGCCGTCAACTCCGGGAGACTAGAGACAGAGACAGAATAACATGAGAGTCAAAGGGCAGGAGGTATGTGAGGAATAGAGATTTGGATCAGCCACAGTGTAGATAGATGGTAACAAGGGAGTCCAGGAAGCCAGGAGGGCTTGGATGAGGTTTGAGAATATGAATTTCCAATGGGCCCTTCAAGTACCTTTTTTTTTTTTAAACACTTTCTCTAAAAGGCCCTTTTGCACCTGAGACCTGGAGGGTGGAGAAGGTGAATGGTGCGGGTCTCAGGCCTGGGCACCTGTACTCAGGAAGGGGATGGCTGGGGTGTTTAGGAATTTCAGGGTGGGGTGAGTGAGGGTCTCAGAAGCCGCTAGTCATGGATCCAGACTTAGAAAGGAAGGCCAGGCAGTGATGGAGGGTGGAACCAGGGGGCTGAAGGTCTTGAGGTGGAGGAGGCACAGGCCAGGAAGGGCAGGGAGGGGGCAGGGGAGGTGGAGGGGGCTGTTAGGAGGCTCTGCCGCAGTGAAGACTAAAGTTAGACCACTGTTTTGTTGTTGTTGTTTTTTAAATCAACTTAACTGAGGTGTAATTTACATTCTGGAAAAAAACACCGATTTTTAAGGGTACGATTCAGTGTGTTCTGATGTCCTGTCAGTACTACCCCAGTCAAGAGAGTGAACATTTTTGTCACCCCCCCCCAAGCCCCACCCCCAGCACTTGACTGCGTCGAACGCGGTCTACTTTTGGTCACTATAGACCAGGTTTGCCTCTTCTAGAATTTCATACAATGGCATTACGTGGCGAATGTGTAGCCATTCCCCTGTGGATGGCCATTTGGGTTAACGGTTTTGGTTATTAATAAAACTCCTGTGAACATCTGTGTGTACGTCTGGTGTGGGCCTAAGGTTTGCTTGATTGCCTTGGTTTTGATTTTGGCACCATTTCTCACTGTTGACTTGGGAAGGTTCCTCTGTGTGGAACATATACAAAATGACGATAATGAGCTCTGCCCCCAGGATCCTTGTGACTGTCAAGTAAGAGTGTATGCAAGGCTCTTAGAACAGTGGCCGGCCCGTGGGCCGTGAGCAGTAAATGGTGGTTGTGGGTCCTTTGTCCTGGGACCACACAGAAGACACCACATGGTGAGGGCCTTGCTGTCCCTGGGTGGCATGGGATGCCTTAGGACGCAGATGTGGAAATCTGCACAGTCCCCATCTTGGTGCCGGGCGGCGCTTCATGGAGTTTATCCCTCCGGAGCTTTGTGATGGCAAAACCCATGCCCCACAGTCTTCAGAGAACTGCTGGGAAGTCAGAAGGGAAAATCTGCCTCCGTGCTTTATAAACCATAAGGTACCTCACAGATGTAAACTATCACCATATAGTCTTGGCCCTGCTGATTATTAAATAATAATGCTGCTGCTGTCCTTAGAAAAGACTGTAATCTGTGTCTAAGGGGTTTGTCCAAAAGTTTAAACCCAAAACTCGGCTCCCACAGAGAGCTTTTCCCCCTTTAGAAAGGCCTTGCTGTGAGAGAGAGAGAGAGAGAGAGAGAGAGAGAGGTGTGTGTGTGTGTGTGTGTGTGTGTGTGTGTGTTGGGAGCCCCTCCCCCAGTCTGCAAATGCTCCTGAGGGAGTGGGGAGGGCCTGGAGTTTCTGGCTGTCCTTGGAAAGTTGATTTAATAAGGGTTCCAGGAAAACCAGCCTCCCTCTTGTCCCGCCCTCTCCTTTCCTTTCTCTAGTTTGGGATCTTAAAGAGGCAAAGCTTGTTTCAGATCAAATCTCGAGGGGAAGGGGAGGGAGTTGTATGGATGGACGGAACTTGGGTCGTGGGCGGAGGGGCAGAAGATAAGCACCAACTTAAAAGACCTTTTCCACTTGAGGAGGGTTGTGTCTGTGTATCTTTCTCTCCTTTAGAATAGGACTGGGAAAAGCGAGTGGGTGAGTCCAAAACTGGCTGTTAGGCTGCCTCTTGCAGTTGGGGGTGGGAGTCCTAGAACATGGGTTAAACACCCCAGACCCCCTTGGTCAAGGGGGACAGTACGAGACTTGCAGTCTCAAAATACTTGCCTACATACTCGGAAACCTGCAACTAATAAGCGATTTAATGGGCTGGGGTTTTACAGCTCCTCCCACCTACCCAGATTTGAAGGAATCTGGTGGCTGGGCGAAGGGGGAGAGGTTAGACTTAATGGAAAAGCCGCACGTTTCCATTTCTGGCTGCAAGCCCCCTCGATGCTGATGCCGGGAGCCACAAAGCAAGGCTTTGTCTGTGTTCCACGGAGACCTGTGCCCGTGGGGGAGAAGTTCTAAGCGCTGCCAGAGATGCGGCCCTGGCTTCAGGTGGTAGGGCCCCGGCTGCCCCAGGCCACCCCGCAACGGGTCCCACAGCGGTCTTGGGCCCCAAGGGGTATGCATTTCAGCCTGGGTGCAGGGGCTACAAGTAGGCAGTGAAGGGTATCCCAGCACTGGCCTCAGACAGGCTGCTTCGATCGGTGTGGCTGGTGGCTGCCCGGGGACCCACATCTAGGGGCGTTCCTCCACCCCATCTGCCCCCAACATAATTTCTTCTTGTGAAAAGAACCTGTTTACGTCGAATGTACACTGGATGTTCAAGAGGAGTTTCTGTGCCCTCCACCAGGAGGCGAGTGGAGTGATGTCCAGCGACCTACTTGGGGACAAGGGTGGAGGGTTGTAGGTCAGAGGAAGGTACCTTACCCACCAGGTCTCCCCAGAGGATCTGCTCTGCCCCACATTCTCTTCCCCAAGACTGGAGGCTAGAGTGTGTTTGGAAGGGTGCGCTTGCCAGTGTTCCCAGAGCTGAGCTGGGCGGGGTCGGGCGGACTCAGTGCTCCTGGGCTTATGGGAGAACGCGAAGGAGGAGCGCTCACGTGTCCCGCTTGACCACGCTGGGCAAGTGCAGTGAAGCCACTCTAGGGCTGTGTTCTTGGCTCTGGCTTCTGCATTGCTACACTATTAGCTTCACTGATTTTCCACTCTGGCTTTGCCAGCCAGCTCCCCGAAGTCAGGGAGGAGGAATTTCTCAGGGAAGAACAAATGGCTGTCCAGAGCCCTGCTGTGGGTGGGGGAGGGGAGGGAGCCCAGACAAAGAACCAGGCCCGGATTTTGTCACCTGGTTTCTGGGACTACCTGGAGGCCAGCGTGGGCAGGAAACACAGAGAGAGTACCAGGGATTCCTCTGGAATCTGCGGCCCCATCCTGTGGGTGGGTCAGCAGGGCTCGGCCAGGGTGCTGGCTCCCAGGCAGGCAGAAGCAGTGAGTGATGGCTTGTGTCTGGGGCGGTGATGGATGGCCTCGGGAGAAGTGAGTTCTGGGGAGTCATTATCCGGGAGGGCGAGGTCCAGGGTCAGAGAGCCTGACCAGCAGCTGCGCCCTGTTTTCACAGTGCCTTGTTCCTCCGGGACTGCTGGGGGCTCCGAGCTCGCCCTGTGGACACCACCTTTGCCTCTTGCTTCCTTCCCCAAAGCCTGGAAGTGAGACCGCTGTGTCCCTGCTGACCAGGGAAAGTCCAGCTGCTCTGGTGCTCCCGGTCTCCCGAGTTCAGCTGCCCAAGCCTCGCTGTTCATTCTGGAAAGATGGCTCATTTACAACTTAGTGCAGATATTCTCCTCCCTCTGTCCACCCTGCCCCCCTGCCTCAGGCCCCAAGTGGTTTAGCTGTAAGCTAAGTGCTCTACCTGGGCTCTTAAGGGCCTGGAGTAAATCCCAAACTGTTTCCTCTCAGGAGAAGCCTTCTGGAGTCTGGGCTGCCCCTGAACTTGGAGATTTGCTCTGATTTCCAGCTGGCAGCAGCCAAGTAGGGGAGACCATTGCTGGAAGGCCCCCATGGTAGGCTTGTTGCCTCTTCATGGTAGCGCCTATCCTCAGAGCTCCCCTTCCTAATACTCGTTCTGCTTGGACTCTTCACCTTTCCCCTCATCAAACGAGGTGCCCACCAGATGCGTGTTCCTTGCATAGTGTGCACTGTTGGGATGAGACATCTGTCCAGTTAGTTCCAACCCCTGAGAAGGACTGGCTTGGCAGAGCTTGAAACTCACTGCTCCTTGCTTATCCCACGTACTATGTGTACTATGTTGCGGCTCGAGCCTCCTGGGATGGGTTGTGTAAAAGGAAGTGAATGTTGGGGCAGCTGGCAGCGCCATTTGAGTGACTGTGGCTCTAATTTCCTGGCCTTGGATGTGTACGCACGTGGAGACTCAAATGGGTGAGAGGATCAAGGAGTGCTGTGAAGGTGGGCCTCGGTGGCTGCCAGCTTGGGCAGGGGGAGAGGTTAAAATCCACCAACACTGAACTTCCAGCTATCTAATCAATGAAGAAAGTTGAGTTTAGAGCTTAGGCCTTCCCAAATTTTCTGTAAGATTGAAAACTAGCCTCTGGCTAATGGTCCCTTCAGGATTCGTTCACAGACTTCACAGATTTAACTCTCTCCTCCTCCTCCTCCCCATTCCCCTCCTTTCCTTCCTTCCTTCCTTCTCCCCCTCCTTTCTCTCTTCTGTCCATCCATCCATCTGGCCAAACAAGACTCTTCTTTTTTCCTTGTTTTATACAATGTTTTCATTCATACATAACCCTTGTTTATCTGGGTTCCTGCGCAGGAACTGTTCGTCACTATCTTTTTCTTCTACTTTTTAATTCCTACTCTTAGCTGAGGGTTTAGTTTAGATTTAGCCTAAGGCAAAGCTTGAGGGCCACCTCCCCCATGAAGCCTTCTCGTGGTTCCAGATTAATTACTCTTTTTTTCCCCCCTTTCTCTGTAACTTTAACCTAGTACTTGACTTTACATTATATGGAATTTTTAACACTTCGTTTTTTCCTCCCATAGAGGAAAGTTCTGGGCATTCAGAAAGAATATTTTTATTGCTCTTTTATGATTTTTTTTTAAGATTTTATTGGTTTATTGGCAGAGATCACAAGTAGGCGGAGAGACAGGCAGAGAGAGAGAGAGAGAGAGAGGAGGAAGCAGGCTCCCTGCTGAGCAGAGAGCCTGATGTGGGGCTCGATCCCAGGACCCTGGGATCATGACCTGAGCCGAAGGCAGAGGCTTTAACCCACTGAGCCACCCAGGTGCCTCTTCATTGCTCTTTTAAAACATGGATATTTAGGGTGCCTGGGTGGCTCAGTTGGCTAAGCATCTGCCTTCAGCTCAGGTCATGATCCCAGGCCCGACTGAGACAGAGACCTGGCTCCCTGCTTCTCCCTCTTCCTTCTGCTCCGCCCGCCCCCCCCTTGTGTACGTGCTCTTTCTCTCAAATAAAATCTTCAAAAAAAATTGATATTTTATATGTCATCGAGGTTCATCGTAGGAAATTTAGAAAATGCAGACATGTGAAAAGAAAAAAAACAAACTTAGCACTCACATGACCTAAAAATAATCACTCTTGGGGCACATGGGTGGCTCAGTCAGGTAAGCATCTGACTCTTGATGTCAGCTTAGGTCATGATCTCTTTGTGAGATTGACCCCTTCGTGTGGGGCTCCGTGCTCAGCACAGAGTCTGCTTGGGATTCTCTCCCTCTCCCTTTGCCCCTCCCCCTGTTTGCAAACATACACCTCTGTGCTCTGTCTCTGATAAATAAACAAATCCAGGGGTGCCTGGGTGGCTCAGTGGGTTAAAGCCTCTGCCTTCGGCTCAGGTCATGATCCCAGGGTCCTGGGATCGAGCCCCACATCGGGCTCTCTGCTTGGCAGGGAGCCTGCTTCTCCCTCTCTCTCTGCCTGCCTCTCTGCCTACTTGTGATCTCTGTCTGTGAAATAAATAAATAAAATCTTCAAAAAAAAATAAAAAAATAAACAAATCCATAAATAAATATAATTACTGCTAACTGTAAAACTATTTCTTTAGACTATTTTTTCTTGCATTTATATAAACATGACTTTTCAGAAATGGGATTTATATGGTATGTATGGTTTTTAACTTAAGCATATAGTAGGGTTTTTTACTTATTTATTTTTAAGTAAGCTCTGTGCCCAATGTAGGGCTTGAACTCATGACCCCGAGATCAAGAGTTTCATGTTCTACCAGCTGAGCCAGCCAGGTGCCCCAAGCATGTAGTATTTATTGCCATGCAAAGAAAGTTTTTTCACTGTGCTTAATAACTATATAGTATTCCATTGTATGGGTGTGCAAAATTTATTTATTTACCCAGTCTGCCACTGTTTAACATTTAGGTTATTTTCAGTAGTTTCCACTTAAATGAGCGTACTTGACAAATAAAGTTTGTTCATGTAGCCAAAGATACTTAAATTTCTAAAATTTTTGAACACATACTGCCAAATTGCCGCAGAAGGGTTATGCCAGTAAAGATCTTTTAAAAATAATAATAAATATTATTTATTGTACCTTCACACTCTGCATGCTTTACATTTTTACATCTTTACTCCAATATCATGACTATAGGTTTTATTCCCATAATCAGATGAGGAAACTGGGATCCAGGGAGTTAATAAGTAAGTTGTCTGAGGTCATAGTTGGTGAGAGATGGAACTGGGATTCAGACTCAAGTCGATCTGACTTCAGTATTTTTTTCCAGCATAGTAAACTGTGTCCCTGTGTCAAATGGGGTTTCCCTCCCAAAATTCAGGCTGACCAACATTTGAATTTAAACATTTGAATTTGCTTGGTCAGCCCGTCTTTATCTCACAGGAATCAGGCTCTACCTCCCACCCTCCCTTGCTCCCTTCCATCCTTCCTCCCATTCTTTTTTTTTTAAGATTTTTTTTTATTTGAGTGAGAGAGAAAAGGAGCATGAGCAGGGGGTAGGGGCAGAGAGAGAAGCAGACTCCCTGCTGAGCAGGGAGCCTGACTCTATCCCAGGACCCCGGGATCATGACCTGAGCCGAAAGCAGATGCTCAACCAACTGAGCCACCCAAGCGCCCCTCCACCTCCCTTTCTGGGGTGGTATGAACATATGTGTGATTGGGATAAGGGCAGCTGGACATGCTTGCCTTATGCCATTTCTTATGTGACATTCTGCTTTCTCCTCAGAGGTTATGCGTGGGTCATAGGTCTGTGAGCTGCCCTAATGGAAGGGGTTCCCTAGCCTAGAATAATCAGTAGAACAAAAACCCCATTGAAGCTGCATTTTCCACTGCAGCCCAGCCCTCCTGCTTGGAGGAGGTCTAGGATCAGAGGATCCCAAAGTGTCAGATGCCACATGGGAATTTTCTTTGTAGGTCATACTTACTCTGGAATGTAGTGGGGTTGTGCAGACACATAAACCACCTAGATTGCTTCCCAAGTGCTTGTGGTCCAACAATGTCTGATGGGTGGAAATAAACATGTCAGGCCGGAGCACTGACATTGTTTTGAGGCTACCAGTGTATATATGAGGAAATACAGAGAGGAGGGAGAATCTTGAAAATTTTGGTTATCTTAGTGTTTACCTTCAACACATTAATGTTTTTTTAAAAAATTTTATTTATTTAGTTGACAGAATCACAAGTAGGCAGAGAGGCGGGAGTGGGGGGGCAGGGGTGTTGGGAGAAGCAGGCTCCCCGTTGAGCAGGAGCCAGCTGTGGGGCTCCATCCCAGGACCCTGAGATCATGACCTGAGCCCAAGGCAGAGGCTTAACCCACTGAGCCACCCAGGCGCCCCAACACATTAATGTTTTAAACAAAAATATATATTGTAATGTAGATGAACTCGTCACAAAATAATTTTTAAAATTTTAAAAATACTAATTTGTGGTCTGCTCTCTGAAGTATGCCCCCAGGAAAAGGGCATAGATTTATTAAAAGTTGTTTGGTAAATATTTTCTTCCAGCTCTGTTGGTAACTCTCTGTGTAACCTTTTGGGGAAAAAGACACTGGAAGTCTTGGAAGGGCCTGTTACATGGGAGGCTGATTGCCTTCCCTGCCCCTAGCCTCACCGTGGGTGAGGCCCAGCCCTGACCAGTATTATTCTTACCAGACATATGCAGACACAGTAAATGACCCATTTAAGAAATGTCATTAAAAGACTGTGTCAAAGACAAACCATAAAAGACTCAATCTCAAAAAACAGACTGAGGGTTGCTGGGGGGAGGGGGGACGGGAGAGGGTGGTGGGGAAATGGACATTGGGGAGGGTATGTGCTATGATGAGTGCTGTGAAATGTGTAAACTTGGCGATTCACAGACCTGTACCCCTGGGGATAAAAATACATTATATGTTTATTAAAAAAAAAAAAAGACTGTGTCAAGGGGCCCCTGGGTGGCTCAGTGGGTTGAAGCCTCTGCCTTCGGCTCAGGTCATGATCCCAGGGTCCTGAGATCAAGCCCCACATTGGGCTCTCTGGTCCGCAGGGAGCCTACTTCCTCCTCTCTCTCTGCCTACTTGTGATCTCTATCAAATGAATAAATAAAATATTAAAAAAAAAAAGACTGTGTCAAGTAAAGACATAAAACCCAGGTTATGAGGACATTTGAAACCAGAGGACCGGGCCTTTCCCTAAAGCGAAGGGACAGATTGACCATCATTTGTGGGTGTGTATGTACATCACGAAGGCAGAGGCTTAGTTTTGCCTTTTGTTCACGTCAGCATCTTAGAACATCTCATTTACACTTTAGGTAAATGAGCAATGAATCCATGCATGAACAATGAATCCATGCATGAACACAGGGAACCATCCATTTTTTTTTAAAGATACCTAAAATTTCTCTTTTTTAAAAAAAAGCATTTATTTGATAGACACAGCGAGAGAGGGAACACAAGCAGAAGAAATAGGAGAGGGAGAAGCAGGCACCCCACCAAACAGGGAGCCCCATGTGGGGCTCGATCCCAGGACGCTGGGATCATGACCTGAGCTGAAGGCAGATGCTTAACGACTGAGCCACCCAGCGTGGAAAGATCCCTAATATTTCTAGTTTGCAAAAGGAGACGCTGGGAATAAAAACCTTGTCAGCAGAAAGATAGGAAAATACCGTGAGAAAGAGCTACTGCTGCCACATAGGGAGCACTTTATTTCAGCCTTTGGAGTGGTTCTTGGGTGTGTGAGGCTTGGCATCGCCTGGCTGGCATGTTTAAACCCAGAGCTCCTGGTTGTGAAGCTGGGTAGCTCTAACATGTTCCCTGCAGGTCCGGGAACCACACACTTTGAGAACCACTGGGGTCAGTTAATCTCTCAAAAAAGTCTGTAAGGTGGGGGCGCTTGGGTGGCTCAGAGTGTTAAGCCTCTGGCTTCGGCTCAGGTCATGGTCTCAGGGTCCTGGGATCGAGTCCCGCATTGGGTTCTCAGCTCAGCAGGGAGTCTGCCTCTCTGCCTACTTGTGATCTCTGCTTGTCAAATAAATAAATAAAATCTTTAAAAAAAAAAAAAGGAAAAGTCTGTAAGGTGGGTGTTGTTTCTATTTCACTGTTTAGGCATCTGACTCAGAGGTCAAACAAACAAAAACTTGCAGATTAAACCGTCAGGAAGTGGTGGGGTTGAGACTTGAGTCTTGGCTGGTACAGTGCCTACAGCCCTAACCCCTGGACTAGAAGGTGGGCTATCAGGGAGGCTGGACAGAGAAAGATTAAGATTGGCAAGGAGGCAGGTGGGAGAGGGGAAAGAGCCCTGAGTCAATTTGTGTGGTGGTGGTGGGGGCGCTGTGGGGATAAGAGAGGGTAGTAGGTTGGTCTGAAAGCTTTCCTCCCAGAGAAGGAGGTTTTCTTCTCTCCTCTGATGCATGGGGCTTTAAGTCAATTATCACCGCCTTTGGAATGCTTATCTGCTCTATAGCCCCTTAGAAGGGTCCTTTTGCATTCAGAAATCTCTGCTCCTTTATTGTCAAACTTTAGAATATAACCTCGGGAATTAAGGTTTATTTTCCTTTGGTTTTAGGAATTAGCTCTTGAACCTTAAAAGAGTCAGGTTCCTTAACTAACTACTGAATGAAGTTCTTCCTGTGGTATTCCAAACCTTTATCGATGTCATTTGAGCAATCAGGACTGTATAAATGCCTGACCAGTACATCTGGAAGTGGCATTTCTTTTAGGATGTTAGCCCTTCTCCATTACTCTCTGGCTCCATTTTTAAAAAATTATTTGCCTAGCTAGTTTTCCTGGGATAATACGTCATGAATCAAAAAAGGCAGTGAAATAAATTCTTCTAGAATACCTGGGCTTCCAGTTTTTTTCTTTGCCAGTCACAGCCTCTTGGCAATTCTCTGTCTTCCATTCTAAGGCTTCTTCTGGTAACAACACGAGTCCCAGAGAAGGCATGAGGAGAAGGTGCCAGTGGCTGGAGCTCTGGGACCAAAACAGAAGTCCCTCTTCTTAAGGCAAATTATCTTGAGGTCTCTTGCTTTCCCTCACACCAGAGGGAGCTGTGTGCTCAGGGAGGCACCAGGGGGCGGCAGTGAGTGTTGCCCACCTCCTAAGGCCCAGCTGAAAAGTAAAATGTTGGTTAAAGCCAGGGGGGGCTTGGGGCGCCTGGGTGGCTCAGTGGGTTAAAGCCTCTGCCTTCGGCCCAGGTCATGATCTCAGGGTCCTGGGATCGAGCCCCGCATCGGGCTCTCTGCTCAGCAGGGAGCCTGTTTCCTCCTCTCTCTGCCTGCCTCTCTGCCTACTTGTGATCTCTGTCTGTGAAATAAATAAATAAAATATTTAAAAAAAAAAAAAGCCAGGGGGGGCTCAGAGCATCTCAGGTCAGTCCGCCTTCCCATTTCACAGGTGAAGAAATGGAGGTCCAAGGCCGGGGCGGGGAGGGGGTTAGAGATGACTCCACCATCGGAGTCACGCCATAAGGGGTAGGGCCAGTCGTCTGAGTGATTTTCACATATCTTTCCGCTGTACTCAGCCGTTACACCTGTGGTTCAAGAAGAGTTGGGGACTGTGGTTTTTACAAGGATTTCAGATCCGGGATGTTGACATTGCCCAGAGTAGTTCTCTCTCCCTCGAAGGGTTCTGATAGTTCAGGATCCCCCAGATTGTCTGAGCAAAGGAGTCCTCAGTGTGGATATTGGTCCCTACCATCCCCCAAGCCTTTGGTCCTGTTTCTTTGACTGGCTATCTACCCGAAAGTATCTCAGGTAGAAAAATCCCTGAACCATGTTCTTTCAGTTTCTTAAAGAGCACTAAATGCTCGCCTTTCAGGGTGTGTGTGAAGGAGAGAGAGAGGAAAATGAATATATGGTCCGTCCATGTGTCCCTCTGGGCCCTCACTGTCCTGCAGATCTGAAACAGACCAGTGGCCCCAGATTTTTAGATTTCATGGGCCAGTACAATCCCCCCCCCTGCCCCCACCGACCCAGGTTTTGGGAACCTACATAAGGTTAACAACCTGTTTTGCCATGTAAGAACATTTTTTAAAAATCCAGCACTGTTTACTGGTATTACCCTTGTTTTTTTCTTGTGGTAAAAATATACATAAGATAAAATGGATCATTTTCACCAATTTTGAGTGTACAGTTCTATGGCATTAAGTACATTCATGTTGTCGTGCCACTTTCACCACCATATGTCTCCAGAACTTTCTCGCACCTTCTCCAGTTGAAACTCTTGTTCCCATTAGACATGAACTCCCCATTCTCCCCTCCCCCAGCTCCTGGCAACACCTTTCTGCACCATTTCATTTTAAAAGGATGTTCATCATCTTTATTCTCATATTGTAAGATAAGAGGCATTTTTTTAAAAAGATTTTATTTGAGAGAGAGCGAGCATGAGCAGGGTGGGGGATGGGCAGAGGGAGAGGGAGAAGCAGGCTCCCCGCTGAGCAGGGAGTGGGTTGCGGGGGCATGATTCCAGGACCCTGGGATCGTTACCTGAGCCCAACGCAGGTGCTTAACCGACTGAGCCACCCAGGCGCCCCAAAAGGCGTTTCTTTAACATCGAGAAAAAGTAACCTTATGAAGAGTCCATTCTTTGCCCCCTGCAGTGGGTGGTGACCCCGGGATACTGTATGACTCGGATCTCCCATGGCATGATCAGATTGGACTGGGAGGGAAGATCGCAGGTACTCTGGGGTGCTGAGAGCCTTGGTGAAGTGTGCTTTCAATCATCCATTGAGGTTGGGGGTGCAGTGAAAACGCAAATTCTGGAACAGCTGAGTCTTCCACTAATTCATCAGCAAGTTTAGGGAGCTGCAACTTTTTCCTGCCCAGCTGCTGGTGCTTCCTTCCCCAAAGAAGCTCTGCTGAGCATGGGGGAGGGGAAGCCCTCCCAGGGGCCCTAGTAGGGGGCGGGATGGGGGGGGGAGGGCAGTACATTCTTTAAGGAATCTGACCTGACTTTAAGGTCAGAGCCTAGCAGAGTGGGAGCTGCAGGGTTACCTCTTCCCTGTTGATTCATCTCACTCTCCTCCTCCCCCACCCTTAATGATCTTTCCATTACAGAGCCCAGACCAGGAAGTGCATGACAGGTCGCAGCTGCAGACACATGGCTGGGAGGCCTGGGCTTCGGGCCAGTGGTGGGAGGGTCTGAGCTCCCCTTCCAGCAGGGGGACTCGGTGCGCGCAGGCATAGGCACAATCACACACACATACCAGCGCGCGCATGCATAGGCACAATCACACACACACACCAGCAAGTTCAGTGGAAGGTGTTCTGTGTTGTAACAGTTGGTGCTGGTTGTACTTTTGCTTTGAGTTCAGGATGTGATTTTTTTTTTAATGGATTTTATTTATTTACTTGACACAGAGAGAGATCACAAGTAGGCATAGAGGCAGGCAGAGAGGGGGAAGCAGGCTCCCCACCGAGCAGAGAGCCTGATTCGGGGCTCAATCCCAGGACCTTGATATCATGACCTAAGCCGAAGGTAGAGGCTTAACCCACTGAGCCACCCAGGCGCCCCCAGGATGTGATTTTTAATAAAGGCAGGAGTAGACTTCCTCCTCTGTGTCCAGATCGCCTGGGCTTACAGTCCACAAAAGTGGTCCTTCCTGGGTTTGGGGTTCTTTGGGGGCAGTTTTCCATCATTACACAGAGGCTCTTTAGCACCTTTTCCTAAAATAAGACCCATCTTACATGACTTTAGAAGCATCCCGGGTGTCCAGGGGAGTTAGTAGGCACAGTTTTAATATCTCAGAAATGATCCGTTGTCCTCTGTGATTCTATCAAAATGCAAGGTTCAGAACCTCCTTTGTGGGGAGGTGTAGTTGCGAGATCTCGAGCTTTGCAAACGCACGGGCCTGGCTTCAAATCACAGCGAATGAACAGAGCCCCCTTCATCTGACTGTCTTCATGGGGGATGACTCCTTCCACTTACAAGTTTGCTCAGGAAATGTTAATTTACCCTAAACTGTGTCCTAGGGGGGCAGTTGTCACACAGGAGTTTCTGTCTCCACCGCCAGCTGTGTTGTTGGCTTTCTTCCCTGAATCTGCCAAGGCCGGATTCCTCTGGTGCCAAATGTGAAATGGTGACACAAATTTCTAGGAACTGGGAGCATAGACTGCCCTTCCCCACCGCTGCAGGGTGTCTCCCTTTGCTGGGGGGTGGGGGTGAGTGGGTTCTAGGCTTCCTAGCACGACTTCGGTGAACTTTCCTCTTTCCTGAGCCGCTCTTTTCTTTCTGGTAAGGTAGGCGGGAGGGAAGCAAAGCGTACCGAGAATCGCTTTGGGAAATGGATATAGGAAGAGACTTCTCCCTGGCTCCATCCGGAGCGTGTCAGTAAACACTTGGGGTGAGAGCTTTAGCTGGGAGAGAGGAAGAAGGGAAATTTCTTTTAAAACAACTCTTTGGGCACATTCCTTTGTTAATCACTTAATTACAGTCCTTCTCCCCAACGGGAGAGCACCCTGCCTGTGGTGGGAGGTAGGGGGGACGTGGGGGATGCTGGTGCTGAGAGGGGCACCATCCCCAGGAGGAAGGAAACCACAGGTAGGAGGAGGTATGGGATAGAAGCCTGCACACGGGGTCCAGCCCTGGGCTCCATCCTGATGCCGCTCATAACATCTGGCTGAAAGTTTGCATAGACCTCTCTGAGCCCAGGGCACTTTCGACCTGGTTCTCCCAAGTGGGGTTCTGTACGCCTGGGCCTCCTCTGGCCCAGCTACTGGGGAGCTGTTTTGGGGGGTCTGTTTTGGGCGGGCGCAGGGCCCTGGCTGAGGCTTTGGCCAGCGCAGGCGGCTCTGCACTAAATTACAGTGATGAGGTGGGACACACAAAAGACCGAAATCTTTTTTTAATAAAAACAAAACAAAACTCCGGCCCCAAGCCCCTGGGCTGCTGAATGGCGATGGCTTCCTGTCAGGATTAGCCGGGCTGCCTGGGCTTGTGTGCACTGCCTTTCTCCTCAGGAAATACCTTTAGTAAGCCCCGGTGGGGTCCCCATGGCAACGCGCGAGGGGACCTGCTGACAGAGGCCATTCAGCCCGCCATTGTTCCTCGGCCCCTTTGTCGGGAGCTGTATTGCTGCCCCTCTGGCAAACACAGCAGTTTGCACCGTTTTGTCAGGCTGAATGTGGAGTTTTTACATTTTAATGGGTTCTTCTGGCAGTGGCCCATTTGCATGCAAAATGTTCCCTCTTACTTCTTTCCCTTTTCCTATTTAAGGAAAAAAAAAAAACTTACACTCCAAATCCCCTGGGTTGGGGGACTGGTGAGTGCTGCCCCAGGAGGGTGTGGGACCCTGCTAATTGATACTGTATGTTCTGTCTCCTCTATCACACATGCCTCTGCTCCCCCATTTCTGCAGCTTTCCCCAGATGTTGGGGACATGGTGAGTTCAGGGAATCCCCTGTTTTTAGGGCTTCCTCTCTGCCCCAATTCTTGTGGGAGGACAGTTATTCCCGGGATTTCGGTGAGATCCGTGCTCTGGCCCGGCCTTGCCAGACGAAAGTAAGTTTTCAGTTCCATTTCAAAGCCAAAATAACGTAATAAAAAACCTCTGCAGAGGGTTCCCGGAGCCCTGCCGCGCTGTTCTGTGTTCCTTTTAAGTTGCCTTCAAAGCCACCCCGAGTTCCTCCCCCACCCACAATTGCCCCCTCATTTATCTCTGGGGAGTTTGTGCCAAGACTGTAAACATTGCTGGACCACCAGTTCCCCCCACGTTCCTGAAGAGAATGGCCATTCTCCCCTAATTTTCTTGACCCAGAAATCCAAAATCAAAAGGGTTTCATAGGGATGACAGAAAATGTGACCCCGAGACAACAAGCCCGGGCTTTGTTGGGGCGGGTTATCCTCTGGAGTGCAGGATGTGGGTGACAGCACAGAGGCTAGAGAAGATGCGCATTTATGGACCAGCCCACGGCCAAGCAGCGTGAATAAGTGCAAGATAAAGCCTGGACAATCTGTATGTCTTGGGAGGGCACGTTAAGAATAGGGTTGAAGACTGCAGTTCGGGGAGTGAATTTTCACGACTGGAGGAGTGACAGGAGAGAGCAGAGGGAAAAGGCACTTTAGGAGGAAGCAAAATAAGAGGGGCAGGGTGGGCATTGGCTTGGCTGAGAGATTGGACAGCTGAGCTTGGGTGGGGGGTGGGGTGGCTCCAGATTCTGGAGGAGGAAGAAATGCACCGAGGGCCTAGGAGGTGTGAGGGCATGGAATGCGGGTGCCCGTGCAGACAAGTCAGGGTTTGAGTGCTGCACCGTTCAGATGTGTGAGCAGGAGAGCTGGCCCAAGGAGAGGGTTGGGGAGCCCCCTTTGCCTGATGTTCTTAATTTTCTCAGCAAGTCAGGCAGGGGTCATCAGAGGTCATCAGCTTGGCTGTAAACTATTCAGAGGTGAGGGTCTCAGGAGCCAGAGAAGGTGTCTGGCAACTGACCCAGAATGGAGCCAGGGACACGGGGAGGGGAGGACGGTGCTGTCTACTTGTGAAAGCCACATGAAGTACCTCAAGTGGGTCACCTGTCATTCTACCTGGTGCTGGGTGAAAATTGAGACACTGGAGGGGCCCAGGCCGGGCAGACCCAGCATCGAGAGCTAGTGCTGCTCAGCCAGTGCTGAGCCAGTGCTGACCCCAGTGTTGTGTGATTTTGAAAGAAATCCCTGAATCTCTGTTTTTCATACTTAAATGGGAATGAACATGAATAAACATGCCTCTTTTTTTTTTTTAAGATTTATTTATTAATTAGAACGAGCAGTGGGGAGGGGCAGAGAGAGAGAAGCAGATTCCCTGCTGAGCCGGGAGCCTGATGGGGGGATGTGGGGGCTCCGTCCCAGGACCTGGAGATCATGATCTGAGCCGAAGGCAGATGCTTAACCAGCTGAGCCACTGGGGAGCCCTAAACCTGCCTTTTGAAGTATCAAGTGCCATACCAAAACAGGGCACTATTCTTGGTCCCAAGCCTGTCACTGTCATAGGAACTGTCTCCTAAGAATGATAATGTTCATGGGCGCCTGGGTGGCTCAGTGGGTTAAGCCTCTGCCTTAGGCTCAGGTCATGATCTCAGGGTCCTGGGATCAAGTCCCACATCAGGCTCTCTGCTCAGCAGGGAGCCTGCTTCTCGCTATCTCTCTGCCTAATTGTGATCTCTGTCAAATAAATAAATAAAATCTTAAAAAAAAAATGACAAGGTTCATGTATGGGTTTGGGCCTCATCACAGGCCCCATTCCCCTACCTGGCACAGTGCCCACAGCTGGCAGAAGACTTCATGATTTCGAATCCAGCACTTGGCTCTGATGGGATGTACCCAGGGCAGAACTGCCTGCTAGGGAACGGTGGCACATTTCTGGCCGGTTGTGCCATCAGAAAATGCTACCTTCTGTTGGCTTATTGGGGACTACAAAGCCCTGGTATTTTGGAGGAATATTAGGAAGGGAAGAGGGACTCAGTAAGGCTCCATTAACAACATTCATCTTGTTCCTGGACTTGAGAGCTTGTGGGAAACACCGCCCCTCCCCCCTCCTCTTTTTCTAGCTGGTTCCCTGAGGATTACTAAAGTGTGGGTCCCTGATCTGCTCTTGGTTTTCCTTGGGGGATAGAAAGGCTCTGTTAGAGAAACAAGATGGGACTGGTGATTGGTCTTATGAATCCCTTTTACTCTCGTTAAAGGGGGCCCTGGATCCCGCCTACACAGCCTTCCACAGTGGTCTCATTCATGCAGCCAAGCGGGAGTTTTTGTTCACTCCCAGTTTCTGGAGAATTGACCAAGGCGTTGGCAGTCTTAACCTCTAGAGATATTCAGGTCCAACCCTAACCCTAACCCTAACTTTCCCGCGCCCAGTGATGAGAACAGGGACCCTGTGCCTTGAGCGTCAGAATGCAGAGCATCTTTTTCCACAATGCACTTCAAACACATGCACCTTAAACCTGGAAGAGTGAATGTTGTGATCTGACTTCTGGCCCGACCCCTCCGGCCTCAGGCAAGGTCATCACAGAATCCAGATACCAGATGTCCTCCAGCCTCTCGTTTTCCACCTCATCTCTTGGGAAACAAGATGCTAAAAGCAAGTTAGTGTTCTGGTTTGCCGCTTTCCTTACAGTAACCCCATTCCAGCTAACCAGGTTCTCCAAGATTGGAAGAACCATGGCTTCAAGGGGCCAAGCGATAAACTGGGTTTCTTTCCTTCATCTTCCATGACCAGCTCAATAAAGGCGTCCACTCCTCTCTTGCTACCAGACACCTAGCAAGTGTGACCCTGGCCCATTGGTCTTGACCAGAGAAAGGCCAGCTCAGAGGAACTGGGGCCACAGATACAAGGGCCTTTCCCAGTGGGGACATAAATGGGGGACACCAGAAAGACCAAAAGGAGAATGGAGGAGGGTAGGGACTGAATTGTTAGAGGCTTCCAGTGAGCAAGGACATCCTTGCATCAGCCACCATAAGTAGGACTCCCCCAGGTCAGGACTGTTATTCAGGGCAGCGATGCAGACAGGCAGGGCCCAGGAAACCAGCAATTGCGTGGTTACCTTTCCATCGCCTCCTAGAAGAAAGTGGCATTATACCTGCTTTGTAAATAGAGATGTTGACACACAATCAAGAGCACTCTTAGCCATGAAAAATATCTCCATAACCCAGGAGCTGTGGGCTGATTTTTGGTTCCTCTTAAAATTAGCTTTTCCCAAGTGCTAAATTCAGTTGAAGACCTCATTGGGTGTTTTCTGTCTTTGGCATTGTTAGGCACTGTGGGAAAATGACAACAGGCAGTTCTGCTCTGAGTTGGTTGCTGTTTCTTAGGAGAGGAAGACACGGGCACTTGGGACTGTTTAGGAAACAGTAGACCCAGATGTCCATCAACTGATAAACGGGTTCATAAAATGTAGACCATCCCTACAGTGGAATATTAGTTGGCCATGAAAAGGAGTGAAGTAGTGAGACGTGCCACAGCATGGAAGAACCTTGCAAGCGTTATGCTAAATGAAAGAAGACACTTGCAAAAGATCATCAGTGTGTGATTCCATTGATGCGAAATATCCAGGCCAGGCAGATGTCTAAGGAACAAAGCAGCAGTGGCTGGCTGTGGGTGGGGGGTTTCTTTTGGGGGTGATTAGAAAATGTTCTACAGTTAGATTGTGGTGATGGTTGCATAACTCTGTGAATATACTTTTAAAAAAATTGAACTTGTGTGCTCTAAATGGGTGACTTTTGTAGTATGTGAATATATCTCAACAAAGATGTTTTTAAAAGAAATGATACAAGATGGCATGTAATCGAGTGTGAATTTGTGTGGTTTGTGCAGAAACTGTGTTACAGTTAGGGTAGCAACACTTGGGGCCAACAGCAGGCTTCCTGCCGGCTTTGATGGTGCACTTTGAGCAGTGTCGGGCGGGGTGAAGTAGGGGAAGGACTAGAGCATCACAGAGCTGAAGGTCTTGAGCCAAAGTCAATTTTGTTGTGAGGAGAGAGTACAGTTGGCCTGGAGAACAGCCAGCCTTGAAGTGGAAGGTAGGGAGAAGAAGGCTCTGTGGGGGAGGAGAGCCTTGAATGCCAAGCAGGGGTTTTGATTTTATGGTGCAGGATCTTGATCAGGAGAATAAAGGGGCAAAGCACACCAAGGCTTAGAGCCTCCGAGGGAGTTGGAACTCCAGTGGCAGGGAAAAGAAAGCTGGTCCTTGAGACTTTTCATACATCCCCGTAAGTTGTGTTGAGATGACCAGGAAATTGGGGATCCAAACTAGAATCAGCCAGAGCTGGTCTCAGCCAGGCCAGTGTCCCTTGGCTGCTTTCTCCCGGGGAAGTGCCCACGTTGTCCTTACCACCTCTTTGTCCCCTGGGCCTGCCAAAAGAGGCTGTGATGCCAGAGGCTAAGAATTTGAGTTTACCGAGTTGACTGTTTGAGTTGACTATTTGACCAATGGCTTGTACAGATTAGGAGCTGCAAAATATTTAATCAGTGAGGTCATTGGAGGGAGTGGAGATTTGATCAATAGGAGTGTCTCCTGTTTTTCTTAAGGGTCAAGTCTCAACTGCTTTTCTTCTCCCTTCTTTTGGCAAAACCACAAACCATTAAAAATGGAAAGAATAACTTTTTTTTAAGACCCACAGAAGCTTATTTTTAATCAGTTACGTGTTCTGCTCACCTTTGTGGTGTTCCTCTTGACCTGATTCACAAAAATATAAATGACTGTTAGCCTGGTGGCTTCCAAACCCTTTTGAAGCAGCGCCCCCACTTTTGATGACTCACATATACCCAGTATTTAAGACAGCCCTTGGGTTGAAGAGGGTCAGGGCCTACTGCCTTGGCCCCTCTGAGGAAAGCAGCTGTTAGTCCCTGGTGCTGGCTGACGCCCAAGGGGCTCATTTCCTTCATTTGTAAGGTTTCTGGCAAAAACCTGGGTAAACTCCAGAGTTGGTTACAGTGAGGATTGGAGAAGGAGAAAAGAAGATTTAGAAAGGAAGAGGAGGAGGCAGTGCCTGTGTCCTTTTATGCATTTATTAGGCAACTCTTTGAGTGCCAGGCACTGTACTGGGTGTCATCCCCATCCTGGGGACTTTCCTTCAGTGTGCAGTGCAGTGGGAGGGCACCTGACCCAGACTGGGAGCTAGAAGAGGCTTTGAGGCAGAATCCCCAGCCAGGCAGAAACCTGGAGGGCAGCTGAGAGACAGCAGGACGTGGGCCTTTAAGGGCCCTGGGGTGCGGGGATGGGAGAAAGTGTGTGTTTCAGGGGCTCCTACTTTAGGGACCTGCAGGAAGTCCTGGCTGAGCCCGCTGATGGTTAACTGGGGCGTGGGGGGCTGAGAATGAAAGAAGGCTCCCAGGAGACATAAGTCAGGTGGTGGATAGGAGCCAAAACAAGTGCACTTTTTTTTTTTTTTTAAGATTTTATTTATTTATCTGACAGAGGGAGATCACAAGTAGGCAGAGAGAGAGAGAGGAGGAAGCAGGCTCCCTGCTGAGCAGAGAACCTGATGTGGGGCTCAATCCCAGGCCCCTGGGATCATGACCTGAGCTGAAGGCAGAGGCTTTAACCCACTGAGCCACCCAGGCGCCCCCAGGTGCACTTTTTTTGTGGGCGGAGGGCTTCGGTGGGCAGAGATGCAGGGAGGGAGCGCCCCTGAGCATCCTGAATGGAAATAGAAGCCGCATTTCCCCCTGCCTAGTAAAGGGGGGGTGCTCAGGACCAGGTAACAGTCTGGGACAGTGGCCTCCAGGGTGTGCCTGGCCTCAGGCCTTCTTTGTCAGTGCCCAGTTGCTGGTCGTGAGAGGGATGGATGGGTGACCGGGTCGCATCAGATCTGTGAGCCGTGGAGCACCCGGGATCCAGGGCAGGAGAGGTGAGGGGGAGCGAACGTGTGTGACAGTGTGTTGGGGGCGGGGAAGGCGGGGGCTTGAGGGGGGGAGCCCGGCAGTGGGACGAGGAGAAAGGAGCTTTGTGTGCAAGGGCTGCTGTAGCCAGAGCAAGTGTGGGCTTGGTGGCAGCTGCAGGCGTCCGCTCCTAATAGACTCAAAAGCTCTGAATCCTCTGGCCTGACACCTGTTAGCCAGAGGTTCCCCTGAGCTGACCTCTCCTTGGGCCGGCTCTTCCACATACGCATCTTACACATCGGACTCACTGAGGGCCGAGACCCTTCCCTGCCGGATCACTGGACCTGAGAGCCCCTGTTGACAAATTACCTTCTCTCTCTCCTTTAGGTGGGGGCTGCTGGATTTTTGAGGGACCGGGTTTGCTCAGCTGTTACTAGGGAAAGCGCTGAGGCTGGCCTAGCCCAAAGGAATGGGGTGTTCTCCTGGGAAGTGACCACTCTTGGCAAAGAACCGAGTGTGCAGGGAGGGGCATTCTGGACACAAAGAAGCCCTGGTGTGGGGAGGTGGGGGGGGGACTGGCCTTCCTCCCCTCCCCACCCCCCTTGAATGGAGGGGAATGAACGTCAACTGCTTAATGCTGCTGTGGCTGCTTCCTGGCTTTGCCTCTTTCTTCTTTTGCCCTTTATGGGGGAGTCAGGTAGAGAAGAAGAGGTAGGGTTCCAGGGGCCAGCTGTCCCCCACTGACCCCTACCCGCGTTCCCTCCTCCTAGCTCTGTAGCCCCCCGGGATGTCGCAGCTCAGTGCGGCTCGCCTAGCCTAACTCCCTTTGTCTCTCGCCCTCTTCCCTCTCCCCCTCTTCCTGCCCCATCCTCGATTCCTCTTCCCGGCCCCCATGGGTGGCTGCAGCCCAGCCCTGGGGAGCCCCCGTGGAAGTGGAGTCCTTCCTGGTCCACCCTGGTGACCCGCTGCAGCTTCGCTGTCGGCTGCGGGACGATGTCCAGAGCATCAACTGGCTGCGGGACGGGGTGCAGCTGGTGGAAAGCAACCGTACCCGCATCACAGGGGAGGAGGTGGAGGTGCGGGACTCCGTGCCTGCCGACTCCGGCCTCTACGCTTGTGTGACCAGCAGCCCCTCGGGCAGTGACACCACCTACTTCTCCGTCAATGTCTCAGGTTGGTAGCAAAGCCTGCCCTCTCCCTCTCCCCAGATGCATCCCTCCCATCCTCTCTGCTGGTTTCAGGGGGAGGCGAACCTCCGCCCCTTCAAGATCTGCCCCCACTCTGCTTCGGAAACTGCTGCCCACTAACACTGCTCCCCGCCCGCCGCGTGGCTTAGCTCTCAGGGGTGACCGGTTGGTGTAGGCCTCAGGTCAGCGATCTGGCCTTCCAGGATCTGCCTTAGAAGTGACTGCTGATACGCTTGGGTCAGTAAGACACTGATTTTTTCCACCATCGCTTGCCCAGATCTCCAGGTGCTACCTGGGACTCGGCCAGCTTCCATTCTGTCATTCCCTTGCCATTTGGACTTGGTACTTGGCTCAGGGGTTAGAGCCCTGGACTGTGTGGTGAGGTGGGTCCCTACTGTGATGGGAAGGGATCCAGGTGCACCGCCATACTCCCAGGCTTCATGGAAAACATCTGTCCTCCAGCTTCTGGAGCTGTATTAAGGGCAGCCAGGGAACCCCAGAGCTCTGTGACTTTGGGAATCTGCCACTTCTAGAACATGACTTTTATACAACTCTAGGGTTAAACAAAGAAGAGCTGAAATTTTCTTTACACCATGTGTGCAAATCCAGGGTGAGGGCTGGGCATCACCTCTCCTCCAGGCATCATTTAGAACCTGCCCCCCAGTTGAAGGACTTGCCTCCTTTATTTCCCTCCAGACCCCCAAAAGCATTAGGAGGGACTGGAAAAAGATCTGGCATGAACGCTACTTGGTGACCACATGTGTGTCAAGCCTCTTAAAAGGAGTGGATCCTTGCGGAGAAGTGTTGGCAGCTGCGGACTGTGGTGGGCTCCCTCTCTGCTCTGGTTATGAAGGGCAGCCCCAAACGTTAGCACACGTGTGGTGGAAAAATCCCAACTAGAAATTGTTTGGGCCATGGCTGTAGAAATGGCTTCTGGTCATAGTGTGCCTAGACCTGTCTGGGTTTCTCAAGAAGGAGACACATAGTTTCCCTGGCTGCTAGTCCTGAGACCCAGCACATGCAGGTGGTGCTGAGTTTCGAGAACCTCTGAATGCAGGGTAGAATGGAATTCGAGAGGACCGGCTGCCCCTGATGGAACTGGCCAGTCTCGAGGCTTCTGGACAGAGGAGTACTGCACTGGGATGGAAAAGGTGGGGGACAGGCAAAGAGAATGCAGTTCAATGACGTTTCCATCCTGCAGAGAGACTGTCACTGAGGGCAGGATGGGACTGGGGTCCAGTGTGGGGACGGGCACCTGCAATCGTCTGTAACTGGACTGGCCTTCATGTCCATGGCCGGCTGTTGATACGGATGGAAACCTAGTGAGCCCTTTTCCTTCAAAGGGACCTCAGTGCCCCCTTCTGCTTCCCATAGATGCTCTCCCCTCCTCGGAGGATGACGATGATGATGATGACTCCTCTTCAGAGGAGAAAGAGACAGATAACACCAAACCAAACCGTATGCGTGAGACACTGTTTCCTACCTTACTGCCCTTTGGGCCGGGTGTTGGGTTTGAGAGGGAAGGGGGAGGCTTGGATGATTGTTGGGAGAATGGGAGGAGAGGACACATGGGGTCATGATGCTTAGCCCTGGGGTCCCTGGGGTGCCCTGATTAGAGCAGGCACTGTTCACAAGTGTTGGGCAGGTAGGCAGGACACCTCTGGGTCCTGGCCTAGGCTCCTGCTCCTGAACCTGACTGGCCCCCTGCCTGCCTCTCTTGGCTTTCCCTGGGCAGCCGTGGCTCCATACTGGACATCCCCAGAAAAGATGGAAAAGAAATTGCACGCGGTGCCAGCTGCCAAGACCGTGAAGTTCAAATGCCCTTCCAGTGGGACTCCCAACCCCACACTGCGCTGGTTGAAAAATGGCAAAGAATTCAAACCTGACCACAGGATTGGAGGCTACAAGGTACGTGTGCGTATATGAAAGTTGGCGTAAGAGGAACAGGAGAAGCTACTTGGAAGATCCTTATTATGTGTCATTAATTGTTTAATGATTTCTAACTATAAAAGCAGTGCACTTTAGAAAAATTTCAGGTACAAGAAACTGCAAATGAAGCTTTAAAATGTTTTCAGTCTTGGAGCACCTGGGTGGCTCAGTGTTAACCGTCCAACTCTGCTCAGCTCATGATCTCAGAGTTGTGAGATCAAGCCCCTCATCGGGCTCCACAGTGGGCGTGGAGCCTGCTTGGGATTCTCTCTCCCTCTGCCCTGCCCCCACCTTGTGTGCTCGCTCTCACAAAACAAAAACAAAAACCTTTTCAGTCTTTTTTTCTATGTATATGGTTTTTATATAATCATACTGTATATATAATTTCTTGTCACTTCTTAATATTACAACATGAGTCTTTCGCCATGTGTTTGAGAGATAATTTTTCATGGCTGCATAGTATTTCATTATTAAAATGTCTCATAATATAACAACCTGTTTTGTGGTATTTGTCACTTTCTGATTTTTCACTATAAATTATATTATGGTGAATATCTTTGTACATAAATCTTTGTCTGTGCTTTTAAAGATTGCCAGGAGTGAAGTTACTAGACCACGTATAAGAATTTTTTTAAGCCCTTGATGCATATTTTGCATCACCTTTTTCTCCTCCGGTAATTAGGTAATTTTACTCATTCGTTTATTTCTTTTTACATGAACATTTCCTGAACACATATCTTTCCAGAAAGTGTACTGGGCAGTAGAGTTCCAAGTACATATTTTATATTTTATTTTATATTATATTTTATATTATATTATATTTTATTTTATATTTTATTTATTGTGATATTTGCTTTAATGGAGGATGATGTAATGAGCAGGAGTGTGATTTTATTTTTTAATTTTATTTTACTATGTAAAATATGGTATGGTAACAATTACTTTCCCAAAAGAAAAAATTAGTTCATCTCCCCGTAGCAGAGTATGAGAATGGCAAGTTTCCCATACCTGAGCCAACAACTTTGATGAGAAAAGTACCTCACTCTTCTCTTATGTATTGTTCTGCTTCTTAGCAGACTTTAGATTTTCATATATTAATAAGCGATTTTTGTTTCCTGCTGTGTGAATTGTCTGTTTGCATCCTTTGCCCATCTACGTCTCTAGGAAGAACTTCTTCCTCCTTAATCCCTTCTTTAGACTCTGATCATCCTTCTGTCCCATCTCACCTCGCTGCTTTTTTGCCATTAATCTTGTACAAGGAAAGCGGAGATTGGGGTGCGTGGCTGTCTCAGTTGGTGAGCATGCAATTCCTGATCCCAGGGTTGTAAGTTTGAGCCCCACACTGAGTGTGGAGATTGCTTTATTTTTTTTTTTTAAGATTTTATTTATTTATTTGACAGAGATCACAAGTAGGCAGAGAGGAAGGGAAGCAGGCTCCCTGCTGAGCAGAGAGCCTGATGCCCCCTGGCATCATCCCCTGAGCCGAAGGCAGAGGCTTTAACCCACTGAGCCACACAGGTGCCCTGGGATTGCTTTAAAAAAAAAATCTTTAAAAAGAAAAGGAAAGCAGAGATCAGGAAAAATAGGGAAACATTTTAAAGTAATTTATGCAACACTTGCCGTGTGCAAGGCACTGCCATGTGATAGAGGGCAGTGTTCCTGACCACAGAGAATTTCCAGTCTAACAGGAGGGCATGCATCCTTGAACACTTGTCACAAAAAGTGGGCTGTGATCAGGGGCCCAGAGGGATAGTGAGAACCATTCTGACCCAAGGTTGGGCAGGAGGAGAGGGTTCTTGGAAGAAGAGGTCAGAGGCATACTGGGCTGAACTCCGGGAGGGGCAGAGTGGGAAGAGCCTGGTGCATTTGGGAAAAGGCGGGAGGCACGTAGGTCAGACAGCAGGTGGCCCTGGCTGTTGCAGGAGGATGTCCAGAGTTCCTTGTACCTGCCTACCTATGCGCCTGATGGGTTCTTTCAGTACACCTGGACCGGGGGCGGGGTGGGGGGGCGGTCTCTGCCCTGTCCTGGCCCACATGCCGCAGGGGGCCCCAGGCTGGGACTGGAGGGTAAGTGCCACCGGGAGCTTCTGCCTCCATTCTCCTCCAGACCCGCAGTGGAGCGCTCTGGCATGTCTCCCCTCAGGTCCGTTACGCCACCTGGAGCATCATAATGGACTCCGTGGTGCCTTCGGATAAGGGCAACTACACGTGCATCGTGGAGAATGAATATGGCAGCATTAACCACACCTACCAGCTCGACGTAGTGGGTAAGAAGGTCGCGGCGACAGGGTGAGAGGAGCTGCGAGGAAAGAGAGCAGGGCTTTGAGAGAATGGCCAGAGTGTCCAGGCTGGCACAGACATCTGTTAGCTGTCACCTGAAGCCGGTTTCGTGCCCGGTTTGTGCATTTAGTTGAGAGGCTTGGACGCCGCTCTGGCTCCTGAAAGGTGAAAGGTGTTGTGGCTGGTGTCCCATGAGGGGTGACCAGAGTGGGGGGTCACACGGCATTCCGGTGGCTGCTGCCTCGTGGACAGTCTGCTGGGGGTCGGGGCTTGGGCACCGGCAGTTCCCACGGGCGAGGTTGGCACCATGCTTCCTGCTCCAGAGAAGAGCAGACGGAGGCTCAGTAGTGCCAGACCCCAGCCCCGTGCCAACTGTGGGGCATCGCAGGAAACTTGAGGAGGCCCAGCACGGCTCTTGGTACTGCTGCGGCAGCCCCTCATTCTCTAGAGATCTTACGGTAAAGAGCTGCCCCCCCAGCATTCTGTCTTGGCTTTGAGGATATGGCATAAAGAGAAGCTTCTGGTGCAGCCGGAAAAGACCAGAGATTCGGCACTGCTGGGGAGCTCTGAGTGCTGCTGGTGCTGCTGTTTTTGGGCCACACTTGCAGGAGCAAGTCTAAACTCCTCTGTGTAATTTTTGTTAGGGAGGACTGGGGGTGTGATCAAAGTGATAGGGTCTCTCCATCGAAGGCGGGAGAGACTTCTGGTGCCCGTGAAAATGGATGCATGGCTGTGCGGAGGAAGATCCTCGTCACTTAGATCTTCCCTCTCCCGGCTCAGAGTCATGGGGCTAAGGCTTGGCAGAGACTGGAAATGCTCTGCTCACTGGAAAAGCCAAGGGGAGCTCACTTCTCTTTGGTGGTCTTGGGGACGCCCTCTGTCACCATCCCAGCCAGAAGCGGGCCATGGCGGGGCCTCATGAGTCTCTCCTGTCTCTTCCTTCCACAGAGCGGTCCCCTCACCGGCCCATCCTGCAGGCAGGGTTGCCTGCCAACAAGACCGTGGCCCTGGGCAGCAATGTGGAGTTCATGTGTAAGGTGTACAGTGACCCACAGCCCCATATCCAGTGGCTAAAGCACATCGAGGTGAATGGGAGTAAGATTGGTCCAGACAACCTGCCTTATGTCCAGATCTTGAAGGTAATCTTGGCCCTGGTCCCTGTGGGCTGGGTGCTGGGAAGGAGACCTGTATCTCCCTGGTCCCCAGTGGCTATGGTCAGTCTTAGTACCAGTGACTGGGAGGCATCACTTAACCCTTCAGGCACATGCTCCGTTTTAAATAGGGACCTAGCCACGTTGCCCAGAGCTAGTGACAGGTCACAGAGTGGCCGTGCAGTGGGAACTGAGGGGTGGGGAGGCCACTGCTGGTTTCTGGAGAGCCACGAGAGTGACTTTGCTCAGGCTTTTGGCTCAGCTGTTTTCAGGAAAGGCATTTGGACTCCTGATTTTCCATTGCCCAGGACCAAAGCCTTTCCAGCAAGCGTTTCCCAGCTTCCACCCTATCTCCCAGGTCACGTCCTTTCTGGCGAGTGAGTGAACGATAAGGGCACGACTCTTAAGTAGTGTTGGAAAAGCAAGGGCTGCAGGTAGATTGTAAACAGCATCAGGAGTAATGGCCTTCTCTTCCTTTTCCTCTCACTCCCAGACTGTCATTGTCCCCGAATGCTCCACTAATCCAGGGAAGGTAATTGCCTAATTCCCCCAGTGGATCTCGCAACAAGACGTAACGGGGGGCTGGCTAACTCTGGTGCCAGGAGGTGGAGTTAGACCTCCTCCTCCCCTGGCTTGGCCCTCCCAGAGTTTTACGGCCATCCCTTCTCTTCACTACTGGTGCTGAAACCGCTGTGTCAGAGAACGAGGCCATGGCCTTGGCCCTTAGCTTTTGGCTCCCTTCAGAGTCCCTGCCCTAGACCCGGACGAGGGGGCCTGACACAGACACAACGTGTGACTGGGGGCAGCCGTTTTCTTTTTAAGTTTATTTTTTCAGTCAGATGCTTTGGGCCTTCGAAGTCCAGTTTTGTCCTACTGAGAAGGGAAAGATGGTAAATCTCACTACTGTCTCCCTTGCCTCAGCTCCCTGGGCCTGCCTTAACCTTACATGGGAGCGAAGTCTGGCCACGTCTCAGTGTGTGCCCCACTGACTGGCTTGTCGTTGGTTTGTTCTAGCATTCGGGGATTAATAGCTCGGATGCGGAGGTGCTGACCCTGTTCAATGTGACAGAGGCCCAGAGCGGGGAGTATGTGTGTAAGGTTTCCAATTATATTGGTGAAGCTAGCCAGTCTGCGTGGCTCACTGTCACCAGACCTGTGGCAAAAGGTAATGGGGAGCTGGATGGGGCCCTGTGCTGGGAGTGTGGTTCAGACCCCACGCTGCTGGGGCAGATGGGGAAGCCAGCACCCGACTTTCCCTGTCACCCTGCTGTACTTCTAGAGCCCAGAGCCATGGAAAAATACCCGGCCTGGGAGGCTGATTTGGTTTGGTCTTGTGTTGGTGTCTGTTCCCTCTGTGCCTTGTGTGTGCTCCTTGGCTGTGTGTGCATTTGTGGGTTCGGTCTGGCCGCGTGCTGAACAACAGCACAGACGGAGGTTTGAGTGGTGAAGCGAAGGGGCCGGGCGTCCCCTTGCAAACCGTGCGTGTGCGTGTGTGTGTGTGTGCATGCACGTGTGACTGCAGCACCCATCCATCCCTCCTGTGTGTGCCTTCTGACTTTCTCTACCTGAAACCAAACAGCCCCCGCCGCCGGGCCCCATTTCTCCATGCTGCCCGCCGCCCGCCCGCATGCTTGGACGGGCCAGGGGCTGCCAGCATCTGGTGAAGGGTCGTAACCAGCCAGCGGCGTCTCAAGTCTGCGGAGCCCCTCCCTCAGGGTCTCACTGTCTTCCTCTAACAGGTCTGGCTGCCTGGTGGTTTTTGTTTGTTCCTTGTTGCAAAGGAGACGCTGGGGAGCATTTCTTCCTCCGGTTTTTTTCCCCCCCTTCTCTTCCTCCCTCCCTTTCTCTGTGTGTCTCTGAGAGGTCTCATGTCCTGTGCTTGTCCATTTTGCTTCCGTTGTCTCTTCTAGACTGCCGGAGTTAATACCACCGACAAAGAGATGGAAGTGCTCCACTTAAGGAATGTCTCCTTTGAGGACGCGGGGGAGTATACGTGCTTGGCGGGTAACTCTATCGGACTGTCCCATCACTCTGCATGGTTGACCGTTCTGGAAGGTATACACTGTACTTCTCCTCTCGATGTCCTGCCCTCACCACGGGCACGGGGGGAGCATGCATTGTGGGGCTGGGGGAGACACAGAGCCGGGAGAGGTAGAGGAGTGGGCTCCTGGGGCCAGCAGGTGGCCCTGACGATTTGTCTGAAAGCTTGAGGGTCGAATCCCCTCGGCTCTCCCAGGAGCTGTCCTCGTTTTGCAGGAACACGGAGGCCTCCTACCTGCATACCCGCATCTGGCTCTCCCCCTTGGCCAATGCAATGCATGCATGGAATCTGGAGCTAACCTGCAGCTGGGCTCTCGTGCAGGGCAGGCTCCTTCCCTCCTTGGGCCCAGCAGCCTTCCCCGACTAGTCTGATCCTTTTTTGCTGGCTCCAGAGGTCTCAAGAGAGGCCTGGGCTGCCGCCTCTAACCAGATGTAGGCATTCTGCAAAGAGAGGCTTGTTGCTTATCAGGAAGAGAGCCAGCCCCCCAGCCGCCCTCTGATCTCAGGAGGAGAGGCTCCATCCACCCAGATGCGGGAAGTGGAGCTTTAAGTGAGGCCTGACTCTGGAGGCCGTAGGGGACTCCGTGTTGCCCATGTATCCTCTTGGGCTCCCGGAAGGGAGGTGTGTGTGCTGGGCTGGGAAGGAAGGAGCCTACAGCCTGCTCAGGTGGTGGGGCTGGTCATCGCTGCCTCTTGAGGGTCCTGCACGTGGGTCTGGGCACAGTGCTGACACTGCCCTCCTCTCCCTCCCTGTCTCTTCCTCTGCCTTGCCTGGCCAGCAGGGTCTGACCCCTGCTTGAGGCAGAGAAGTGTTCTGTTTTTATCCCGTCGCTGTCTTTGTCCCGTGTGTGCTCCCACTTGGTTGTCTTCGTTTGTCCATACTGGGGAGAGCGAAAAACAGAAACACTTCCTCCTGTTATCAGCTCTGCTGCCTCCTTGTTGGGCTCCCGGGGGTTCCTTCAGGCTCCATCTGGGGTCACACTGGTGCCTCTCTGGGGAGGTCCCTGGAGTGCCTGCCTCTGTGGCTGGCTGGTTTCTTTAGAAGAAAACCATGCAAGGAAGAGGGGCATTCAAGCTGGTGGGGAAGGGATGTCCGGGAAGCCTCCTTGTCTCTCGTGCATAAGAGAACAGGAGTTTCGGCTGGATGGGCTTTTGTGGGAGCAGGCTGAATTCTAAATGGAAGGTGGGAGAAGAGAAGAAAACAGTGCCTCCTCCCCAATTTCCTCCTTCGGTTTTAGGAGTTGGGGCCTGAGTAGAATCCTTAAGTGCAGCAAAGTGGACATGGTGGGAAATGAAGTTAGTTTTGCCTGTGGTTTAGCTAGGTACAAATATTTATGTGTCTGACCTGACCCAGGCGGCATAGGCAGAATATGAGGACCCAGGACACAGACTCACAGACTGGGTCCCTCCCTCTTCTCCCTCCTTGAACTCACAGTGTGTTGCTGTATGTCAGGTGCTGTGGCACATGGAAATGGAGAAGATGCCCCTGGGCTGTCAGGGACAACAGACTCCTAAGTGGTTCCTCTGTCCCGTGTGACAGGGGTTACCCGTAGTGCTGGGGCCCTGCGGAGAAGGACGGGGTTTCCATGAAGAGACTGAGAAAGTCCTTGTGGGGTCCCTGGTCCCCGGCAATCCCAGCATTCCAGCTGAGCAAGGCAGGCTCCTGAATGAACGAGGATGGGCCTTAAGTGGCAAGAAAGTTCTAGTCCATCCCCCTTGGGGGATTCGAGTCGGGATCAGGAAGACTCAGAGATCACAAGCTGACTAATCAGCTCAGTGCCAGACCTCAGTCCCGCCTGGGACCTGGCTAGGTTCTTTTCTGCCCTGAAAATTCTCAGACGAAAGGAGGTGGGGGTGGCCTTTCTTATGAAGCTGGGACCCTGGTGATCTGGGTCTCCAGAGCCTGCTAATACCCTGTTCACACTGACTCAGCCCTGGAAGAGAGGCCCGCGGTGATGACCTCGCCCCTGTACCTGGAGATCATCATCTACTGCACGGGGGCCTTCCTCATCTCGTGCATGGTGGGCTCTGTCATCATCTACAAGATGAAGAGTGGCACCAAGAAGAGCGACTTCCACAGCCAGATGGCCGTGCACAAGCTGGCCAAGAGCATCCCTCTGCGCAGACAGGTAACAGAAAGTAGATAGGGGATTTGCACACTCCGCATCGCCTTCTATCCTTTCGCGCCCCCCCCGGGGGTGGGGGCTCCTCTAGGACCTTCGGATGCCCTGCTCTCTCTTCTGTCCCCAACCTGCCACTTTTAGCTTTGCTTCCTAGTTTCTGGGCCAGGGGCAGTGTTGTCCTAAGTGCTCCAGGGTTGGGTTCCAAGCATTTCTAGCCCATGAATTCGGTGCCCACCATACCCCAGCTGCAAGCCCCCTGCTCACCCGGCACATGGATCGGGAGAAGGTCCTACCTGGGCTGAATGTGCAACTCTGGTTGCACTTTTAAAGGGTCCCTGAGGGCCAGTTAGAGGTACAGAGATAGAGAGGAGAGGACCTGAGGCAGGTGCCAGGATGCCACCCTCCTCTTGTCCAAGGAAATGGAACAGAGAGGGTGAAGGCGTGTCAAAGGAGGGAACATTCCTTCAGAGCTGGGCTGAGTCTGGAGGGTGCTTTGGGAGTTAATAATCCTGGATGACTGGGTGGCTCAGTAGGTTAGGTGTCTGCCTTGTGCTCAGGTCCTGATCCCAGGGTCCTGGGATCAAGCTCCATATTGGGCTCCCTGCTCAGTGGGGAGCCTGCTTCTCTCTCTGCCTCTGCCCCTCCCTGCTGCTCCTGCTCTCTTTTGCTGTCTCTCTCCGAAAGAAATAAATAAAATTTTCAAAAAGGGCGAAGGGATGCATAATCTGAGGCAGAGTTTTCACAAAGAATGGGGTCAAGAGTAGAGTTGTGATTGCAATGATAGTCTGGAAGAGATAGATTTGGTCTGCTTGTTAGAGGTGAGTGAAAAGGGTAGCTGGCGGCAAAAATAAGGCTGTTTTTGAACTTAGATCTTCAGACCTCTTGTGGTCTTTCTGGCACTCTGTGTTGGGGAAAGAATGTCAAATAACAGACACATATCCCCGCCACTGGTGGAAAGCCCTGACGGGGAGTTGTGGGAATTTCCTGCGGCTCAGTACCCCCACTCCCCTCCCCGACCCCATCCTCGCTAGAAGGGTGACCCCACGCTTCCCTGTAGGTGTCGGCGGATTCCAGTGCATCCATGAACTCTGGGGTTCTGCTGGTTCGGCCCTCACGGCTCTCCTCTAGTGGAACCCCCATGCTGGCCGGGGTCTCTGAATACGAGCTTCCCGAAGACCCTCGCTGGGAGCTGCCTCGAGATAGGTAATACTTTAACTCTCAGCTTCAGAGGGAGCCCCCCCCCCCCCGGCTCAGAGTGAACGTGTACCAGATGCATCCAGAAAGAGTAGTTGACACTTTCTGCTCTCAGTTGGGTGGAATTTGGAGATGTGGAGATGGGATGTTCCTCCAAGGCTGAAATTTTACCAGCCCCATCTCACACCACCCTTTGTTTTCTCAAAAGGCTGGTTTTAGGCAAACCCCTGGGAGAGGGCTGCTTTGGGCAGGTGGTGTTGGCGGAGGCCATTGGGCTGGACAAGGACAAACCGAACCGTGTGACCAAAGTGGCTGTGAAGATGTTGAAGGGTAAGTGATGTCTCTGTCCTTGGAAAAACAAGCCCTTCCTTCTCCAAGCAAACTGTGGGCCTTGGGCCACCGTTCTGTGCAGTGCCCTGTCACGGTCCACACCTGCCACACGGCCCGCATAGCATTGCCTGGATTCATCATTCTGAACCCTGACATGGCCACATTCTCACTTTGTTCTTGACATCAGTCTGGGCTGCAGTCGGGTTTATTCTAGGTACCGTAGCTAGCTGGTTTTTCTTACCCGTTCTCCGCCCCACACCCTAGCACATGTTGCCAACAGCTCTCGTAAGGGGGAAGGGAAAATCGATTGCGATGTGAAATGGGGAGGAAAAAGAAGCAAGTCCCTGAGACCAGGGCCTCCTCGGGCATCCACCCCGTGTCCCCTCCCTTCGCTTTTCTCCTCTTGTCCTCCCTTCCAAGTAACTGAGTCTCGTGCCCTCCTGGTTTGTGTGTAAAGCGGATGCAACAGAGAAAGACCTATCAGACCTAATCTCAGAAATGGAGATGATGAAGATGATCGGGAAGCACAAGAACATCATCAACCTGCTGGGGGCCTGCACGCAAGACGGTAGGTGCCAGGCTAGGCCAGCTCTCCCGCCCCGGCCAGCGCAGGGGCTCTGCTGAGAACCTGGGCCTCCCCCTCGAATAACAGTGTGTTTCAGGGAGGAGATCATAATCAGTGACCAGGCATTTCAGCGAAGCTTAGGGAAGGGGGTTAAGAGGGGAGACCAGTTCAGCGGTAGCTGGAGGTACCTCTCAGGGTCTGGGCTGATGCCCTCTGGCATTCGTCTGAGAAGTTAGGTATCTAGACTCATACACATAGTGTGTGGGTAGAACCAGCTGAGTCACTATGGCTTAAATTAGCCCCCCTCCCAGCTTTGCTCAGGAGCTTCCTGGAGTACGCTGGGAAGAATCATTTCCATAGCTTTCTTGGGGTAGTGGAATGAATTTCCCAGGCTCCCTAAAGGTGCAGGTAGGCCTAGGGAACAAACGTGGTATGCAATTGAGGGTGGGGCTTCCTGGGCATGAACCTGAGCACCTGCCTGCCCTCCCTGATGGCAAGTCCGCCCCCGCACTCCCAGGTCCTTTGTACGTCATCGTGGAGTATGCCTCCAAAGGCAACCTACGAGAGTACCTGCAGGCCCGGAGGCCCCCCGGGCTGGAGTACTGTTACAACCCCAGCCACAACCCAGAGGAGCAGCTCTCCTCCAAGGACCTGGTATCCTGCGCCTATCAGGTGGCCCGAGGCATGGAGTATCTCGCCTCCAAGAAGGTATGGCATCTGAGGGTTCCCTTGGGTGAGGCAGGGGTGGGAACAGAGCCTTCCAGGTACTCCAGTTTATGACTTTGTGTCCTCTGGTGGGGTTGGAGGCGTCTGGAGTCATGCCTGCCAGTGCTCTCTTAGGCTCTCAGGGACGTTGGGAGTCTGGAGAGCCAGTGTAGCCCGTGGTGTTCGGGTCGGACTGGATACGGTTCAGATCTGTGCATTGCCACTCGGTATAGCCCCAGGCAGCTACTTCTAGATCTCCAAACACAAAGAATGATAAGCCCTGTGTTGTGGGATGGTTGTGGGGCAGGATGGAGTCTTGTGTGATGGTGTGAAGTACAGTGTGGGTACTCAGTAAACGGAGGCTTTGTCTGAGCCCTAGCGCAGTGCAGATGTGCTGCAGCTGGGGGCCAGGGCTCGAGAGCACACTCCTATGCCGGCTGGCCCGAAGCATCCAGGTTCAGCCTTCCTGGGTGCGAATCCAGAGCTATGAGTTGGGAGGAGTGGCAGGGAAGCCCCATGCAGAGGGCTTGCTACAGTGATTCAGGGTCCTGGAGCTGGAGGTGCTCGATGGCTGCCTTTGAAGTGGAAGCGAGGGACCTCCCAGCCATGGCCTAGAAAGGTCCAGGGGTAGTGGTGTGGCAGGAGGAGGAGGCCCCGTGCAGCACAGGGCAGCGTGGGTGCTGGAGCCGAGGCCCCCGGGCAGGCTGGCGGCTGGCAGCCCCTCACCCACACCCCGGCCTCTGCTCCCCACAGTGCATACACCGAGACCTGGCCGCCAGGAATGTGCTGGTGACCGAGGACAACGTGATGAAGATCGCAGACTTCGGCCTCGCACGGGACATCCACCACATCGACTACTATAAAAAGACAACCAATGTAAGTGCTGAGGACAGAACAGCCATGGGTCCTCTGCCCAGGACTCCATTGGGCTTTCTTCTACTTCCATCTCTGGGCTGGGGCCCAGCACAGGTGGCCTTGCTTGAGAGGCGGTGTGGTGGGACGAGCCAAGCACATGTCCTCCTTCCCACATCTGGTCCCGTGTGTGTGCCCCCCAACCGTGCCCCCCTGCCGCCCCCTTCTTGTCCCTGCATCACCGGGGCTTGGGCTACCCGCAGTCTCCCTATGTCACTTACAGGGCCGGCTGCCTGTGAAGTGGATGGCCCCCGAGGCCTTGTTTGACAGGATCTATACCCACCAGAGTGACGTGTGAGTTTCAAAGTGGCAGTTGCCAGGGATACATGGGATAGAACATTCCAGCATAGTAAAGTCCTGGGTGCCCCTCTGGATTGACAGGGGTCTGCTTCCCTCTCGGAGAGAACAAAACAAAACACTGGACATGTCTACCTACTTTGTTCACTTGGTAGAGGTTGGAAGGCCAGTGTGAGCTCCAGCGCTGGCCCTCGTGTTCCCCGTAAGCGTCTGTGCTCGGGGAGGGTGGGGTCAGGGTGACGAGCCACCGGGGAAACGGAAAGGATTCTGGGCTGGCCTCGCCCTGTGCCCCTGAGACCTGCTGGCTCTGTGCTCCTCCACAGCTGGTCTTTTGGGGTGCTCCTGTGGGAGATCTTCACTCTGGGAGGCTCCCCATATCCTGGCGTGCCTGTGGAGGAGCTTTTCAAGCTGCTGAAGGAGGGTCATCGGATGGACAAGCCCAGTAACTGCACCAATGAGCTGTAAGCGTGGGAAGATGCCTGAGGTCCTGGGCCAGGCCCTGGGGGAAGAACAGAGGGAGAAAGGGGCCTCGCTAGAGAAAGCGGCCCTGCCTGGGTCCTCTCTGCCCTGACTCGACAGTCCTCTCCCAGGTACATGATGATGCGGGATTGCTGGCATGCGGTACCCTCTCAGAGACCTACCTTCAAGCAGCTGGTGGAAGACCTGGACCGCATTGTGGCCTTGACCTCCAACCAGGTGAGGCTGTCCTATCCTAGCTTTGGCCACCGTCCCCTAGGCACGCCTCTGTGAGTGCGCACTGCCGTGGGGAGGAAAGTGCCAGATCTTCTGTCTCTCCTTGCGCAGGAGTACCTGGACCTGTCTGTGCCCCTGGACCAGTACTCTCCGAGCTTTCCCGACACCCGAAGCTCTACCTGCTCCTCGGGGGAGGATTCTGTCTTCTCTCATGAGCCGTTGCCGGAGGAACCCTGTCTGCCCCGACACCCAGCCCAGCTTGCCAATGGTGGACTCAAACGACGCTGACTAGCACCCCCATCCCCCCTGCCCAGACTCCATCGGCCGCTGTAACCCTCACCCCCTGACCCCTCCCTGTGGGACTCACTGCCTTCCCCTTTGCCCCTTTCCTGCTGGCAGGAGCCGGCTGCCTACCTGAGGCCTTCACCCCCTGGAGTTCGCCTCTCTTCCTCCTCCTCCTCACAACCTGCTTGTGAGAGAGAGGAGCAGAGCGGCAGGGCCTTGTTCCCGGCCAGTTCGTGCCCTCCCACATGTTGGACCAAGACCCCTCCCCGCCACCCTGGCGCAGTGCCTGGAGGCTGGGGAGTGGGAGGTGAGCAGGCATGCCAGCGAGAGCGGCCCGAGCTTTCCTGTGTTGGTTTTGTCTGCTTCCTGTGACCCGTAAGCCTGAGTTCTGGTGGCGGGGGCCTTGTCCTCAGGGCTACAGCGGTAGCGAGGGGAGGTCAAGCGCACCGGGCCTCTGCTCCAGAGAGATGGTGCCAGGGGCTTATTAATTCTAATACTAGTTTGCTTTGCTGACCAAATACCTGGTACCAGAGGATGGGGAGGCGAAGGCTGGGAGCAGTGTCGTGGCCCTGGGGCCCAGCCCCACGCTGGGGGCTTTGTACATAGCTATGAAGAAAACACAAAGTGTATAAATCTGAGTATATATTTACATGTCTTTTTAAAAGGGTCGTTACCAGAGATTTACCCATCGGGTAAGATGCTCCTGGTGGCTGGGAGGCATCAGTTGCTATATATTAAAAAACGAAAAAGAAAAAAAAAGGAAAATGTTTTTAAAAAGGTCATATATTTTTTGCTACTTTTGCTGTTTTATTTTTTTAAATTATGTTCTAAACCTATTTTCAGTTTAGGTCCCTCAATAAAAATTGCTGCTGCTTCATTTTTATATGGGCTGTGTGACAAGGGAGAGAATGTCAGCTGAAAAGGAGCGAGCCTCACGGGCCCTGGGGCTGTGTCTGTGCCAAGGGCGCCCAAGCTCCCTGCAGTGCCTCCTAACCACTTCCCCTTAGGTCCTGCACCAAGACCTCCAGGACAAACCTCCTACCTCTCCGATGCTTTTTGGAAAGGCAGGAAGAGACGACGACGTCTGTGTAGTGGGCAGGAACCTCTGTGCACCCGAGGCGCTGGGCCCTGAGCCAAGGCCCTACCGCCGCCCTCAACCACAGATTGTTTCCTCAGAGGAAACTGGTGGGGTTGGGTGGGGTTGGAGCATCAGAAGGGGAGCTGGGGGCCTACCTGGAAATAGCCAAGGGGTGGAGCTAGAGGGATTTAAAAGGAAAGCTACGGATTACAGGACCTGGGGCCTGCAGAAACTCAAACCCAGATATGTGTCTCCCCCTTTATGTGGGTGTGGTTTTGTCTGTACTTCTGTGTGAGCGAAAACTTGTCACCTAAGGTCAGTTTGACATTCGGACCCCTTGCTTCATGTCTGCCAGCTTCTTCTGGTCATGCTTCTCTCACCGCCCCCCCCCCCCATTCTTCCTGTGTCTGTGACCAGACTTCATGTGTTGAAACTATCGCAGATTTTGGCTTCCTATAGTTCTTCCTGTATAAACTCCACCCCATCCCCCAGGAAAGGGGAAAAATTCTCTGAATGTTTGGTGTTTGGCGGCTTGGAAATTTTCTTTCTCTGCCACCTGCTGGTGATCGCTGCACTCAGCATGTGGGTCTCTGCTCCTCACACCCTCTGCCCTGAACCTGCAGGTACTCTGCCCCCACCCCCACCCCCAAGGCTTACTCTCTGCGCAATTACCACGAAATACAGAAGAAAGTTCAATTCGCTTTCATTTCTACAGGGCAAACGGGATTGCTGCTTTAAGTTTGCTTTCTGAGCTAGCTCTTTTGGGGGCAGCTGCGGAGTTGGCCACTGTTGTAAAGTTCTCTCTTACCCTCGTGTCTCTCTGTAAATACACGTCTGTCAACATATTACAGTTTGTGTTTGTGTTTAAAGAAGGCGTAATTTGGTGAACAGAGCCAGGAAATGAATTTCTGCTCTTAAAATCATTTGCTTGGAGATCTTAGAGTGGTGTCTTTCCTTCTAAAATACTGACGATCGTCTCTCCTCAGCCCTCCCTTGAAGCAGTGTTGTGTGAGTGGATGATTTCCACGCCTTAGGGAAAGGTGCTGGAGAGCATAAGGCGCTGTTACTAAGACCGTAGTGTCCTTGCTGTTACCACTCCATTCACCCACAAATTCCCCCAGAGACGGAGCTGACTGTCTAAAATAAAAGATAGTAAAATCGACCTGAGAGAAAATGAAATGGCCATTTTACTTAGATAACCAGATGGGGTCTCCTGAGGAAAGGAGTCCAGTCTATCTAATGAAGACGTCGTGCCATCAGAGGCACTGAATCTGTCTGGTTTCCACAGGGTTCAAAGATTAGGGCCTGGGATCGTCATGCCATTAATCAATACTGCCTTTCCACCTTTTCTAATTGCCGTAGACCGGAGAGGGTCAGTCCCTAGGCACCACTAATGTACTATATTGATCCTCAAGTGAAGAAGATTGACCTTCAGATGAAGCAAGAAATCTGTTTCCGTGACGGTGAAGCCGCCATGCCGGGCAGTCTCTACTGGGAGGAGCCAGCAGGCCAAGATCTCAGTCAACGTAAGGGGCTGCGCCACTCAGCTTCCAAGTTCCCTAGGTCTGACCTGACCTCCGGGGAGCTAACTGGTAGTGACTGGGAAATCTTCAGCCTAGGTTTGACAGCATGACAGTGTATTTATTTGATGTCACCAATGTGACTGGTGCTGTAAAAACTGAAGGACAGAATTACATGTGGCACAGGTGTGGGTCCGTAAATGTCAGGTGCCACCAACACCTCCGTGTTGGGGCAAAATGGCTCTCTGAATGGGATGCCGGCCAAATTGGACAGCACCACTGAGGTCTGGCCTTAAAAACTGCCTGCAGTCCCACCGAGTGGGTTGATTCGCAGATGGCACAGCAAAGCCTAGGCATCTGCAGGGAAGGAGAAAGCTTTGTAGCACGCTGGCATAGCCTCCCACCCCACTCTCTCAGCTGAGGAGAGCCAAGGGGACGGAAGGTCAGCAAGAACCCAGGTGTTGAGGGTTTGTTTGGGGCAAGGTCCCTCCAGGTTGGCACCTAAAAGCCTTCAGGGCCACATACAGGACACTGCCTCCCAGATGTTTGTGTTGGAACAGAGAAGTGACCCATTTAATGACTGTGCTGGCACTGATGGCGCACCCCTCTTCCTGACTCCCTCAGTGACCTCTTGTTGGCAGCCTGAAGGCAAATGCTACAAGCCAGGGTTGTGCCCCAACCAGAGTTGATTGGTAACCATTTACCAGAACACCACTAGCTCGGTTTCAGCAGGGGCTAGATGTGACAATCCCATAGAGCCCAACAGCCAGGGGCTCTAGGTGATGAGACTGAAGAAACATCCTGACTTCTCTGACCTACGATCCAGAGAATGGGAAGAGGGGTATGTCCAGTGTCTCAGATGCCTATATGTAGAAAAAATGGTGAGGGCCAGCCAGTTGGAGCCAGAACTGACCAGGGGCCCCTCGCCATAACCATTCCCACTCTGCCTTGTAGGGAAAGCCAGAAAGAACTGCAGAACAGCCCAGCAGTCCTTATAAATCATTCAGCTAAAACAGGATTGAACAAGTTAAGTAACTAATCCCTTGCCCACATTCAACACTTGAAATGTGAGCTAATTAAAATAAACACCCATGGTTTTAAAAATGGGAGAATTTATTGTGAATCACCTTGCTAGGCCAATGGGGAGAGCCACACCGAATGCTGCGTAGTAGGGATTCATCATTCTCAAGGAACTGGTGCGTTAGCAGGCCAGGGTGGGGCTTTTCCTCTGGTGGAGAGGAGGCTTAGAAAGCATCGTAAAGTACAGATCTTGCTGGGAAGCGCTGATGACAGTCCTCACTTAGGCGATCCCAGAGAAGAAGACTGGAGTTGCACTTGGTTTCAATGACTCCCATCTAACCGCTTTCAATCTCATCACCCACAAACTGAAACACCTCTTCTTTCTAAGCACTCCCCAAGGGAAGAAAGCTGTTGGTCAGCTGCACGGCAAGGTATTAAGTTTTATCAGGACTGACCATCCCGAAAACCCCGAACATAAGTATCTCAACATAATACTCGTTACTGGGTAGCACAGGGATTGTGTCAGACTCTTAACCACCCCGATGACTAACAAATGGTCTTGTTTGTGAAAGACACACACACCAGAAAAGCATACACCCAGCGCAGACAAATGGTTACGTCTTAAACCCGTAATTACGTTTCCTCGCAAAATGGTGGCTAATGAAAGCCACGTGTGCTGGAATAGTGGCAGCCTCCCAGATTCCTGCAGGCTCCGCGGGCCCCGGAGGGGGAGCCTCCAAGCAGCCAAGCAGCAGCCAGGCCTTGTGGGTCACCAGTCTGTGGAACTCCTGTTTTCTTCTCCAGAAAGCTTTTTCTTCTTCATATCCGGAAAGGCCTTACTGGGGAATATGCCCATTCCATCCCATTAAGGTGCTTTGTTTCCAGGGCACTATTCTTACTGATGGATCCCTGAAAAAGTTAGGTGGTCTCCCGGTGGTTTTGGAGTTTCCGAGTTCTTACTCGAATCTAAGGTGCCAAGCTGATTCCATTATGCAAAAAAATATCCTCCCTTAAAGGACATGCACACGAATATGAAGCTGTTCAAAAATGACACGGGGAGGGGGCTTCACACAGTTTAGTGGGATGACGTCATGGTACAGAGGAAGGTGGCTTTGTGATTATATTTCTAAATGGTCTGAACTTGGTCTCACTGCTGACATCATCTGGAAAGGTTACAAGGCCTCAAAGGACTGCCCCAAGGACAACACGGCTGAGCTCTGCTTAAACCAGACACAGAGCATCTGTCTGAGCTGGGTGGTCCTGCGTGGATGCCACCGCTGCGGGCAGGAAGCTGACGACTGAGCTTCATCTCCCATGGTCCTTATGCACCTTTAGAACTCGCCTTGCTGTTCTGCGTTGTCTTTTGTGATTCTGCCTGGAGTGTCTAGGTACAAAACATAAGGACTTTAGGCACTGCTCACAGCGAGATGTGGAAGTTCCTCAAGAGTCCCTTTTCTGTTTTCTTAATCAAATAATGACAGAGCACAAAGTCAACTCCAAGTTTGCAACTTACCTTAATAAAATTTAAAAAGACTTGCAAGCAAGGACCCTGGGTGTCCAGCCCTGGGTTTCTATGTGTTGGCTGGCTCTCTTCTTTGGCCCTTGGGGGCCAGTAGAGCCGGTCAAACTCTCCCAGGACGCCCCTGCCACTTCCTTGTGTTAGGCTTTTGCCCTTGTCCCAGATTCTTTCACCCAAAGGGGAAAAGTGGATAAATAAGTAATTTCTTATTTACATACATTTCTCCTAAGATTTAAATTGCTTTCCTGCTAGTATTTCCTGACATTTGAAGCCTGTGCGAAATATACAACATATGGGAACTATTTCCATCTGGCACAAAAGAAAATAAGGGCCTGCCTATATTGTAATTAGCTTCTAGACTTCACGTGTTGAGGCCTCATCCATGGATGCATTGGTTGATAAGCTGGGGTTTTGGGGGGATTTTTTAGGGGGGGCTTTTGGATAATTGAATTTTAAAAACGTAGTGGTTACAACACGATGATAGTTCAGCCTACAACTTCCTGTTTGGATGACAGGAAGAAGCATGTGGTGTTTTGCAATAGTAACAATTCTAGATCCTCACTGCCCTTAAAAATAACTAGATCAAAGGTGTTCTTTTTTCAGATACTCACAGCTTCTTTAGCAGAAGTGATGGGTCCCTTGGGTAACAGGATAGGTGTCGATGGTGTTATGGGGGATGACGGAACCGGCGGCAGCTGTATAAATTCTTCATCCTTCAACAGCAGAACTGAGAGTTGGGTTACTGATTTAAAACAGAATGGGTCTTAGATCTATAGTCACACTGCTGTGACCCCCCAGGAACGTGTAACCACCACCTCTTCCAGGACAGGATTCAAGAGGCTAAATCTGGAACCTAATTACATAGAGCCAAATGTTGACCTTAGAAACAGATCTAATAGTACAATAAATAGTCCTGATTAAAGAACACCATGGTATGGAAATTCAGTTTCATTAAGAGTTAAAAATGGATAAATTGGGGTGCCTGGGTGGCTCAGTGGGTTAAAGCCTCTGCCTTCAGCTCAGGTCATGATCCCAGGGTCCTGCGATCGAGCCCCACATCGGGCTCTCTGCTCAGCAAGGAGCCTGCTCCCCTCCCCCCGATCTGTCAAATAAATAAAATCTTTTAAAAAATAAAAATAAAAAAGGATAAATTAACTTATTTTCATGTTGAAACCTAATTAATCAAATGAAAAGTAATAGTCTAACCTTAGTTCCCTTCAGTGGAGGTGCTAAATCCACCAGCGTCTCCTTAGATTCAGGAGAAGTAGGTGATTCCACGGGAACATCTGTTTTGGAAGACTAGGAAGAGAAGTATTTTATACGAACATCAGCTTTCTGCTATTCCTGCAACTCAACTTGTACAGTAGTTAATACTTTCTAGCGCAACTTGCTTTCCACTCATTGAATCCCTAACTTCTTCCAACTCTGCCCTTTAGGAGAATGTAGGAAGCAGTCCCCTGAAGCAGCAACTTAGTAGCACTGATCTTGGAGTTCTGAGTGGCCTACATGGAGTGGCCCTCGAATGAGATTCTAGAATTAAAACTCCTCGGTCGGGGTGCTTGGCTGGCTCTGTCAGTGGCGCATGCAACTCTTGGTCTCAGGGTTGTGAGTCTGAGCCCCATGTTGGGTGTAGAGATTACTTAAAAAATAAATTAAAAAAAAAAGTCTGCGGTCATTAAGCTACTGATTTGCCAATTCTGGTCCGGTTTTCAGTCTGGCAAAAAAAGTTGCCTTTTCTCAGTTACTCATCAGCTTCTAATAGTATTGATACAACTTAGTCAAAATCTCTATCATTTTTGGTGTCTAATAATGGTAGGTTTGTCCGATTTATTAAAATGGTAGGTGCTGCTTAACAGAAGCTCCTGCAACATGAGGAAAATGGAAGACATGGTACTTTGAGAACAGCCAGCTAACCTATCTTCAAGAATTACAATTAGATTTGAAAAGTAAATATCACTGCTCTTTGGAAATAAGTAATTGTTTTGTGTACTTGGGAGGGAAAAGAGCTACATATATCCTAAATTATAGTATATTTAACTTGATGTCCCTAAATTCTGTATAGAACCTAGCATGCTACTTATTCTCATTCTGTATATATGGAAAACAGAAGTTTAAAAACATGGATTAAAAAAAGAAAAAAGCAGCGAATAAAATGCCTAGGAGCTTGTCATTTTGTCCTTAATTTCTAGGTCTTTCTCAAACATTCCAGAAAGTGACATCTGGCTAAAGTGTTTATGCCCCACTAGAATAATTCTGAGAACATAGATTAAACTCCGAGATATTGTACTATCCCAAGATTTCCTTGCACCTGAGAGCAGTCTAAGAATGACAAATTTGGTCGGTCTTAAAGACCAAATATAGAGTAAAAACCAGGTAGGCTGCCTTTTAAAAGATGGTATGGGTTCCAGAATTGCTCCCACTCTCCCTAGAATCCTTCCTGGACAAAGCCCAAATCTGATTAGTCTCTGGAAATATGGAAAGGCAAAGCAAGAGGGTGTTCCCCGAAGTATATTTTTCATGCTGGACTTCATATCATTTCCCTTGGCTTGTCCAAGGAGTCACTAGCATAACTAAATTAAAACTGATGGGTCCCCACTCCAGAGAACTTGGATTCATCTACTACACCACACATGCAGCATCTTCCACAACGGTCTCCCTTTCTCACTTGTGCAGATTCTAACTTAGACATGAAGCCACAAAGCAGAGAAGTGAGAGGCCCCTTCTGACCAGAGCAAGATGCTCTAGTGATTGGGCCAATCCTGGGTTTTACAGTAAAATGCTGGGGGTGGAGAGGGGGGTGGCGGGGAGCTACTGAATTAAAGGCAACAAAAAAATGATTAAGAAAATGAGTAGAAGGAAGACAAAAAGTTTACACTCTAGACTGGCCTTTCGCCACTTCAAAATTAACAGGAATCTCGACAAATGAAATGGACATGAAAGACGAGGAACCATTCAGTCTCAGAAGAGCAAGAGGCTGCTAACAAAGACTAGATAGTTCAGGAGAAGGAATAAACTGGATCCCTAAATTGAGCTGGGACAAAGACAGTAAGAGCCCTATAGCTAGAGTTAGCTTTAGCAATTTTAATTTTTTTATGGAATTTTAAAAAAGATTTTAAAGTCCACTGACCAAGTGCCAAAAGATACTCAAAAAGAAATGTCCACCCTAACTGCAGGAGGAAATAAGACATTTGTGGAGGGGCCCCAGTTATGGAAATCCAGACCCCAGGTACTTACCTCCCCACTTAGTGGTATCTCGATTGGCTTTGGCTTCACATCGATCAGGTAGAAGGTTCGTGACAGAAGCAACAGAGAAGGAGGGACGTTCTCCTTCAGGTGGAGGTCCTGCCACTGGAGATGGGAGGAGAATAACACAGGACAGAATTCCAGCATGTTCAAACTGGACGTGACTCACCATCACCAACTGCTTCCCTAGTTTCATCAGCTTCCCCAGGCACATGCTGGGGAGCAGTGGCAGGACAAGGATGAGAACACTAGCCTCCTGGCTTTGGCACCAGGAGCTGGAGTCTGTAACCCCCCTCGCGACAGTGGGAGCCTCTCTTGGAGAGGGAGCGTTCCAGTCACCTCTCAAATCCACTGCGGATCGAAGGAGCGGAGGATCTTCTCTTAGATACAGAGCAGGTAAGGGGAAAGAATAAATAAGCCTCACTCATAACCAAAGAAATTAAAATGAGAATGAGATGTAATTTTCAAGTACCAAACGGCCAACCTTTAAAAAAAAATAGATACATAGATATATACGTATACACATAGGTAGATAATACATGTACGAGACAAAACTCAGAAAGTAAATAAAATATGATCAATAACAATAAACCTGCCTTCAACTCCTATCCTTTAACCACCCTGTTTCCCTCCCTAGAAGCAACCACTGTCACCAGGTCCTTACGTACTCTTCCAAAGTATCCTGTGGATAAACAAACACACATTTGTACGTTTTTCATCTCCACAAAAAGGGCGATATATACACACTGTTCTGTCCTTTGCTTTTTTTCACTGAAATATCTTGGAGATTGATTCATATCCGTGGCTGTGGAGCTGCCTCCTTTTTAACCATCTGTAAAGTTTCCCATTGTTGCATGGAAAGGCCATAATTTGATTATTCTCCTATTTATGAACTCTAGCCTATTTCCAGTCTTTTGCTATTATAAATGGTGCTGCAGTGGATAGTTTTATAGATATGTCATACTGCACAAGTAAATTTTTAGGTCAAAGTGAATGCATTTTTAAATTTTGAAAGATTCCGTGGAGGTTTTCAGTGGCAATGCATGAGTGCCCCTCTCCCTAACCCTCTACAACACGGTGTGTTATCAAACTGATCTACGCCAACTTAACAGGTGAATGTGATATCTGTTTTATCTTCTCATGAAGTTAAGATGTTTCATATGATTATCATCTTAGAGATTCCCTTCTATGAAATGCCTGCCTGTATCCTAACACAGGAATTTCTGAATAATACGTAGTGCTGAATATCACACGTTGTTGGATCGGTATCTCACTCCTTTGTGGGAAAAATGTACACTCTTTCAAGAAAGCTATTTGACAGTATGAATCCATTTAATACTCTATGTTCAAGAAATAAGTGATTTTAGGGCACCTGGGTGGCTCAGTGGGTTGAGCCTCTGCCTTTGGCTCAGGTCACAGCCTCGGGGTCCTGGGACCGAGCCCTGCATCGGGCTTTCTGCTCAGAGGGGAGCCTGCTTCCCCCTGTCTGCCTGCCTCTCTGACTACTTGTGATCCCTCTCTCTGTCAAATAAATAAATAAAAATTTTTAAAAATTATAAAAAAAGAAATGTGATTTTTTTAAAAAAGATTTTATTTATTTATTTGACAGATCACAAGTAGGCAGAGAGGCAGACAGAGAGAGAGGAGGAAGCAGGCTCCCTGCTGAGCAGAGAGTCCGATGCGGGGCTCAATCCTAGGACCCTGGGATCATGACCTGAGCCGAAGGCAGAGGCTTTAACCCACTGAGCCACCCAGGTGCCCCGAAATAAGTGATTTTAAGAAACTTTACCTACAATATGTTCATCTTCCAGCCAGAGCAGGTCCAACATGTAAAAGGAAATAGCTACCTGACATGGTTTCAAAGTCACAACAGTGGCTCCTATTCCAAAATAATTTGTGTATGCTTTATAGCATTTCTTACAGTTACAAGAACGAGAATTTCATTTTTTAAATTTATTTTTATTTTCTTAAAAAAGATTTTATTTATTTATGACAGAGAGAGATAGTGAGAGAGGGAACACAAGCAAGGGAGGAGCTAGAGAGGGAGAAGCAGGCTCTCCCCCGATATGGGGCTCCATTCCAGGACCCTGGGATCATGACCTGAGCCAAAGGCAGATGCTTAACTAACCGAGCCACCCAGGGGCCCCAAGAATGAGAATATTAATAGGAGTTACTGCTTTGATTGAAAACATTGATGCTCTGGGATGCCTGTGCTCAGTCGGTCAAGAATCCGACTCTTGGTTTTGGCTCAGGTCATGATCTCATGGGTCATGGGATCAAGCCCCACCTTAGCCCCACATCTAGCTCCGTGGTCAGCGGGGATTCAAGCATGCTTAAGATTCTCTCCCTCTGTCCCTCCCCCAACTCATGTGTGCAGGTGTTCTCACTCTAAAATAAATAGATCATGAAAAAAAAAAAAAACACTGATGCTCTTAGTTGAAATATGTTGTCAGTGGGAAAATATTAAACATCTGTTGCCAAAGCTAACACTTTATATTGGCTTGGGGTACTAACTGGAAAGTAGTCCCAGGTAAAGCCCTCAGGCAAGGCTTAGATCTCCAGATGGATTCACACACAACAGGCCTTGGATTCAAGAATTTTGCCCAGGCCCTTAAAATACCCTGAGTATGTACAATTCTAAGGTGGCCCCAAGATTCCTAGTCCCTAGTGTACCCACACCTTCTCCCAGTTATTCAAACATGAATCTAGGCGCTGCTGTGAGGGATTTTGCAGAAATAATTAGGACCCCAAGTCAGCAGAACTGAAAGCAGGAAGTTATTTGAGGAGGTCTCACCTAATCACGTGAGGCCTTTAAATCTGGAGCTAGAGTTCAAAAAGGGGAAGTCTGAGATGTGAGGCCTATGGGAGGCTAGAGTGTGAGAAGCTCTCCTTTCCTGGCTTTGCAGAGCGACGGGACCCAGAGGTAAGGAATGCAGGGGGCCTGCAGGGCTGAGGAGCCTGGGGCTGACAGCCAGTGAGGAAATGGGACCTCAGTCCTCCAGCTGCAAAAGACTAAATTCAGCCAACACACTGAATGAGCCTGGAAGTGGAGTCTTCCCCCAGAGCCTCCAGAAAAAACACAGCCTGCACTTCTGACAGAACTTGTAAGCTGGGGTGCCTGGGTGACTCAGTTGTTAATAGGCTGCCCTCAGCTCAGGTCGTGATCCTGGGGTCCTGGGATCAAGCCCTGCACCAGGCTCCCTGCTCAGCAGGAAGCCTGCTTCTCCCTCTCCCACCCTCCCTGCTTGCGCTCCCTCTCTTGCTGTGTCTCTCTGTGTCAAATAAATAAATAAAATCTTAAAAAAAAAAAAAAAGAACTTGTAAGCTAATAAATGGGGTGCTGTTTTCAGCCACTAAGTTTGTGATAGTTGTTTATGCAGCTACAGATCCAAAGGCGTATGTCACCCTGATGTTTATAGTGGCATTATCAACAATAGCCAAGTTATGGGAAGAGCCCAGTGTCCATCGACCGATTAGATAAAGAAGGAATAGAACACTACTCAGCTATCAAAAGGAATGCAATCTTGCCATTTGCAATGACATGGATGGAGCTAGAGTGTATTAAGCTAAGTGAAATAAGTCAGAGAAAGACAAATACCTTATGATCTCACTCATATGTGCAATTAAACAAAGAAAACAGATGAACGTATTGGGGAGGGGGGAAGGAGAGAAGGAAACAAATAAGAAGAGACTTTTAAGGATAGAGAATAAACCAAGGGTTGATGGAGGGAGGGGGGACAGGGGATGAGCTAGATGGGTGATGGGTATGAGGAGGGCACTTGTGCCAAGCACTGGGTATTGTATGTGAATGGTGAATCACTGAATTCTACTCCAGAAACCAATATTGCAGTGTATGTCAATTAAGTGAAACTTAAAAAAGGAAAGAAAACTAATAGAGTACCCTGTCTCCATCAAAAATAAATCTAGCTTCTTCAGCATCCCACTGCTCAATTAAAGAAGGCAAATTAGGTGGGATGGCTCGCCTGAAAAACAGAAATCAGAGTGAGGTCTACAAAGCGCAGGAGACAGAGTTCTAGTGAAAAGGGCCCCGGAGAGCTGCGACTTGCCTCTGTGAGCTGCTGTCTCAGTTGTTCCTCAGTGAGACCCAGGGACCTCATCCCCCGGGCCCTGCAGGCTGCTTGCAGTTCTGACACGCTCAAAGCGTTCACCCCTTCTTTGGAAATTACCTGAAAGTAACATAAGGAATGGTATTGGCCCTTTTGGTTCCAGTTTTACCAAATCCCAAATTCCAACAAATCAGGGGCAACACCTGTCCTCTCGCTGGCTAAAGGTGCAGCAGCTGAAAATGAAGGGAATTCTGCCAACTGGTATTAACACTATCAGAAATAGTCCCATAACTCCTCTCCAACACTTTGTCACCAAAGTAACCCTCTCCCCTCTCGATGCGCGTTTCCCCTTCATGGCAGCTTTAGGATTCATTAGAAAATATTCCACTTGAAAAGCTCTCAGTGTACCATTTGCTAGATGTCCCAGTGTTGCTCTTCCCCTTACCATCCTCCCACCTCCATCCGGGAACGGCCCTAACTCCGGTCCACAAAACTCGCTCGATACATAATACGGTTTCTGCTTGGTGTGACCCAAAACCAGGATACTTCTGGGACCAGTATTGTTTATTCCAAAATTCTGAAAGCAACAGCTGAAATCTAAATGAGGCCACCGGGATCATGCTTTCTCAGTTCTGGGAATCTTGCTCCCTCAGGCAGAATGCTTGAAAGCAGCTGATTCTGATTCAAGAAACATTCTTTCCATTTTTAAAGGAGTCTAATTAGTAGTTAACGATGCCTTTCCCCCGTCAGATGTCTAAGCTGGGCTCTCCCTCCCTGCATTACGCCTTGCCACTCCTTATCCTGCTAACTCACCCAGCAGAACATTTACGTTGGCACCAGCTCTGAGGAAGGGGAGCTGAGGTGTGAGGGCAGAGCCCTGTCCTTTGCAATGGAAGACTCAGGAACCTCCTGGGCTGCTGTTCCTTCTCACGGGTCCTAACTGATGTAGATTACTAAATCACTAACTGCTTATGAGGGCTTTCTCCAGAAAAGTGCGTCAGAGTATGACAAACAACTCCTAAAATGAGTAATCTGGGTTCAGATTGTCATGGTAATGATTGTTTAAACTGCTCGGTGTTTGCCAGAACCCGTCCAGCGGCAGATCTAAGAGAAGATACTGCTCTTTATCACGAAGTCACCCTAAAGGATCTCCCAAGCCGGGCTAATTCCCTGACGGCTACAGTTCAGCTCTTACTTCATCATCTGCTTTTATAGACTTTAGTTTCATCAGAAGTTGAAAGCGGAGCAAATTGTTGGTTCCAAAGGCCTGCAACTCTAGAAGCTTGCAGAGGGCAACCAACTGAGGTCGATCTAGGTTCTCCAGGGTTAGCTGATCTTCAAATAGTTTGGAAAAGCGAACTATCTCCTTCGTGCTGGGCTTGTGGCCTGTCTGGACCTAGGCAGTGGGACAAAGAGGTTCATTAAAATGTATTTTGTGGGGCTCCTGGGTGGCTCAGTCGGTTGAGCATTATTAGGCTCAGGTCATGATCTCATGGCACGTGGAATGGAGCACCAGGTTGGGCTCTGAGTTCAGACGGGAGTCTGCTTGAGATCATTTCTCTCCCTCTGCCCCTCCCCCAACTCACGTACACTCTCCCTCTCTAAAATAAGTAAATAAATCTTTTTTAAAAAATTATCAATTACAAAAAAATTATCAATTACAAAATGTATTTCTTAATTTAACCTTCTCTGTAGACTATTTGAAATACCACCAAAGCACATTCATAGACTCTGTCTTACGTCTTATGGGCCCTGTGGGACCAAGAGGCATAAGGAAGTCTCCAAGTCAGCCTAAGTCAACTGAAAAATCAGAAGTAGTTCAGAAGTTTGACTCTAAATCTATGGTTCTTTCCAAGAAGTTACTGACATCTTCAGTACATGACTGCTTTAAGTAGGTTTTTGTACACACTACTATAAATGTTTGCAATATTGTATGTGTATAACTTGGATATTTGCCGTCAGAGACTGTGAACAATTTGGACGATCCACAATGACACGAAACTTTCATATAACTGCCAGCCTAGAAGTTGCTTCCACAACCTAGGTGTGTACCTAGAAGTGTAACCACAAGAGACTGACACCTGTTTGACATAGGAGGAGAATTGTATGGAGGCGTCTCCCAGCTTGGCCCTGTTCCTCCTTGCCATTTCTGTAATCGTTTCTTGAAGAAATTTTGCTAGTTCCAACTTCGCAGCCATTTTCTTTTTCTGTTTTTCCTCCTTAATAATGGAAGAGGAGAAAGTTAATCGATCCTTCAGGATTACAACTTCTTAGATAAAGATGAGAGGAGAAGAATTGTCACCCTTGTTATCGTTCATCCCTCTTTTGCAAGTTAATACTATTTTCAAACCTAGTTAAATGGGTTTTGTGAGAACCAAATAAAAAGTAGTCTCTATCTGCAACTTGCCACCTTAATCTTACCCTTTATCTCTTACTAATACGATAACCATAAATATTTGATAGATCCAAAATATCCCCTCAATGGAAGGCTTTGTCATTATTTAGAATGAGATATTCTCTCTTAGCCTGGTATAAACCATCTCGGCTGCTAGCTGAGCCAGCCCCTGATCCGAGTGGTCCCAGATTTTGTGTGGGCCACAAAGAAAACTAGGAAATTAACTCTATGCTAGAGTAGCATATAACTTCAGTACCAAACAGATACAATTAATTATAATACACTGACTTAAGTGTTATAATAGATATGAATAAAGCACTACACAAAAGAAAATTAAATGTACATTCCTTTTATTATTGTTATTTTTAAAGCAATCTCTACTCCACAGGTGGGGGTTGAACTCACAGCCCTGAGATCAGGAGCTGTATGCTCTACTGATTGAGTCAGCCAGGTGCCCCTAAATGTATACTCTTAAGACACGATGTTAATGAGTACTTCTAAAACCTCATTCATTATCAGAAATGCAGTGTGGTAGCATTGTCAAAATAGCCATAGTCAAAGGCATCTGGGTTGCACAGTCAGTTAAGCATCCAACTCTTGGTCTTGACTTGGGTCGTGATCCCATGGTCCTGAGACTGAGCCCTGCGTCAGGCTCCATGCTCAGCGCAGGGTCTGCTTGGGATTCTCTCTTCCCTTTCCCACTGCCACTCCCACTCATGTGCTTGCTCGTTCTCTCTCTAAAATAGATAAACAAAGCTTTAAAAAAAAATAATAACCGTGGTCAGGACTCGGGGATGGAGAGGAATAAGATTTTCTATGTTTGCTTTTTTTTTAAAGTTGCCCAAGAGATTCTAATGATTAGCCAATCATAGCAATCATGAATTTTTAGAAAAATCTTAAAAGACTCAACCAAGGGGCGCCTGGGTGGCTCAGTGGGTTAAAGCCTCTGCCTCCAGCTCAGGTTATGATCCCAGGGTCCTGGGATCGAGCCCTGAATTGGGCTCTCTGCTCAGCAGGGAGCCTGCTTCCTCCTCTTTCTCTCTGCCTGTCTCTCTGCCTACTTGTGATCTCTGTCTGTTAAAAAAAAAAAAAAAAAAAGACTCAACTAAAAAAAAAAAAAAATCACACAATGCCAATGGCAATACTATCATTAGAACCCATTTAGTTATCCATTTCCTATATCCATATCCATCCATCTATTCATTTATTTATTGAGCATCTACTTTGCACTAGGTACTGGGGATAAATTGAGTGAAAACAGATAAGAACTCCTGACCTCATGGGACTTTTAGTTTAATGGGAAAGACAAATATTAGTGACTAATGATCATCCAGTAATTCCACAGATTAAAGTATAACAAATAAGTACTACGAAAGAGAATGCATGGGTTCTCTGATCTGACATAAATAGAAAGTCTTGCTTCTTCCCACCCCCACAACTTCCTCCCCTCCACCACACCACCTCTCTCTCTCATTTTCTCATTTGCTTTAGTCCATTGAAAGAAAGAGAGAGAATGTATCTTCTAAAACTATAGCCATGGTGTGTATGTATGTGTATCTGGGGAATAAGCAGCATTGAGGAATGAGGAATCTTTAGATAAATCACTTCCTTTCTCCTCCACCTTCCTGAATTCATGAACACATTCCCTGGACTCCCACAGTATTAATTCTAGGTCCTGATTATCTTAAATGTTAAGTAAACTAAACCATTGCCAGTCAAATATGCCAATTTGATTCTATCCCTTACATGTACCTCTAATGTATCGTCAAGTTTTTATTCTTAATGCCACTTTCATAATTTAATCCTCTCCTGCGCTACTGTAATAGCATGCCAGCCGGAAATCGAGGAAATCCCTCCTTTGGCCCTGCCCTCTTCGATCCTTTTACCCAGTAAAATCATTTTTTCTAAAATACAGATCTAACTGTGTTACCCACCCTCTGCTTAAATTTACCTTCCATTATTCAAAGGCAAAGGCTAACGGTCAAAGGCAAAGTCTAAATGTCTTAGAGTGGTCGACGCTTTCCAACCTGACCCCAACACATCACTTCTGTCTCTACCCTGCTCCACCCACAAAGAAGCACTCAGTGTCTCAGATTATGTCCAACTCTTTCACACAAGTAAGCCATTTTAAGTGCTACTCTTTCTATCCAGAAAGCCTTTCAAAATGTTGCGGCAAAATTCTACCATCCTTCTAGTGTCGGTTGCATAGTTACCTCTTCTAGAAAACATTTCCTGATCCGATTTAAAAGTTGTCCTGTTCAGGGGCGCCTGGGTGGCTCAGTGGGTTAAAGCCTCTGCCTTCGGCTCAGGTCATGATCCCAGGGTCCTGGGATCGAGCCCTGCATCAGGCTCTCTGCTCAGCAGGGAGCCTGCTTCCTCCTCTCTCTCTCTGCCTGCCTCTCTGCCTACTTGTAATCTCTGTCAAATAAATAAATAAATAAATCTTAAAAAAAAAAAAAAAAAAGTTGTCCTGTTCATCCTCTCATCATGTGGTTGTGCCTTCAGACCTTGGTCCAGTAGAGTGGCACAGAAGGGAAAGAACAAAGGGGCCCCCTAGTTTTCCCAGTCTGTCACCATCACAGTGACCATCCAATGGGGACTCATCTTCTCCAGGACTACTCTCAAGGAAGAAAGGGTCTGTCTGGCTAAATCACGCCCACTGTTCAACTAGTCATTGCAATAATAGCTGATTTTTGTTCCTTTTATTTTTTTAATGGTGAAAAGCAAGTTAAATTCAATGGAAAGGAGATCATTTTTTTCAACAAATGATGCTAGAAAAACTTGGTATCCACACATAAATAAGAAAAAAAATGAATCTTAATCCTGATGTTCCACCTCTTACCAAAATTAACTCAAAATGGATCAGAGAGTTAAATGTAAAACTCAGAACTATAAAACTTTTAGAAGAAAATGTAGGAGGGATGTCTGGCTGGCTCAGTCAGTACAGCATGGGACTCTCGATCTCAGGGTCATGAGTTCAAGCCACACATTGGGTGTGGAGCCTACTGAAAATTAAAAAAAGAAAAAGAAAATGTAGGAGAAAACCTAAGTGACCTTGAATTTGGCAATGAGTTTTTAGATACAACACCAAAAGCATGATCTGGAAAAAAAAATACTGATAACTTATATTTAATTACAAAATCAAAAACATTAGCTCTGTGAAAGACAGTTAAGAGAATGGACAAGCCACAAGCTGGGAGAAAATATCTGCAAGACACATATCTGTCAAAGGACTTGTATCCAAATGTATTAAGAACTCCTAAAAGACAACAATTCATTAGAAATTGAATACCTCCATGAAAAAGTGGGCAAAAGACAGACACATCCCCAGAGAAGACATACAGGTGGCAAACAAGCATATGAAAAGATGCCCAGTATCCTATGTCATCAGAGAATTGCAAACTAAAATAACAATGAGAGATCACTTCACACCTATTAGAATGGCTGATATTCAAAGCACTGACAACACTGAAGGCTGATGAAGATACAGAGCTACGGGAACTCTCATTGCTGGTGGGAATGAAAAATGATACAGGGACTTCAGAAGACAGTTATTTTTTTATGAAACTAAACATAGTCTTACCATACAATCCAGTAATTGCTTTCCTGTGTATTTAGGAATCCAAATGAGTTGAAAGCTTATGATCATAAAAAAACAAACCCCTGCACACAGGGGTGTATAGCAGCTTTATTCATAATTGCCAAAAAGTGGAATCAAGCACAATACCCTTCAACAGGTGAACAGAGAAACACCCCCTAGCACATCCATACAGTGAAATATTATGCAGTGATAGAAAGAAATGATCCATGACAGGACTACACACTGTATGATTGCAATTCTATGACATTCTGGAAAAGGCAAATCTATGGAGACAGTGCTTGCCATTGGTTGGGGGAGGTAGGAGGAACAACAGATGATGCACAGGGCATTTTTAGGGCAGTGGGTGATGGTAGATACCATGACATCATGCATTTTTCAAAACCCATAGAACAGTACAACACAAAGAGTGAAGCCTAACGTAAAGTAGGAGATTTAATTAATACTATCTAGATATTGGTTCTTCAATTGTAACAAACAGATCACACAAATGCAAGACATTAAAAACAGGGGAAATGGGGGGAGTATCCAAGACCCTCTGTACTTTCTACTCAATTTTTCTATAAACTTAAAACTAAAGAATAGAGTCCATTTTTTTTTTAAGTTAAAAAATCCTACATACCTTTTTGGATTCACTTTCAAAAGTTGATGGCAACATCTCTGGGAAGAATTTCAGAAATGCTGGTAATAAGAATTCCATGAAGGGTACAATTATGAAAACCATAAATGGAACCAGGCGGAAGAAATCAGCACAAGTCCTCAAGAGCTAAAGAATTAAATGCATACGCAATATTCATTATTTTAGGCCATGCTCCAAACAAATATACAAAACCAAAAAAGCCTGCCTTGGTCCTTGAAGTGTTAAAAAGCCCTAGACAGATTTTCTGCAGCTGTGTTTAAAATGGAAAGGTAGGGTTTTCCTTCTTACCATCGCTCTGAAGTAACATCTATGAGATACCTTCAAGGAAATCTATGACACTCAAAACATATTGCTGGCATCATCTATTGTTAGCTTTCATCTATGTTAGCGGTCTGTACTTTAATAGCACAGTATCTGTCAAAAACTGATTTTTCAAATGCATATACTTAATACATTAACACTACTTTCTATTTCAGGTGCACAGATCAAACCTGAAGCTTCTCAACCCCTTGGGGAGATCAGAAGATGCAATTATAACCACTTTGTAGGCAAATATGCACAAATCTCAAGAATCTTGCCTAAGGTTGTACAGTAAGTCCGTTTCAGACAAGTAAGAAACTCCGGAAGAAACTGTGGTTCTCACTATCAGTTACTATTCCTACTTTGGGATTTTTAGGATGAATTCTCAAGTGAGTTTAAAACTTGGTTCCCGAATAGTTCAATTTAACTTTACATTTTCTGTCTCAAATATGATTTGTGCCTACCCTTCGTCTCTCTCGTCTGGTCAGCACCTGTCCGTGCAACAACCTCCAAACCATTCTGGCAGCAACTTTGGTGTCAATCCATAGCAAGTAGAATCCATTGTAATAATATTTAAGTTCATCCATAATTCTTTGTCTATAAGACCGCTTTTCTTCCTTAATCTTCGTGCCAGTTCCTTCTGCGGGCTGAGGGCTTGTCGTCTGAGGCTTTTTTGGGGTTTGCTGCAGTTGAGCTTTACCAGGAACCTCTTGTAACCAGCAAGTTGATGTGTGTAGCTTCTGTATTATTCTAGCTCGTAGGTGAAGTACTTTATTGCCTGACTGATTAGGATAGGAGTACTTCTTGCTTACACAGTTCTTGATGTATGTTCTATTTAAATGGGAATCTGGCAAGTGAAGAAATGCAAATGATGGGGAATAAGAGCTGGTAGGATGGACAAAATAGCTAGGGAATCTGGAATAAAGAGCGACATCCTCTGAGTTGAGCACATACTGTTACCAACTTAAAAACTAAAGAAATCAATATTTATATGGTTAAAATAAAGCAGCAGCTTTTAAGCCATATTTTAAAAGCAGATGATATTCACAAGTGAAGGAAATATAACTTTTTACCCCAGTTGAAGAACAGTGTCACTTTATGTTTGAGTGATAGACTCTATGAGAAATATTAATAAGTTAATTCCTAAAAATAATTGCTATGTTTACAAGTTAGAAACTCTGGAATTATTCCTGTGCCGGGGGCCATGCTAATCTCTGAACTGTTCCAATTTTAGTATATGCAGTGCTGACATGAGCACAAAACTCTGCAACTATTAATTTAAAAATCTAACAGCAAACATTTTTCCACCAGGGGTTGTGTTTGAAGTGTCGTCTTTATCTACTATCATAAAACAGGTGGAACACTTGCATCTTTGGTTACTCTGTTGACAGTAGGAATATTGCTTGAACAAAACACTTCACAGCCTCTGTGGAAATTAACCAAACACATAATACTAGTTTGTCTGTGTGGTGCCCGTGGACTCCCTCAAATGAGAGGCATTTATGTCCCAAATGCCCTTCACCTACAATTCCTTAGGAATGTTAGGAATAAGAACTAAAATTGGGCACCCCAGCTGGGGATCTCTATATTCTAGTTTTGCAACAACTCACAATCTTCAGTTAAATTAGCACATCAGATTGTTTGAAAATAAAAATAAGACCCATCTAGGCAAAGAAAGTTCCTGGCAAAGACATTTCTTCTGGCAAAGAGATGGCTTTTCCATTCTTTCAGACTGTTTTTGAAGCATGCCAAGATGAAACACTTTTTGAAGGGCCAAAAGGGAAAATGTACAATGTATCTGGCACATAGTAAGTTCTCAGTGAATATTCTTTAGAATAAATAAGTGATAATAGGCCTACGAGTGCAGGTATATGCCCAGGCCTGGCTTGTTTGACAGCCATTTTGCTCATTTTTCTATCTAAGGGCCCATGCAACATTCATCAGTTACAGAGGTGTCACTCTAAAACCATTACATCTTCTCTCTTCCTTGTGCCATACATCTAAAGATTACTCAGCCTGAGTTCTAAGGCATGTAGAAAAGCTGGGGTAAGTTTAAATACAATAAAATGTCAGCTTCCTAAAAAGCAGTAGAGTTAAAGCCAACAAAGCTTTCATTTGTTGTGGAACAAGCCTATCTTTTTACATATATCTTTCTGGTCTAGAAAAAAGTTCATATAAATATTGCAGGGTAAGTGGGGATTCCGTGGCTTACCTTGTCCGGGCAATAGCTAAGACTGTTTTATAACTGTAGAAGGCCATACTTATATTTGTCTCAACTAGTCAACATAGGAACCTAGACAGAAGGATTAAGTAAACAATTCAGTATTTTAAGAACACATCAATTATAAAGATACCAGGATTTCAGTGTTTACTACTGCAGAGGTAGAAAATTTCTGTATTCCGTTCAAGGTGTAAGATCTCTCTCAAGATCATTTCTAACAATCATGCATGTTTTCTCAGCTTGGATTTGAGAATTGTACTTTTGAGTTCCCAACAAATAGAAATGATCTCTAACATCATGGTGCTCACGATGGTGATATAGTCTTTAAAGACTTTTTAATTTCTTGTCAATAACACCTAGTAACCTACTTGAATGGTTGCCAGGTATTTTTTTTTAAAGATTTTATTTATTTATTTGACAGAGATCACAAATAGGCAGAGAGGCAGGCAGAGAGAGAGGGGGAAGTAGGCTCCCCGCTGAGCAAAGAGCCCGATGTGGGGTTCTATCCCAGGACCCTGAGACCATGACCCTAGTCAAAGGCAGAGGCTTAACCGACTGAGCCACCCAGGTGCCCTGGTTGCCAGGTATTTAAGAAGTTAAGCAATACACACTTATTTGTAGCCTAAAAATACAGGTAGGATAAAATATCCTGGATTTGTTTCAGTTAGCTTTTTCCCATACTTGGCCAAGTTGCCCCAAACTTTAAAGATTAAAAGCAGGGGTGCCTGGCTGGCTAAGGTGGTAGAGCGTGCAAGTCTTGATCTCAGGGTCATGAGTTCAAGTCCCATGTTGGGCACAGAGCCTACTAAACAAAAAAAAGTATTCACTAACCACATTTATGTAGCAGTGAAGATAATACATGGTACCTACTAATAATTCAAGTGGAGGTAAATCGGTTTCCTGTACTGATGATTCTCCAAAGAGTCCAAACTGAGCTATCTTTAAACAAGCTTTATCAAAACCTTTCTCCATCCTGTAGTCCTTTTCAGCCAAGGGCAGCAAGGTGTTTTTTGGTAGTATCTCTTAGCGTCAACTTTGCTTTCCTGCAGCTGGAAAAGGCGCAGACCAGGGTGCTCTCCGGGACGGAAACCTCAACCACAGAGCTGACATTTTGAGCGGAGTTCAAAGAATACTTCGGAACATCTAAACCCAGGCTAAGGGAGGGTGGTCTCCGGCTGGAGGCATGCCACACCCGATCAGGCGGTTAACCTGCTTTCTGGCCCCTGGGCACTCCAGCCCGGAGCTGTGGGTAACCACTTCCTAGGCGGGGACGGCCGGGAGCCCCGCCTGCGCCTTCGCGCCGCCCACGCCCACACGCGGGGGCCCCAGGCTCCCCGGGTTACCTTGCTTCTGGCCCTTGACGACACAGGGGCAAAACGCGCCGTCGGCTTTTGTGCACGTAGTGTGTTGGTGGACTGTGTTTGCGGCAGCGGGGTGGAGGTGGGGGTGGGGGTAGGGGGACGGTTCTTTGTGTTTGGGTGCGGGGATGGTGCAGGCACGGGGAGGACAACCTTGTTGGCGATCCAGGTTTATGGAAGGAGGACAAGGAGAAGCTGGGCGCCGGGTACGGAAGAGAAAGGAGGAAGCGAAGCACGGAAGGAGGGGAAATGGAGGTTGAGCTCAAAGCTGGGGGGGGGGGGCAAGGGCACGAGGTCATGGGCTTGAGGCGAGTGCGGTGGGGAACTGGAAGGTGCCGGGAAACCTGGGCCCTGATGGGAAGAGCAGGATGCGGAGGGAGCGGGCTCCGGAGGAAAAAAGGCAGGCGAGGTCCACCAAGTAACAGCCTAAGGACTTGGCCAGCCCACCCCTACCGCCTCGGGCCGGCTCCCCGGAACGGCTGCCTCAGTCCTCCAGTCCCTTCCCAAACCCCCCTCGCCCAGCTCCCCAGCTAGAAGGGCCCCAGGCCAAGTCTCTATGGCTCCACCTCTTTCCTATCCCGTTACGTCACTCTGAGTGACGACACCACCCACCAATGAGCTCTCAGATTATGGGGCGGGAGGGCGTCCTTCGGTGCGGCAGCCTTGGAGGTAGCCAAGGTCCAGTTCCCACCGGCAAAATGACCTCTCTGTTGGGTTTAGTTTAAGCGGAGTCTGTCCTGCGGCAGGAGGCAAGACTGACGCTTTTCCGCCTGTCTCCACTCTCTGGGATGTGGGCTAACGTCCCCGAAGATGCTCATTGAAGGCTAGATTAAAGAACCTCTCACCCTACCGATAGCGTAATATCCCTGATAGTCGCCATGGTAACCATCTTAAAGTCACGAATTACATCACTTTGATGTACTCTCCCCACCCCCAACCCCTACAAATCAACAACTGCCGGGGTTGGGATGGCGCGGAGAGCTCTGCGGAGAGGGAGTGGCAGAAAGGGCGGGAATGGTTAGGAAAACATTGCTTTCCCTTCTCCGGGGCCTGAGAGTGGAATGCTGTGAAATCCTCTTATGGAAATCTGAATTCCACTAAAGTAATTTGCTTTATAAATGCTCGCTTAACAGGTATGGTTTGTGATCAGTAGTTTGTGGAGACATCTCAAATAACATTTAAGATATATATTCTAGTAACTGTGCAGTGACGTAGGTACTGCGGGCTGGGGGCACTTCAGTTCCTAGGTTGGGTAACTGAGCCGTCTTGGAGAAGTGATAGATATAGAAATGTTCTCGCTCTCCTGTTATCTCTACCCATCCGTTTCATCTGGCTCTAGAAGGAAAACAAAATGTTTAGTGGATCCACTTGGACTACCAGACAAGGAATCGTTTTCACAGGGAGAGTACGTAACATGTGAGCTGACCACAGAACTCACTCATCTGGGCTGCACATTTATAAGAATGAAAGATGGCGGGTATTCAATTTCAGGTTTTGTGTTGTTGTTGTTTATGTAGACAGCTTTTAATCTACAAAGCATTTTTCGGCTAATAACCAAATGGATCAACCACGTTAAATAGGCAGAACTTTTCAGTTTGGCCACTAGAGGGCCCTTTGTGCATGTTGGATGCCCGAGTTTCCACGTAAAGGTTTCACCTCACGTTCTATGTTTACTAGAATTAACAAAATCTGCAAAGCCTTGGTCTCTCTCCCTTTCCTTTCCTGAAAATTTCCGATGGCAAATTTTGAGCTTTAAGAGTCTAGATAGTTATAATTTTCACATTAATTCCACAAATTAATCACCGTACAAACATGAACATGTACTTTTCTGGAAAAGATCATAAAGATGCAAAAATATGCCTTTCAGTTCCCTGGGAGACATTTTATACCAGGAAATATTCTTATTCATGCATTGTATTCACTTACAAACAGGCACAGTAAAATCATTAAGTATTCATAAACCAGATGAATGATTCCAAGCTCAGTATTGGAAAGATGAGCTAGATTTTCTACTACGGTCACGTGTCAGCAATCCTATTCTAAAAAGGGAAGGGTTAAGAACCTGTTGAAATCCATTCGTTCAAAGCAATGTTTGCTTTCTGCTATCAGGTCTGGCACTTTTTTGACTTTCAAGATTAAGTGATTTATCATGTAAGGAGTTTTTGGATATAATCTTTGGAAGAGAAACAAAAAATTCCTTTCTCTTTAACTCTGGCCCTGGGAATTGTGTTAGATTGCTGTCTTAATGAATTGTTTGCTCATTTTGTATGAAGAAGACAAAGTGTAATCTGAACCTCAGAAGATGTTAGATGCTAAAAATGTACATTATTAATTTTAATGGTCATTTCCCTAAATATAGCTCAAGATCAAATGTTATTAACAGCGTATTTTCTTATGTTTCACAGAAAGAGATTATATATCTACCTCCCAGAACTTTAATTTTAAACTCTTGTCAGCATAGAAACAGATTAAAATAAAATCCCTGGGGACAACTTACCAAATTCTCCTCAAGCAAAAGTCCAGATATCTGGTCAAGGCAACAATTTATCAATAAAACAAGGAATATGCAGGAAGATGGAGAGGAAGGATGAAGGTGGAAAGATCATAAAAAAAAAAAGAAATCAATTTAACCTGTCTTTCCAGGAGACACAATCAAACTGAATAAGCTCAGGGGACCCCCTTTAAGAGGTATGTGTTCCAGGGGCACCTGCATGGCTCAGTCCTTAAGCATTTGCTTTCCACTTAGGTCATGATCCTGGGGTCCTGGGATGGAGACCCTCATCAGGCTTCCTGCTGGATGGGAAGCCTGCTTCCTCTCCCACTCCCCCTGCTTGTGTTCCCTCTCTTGCTGTGTCTTATCAAATAAATGAATACAATTTTAAAAGAGGTCTTTCTAAAAAGACATTTAAAACACACAAAAATGTGCTTTTTACTGATTCCTTTAACTCTTGGTACTGCACGAAACAGGTACTACATAAGCATACGTTTAGAAATAGTTAATGAATGGGCACCTGGGTGGCTTAGTTGGTTAAGCATCTGCCTTCAGCTCAGGTCATGATCCCATGATCCCAGGATCCCATGATCCTCAGGTCATGATCCCAGGATCAGCAAGAAGCCTGCTTCTCTTGCTCCCTCTGCCTCTCCTCTTGCTTCTGCACCCTCTCTCTCTGTGTCAAATAAATAAATAAATCTTTAGGGAAAAAAAGGAAATATTTAATGATTAACAGTAACGGGAATGCTTAATTCTCAATATCATCTACAGTATAATTAAAAGGTTTATGTTTTTAAAAACCTGAAACATAATTAGTAGTCATTAAAATAATTGATCTGTAGGAATATTTTAATTTCTTGTTTAAATGATATTTAAAGACAAAGATATCAGAAATTTCTTGTGGCCGTGCCAAACGGATCCAGAACTATAATGTCAGTGCAGAGTATAACATCTAGTAGTGACATAGCTTTATTATTCTCAGATAGGTTTCCTCATCTGATTGCTGTTGCCTGTATTTCCTTCATACGTTCAAGTCTCTGTGCTTTTCTTTTTTTAAGTTTTTTTTTTAAGTTTTTATTCCTTTGACAGAGATCACAAGTAGATGGAGAGGCAGGGAGAGGGGGAAGCAGACTCCCTGCTGAGCAGAGAGGCGGACCCCGGGGACTCCATCCCAGCACCCCCTGAGATCATGACCTGAGCCGAAGGCAGAGGCTTAACCCACTAAGCCACCCAGGCGACCCTCTGTGCCGTAACGTTCTAAGTCATCACCACGGGCCCCAGGAAATATCACAAAATTTTGCACACTCCGGCAAGGCTACTTTACTGTGTCACACACATTCTATTGTTTAACATAAATTTTCTAGGATGGGGAGATCTCAGAGGGTTACAGAGAATTTTGACTCTTGTTTCCTCCGCTCATTCTTGCGTGAGCTCTCTCGAGGGCAAATACCCTCCCATCCCTCGAAGGGAGGGCCTGGCAGTAAGCAGCAGACGGCCCAGGCACGTGACGGGCACGGAGCCCTCTCGGTCCCTAGGGGTCCGGGCTGCAGTCGGCGCTGACGTCCTCCTCCTTACCCACAAGCCTCCGGGCCCGCAGCGCGAGCAGGAAGAAGGCGTGTGGGGCCCGGTGCCCGCCAGGGAGGTCAGCGCTTCCTCACAGCGACTGAGATGCCGCCACGGCTTGCGATTGTGGGGCGGGACGGGGGTGGGGGGGGCATCCGGGACTCACATCCGAGGCTGAGAGAGACGCTGTCTCCCACGGCTCAGGTCTGAAATTGCTGCCACGGTTTCAGACGCAGACGCATGTGAAATAGGAAGCTCTGACTCTGACAGCTGTCGGACAGAAGGCAGCCGAGGAGACACACAAATTGTTCTTCTCTTTCCCGGTCATCTTAGCCCGGCCTTCGTTTGTAGGTTATTTCTAACGTCTAGGGAGTGTGCAGCAGGGTCACTCTGAGGAGGACCATATGGTGTTTAATATGTGTTGTTAACTGAGTAAGTCTCAAAGAACACTCACGGACGCAGTTTTACCTCACAGACCCAACCTTTAACTTGTCTTCTGGTTCTGTGTGTGTGTGTGTGTGTGTGTGTGTGTGTGTGTTTACTTTCCTTCGTATCATTTCTTCCTGCCTGTGCCTTTATTGCCTGCGGTCTCACTTCTTGTCTAGACTCTCTCGGGCCCCTCCTCTCCGCCCGGCTGACTACCCTCTTCCTCCTTTCGCTCCCCCAACCCCGCCCGCGCCACAAACCCAGGACTGCATTTCCCAGCAGGCGCCGCGGCTAGCGGCCAATGAGGGGCTGAGGATTTGGCGGCGGCGGCGACGGCGGTGGCGGCGGCGCTCCGAGAGCCGGGTGGGGGGGCTTTGTGCGCGGCGGCGGCGGCGGCGGCAGGAGCGGGCGGCGGCGGCGGCAGCGGCGGTAGCGGCGGCCAGGACGGAGGCGGAGGCCGAAGGGGACTGTCTGTTGGTCGCTGCGGAGAGGCGTTCGAAGGCCAAGTCGAGCCCCGAGGACCTTGCTGCCCCGGCCCGACCGCCAGCCACAGCCTTCTCTCTAGCAACAGAAGCTGCGCGGCGACCCCCCATCCTTCCACCGCCCCTGCCCACCCCACCTCCCGCCGCCTTCCTCCTCTCAGCTTCACGCCCGGCCCGGCCCGGCCGCGGCCCTTCTCCGTGCCGGCAGCCATGGCAGAGGCGTCCGGCGCGAGGGAAATCTAGCTCGGGGATTTCATGCGGCCTAGCTCGGTTCCGTGTCCTCCCCCCGCGGCCCCGGCGGCTGCCCGCACCCCAGCCCCACTCCGGGCCTCCGTGTCTCTCCTGTGATCGTACTGACACGGCCGGGGGGTTAGAATGGAACAAACTGAAGGTAAAGTGAGAGAGAGAGAGAGAGAGAGAGAGAGAGAGTGTGTGTGTGTGTGTGTGTGTGTGTGTGTGTGTGTGTGTGGGAAGGAAGGGCTGAGGAGGGAACGACGAGGAGGGGGCGACCTAGGGATGGGACCCGGGTAGAGAGACCCCAACAGGGATGGGAGGACAAGCGGGTGGCCGGAAAGGGTTCACGGGGAGCCTACGAGGTAAAGCAGAGGGCCAGGTAGGGGTTGTGGAGGAGATAGGGAGGTGGGGCAGTGAAGGAAGGATTGGGATAAGAGATGGAGTGGCGCTGAGCTGGGAATTGGGAGTAGAGGTGGGATGGGGGCGGGGATAGAGATGGAACGGGGGAGGGGCAGGGAAAAAGAAGAAGAGTTAGGTTTGGAGAAGATTAGAGACCTGGGTGGACTGAGAAATAGGTTTGGGGGTGCAATGTGAAAACTAGAAGAGTCTGGGGGAAGGGGGTGGAATTTGATGGAGAAATGGGGCATCAAGAGAGAAACGAGGGAATGGAAGTGGAGGAAAAGGTGGATTTGGAAAAGAGATAAGAAATTGTTGAGACAGGATGCATAGGAAGATAGGAAATGGACTCAGGAAACTGGAAGACCTAGGATTGGTATAGGGAAGGAAATTAGCTGAATGTTGAGAAGGATGAGAACTATCAACCAAGCATCACAGAGTGGGTGGAAAAGAAGGGGAAGGGGTTGTTAAAGGAAGAGAAAGCCTTTTGTTCCTGTATTTCTGTGTATTCTGGGCCTTTTCTTTCAAGGCTAGTGAATATAGAAGCTAGTGGTTATGGTGTTGTGATTGTTGTGAAATGGGGAGGTGTGGGTTTTACTGCTTTGAGGGAGGAGGAGATGTGTTAGTGTTATGGTAGCAAGACAGTAGAGACATGGCCATAATTTGATGGTTTTGCTAAGGGAGTGAAGACTGTTCAGATTTAAAGGGGGTAGGGGCAGCCATGTTTGCTGCCAGGCACTGCAGTGTAAATAAATTCCTTCTTTCCGACATCAGTGTGAATCTGGAAGGGGCCAGTTCATATTGCTAACCCCCTTTCTTTCTATTCATAAACCCTTCCCATACATCTTGTGGTAATTTAATATTATTCATAACCACCAAAGGAGGTAGTGATGTTTTCCATCTTGTGTGTTTTGCTGCTCCCCCCCACCCCCTTTCCCTCTTCCTTCTGGTTGCAAACAAGGCATGCTAATGAGCTGCAGTGTAATATTAACCCTTTTTATAAAGTGGAAACTATTTTTACTAGCTGAAGGAATCATTACTATCATATTTCAAATGTGATAATGAAAAGTCTTAACTATTGAAAATTCATTTGTTTTAGAAGCTTCAGAAGCAGTCAACATGTTTTCTGAAATTCTTTACATAAACAAGGAAATTGCATTGGTTATTTTTCTTGGGCTTGTGCTCTTGGCAAAGCATCGTGTGGGGGTGAGAAGGGGTAGAAAGATCTGCTCGTGATAGATTATGTGCTTGCTGTATTTTGAATGTTGGAAAATTAGAAATATATGTATTTTAAAATACTGTTTTTGGTAGTTCACGCTTATAGGTGATGGGTGTGTTAAGAAGTGTTTTCTTTTTTTATGCACTCTCTTTCTTCCATCCCTTCTTTTGCTTTCATGTGTCTAGCTCAGTACAGTCTCCAAATGCCAGTTCAGCACAGTGTAATGATCTATGAAGTAGGCATGCAGTTCTTAGAGCTTCAGTGAGGTGCCAGTTTTTGGTTTTTTGTTTTCTTTGTTTTGTTTGCTTGTTTTTGGTGGGAACTTCAGGTTTCTCTGAGGAAAGCTACAGTAACTCTTTAATGTATCAAAATGTAACTCTTAGGTAATTTGAAATGGCTACTTCTCTAAAGGTTTAAATCCTGACAAACTTAACAGTAGATAAATTAAGTGTAGCCTATTTTCTTTTCATATTGAAAGAGATTAAGTGTGTGTGTGTGTGTGTGTGTGACCTTTTGTTTTTGTTTTATACTTGTAATTGGGGTGATCCAAACTTTAACCCATCATATTGATTTTGAAACTGTTGTCTAATACCAGAAAGGCCTGTTAAAATTGTGCTATGATGGACTCAAACCAGTTGTACTACAGATTGATTTAACCTGTCTTACTGCAACATCCTTTCAGTTGTTATATAGAAGTTTAGGAAGTGTTCTTGGTGTGTTAGAAAAATGAAATTGAATATTGTTAGAGTAGCACTTTGTGAGGGTATTTGCTAGTTTGAAGGCCAGGTTTACAACTTGGAGTATTCTGGTTTGATGATACTCAGTCTGAATCTTTAAAAATTCTGTGAGGAGAAGTTTCACTCAAAAATGCCTTTCAATATGCTTTTTGGAATTTATAGAGATTTTTCATGTTTATGTCTTCCACTCAGTTGACATGTTATTTATAATTAATTGGTAAATTGTGTGCATGAACTATCAGTGCCATAAATTTTTAGGAAAATAAGAAATTATGGTATATTAAAATAAGAAAAAACTCATGTTGGAAGCTTCAATTACTTAAGAAAAAAGTGTATTCCTGTGTATTCAGCGGCCAAGATCAGGGTCTCCTGCCCCGCTATAAGTATTCTGGCTCCTTGAATGGGTATCCATATAATGAAGAAGGCTATTCTAGTTAGATGATAATTAATTAAAACCCAGACTTTGCTCTGATTACTGTGTTCATCAGCACACCTGCTACCTGCGATAGCTTTTTTTAAAAAAACTTTAATAAATATGCTCTTTCTTATTGTAATCAGATTGATTGAATTTTGGGTAAAGGAAATTGGTTGCCTTTGAGATTGGTCATCATCGAGTGGAATGTCAAGTCTGATTCTGTTTCTGGAGTTTATAGTATTTATAATAATCATAGCAAAGCTGCTAATAGTCATCTTCTTATAGTGTGCTATGCTGAGTGTTTCACGTGTATGATTTCCTTTTATCCTTCCACTGTAGTTGTATAAGGTTACTACTATTAACTCCCTTTACAGGCGGAGAAATTGAGGTTGAGTAACTCAACACCACACAGATGGTAACTACCCAAGTCAGTATTTGAACCCAGGTCTTTCTATTTATAGAACCTGGATCAGCAGAACTTTTCATTTCTTTAAAAAAATGTGTGAAGATAATATATGTTCATTACTTAAATTTTTTTCAAATATTATAAAAGGCTAAGAGGTAGAGGGGAAAATAGTTAACACCCTGTTTCCCCCTGATAACCATTTTGAAGTTTCTTCTGAGTCTTCCTAGAAAATATCTGTACATATATATGCAGATCTGTCTTCAAATGCATACAAATTGGATCATACAGTCTGCATATTGCTTTTGTGTTTTAATAGGCTACCTGGGACAGCCTTTTAAATGAGCACATATTGATCTACAACTTTTTTTTTAAAGGGTCATATAGTATTCCTTTGTTTGGAATATTGATTAACATCAGGATGTTAACAGATTTTTTGCTGTTTTGATTAATATAACAGGTCTTGAATTAAGTCCCTAACAGCCCATTTAAATGGAGGAGATGCCGTCCAACTGCTTTATTTTATAAGAGAGAAAACAGAGGCCTAAGAAAGTTAAGTTCAAGGCTTTGGTAACAGACCTGTTACCTGGGTCTTTATACCACACTACATTACTTCATTATTATGAAGGTATTTGCGCTTTCTGTAGAAGCTCAAGGTGAGGGGGAATATTCAAGGTTAGGCACGTTTAGCATAATGAGTGCAAGGGGATTAAGTTTCAGTGAGGCAAAGGATCTTGTTTGGCCTTTTTCATACTTGTTCACCATATTGTACATATAGCATATGCACAGAATATTTTTGCATACGTAAATGAACCTTGTACAAGTATCTTAAAGTTTGTGCTTTGGATAATGAAGCGGTTTTGGCAAAATTTTTTTCTGTTTTAATAAAATTATCAATGAAATAAGATAACAATGAAATGAAAAAAATAAGAGGTCCATCATGGTCGTGGAAAGAAACTCGGAAAGAAAATTGAGGCACTGTTAAGTTTTTTAAAATGAGCTAAAAAAATAGCTAATTGAAAACAAGTTTTAAAAGATCTTAGCAGGCACCACTGATTATTTTTAATTATTTTTGTCTATCAGGAAGAAAACAAGTTACCATGGATACTTATTCATTGGGTTCTTTTGAAACAAAGTCTGTTTTAGACACTTAAAAAATTAAAGTCATAAAAGCCTTAAGAAGATTTAGAATTTGGTATCTATAAAATCTGTTTCCTGGTGCAGTGGTGTTTTTAGTTTTACTTAAAAAAAAATAGAGTCTATTATTTTTTGAAAGAGCAACTGAAATGATTTATTCCTTTGTTAATAAACAACATGCCCAGCTTTTGAGTTTTTAAATGAATGGTGACCTTATTTCTGCAGGCTAATGTTTTTATAAATGTTAATAAAGGTAAATTTAGGAAATTGATTATACTACAACTACCTATACTACAACTACCTAACACATTTTGAAAAAGCTTAGAGGGTTTTCATTTTGGTTTTTATTGTTGACTTTACTGAGTACTTAATAAGTACTTTCAAACACTTCTGTATTATGTTGTACCTGCACAGTGTGGCATAAAAAGTAAAAGACATATTTAAAATTTTGTGAATATAGAGAATGTTCAGTTTTTACTAGATGGATATGTGTTGTTATTTCTAAAGTACATCAGCCCATCGATGAGATTTGAATTTGAAAAGCTCTTTGAAAAATGATTCTTGGCTGTTAATTTTTTTTTTTAATTTTTTTAAATTTATTTGACAGAGAGAAATCACAAGTAGGCAGAGAGGCAGGCAGAGAGAGAGGGGGAAGCAGGCTCCCTGCTGAGGAGAGAGCCCGATGTGGGGCTCTATCCCAGGACCCTGAGATCATGACCTGAGCCGAAGGCAGAGGCTTAACCCCCTGAGCCACCCAGGCGCCCCTGTTAAATTTTTTAAGATGTGGATCTGTGTCATCATTGACTGATCTACAATGATAACTCTTATTTCTTACCAGGTTCCCTTTTTTCCATATAGATTTAGAGCTATATTGAGAAAGTGAATAGGACAATGAAAAAATTTTATGTAAGAAAATGAATTCTATATATATGATATATAAATATAAATAAATAGATATATTTATCTAATAATACCTTGCACTTACTACATTTTCTGAGATGTTTGATTTCATTCTTACACAGTAACTTGACTTTGTTTTAAAATGTGAAGTTGGAAAGCACAAGAATTATTTAACCCAAATTTAAAGATGGAGAAATTGAGATTTCAGGAAATCCTCAGGCCAAATAGATTGGTCTGAGTACTTAAAAAAAACTTTTTCAGGGGTGCCTGGCAGGTGGTCAGTAGAGCACATGACTCTTAATCTTGGGGTTTTGAGTTCAAACCCCACATTAAGGGTGGAGCTTATTTAAAAACTTTTTTTAGAAATATGTATGTTTTTGACTTTTTTTTTCATAGCCTGCATTATCCTTCTTTTAATAAACATTAAATAACAATAAAGTATTTTTCTACCATAGAACATACTTTTTAAATTTTGGTATAATGTGTGAACATCTTAAAATATAGAAGTAGATATTTTAAATTTAAGAAATGTATGTATCCCTCTGATTTTGTAAGTAAAACAAAACTTAGTTTATCAAATTAATTTGAGGTTAAGAAGTCTTATATGGAGGTTACTTAATGGCATTTTAGCTGTGGTCAAGATAGTATTGTGTCTGTTGAGTCTTGTATACCAGTACCTCTTAACTGTAGAGTCTTAAGAAAAACTGTACATTTAAAAACACACACAAAACACCTTAAAAAAGAAACATTTTGAAACTTTTAAATTGTGAAACATTCCATATAAAGAAAAAAAGCATAAAACGTAAGTGTACAGTATAAGCAAATAATTAGAAAGTAAACATCATATAGTCACCGCCTAGGTAATAAACCCTTTAAGGAAAGCTACAGAAACCACCTCATTGCTTTAGCTGGTATTGCGTTGGTGGTAATCAGGGTTTCATGGTAACAATATGCTGAAAGTAACCTGAAAAATTAATCCATGAGGGGTCAGGAAATGTAAAAACTGAATCATCAGTTTTTGTTATTATCAAAAGTGTTATCTAGATAATTTAAAAAACTGTTTCCTAGCAGTGTAGTCATTTAGTGATTTGAAATCTTAGTGCTATATTAATGAATGTGAAACAAAAAATAACACTAAGTAACACTAAATAAGAATCATCCCATTTTATACAAAGTGTTGTTTTTTCAGAGTTCATCTCTGTTGCAGTTTTTGGTAGAATTTAATGACTAGTTTTAGATTGATGCGCCCATTCTACCAATGACTTTTGCCTAGAAAATATCCAGTTTGCCTATATGTTAATATTCAAACTTAAGTTATTTTATAAAAACTACTTTGACTCTCTTGCTTTCACATGTACTTCTTGAATGTAACCATTCAAGAAGTATTAACCTGAGAAGTAATCAGTAGTGACAATCTATTTTGACACTTCATCCTTGATGCCTCTTGATTCTTACCTTTTCTGTATTTTGTCTGGGTGAATCAAATTTTTTTTAAAACTGGAGAAACTTAACTTTATTTTGCTTCCGTCTTACTAGACTGTTTTCTTATATGTTCAGTAGGGTTAAATGTTCGTTTTTGAGGATTTTGATAGCAGAAAAACTTGAATTTTTTTCCTTTCTCCCTGACAAATACAGTCTATTTGCATAACATTCTGCAGTGTGGTTTTGAAAAAGACATTTTTACAACTTATTTACATACATAAATTAAAGCCTTTATTTGGTTATTGTAATCTTGTCACTTTAAGCTGTTTGTTTCTTTTATGATTTCTGCAGGATCCAAATACATTAGAACATAGTATTTCATATTGATTGTGATGAGAAACTCCTTTTTTTAAAAAAAAAAGATTTTATTTATTTATTTGAGAGACAGAGATCACAACTAGGCAGAGAAGCAGGCTCCCTGCTGAGCAGAGAGCCCAGATTTGGGGCTCGATCCCAGGACCCTGGGATCATGACCTGAGCCAAAGGCAGAGGCTTTAACCCACTGAGCCACCCAGGCGCCCCAATGAGAAACTTCTCGCTGTGCTTTACCATACCCTTGAATTCCTTTCTATAATGCAGTAGAATGTTGTTCTTTTTTATTCTAGCTCATTTTCCCCCTAGCAAAGATGAAAAATATTTATTTTAGATTTTGAAATGAACATACATGTTGCATTTCCCTAGATGTGGAAGCAAACATGATTTAAAATACTTTTTAAACCTAACTTAGGTAATTTGGCTTTGTGTATGAAGTAGAATTGATAGGCTTTTGGCCCACTCATGGTTTCTGTGTTATCATCTGTAAAATTAAACATGGATCATTAGAATTTGTTTTTTGGGGATAGAAGTAGATACAGTTTTAAGGTATTGAGGTTAATGTATTAATTAAAGCATTGCACACATATACATGCATGCACACACACATAATACTCCTAAGAAATGCTGATGGCCCTTTTAGTTTTTACTTTTTAATGGAAAATTTGTACTTTTCAAAGTGGCTACTAGTTTAAAAATAACATTTATTGTGCTTAAGTTATGAAAGGATTGTTTATTATAGAGAAATTGAAAACCAGTAAGCTATAGAAAAGATTAAGATCACTTGAAAGCCTGCCAACTGGAAGTAGGTATTAAGATTTCTATATCTTTCCAGTGTTTTTTTCTTACACATCTATGTATTTTTTAACAAACTGGAATTATACATTAATATTATTTTGTAACATGCTTTCTTGTGAAAGTAATTTTTTTGAGAACGTGATTTTTAAAAAATATTTTATTTATTTATTTGATAGAGACACAGTGAGAGAGGGAACATAGCAGGGGGAGTGGGAGAGGGAGAAGCATGCTTCCTGCTGAGCAGGGAGCCAGGTGTGGGGCGTGATCCCAGGACCCTGGCATCATGACCTGGCTGAAAGTAGACGCTTAATGAATGAGCCACCCAGGCACCCTCACTAAGAATGTGATTTTTTAAAATTCACATATAATTTTGTTGTATGGGTGTGCCATATCTGTTTACCATTTTTCTGTTGATGGTATTTTAGGCACTTCACAATTTTTGGATATTATGATTTGATGAACATCTTATACATTAAAAAAATTTAAAAAAAACTGTATGACTATGATTATTTCTTTACAGTAAATTCCTAGAAGTAGAATTACATAACAGATATCAACATTTCAGAGGTTTTTTTTTAAAAGATTTATTTTGAGAGAGAAAGCACGCATGCTTGTGCACACACACCAGTGGGTGAGAACGGGGGGAGGGGCAGAGGGAGAGAGTTTCAAGCAGACTGTGAGCACAGAGCCCATGTGAGCTTGCTTTGACAACCCTGAGATTATGATCTGAACCGAAACCAAGAGTCTTTGACTCTTAACTGACTGAGCCACCCAGGGTTTTTTCTTTAAATACTTTTTTTTTTTTAACATTTTTAACATATTTATTTACTTATTTATTTAATTTATATATATTTATTTTTATTAATATATAATGTATTTGTTTCAGGGGTACGGTTCTGTGATTCATCAGTCTTACACAATTCATAGCACTTACATGGCACATACCCTCCCCAATGTCCATAACCCAGCCACCCTATCCCTACCCCTGCACCCCCCAGCAACCTTCAGTTTGTTTCCTAGGATTAAGAGTCTCTTATGGTTTGTCTCCCTCCCTAGTCCAATCTTATTTCATTTTTTCCCTCCCTACCCCACCATGATCCCCCACATATGATCATTGTCTTTCTCTGATTGACTTATTTTGCTTAGCATAACAAACTCTAGTTCCATCCAGGACATTGCAAATGGCAAGATTTTTTTTTTTTATGGCTGCATTGTATTCCACTGTATATCTATATCACATCTTCTTTATCCATTCACCTGTCGATGGACATCTAGGGTCTTTCCATAGTTTGGCTATCGTGGACATTGCTGCTATAAACATTTGGGTGCATGTTCCCCTTTGGATTACTACATTTGTATCTTTAGGATAAATACCCAGTAGTGTGATTGCTGGGTCATAGGGTAGGTCTATTTTCAACTTTTTGAGGAACCTCCATACTGTTTTACAGAGTGGCTGCACAGCTTGCATTCCCACCAACAGTGTAGGAGGGTTCCCCTTTCTCTGCATCCTCACCAACATTTGTCATTTCCTGACTTGTTAATTTTAGGCATTCTTACTGTTGTGAGGTGGTATCTCACTGTGGTTTTGATTAGTATTTCCCTGATGCTGAGTGATGTTGAGCACTTTTTCTGTGTCTGTTGGCCATTTGGATGTCTTTGCAGAAGTGTCTGTTCATGTCTTCTGCCCATTTCTTGATTGGATTATTTGTTCTTTGGGTGTTGAGTTTGATAAGTTCTTTATAGATTCTGGATACTAGCCCTTTATCTGCTATGTCATTTGCAAATATCTTCTCCCATTCTGTTGGTTGTCTTTTGGTTTTGTTGACTATTTCCTCTACTGTGCAAAAGCTTTTGATCTTGATGAAGTCCCAATAGTTCATTTTTGCCCTTGCTTCTCTTGCCTTTGGCGATGTTTCTAGGAAGAAGTTGCTGTGGCTGAGGTGGAAGAGGTTGCTGCCTGTGTTTTCCTCAAGGATTTTGATGGATTCCTGTCTTACATTGAGGTCTTTCATCTATTTTGAGTCTATTTTTGTGTGTGGTGCAAGGAGATAGTCCAGTTCCATTCTTCTGCACGTGGCTGTCCAATTTTCCCAACACCATTTGTTGAAGAGACTGTCTTTTTTCCATTGGACATTCTTTCCTGCTTTGTCAAAGATTAGTTGACCATAGAGTTGAGGGTCCATTTCTGAGTTCCCTATTCTGTGCCATTGACCTATGTATCTTGAAGAGCTTGAAGTCTGGAATTGTGATGCCGCCAACTTTGGTTTTCTTTTTCAATATTCCTCTGGCTATTTGGGGTCTTTTCTGGTTCCATATAAATTTTAGGATTATTTGTTCCATTTCTTTGAAAAACATTGATGGTATTTTGATAGGGATTGTGTTAAAAGTGTAGATTGCTTTAGGTAGCATAGACATTTTCATATTATTCTTCCAGACCATGAGCATGGAACATTTTTCCATTTCTTTGTGTCTTCCTCAATTTCTTTCATTTCTTTCATATAGTTTTCTGAGTACAGATTCTTTGCCTCTTTGGTTAGGTTTATTCCTAGGTATTGTATGGTTTTGGGTGCAATTGTAAATGGGATTGACTCCTTAATTTCTCTTTCTTCTGTCTTGCTCTTGGTGTATAGAAATGCAACTGATTTCTGTGCATTGATTTTATATCCTGATACTTTACTGAATTCCTATACAAGTTCTAGCAGTTTTGGAGTGGAGCCTTTTGGGTTTTCCACAAAAGTATCCTATCATCTGCAAAGAGTGAGAGTTTGACTTCTGTGCTGATTCGGATGCTTTTATTTCTTTTTGTTGTCTGATTGCTGAGGCTAAGACCAAGTGGCATTTATTCCTGGGCTGCAAGGTTGGTTCAACGTCCACAAATCAATCAGTGTGATACAATACATTAATAAAAGAAAGAACAAGAACCATATGGTACTCTCAATAGATACTAAAAAAGCATTTGACAAGTACAACATCATTTCTTGATCAAAACTTTTCGCAGTGTAGGGATAGAGGATATATACTTCAGTATCATAAAAGCCATCTATGAAAATCCCACAGCAAATATGATTCTTAGTAGGGAAAAACTGAGAGCTTTTCCCCTAAGGTCAGGAACACAGCAGGGCTGCTCACTATCACCGCTGCTATTCAACATAGTACTAAAATAAGTTTTGTTTAGAAATAATTCACATACCATGTAATTCACCCATTTAAAGTATACAGTGCACTGTTTTTTAGTATATTGGTAGAATTGCACAACCATCACCACAGTTAAAATTAATTTTATTATTTTTTAAAGATTTATTTGAGAGAGAGAGAGTTGGGGGAGGAGCAGAGGGAGAGAATCTCCAAGCAGACTCCCCGCTGAGCGCAGAGCCCCACACAGGGCTTGATCTCATGACTGTGATTATCATGACCTTAGCCAAAACGTAGAGTCAGACACAGTGGACTGAGCTACCCAGATGCCCCTTACCACAATTAATTTTAGAACATTTCCAGAAAATTTTGAGTCAACTTAAACACCCAGCAATGTCAGAAAACTTTGTTAAATATTTGATTTTTAAAGTATAGTACAAATATATGATAACACAGTTGCTTGTGTGATACAATTTTTCTTTGTAATCACTAGCATTTATTTTTTAAATTTTATTTCCAGCTTTATTGAGATACAATTGACTGAAATATACTCCACATCCATTTATGAGTGAGTTTAGAAAGTCACTGATGAAAAGAAGATGCTCATATTTCCTGTGTTAAGAAAACCTGACATTGGGGCGCCTGGGTGGCTCAGTGGGTTAAGCCTCTGCCTTCGGCTCAGGTCATGATCTCAGGATCCTGGGATCGAGCCCTGCATGGGGCTCCCTGCTCAGCAGGGAGCCTGCTTCCCCCTCTCTCTCTGCCTGCCTCTCTGCTTACTTGTGATCTCCGTCTATCAAATAAATAAATAAATAAAATCTATTTAAAAAAAAAAAAAAGAAAACCTGACACGCGGCGGGGGTGCTTGGTGGCTCAATGGGTAAAGCCTCTGCTTTCGGCTCAGGTCATGATCTCAGGGTCCTGGGATCGAGCCCCGCATTGGACTCTCTGCTCAGCGGGGAGCCTGCTTCTCCCTCTCTCTTTGCCTGCCTCTCTGCCTACTTGTGATCTCTGTCTGTCAAATAAATAAAATATTAAAAAAAAAAAGAAACTAAGTATGTGGCAGATTTTTAAAATTACAAAATCATTCTCCTGTCCAGTCAAGATGGCTTTATTGAAAGAGGTTGTGCTTTAAAATGTTTCTTTTCATTCATATTTTATTTAGAAGCATTTTATCTTAGAAAATGTCTATAGAAAGTGTTCTATACCTATATATTTAACGGTAACAAACTTGTTATCTTATAGGAACTATTTTTTTCTTATTGAGAGGTTTGCTTTGCACTGACCTTCATCCTGAAAGTTGTTCTGTCATTCTGTTTGCTTTAAGTCATTTAACAAAACATCTTTTTTTTTCCCCCCAACTCAGTGGGCAGTGGAGTGTAGGGCAAGAATCAAGGAGACCAATTCCCATCCTAACAACAAAGGCTCAGTGTTATCATCTTGGTAGATGAAAATGACTGCTTTTTGGAATTACAGGGATGCAAAGCAGAATTGTTAGAATGTACCTGGAACTGTACCAGCATATAGGTGATAACTATTATTTTTTTTAATATAAGAAAGATATTTACAAAATGAACTAGCTGTTAGTCCCATGTTTAATGGATGAAGAAATGAACTCAGTTGGTCTATGTTTTCTTTCACAGAAGTTAAAAGTTGAATGGTGACTAATATTTGAACAGAATCTTTCCATGGGTTATATGAGTGTTTCCCAGTTGTAAGAATTCATGCTGGTGCAAGTACAAACACGAAGTTAACTTTCCAGTCCAAATTTACTTCCACTGTTGTTATTACAACAGCATAATGACTATAGCTTCACCAACGCTTAGTGTTCTGATTAAGCAAATAGGTAATAGTGTAAAATTTGAGTGTATGCTATGAAGTAACTTATGTTCTTTTATTGCTTATTTTCAAGATGAAATGTTGAATACAGTTGATCCTCAGGTATTAAAGTGATAAACCTGATGAACCAAAAACCAAAAACTGGTCTTTAGAGGAAGGATAAATTATGATTTTATTTATTATGATTTTAGATATTACAATAAATTACTTAGTATTTCAAAAATGATGTATCATTTCTGCGATACATTCTCTTTTTGCCGCTGTGGGAAATGGAGAGTACAAGGTAAAAGAAAGTCAAGTTTGAACATTTGCACAATTTTAAGAACTAATCTCAAAAAACTACAGTACCATCACTTAGAAGTTTGTTGGTCAAAGAGGTAGGAAGATACATGGATCAGCTTGTTAGTTTACTAGATTTCATGGTGAATGAAACAAGATGACTGATAGGAGTTAATTAGTTTGTAGTAATTTTCAGTGTGAGCCAGTACCCTTGATGTAAGGGATTGAAAAATAATTTAAATTTTCTTCAAGTGGTAATTACTGTGTCTGTTTTTGCCGGGTGTGGTCAAGAACAAAGTGAAGACAGTTGAGGTTAAACCAAATAGATAAGGGAAACAGGGTATATTACTAATAAGTTTTGTATTGATACAAGGTAGTTCAGTAGTACTGTGGTTTAGTCAGGAAAAAATAAGAACTACAAAGCAACCTAAAACATTCTATAATAAAGAAATCATAGTCAAATGAAATTTGTGTCGTTGTATTTAGTGATACACTGTCTAGTTCACTGAAATATAATATAGGGTTGTGTGATTTGTTTGTTTATATTTCATTCATTGTGTTCATTTCATGCAGGTCACTTCCTAATACAGGATATTTTAATATCCTTAACTGTCATCCACACAGTTTTCGGAAAAAAATTTTTTTTTTAAAGATTTTATTTATTATTTGTCAGGGAGAGAGAGAGCACAGGCAGGCAAAGTGGCAGGCAGAGGCAGAGAGAGAAGCAGGCTCCCCGCTGAACAAGGAGCCCAATGTGGGACTCCATCCCAGGACCCTGGGATCAGACCTGAGCCAAAGGCAGCGGCTTAACCAACTGAGCCACCCAGGCATCCCTTTCATGGAAAATTTTTATGTGAAAATTTCAAAAATATTTGGGGCAACACTAGAGTTAAACAGATTGTGAGGTAGTACAGTTATGCTTTTAAAAATAGTATTGCTCTTTTATTAGTAGTATAGACTCAGAAAAATTAAAAATAAAACTTAAAACGTGCCACTTGTCTAACACACCTTGATTACTTAGAGAATTTTGTAGAAAGAAATATAGTGGTGCTGATCTTACCCTCTACAATTTTATTTGTTTATGTAAATAGATATTGGTTGTGAACTTCATATAATTGTTTGCTCTTTCAAATAACATCTAGGGGTGCCCGCTGGCTCAATTGGAAGAGCCTGTGACTCTTGATCTCAGGATTGTGAGTTTGAGCCCCACGTTGGGTGTAGAGATTATTTAAAAATAAAATCTACTTTAAAAAAGAAGATGGGGGAATGCTGGGTGGGTCAGTCAGTTAACCATCTGACTCTTGGTCTCAGCTCAGGTCTTAATCTCAGGGTTGTGAGTTCAAGCCGTCTGTTGGGTTCTGTGCTAGATGTGGAGCCTACTTACAAAAATAAAACAAAACAAATAACATCTTTATGTAATGTTAATATGGTATATAAGACCTTAAAGTTAATTTTTTTAAACCATATGTATTCTTGTCAGAATGAAAATCCAAACCATACATCTATTTATTGATAAGTAGGAGGAATCACAGCCCAGTTTCCCATTGTTAGGGATCATTTCAGTTATCCAAATCATCTGATTTAACCTCTATTAATGAACTATACACAGAAGTCTAAAGATGTTGTATATCCTTTCAGAGTTCAGCAGCTAAGTTAAAGGTAGAATCAGAACTAAAATTCAAGTCTCATTACTGAAAGACCAATGGAAGAATACATTTTTGCTCATCCCCAGATTTATCTGAGTCTCATTCTGATATATAGATCTGATTACTAAACCTCCTATGACTACTTTCTGGCTTCACCCATTCCTTTAAAAAGTTTATGGTGGACCTTATTTTTTATAAGCTCTTTTGGAGTGGTACTGTTTGGTTCATATTTGAAAAATAATTTACATCAGCACTGCCCAATAGAATTTTTTGCAGTGATAAAAATGCTATATCTATGTGTTTAATATCGCAGCCACTAGCACATACAGATATTGAATACTTGGAATGTGGGTATTGTACCTGGGCACAAAATTTTTAATTTTATTTAATTTTTACTATTTAAAATTAAGTAGTCACATTTGGCCTGCACAGATTTAGTTATATATATTTTTAAGATTTATTTTTTTGTTTTAGAGAAAGAGAGAGAGTGAGGGTGGAGGAAAGAATCTCAAGTAGACTCCCAGCTGAGCACAGAGCCCAACACGGAGCCAGATCTCATGACCCTGAGATTATGACCTGAGCTGAAATCAAGAGTTGATGCTTGACTGAGTGAGCCACCCAACCATCCCGAGATTTTCTTTTCTTTTCTTTCTTTCTTTCTTTTTTTTTTTTTTTTTTGAGCGAGCATGGCACCGCATGGGCATGAGCTGGGGGGTGGGGACGGTGTGCAGAGGGAGAGGGACAAACAAACTCCCTGCTGAGGGGAGCCCGATGTAGGGCTTGATCCCAGGACCCTGAGAACATGACCTGAGCTGAATGAAGTCAGACACTTAACCAACTGAGCCACCTAGGTGCCCCATTCCTAGACACTCTTAATAAAGGAAAGAATTAAGTAGATTTTTCACATCCTTTGCTCTTATGATTACTGTATTTCTGTGTTTTTGTGGGGTTGGGTTTTAAAATCTCATTTTTCCAAAATACTGTCTTAGTGAAGAAATCCAGTCAGAGAAAACAACTTAGTAATAGCTATTTGAAAGCTATTTTGAAAAATTCAGAACAGAATAATTTCATTTCAGTAGTATTTTGGAATATTACAGTTTAATAATATTTAAAGCTTAAACTTTTCATGTTACATGGAATACTTGACTAAACTATTATTTAAATCTTTTTGCTATAGCCATAGCTCAGAAGCCTCTGAAACAAACAGAAATTGAAAGGAAATGAAAGATATACCTAATGATCACCTCTTCACTTACCCTCTTCAAATCTTTATATATGACTAATTCCCGGATTTGAATCTGTGAATCCTATTTATACCATCTAGCCCCCCAGTCATTGCATCCTATTACCCTGCTTTATTACTATATATATAGTTTATCACTATTTGAAATTTTCTTGCTTATTTAAGCTCCATGAGACCAGAATCTTATTTCCTTTGATTTCCCAGGACCTGGAACAGGGTCTGGCATATAATTGGTGTTCAGTAATGAACCATGTCACAAACAAAAAGGATTCTGTGAGGAATGAGATACATATCTGGAATAACATGCTACTTGAAATGTGGAAATCAGCAAGGTGAGCCTCAGCTTTTGATTATCTTAGCGATGTTGGTGTGGATAATTAAAGTGATTAGTTTAGAATGATTTTGTATGGAAATGTTTCTCTGGGGACTCTTATTTTAAAAACAAACTTTAGTCCAGACATACATATATGTACTAAATAAATCCCATCCACATAAAGCATCAGAGTTGACAAAGTAGAGGGGAAAAGAGAAAAATTTCCATAGTCAGTTTTTGAGTATTGAGACTCATTTCCTAACCTTTTAGAGATTAAGGGGTTTACTGAAAGTCATTTGTATACCATTGGTTGGAATGGTAGGAGAACCATTCCAGCAGAACTGCCTACTTCTGATTTTCCTATGTGTTGTTTTGACTTAGGGTCTATGAACAAACATTGCTGTGTAGCAGACATAGGCACTTTAACTGATGTAAACAGTATTTGGCTGATTACGATTTATCTGCAAGTAGTTGGAGCACCTGGGTGGCTCAGTTGGTTAAGTGTCTGCTTTCAACTTGGGTCATGATCCTGGGGTCCTGAGATGGAGCCCCTCATTAGGCTCCCTGTTCACTGGGGGGTGTGCTTCTCCCTCTGCCTCTGCCATTCCCCCTGCTTGTGTTCTCTCTCTTGCTTACTCTCTCTCTTAAATAAATAAAATCTTAAAAAAAAAAAGTAGTTGGAAATCAAATATTCTTTTACAGTAAGGTGATTTAATTTCTGATTTTTAAATGCCAACATGGTAAGTGTGGGAAGGATTTTATTTTTACTTATATCTGTACATTTTCTTAAATAGTTAAACAGCATTTTAAGATGTAAATGAAAGCCTTTTTATTTAGGGAACTTATTGTTACTTGCCTTTACAAGATACATTTCCACCTAGAGGTTATTCATTAGAAAAATACTGGTGTAATATAGTTTTTTTGAACAGCTATGTGAGGCTTTTCTTTTTTAATTGGCTATCCTGTGTTTAAATTGAAAGATTTTTTTTTAATAGCTCTTGCCATAGTGCTGTCTTTACTACTGCAAATTTTTTCCACGCCGCTCCCCCCCATGTTTTGTGAAAATTGTTCACAATACCCAGTATGGTCCAGTGATTTTATTTATCAGAAATTGCAAATCTTAAACACAGTATTTTAGGGGTATCTGAGTGGCTCAGTTAAGTGTCTGCCTTTGCTTCAGGTCATAATCTCAGGGTCCTGGGATAGAACCCCATGTGAGTGGGCTCCCTACTCAGTGGGGAGTCTGCTTCTCCCTCTCCCTCTGCCCCCCTCTCTCCCCCACTTGTATGCACTCACTCAAGAGCTCTCTGATATAAATAAAATCTTTTACAAAATATATTTTAGTAATAAAAGGACTCATAACATTGTGTTATGTATGGAAATGGCTTTACTGCCCTTTCATTATTTGCATCACATCTATGACTAGAATGAAAGTTAACTCAAGAGCATAGAAAGCAGCAGTGACTGTGCCTTCAGAATGGGAAGAAATAATTTTCTTTTCTTCTGCATATGTAAAAGGTAGGAACTAATGGCTTTTTCTGGCTGTGCAGGGGCAAATTGTAGGTGACATTAGTATATTTATATCCATAGATAGGAGTATTTATGTTGTGGTAGGTAATACTTTTTAAACTGATATTTGTTTCAGGTTCCCCAAATCTTAGGCTAATGGATCTATGGTAATTTCCCTTCTCCCTTTTATATGCTTTATAGGGATGTTAGTGGAAGTAAGGACAACAAAGTGAGTGTTTGGAAATGCTTTCAGTGAAGACTCTAATATGTTGCCTCTGTAACAAATGATGTCAAACCTAGTGGCTTAAACACAACAAAATTTAAAACAACGGATTTACTGTCTCGGAGTTCTGGAAGTCAGAAGTCTCATGGGGCTAAAATCAAGATATGGGTAGGGTTGCATTCCTTCTGGAGGCTCTAGGGAAGAATCTGTTTTCATGCCTTTTCCAGCTTCTAGAGGCTGCCTGCGTTCCTTGGGTTATGGTCCCCCTCCTCTGTTTTCAAAGCCAGAAGTTTAGTGTCTTCAGATCTCTGAATCTTCTCTCTCCCTTTTTCACTTATGAGGATCTTTGTGATTACATTGGTCCCACCTAGATTATCCAGGATATTCTCTCCATTGTAAGATCCTTAATTACATCTGCAAAGTCCCCTTTACCACATAAGGTAACATATTGACAGGTTCCAGGGGTTAGAGTGTGGGCATGTGGTAGGGGGGCATTATTCTATCACAGCCTCTATTCAAGTTGAAGATATTGTCTTTGTTAATTACAGTAATAAGGGATGTTTTCTGAAGCAATAAGCATTGCCTTTCTAAACTAATACAGACATGACAGAAAAGTGGCTTAATGGTCAGTGACAGTACAGCATGTGATAAAACAGTGCAGGTCATGAAGTAAGACTGTCTCAGTTTGACTCCTGGCTTTATCACTTATTACCTGTGTGACCTTGGACAAGCCACCTAACCTGTTTTTCAATTTCCTCTTCTGTAAAATGGAGATGCTAATATTCACTTTACAGAGTTTTTCTGAGGGCTTAATGTTGTAATTCTTATCAAGCACTTGGAACAAGACATAAGTGCTCAGTAAATGACACTGTTCTACTTAAAGCATCTTTAAAGTATTCTTCATTTGAAGTTTTAAGAGATTCTTCCTTTTTTTTTTTTTAAGATTTTGTGTATTTATTTGACACACACACACACAGAGATCACAAGTAGGCAGAGAGGCAGGCAGAGAGAGAGGGAGAAGCAGGCTCCCTGCTAAGCAGAGAGCCCAATGTAGGGCTTGATCCCAGGACCCTGAGATCATGACCCAAGCTGAAGGCAGAGGCTTAACCCACTGAGCCACCCAGGCACCCCTCAAGAGATTCATTCATTCATTCTTTCTTTCTTTTTTAAAGATTTTATTTATTTATTTGTCAGAGAGAGAGAGAGAGAGAGAGTGAGCACTGGCAGACGGATGCAGAGGGGGAAGCAGGCTCCCTGCGGAGCAAGGAGCCCGATGTGGGACTCGATCCCAGGACGCTGGGATCATGACCTGAGCCGAAGGCAGCTGCTTAACCAACTGAGCCACCCAGGCATCCCTCAAGAGATTCTTATATAGATAAAAATCTGGGTCTATTGAATTGCAGTTTTTTGTTTAACATTTTGATACTTATATCCAGATACTCCAAATATTTCATATTTGGAAAAACATCTGTGCCCTTTAGTCTTTAAAAATTGGGTACAAGCTGAATAAATACGAATATTTTCTTGGTTTATAATTAGTAGATGGTATTTTTTCTTTTGAAAAATGTATTAAAATTTTTATATGCTCATTATAGAATCTAGAGAGAAGCAAAAGGTAAAGCAAGAAAAGAAAAAAACTCATCCATAATTCCATTCAGAGATAGTAAGCACTTACATTTTAATTAACATCATTTTAGGAAAGTGGTTCTCAACCCTGGTGGGATTTTGCCCCCCAAGGGAACATTTGACAATGTCTGGAGACATTTTTGGTTGTTAATACTGGCAGGTGGTACTACTGTCATATAGTGGGTTGAGGTCAGGTTGTACTATACATCTTACGATTCACATGACAGCCCCTCCACAATAAATTATCTGGCCCAAAATGTTAGTAGTGCTCAGGATGGAAAAACCCCCTTTCAGAGTGTGAACTTGTTGGTAAATGTATTGCCTTCTTAGTCTAATTCTCAGTCATGTATTTAAATTTTGGATCACTTCTTGATCAGTGAGTTACGTAAAGTCTAGATACAAAAGACCAAATTTGATTTGGTAAGTCATTTTTGACTTTTGAGAAATGTTAGTAATTTTAGAGGTTAGCATAACACAGCAGTTTGATGAGGTTTCCAAACAAGGTTACATACTGACATTATCTGCGTGATTATGAAGTTGAAGTCCTGTTACAGCAAACACTAGTGCTATGATTTTGGGCTATGCTTTTAGCTCTATTTGACAGCCGAATGTATTTTCTTCTGCCTTCATTACTTGGTTAGAAATGAGTATTTAGTAAAACAGCAGTTGTGATTTCCTTTGTTGTTTCCTGCCATCTCTGTATTCATTTAGCAACCTTTCATTTAGCAGCCTTCCTCATTCCCTTACTGTACCAGGGGATAGGACACAGCAATGAACAAAACATCATAAGTTCCTTGTACGTTTTCTAGAATTGAAGTACGGTTGACCATTGACCGCTATGATTTGAACTGTGCAGGTTCACTTACATACAGATTATTTTTTATAAATATAGTACTGTAAATGTATTTTTCTCTTCTTTGTGGTTTTCTTAATATTTTCTTTTCTCTAGCTTACTTTATTGTAAGAATACAGTATGTATTTATATGTATACAGTAATGACTTTATGTTATCAGTAAGGTCAACAGTAGGCTATTAGTAATTAAATTTTGGGGGAGTCAGAAGTTACCTGCAGGTTTTTGACTGCACTCGGCGTTAGCCCCTAACCTCCGTGTTGTTCAGGGGTCAACTTAGATTGGCTTTTAATGGTTGGTTTTTCCATGATTAAAGATGGTACTGCTACCCTTTGCCTCGAAAATTAAAGATAAACATGAATTTCAGATACCTGAACACATTTGGCAGTTCTCTGGATGCTAAAGTTACTCAAAGACACCTCAAATATAGCTTGTCATTCTCATATAAATTGATTCTGTGTTTAGTACAGGTTTTGTGTTTGTCTATAAATAATTTGAAAAAAGGAAAGTCATTTTACTAGAGGTCCAGATTCTTACCATGTGTTGTGCTCAATGGTGATAATATTGTGACAGTTTCTCTTGATATCATTAATAGTGATTGCAGGGGTTTTTGTTTTTAAGATTTATTTATTTATTTTAGAGAGAGAGCAAGCCAGGGGAGGGGCAGAGGGAGAAAGAGAGAGAGACAGAAAATCTCAAGCCGACTACAGAGTGAGCGTGGAGCCCCACACAGAGCTTGACTTTACGACTCTGAGATCATGACCTGAGCCAAAACCAGCAGTCAGTCGGGCTCTCAATGGAATGAGCCACCCAGGTGTCCCGTGACTGCAATTTTTATACACTAAAACAAAAGAAAAGATTCATTTTATTCTATATCTATTGTTTTAATAAATGTGGACCCTAATATGTTAATATTTTATATATGCCCATAGAATTATTTGATTCATGGTAGTGAGCTTTGTATTAAATGTGGTTATGTAAATATTCAGTTTCCTGAGAGAAAAATCTCTTGTCTGTCAATGACTATTTTGTGTGATGTGTTTATACTCTGTGCTTCCAGCATGTAATAAAGTATCTTCTACTCTAGGGGAGCCTAGATGGCTCAGTCAAACATGCAGCACTTGGTTTCGGCTCAGGTTGTGAACTTGGAGTTCTGGGATTGAGCCCTGCATCAGGCTCCATGCTCAGCATGGAGTCTGCTTGTCCCTCTCCCTCTGTTCCTCCCCCTTCTCTCCCTCAAATAAATGGATAAAAATCTTAAAAAAAAAAAAGACTATCTTTTCCAATTTCTAATGGAAGGATTACTTAATAAGTTTACATAATAACTTTAGAAAAATTTTTAAAATAATAGGGGCAAAATTTTTTTGTTGTGTTTTCCTCTTAGTGACCTGAATTGCCTACTGCTTGTTTGGTTTTGTGTTGGACATATAATCACAGTGTAGATACTTACTAGCTTTATTCATGACCTTTCTTAAGAATGGAAGAAGCAAACCTGTACAGTCAGTTCTAAATGCCTGCTGCTCATAAAGTGGCATTTCAGTAAAACTAGTTAATTGTTATAATTCGTATTGAAATATTTACATTGTTAAGCCAATCCTATGGGCCCTTACTATGATGCTCCCGTTGGTTTATAATTGATTTGTTTATTGATAATGTGTCAGGCACAGTAGTTGGTCTGGGGATTCAGAGATGAAGTAGTCCCACATCCTTAACATAGACTTCCAGTCTTTTCATATTGTCTGGTGTCTGAGTCATTTTTATTTACATGAATTATGTAGTGTGCTTTCATTAAATGCTTATGATTTAGTTTTGCAGTGGATCAAAAAAGACCCTTCTAATAATCTATATATTTGGAAATTATAATATTAAAAAGCCAAAGAAGATCTTTTCTCTTTCTTTCTTTTTTTTTTCTTGAAGATTTTTATTTGAGAGAGGGAGAGAGGAGAACACACGCAGGCATAGGGGGCAGAGGAAGAGGGAAAAACAGATTCCCTGCTGAGCAGGGATTCCCGCTGTGGGGCTCCATTCCAGGACCCTGGAATCATGACCTAAACCGAAGGCAGATGCTTAACCGACTGAGCCACCCAGGTGCCCTGTATGTTGTTGTTTTAAGTAAGCTGTATGCCCAGTGTTGGGTTTGAATTCACAACCCCAAGATCAAGAGTCCCATGCTCCACCAACTGAGCCAGCCAGGTGCCCCAAGAAACCAAGAAAGTTCTTAGCTGAAACCCTTTTAGGTAATGGTTAATGTAGGTTTTTGGAAAGGCACCTTCCTCCCTTTCCATAGGTTAAAACTGTTTTGTTTTCCTAAGTCTGGAAATGTCTGAGGTCCTCAGTATCTTCTCTCTGTCCCCACATCCCACAGTTTCTTAACCCTGGATGTTTTCTCTTGCCATCCAGGCGTTTGTCCCTTTCTGTCACCAGGGACTCTGATTTGCTCATCTTTTATCTCTAGTACTCAAGACTAAACATAATACAATACTCAATATGAAATGAATAAATGAATCTTAACCAGGAGCAATTTCTGAGCCTCAGCTCTAGCAATTGCCTTTTACTGCTTTTCTCTCTCCAGTAGTAATGTAACTGTACAATTTCAGGAGCCATGTCTGAATTTTCTTCCCTATAACTTTATTGCTTAGCTTAGTGTCTAGTAAATAGTAGATGGTCAGTAAATAATTGTGTTTTGTTGTTGTTGTTGTTGTTTTGTTAGAGAAGCCTGTATAGGTTGGGGTGGGGACAACCTGGCTGTAACTTTTGTTCTCCTTCCCACTGCAGTGCAGTAGCACCAGAATGGGAAAGAAAGGGAGCTGGCAGGAACCTTGGCCCAACATTGTTTCAGCCCACAGAGGACAAGTAACAGCAGCTGGTATCCAGAGTTTCACAGATGTGCCTGTGCATGCACACACACATGCACACACACTTCCTGTAGGTTAAGCTAGCTCTTTACAGTGTATTAAGTGCTGTAAAGCATAGGTAGGACGCTGTGCCAGCAGAAGAGGGTACTTGACCTGGCTTCAGAGTGTGTAAAATGTGTGAGAGGTGGTCTGGAAAAGCTTCTTGGAGTATTTCAGTACATCTGAATAGAATCTTAAAGCTGTTGATGAGAGAGGAGGAGATGCCAGAAAGGTGGAGAGCAAGGTGGGAAAGCTGTAGCCCCAGGAGATGAGGCTGGACAGTAGGCAAATCAAGGAAGGTCTTCTGCTTTTTGGATTTTATCCTAAAGCCTGGAGAGCCATAAGAGGTTATTAAAGGGCTTTTTTGCCTTTGTTTTGCAATTGTCAGTGCTATAGAGAGCCGAATTGGAGGTGGGCAGCTTGGGAAGCAGGAAGAACAATTTGGAAGTTGATGCTGTAATCGAGACGATAAATGATAAGCAGAGGCAGTGGACATAGCAAGAGTTAGAATTGGAAGAAAGTTTGAGGGTAGAATCCGGCTTCGTTTTATGCACTGAGATGCTCTTCTTCCAATCTGGGGGCTTGTTTTTTCACTTGTGTTTTAATTTTGGCATACAATTTTTTTTTTAAATTAAGATTGCTGATTTTATTAATCACATTTATACTCTATCATTTAAGAAGTCCTTCCACCTTAAGTTCATAAAGATCTCCTCTTCTATACTTTTGTTTTTTCATAAAAGTTTTTAAGTTTTACTTTTTATATTTGATCTTTGTCCTACCTGGAGTTGGTATACTATATGGTGAGGATCTAATTTTTTTCCTACATGGATAAGCAGTTATCCATACCATTCTTGGAATCTTCTTTCCTTTCCTCACTAATCTGTAGTGCTGCTTCTGTTACATGCCAGATTCCCATATAGTCTTGGATCTGTGTCTAGAATCTTACTGTTTCACTGTCTGTCCCTTTGCCAGTACTTCACCTTTTAATTACTGTAGCTTAATAAGTGTAAAGCTTTTTATTTTAAGCACATTTAACGTGTGTACGAACCAGTCATTCTTTGAATGGATATTGTAGACTTTATTGTTCGGAAACATACACAGATGCTTTCTTGATTGCTTTTACAGCATTTTTTTTCAAGATACCATTCACATACCATACAATTCTCCGTTTTAAAGTATACGTTTCTGTGGTTTTTAGTATATCCACAAGGTTGTGCAACCATCATCACTAATTCCAGAACATTGTCATCACCTCAGAAAGAGATCCCGTACCCATTAGCAGTCAGCTTCTGTTTTCTCGCTTCTCCCAGTCCCTCATCGGTCACTATGAATTTGCCTGTTCTGGACATTTCATACAAATGGAATCATGCAATATGTAGCCTTTCATGACAACATTCTATTTAAATTGAGTAAAATTGATAGATTAGCAGGGCATTCTCTGGGAATAATACTGTCTAAGAAAGTAGGACAAAAATACTGTACCGTAGTGGAGAGAAAGAAGAGAAATATTACCAGTATTTATTTGTTTTGTTTTTATTGTTTAAGCATTAAATTCATATTTTATTTCTCCATTATTGAAGAATGTGGCTTATCTTATGCTTTTGCTTAGTTGGTAATGAATAAATGTCATGTAGCAAATTCTATAAGGATTTTGTTCTGTTGATACATCTTGAGTTTATTCAATTAGATGGAGTGAGACTACTTTGATTTGGCTATTGTCTGTAATTGTATACAGATTACACAATTTGCTTTATATCTTTGTGGATAAGTGAGTAAAATCCCATGAACATATAAAGGGAATACATTCTCTCCTGAATTGTTTATTTTTTAACACAAGCAGATTTTCCACTTTAACCCAGAAATTAGTCAGCAGCTGAGAGTTCTTTTTAAAAGGCTACCGTGGAAAGTACCTTTTAAGTTAAGATACCCAGATAAGGTTTACTAATATAGAACATTTATTTAACATACTAAAATGTTGTAAGCCTTTTGTGTCATTTGGAGAATTGATGCTTTATTAGTATAATGACTGAACAGTAGTTCAGAAAAGAAGATGTTTTCCCCTGAGTCATAGCATTAAACTTTCAGAGTTAGCCTCAACCAGAATGGTAGTAAATGTCTTTAAATGCTTCAGAAGTTTGACCAGCAGTCATTCCAAACCTCATAATTTTGATATCCTCAAATTTTCATTAAAAATGTCATAGGGAGGGGCGCCTGGGTGGTTCAGTGGGTTAAAGCCTCTGCCTTCTGCTCAGGTCATGATCCCAGAGTCCTGGGATCCATCCCTGCATCAGGCTCTCTGCTCAGCGGGGAGCCTGCTTCCTCCTCTCTCTCTCTTTACCTGCCTCTCTGCCTACTTGTGATCTCTCAAATAAATAAATAAAAAGTCTTAAAAAAAAAAAAGTCATAGGGAAACTAAAAATTTGTGAACTATCTGAGAGTTAGTATCATTATGTATGGCCTCAAAGTCTCAGAAGTCCAACCATTTGCATTACCATGGGAATTTAACAAATTGTTTGAGAGAAAATGCCCAAATTCCCATGGAAAATAGTGTGCTGCTATACCACTGTGGTTACAGCTGTGGTTGGCTGTGCCCAACAACTATTTAACACTTAGGTACTAATAAAAGTGCTTTATATTGTTTGTGGATAAAAGAGTAAATCTTATAATCTGATACAGTTTTTGTACCCTTAAAGGATAAGATCGTCTAAAGACAAATAGAACAACCACTTCCATTTGTAATTTTATTTGTATTTCCTTGCTAGAAATTTTCAAGCAGAATCCATTTTGTTTGAAAGATTGACATTGACTTCTATAGTTACTGTACCAGATTTGGTTATTGTTTTTTTGTCTATAACAGAGCTAGATTAGATGTTATCAAGTCTGGCTGCTTTTAGTGAATAAAAGGTAAACATTGTCGTTCACTTCCTTTTTGGTGCTATAGAGGCGTGGTCAAGTTCTTAGAACCAAAAGGGTGATTTTTTGTTTTTGTTTTTGTTTTTTTTTTGCCATAGCTTCCACCCTCACCCTTGACTTTTTTTAGGATTTTGTTTATTTGAGACAGAGACAGCAAGAGAGAGCACAAGAGGGGAGGAGACAGAGACAAGCAGGCTTCCCACTGAGCAGGGAGCCAGACCTGGCTTGATCCCAGAGTCCTCGGACCATGAGCCAAAGGCAGACACTTAACTGAGCCACCCAGGTGCTCCTGATTTTTTTTTTTTTTTAAGTTGAAATGTAGGAAGGCTTGTGAAGGAAAAATACTGATTTTTAGTGTAATTTGTATCCTGTTCGTACTTAATAGTAGCAGTTTGTGTGTGCTCATTTTTAAAGGCGTGTGTTTGGCCTCCTTAAAAATATTTATCTCCTACTTACTTCCAAAAAGGTCATATGGCTTATAGTTTTTTTGGTGTGGTTGGATTATTTTTCCTTAATTTATCTGAGAGAGCCCGAGAGAGAGAGAGAGATATAGCGCTCGTGAGAGAACACGTGCAGGTGTGCGTGGGGGAGGGAGTAGAGGGAGAGGCAGACTCATGCTTCTGCAGGGCTCACTCAGGCTCATTCCCAGGACCCTGAGATCGTGACCAGAGCTGAAGGCAGAGTCTTATAACCAACTGGGCCACCCAGGTACCTCTGAATAGCTTATCATTTTAAAATAGACATAATAAAGCAAAATTACATACCTCTGTTTTTTTTTTTTAATATTCTATTTATTTATTTGACAGACAGAGATCACAACTAGGCAGAGAGAGGAGGAAGCAGGCTCCCTGCTGAGCAGAGAGCCTGATGCTGCAGGGCTGGATCCCAGGACTCTGGGATCATGACCTGAGCTGAAGGCAGAGGCTTTAACCCATTGAGCCACCCAGGAGCCCCACCTCTGTTGTTTTTAACAGTACACCTTTGTTATTACATTACTAACAAATAATTTTTAAATTATGAAAACCAAAATGGGCAGTGCAGGATTTAACTTCTGGTCAAAGGATCACTCTGATCATATCATTAAATTAAATTATGACTAGAACACAGAACCAAAAAGAATGGCATCTCTTTTAAAACCTTGCATTAATGGTTTTGGGCTCTTTTCTTAAAGATTAAGCGTGTTTTTCAAGTTTTCAAAAGAGTATCAGGTTTCACCCATGCAAACCTGTCTACAGAAAATAATGGACCGTATTTTTAAAAAATGAACTACCCTTTCCCATTTTTTTTCTTTTGGTGTGAATTTGGGATTAAAAAGAGTGTAATGAAAATCTCCCTTGATGCTGTCATCTGGAAATCTTGCTCTTCTATCATTAAGTATGAATCATATTTGAAAGTTTTTTTGGGGGCGGAAATGGGTATATGTATATGTATTACATTGATTTCAGATACAAGGTCTGACTATCAAACATGAGTGATTATTCAGTTAGAAATCAGTATATGGGGGCACCTGGGTGGCTCAGTGGGTTAAAGCCGCTGCCTTCGGCCCAGGTCATGATCCCAGCGTCCTGGGATCGAGCCCCGCATCGGGCTCTGCTGCTGAGCAGGGAGCCTGCTTCCTCCCTTCTCTCTCTGCCTGCCTCTTGGCCTACTTGTGATCTGTCTGTCAAATAAATAAATAAAATCTTAAAAAAAAAAAAAAAAAAAAAGAAATCAGTATATGAGTGTAATTGGTAGCTTTCTCTTATTACACCTCAAAGAGTGTCTATTTAAGCTTGCCTTTATGTACTGCATTTCAAGTTTTTGCTCTAAGACAAAATTACCCTCTAATTTTTTAACATGTGTTTAAAAATTTTTTTTCTTAATAATGTTTTACTGCAGAAATCACCAAGCAGTAAAAATGCCAGGTTTTCAAGAACCAGCATAGCTGGTTCATTACTGTAGAGATTGCGTGCACTCCATACCTGTTACTATAGAAACACCCATAAACTGTGGATTTATCGTAAACCTTGAAAAATGTTCTTTGCAGCACTTCACATAAAAAAAAAAAAAAACATCTGGATCCCTTATTTACCTGGGGTAAAGGAAGACCATTCTCTTCCTCGGTGTTCTGGAAACCACATTTATTATATTCCACTGTTTTTCTTTAGCCATGAAATTTCTAATGTTGATATATCAAGTAGACTTTGTATTCTATGATTGATAATTACTGGAATAGGTTTGGAAAATTAAGATTGATGTTCATGACAATTCAGTTAACTATAACTGTGAAAATTGTTTTTTGAGAGCTTCTACATTCTGAATTTCAGTTCTACAGTTTTGATAACTCTAGGGTTTTAAGTAGATATGCTTATTTGAAGTTTTTGATATCTTTTGGTCTTTTTTCAGTTAATAGACTCTGGAAATTCATTTCATTTCATGCCAGTCCCTTGGGGCTTTAAGCCTTGCAGGGAAGGTTAGCCCAGAAGTGATAATCTCAGTAGTGGCTAGGTAAGCAGTTATCAGTCAAATTTTGCCAAGGATGTTACCTGAGAAGGCTATAACTACATTTATATTCTATTGTATTCTGCATGGAAGGATCCTCAACAACTGTTTAAAACATTTCATTTATATGTAATAACCCCCTTAAATTTACAGATTTCAGTTTAAAAGACTCATTAAGCCCCACCTCTTAGCCTTCACTTTGGGCTCCAGGAGCATATGGATGAATAAAATTACTTCCTACTTTGAGAAAATCACATAAACTGATTGTTTCCTGATTACTAAGAGGTATGCATAGTAGTATCTAAGGAACATAGAGGAGAGTTACTCAGACTAGCCTAGAGCTTAAGTGACTACTTCTTGAAAATGAATTTCTGAGCTCAGAAGATGGTTAAAAGTCAAGCAAAAAAGGGTATAAAAGGGCATATTAGGTATTAGAGATCACATTGTTAAAGACACAGTGGTATGAAGTCATAGTGTATACAGTAATTCCTAATTTTTTTTTTTTTAAGATTGTACTTATTTGACAGGGAGAGACAGTGAGAGAGGGAACACAGCAGGAGGAGTGGGAGAGGAGAAGCATGCCTCCCACAGAGCAGGGAGCCTGATGCGGGGTTCAATCCCAGGACCTTGGGACCACAACCTGAACGGAAGGCAGACCCTCCAACCTACTGAGCCATTCAGGCTCCCCTAATTCCCAGTAGTTTAACGTTATTAGCATACCAAAGTGACTGGAAGTTGGAGACCTAGGTAGAGACCTTGCTTTGAGGGCTTCGAGTGCTCTGTTGGCCACAGTGGTTGGACTTTTTCTAGGAATCATTGAAAGATTTTAATCAGGTAAATGATATGCTTAGATTTACAAATTAACTGACCCAGGAATGTATTTTAAGGGGTAGTTGAGTCTGAAAACAGATATAGGCAATGTGATGACATCTTAGAACCACTTTTTTTTAAATATAGATTTTATTTATTTATTTGACAAAAAGTTACAAGGACAGGGCAGGGTAGAGGGAGTGGGAGGAGCCGGCTCCCCACTGAGCTGGAAGCTGATGCTGGGGTTCAGTCCAGGGACCCCGGGATCAGGACCTGAGCCGAAGGCAAACACTTAACCAACTGAGGTACCCATGAGCCCCTTAGAACCACTTTTGCTTCCAAAAAGCTTGAATAATGATATCACCATAAGGAGTTTTGACATATAATAAAATATAGTTGATCTTTGAGTAATATGTCTTTACACTGCATGGGTTTTAGCAAACTAATTTCTCAGAATCCTTAAGTATATAAGGTAAGCAGCAACAACAACAAAAAAAATACTCGTGTCTTCAGGCTCCACTTACATGTAGATTTTTCTTGATAAATACAGTGCGGTACTGTATCTCTTCTGATTTTCTTAACATTATCTGTTATTTTATGGTAAAAAGTAACTTAAACTGTACATTAAACGCATCATGACAGATCATATTAATCTTTGACTTTTTACATTTAACACATCATGAATACTTAATTGATGTTCCTAGCTTCATCCTGTTCATCTGAAACACATGGCACACTTCTGTTTTCAACCTTTTATCTAAGATTTGACTTAAGGAGTCTATAAACTTTCTATTATTTCTGTCCTGAATATGTTGGCAAATAAATACATAAGAGCTCTAAAGCTTTAGTTGACAATTTTCAACACTTTTCCTTTTAAAACTGTCTGTCAACAGCTTCAACCAAATTAAGAAAAAGGTATTCATTGACTGACTTATGTCATCTTAAAAAAATGGGTCAGAGGAAAAATTTATCATAAATTGTTTGCCTGTGGTGGTTTCATTTACTCGGAAGTACATATTAAAGTGGGTGGAAGACTAGTACCATTATTTAGTCTCCCACCAAACTGTTAACTCTGGGGAGTGGAATTGGGGAAATGTGAAGTGTAAGATGTAAGCATTTCTGTTGTTGTTGCTACTTACTTTATATACTTAGGGATTTTGAGAAATTAGTTTACATATTAAGAATCATTGCTATGGAGGTGCCTGGGTGGCCCAGTCATTGGGCGTCTGCCTTTGGCTCAGGTTGTGATCCCAGGGTCCTGGGATCGGGCTTCCTGCTCCGTGGGAAGTCTGCTTCTCCCTCTCCCACTCCCCCTGCTTGTGTTCTCTCTCTTGCTCTCTCTCTCTGTCAAATATATAAATAAAATCCTGTTTTTAAAAAATTTTTTAGAAGAGTCTTTGCTATGAAACAGAGAGACTTGGATTTAATGGATGTCTGATTATGAGCAAGTTACTTAATCATGCTGGTCTTCGTATTTCATTTGTAAATTAGGCATCGTATTTCCTCAGAGGTTCGTTTTGAGGAATAAAAAAATAAACATGAAGCAATTAGAATGGTTTGACATATATTAAGCTCTCAAATGCTAGCCATTATTATTATTATTTTAGTAATACAAAAAAAATTAAAACATACCATCTTTATCAGGGATTTATTAGGGACAAAGGTGTGAGAATTTTTGATGGCCTCTACTGAGGGGTTTTGAAATTAGAGGGTGTGAAACACCTAACTTCCAAATCCTCCCTGTCTTTCATGGCCTAAATGCCTTGTTTCCTAGTTAACATGATCTTCTCAAATGTCGGTTATATTGTGATGGTAACACAGTTTAATTCTTAGTCACCTTCTGATTCGCATTGCTCCCATTATTTACTATTGTTTTATGACTCTTACCCATAAAATCTCATCTGGTATACTAAAGACATTGTAAATGCCTTTAGGTTGGAGATCAGGTTTTTCACAACTTCTGTGTACCCAGCATCACACTGACCGTTAATAATAGCCAACAAGTATTGAGTTCTAACTATACTCCAGCAGTGTCCAAAGTACTGCTCACAGATTAACTATTAATTCTTACAATTCTGTACAAAGTAGACCATTATAAATATCCAGTTTCTGGATAAGGAAACTGAGATTTAGGGAGATTAAGTTGCCAAAGTCACAAAGCTAACAGCCTTAAATTTGGGTTTTGAACCCAGGAGTTTGATTCTGAGCCTATATTTTCTTTTTTTTTTTTAAAGATTTTATTTATTTGTGAGAGAGAGAGAGAGAGAGCAAGCGAGCGCGTGAGCGAGCACTGGCAGACGGAGAAGCCAGCTCCCTGCCGAGCAAGGAGCCCGATGTGGGACTCGATCCCAGGACGCTGGGATCATGACCTGAGCCGAAGGCAGCTGCTTAACCAACTGAGCCACCCAGGCGTCCCTGAGCCTATATTTTCAACCACAGTGCCCACTGGAGAGCCATCTAATTCTTTAAGGTCTTAACTATTTAGATCTGTGTGTCTGCTGTTTACTCCCTAGCTGTCAGACTCCAGTACACACAAAAATCACTATGTAGAGGAATTTAGTTATAGTCCTAAAATGTCTTTCTTTTAAAAATTACCAAAACTAAAAAAAATAAATAAATAAAAAAAATTTAAAAAAAAAATAAAAATTACCAAAACTGCTTTCCTGACTGCATTGTTGTATCACTTGGATAATATCAAAAAGCTTGGCTCTATTCTCACACTTTGACTTTCTAGAAAAGATAATAATGTGGAATGTTTGGCATAGTTGGTCAGAATTTGGTGTCAAGTTTAGTTTTTTTGTTTTGTCTTGTTTTTAAGTAAACTCTATGTCCAGTGCGTGGCTTGAACTCACAACCTAGAGATCAAGAGTTACATGCTCTACCGACTGAGCCAGTCAGGTGCCCCAGTGCCAAGTTTTAATTGAAGCTTTTACTACCTTAAGTAGCGGTAGCTTTTTCTTTTCAAAATTTCTTCCAAACCTTAGCCAAGTTATTTTGTTTTTTCCCAGCTTTTCACTTTTAAGGTTTAGGGAAGTTAAAAGAATATTAGTCAACACCTAGATTAGCCAGTGGTTAACATTTTGCCTCCTTTTATATGTCATTTTTTAATCCCAAGATATTTGAAAGTTGTGATCCCATGGCAATTTAAATATTTCAGCAATGGCTTTTCTAAGAACATGACATTCTTTTATATAAACCAAACACTTTTATCATACCCTTGAAAATTAATAGCTCCATTTATTAAAGGCCAGTCCATTAAAATGCTAAGTTTTCTCCAAAAATATGTTTTTTAAAAACCTGTGTGTGTGTGTGTATTTAAATTTGTGATTTTGTCAAAGTTCGTGCATTACGTTGGTGGTTAAATCTTTTAAAATCTAGAAGAATCTGGGCACCTGGGTGTCTCAGTTGGTTAAGGGTCTGCCTTTGGCTCAGGTCATGACCTAGGGTCCTGGGACTGAGCCCTACATCAGGCTCTCTGCTCAGTGGGGAGTCAGCTTTTCCCTCTCACCCTCCCTCTGTGCCCCCCCAATAAATAAAATCTTTTTAAAAAATCTAGAAGAATCTTTCCATTTTTTGTTTGTTTATAACATTAGCTTTTTTGAAGAGCCCAGGCCGGTTGTCTGAGAGAATGTTCCACATTTTGTATTTGTCTCATTGTTTCCTCATTGTGAGATTCAATTTAAGCATTGAGAAGAATACTTAGGAGGTGATGATGTGTTAATGAGGCCCATAATGCCAGGTTGTCCCGCTTTTGGTAAAGCCATGTTTAATCACTTGGTTAAAATGATGCCTGCCAGGTCTATTGTATCTATTTCTATTTGGAATTAGTATGTAATCTGTGGAGTAACAAATATTTAAACTATCATTCACTTTCCCCATTTTTGCCTGGGAAACCCTTTCCCCATTTTTACCCTGGGGAACCCTTAGTGGGTCTTTGCATTTTCCAGAATGTCAGAATAAAGGATGTTGTTTGTAAGATATGTGCCTTGTAAATATTTTCTCCCTGCCTATAGTGCACCTTTTTGTTTTCTCTCTGTAATATTTTTTGGTTTTTCTATTTTTAAGATTTCATTTATTTATTTAAGAGAGAGAGAGAGACAGAGCATGAGCAGGGGAGAGGAGGCAGTGGGAGAGGGAGAAGCAGACTCCCTGCTGAGCAGAGAGCCCATTGCGGGGTTGGATCACAGGACCCTGAGATCATGACCTGAGCTGAAGGCAGATGCTTAACCAACTGAGCTACCCAGGCACTCCTGTAATTTTTTTTTAATTGAAATATAGTTGACATAAAATATTAGTTTCAGGTGTACAACACAGTGATTCAACAGTTATTTATATTACAAAATGCTCTTCACAGTATGATTACCATTTGTCACCGCACAAATTTATTACAATATTATTGACTATATTTCCTATGTTGTACTTTTTTATCCCTATGACTTACTTATTTTACAGCTGGAATTTTGTACCTCTTAATCCTCTTCACCTATTTTGCCTATATTCCCACCCTCTTCCTCTCTGGTAACCAGCAGTTTGTGTATTTATGAGCAGTTTCTGTGTGTTTGTTTGTTTGTTTGGTTTTGGTTTGGTTTTGTTTGCTCTTCTTTTTTTTGTTCTTTGTTTTTTTAAATACAACATAGTGGAATCATATAGTATTTGTCTTTGACTTATTTCAACCTTAGCATAATACTCTCTAGATCTATCCAAATGGCAAGATTTCATTATTTTTTAGGGCTAATATTCTACTCTGTATATATATCACATCTTTCTTCATGTTATCAGTGGATAGTTAGGTTGCTTTCATATCCTGGCTGTTGTAAATAATATGTAAATTTATGTATATATTGTATATACATATAATTTATGCACGAATTTACATTCTCACCAACCAGTTTCCTTTTCTCTACATCACGGATAATACTTTCTTTTTTTTTTTTTAAAGATTTTATTTATTTATTTGACAGAGATCACAAGTAGGCAGAGAGGCAGGCAGAGAGAGACGTAGAAGCAGGCTCCCTGCTGAGCAGAGAGCCCGATGTGGGACTCGATCGCAGAACCTTGGGATCATGACCTGAGCCAAAGGCAGAGGCTTTAACCCACTGAGCCACCCAGGCGCCCCAACTTTTTTTTCTTTTTTTTAAGATTTTTGAGAGTGCACTGAGAGCATGGGTGGGGAGAGGCAGAGAGATAGGGAAAGGGAGAGGGAGATTCTTTTTTTTTTTTTTTAAGATTTTATTTATTTATTTGACAGAGAAAGATCACAGGTAGGCAGAGCAGCAGGCAGAGAGAGAGGGGGAAAGCAGGCTCCCTGCTGAGCAGAGAGCCGGTATGGGGCTCGATCCCAGGACCCTAGGATCATGACCTGAGCTGAAGTCTCAGGCAGAGGTGTAACCCACTGAGCCACCCAGGCACCCTGAGAAGCAGATTCTGTGTGGAGCAGGGAGCCTGATGCGGGCTCAGTCGCAGGACGTTGGGGTCATGACCTGAGCCGAAGTCAGATGCCTAACAGACTGAGGCACCCAGGCACCCTTACACTTACTGTTTCTTATCTTTCCATTCTGACTGGTGTGAGATGATATCTCATTGTGGTTTTGATTTGCATTTTCCTGATGATTAGAGTGATGTTGAACATCTTTTCATGTGTTTGTTGCCCATTTGTATGTCTGCTTTGGAAAAATGTCTATTCAGGTCCCCCTACCCATTTTAATCAGATTATATGGGTTTTTTTGGCATTGAATTGTGTGAGTTCTTTATATATTTTGGATAGTAACCCATTATCAGATATATCATTTGCACATATCTTCTCCCACTTAGTAGGTTGCCTTTTTGTTGTGTTGATGGTTTCCTTTGCAGTGCAAAAGCTTTTTGGTTTAATATAATTCCAATTATTTATTTTTTGCTTTGGTCCTTTGCCTAGGAGACAGATCTGGAAAAATATTCCTAAGACAGATGTATAAGAGTTTAGTGCCTATGTTGTCTTTTAGGAGTTCTATGGCTTTAGGTCTTATATTTAAGTCTAAGTCATTTTGAGTTTATTTTTTTGTATGGCATAAGAAAGTGATCCAGCTTCATTATTTTGTGTTAAGCTGTCCAGTTTTCCCAACATCATTTGCTGGAAAGACTGCCTTTTCTCTATTGTATATTCTTGCCTCCTTTGTCATAGATTAATTGACCATATACGTGTGGGTTTATTTCTGGGTTCTTTATTTTGTTCCATTGACCTATGTGTCTGTTTTTGTGCCAGTACCATACTGTTTTGATTACTATAGCTTTGTAGTATAGTTTGAAATCTGGGATTGTGATACCAAGAATTATGATATGATGATTGTGTTCTTTCTCAAAATTGTCTTTACTTTGAAGTATGTGCTCTTGATACCCACTTTATTGAGAGTTTTTATCATGAATGAATGTCAGATTCTTTTCTGTACCTATTGAGAAGTTCATATGATTGTTATCCTTCATTTTGTTAATGTGGTGTATCCTTTTGATTGATTTGCTGATATTGAACCATCCTTGCAACCATGGAACAAATCCCACTTCATTGTGATTGATCCCTTTTTTTTTTTTTTAAGGTTTTATTCATTTATTTGTCAGAGAGCACAAGCAGGGGGAGCAGCAGGCTGAGGGAGAAGCAGGCTCCTCGTTGAGCAAGGAGCCCAATGTGAAACTTGATCCCAGGACCCTGGGATCATGAACCGAGCCGAAGGCAAATGCTTAACCAACTGAGCCACCCAGGTGTCCCATGAATGATCCTTTTAATGAATTGTTGAATTTGATTTGCTAACGTTTTGTTGAGGCTTTCACATTTGTGGTCATCAGGGATATTGATCTGTCATTTTCTTCTTTTTCTTTTATAGTTTTTTTGTCTAGTTTTGATCTCAGGATAATACTGGCCTCATAGAATGAATTTGTAAGAATTCCTTCCTCCTCCTCCTCCTCTTCTTCTTCTTCTTCTTCTTTTGAAAGTTTGAGAAGGATAGGTACTAACTCTTTTTAAAATGTTTGGTAGAATTCACCTGTGAAGCCATCTGGTCATGGACTTTTGTTGGAAGTTTTTAGATGACCAGCTCAATTTCATTACTTGTAATTGGTCTGTTCAGATTTTCTTTTCTTTCTGATTCAGTTTTAGAAGATTGTGTGTTCCTAGAATACCCGATCTGTTGCCATATTTTTCTTTTTTTAAAGGATAGACATATATTTTTTTAAGATTTTATTTATTTATTTGATAGAGAGAGAGATCACAAGTAGGCAGAGAGGCAGGTAGAGAGAGGGGGGGAAGCAGGCTCCCCGCCGAGCAGAGAGCCCCATGCGGGGCTCAATCCCAGGACCCTGAGATCATGACCTGAGCCGAAGCAGAGGCATAACCCACTGAGCCACCCAGGCGCCCTGTTGCCATATTTTTCTAGTAGTCTTTTATGATCCTTTGTGTTTCTTTGGTGTTGGTTATCTTTTTCTCTCTCATTTTTTATTTTATTTATTTGAGTTCTCTCTCTTCTGGCTGAAGGCTTATGAATCTGTTTATCTTTTCAAAAAACCAGATTTTAGTTTCATTGATCTTTTCTTTTCTTTTTTTTTATTTCATTTATTTCTGTTCTGGTCTTTATTGTTTCTTTTTTTCTACTGAGTTTGGCTTCCCCCCCCCCCTTTTTCTAGTTCTGTTAGGTGTAAGTAGGTTATTTATTTGAGATTTTTGATTCTTCTGGTAAGCCTATCTTGCTCTAAATTTCCCTGTTTTTGAACCAGTGTAGTTCCTTTTTTTTTTTTTATAAAGATTTTATTAATTTATTTGACAGAGCACAAGCAGAGGGAGTGGCAGGCAGAGGGAGAGTGAGAAGCAGGCTCCTGCTGAGCAGGGAACCTGATGCAGTACTTCATCCCAGGACCCTTGGATCATGACCTGCTCAGTGACCTGAGCTGAAGTCAGACACTTAACTGGTTTAGTTTAGTTGTATGGTTTAGTTTAGTTTGGTTGTTTAGTAGTATATTGTTTAGCCCCTGTGTGTTTGTGTTTTTTGCAGTTGTTTTCTTATAATTGATTTCTAGTTCTATACTGTTGTGGTCAGAAAAGATGTTTGATATAATTTCGGTCTTCTTAAATTTATTGAGACTGCTTTGTGACCTAACATGTTATCTGTCCTGGAGAGTGTTCTGTGTACCCTTGAAAAGATGTGTATTCTGACATTTTTGGGTGTGATGTTCAGTGTAAATCTGTTAAGTCCATCTGGTTTGTTGTGTCACTCAAAGACACTGTTTCCTTATTGATTTTCTGTCTGGATGATGTATCATTGATGTAAGTGGGGATGTTAAAGTCCCCTACTATTGTGTTACTGTCAAATTTATCCTTTTATGTCTGTTAATATTTGCTTTATATATTTAGGTGCTTTTATGTTTAGTACATTGAGTTTTTACAATTGTTATATCCTCTTGTTGGATTGACACCTTTATCATTATGTAACGCCATTCTTTGTCTCTTATTACAGTGTTTGTTTTAAGGTCCCTTTTGTCTGATAGAAGTATTACTACTCCAGCTTTTTCTTTTTTTCCATTTGCATGGACTATCTTTTTCCACTTCTTCACTTTCACTCTGTATGTGTCTTTGGTTCTTAAGTGAGCCTCTTGTAGACAGCATATAGATAGGTCTTGTTTTTTATCCATTCAGTCACCCTATGTCATTTGGAGCATTTAGTCCATTTGCATTTAAAGTAATTATTGATAGGTATGTACTTATTGCCATTTAGTTAATTGTTTTCCACTTGTTTTTGTAGTTCTCTGTTCCTTTCCTTTCTCCTCTTGCTTTTTTCCCTGTGATTTGATGACCTTCTTTAGTGTTTTGCTTGGATTTCTTTTTCTTTATTTTTTGTGTATCACAGGTTTTTGGTATGTGGCTACCATGAGTTTCATAAATAACATCCTATGTTTATGGTTGCTTAAGTTCAAACATATTCTGAGAGTACTCCATTTTTACTCTCTTTCCCATGTTGTATGTATATGACATGATATTTTGCATCTTTTTATTTTGTGTATCCCTTAACTAATTTTTGTAGATATAGTTGACTTTACTACTTTTGGCTTTTTTTTTTTTAAACTACTTTTGGCTTTTAATCTGCATACTAGCTTTATAAATGATTGATTTACTACCTTTACTTATGTATTGCTTTTATCAGTGAAGTTTTTTTTCCTTTCATAATTTTCTTCTCATTATACCTTTATTTTCTGCTCAAGGAAGTCCCTTTAAAATCTCTTCCCCACTCCTAACCCCATTTAACATTTCATGTAAGGCCAGTTTAGTGGTGATGAACTCCTTTAACTTTTGTTTCTCTGTGAAACTCTTTGTCTCTTCTTCAATTCTGAATGATAACCTTTCTAGGGAGAGTGTTCTTAGATGTAGGTTTTTTCCTTTTAGCACTTTAAATACATCATGCCACTCTCTTCTGGCCTGTAAGGTTTCTGCTGAAAAATCAGCTGATAGTGTTGTAGTGTTTCCTTGTCCATAACTATATGCTCTTCTCTTGCTGCTTTTAAGATTCTCTGTTTTTAACTTTTGGTATTTTAATAATAATGTGTGTTGGTGTGGATCTCTTTGGGTCCAGCTTGTTTGGAGCTCTCTCTGCTTCCTGGACCTGGATGTCTGTTTCATTCTACAGGTTAGGCGAGTTTTCAGCTATTATTTCTCAGATAAATTTTCTGCCCCTTCTTCTCTCTGTTCTTAAGGGATCCCTCTAATGCAAATGTTAGTATGCTTGATGTTGTTCTATTGGTCCCTTAACTGTCCTGATTTTTTTAAAAAAACTTTATTTATTTAAGTAATCTCTACACCCAACATGGGGCTTGATCTTACAACCCCAAAATAAAGAGTCACACACTCTTCTGACTGAGCTAGCCAGGTGCCCTGCCTATCCTCTTTTTAAAAAAATACTTTTTTCTTTTTGCTGTTCAGTCTGGGTGCTGTCCAGTACCCTGTCTTCCAGATCTCTGATCCATTCTTCTGCTTCTTCTAATCTGTTGTTGATTCCCTCTAGAATTTTTCATTTCAGTTAGTCTTCATATCCTCTTGGCTCTTTTTTATATTTTCTATCTCTGTTGAAGTTCTCATAGAGTTCATCCACTTTTCTCTCAAGTCTGGTTCGCATCTTTATGACCATTACTTTGAACTCTTTATCAGATAGACTGCTTATCTGTATTTTGTTTAGTTCTTTTTTGGAGATTTTGTTTTATTCTTCCATTTAGAATATATTCCTGTCTTTTTGTTTTGTCTGGCTCTATTTGTTTCTGTGTATTAGGTAGGTCAGCTATGTCTCCTGGTCTTAAAAGTAGTTGCCTTACCTGGAAGACATTCTGTAGTGCAGTCCCCCTTGTCACCAGAACCTGGTGCTCCAGAGTTGTCCCCTGTGTGGGCTGCATTTGTCCTCCTATTGTGACTGGGTCCTGATTGCTGTGGGTGTGCTGCTGGTGGGTGGGGCTGTCCCTTAGCCCAGCTGTCAGCAGTAACCAGCCACAACTATTGCAGGTGCACTGGTGGGCAGGGCTGTCCCCCAGGCCTTCTGGCTGCAGTGTATTCAGTCCCAGCACAGCTGACTGAGAAGTTTGACTGTAGCTGCTCAGGGCATGTGAGAGGTTGAGCTAGCCCCCTGCAAAGCTGGCTGAGAGACCTGACTATAACTGCAGTGGGCGTGCTGGTGGGCAAAGCTGGCTCACCCCTTTCCCTGGGGCAGAAGTCACTTTGAAGGGGTGCTGGTCTGTAGGGTGTGGTGGGTGGTAGTCATTTTGGGAAGTATTACTCCTGATGGAGGTTGTCTGCTGGGTGTGGTGGGGTAAGAGCTGCTTTGGAGGGGCCCCTGCTAGGATGGGTGGGTTGGATGGGGCAGGTCCACAAGGGAAACTGCAGAACCGGCAAGTGGAGTCAGCAGGGTAGATGGAGAGTTTCAGGCCTGGCTCCTGCAAGTGTCTAGCCGGCTAGGCTGAACAAGGGCAAGAAAAATGACTCACCAGCAGTTCCATTCCCAGAGAAAGCTGTTACAGATCCCTGCCCCTCTGGCATTTATCCTAAATGTCAATAAATCTCCTTCACTATAACCTAGGCACTTTTCAAACTGCTGCTTCTGCTGGGTCTCAGACCAAGTGACGTAGTGCTGTCCCTTTAAGAGCAAAGTCTTGACTTTCTGTAGCCCTCTGGATCTCCCAGAGTTAAGATAAGGATTTTCTAGCCAGACATTATGGGGGTTTGTCTTCCTGGTGCAGGGACTTGGTCACCTCCTGAAGGAGCACCTCTGTGCCTGTGATATCCCTGCCACTTGAAGGTCACTGCACCAAGGGTTTTTTTGGTTTCTGACCAGTTGTCTGCCCCTCCTACCCTTCACATTGGGTCTTCTCTTTATGTCTTTAGCTGTGAATGATCTGTTCTGGTAGTCAGCTTGTTTTCAGAGTGAGTTGCATGACATGTAGTTGTCATCCTGGTATGTCTGTGGAAGAAGGGGAACTCATGATCCTCCTACTCCCCCATCTTCCCCTGTTCTCATGGCTACCATTTTTATTTATTTATTTATTATTTAAAAGATTTTATTTATTTGTCAGAGAGCGCAAGCAGGGGGAGCAGCAGGCAGAGCAGGCAGAGGGAGAGGCAGGCTCCCCGCTGAGCAGGGAGCCCGATGTGGGACTCCATCCCAGGACCCTGGGATCATATCCTGAGCTGAAGGCAGACACTCAACCGAGTGAGCCACCGAGGCATCCCTCATGGCTACCATTTTTAAATCACCTTTTTCTTTTTTTAACCGTATCCTTTGAAAAGCAAAAGTTTTAAATTTCGAAGTCCACTTTGTCAGTCTTTTTTCATTCATGGTATTTGTTTAAGAAAATCTTTGCCTAACCCAGTGGTATATTTTGTCCCATGTTTTTATTCTAGAAGTTTTATCATTCTGACTTTAGTATTAGGTTTATGAGCTAATTTTAGTTCTTTTCAGGTATAATGTGAAGTAAGGGTTAAGGCTCATTTTCCCATACTGGTATCCAGTCAGTTGTTCTAGCTCTATTTGTTGAAAGTACTCTCCTCTCCCTTTGAATAACCTTGACACCTTTGTGGTAGATCAGTTGACCATGTAACTATGGGTATCAGTATTTTAAATATGTATTTATTGATTTATTATTTTTTATAATGAGCATAACATATTTTTACCAAGCAAGGAATTAGTGGGTGAGTAAAGTTATACTATAGGGTGATATCTCTAGAAATCTGGCAGGTAAATGGGAATATACTAATTATAAGCCCTCAGAAGATAGGGACTGTTTCTTTCATTTATTAATTGAGCAACAATGAACAAGACATACATGGTCTCTTCCCATGTCTGCCTTTTTAGATTATGCAGTTGAGTAAGGGAGACAGACAATAAGAAGGTAAACACAGGTTCGTATAACACAGATTATGGTAAATGCTTAAAGGAGAAAAATAGGCTTAGTCAGTAGAATAAGCAGGGGATCTCAGAAGGCCTCTCAGAGGGATTATGTGTGTTCAGGTAGCTGGAGTAGCATATGTGAAGATCCTGATTGCAAAGGTGAACTTGGCATATTTGAGAAACTGAACAGAAGCCCATGTGGCTGGAGTGCAGTCCTTACAGCAGAGAGTATTGGTAAATGACTTTGGAAATGTGAACTGCAGTCTGACCATGCAGGGGCTTGCTGGCCATGATAAATAGTCTCGATTTTATTTGAGTGCATTGGGAAGGCCCTGAAGGTTTGTTCTTTTGTTTTTGCTTAAGACTATGTAGCTACTATCTAGATCAATACGTTAAATATAACTAGCAGCTCAGAAACCTCCCTTTTGGTCTTATCCAGTGTTTATAGCCCACTCTCTCCACCTCCCAGTAAGCAAGTACTATTTTGACAGATGTCTCCAGAGTTAGTCTATTTATTTATTTATTTATTTATTTATTTATTTATTTATGAGAGATCAGAAAGAGAGAACTCGCACGAGTTGGGCGAGGGGCAGAGGGAGAGAGCAAATCCTCAGGCAAACTCCCCACTTAGCAGAGAGCCTGATGCATGGCTTGATCCCAGGACGCCTAAATCACGACCTGAGCCTAAGTCAGATGCTTAGCTGACTGAGCCACCCAGGCGCCCTCCGTAGAGTTAGTCTTAACTTTATCCTGTTTTGAACCTTATATAAATGAAATCACATTGCATACTATATAAATGGAATCACTGTGTCTGGCTTCTTTCACTCAAAATGACATTGTTGTTGAGTATAGCAGTAGTTCCTTTTTCTTGCTGTATTTTGAGAGGTAGTCAAATGATTGGGTTCATTTTTGAAAGGAGACTGGCTGTTATATGGGAAAATAGCTCATAGGCAGGAGAAGAAGCATGAAGACTGAAAAAGTAGCTATGGAATAGACTAAGTGAGGAGATTGGACTAGCGTGAAGAAGAAAATATATGGAATGAAATAGGCAGTTATGAGATGTATACTTTGAAGATAAAATTCCAGGAGTTTACTGATACATTGGGGAAGAGTAGAAGTGAGGGTAAGGGATGTATCGCAGTCCCAGGTATCTGGCTTGGGCAACTGATATGGAGGTTTCTTTTTTTCTCTTAGGAAGACACATGGAAGTAGAATAAAAACTAAGTTGGTTATTGGGTATTTTAAGATACTTGTGAGATACAAGGGAAGCTGTCAGACATACATTTGGATGGCGACTATAGAACATATTGGAAAGAAGTGCAAAGTATGAATAATTTGTAGATGAGGTGGCAGCTGCCCTATAGAGTACGGTATTGAATTAGAAGATCTGAGTTTCACCGTTTTTTTCAGCTTCTGTTGGATATGTTATTAAGGGCAAATCACTTGGTCATTTTGAGTGCCCTTTCTTCACATCTATAAAATGGGAAAAATACTTCGCTTCATAGGATTAAAGTGTAATATGTGAGGAAGGCCACATTTTATAGTTATTTGGGCCTGAGAATGCTCAGAAAAGTTTATTCATGCCTATATAGTTTGAGTTGGTAGGAAAGTCAGATTATGGAAGACCTTGAGAGGTGTGGAAGGGACTTGGTATAATATGGGACTTTAGAGTTTCTTAGAAAGGGAGTAGACTTAATCAAAGTTTGGTTTAAGGACACATCTTCTAACTGTCGTGCAGGGAGGAATTAAAGATGAGAAATATCTAGAAAATCAGTTGTCATAGTTCAGGATTAAGGTGCTGAGGGCTTGGTCTGACATGGATCAAAGAACAACGCAGAGATGTCAGTGGAAGAAACTACAAGATTTGTTCAGTGCCTCATTTTGTGGCTTCACTGAGAGGAGAGAATCAGCCACCCACATGACTAAGGCTTCTAGCCTGGGAAGCTTGAGAAATAGTGGAAGCAAAGACAAATCTGGGGTAGTCTGAAAGGAAAAATGGATTAGGGAAAGGACAGTTCATTCAGTTTTGAACATCTGACTCCTACAGTGTGGTTGTCTTTGGGTAGCTGGATATTCTCTGGCAGTTAGATATTGTGGTAAAGAGGGCAAGAGATTGATTCTTTTTCGCGTTTAATCACTAATGAGTTTTGTGGTCTTGGAAAACTTAGCATCTCAAATATTAAATGTAGTCATCTAAAAAATGAAGCTAACACCTGTCCTGTCAGCCTTACAGGATTGTTTTGAGGATCAAATAAGAATGCATGTGAAAATACTGTATAATGGTAAACTCCTATATAATTTTAAGATGGTAATATTATTTCTTTTCTTAGTTCAAACTAAAATGAAATATTTGGTTCTATGGCTAGAAAAGAAAAGGGGGAAAATACCAGACTTCTTAAAAGTTTGTGTTTGGAACTAAATCAGAAACATTAGAAAGCTTAGTTCTCTTAATACATATGCCTGAAAACCTCTGTAGATTGTAATTTGGGAGACTAATCTGGAAGCTGATCTTGTATATGACAGTTATGAGAACCAAAAACACAGGTTGCGTCTTGTCAAATGTCTGTATTTAATTTGCCTTCAAGTTGGAAGTTCAAAGAACTTCTGAATTCCACCTGTACAGTTGCCCCATGTGTTTATAGAATTTTAGAACATACCATTCTTTGTCTGTGAACTATACATTTTTGCCAAGGGTCAGATTAGGGTAATGTTTCAGTTCTTCAGCTATGCATGAAGAAGCGATTCCTAACATTTATCAGTGTTACCAGTATGTTAATACTGCTTAGCATTACTGATTCTGAAGCCAAACTGCCTAGATGAAATCCCAGCTCTGTCAATTAATGACTAGCCTTGTGCACTTGAACAAGTCATTTAACCTCAGTGTGCCTCTATTTCCCAGTCTGTAATGGGAACTAAGGTTAATATCTACCTGAAGGTTGTTGGGAGGATTGAATGTACTGTATGTAAAGCACTGAGATTGGTTCCTGGTATATACTAAGAGCCATTTAAGAGTTAGTGGTAGTTACTATAGAATAGTTAGTTTTCATTTTGGCAGTGATTGGGAATACAGAACATGAACAGAAGAATCAGATCCTCTCAGAAGTTATGATTTAAAAATCATGGGGTATAGTGTCAGACACACTTAGATACAAATAGTAATTCTGTCCTTTTTGCTTTATGGTTTAAAGCAAGGCACCTAACCTCTCTGAAGCTCAGTTTCTTTTCCCTATGAACCAAGAGTCACCATACCTATCCTACAGATTTGTTATGAGGATTAAATTAGAAAATGTACAAAGTGCTTGGCCCAGAGTAGATGCTAAAAAATGAGAGTGCTGTCTAATACCCCCCTGCACCCCATTCCACTGTAGAGCGATAAGGGCAGTTTGATTTCCTGTATGCTCTTGTATTCATTTGTTTGCAATTTTAGAGCTTCTAAAATTCTTTCCATTTTAGCAGTGTAAACAGCAGCTGTTTAATTGGATCTGCCTTGAAAAGTGTATTGTCAGCTTTTCTTTGCTGTTTTGGGTTACGCGCTTTATCATTCTGGTAAATCCTACAACAATCAAGATATAGTAGACATTATTAATTGGTCATAGAATCAAACTGGACTGTAACCTCACTGTCCTTCTTCACAGTATTCCAGGCAGCTAAAATCAGTTCATCAGACTCAATACGGTAGAGAATCCTCTCGGCCTTTAGGGCTTTCTAGAAAAAATGTTCATGAGATAATCAAAATAATACCTGAACTGTCCATTAATCCTGTCTCAAGATGTGGACTTGTCACTTTATGACAACACAGAGTGGTTTTAAAACATTTCCTAATAGATGCTTATCTGTATTACAACATTGTTATGTAACGTTAACATCTTTAGGCACCTTCTAGAGGAGGTGCAATAATTATAAGAGTATAATGCAATAACTACAATGCAAAGATTGTAATGCAGTGACCCAACTAAGAGGGTGCATCAGAATCAGCTGGCATGTGATCTTAAAATATTCATACTCTAGGCCTCACCCCAGATGTGTCTAATCAGATTCATCAGTAGATAGATGTTGATTGACATGTACATTTTGTAACACTACCCCAGATGATCATATTTATGCCACTGGTTAAAAACAACTAATACTGTCAAGAGTATAGTGAATCAGGCACCCTCACTACTGGTATGGTGGTATACTGATATTGCAGAACTATTCTATAGGCTGTATCTATTAAAATTTCAAATTTGTCCAATAAGAATACATACTTGCCCAAAGATGTAGTTTCAAGAAAGTTTCCTGTAGACCAGTTCATAATTTCAAACAATTGTGAGCAGCTAAATGATTGTCAGTACACAAATGGTTAAGTACGTCATGGTATACATAGGACAGTTGTTTACTGTGTTACTATTTAATAAAGTATATATGAAAATTATACATGCTGATGTAGAAATATATCTAAGATATATTGTTAAGTTGAATAAGCAAATCACAGAATCAACCTTATTTTTAAAATTTTATGTGTAACTATATAAAGATTTGGAGGAATACTCATCAAAATATTTACAGTGGTTATCCATGACAGAAGAATGGGAATGATCAAGAGGGAGGAATAGGCCTTTTTATGTTTGTATTTAAAATATTTGCAATAAGATTTTGTTATTTTTTGTAACAACAGAGAGAACCACTGGACAAAACATGAGTGGTTTAAAGGAAGCTTGTATGGAACCTAATTTATATGTGTCAGAACACTGCTTACTTTGCAAATACCAGTTTTACCCTGCAACTTGTCGTTTCTAACTTTGGAAACAGAAAGGAATGCAAAACTATTTTGAACGTTTGCTAAGAGGATAATATTTTGTTACTAAAATTTTGGAAGTAATCGAGGGTTTCAAATAGATAAGTATTTAAGGTAAAAAGCATTTGACTTGTATCAGAATTATATTGGCTACTTGTTTTTAAAAATATTCAGTGTTTGTGTATATCTGGGTATGAAAACTGGGTACAGGATATTTTAGTGAATTCTTTTTTAATTGATAAGCCTCTAGCCTGTGAGAATATTAACACTTTTTAATCTCCTCTTTTAAAACTTTAGGCCCGATGAGAGAAAGGGAAAGTTAAGGATGCTGGAGCAGAACAATGGATTTCTCTTTCTCTTTCATGCAAGGGATCATGGGAAACACAATTCAGCAACCACCTCAACTCATTGACTCCGCCAACATCCGTCAGGAGGATGCCTTTGATAACAACAGTGACATTGTTGAAGATGGTGGCCAGACACCATATGAAGCTACCTTGCAGCAAGGCTTTCAGTACCCACCTACAACAGAAGATCTTCCTCCACTCACAAATGGCTACCCCCCATCAATCAGCATGTATGAAACTCAAACCAAATACCAGTCATATAATCAGTATCCCAATGGGTCAGCCAATGGCTTTGGTGCAGTTAGAAACTTTAGCCCCACTGACTATTACCATTCAGAAATTCCAAACACAAGACCACATGAAATTCTGGAAAAACCTTCTCCTCCACAGCCACCACCTCCTCCTTCGGTACCACAAACTGTGATTCCAAAGAAGACTGGCTCACCTGAAATTAAACTAAAAATAACCAAAACTATCCAGAATGGCAGGGAATTGTTTGAGTCTTCCCTTTGTGGAGACCTTTTAAATGAAGTACAGGCAAGTGAGCACACAAAATCAAAGCATGAAAGCAGAAAAGAAAAGAGGAAAAAAAGCAACAAGCATGACTCATCCAGATCTGAAGAGCGCAAGTCACACAAAATCCCCAAATTAGAACCAGAGGAACAAAATGTAAGTTGAAACATATTTTTGAAAAATTTTGTAATATTTCAGATTTACTGGAAGTCCAAGAGATATTTTCCCATTTTTATCCCTTCAAATTTAAATATTTCTGATAACTTCTTTCTCCTAATCCCAAGCAAGGAGCTTGAGATATTCTAATGGTGCTGAGTAAAATTTTTTGACTAAATGAATGTACATGATTAGAGTGAAGAAATATTTTTAAAACATGGGATACTAAGGCTGCTTATGTTTCTTTGTCTAATAGCTTCAGTTATTTTTATTTGTTTATAATGAACTCCTGGTTTCTAAAGATGAAGAGGAAAGGCAAGGAGAAGATGGTTAATTATATTGTGTGTTTTTTTTTTTAATTTAGGCCAACTTTTCCCAGTGTTGATGACTTAATACTCATTTCTAGTGTGTTTGCTACAAAATAAACTGAAGTGGGGCACCTGGGTGGCTCAGTGGGTTAAAGCCTCTGCCTTCAGCTCAGGTCATGATCCCAGGATCCTGGGATCGAGCCCCACATCAGGCTCTCTGCTCAGCAGGAGCCTGCTCCCTCCTCTCTCTGCCTGCCTCTCTGCCTACTTGTGATCGCTGTTTGTCAAATAAATAAATAAAATCTTTAAAAAATAAATAAACTGAAATAATAGAGGGACTGTTTTTATTAAAACCAGTTAGTATTCATATATATTTAAACTTCAGGTGGAATTTTTATGAGTCATCCTTCATAGGTATGATGCATGCTGCCGAATTTTTTTAGTATATCTGCAGTTTAGTATGAATTTCCTTATTAATAGGTATGTAACAAAGCAGGTCTAGCTTGAGTGAAGTTTTTAGTTAGTATTCTAATACATGTTGTGAATTGAAGACATTTCCCAGACATTGATGGGGAAGAAATAGGTATCTATTTTGGCAACATTAGTCTGCTTTTATATCTGGTATGCCTGAATAAGTTAATTTGTTATCTTCTGTTTAAAGAAGTGTTTACTTCATACCAACTCACCTTTTCCTTGGTAGCTGGGTTCAGGTACTTCATACATACAGCTCAAATGTAATCATTTTCTGGAGTAAAAGGCTACACTGATTCTAGACTCTCCCAAGTCTCAGTGTAATATTTCAAACATATTTCAAAATGTTTTTCTCACTTTTCTATAGTTTTATTTATTCTTTTACTTATTCATTTATCAATTATTGATTAAGTACCTATTCTGTGCTAGACTCTTTCCTAAGAATAGCAATAAATGAAAATTAAAGATGTCTACTTTCAGGTTGCTTATATTCTAGTAAGAGGAACAAGAAAATACATATATGTGTACCAATGTATGAACAAAGTTGAGTTTTGGGGAAAAATCCAGGGTTTTTTGTATTGTTTTGTTTATCTCTCTCCCCTTTGTTTCTCTCCCTCCCCTGTCACTTTTTCACCTTGTCCCCTTTCTCCCTCTCCCATCCTTCTTTCCCTTTTTCTCTCTCCCTTTCCTCCTCCCTTTTTTTCCAAAGAGAAAAAAAGAGTTCTTGTTAATTGAATTTTGATTAATTAAAATCTGTCACACATGGGGAATAGTTACAAATTTAAGCAATGAATGCTGTAACAGTTGTACTCCATTCTGATACTGGAACTTTAAAGCTAGGGCCCCCGAGGCTCTTGCTTGTTGTTAGTACCATGCTTCGGTACTGTACAGAGGACCAGTGATGTTCACAAACTAATTGGTTTTATAACCTTGTTTTTTGTTGTTGTTTTAATTAGGTTTCTTCAACTTGAACAACATTTATTTTGTTTCCCTTAAGACAGTTTCTTGTAAGTGTTCAATTTTTGATACCCTTGTGCCTCCTGGTAGTTACTAAGGGTCCAAGCCCTTACTTGGTGTTAAGCATTGTAGAGGGCTTAGAAATGAAAGAGGAGCTCAAGTGAGAGTCTGCTGATGCCACTGGACAGCTCCCCTCCCCAGATGCTTAAAGAAGCATAACGAGAACTGAGTGCTTGGAGAAAAAGTTTGAAACGATTGTCTTAAAGCTGGATTTGCTTTTATATATAATTTTGTTCCTTCAAAGCCCACTCATAGGTTCTTTTTTGAACAAACAATCTCGTTTAAGGTAATAGTTTGTGATTTCTCACTACTTCTTTCTTTCCTTTTTCTTGGTGTTTGATCTTACAAGTATTTCCAATTCTGAGCTGTTTGGCCTTCTAGAGAGTGGCTATTATTTGGAACAACCTAAGTATATCTCTCAACAATAAAATGTGTCCAGACATCTCGGCAGCAAGAGATCTGAGATCACTACTGAAATTGTATATTTTGTAATGCTCGTTTAGCTGTTTTTCCTCCTATCAAATTAGAAACATGTGGAAGTGTTTCTGCATGTCTTCCTCCTTGGCAGGTGTCATGCCTCTGGCATGTGAGTGTAGGCCCTATTCAGACATTGGTCTTCCACCAGCACCTCAGTGGGCTTATCCACTAAGACTAGTCTCATTAACTCTTAGCTTGCCATTTTCACTTATAAAAAGCCGAATAGTGGCTTCTGTTCCATCAGCACTAAGTTAGAGCTTATGTTTGTTTCAGAGTATTAGGTCTTAAAATTCTTAGAAACTTTTCACATGCAAAATGTTCTTTTTGTACAGATAAACGTTTTAGTGTTTAAGATTATGCACTTAAGCTATGGAGAGTGCTGTGAATTGTGTAAGACTGATGATTCATAGACCTGTACCCCTGAAACAAATAATACATTATATGTTAATTAAAAGAAAGGTTATGCACTTAAAGTTATTCAGAAAGTAGAAGAAAAATGCATGAATAATTACTGCCTTTGAATTTTTTTTCCACCTTAAATGTTGATTTAAGATTTTTTTAAATGTACGATTTTGCTTAATGTTTTGAAAATTCTTAGGGATTTGGAATTCTGCCAGGTTTGATGCATGTTATTCATCCTAATAAATCTCTTGCTTTTTTTTTTTTTTTTTAAGATTTTATTTATTTGACAGAGAGAGAGAGAGATCACAAGCAGGCAGAGAGACAGGCAGAGTGAGAGGAGGAAGCAGGCTCCTTGCTGAGCCGGGAGTGTGATGCAGGGCTCGATTCCAGGACCCTGGGATCATGACCTGAGCCGAAGGCAGAGGCTTAACCCACTGAGGCACCCAGGCGCCCCAGATCTCTTGCGTTTTAATAAAAGCACTAGGGCAAATTTTTTAAAAGGAATATTTTGGATAATGTTATTTTATTTTAGTTGTTGTCTTAAAGTATTTTTTCCTGTTTAAGAAACTTCTTGTTATTCTTTCCTGGAATATAGGTGTTTCTGTATGGAATCAGCTAAAAATGTAAAAAAAGAGGTATATACCCATAAAATCAAATATTTAAAACTGAGGAGAGCTAACTCGTTGTCATCTTTTTCTCTGACGCTCTCTTGCTAAAGCAACACTATTAGTACCAGAAAAGGTATCTTTTGTCCTTATTTGATTTTAATCTCTTTTAAGCTTATCTATCCTTCTAGCAACTAAAGAAAAATGGATGTTATACCCAGAAGTATTTTATCTGTTGGCATTTTCTGACTCATTTTTCTTGACTCCTCAGTATTTGACTTCCATTGACCATGTTGTCTTAAAAACTTCACCCCTTAACTGGTGTTTATGATACTTTGTTATCTGTTGGTTTATCTCCTTACTTTTCTCCTTTCTTTTAAGCTCAAGTCAGTGTCCACTGGATATTTTTCCCACCCCAGCCCCAACCCTGTTTAGCTTCTGAGATCAGGTGAAATCAGGCACATTCAGGGTGGTATGGCTATAGACTAAATGCCTCCTAGATATTTCTGTTTTGTTCATGCATTAGCACATTTTACAAGGTATATTTCCTTTCTATCACTGCATCATCCTTATTTGACTTGTTTTTCTTTCTTTTATTTATATAGTCTTGAAAGCTTAGAATAAATCTTGGGCTTATTTCTCTCCCTTGCCATTGTTTTCCTTTTAAGATGAATCTGTAAACAATTTTAACAGTGTTTTAAGCTAGCCTGAAGCAAAAGCTAGCATTCTGGGACAAACCATTAAAATAATAATAATACATTAAAAAAAAGATAAGACATTTGTTTTTTGGGGTTTTTTTTTACATCTTTTTTTTTTTTTAAGATTTTATTTATTTATTTGACAGAGAGAAATCACAAATAGGCAGAGAGACAGGCAGAGAGAGAGGGAGAAGCAGGCTCTCCGCTGAGCAGAGAGCCCGATGCAGGGCTGGATCCCAGGACCCTGAGATCATGACCTGAGCCAAAGGCAGAGGCCTAACCCACTGAGCCACCCACATGCCCAATTTACATCATTTTTTTTAATCTTGAGGAATATTATATTCTAAAAACAACATATTAATAAAATCATAGGTCTATTTCAAGATTTCTTACTATCTTCTGTAACATTCCACTTGGAAGGTAGAAAACCACTAAGTTTTTCTCCAAGGAAGGGTGCAAATGGAATGCAGTATTATGCAAACCAGGAGGAAAAGGAAACAATTTATAACCCCCCTCCAAAAAAAAAAAAAAAAGATAAGACATTTGAATAATAAAAAGTTTTGAAGGAAATCCTGTCTTTAATCCAGAAAGGGAAAAATGTTAATGGACTTTAGACCAGTTCTTAAAATAATAGTAGGATTCTGTTGTTCGGCAAAGATGAGTCACTCCTTATCTATCTGCCCTCAAAGGGAGTTAGGGAGATCCCTTACACCCAGACATCATGAAGATTGAATGTGCAGAGGAGGATGACTCGCTTTCTTAGCGGCATATGTACTTCCTCAAGTGGCCTTGCCTTCTTGTGGTAGCTTGAGAATGAGAAGTGGAGGTGAAGGCTTAAACTACTTCTGTAGATTGAAGTGAAGCTACCCAAAGGGCCTATGCAAATGGGGACGGTATTTCCAGACTGCTTTATTCTTATACCAGCATTTTGGAAAACAGTTTTCATTTGAACATAGATTTTTCTTTCCTTGCTCAACGAGTGTGTCCTATTAGATTACATAGTCATGATACCACCACAGACACATCTGACAGTGAATTTTGTGCCCATCAGCAACTTTTCACTACTTTTTTTCCCCAAATACTCTCCATGTAATAGCTAACATGATTTTTAAAAAACATAAATTGGTGTATGTTACTTCTCTACCTAATCCTCTTTGGTGGCTTTTTATTGCCCTTAATATAAAACGCTTGACTATACTTACTTGTAATATAGCTTGCCTCCCCTCTCTCATCTTATAACCTCTCTCTTTGGGTAATTAAGTCAGTTGTAAAGGCCTTCCTGAAATTTCTACTTTTTAAGCCCCAGAAACTTCACACATGCCATGCCTTCTTTCTGGAATGTTCTTCTGCCCACTTTTTAGTAGATTAACTACTCTTCCTCTGATTCTCAGATTACAGTGGACTTTGTCAGAGAGGCCTCTCCTGACCTTCATATTTAAAGATACACACTCTGGGGCGCCTGGGTGGTTAGTGGTTAAGCATCTACTTTTGGCTTGGGTCAGGATCCCAGGGTCCTGGGATTGAGCCCCACATTGGACTCCCTGCTTGGTGGGAAGCCTGCTTCTCCCTGTCCCACTCCCCCTGCTTGTGTTCCCTTTCTCACTGTGTCTCTCTCTGTCAAATAAACAAGTGAAATCTCAAAAAAAAGGAAAAAATAATAAAGATACACACTCCCACATTATTTCTCTTTGTGTATTTACATTGTATAAGTGTATGTTTTTAATTGTTTACTGTCTGTCTGTCCTACCCAACTGTAAGCTTTCTGAGGTGAGTGATCAAATCTATTTGTTTCATCATTGCATACCCACCTACTAGAACAGTGCCTGGAAAGTCATAGGCACTGCTGAATAAGTGATTGATAATTGGTGTTTAGGATGTTAGTCTGGCTTCTCATTTCCTAATAGTTAAAACCTTTCTACAATTTTTATTTAATAAAACTTGGTTTTTATTGTTTTTATAACAGTGTCTTCAATTAATGAAAATTTTAAGTAGCTCCTAGAATAACCCATATTTTAAAATTGGAATTAAGACTTAATTTGATGGGTATATCTCTCTTTATGCCATCTAAATTAAGTTCTGTTCTTTGACAAGTGAGAAGTCTTAAAAAAATCTTTTTTAAATTACAAAAGTAATCTGCTTTTTACAGGAAATACATGTAACACAAAAACATAGATCTTCCTTCACCATTTCCCTAACCTCGTTCCCCAAAGATAACTACTTTTATCATTCTGGTATAAAATGTATCAAATACCTCTTAAGGCATGTATGGCTATTTTAAAATAAAAAGTTGGAAGATGTTGATAGACATGTAGATTATTGGTATGAAATAATGCTATACTTAACCATCTTCTGCTTAGATGTTCTCCTTTTGTTTTCTGTAGTTCCTTAAAATATAATTGCCCAATTGAAGAATGATATATTTTGAATTTTTTTTTAAATTATTTAATTTTTTATTTGACAGAGAGAGAAATCACAAGTAGGCAGAGAGGCAGGCAGATAGGAAGGGAGAAGCAGGCTCCCTGCCGAGCAGAGAGCCCGAAGTGGGGCTCGATCCCAGGACCCCGGGATCATGACCTGAGCCGAAGGCAGAGGCTTAACCCACTGAGCCACCCAGGTGCCCCGATATATTTTGAATTTTGATAGATACTTCCAAGTACCCTTCCCAAAGGGGTGTAGAAATTAATTTTTAAGTAATATATGTGTGGGTTTTATGATTGGAAAAGTAATGTTTATCATAGACAATTTGACAAATACAGAAAGGCACACCAAAACAATCACTTTTCCATCACCTGGTAGTATTCTAATTTTTTTTTCTGTGCACATTAAAAAAAAATTATTTTGGGGTGCCTGGATGGCTCAGTGGGTTAAACATCTGCCTTCAACTCAGGTCATGATCCCAGGGTCCTGGGATTGAGCCCCACATTGGGCTCCCTGCTCAGCGGGGAGCCTCTTTCTCCTCTCTGTCAAATAAATAAATAAAATTTAAAAAATAAATTAAAAAATTATTTTTCCAGATTGGAATCATATTATAACTGCTTTGCAGTTTTTTCTTTTCAAATAACATTACATTGTTATTTTCCTATGTCATTTTATTTATTTATTTTTTCAAAAGATCTTATTTTGAAGTTATCTCTGCACCCAATGTGGCACTTGAACTCACAAACCTAAGATCAAGAGCTGCACGCTCTACCAGCTAAGCCAGGCATCCCTCCAAAGTCATTTTAAAATGTATGTTATTTCACTATCTTGTTATATATAACTTATTAGGCTAATTTAAATTACTGGACATCTAGATTGTTTTTTAGTATTTGCTCTTATAAATAGGACTAGTGTGTGTATCTTTTTATGTGTTTATACCTCTCAATGCTTTTCAGTATACATATACATTTAGAAGTGGATTTGCTGGATCAGAGTCTGTAAATTTAAAGCTTTTCATACATGGCATGTTGCTCTCCTGAAAATTCCAAGTTACATCTTACTAGCAGTCTGAGAGTGCTCATTTTTCTGCACCCTGTTAGGTTAAAAAACAACAGCAACAACAATCAACACATAAGTTTTAAAAGTAATAAGAAATGAGAGATATAGCTATGGTGTGGAATGGAACATGAATTTAAGATATAGCATCATGTACTGCAGCAGTTGTGTTATTACCTACGTTATTCAATTAATAAATGTCCTTTATTCTCTTTCCTATTTAGTTTTGATTCTTTTTGTGTATGTTACTGTTCTTTGGTTGGCTGCCATTTTGTTCTTTTTATCTATACGTTTTCACCTAGAGACCAAATGAGAGGGTTGACACTGTGTCCGAAAAACCAAGAGAAGAGCCAGTACTAAAAGAGGAAGCCCCGGTGAGTTGCCATATTGAATACTGTCTAACCAGGGATGGGGTAAGGAGGTAAAGCAGGGGGATTATATTATAACACATTCCATACGTATTATTACAGTTCCATACTTCTGGATTTCAGAAACTATACTGAAATAAATCTTGGAGCTGGTTTAAGAGGTAGATACTTTCAGTGAATTATTTTTCTTTTCAAAACTATGACCACTTTTTCTTATTGAAATATAATCGACATATATCATTATATTAGTTTCGGGTGTACAACATATTGATTTGATATGTATATGCATTGCAAAATGATTGCCGAAATAAGTGGAGTTACTGTCTGTCACCATACAAAATTACAAAAATGTTTTTATGACCATTTTTAATGGATTATGTGAATTCTCAAGATGCCTTATCAGTAATAAGACATCAGAAATATCAGTCCTATTTTCAGTATTTGGAGTGGGGCTTATTATTTTCCTTCTCTTCCTTTTTGCTAGTTATGGTTAAGTATTAGGGAAAGTATAATTGAAGATAAATTTTACATGTGAGCATGTTTAATGTACTTTGTTCATAGTTTCTTTCTTTTCTTTTTTTAAAATATTCTCTGCTCATGAAGTTTTATGACCTTTTCCTATAGGTTCAGCCAATATTATCTTCTGTTCCAACAACAGAAGCGTCGGCTGGTGTTAAGTTCCAGGTTGGCGATCTTGTTTGGTCTAAGGTGGGAACCTATCCTTGGTGGCCTTGCATGGTTTCAAGTGATCCCCAGCTCGAGGTTCATACCAAAATTAACACAAGAGGTAAGTAAAGGCACAAATAGATATTAAAGGTTAGGGGAAAAAATTGAATCTTAAATGTTGTATATGACTGTAAGGATATGCACATGAGGGACACCCTGGTAGCTCAGCTGGTTATGTGTGTAACTCTTCATTTCAGCTCAGGGTCTCATGGGTCATGGGATTGAGGCTGCCTTAGGTGCGTGTTTAGTGGGGAGTCTGCTTGAGGGTTTGCTCCCTTTGCCCTTCCCCCTACTCATGCTCACTCTCTCCCACTCTCTAAGGTAAATAAATAAATCTTTAAAAAAAAGAATACACATATAATCTGACACCAGAATATCAGTTTTTAAATAACCAGTGATCTAGTCATGGTCATCTTAATGGGCAGAAAATCTCTACAACTGATATGGTCCTTGTTTTCCTTTATAACACCCTACATTTGTGGGGTGCCTGGGTGGCTCAGTGAGTTAAAGCCTCTGCCTTTGGCTCAGGTCATGATCTCAAGATCCTGGGATCGAGCCCCACATCAGGCTCTCTGCTCAGCAGGGAGCCTTCTTCCTCCTCTCTCTCTCTGCCTGCCTCTCTGCCTACTTGTGATCTCAGTCTGTCAAATAAATAAATAAAATCTTAAAAAAAATAACACCCTACATTTGTTTTATAATTTCTTCTATACTTCTTTAAAAACCTTTATCTGACTGACATCTCATGTGAATTCCAAAAGAGAGAAAGCAGTTGGGTAAATAATAAGATGTCTTATAGAGCTTAGTAGGCTTTTGGGCCATGCTTTTGTTGTACATCTTATTTCATCATTGACTCCTTTGAGTAGTAATTTTTTACCCACACAAGTGCTTTTCATCCTGATAAGATTTTCAAGATGCTTTTTCCCTCCACTCCATTTTTGAATCTGCAAATTTGCTGAGACATCTTTATACATTTAATACGACGTAGACATACAGCTTGAATCTATAGAATCCTACCTTAGGAATATTAATAAATGTTGAGGAAGGATGTTTTCTAACTGTTGTCTATTTTTTTCCATGGGTTTGTCTAAAACGTGTATTAGATTTCTGATATTCTAGCATTTGGAAAGGACTTGCTTAGTTAGTCAGGGGAAGGTTTGAGCTTGGAATTTATTTCTGGATATTTGCTTTGTGAACTCACTTGTTACGTGTTGAATTTCTTCTTGTTTGTGACAACTTTGTGCCTATTTCTTTTTTCTTTTACTTTAAACTTTCTGTCTTACTCCCTGTTCACTGTTATGAAGAGAAAAAATGTCTACTTAAGTCTTGCAAGTCAGATTTGTGACAGAATCAGCCATATCTGTAACTTCTGTGCTTCATAGCCAGTAATATGCCCTGGTATAGAAAGCAGTTACCTGTCATTATAACCTGCTGATTCAAGATTGGGTAACTGGAAACATCAGTGGGGCAGAAGTGAAAACAACAACAACAAAAACCCAGCATTGTTGAATGTCGACTTTCGTGCAAGGCACTGTGTTAAGCAATTCTCTTATATATTTTATGCAGTCCACATAGCAGCAACACTACAAAGTAGGTAGTATATAATTATCTTTATGTTTTGAATAAGTGAATAGTTTCAGAGAGACCTTATTCTATAACCCCCACTCTTAAACATACTATATATTAAAAAGAAAACAATGAATTCACCTAGTTATAATTTACCAAGGTTGGGGAAGGCAGTCCTAGTTGTGTCATTTATTACTTATTATTAAGGTTGTTGGATTCAGTAATCTCTGAAGTATCTTGCAGGTTTAATCTATGTTTCTATGAGTGGGAGAAGAAAGGGATAGGGATTTTCCAAAGGACCAAGCCTTATTTAATTTTAATTCCAGGTAACATACAGTGTTCTATCAGTTTCAGCTGTATAATATAGTAATTCAGCACTTCCATACATCACCCTGTGCTCATCACAAGTGCACTCCTTAATCCGCATCACCTATTTAACCCATCCCCCCACCTACCTCCCCTTTGGTAACCATCAGTCTGTTTTCTATAATTAAGAGTTTGTCTCTCTCTCTTATTTCTTCCCTTTGCTTGTTTTGTTTGTTAAATTCCATATATGAGTGAAATCATATGATATCTAACTGACTTAGCATTATACTCTCTAGCTCCGTCCGTGTTGTTGCAAATGGCAAGATTTCATTCTTTTTATGGCTGAGTAATATTCCCTGTGTGTGTGTGTGTGTGTGTGTGTGTGTGTGTGTCACATCTTCTTTATTTACTAGTTTGATAGGACACTTGGGCTGCTTCCATATCTTGGCTGTTGTAAACAATGCTGCTATAAACATAAGGGTACATGTATCCTTTTGCATTAGCATTTTTGTATTCTTTGGGTAAATATCCAGTAGTGCAATTGCTGGATCGTAAGGTAGTTCTGTTTTTAACTTTTTGAGGATACTCCATACTGTTTTCCATAGTGGCTGCACCCGTTTGCATGCCCACCAGCAGTGTAATCCCACATCCTTGTCAACACCTATTGTTTCCTATATTGTTAATTTTAGACATTCTGATAGGTGTGAGATGGTATCATTGTAGTTTCGATTTGCATTTTCCTGGTGATCAGTGATGATGAGCATCTTTTCATGTGTCTGTTAGGGCAAAGCCTTCTTAAATAAAATAATCTGTGTACCTATCTGGGTCTCTACAGCAATCTGAGGTATTCTATCATGTGAGAGTTGTGGCTCTTCAATTCTCTCTCCTTAGAAAAGCGTGATTTTGAGATTATATAATTTCACATTTAATTACTATATGAAAACCCAATTACAGCTTTTTTGGGTGGTACAAGTGAGAGCACAATTTGTGCTGCATCTGTATTTCAAAGGAAGTATTTAAATTTAGGAATTAATCTAATCTAATCAAGTCATGATCTCAGGGTTGTGAGATTGAGCCCTGTGTCAGGCTCTGTGCTGGGGATGCAGTCTGGTTAAGATTCTCTCTCTGCTCCGTGCTCACACTTGCTCTCTCTTCCTCTAAAAAAGAAGTATTTGAGAGTAATTATTTTTCTTTATGTATATTGTAATTAATAGATAGGATAGTAAAGATTTTTACTGAAAGTTTAAAATATCATTATACCTAATGAAATTTTTATTTTTTATTTATTTTATTTAAGCTCAATTAATTAACATAGTGTATTATTAGTTTCAGAGGTTGAGTTCAGTGATTCGTCAGTTGCATATAACAGAGGTTGAGTTCAGTGATTCATCAGTTGCATATAACACCCAGTGCTCATTATACCCCTTGCCCTCCTTAATGTCCATCACCCAGTTACCCCATCTCCCTCCTCCGTCCCCTCTAGCAGCCCTCAGTCTGTTTCTTATGGTTTTCTTACAGTTTGGCTCCCTCTCTGATTTCATCTTGTTTTATTTTTCCCTCCCTTCCCTTATGCTCCTCTGTTTTGTTTCTTAGATTCCACATATGTGTTAGATCATACAATTGTCTTTCTCTGATTCACTTACTTTGCTTTGCTTAATACTCTCTAGTTCCATCCACATCATTACAAATGGCAAGATTTCATTTTTTGATGACTATTATTCCACTGTGTGTGTATGTATAAGTGTGTGTGCATGTGTATGCCACATCTTCTTTACCTATTGTAACTTCTTTTTTTTTTTTTTTTTAAAGATTCTATTTATTTATTTGACAGAGAGCAATCACAAGTAGGCAGAGAGGCACTCAGAGAGAGAGGGGGGAAGCAGGCTCTCTACCGAGCAGAGAGCCCGGCGCGGGACTTGATCCCAGGACCCTGGGATGACGACCCAAGCCGAAGGCAGAGGCTTAATCCACTGAGCCATTCAGGTGCCCCCTATTATAACTTCTAATCCTAACTTTTTTTTTTTTAAAGTTTGAAACTAGATGGTTTTACCTTCATATTATTTTTCTTAAATAAAAACATTTCTGGGGCACCTGGGTGGCTCAGTCATTTGAGCATCTGACTGGAGATTTCAGCTCAGGTCGTAATCCTCAGGGTCATGGGATTGAGCCCCCTGGAGGGCTCCACACTCAGCTAGGCATCTGCTTGAGATTTTTTACCTCTTTCCCTCCCCCCACTTAGGTACGCACATGTACGGGCTCTCTCTCCTGCTCTCTTTCTAAAATAAATAAATAAATTTTTATATGTGCTGCCGAAGCGAGCACTAAATAAATAAATTTTTAAAGAAAATATTTCCTCTACATTTTTCTTTTGGAATTCAGCCTATTATTCAAAGACAGATTTGCTTACTTCTCATTTTTTCAGGTCTTTAGGTTTTTATTTCATTCATAGTTCTTTGGCCAGCAGGAAATAAAGTGATGATAACAAAGAGGCAGATTGTTTGATTTGTTTCATCTGTACTAATGATGTAATAGAGGAAGAAGTTGAAAATAAAGATTAAAATGAGATTGCATCATCTGTGTTTTGTTTTTAACTATAATTTAAACTCTGATTCTGAATAACTAACTGACTTTTGAAAACAGATTATGCCCTATGTTCTTTTAACCTTGTTACCTGTACCCACTACCCTATCTTCCAAACTCACCTATTAGTTTAGGTTATATATATATAGCATATGTATGCTATATATAGAGAGAGAAAAAGGTTTTATTTATTTATTTGACAGAAAGAGACACAGCGAGAGAGGAAACACAAGCAGGGGAAGTGGGAGAGGGAGAAGCAGGCTTCCCACCGAGCAGGGAGCCCAATGTGGGGATCGATCCCTGGACCCTGGGATCATGACCTGAGCCGAAGGCAGACACTTCAAGACTGAGCCACCCAGGCGCCCCTTCTTTTTCTTGTCTCTAAAAACCCTTGGACTTTTTTTTTTTTTTTTTAAGATTTTATTTATTTATTTGTCAGAGAGAGAGAGAGAGAGAGCAAGCGAGCACAGGCAGACAGAGTGGCAGGCAGAGGGAGAAGCAGGCTCCCTGCCGAGCAAGGAGCCCGATGCGGGACTCGATCCCAGGACGCCGGGATCACGACCTGAGCCGAAGGCAGACGCCCAACCAACTGAGCCACCCAGGCGCCCCATAAACCCTTGGACTTTTGATAAACCTTCCTTGATTAATTATAGTCAAATTTGTGCTTAGCTCTTCCTTCTCAGATTATATGGAAATTGAATTGTGAGTGTATTTCTCTCTTATAGGCTATTTAACATAAGAAATTTTAATCTGGTTTCAAAATACTTCCTTAGGTAATCTCCCATTAATGTCTAAGAAAATTAAAATTTTTTCAAATGCAAGATACAGTCAATTTCAGATAACTGAGTTCAACTTAAGCTTATACCTGTATTTTTCTAGTCAAGATCTGCTTATTGTTTTTCTCTGCCTACCTGAATTGGATTCACTAAGACCAGTTATACAGTACTCTATTAACCTGAGACATTTTCTGTAGAGTTGTGTTTTTCAAACTTTGTATGGAAAAAAACAATTTTTGTTCGTTTCTTAAAAATTTCCATTCCACCATGGACCAATACTTATGTAAAATACATTAAAAATAAATATTACAAAAAGGAAAAGCTCCCCCCTGCAAAAAATATATAGTATAAGATGCCTGGTCATGTGCCTAAATGTCATGACAATGTCAAATTATCATAGTTTCTAAATGCTTACTCTTCTGTGCTTATTTTGTCACAGACTGGCTTGTTCTGGGAACCACACTTGGAGAGTAGCACTGTTCTAGAACAGCAGTTCTCAGATTTTTTGGTCCCATAACCCCTTACACTCTTACAGTTTGATGACTCTAAAAACCTTTTGTTTACATGGGTTGTATCTATTACTATTTACTTTAATTTGGAAATTAAAACTAAGAAAATTTAAAAATAAATTAGTAAATTAAAAATTTACTAATTCATTTAAAAATAATTATTATAAACCATAAAAGACTCAATCTCAAGAAACAGACTGAGGGTTGCGGGGGGGAAGGGGGACGGGAGAGGGTGGTGGGGAAATGGACATTGGGGAGGGTATGGGCTATGATGAGTGCTGTGAAATATATAAACCTGGCGATTCACAGACCTGTACCCCTGGGGATAAAAATACATTATATGTTTATTAAAACAAAAAAATTAAAAAAAAAAATAAAAAAAAAAAGAAAAAGGATACTGTATTTTAATAGACTTTTTAGGTAATGTATATATATTTCTTTGATACTACACCAAAACTCAACAAGTGGTGGGTTAGTTAGAATACGGAATCTGAAATCATATCCATAAACTTTTTGTACTTTGTTACATTGGACTCCATTGGTTCTGTCTTGCACTTTGAACGAATCTTTTACCTTTCATGATTTTATAACATTACATATTGGCCATTTAAAAAATAGTGGTTTGGGGTACCTGGGTGGCTCAGTTGGTTAATTGTCTGACTTTCACTCAGGTCATAATCTTAGGGTCCTGGGATTGACCCCTGCCTTCCCATGGGCCTCCGCACTAAGCACAAAGTATGCTTGTCTCCCCTCCCCCTGTACTCCCTCCCCCCAATGCAGTCCCACTCCCTTTTCTCTTTCCCTCTCTCTAATAAATAAATAAATAAAATCTTTAAAAAATTTTTTAAAAATAAAAAATATTGGCTTTAATAAGTCAGACGTATCTTCCAAATGTTGAACATTCTTCTATAGATCTTTTTTCTTTAGATTGAGAGTGTGCATAGGAGCCAGGGGGAGGAGCAGAGGAAGAGATAATCTTAAGCAAGGCTCTGTCTGATCTTACCATCCTGAGATCATGACATGACCTTAGCTGAAATCAAGAGTTGGGCACTTAATCAACTGGCCACCCAGGGGTGCCCCGCCCCCCATATATATATTTTTTAATATGTGTATATATATACATATATATATATTTTTTTTAGGTTTTACTTATTTATTTGACAGACAGAGACACAGTGAGAGAGGGAATATAAGCAGGGGGAGTGGGAGAGAGAGAAGCAGGCTTCCTGCCAAGCAGTGAGCCTGATGCCGGGCTCGATCCCAGAACCCTAGGATCATGACCTGAACCAAAGGCAGATGCTTGACGACTGAGCCACCCAGGCGCCCCTTCTATAGATATTTTTTAAATCACATTAGTTTATAAGACCAGTTATTTCATCAGAAAATTCTTTGATTATTGGGAAGTTGGAAGACTCAGGTTTTCCAAAATTCTAATTTTTGCTTGAAAGATCAAATTTTGTCATTGGCAACAAATACTGTCAGTGATTTCATTGAACTAGCAAACTTGCTTTGTTCGTTTTAAAGGAAATACCTGCCAAATGCTCAAGTTCAAGTAACCATAGTTTTTCTGTCAGTCGTTCTTTCCAGTAAAAATGATGAAAAAGTGATCAGTGATCTTGCAGCTCAATCAGTCATACAAGTACTTTTCCTCAAGATAACTGTCATCCTTCAGTAAACAAAAGTGCTTTATGCATACCTCCCATTTCATCATGCAGAATATTAAAAAGATAGTGTCCAGTGGTTGAAATTTAGTGAAATTAATCATTTTACCACCTCATCAAAGACATTAAATAAAAGTGGCTTTTTGTTTTAACTGCCAGTGTATGGTTGTATAAGATCCCTGATCATGTGCCTAAATGTCATGATAATGTCAAATTATCATAGTTTCTAAATGCTTACTCCTCTGTGTAACTAGAATGTGATACTAGTATAGTTTGGTGTCGCTCACTGTCTTTATTTGTGCTAACATCCCAGCAGTCTTACTCACCATTGTTCTTGCAGTATTAAGTGCAAATGCCACCACACTGAAAAGACAGTAGCATCTTGGTATTATTATGAAGACAGTTTTGACCTCACAGGATCCCTGAAAGAGTCAGTGGCCTCTTCTCCACCCTTGAATCTGTATAGCCCACTTTTATATAGCCAGAAAAGCAATTTGGCTAGCACTTTTAAAGTCCAAGAAAATATGTTATAAATAGTTTTTAAAGATTGTATTTGAGAGAGAGAGAGAGAGTGCAGACACGAGCACCCACGAGCTAGGGAGCAGGGGTGAGGGGTGGGCGGGCAGAGAGAGAGAAGCAGACTCCCTGCTGAACAAGGAGTGCAACATGGGGCTTGATCCCAGGACTCTGGGATCATGACCTGAGGCCAAAGGTAGACAGTTAACTGATTAAGCCACCCAGGCACCCCTGTTACACACTTTTTGAAGAAAAAATTATTTATTCCCAGATTTGTTTGTAAAAAGGTTTGAGACAAGGAAAAATAAGTTGTGTATACCAAGGTAACAAATCTGATAATTAGCAGAATTTCTGATTTTCTTTCTCTTAAAACTTGCTGGACAAATTTTAATCATTTGGGAGTGATTTTTTTTTACAGTAACTACTAGTAGTGTAATTGGCAGGTGTTGGATTATATCTTTGGACAATCCAAAGCATACGAGTTTTAATAGGAGTGATGCCGGGGAAGCTGGCATAGGTTCATCTTTTTGGCAGAGTATATGTGGATGCTTATGTTCTGAAATGGTTAATAAGAATTTTTGCTTGCAGGTGCCCGGGAATATCACGTCCAGTTTTTTAGCAACCAGCCGGAGAGGGCATGGGTTCATGAAAAGCGAGTACGAGAGTACAAAGGTCATAAACAGTATGAAGAATTATTGGCTGAAGCAACCAAACAAGCCAGCAATCACTCTGAGAAACAAAAGGTATCTGACAACATATGGTTTTTAGAGGACTTAATTTAGTAGAAGTCTTGAATTTAGAGAGTTGTTAGAATGGTGTTATTTTAACCTAAGTTCAGCTGTATTTGTTTATTTATTTATTTATTTAAAAGATTTTATTTATTTATTTGACACAGAGAGATCACAAGTAGGTAGAGAGGCAGACAGAGAGAGGGGAAAGCAGGCTCTCTCCTGAGCAGAGAGCCCGATGCAGGGCTCGATCCCAGGACCCTGGGGATCATGACCTGAGCTGAAGGCAGAGGCTTTAACCCACTGAGCCACCCAGACGCCCCCCTAAGTTCAGTTTTAATAATGTATGCCAGTAGGTTTTGTATTTCATATAAACAACTTAAAATACTATTAAAAACTTGAACTCTGCTTAATACATTATTGGATTCTATTTTTGAATTGAATTAGTGTACATAAGACTAGTAGCTGCTAGTGAAACGCGGATTTTGCTAGGGAGTTCTATTCTTTCTCCTATTTCATTATCTTTATATGATTCCCTTTATTCTTATCTAGTAAAATTTGTTTTGTGAAAGTGAAGTTTCTAAAACATTTAGTGAGCATCTACTATTAGACAGGCACTGTTTTAAGCATTTTGTGTATATTAATTCATTTAATCTTTAAACTTAAGTGGGATAGATACCATTATTCCTATTTCTGCAGATGAAGAAATTAGGCACAGACAGCTTAAGTAACTTGTTTAACCAAGGACACACTTAGTGATAGAACCAAGAAATATGTTTGTGGTGGTGGATATTTTAGAATTATAACAGCAACTCCTGATTATCTATCTGGTTGACATTTTTAAACTTAACTCATTTTAGGGTGGGTCTCTTGTGATTCAGAAATTTGTCATATTTTTACTCTTTAAAAGCTAAATTTGATCACACAGGATTTTGATTAATTTTATCAGACAATATTTTACAGATTTATAAATCAGCATTTCACATATAACATCCCTTCTCATAGTTTCATTAGCTAATTTTGGGCTACCTCAGTCTAACGCCCTAGATAATTCCTGATGGCTTTGGTCATCTCGCATACTTTCATTCAAAGTTTTCTTATCTGTCTTGGCAACTCAAAGTCTTCTGAGCAACAGGGAAGGAGACCTATGGAAACTGGTTCGGGTTTATTTTTTTCTCTCATACATTCTTTCTTTCCAATGTCTTATCAACTTTCATTTGTTCCTCTGGGCTCTCTTCTTTCTCTGCGTTCTGCCCCTGTTGGCATTATGGTACAAACTACCAGCATAGCTTCAAATACTGGCTGTGCCATTTACTTTGTTGTGATCTCTGTAGCACCCCGGAGCCTTAGGATGTCATTTTTAATGTTAGTGTTTCATTGACCACTGAAAGTAATCGTTCTGCAATCTCTCTTCCCTTTCCCTCATTGCTAGCTTTTTATGAATGTAATGTGAGAAGGGACGGCTCCCTCTTTGAGGAACTTGTCCAGAAGAGTGGTCAACAAAAAAGGAAATATGAAAGAGAGTAGACCTGCGTGTCATCTGATAGTAATACTGACTTATCAAAGTTAGGGAGTTAGAACATTTCATGTATTTGACTGAAGAACCCGAATATATTGATTTATGTTACCTGGAAAGATGTCAGGATCACGTGGGAAATACATACTGGTATAAATGTACCAATTAGATTGAAATGTATCTAATAATATCTGTCTTTTATCTGCCTGGGTCTTTGTTTAGATTCGGAAACCCCGACCTCAGAGAGAACGTGCTCAGTGGGACATTGGTATTGCCCATGCAGAGAAGGCACTAAAAATGACTCGAGAGGAAAGAATAGAACAGTATACTTTTATCTATATTGATAAACAGCCTGAGGAGGCTTTGTCCCAAGCAAAGAAGAATGTTGCCTCCAAAGCTGAAGTTAAGAAAACCCGAAGACCAAGGTCAGTGCTGAATACTCAGCCGGAACAGACCAATGCGGGTGAAGTGGCCTCCTCACTCTCAAGTACTGAAATTCGGAGACAGAGCCAGAGGCGGCACACTAGCGTGGAAGAGGAAGAACCACCTCCTGTTAAAATAGCCTGGAAAACGGCCGCCGCAAGGAAATCTTTACCAGCTTCCATTACAATGCACAAAGGGAGCCTGGATTTGCAGAAGTGTAACATGTCTCCAGTTGTGAAGATTGAACAAGTGTTTGCTCTTCAGAATGCTACAGGAGATGGGAAATTTATCGATCAGTTTGTTTATTCGACAAAGGTACCTCCTTTCTTCATGGGTGTTTTGGGGGAATATTATTTAATAAGTCTTCAACCTTGGTATTTAAAAGAAACCTCATAAACAACACAAGGTCATAATTTAAATACCCTTTTACCTCTGCATTTGAAATGTACGGTTAGTTTACTGTGTCTAAGGGGGCAAAAAAGGCAGAAAGATTGTGTTTTCCTTCGTTTTTCCCCCTCTTTTGTAATATCCCATCTGTACTAGATTAATCTTGAGCTGTGCAGCCAAAATTGAGCGTAGCTCCCTAACGTTGTGGAAAAAAACTCGGTACTTTGCCTGTTTCTAGTTTGTATAGTTAGTTTTTCTTAGCCGCAAAGTGTGCTGCTTATTACATTATTTTTCTCAGTTATCTGAACTAACCACTTTAATAGTTATACCTGCTAATCTATTTGGTTGCACCAGCAATTTTGTTAGGCTCATGTTGGCTTGGGAGAGCTAATGCGTTTTAGAGAAATTCCAGAACTGTGTTTGTTCTGTAACAATGAACTGTGGTGATAGCGTAGGTAATGGGTAAAAATACCTCTTCAAATTGAATACCTCCATCAGCCAGCCCTGAACCTCCATTTAGGGCACTTATATTTTAGCTTTTGGACTTTAAAATTGTGTGATAACATTTGTAATGTTTATTCCGTATACCTCTTCACTGTCCTCCAAACCCTTACCACAGTTGTAGGCTTATGGATTCAATTTAGTGGCACCTCATGGGTGTGTCCTTTTTTCCTCTGCTTATTTCCTAACATTGTCATGTGCACCTGAAAATAATTAAATATAAGTATGCCTCATCAGTGCTATATTTTTCCAAGTTTTTATCTAAATTCCAGGTATTTAACATACAGTGTAATATTAGTTTCAGGTGTAGAATTTAGTGATTGAACACTGACATATGACACCCGGTGCTCAAGTGATAATATATTTTTTTTTTCAAGTGATAATATTTTACTAGAGAGAAGTATAAGGATTCTCTGTTAATTTGTTTCTGACTGTAGGTTCAACTGATTTCAGTAAGACTAAACTACTTGGAAAGACTTAAGTTACAGTCTCCACTTGATTCTGCTGACAGCTTTGAATAGCAAAGGAATACCTTGCTACTTATTTTTAATGCAAACTGGCTTCATTCTTGGAGCTAGTTTTTATCTGCATTTGGATATACAAATCAAACTTTGTCACCGTGCTCCAAAGAGTGCTATTTAAATGAAATTGGGGATAAAGTTGTCTTTTTATTTATTTTTTTATTTATTCATTTATTTAAATTTCTAAAAAAGAGTTATTTATTAGAGAGAGAGCACTCCCCCACACATGAGGGGTCCGCAGGCAGGGGCAGAGGGAGAGAGAGAATCTCAAGCAGACTCTCCACCTAGTGTGGGGGGGTCGGTGGGGGACTCAGTCTTACGACCCTGAGATCATGACCTGAGCCAAAATCAAGAGTTGGAGGCTTAACTGCCTGAGCCACCCATACATCCCCAACCTGATCTTTTTAAAATGAAGACCTTAAAAATGCATATATTTGCAAACCACTCCTTTATTTCATTGTGTTAAAATACCTAAAATGAGACAGAGCTGTAATTATAGCTGCCTTCTCTCTGCTCCAAATTGATTATTGGTACACATTTTGGTCATCATGAATGTTAGATTTCTGTATCTAAGGATATTCTTGTCTTTTTTTTTTTTTTTTAATTTTATCTCTTTATTTGACAGAGAGCTATAGAGAGAGCACAAGTAGGCAGGGTAGCAGCTAGAGCACAAGTAGGTAGAGAAGCAGGCTCTCCGCTGAGCAGGGAGTCTGATGCGGGACTCAGTCGTAGGACCCCAGGATCATGACTTGAGCCAAAGGCAGCTGCTTTAACCGACTGAGCCACCCAGGCGCCCTTATATTCTTGTCTTTTGAAACATGTTGACATTTTCAATTGGAGAAAGACAACTATCATATGATCTCCCTGATATGAGGAAGTGGAGATGCAACGTGGGGAGTTTAGGGAGTAGGAAAAGAATAAATGAAATAGGATGGGATCGGAGGGAGACAAACCATGAGAAACTCTTTTTTTTTTTTTAAAGATTTTATTTATTTATTTGACAGCGAGAGACCACAGGTAGGCAGAGAGGCAGGCAGAGAGGGAGAGGAGGAAGCAGGCTCCGTGCTGAGCAGAGAGCCGGATGTGGGACTCGATCCCAGGACCCTGAGATCATGACCTGAGCCGAAGGCAGCGGCTTAACCCACTGAGCCACCGAGGCGCCCCCATGAGAGACTCTTAATCTCACAAAACAAACAGGGTTTCGGGGGGGCGGGGGTGTAGGGAGAGGGTGGTGGGGTTATGGACATTGGGGAGGGTATGTGCTGTGGTGAGTGCTGTGAAGTGTGTAAACCTGGCGATTCACAGACCTGTACCCCTGGGGCTAATAATACATTATATGTTTATAAAAAATTATTTTAAAAAATTTAAAAAAAATAAAAGACATGTTAACATTTTGATTTGTGTAGTAAGGTACTTAACCAAATGAAAATGACTCAAGTTCTTTTCCTGTGATGAGGTAAAGGGAGAGACTATTCAGACAAGAAAACATTTTGGTTTTGACAGAAAACTAGGTGATACAGGTTCAGTTTTTAGTGATATGCCTCATGTGGAATCATTTTTTTTTTCCTCACATAATCTCATTATACATTTTAGAATACATCCCGATAATTTAATAAAATTGCTCTGGTAATGGCAAAGGTGATAAATTAACTACAATCAAAGAGTGTGTAAAATTCAAGCAAAACATGGCCATCTTAAGCTGTCTTTGTAAGCCAATTAATGCCATTTGCCTGGTGATCACCTATTTTTAATTTGCCTTATTTTAAAGGGAATTGGTAACAAAACGGAAATAAGTGTCAGGGGACAGGAAAGACTTATAATTTCTACACCAAACCAGAGAAATGAAAAGGCGACTCAGAATATATCATCTCCTGAAGCAACATCTGGTCCTACAGGTGGGTAAGGAATGAAGAGTATATAGATCCATTTTAAGAGGTCATCGTTCTGTTTTGTTATAACATGGTAGCTGTGTTCCTAAGAAACTTTTAGTTATCAAAATCAAATTATATTTTAAAAAATTAAGTTATGAAAGCAATTATTTCAATAGGGAAGAATAGGGGCTAGGGAGCTTTATTCATACTAAGTTATTTTTCCTACAGGAGTTTAAGTTAATAAGAAGATTCTGTAATTAAAAGAGTATAGTTATGAAATCTGTACACATCTGAGTAAATGCACCATCTCATTATCTCTCTTTGCATGAAAATGACAGCTTTACTTTTCTAGCACTATTAACACCTTCTTACCATTTCATTCTTAATCTCTTATTAGAAACTAATTGACAGATGCCCATGCTGTTTTTATTATTTTTAGGTGTAGTAGATGTTAGTAAGTAGGGGACTAAGGCCTAACTCTCCTATTATAATTCTGTTCTCTGATTAACAGATACCATGAATAGAAAATCAAACCGTATTATTCTTGTTTAAAAGAGAAATGCCTGTATTTAGTAAGGTTGTACCTTTGGAATGGTCAAAGTAATTTTTTTTAGGGACTGACATACTACGTATCTTATTTTTAACTGAGTTTCTGGTTGGTTTGGTTTATATAACAGTATTACTGCTTCCTACAGCCATCAAGAAAAGAGTTAGATTGTCAACTGGTTTGGTCATTTGGAATCTTAGTTTAGGAGAAGGGACTTTGTTTCACCTTGTTCTTTTAAAAAATTTTTGGAATCAAATCCAAGGGGCCAAGTAATTTTCTAGAAGGAATAAAATCTTGAGAATTGAGGTAGTAGCCTTGAATCAGTAGTAACTCAGGCAGAATCATGACTGAGTGGCACAAAGGGGCAAATAGTTTCGTAAGGGAAACTTTGAGTAAGATTCTTATTATTTTAAGAGCTAAAATAAAAGCAGTCATTGTTCAGGAAAGAATTTGGGCTAGCTTTTCTTTTAAAAAAAAAAGGTAAGGGGGTGCTACAAGATAGGGAGAGGTGGTGGCAGGGGAGATAGGGCATATATTGGATGGGGCATGCAAAAAACATTATGCCTTTATCCAAATTTGTATTGGGAAGGGAAGCTGCGTTAAAGTAAGGAGAGAGTAGCAAAGTCCAGAACCAGATTTGCAACTTGTATCATTTGACAATACTGTATAAAAAAATGAAATTATGATGTTAAAGAAATGAGTAAGTGGACTTAAAAGATTTTGCATTAATTAACCGTAATTGAAAACATCTATTCCTTCTTTGAAGATTTAAAGAATTTTTTGGCCTCAGCTCTCCATAGTCAGGTACATCAATTTTGTTATCTTTCTTTACACTAAACTGCTATAATTTGTCTGGTTTAAGTGTTATACTTAGCCTAGGGGGATCTCTATTTAAATATCTACATTCTCCTATTTAGGGAGAAAGTAAACTTTTCATATTAGATCTTAAATATTACACTTTTTTTTTTTAAGATTTTATTTATTTGACAGAGAGAGAGAGATCACAAGCAGGCAGAGAGGCAGACAGAGACAGAGAGAGAAGCAGGCTCCCTGCCGAGCAGAGAGCCCGATGTGGGGCTCGATCCCAGGACCCTGAGATCATGACCCGAGCCGAAGGCAGAGGCTTTAACCCACTGAGCCACCCAGGTGCCCCAGAACATTTTCTTTTCATGTAGTCTTTTCGCTGTAAGATTAAAGTTTTGCTATAAATTTATTTTTTTTAAGTGAAAGGTAAAGTGGAAGGTTCTAATTCTTTATATCTGGAATAAGCGCAGTTCCTTCTTTAGGCAGGTGCTATATTTAGGTTGTAAATTAATGAGTGCTCTAAAGCTTTGACATTGGTTTAAATTTGGTTACCAGCTGTGGTTGATGAGCATATTTTGCCTTTTTAAATGACCATTTTGCTTCTTGTGGAAATAATTTCAGTAGTTGAAAAGTGAGAGAAAAGACTTGATCTCCCTTCAGAAACCAGTTGTATCATCATCTCAGTTGGTGTTAACTACTAGGCAGAATTCTTGAGCCTTCTCTAGTAAATTTAGGGGGCGCATAGAGTGTGTGGCACTGCTAATTTCTGTGATTTGAAGAACTGTATTTGCCTTTATAATAGATTTCTAAACTATTATCCAGAGATGGTCACCTCCTCTCTCTCAGGACACAAATGCAGTACTTTTTAGTGGTTTTAATATGGTAGATTTTATGTGTTCTTTCGGTAGCTTTCAGAACAATTAAAAGAAGTCATGTTGCTTTATTTTCTATAAGATAGTAGATCAAATAACCATCTGTACTTAATGGAACAGTTATGTTGTCATCCTCAAAACAAGTAAAGCTATTTTGTTTTAAGCAGTTCTATTTTCATTTTCCTCTTTCCTGCTAGGTACTTGAATATTGATGATTATACTAAAGTCTGGATTTCTGGGATACTCAGGTGTCTGTGAGGATAGGATATCTGTTGTCTTAGTGAATGTTTCCATCAGTGTAAGCAGCAGAGTGAGGATGAAGGAAGGAGCCAACACCTTCATTTGTGACTTTTCTGCTAGAAATTAACACAGCTCAGGAACAATACATTAGTATCAGACTACCTCCTTCTTCCCCAAAACAGACATAGTTGGATCCTTTTTTGTTTTGGCTTTGAACTAAGGTGAAGGAAACCATTTACACATAGACAAGAACAATGAAACCACAAAATATAAAGGTAATGGGGAAGGTTTTATTGAAGTAGCTTCTGCCTGCTTTGATAAGAGCTTTCTCCCCTGGAAGGTGTGGAAGGGTGGTTATTATGTAGGAAGGACCATGCAGGTGGTCCGAGCACTGAAAAGATGGAGAACAGCTGCACCGCAGGCATCATTCCTTCTCAGGATTCCAGAATGAATCATTCCTGACTTAGCGTTCTTTCCAGTTGTGGTCTTCATTCTAAGTTTTATCCTGTCCAGAGTGGAGTCCATGTGAGGTTATTTTCCTTTTTTCTGTTTACTTCCAAAAAATTTTACTGTTTAAAAAATACTATTAGTTTCTGTTTTACTATTTAACATGAAAAACCTTGCTAACTTGTTTCGAAAAGTTTTTCATGACTCATTATTTCTAAAGCTTAACAAGTTCCTTGGCATCCAAATTAATGATTTGGTTTTGGCCACATCTTTGTGCCCTTTTCCCCTGTTGTTGTTAATAATAGGCAGTAGCGAAAATTCATATAGGTACATCAAACACTGTTAAACCTTTCACATACAGAATTAATTTAATTCACTTGTTAATATGAAAAATATGTAGTACAGATTAAATTTTTAGTGATTTACAGTTGAAAGACCAAAAGTAAAACAAAACAGTTATAAAACAAAGTAATGGATAAGAAAAGCAGGGAATTGCATCAAATCTTAACTAAATGAATGTCAAGTCATCCTTAAATGAGTTTTTGTTTGTTCCTTTAAATCACCTCTTAGGCTCAGTAGAGAAGAAGCAACAGAGAAGATCAATTAGAACTCGTTCTGAATCAGAGAAATCTACCGAGGTTGTGCCAAAGAAGAAGATCAAAAAGGAGCAGGTTGGCTTCCTACATGTAGAGAGTTAAAACATTGTATTTGTAAATGTTGTGGCTTATATGATATCTTAAAAGAGAAACTTTCCCCAAACTGGGTTTCCTTTTTCTGGACTATCTTATGCTTCTGTCCTAGTGAGTTCCAGTGCCCAGTTCTAATACAGCCATCCCTGTGATTCTGCTTCAAGCATTTTCACAGAAAATAGTCAGGTTTCAGGAGATGGGAAGCCAGTGGTTTAAGATTCTTAAAGAATTCCTCACATTTATTTTGAAATTTCTGTTATGAACAAAATGATTTCATGTTTTCATGATTTTTAGTCCCCCCTGTCCTTTTAAATTTTGATTTTTTGTTTAAGCTGCTGGTATGTATTGTTTTTATTTTTTAAACAAATCAAATTAATTTAACTATGAGAGTTATATTTAAGACACAGATAATCATAGATGATCTGGTTTTTCTGTTGGTATCACAGATTTTTTGGAATGTTATTTTCCCAGTGGAATGGCACTCACCTGTGATTGGGTTATCAGAAACACCATTTAATAAGTAAAAACCAAAAAAAGGAGGGACATTTGACTCAAGGGTATTAAACCAGTGTAATCAATGTAGTAATATATTAAATTACCTTCTCAAAGAAATTTTTAGAAACCATTATTCCTTGAAATTAAACTCACAATAAGAGTTTTTCCTGACTTTTTAATGTGGAAGAATATCCATTTTTTATAGCCCAGACAGCTGCTATTAAACAAAAAGAATTCTGAATAGTATTAGTTCCAGTAAGCTTTATATTTTTAAAACCACTTAATATGGAAGTGTGGACTTTTCTATTCAAATTATTTCCTTCACAATTTAAACTTCCAAACTTAAAAGGTGATTTTTTGGGTGCTCTGTGGTATCTCCAAGCATGTAAAACAATTTTCCCAGAATCATTTAACTAAAATTTAAATAATATACTAATTTGTCATTCATCTACCATAATTAACTTTCATACTTAGGAAATTATATTCCAAAAAATCTTTCTAAGCTCTTGCAAATATATAGCATTCATTACCAAAATGAGGTTGTGATTTTTCCAGCTGGTTCCCAAATTCAGTCTGTGACCAGTCAGTTTAAAATTAATTAGCAGAATGAATATAAAAAGTGGGACAAATTGTTAATGCCACTATGTTATAGTTAGTAGTAGAACAATAACAGTGACTGTTTAGAAGATTTTATATTTGTATTACTAATTGTATCTTATAAAAGCGCTTCTGTTGTATGTTTTTTTACCTGTTGTAAAAAAAAAATAAAAAATTTTTTAAAAAGCTTAGAACAATCCTTAAATATTTACAAAATGTGTTTCAACATGCATATCTCACCACAACTTAAAGAAACCTAAAATTCAATTCATAGCTAAAACAGGAACTCCTCCAAACAGCATCCTTTCTTTAATTCCAATGGTTCAAGCCTCAAATTACCACGTGTTTTACATATACATTGGCAGAATAACTTCTGATCTCGCTCTCCTAATGTAGGATCAAGACACTGTTCATAAGACACTCAAGAAAGTGCTTTTGCAATATCACAAACTTATTTTCTTAAGTTTGTACTAGCAGCAAAAGTATTGAGTTTCCAGCTGTATGGAGCCCTGTAGCACTCTCTACAGAGAGGGTCCTGATTCCCAGCAACTTAGCTGTGAGTGCAGGCGCGGAAGGGTCTTAAAGTGGCGTGAGTTACATTAACCTGAGTATCATAGTAAGTAAAAATTTATCCTAACGTCTTTGGGGCGGGAGGGGTTTATAGCAACATCGGGGCTGGTTGCAGAAACAACCCCTCTCCTGCCTCCCAGACACTGAGGAAAGGATTCCTGTTCTCTTCATATACCAAGGGAATGGTGGGAAAAGTCTTTGCTAGAGAGCATGTGGCTGTGTGTTGTCACTTGGAATTCAGCATAGGCAGCTAGGATTTAAACCTTCCCTGACCTTGAGACAGAGCAACTTTACCCACAAGATGGGACGGAGTTCAGATTTCAGATACATTAATCATTCATCATTACTTAGATTGATGGAAGTGTTGTTTTTTTTCCCTCTGTTAATTAAAAGTGAAAAAAAAATTCCTTGTTAATGGTATATTTTTCTATCCAAACAGGTTGAAACAGTTCCTCAGGCTACAGTGAAGACTGGATTACAGAAAGGTGAGTTATTATAATGTTGCCTTGCATTTCCTTGATTAAAACCAATTTTTAAGAATTACTTATTTGTACTTCATGTATTTTTGTTTGTCTCTGTAAATCACTGTTGTTGCTCTTCAGTCAAAAATTTGTGTGAAATTGAAGTATTTCCTGGTGTGTATGTATGTGTGTGTGTGTGTGTGTGTTTTAGAGTTGATCTTATTCTGTACCTCCATGTGTAAAGTCTTACTTGTTTTGGTAAATTGGAGAACACCATGTAGACTTGATACTGTTTCTAACTTTTCTCCATAAGATTCTGGGGTTTCACTGGTTTATAAACTAGGGATGTGACGAATCCATTTTTTTTGGTATTCGACTGAATACCGAATAGTAGCTATTAATGTTTGTCAAACATGGACTATGACAAATCAGACAAGACAACCCGATTGAAAAAAATCTTGCCACGTTTATTTTGACAGTGCTGTAAAATCTTTTTTTTTAATTAAAATGATTTGTAGCATATTTATGGCCATTATTAGATGACCTTATGCAAATCTTATTTGAGATATGCACAAAGTTTAAGAAACCTTAAACTTATATCCATATTTTCTGTGTGCAATTTGACTACAGTACAAACTCCATAGCATGATTCGTGCGTTTTTGGTGAGATCATTCAAACTGTATTTGATACCTGTAGTTTACTCTGGGCAAATTGCATTATTTAAAAAAAAAAAAAAAACACCAGCCTCTCTGCATTCTCGGGGAGAAGTCTGCAGCGATGGTCTCCGTGGAGATCCTCAGCAGAACTGAACAGCCTCTCGGAGGGAACACTGCTTGGCGGAGCTCCAAGAAAAGACATCGCGATCGCTGCGAGATTAGGAGGCCTGATTGCGTTGTGTTTCCACCATTCCACAGGGTCGGCGGACCGGGGAGTGCAGGGCTCTGTCAGATTCAGTGACAGCTCCGTCTCCGCAGCGATTGAGGAAACTGTGGACTGAGATTCCTGTACAATTTCATCCCAGAAACTCCAGACTTGGAGTCTCCATGCAAGATTTCTTTGTCGGCGGCTCGATAAACAGTTTCTTTGTTTTCAATTTTGATTTCGCCAATCATCATTATTGGCATTTTCCTGCCTGGTTTCTTCTTCAAGACTCTGAACAATTGCTTTAACATTCAGATGATTTTTTTTTTTTTTGGTCTGAGCTGGATGGGTACAGCTTAAATCATGGGTCCAGCCTAAAAACCACCGTTTAACTTACACTGATCAATTTCAACATGGACTGTTTTTGTTTTTTTGTTTTTTGTTTTTAAATAAAGCATCATTAATGCACATCTGCAGGGTTTTGCCAAACAGCCCAAACTGTATACATTACAATCATTAAAAGCTCTTATTTTTTTTAATATTAGTGCCGTTATCATGGAGAACAGCGTGGCAGCTGTCTTTGGCAGTCTGTCATTTTTCTAGCATTTTCAGAAACTCATCGGAAATGGCGGTACCTGTGTTTTCCCTTCGAAAGCCTCTCAGTACAGCACTCCTGTTCCTCTGTTAAAACTCCTTGTTAATCCAGTGATCTTTTAGGCCAAGGAAATACTTTGTGGTGGTGTTCTGGGTCCACACACCAGCAATGAAGGAGATAGATTTGTGTACTTGTGTTTTTTAATCAGCGTTAACATGGGCAGGCACCCTCATTTATAGATGTAAGGAAACATTCAGTGAAAAAACTTGTAGAATGGGATGTGATTACAAGGTTCCAGTAATCTGAGCAGTCTAAAGAGGTCCACATCCTCCACCACAGAACATGGCTATATTCCAAGTGCTACTCTCACTCAGCCTGTTGCGGATCTTCATGGCCTCAGGAGACTTGTTTCTCCATGGTCTCTTCTGGACTGCACACTTCCACCATAGCTTGCTGGGCTGATCTAGATGTCTGTTTGTTGTATGGAAATTTTGGGGGAAAAAAAATCCAAAACACAAACTGTGGGTTGAAATATTAACCGTCTCCTTGGTTCCCTGGTATTCACCGTGCCTGATCTGCACATTTCATCGTGGCTGTTTCTGTATAGCCTATACTGCATTAGCCCAAGAGATTGTTGCTTTGTAACTTTTTGCACTATTGTTTTGGCTGGATTTGTATTACACACAGTTTTAAAAAAAATTCCACACTATTCTCTGCCTTTTTTTTTTTTTTTTTTCATATTTATTCCTTCCCGCACAAATTCCACATAGAGGCCTCTCATCCAGCTCTTCGTGATTTGGCTGCACTTGAACATTGATTGTCCATTACAACCCTCAGCAATGTGCCTCCTAGATGGCATGACATATGTAGATGTGCTGCAGCACTTGTTAATGGTCACAATAAATGCCACTTCACCAAGGAAGTCTCAGATGAACAATTATGAACATCCAAAATTTATTCGGGGGGCAATAATCAACTGAATTGCAAAATTCGGGGGAAAATGGCACTATCCGTGTACGAATCGAATACAAATCAAAGATTTGTCACATCCCTAATAAAAACAAGATGGAGATGTCTCTGCGACCATATTTGTAAGCTACACAGTGTGTTGGGTTTTATGTCTTCCCCCTCCAAATTGAATGGTTCCTTGGATTGCTCCCAATCAATCGGCTGTCCTGTAGTTTTGATAGAATTGGTTTTTAGCTTGGAACTTAGGCTCTGTTGACTGAAAATAGCTTTAGAGCAGGAGCACTGAATTAAATGTTTTAATAGAGCGGTTGTAAATTAAATCACTCACTATCAGGAAGGTCAGAAGCTTTTGAAGTTTTGACTCGTGACTTCAGCGTTACAAAGAGAGCTGTGCTTTTTCCACACTACAGATGAGTTTGGGGAAAGAAATAATCTCCCACAAACAAAAATGAAAACAACAAACCTTAAGCACTATTTTAGGATTAATTTCGGTATGTTGTATTAAGGTGCCAGCGAGATTTCAGATTCCTGTAAACCTCTAAAGAAAAGGAGTCGCGCCTCAACTGATGTAGAAATGACTAGCTCAGCGTACAGAGACACCTCTGACTCCGATTCCAGAGGACTGAGTGACCTGCAGGTAAGTATGTTCAAGGCTCGGGGCACCTTGCTCTCTTTTGCTTTGCAAGATGTACAAAATGCTTTGCCTGACTTATTTGGGGAGACTGCCAAATTTTTTAAATACTCAGGGAACGAATCATTTTGGTTATCTTGTAATTTACGAATGTCTTAATTTTGCTGATCTCTATGTAAAAACATAGTTTCTGTGTTTTTAAATTTCAGCTACTGTTTCTCTCAAAACATCAGGCAAATGGTATCCAGGGGTTTTAGAAAGAAAGGGGAAAAAAAGAGGTGTCAAGGTTTATTTGAGCAAATCTTGGTAGGATTTTCATAGTACCTCACTTGAAGTAAATTTTTGTTTCATTTTTCTTACAAAGTATTATGTTTTCCATGTAGGTAGGCTTTGGAAAGCAAGTAGATAGCCCTTCCGCTACTGCAGATGCAGATGTTTCTGATGTGCAGTCCGTGGATTCAAGTTTGTCCAGAAGAGGCGTTGGAGTCAGTAAGAAGGACACTGTGTGTCAGGTAGGCCAGCGACGGATAGCTTGAAATAATTGCTGTAACAGTCCGCCAATAATATACTTATCCTTCAGCTGGAGAAAGTAGTATCTTTCTAAATTATATTACTTTAAAGCTATAGGTAAAAGCCATTTCTGGCTCTTTTCTGCCCATGCAAGTGCCAGTCTTCAATGTGATACTCAGTTATTAGAGAGAGGTAAATGGGGGATATCTGGCTGGCTCAGTCGGTAGAACATGCAACTCTTGATCCTTGGGTTTGTGAGTTCAAGCCCCATGTTGGGCCTAGAGCTTACTTACCAAAAAAGTAAATGGCAGGTGATTTATTTTAAAAAACATTTTCTTAAATTTAAGTTGGTATTACCTCTTGTGACGTATATTTACCCTATTTGAAAAACACTGCTTTGCCCTGTGAAGAAAGGTTCAAGTAGTGCAGATTCCAAAGAAGGAATCATGAAAGATCAAGTATGCCTTTTAAATTTTATACCATATTGGATCTGGAAATAGTTATCTAATTCAGTGGTTCTTTTTTTTTTTTTTTTGATGTATTAAATATAGGAGTCATCCTATATTTTTATTATTTTTGTCATGATGAACACTGGATGATGTATGGAATTGTTGAATCACTGTATTATACACCTGAAACCAATATAACATTGTGTTAACTAAGTGGAAATAAAATTAAAACTTTAAAAAAATAAAAAATTACCTTCAGCGGTTCTTAAAGTGAGGACCAAGGACCAGCAGCATCAGCATTGTCAGGATACTTGATAGAAATGCAAATTCTTGGGCCCCACCGTAGATCTGCTGAATCAGAAACTGGGAGAGGGACCCAGTAGTCTGAGTCTTAACAGACCCTACAAGTGATTGTGATGCCTGATAAAGTTTGAGAACTACTGCTTTTTGCCATATTGCAGATCTGTGAAAGCTCTGGTGACTCTCTGATCCCCTGTGAGGGAGAGTGCTGCAAACACTTTCACCTGGAGTGCCTGGGATTGGCATCACTCCCTGATGGAAAGTTCATCTGTGTGGAATGTAAAACCGGTAAGTTTACTTAGTTTGATCAGTACGAAAAGACAGGTAGGAAGGAATGTGCCATGCCAGCATCCCCCATGACATCTAGTTCTCTTACCACTGTTATGTAGCTCTCATCCCCCACTCCCATAGACATTTCAACAAATTAAGACCATTCAGAGATTGGGATTCCTAAAATCCAAAGAGTGGTTAGCAATATTACTGTCAAATTCCCTTTTACCAGTGCTTTTATCGTGAAATCTATCAAATCATTGAGGTGGATTTGTATCAAAACAACTATGCAAAATATGTAGATTGAATTATTTTTTAGATGGTTTTGTGAGTTTTGTGTTAAGTAGTTTGGGTTAAAGTCCCTTGACTTTAACATTAAAGACTGGAATAAGCATCAATCACAATCTATAACCAGGGTGCCTATATTTTTATTGGAAAGGTGGAACTATTGGAAGTTGTTCTTTGGACACTGGGGGTTTTGGATTCACCATTTTTTCTTATCCCCCACCTCATATAGACTACTGCTGATCAAAACAATTTGTGGAGAAAGTTTAACACTTCACCCAAAGTCAAAAGGCAACATATAATGAAGCTGAGATTTAAGCCTGGGAAGTAGCTTAACCCCAGATTCTTTACACTTTATTATTGCCTTCTACTGACTTGACTAAGTAGGGTGAAGGTTATATTTCATATGTCATATATCCTAACACAGATACATACATACATACACATGGACAAGTTAAGCTATAAAAGCTGTTTTGAACATATAACTTGTATTTTCCCCTATATAAAATATTATTTATTACATTTAGACTCTGCAGTAAAATTTTTGAACAGTTTGCCAACTGGCAGCCTCAGGGTCAAATTAGCTGCACATTCTTTTATTTGGCCTTCAAAATGTGTTTTCAGTGTGTGAACATGAATCAGGCACATATTCCTGGTTCCCCACATTCTCTATCATTCCTTTTTCTAAAATCCTATCACTCCAGTCACTTAGGTAATCTGCCTGGCCCCTTTAAGCACTTAAGTTGCAATCTCTCTTATACCCTACTGATAGGAGGGGCGCCTGTGTGGCTCAGTGGGTTAAAGCCTCTGCCTTCAGCTCTGCCTTCAGCTCAGGTCATGATCCCGGGGTCCTGGGATCGAGCCCCGAGTAGGGCTCTCTGCTTAGCAGGGAGCCTGCTTCCTCCTCTCTCTCTGCCTGCTTCTCTGTCTGCTTGTGATCTCCGTCTCAAATAAATAAATAAAATCTTTTAAAAAAATAAAAAAATAAATAAACAAACTACTGATAGGAAAGACCATGTTTTGTGGTATTAGAATACTCTGAGGGCTTTTCTTCTAACTCTAGAACTCAGCAGAGCAGAATTGTGCCAATAAAGTCTAGATATAATCTACTTTGGCACACATCTATTAGAAAATTTAAAAGAGAAATTTTCTTTAAAAACAATACATAGAGCAAAGTTGGAAGACTTACTTCCTGATTTAAAAATTTGCTACAAAGCAAAAATAATGACAATAATAATTTTTTTTTAATTTGAAAAATAAAAATTTACTACAAAGCTACAGTAATTAAAACAATGTGGTATTGTCATGAAGATGGAATTATAAACCAGTGGAATAGAATAAGGAGCCCAGAAATAAACATTCACACATTTGGTCAAATGATTTTTTGACAGGGGTGCAAAGACCATTCAATGGGAGACAGTCTTTTCAACAAATGGTGCTGGGAAAACTGGATTATCTACATGCAAAAGAATGAAGTTGAAACTTTACCTAACAACAGTGTATAAAAACTAATTCAAATGGATCAAAGACCAAAACATATGAGCTAAAATTATAAAAATCTTAGAAGAAAACATAGGGAAAAACTTCATAACATTGGTTTTGACATTGATTTTCTAGATACAACACCAGAGGCATGGGCAACAAAAGAAAAAAACAAATTGGGCTTTATCAAAATTTAAAACTTTGAACACCATGAACAAACTGAAAAAGCAACCCACAAAATGGGAGAAAGTATTGGCAAATCCCATGTCTGAAAAGGGATTAATGTCCAGAATGTGTAAGGAACTACAATTCAGCAACAAAAAACCAAACAACCCAATTGGGCAAAGGACTTGGATAGACATTTCTTCAAGGAAGATCTACAAATTGGTCAATAAACACATGAAAAAATGTTCAACACCATTAGTAACCAGGGAGATGCAAATTAAAATCACCTAAGATGCCACTGCAATGGCTATTATTTAAAAAAAAAAAAAGAAGAAGAAGTGTTGGTCAGGATACGGAGAAATTGGAATTTTTGTATGCTGTCAGCAGGAAAGTAACATGGTACAATCTCTGTGGAAAATAGTTTGGCAGTTCCTCAAAAAATTAAAACATAGATTTACTGTATGATTCAACAATTCCACTTCTGGGTGTATACCCAAAAGAACAGAAAGTAGAGACTCAGACAGATATCTGTACACCCATATTCACTGCAGCATTATTCATAATAGCCAAACGGTGGAAATGATCCAAGTGTCCATTGATGAATGAATGGATAGATAAAATGTGGTGTGTACATGCCGTAGGATGTTTTTTAAAATGAAATTCTAATACAGGCTATAACATGGATGAGCCTCGAGGAGATGACTGTGGATAAAATAAGGTAGTCACAAAGGACAAATATTATTTGATTGCACTTATATGAGTTACCTAGAGTAGTAAAATTTATAGAGACAGAAAGTAGAGCAGTTTTTACCAAGGCGGTGTTTTTGTTATTGTTTTGTTTTGTTTGTTTGGAGTTTGTTTGTTTGTTTTAAAATTAGTTTTGACCAGAAAGAAATGGGGAGTTATTGTTTAAATGGGTATAGAAATTCAGGATGGGATGATGAAAAAATCCTGGAGATAGATAGTGGTGATGGTTGCAAAATAATGAGTATTTAATTCATGGTTAAAATGTTAAATTTTACATTGTACATTTTAAACAACAATTTGAAAGACAGTTATTTTTTAATTTTTAAAAAATTGCTTTTGGGGATGCTTGGGTGGCTCAGTCAGTTGAGCATCCCACTCTTGGTTTTGGCTCAGGTCATGATCTCAATGTGGTGGGATTGAGCCCCATGTAGGGCTTCACACTCAGCTCATAGTCTACTTGAGATTCTTTTACTTTCCTTCCTTCCTGCCCTTCCCCTTGCACGTGCGCTCTCTCTCTCTCTCTCACACACAGACACAGACAGACAGACAGACACACACACACACTCTTTCTCTCTGAAATAAATAAATAAATAAATAAATAAATAAATAAAATCTTTAAAAATTGCTTTTGATTTATTTATTATTACATGAAAATTACTTTGATACTAATTTGTTATCTTTCTAACAGATTAGGAGTAAAAGTTTCAAACCATTGTTTAAGATCATTTAGAAAGTTTTCTTCCGTTTATCAAAAGACAGATACTTTGCATATAGAAAGTATTATAGGATACATACCTAGTAAGTTCTTAGACTATCACTTTTTTTTTTTTAATTAATTAATTAATTTATTTATTTGACAGACAGAGGTCACAAGTAGGCAGAGAGGCAGGCAGAGAGAGAGCGGGGGCGGGGGTGGGGTGGGGTGGGGAAGCAGGCTCCCTGCTGAGCAGAGAGCCTGATGCGGGATTCCATCCCAGGCCCCTGAGATTGTGACCCGAGCCCAAGGCAGAGGCTTTACCCCACTGAACCACCCAGGTGCCCCTTATACTATTACTTATTATTGTTTAAGACAAAAGAAAGCACTTTCATTTGACCTTGTGAATAAAATGTATAATAATCAAGTTTACTTATTAATTATTATAAATGAAGACCCTGTCCTACTGTGAAGGGAGAATATTAGAAGCACTCATATCCTAGGGCTCTAAACTTAAGTCTTAAAGGGGTTTGATAGTTCAGCTATTAGTATAACAGTGTCACTGGTTATAACAGTTTTTGTTTATTTTAGACCTATTTTGATCATTATGCAAATAAAAGCCTTTTTTTTAATAGGGCAATTTAATCATTTTGGCAAAGTTTAATCTTTAAAATTTTTTAATTTTTTAAATTTCTCAGTTATTTTTAAAATAATACTATCACTTTCATATATACATACATGTTAATATATAATTTGAAATTATAGATTTGTAACAAGACAACAACCAATAAAACCTTACCATACTTTATTTACAACAAAGCCAGTTTAAAAGATACATATTTAAACATCAAAATTGTAAGTACTAACTTTAAAGAATTTTTTTTTTCCAAAGATTTTATTTATTTATTTGTTAGAGCACAAGAGCAGGGTGAGGAGCAGAGGGAGAAGCAGACTCCCGATATGGAGCTCTATCCAGAGACTCCAGGATCATTACCTGAGCCAAAGGCTTAACTGCCTGAGCCACCCAGGCGCCCCTTTAAAGAATTTTTATAATTCCTTTTTATAATTCTTTTATAATTCAATTTGTAAAGGTCAGGTACTTCCAAAATAAAATCTTTCTGTAAAAAATCAAAACAAAAAACTATTTCATTAACAGAAAAAAACTATTCCTTTTTTTTTTTTCAGATTTTTTATAGCATTATAAGAAAAATGGGCAAAAGACTTGAACACTTTCCAAAAGATGATATCCAAATAGCCAGTAAATAATCATTTAAAATTCTGTACGTAAAAGGGGTACACAGTGAAAATTCCTATCCTAATAAAAGAGGCAGAAAATTACCCACATAAAGGACAATTACCTTCAAAGAATAACAAAAGAAGTAACAAAAATGTTATAATTTGCAGTTCTTTGTTTACAACTAAACATTTTTTTCTGTATCTTTATTGAGTGTCTAGTGAATGATCGGTTCATGGTTTGTCTATTTGTGTATTGTGGTAGTAAAGATGTTCCTTGCATTTGTTAGTATTTTAAATTTATTTCTAATTAGATAGTATATAAATACCATCTTATGAAAATGTTATAATTATAGTTCAAACAGGTGTGTGCACACCCACACACACCTACACACACATATGTAACATTTTTGTGTGTATGGTAACAGAAATGTATTAATTGTTCTGCAGCTTGCTTTTTTCACTATCTTGGAGCTCTTTTTATGTCAATACAAATACATTCTATTTAATTTACTACATAGTGTTCCATAGTATGCATATATTACAGTTCTGTGCATATATTACTATTCTCCTGTTGAAGAACATTCGAGTTGCTTTCAGTTCTTTGCACTTACAAACAGTGCTTCAGTCAACATGCTTTTACATGTACAAGTCTTCCCTGACATAGATAGCAAAAGCAGAACTTCTAGGTCACAGAAAGTGAATGTACAATTGATGGATACTGCTCTGTAGCCTTCTAAGGTAGTTCCTTCCAACCTGAACTCCTACTAACAATATATCAGAGCACCTGTTTCCTGTACTCCATCCACAGTTTGTATCATCAAACACTTTTTTCTTGTTTGATGAATTTTTAAAATGTTACTTGGGTTTAATTAGCATTTATCTGATTACTAGTGAAGTTGAGGGTTTTTTTTTCACATGTTATTGGCTGTTTGTCTTTCTGCTTTCTGTAAACTGCTTCTTCATATTCTGCCCACTTTATTTGTTTGTTTGTTTGTTTATTTATTTATTCATTTATTCATTCATTCAGTCAGTCAGTCATTTTTAAGTAGGCCCTCTGGCTCAATGTGGGGCTTAAACTCACCACCCAAGATCAAGAGTCATATGCTATACAGTCTGAGCCAGCGAGGCATTCCTGCCCACTTTTTTATTAGGCTGTTCTGTTTCTATATTGATTCATAGTTCTCTATAAATCTTGTTCAGTTACCTTTGCTTATTTGTTGCATATATTTTCTCTGTATGTGATGTATTTTTCCACATCTGCCCTGTTCCTTCTTTTTTACCTGTTCTATTCTAGTTGACATTATTTCTAGCTTTAAATGTTTGGCAGATTGTAGAACCTTCTGAGCTTAAAGTTTTATTTGTAGGAAGGCTTTTAATTATAGGTTCAATTTTTAAATAATTTATAGAACTATTCATGGGTGTTGGTAATTATGCATTTTTAAGAATCTATCCGTTCATGTAAATTTTCAAATTTATTGACAAAAATGTAGTGATATCCTTTTGTTTTTTTAATAGTTGTAAGATTTGTAGTGATGTACCATTTCTCATATTGTTAATATTGGTGCCTTTTCTCCCTTTATTAGTCACTCTTGCCAGAGATATCAGTTTTATTAATCTTTTTCAAAAAAAAACAACTGTTGGGTTTTTTAATCCTTCCCAATGTATATTAATTTCACTTCATTCTTGGAGAGTGCTTTTACTGGATATAAAATGCTGGCTTAGTAACAGTTTTCTTTCAGCCCTTTAGAGATAATGTCCCATTGTTTTCTGACTTCCATTTTTCCCTTGCTATCAGCTCTCAGTCTTACTGTTGCTTCTTAGAAGGTCATTCATTGTCTTTTCTCTGGGTATTATTAATATTTGTTTTAATAAATAAATTTTATTTTTCTTTGTTCTCTTTGTTCTTGATTTACCACAGTTTGAATAAGATGCGTATTTGTGATTTTCTGTTTTACATTAGGATTATGAGTTTTCATTTTATGTCTGTTTTACATATGGAAATTGTAAGTGACTAATGGAATCTGTCTTGTCTTTGGTAATTTCTTTTACTTATTCTTGGTTGGGAAGACCTTCCCACTCTCACCTCCCATATGTTGAAAAATTCTGTTCTGGGTTTTCTATGTATTAATTTTATTATCAAGTGAGAAGTGAAGATCTAAATTTTTTTTTTTAGTGCCTTATCTCCAAATTGATGATCAATTATTCTAGCAGATCAATTATTCTAGCCAAATTTATTAAATAACCCTTGAAGCATTCCATGCTCATGGATTGGAAGAAAAAACATTGTTAAAATTTCTGTACCACTGAAAACAATCTACACATTTAATGCAATCCCTGTCAAAATACCACCAGCATTTTTCACAGTGCTAGAACAAGCAGTCCTAAAATTTGTATGGAACCACAAAAGACCCAAATAGCCAAAGCAATCCTGAAAGCCTCACAATTCTGGACTTCAAGCTATATTACAAAGCTGTGGTCATCAGGACAGTATGGTACTGGCACAAAAACAGACACATAGATCAGTGGAACAGAACAGAGAACCCAGACATGGACCCACAAACTGTATGGTCAAGTAATCTTCAACAAAGCAGTTAAGAGTATCCAATAGAAAAAAGACAGTCTCTTCAACAAATGGTGTTGGGCAGACTGGACAGCCACATGCAAAAGAATGAAACTGGACCACTTTCATACATCATACACAAAAATAAATTCAAAATGGATGAAAAACTTAAGTGTGAGACAGGAAACCATAAAAGTCCTAAAGGAAAACACAGGTAGGAACCTCTTTGAACACAGCCTTCGTGACTTCTTATTGAACATGTTGCTATAGGCAAGGGAAACAAAAGCAAAAATGAGCTATTGGGACTTTGTCAAGATAAAGATCTTTTGTACAGCGAAGGAAACAATCAACAAAACTAAAAAGCAGCCTATTAAATAGGGGAAGATATTTTCAAATGATATAGCTGATAGAAGGTTAGTATCCAAAATCTATAAAGAACTTATCAAACTCACACCCAAAACAAATAATCCATTTAATAAATGGGCAGAAGACATGAATAGACACTTTTCCAAAGAATGCATCCAGATGGCTAACAGACACATGAAAAGATGTTCAACATCACTCATCATCAGGGAAATACAAATCAAAACCACTATGAGATACCACCTGGCTGAAATTAATAACACAAGACACAACAGATGTTGGCAAGGATGCAGAGAAAGGGTAACCCTCTTGTTAGGATGCAAACTGGTGCAGCCACTCTGGAGAACAGTTTGGAGGTTCCTCACAACCTAGAACTACCCTATGATCCAGCAATTGTACTACTAGGTATTTACCCAAAGGACACAAAATACGGATTTGAAGGGATACGTGCACCCAATGTGTAAAGCAGCATTTTCAACAAGAGCCCAACTATGGAGAGAGCCCAAATGTCCCATCAACTGATGAGTGGATAAAGAAGATGTAGGGGGTGTGTGTGTGTGTGTGTAATAGAATATTATTCAGCCATCAAAAAGAATGAAATCTGTCCATTTGCAATGGTGTGGATGGAGGTAGAGTGTATTATGGTACGTGAAATAAGTCAGAGAAAGACGAATACCATATACTGTCACTCATGAGGAATTTAAGAAAGAAAACAGATGAACATGTGGGAAGGGGGAAAACTAAAAAGAGAGAGGGAAACAAGCCATAAATGACTCTTAACTATAGAGAATAAACTGCTGGGTGATGGAGAGAGGTGGTGGGGAATAGGCTAGATGGGTGATGGGTATTAAAAGAGGGCACTTTAAAAAAAAAAAAAGGCACTTTTTAAAAAAAAATATTTATTTATTTGACAGAGAGAGATCACAAGTAGGCAGAGAGACAGGCAGAGAGAGGAGGAAGCAGGCTCCCCGCCAAGCAGACAGCCCGATGCAGGGCTCGATCCCAGGACCCTGGGATCATGACCCGAGCTGAAGGCAGAGGCTTTAACCCTCTGAGCCACCCAGGCGCCCCAAAGAGGGCACTTTTTGTAATGAGCACTGGGTGTTGCATGTAAGTGATGAATCACTGAATTCTCCAGAAACCAGTATTGCACTGTAAATTAACTAAAATTAAAATTAAAAATGAATTAAATAACCTTTTAATTTAACGACTTATTTTTCAATACCTTTTTTTGTATGTGAAATTCTTATACATAATAGTACCGTCTCTTTGGGGAGTAGCTCTTTGATGTCATTTGCTGCTTCTATTTAAAAAGAATATGCTTTATTTAATCTGTGTTTTCTCAATCAATTTTTCAGGACAGCACCCTTGTTTTTCATGTAAAGTGTCTGGTACAGATGTGAAGCGTTGCTCTGTTGGTGCTTGTGGGAAATTTTATCATGAAGCCTGTGTCCGCAAATTCCCCACTGCCATCTTTGAATCAAAAGGATTCCGCTGTCCTCAGCACTGTTGCTCTGCCTGTTCCATGGAGAAAGATATCTACAAAGCAAGTAAAGGTAAAACAGTTAAAAAGGGGGACTAAGGTTTTTTTCTTTTTAAGTGCAGCACATCATTTTTAAGAGTATTAGGTAATTATCCATCTCTGCATCTGTAGATATAACTGCTCAGCCACAATAGCATGGTAAGTAGAGATTAGGTTCTAATTCAGATCATGAGAAGAAAATTCCATACATTCAAAGTTACCCTTGAACATTTCTTTCACAGGTGATATTGAGACCACCATCTCTCCAGCACTGGAGCAAACAAGTTTTTCTTTGAGTGATCTCTCAATGGGTCCTGTGTTTAGGGTCCTGCATAGGAATAACAGAGCCACATGTATGGAGAAAAATATTATCTTACCATAACAAGCATCACATGAAACCCAAAAGAGCCCAGATACAAAAAGCTCATTTATAGCCAGCTGATTCCTAATTATGTAGATTTTGTTTTTTCTGGTTTGTCTTTAAACAGGTCGCATGATGCGATGTTTGAGATGTCCAGTAGCCTATCACTCTGGAGATGCTTGCATTGCTGCCGGCAGCATATTTGTATCCTCCTACATGCTCATCTGTAGTAATCATTCCAAACGGAGCAGCAGTTCTTCCTCTGCCATAAATGTAGGCTTTTGTTTCGTTTGTGCGAGAGGTGAGTGTCAGTCCTTTCTCTTTCTTTGAGTTCATTGGCATATTTCTCCATCAAACTAGAGTTTCAGTAATATCCCCGAGAGAGTAACACTTTTCAGTAGTCCCTTTTGTAACATTAAACGTTCAATTTGTTAGAACATTAATTCTTCTCTAATGTCTGCATTTTTTTAATAATTTAGAATTACAGATAAGTTTTTAATGTTTCTGTATGGAGCATCAAAAGATTAATCTATTCCCTTCTGCAAACAATTTTATTCAAAGTAGATTCTTCCCATGTCATATTCTTTAATCCAGAGTTTTTGCCTGATTGAGATTTCACTTGGAAGGCAAGAGGAGCACATTTATTTTTTAATTGTTTATGTTGTATTTTATCATATTTTGGTCTGGCATTGAGGAAGGCCTGATGGGATACAGCCAAGACAACATATGTGGTGGTGGTAGCTAAGAGCCAGCAATACAAGCTTTCTTACTTGCCACCTGTTGATATTTAAGTATGCCAAGAGATTGATCAAGTAAGAGCAATATTGTGTCCCTGAGGGGGTGAGTGAACTTGAGTTTGTGATAAATATAAAATAGAATTTCTTTAGTTGAATATATTACAGAATATTCAGTTTTACAGAGTATCTCAGCTGTATTATAATAAAACAACTTCTAGTATTTATTAAACATTTTAGAAATTAATGAATATCCCCTAATGCAGTTTGGTTTGTTTTTGTTTTTGGTTGTCTGTTTTTTTAAATACAAGTGCCAAGTTTTCTGAACTTACCCTAGTGGTGAAATAATTGAAAGGACTCCAAGGTATATCAAGCTTATTAAATTATATTTAGACTAAACTGAAGATGAGGTGTTTGGTTTGGTTTTGGTTTTATTTGGTTTTGTTTGTTTTTTGCTTTAGGAGATAGTTCTTTTAATTTGGTGAAAGTACTATAAAGCATTTTAAAATAGAATTTAGGTAGTGTGACAGATCTTGAGTTGTTTTGGTTTTGTGTCTTTTGTTTAAAAAAAAGCCAGAGGAGGTTGGTAGTAAAAGATTAAGTAAGTGGCAGCCCTTCTGGCAGCCAGCTGAGTCCATTGTATGTACAGCCTTCAGTTTGCCAGAGTTTGTGGTGAGCACCTGGGGCTGTTTCCCATTAAAGAGGGAACATTGTGTCTTTCTTTAGCAGAGCAAGAATAGCTGTATTCTGCTGTGAAACCTGACTGTTACCTGGAGGAGTAGGTCTGAAATGTTTTGTGCCACATTACAATAGGTGGTGGAAAGGATTCAAAATCATCCAAAGAAATAAAAAGTCACCCCTGATGTCTTTACGGTCTCCCCATGCCCAAGAAAGTATTGGTAATTTGGAAGTAGTGAGTTATCAACTGAATGGCTAGCTTTAGAGACTTTACACAGATGAGTGTCAGTGATAACATGAAGTCTGTTATCGCCTTGTAAACGTTTTATTCTGTGTTGCTGGGCACTTAATATTACTTGCTTTTTACTAGGGCTCATGCTAGAGAGTGTGTAACTGAGCCAGCATTTTATTTTATTAAATTTATATATTTGAGATAGAGCAACAGCAAGAGAGAGAGTGAGGGAGAATGCGCATGAGCAGAGGGGTGGGGAGGCAGAGGGAGAAGCAGGCTCTCCAAGCAGGGAGCCAGATGTGGGGCTTGATCCCAGGGCAGCTACTTAACTGACTGGGCTACTTAGGCACCCCTGAGCCAACATTTTAAGTGTCAACTTTATAATTATCATGTTGGTTTACTTGGAGTACATTCTGAATCAAGTACCATCAGTACATTAACCACTTCTTTCTTTTCATTCAACAATTGAGAAACATTTAAAACCGGTATTTTCAATTTAAGACAGGCAGAAAAATGGCCCTTTGTCAAGGAGCCTAGTTTTATAGAGACTAACCATTATAAGTTTAACTTAAATGCCATGATTAAAAGCTTGAAGTAATGCAAATGAGGGGAAAACTCATGTTTTACAGGATCTGTATTTGTATCTTATCAATTTGACAGATATCTGAAAGATATACTGTATTTAAATGCCTGTGTAATCAAGATTATTTAATTCTCAAATATTTTAACTATGAAACTTTGTACAGTAAAGAGAAACTTTCATTTTCCTTTCCAGCAGTTTATAGAAATTTATTCTAAATAGATCAGATGTTGGGATTTGAGAAGGCTAAGTCACCAGTTTTTACAAGTAAATAATATGTGTTCTTTCGTCAGTTTTTACAGAGGTCTCCTTAAAAAAAAAGAGAGAGAGACCTGATTGTACTAAATCCACACATAAAAAAGGAAGCTTTAATTGTGTATGTTTTGGTATTAAAAAACTTCATTTTGCTTTTGTTTCTTGCCTTATGTGGAGTTTTGCCCTCCTCACAAAGGATTTTTCTCTTAGTTCATGGTTATTGGTTGTTTAAAATCATTTAGCTAATTTTTTTTTAAGATTTTATTTATTTATTTAACAGAGAGAGATCGCAAGTAGGCAGAGATGCAGGCAGAGAGAGAGGAGGAGGAAGCAGGCTCCCTGCTGAGCAGAGAGCCCGATGCAGGGCTCCATCCCAGGACCCTGAGATCATGACCTGAGCCGAAGGCAGAAGCTTTAACTCACTGAGCCACCCAGGCGCCCCTCATTTAGCTAATTCTTAAGGACTGAATAAATATCTAGAAATGTTTTTAGAAATGTTTCAAAGTTCAGAGGAACATTGCTCCTCCCCTGACCCTCATGGTGCCATAGAAGAATGTTCAGTCATATTTCAGTGTAGTGTACGTACATCCTTTAGGGATTCCTTCCAATCTGGGCAGGTGGGGGATGGTGGTGGTGGTGGATGTTATAAAATCAAGTTACTTAACATTCTCTCCCTTTCTTCGTAATGGTAATTTATAATGGAGAAGGTAGATTAGGGCTTTCTTTTCATTTTAATAAATACTAACAATTTTTTGGTATCTGTAAATCAAACTCTACTGGATATGCAATCCGACTGAACTGTTACAGTTGCCTTAAGGAGTTATTTTCCCATTTTATATGGATGAAAACACTGAAGCACAGATTACATCATTTACCTGAAGGTCGCAGAAGTTTAAATAGAGGGACTAACATTTGCACCTGATCTTTCTCATTTCAGTCCCACTGTTTTTTACACTACAGTGCTTCTCTCTATTAAATACATAAAATTCTTTTGACATTATATAACCTTTTTTAGAAGACTTTTATGCTATTACCAGTTAGCAATTTTAAGTTCCATTCTGTCCTCCAGGTCAGAGATGTTTCTTAAATCTTTCTCAGTGTAGGGTAGCACCGATGGCAAAAAGTAAATGGTAACCCCTTTAAAAACAAAACTCTTACCTCTTCTCAAAATGATCTCTATAAAACTGCTGTCATGATCTGTATTGTGAAGTCCAGATCACTGTAAACTGTCTAATCACGAAACAGAGAAATGCTCCCTGGTCTTACTTCCCTAGGTTTAGGAGTGGCCTGTAATGAACTCAGCAAAGGGTAAGTGGATGGGAGGGAGAGGAAAAGTGGGTGTCACAAGTGGGTTAGAGCAGATCTTCTATTTCCCTCCAAATAGGATAGCTGGATTGGTAGGTCAGAAGAACTGTCTTAAGAAACCCTTGGGTTGGTTATCACTTTATATCATGGCAGGGAAAAAGTGTAAATGGTTTGCGTTACCTTAGTGAAGTTCAACAAATTATGGCTCCTTTAGAATCATGTATCATGCTGATAGAGAACAGCTTCATTCTCTGGCAGAGAAAGCTAGAATTTATTTGAGATTATCTCAAGATATGACTAGAGAACAGGAGAGACTCAATTCTGCCTTTCGGTATTACTTGATACGTTGAAGGTGGTGTCTCTACCATGTTATATAAATAACTCTTATTTGCTATTAGGTGATATGTCATTTTATTTCTTTGGATTGTCATCATAGTACTTGTAAATATTAAGGAATATAGCTTTGTCTTCCATAGGGGGTTTTAAGTATGATGTCAAATGCAGTTTATATCTCCAAATTAACTTGCAGTTTTCTTTTGGGTGTGTAGGTTTTTAAGGAATAAGGCACTGAGTAGCTCAAACTCCCTTAAACAATTCTGGCAACACTCTTCTATCAGATCTTTCTTTTTCTTCATATTCTCTTCCCCCCACCCCCAACTTTTAGCACAGCTACATAATAGGTGTTGGTTTATTTTTTTTCCCTCATGGAATCATGGGTAGTTTCATTGCAGCTCATCTCTTTCTGTTTGTTTCGTATAGGGCTGATAGTTCAGGACCATTCAGACCCCATGTTCAGTTCATATGCCTATAAGTCCCACTACCTACTGAATGAATCAAATCGTGCAGAGTTGATGAAATTACCTATGATTCCTTCTTCGTCAGCTTCCAAAAAGAAATGTGAGAAAGGTAATAATCAAAATAGTTTATCTCTTTTATTTTTGCATTTCCTTTTTTTTTTTTTCTCTTTAAATGAAGGGGGGAAATGTATGCCTGTCAAGCACCATCTGTTGCTTTTGGTAAATTCTACCTTGGTGGTTGTGATTGTGTCTTCATATGGCTGCAACATTATTAAAAAGGGCTTAAAATAATTCCATTATTACAAATTCTTACCTACTTACTCTTCTCCTTGAATAAATTCTCACACATTCCATATATCTGTGGGTTATTAAAATTGAAGGGCTAGGATTTTGCTTTATATATAGAAAGATATTCCAAAGGCTCTTTCTCTTTTTCCTGATGTAGAACTACCATTCAGGTTAGAAAAGAATAGATGTGATGTAAATTGTTCTGAACTTTCAGCTAAAAAACAAGAGTAGGTTATTAAAAGAGGGAGACCAAGAAATTGACACTTAAAATTTTGATTTTAGGGTCTATGCTGTCCTTTTGTTTCTTAAATGTTTTTATTAAGATGTTATGAAAACTAGTTGCCCTTCTCTTAGGAGACTGGGGAGATTGACCCAAATAGATATTGAAAGGCGACCCAGCTCAACTGAAGAATTGCTTATGGATAATTCATCTACAGAGAACCAAGAGCTAAATGTATATTTCTATTCTCGCAGTTAATTTAACCTGTAGAAGAAACCCATTCCTTGTATTTAGCTTTACATAGCCTACTTGTAACACAGGGAAGAAGTAATTTAACAGTACTGTATTACTTAGGGAGTTATTATCCCAGAGGGTAAAATGAATAATCTGGAAGGTGAAGGCCTTTTCCTGTATACATTCCCTTTATGATCTGGGGTCCAGGTTCAGAATCTTTAAAGAAAAATTAATCCATACCTAATAGACTGGGTATATTTGAAATAAGTTTTTTTTCATTCATTGTGTTGCCTGCTTGATGTGTCTTTTTTCTTTGTCAGACATCTGAAGTGGCAACCCATGACTAAAAGAAAATACAACTAACTAAACAGGGTGACTAGAACCTGTGGAGAAGTAGCTCGGAGAGAGTATTGGCTGGCTTGCTTGCTTGCTTGTTTGTTTCTTTTCCGTTGAAGTCAGAGGATGTCACCTGACTGGTGATACCACCTACTAAAACAAAGATGGACAGAGCGGTCTGACTAACTCCATAATGCAATAAAATTAGACTACCCGAGGCATTCATTTTGGGAAATGCCTTGTTTCCTACTGGCGCCTTTATAAAATTAGATTAATTCAATTGTTTCTTACTTTGTTTTCAGTACTCAGTATTGACCTTGACATGAATTGAAATTATTTTGAGCCCTCTCTTTGCTTAGCTTGAACCATGTCTTACGTCTTGCATCCTAAAGCAGTTTTCTTGCATAGCACCAAGGTGGATTGTTCATATTTTCATTTTTCTATTTTTCTTGTGTATTTTTTGTCAAAAAATCGTGGTGATTTTCATTGACGATTCTGGGTCTGTATTTCCTCTGAAATAAGACTTTTTTAATTTTAATTAAGGACTATTCCATTATGTTAAAAAATGGCCAGGCTGACTTTTCCACATCAGCTCTAATAATCACATGTACTCTAAAGCGGTTTGCTAAGACTGCTTTCCCTACTGGTCATTCCTTTCTGATGGAGAAGTCAATTATCTCCTTTTACTTGAAACTTAACAGAATTCCCTACCTAGGCTAAGAGCACTCAGGCAGCTAATCTGTAGCTTGGAGAATTGGAACAATGAATCCATATTGAAACTGCGAAGGGAAAAAAATCTCAATGATTAAAGCAAAAGCTTTTAAGCAGAGGAAATATAGTAATTTATTTCATCCCTGATTGTATATAGATTTTCTTTTTGTTTTTTGTTAATTAGTTAGACGTTTGAAAGTCTACAGGAAGAAAAGATTTTCTGGAAAATTGATAGCAAACCCTCAAAAGGTTGGAGCTGTGATTTCATAAAGTTGTGTAGAGGGCTCTTAACCTTTTGCTTCTGAGATTTTAAATCTCAGTATATTCATGGGTTACAGACCTGATTTTCCAATAGAATTAACTTTTTTTTTTTTGTAAATGTCTATGTTATATTTTATCTTTAGTGGTTAACATCCTTCTCTGTCACTTGTTGAAATACCTATTAGAAATAGCTAACCTCCCCCCAAATCTCTTTTATTTCTTTGCACTTAAAAATATTCTTTTGTTTGCTGCACTTGTTTTGGTCTTAATCCAGAGATCATTTTGTGTATTTCAAAGGAAAGGATTTTGCTAAGAGAGGGATCTCCTTGAGTGTGGTACTTCCTTCTACAGTGACATTTACTTAGTTTTATGCTATAAAGCAGTGGTTCTCAATATGAAGTCAGAAAAACTTATGTAAACAATTTTTGAACTATGTTTAATATTTCAGAAAATCTAACAGAATCACACATTTGTGCAAAATAAGGCTGCATACGTTTCTTTATATTTGGCTATGATTTGAACAACTCAATGTGATAAGACTAATTTTATTATTGGGATCAGAACCTCTGATTGGCAGTTATATATTTCTTTGGTTAATAAAAACAGGAGAAATTTTTACCTTTAACAGGGGTTTTGATTCTGTTTTTTTTGTTGTTGTTTGGGCTGGCTTTTTGGTTTTTGGGCTTTGTGTTTTTTTTTTTACTTTTTGCTGCTGTTGTTTTTTTGATAAAATATTAAAAAAAAAATGAGTCCCTGAGGAAGGGAAAGGGATCCTTGGTGATGAAAACTTGCAAACCACTGCTGTATAGCCTGTTTGACTTTATTTTTACGGGAAAGGGAGATGATAATGTAATCACCAATTTGAAAAAGTACAATCCTTTGCTTTTTTGCATTCTTTTATGGGGAAAGAAAAAAGTACCAGTCAACCTATTGGCTATCTTCATTCTTGCTAATTTTATTATAAAGGGATTCAGTTAACTGTGGTACTGGATTAAAATATAAAGATGACCACTGCTTGTTTTCTTAGCTCCCAAGGAGAAAAGAAAGTAAGTTGCTACATATTTCTTTGAAAATCTGCTCTCAAATCTACTCAGTCTAAAATTTGTATGCATCTGTTATGTCATCTGTTAAGAGTTTTAGCTGCCTGCTAAACTGATACCTCAACTGCCCACCTTTCTGAGGGGTAAAGACCTCAGTAATGTTTTTCATCCTCCTCAAAAGCTTTGAGTCTCTGGACGTGCAGCCCTGAAAAGGACTGGAAATAGCTAAATCTGTTCATTTGCTTTCTATTTTAATCCATCACTATAGACCTAACTCAGTCCCTTTATTTTCCCCCAATTTGAATCAAAGTTAATGCACTTAAAAGATAACTTTCTCTTTTCTCTTTCTTTTTCTCTTTCCTCTTTTCTCAGTTATTAAGACTGTTTATTTGTTTCAAGGTGGAAGATTGCTCTGCTGTGAATCGTGTCCAGCTTCCTTCCACCCGGAATGCCTGAGCATAGAAATGCCAGAAGGCTGCTGGAACTGTAATGACTGTAAAGCTGGCAAGAAGCTCCATTACAAGCAGATTGTTTGGGTCAAATTGGGAAATTACAGGCAAGTTTTTCCAAGGACAAAGAGGAAGTATTCAATCATTGTTCAGACACAGGTGTTCATAATCTGTATACAAACTGGCAAGGAGATAGGTAGAATAGCACAGAGCTACTTCCTTAAAAAAAAAAAAGAAACAGAAGAGAAACCTGTTTTGAGTTAGTTTTTAGAGGACTGGGAGGTTAGTTGTTGTTGGATTTTTATTTTTTTTTTTTCTTGGTTGGCTTGTTTTTATGTTCTGAAAGTTATTTTATACTAATGAACTATGTACTACTAAATTTTGGAATAAAATGTCTTATGTAGGTAGTAGGGAAGATGTTTTCTTTGTGTCCTAATACATTCATATTGATTTCTCATAAAATGAAGACTTTATATCCTGGCCAAAATAGCTCTCTTTTCCCATTTTATTTCCTGCTAGAAGCTTTAAACTGCGTGCAAAGAGAGAGCTTTTTAGAATTTAAAGAGAGAAATTATTTCATTAAGAGCTTTTAGTTCTTAAGACTAAGAATGTGTGATTGTCATTATTTTCAAAAAACGCTCTCCTTTTAAGAAAGCTCTCCTTAGCAAGCCTCCACTGAGCAGGAATAGCGATTTATTTTTTAAAAAACTCCACATTTTACATTTTGAGGCACATTTATCATTGTACTAATGATACTATTCAAGAGAGGACAATGAGAATCTGCTATCCAATTAGAATACTAAGTAAAATATATTTCTGTAGAAATAGATTTTATATATTTCTATATATATAATATATTATATATATAACAAACATACTGTACTATTTTAGCAATAGCTATGTCATTTTCTCTGTTTTAAATACGCTGCTTGCTTACCTATTTAACTTTAAAAATTTTGTTTTTAGCTGAGATAAAGGGCCTTGAGGTTGAGAAGCAATCCCCCATACACACTATTTTTTTTTAACATATGACAGAAAACCTCAAAGTCCCCCCCCCAAAAAAAAAATTGGCAGTTAAATACATAAACAATTTTATACTTCTGGCAAAAGATAGGAAGTTTTGAAAGGCAAATGTTAAGCCAAGGTTAAGCCAAATTTGAACTTATACTTTAATAAGAAAAAACAAATACCTTAACGAGAACAGAGACAAAGAAGGGAAAGAGCCAGTTTGCCAAAGAATAGAAAAGAGAAAATAAACGTGTAAAAATTGCTGACCCTCAGGGCACATGGGTGGTTCAGTCAGTTAAGCGGCTGCCTTCGTCTCAAGTCCCACAGGAGTCCTGCATGGAGCCCCACATTGGTCTCCCTGCTCAGTGGGGAGATTGCTGCTGCTTCTCCTTCTGCCCCTCCCTCTCCTCACCCCCCACCTCAAATAAATAAAATCTTTTAAAAAAAATATTGAGCCTTACTAGAAATAAGTGTGCATTAAAAACAAAGAGGTTTTTTTTTTCTTCAATTAACAGATTGGCAAAGATTTAAGAGTAATAATTTTTTGGCTAGGGAGGGCATAGGGAAAGAAGTGGCCCCCCCCAATAGGGCAGTCTGGCATCACATTAAAACTGTAACTGTGTCTGTGCTTTGACTTAGCACTTCCCCTTCAAGGAATTTAAGGGAAAAAAATTGGACAAGGAGGCAAAAGTGTATTTATAGGAGTGTTCATTGCAGTATTTATTTTTAAAAGATTTTATTTATTTATTTGACAGAGAGAGAGATCACAAGGAGGCGGAGAGGTAGGCAGAGAGAAAGAGAGAAGGAAACAGGCTCCCTGCTGAGCAGAGAGCCTCATGTGGGACTCGATCCCAGGACCTGAGATCATGACCTGAGCCAAAGGCAGAGGCTTTAACCCACTGAGCCACCCAGGCGCCCTGCAGTATTATTTTTAATTGAAAAAATTTGAAATAACCCAAATGCCCAGTCAGTGAAGGATTTGTCAAATAAATTACAACATATCCATAACCATAAGAGGATAATGCTGGTCTCTGTAGTAACATGAGATGATATCCACGATATATAGTTGAATTTAGAGAGCATGTTAAACAGCGTATACATTATCTTTCCATGTGTTTATATGTTTTTTAAAAACAGTAGGTGTAGATATGTTTTTTTTTCAGACCCAGAAAGAAATACATCTAATGTTAAAGTATGAGGCATAAGATTAAAGGGGAGGCATTTTCAAATTTTCTATTATACATTACTGCATTGTTTTAATTTTTAATCACACACTGCTTTTTATAATTAAAAATATATCTTTCCAGGGTGGGAAGGGGTGTGAGTTTGACAATTGTTAAAACATTCCTGTATAAGAAATATCTAAAACAGTGTAAGAAGCCTTCAGATCTTCACATAAATTTCAGAATGTCTACTTTTTTAAATTCCTTTTTTGGGTTTTGGGGTTTTTTGTTTTTTTTTTTTTGAGATATAACTGACATAACATTATATTAGTTTCAGGTTGATTCAGTATTTGCATATGTTATGAAATCATCACCGCAACAATTCTAGTTAAGCAGCACACATTGTTACAGAATTTTTTTTTCTTGTAATAAGAACTTTTTGTTGTTGTTATTGAATAATTCCATTTATATGAAATGACCAAATTAGGCAAATCATTAGGGACAGAAAGCAGATTAGTGGTTGCCAAGGGCAGAGGTAGGTGGGAGTAGGGAGTGAATGCTCATGGGTTGCACAGCATTGCAAATGTACTAACAACTATAGTATATACAACTTAAAATGCTTAAAATGGTGAATTTTGCCTCAAAAAAGTAAAAGTAAAACAGAAAGCAAACAAAAAAAACCAGGTGGCTCTAATAGCTTCAAGATGCTTTTGAAATGATGCCTCCATGGCAACAGTCTCTGAAGAGATATGAGAAGAACTTTTAAGGTCTACTCACTTAGCAACTTTCATGTATACAATCCAGTATTATGAACTGTGGTCACCATGGTGTACATTACATACTTCCTTTATAAAAAGTTATGAATATGAAAGTATCTGCAATTTAATTTTCTTACTTACATTTTTATCACATTACATTTTTAAAAAGCCCAAAGCAGTGCTCTCATTGGGGTTCATAGCTCAATGAGATTTTATATGCAGGTCAGGTTATTTTCACATGTTTTGCAAAGACTCTCATCCATGAACTAATTCTTAATGTATTTTTTTTCCAGTCAGGCCCAGCTGGGTCACATGAAGCTGTTTCTTTTCAATAACTGGTTATCCCAATGCAAAGCCTCCTGGGGGAAGTGAGGAGGACCCAGAACAACCCCTGGCAGAAAGTGTGCCCCTTCCTAATTGTCCAAGTGAATGTAGTTATTGTGCACACACTTAATACCTTTTAGTGGGGAGTCTGCTTTTCCCTCTCCCTCTGCTGCTCCCCCCATTCCCTCTCTCTCAAATCAATAAAATCTTAAGAAAGAAAGAAATAACCATTTCCTGAAATACTGATTACACAAAATAGTATTTTAATAATTTGTGCAGACTCTTGCCTACTTTTTTTCCTCTCTCACTTTTTTTTTTTCAAGAGAGAAAAAGTGAGCATGTGACCTGGAGGTGGGGGCAGCAGGGGCAGAGCTCAGAGCCTGACTTGGGGCTTGATCTTGTGAGCCTGTGATCATGACCTGAGCTGAAATCAAGAGTCAGTTGCTTAACTGATGGAGCCACCCAACTAAGCCTCTCTTGCCTACATTTTAAATTAATTCTTAGGGCCTCCTGGGTGCTCAGTCAGTTAAGTGTCTACTGTCAGCTCAGGTCATGATCCCTGAGTTCTGGGATCAAGCCCTCCTGGTCTCCTTGCTCAGCAGGGAGCCTGCTTCTCCCTCTCCCTCTGCCTACTGCTCTGCCTGTGCACGCACTCTCTCTCTCTCTGTCAAATAAATAAATAAAATCTTTTTAAAAATTCATTCTTAGGTGACTATAGGGTACTTTTTAGATGAAACATGTTCAAGTTCTGCACTATAAATCTGGGAGTGTAATCATGTTTTGTTTATCTTCTAAATAATATAATTACTCATTAAGTGAATGGTTTTATCAGACATCTGTAAAGTAGAAGATGGAAAAGATTTAAGTTTTTGTGTATTTACTGCTCATACTGATTATTTTACATACTACCAAAACTTAACCCTTCAGTGCCTGACTCGCCCAGTTGTTGGAAATTGTCAACTGTACCTCACAAAGATTTCACTTAGTGATTGCTGTGCTAGTCAGTCATTGCATGAAACTGTTATGTTTTCATCCTGCCCCAAATCTCACATTATGATGTGAGATGAATTCGATTCTGAAATACATACTTACATAAACCTCATACATATGACCAAAAATTATTTACCCTGGTTGATTAGAGAGAAGAAAATGCTTGTTTGAATGGAAGTGGTCATTCTTTACTATAGCATCTGTTTATTCTCAGATGATTCCCTTGACTACTAGAAATAAACATTTATACCTTGAAAGATAATCTTGGTATTAAGAATGCCAAATTTGGAGGAACACATGACGTTTTTAGGATCGAAGTTGGGTTTGGAATAGTATTGGTAAATTCTGATTCTTAAATTGGGTAGTGAGTTCATTGCTATTCTGTTTTTATGCTTTATAACTTGTATGTTCATGATACATATTTCTTTATATCAAGCATTTATTTTTTCATTTTTTTAAAGATTTTATTTATGTACTTGAGATCGAGAGAGAGCAGGAGCAGGGGAGCAGAAGAAGAGGAAGAAGCAGGCTCCCCACTGAGCAGGGAACCTGACACGGGGCTCAATCCCAGGACCCTGGGATCACAACCTGAACCGAAGGCAGACGCTTAACCATTTGAGCCACCCAGGCACCCCATATCAAGTATTAATTTTTAAAGAAAAAACTAGATTGGGTGTTTAGGGTATAGTTTATTTAGTCTGTGTTCACTAATTCACTAATACGTATGGGTTTTTTTTTAGGATTTTGTTTATTTATTTGAGAAAGAGAACAAGCAGTGGGGAGGGGCAGACGGAGGGAAGGAGAGAGAGAAGCAGACTCCCCACTTAGCAGGGAGCCTGATATGGGGCTCAATTCCTGAGCCGAAGGCAGACGCTTAACCAACTGAACCACCCAGAAGCCCCTCAATATGTTTTTAAATGATGTGTGGCTTGGTAGGGTTAAAGATAAACAAGGAATTTTTTGTCCTTAGAAACTGAATGAAAATTGCAAGTACAAAACCTCCCCCTTGCCCTGGGCCAGCCATGTAAAAGAATGGTATGGTTTGTTCATTCTCTTGATCTGAAATTGCTTTTGTTTTCAGATGGTGGCCAGCAGAGATCTGCAATCCCAGGTCTGTGCCACTGAACATCCAGGGCCTTAAGCATGACTTGGGGGACTTCCCTGTGTTCTTCTTTGGTTCTCATGACTACTATTGGGTACACCAGGGCAGAGTGTTCCCTTATGTTGAAGGAGATAAAAGCTTTGCTGAGGGACAGACTAGTATTAACAAGACCTTCAAGAAAGGTAAGTTGAATGATGTTTTATAGGGGCTCAAAACTAAGACTCCACGGTTGATTTCTTGCCATGTCCTGACTTGCGTAGAGAACTTTCACCAGGTGTTAGGATCCAGTGCTCCTACGTATCCAGTCACGTTAGAGCCACATCTTATCCAGTCAGTTAGAGAAATACATTTCATTATAGTAGACTCTGCCATCTGTGTGAAAGGAGTTTCTTCCGCGATCTTTCTACAAACAGAGATTATTTTGGAAATAATCTTCTTAATCAAGTGAAGCTCCCTTGCCACAGAAGAGCAGTAAAAGCTTCTCACGAAGAGCCTTACAACTGTTTTTGCAACAAGTTTCCAGGAAGTTTGGCTTTCTGGGTCAGAGTAAAATGAATTTAAATCTGGTACAATGTAAAAAGCTGGAGTTTTTCGGTTGGTTGGGTTTTTATTTTTTTTTTCTTTTTGCTTTACTTGGAAGGGTCTGATTATTGAAGTAGGACTTCTTCCTTGAGGTAGCAGCTTGCACAGAGCCCAGCTTTAGCCCTTAATGAGTTATATCCTATTTCAGTGTCTTGGTGGAAAATGGTCATTTCCCGAATAATTTTAAAAGGAAAGCCTCAGGCCAGATCCAGGGCATTGAGAAGGCAACATAAAGCTGCTCTCCTAGAAGTTGTTTGGGTTTTCTTTTTGGTGTTTATATACTTTGTTTGGTCTTTATTGGCAGCACTGGAAGAAGCTGCAAAACGTTTCCAGGAATTGAAAGCACAAAGAGAAAGCAGAGAAGCACTAGAGACTGAAAAAAACTCAAGAAAACCTCCTCCTTACAAACACATCAAAGTGAGTCTCTGCCCATGAAAACATTAGTATTTGACAGGCAACAGGAAACGCATTACTGTCTTAGTCATTAGAAGGAACTTTCTGACTTATGAAAACTTTTGCCACTTACCACCCCAGTCTTCAGTTGAACAGACCGGGAGTTTTTGTTGGAAGCATAAAATGGGAGCTGGGGCTGCTGGGGTGTAAGGAGGCCGTTGATAAGCCCTCTCATGGCTGGGAACAACGAGTTCCGTGTGGAATCCTGTCCTTGCCCGACCAGGTTGTCCTGCAACCAAATGAGAATGTCGGTGTTTAGCTCCTCCAGAAAAGCCCACAGTTGTCTTCAGTTAGGAAATTTCCGTCAACTGGTAGAAGAAATACACAGGATAAATACGGGAGAGTTTACGTCAGACTTTGATATTTCTCTCCACTCGGGAGAGGCCATTTTGTTCTTAGCTTCTTCAGGGGAAATTGAGGTCAAAATAGAGCCTTTCTCAGAGTCACGCTGTGAGGCAGTTGCCGAGCCAGAGATTGCCTGGATGTGTCTGATATTCCCGCTGAAATTCTTGGTCTTCTTTGTGGCTTTGTCTTCTAGGCTAACAAAGTGATAGGAAAGGTACAGATCCACGTTGCAGACCTGTCCGAGATTCCCCGCTGCAACTGCAAGCCAGCCGATGAGAACCCGTGCGGCCTGGAGTCGGAGTGCCTGAACCGCATGCTGCAGTACGAGTGCCACCCACAGGTGTGCCCGGCCGGTGAGCGCTGCCAGAACCAGTGCTTCACCAAGAGGCTCTACCCTGATGCCGAGGTCATCAAAACAGAGCGAAGGGGCTGGGGCCTCAGGACCAAGAGGAGCATTAAGAAGGTAGCGTGGGACAGGGGCTGGGGGGACAGACAAGGGCCTGCGCCTCTCAGAAGATGCTTCATCTTCTCTTGGGGATGGAATACATAGGAATTTAGAGCAAAATTTTGAAACTTCCCAAGGTGAGAGTTGGGCACTTCTCGAGCAAAGCAGAAGCAGTAGGAAGAGGCAGTAATAAAATACACATAAACTTTGGGTGTCCTGTAATTAAGCATAAAAAGGAGAAGGGACAGTGGTCATTTTCACTGTGAAAAATTGTTTACTTGTTAAGCAAAAGAGCTATAAAAGGCTTCACAGAGTCAAAAAAGCGCAAAGGTCAGAACGTACTGGTTTGAAAGCTAGCAAACCCAGGACTTCGTGCCTTTGTCACCATTCCTTGGCCCTGAGGCCAGGCAGGGCCAAGTCACAACTCCCTGAGCCTCAGTTTCCTCCCCTCTCCAATGGACATGGTAATCCCTGCCTGCATATTTGAAAGGGTTGCTACCAGTCTCAGATTAGATTATGTATGCAAAAGCAACTGGCAAAAGTTGAGATCTTTGACTCTTACAAATTATCTTTATTCTTATACTTGGAGGCAGTTTTTCAGAGCAGTGTCTTTGTAGAAACATTTTAAATGCAAATAACAACGAAAAATGAAAATCTGCAGCAAATCCTACTGTTTGAACAGTGACTGTCAAACTTCAGAAATCCTGGGAATCTCCTGGGATTTTTACCAAGAATAATGTCTTACTGAAATATCTGGGACAGGCCTGAACAGTGTGCATTTTAAAACCAGGCCCCCACCCCACCTCCACCTTCTTACCTCCCCCACACTCCCCCTCCCCCTACTTGTCTAGTGCCCGCAGAGAGAGAATGCAGAGAGGCTTCCACTGAAAGAAGGCAGGTCTGGTGGGCATTTAAAGCTACTCTTGACATTTTTGTACCTGTTAAAAAAAAAAAAAGCACCTCTGTAATTAAGTACCATATAATGTAGGAAAGAGAAACAATACAAAAATAATAGAGTGAAATTCCCTCATCCCTTCCATCTCCTCACCAGACATGACCATTGTTAAGAGGCTATCATGTAGCCTTTTATAACCTTTTCTACACAGTTATAAATGTAAATGTATATACAAATACATATTCTGATATTCTATACTTACAGAGTTTTTAAAAACATAAATATGATACATATTATTTTATTCCATTCATATATCATAAATATACCTTAATGACAGTACATACAGATTTCTCCTCATTCTTTCTAACAGTCCCATTGTATTCTATAGTAAAATGTACCATAACTTATTTCACCTGTTTTCTAATTAATTTATATATATATACATGTCATTCTGTAATGAACATTCTTTTTTTTTTTTTTAAAGATTTTATTTATTTATTTGACACAGAGAGAGAGATCACAAGTAGGCAGAGCAGCAGGCAGAGACAGAGGGGAAGCAGGCTCCCCGCTGAGCAGAGAGCCTGATGTGGCGCTTGATCCCAGGACCCTGAGATCATGACCTGAGCCGAAGGCAGAGGCTTTAACCCACTGAGCCACCCAGGTGCCCCTAATGAACCTTCTTGATCATCTATCTCTATGCACCCAGGTTTTTTTTTAAAAGATTTTATTTATTTATTAGAAAGAGCAAGCACAATCAGGGGGAGGGGCAGGGGAGAAGGGGAAAACAGAGGGAGAGGGAGAAGCAGACTCCCCGATGAGCAGGGAGCCCGATCCCAGGACCCTGAGATTATGACTTAAGCCAAAGGTAGATGCTTAACTGACTGAGCCACACAGACGCCCCTTCAGGCACCCGTTTCTCTAGGTTAAATTGCTTGAGGTGAGACTCACGCAGTAAGCACGCGTTTGTGAAGCTGCTTCAGTGTGCCAGCGATTCCTCTGGGCATTTGGAAAAACAGTAGTGCATAAGACACCTTTGTGGGTCTGCTGGAGACAGGTAATAAACAGATCTATGATGTTGAGTACCGCTAAAATGCTGCAAAGAAAAATAGTGCAGTCAAAGGGGAGGGCTGGTGACGGGGATTGTTATTTCAGACTGCTTGGGTAAGAAGGGCTGAGGTGCCATTTGACGTGAACATGAGGGAGAAAGCCGTGCAGGCACATAAGGGAGAAGAGCATTCCAGACTGAAGAAAAAGCAAGGACAGAGGCCTTAGCATGCTCTAGAAACAGCAGGAGAGCCAGTGCACCTGGCGAAGGAGGAGGAAAGGGGTAGTTGGTAGGTAGGAGATGCGAGAGAGGGTGGCCTGGGGCTAGATCCTGTGTGGCCTTAGAGGCCACAGGAGGGAGGCTTCTGGAAGATTTTAGTGGGAAGTGACTGGATCTGACCTGATGTGTTCATTCTCTATTGCTGCATAACAATAATACTGCAAACTTGGGAACTTACAATGTAACACATTTTATTTTCTCGCGGTTTCTAGGGCTCAGGAGTCAGGCAGTGCTTGGCTAGATCCTCTCCTTAGGGTCTCACAGGGTTTCAGTCAGGATGTTGTCCAGGACTAGATTCTCATTCTTCTGCCTCAACTGGAGAAAGGTCCACCTTCCTGCTTGCATGGCTATTGGCAGAATTCTGCTCTTTGCTCCTGTGGGTCTGAGAGCTTTGGGTGTTTTCTTGGTCTCAGTTTGTTGTTGTTTTCATTGTTTTGCTGCTGTTAGCTTCTAGAGGCTGCCATGATTCCTTGCCAGATAGGATTCCCCAACATGGATTTTTGATTCCTCACAGCCAGCGAGTGGGAGACACTCCACTCCAAATGGATGCTAATGTCTTGATGTAACAAACTCACTTAATCCCATACATCCTGTCACCTTCACCATGGCCTATTGGTTAGAAGCATGTCACAGGTCCCGTTCACTTAAGGACAGAGGATCACACCATGGTGTGAGCCCCAGGAGACAGGCATGTTGGGGGCCATCTTAAGTACCTGTGTGCCACCCTTGGGGTTCAGAAGAATAACTGGGTGTAGTCTGGGGAATTTATGGTCATGGGGAAGGAGTAGCAAAAAGGAGATCATTATCATCCAAGAGAGGTGATGGTGGTGTGGACTGCTAGGGTTGTAGCAGAAGAGAAGTGGGTGGATTGCTGACATTTTGAAGGCAGAGCCAACAGGATTTGCCGATGCGTTAGATATATGGATTGGGTCCCTTCGCCAAAGGCCATTAGTATTTAAAATGTTGTTGTAGGTAGGGCGCCTGGGTGGCTCAGTTGGTTGTGTACAACTCTTGGCTCAGCTCAGGTCTTGATCCCAGGATCATGAGTTCAAGCCCTAGACATAGCATGGAACCTACTTAACGAAACAAAAGTCATTATAGAATGCAAAAAAAATTCTTTAAGTCTATTATTTTTTTTAATAATGTCTGCACTCAACATGGGGCTCGAATTCATAACCGTAAGATCAAGAGGAGCACACTCTAACAACTGAGCCAGCCAGGTGCCCCGAGAATGCAAAATTTTTGATGTCACTTTAATGCCATGCATATCACATATACGAATTTTTGCCTGTGACTTGGGGAGTTTTAGGGGGTTATCCTGAAATTTATCCAGCTTAATATCGTGTTAACATCTTTTAAGAGTAATTACATTTATTTTAAAATGTATTCTAATTTATTAAATTGATATAATCAAGAGAAAAGAAAAATACAGCTAGTATTATTCTGCCAGTTAGCTCTTGAGGAATTACTAATGTAAGACAGTTGGTCTTCTACAAAATAGCTGGAAGTATATATTCCTGAAAAGCAAAATCATGAAGACTGAGTAGCAACTATCTTTTTGCCATAGTCTTTAAGGACAGATTTTTAGCATTTTTAAAGTTCTTTATTTGGTTATTTTTGTTCACAGTTCAATTCACAGTTAATGGGTGTCTTTTGGATTTGTTTGTCTTTTTTTTTTTTTTAAAGATTTTATTTATTTATTTGACAGACAGAGATCACAAGTAGGCAGAGAGACAGGCAGAGAGAGAGAGGAGGAAGCAGGCTCCCTGCTGAGCAGAGAGCCTGATGTGGGGCTCCAGCCCAGGACCCTGGGATCATGACCTGAACTGAAGGCAGAGGCTTTAATCCCCTGAGCCATCCAGGTGCCCCGGATTTGTTTGTCTTTTTATAAGATTTTATTTATTTATTTTTTAAGTAATCTCTCCCCTCAATGTGGGCTTGAACTCACAACCTCAAGATCAAAAGTTCCATGTTCTGCCAACTGAGCCAGCCAGGTGCCCCACAGTTAAGGGTTTTAAGTCCAGTAAGCAACTCTTTAGTTTTTTGTTTTTTTCTTTCAGATTTTATTTATTTATTTGAGAGAGAGAGAGAGAGCATGAGCGTGCACAAAGGGTGGAGGGGCAAAGGGATAGGGAGAAGCGGACTCCCTACGGGGACTTGATCCGAGGACCTGAGATCATGACCTGAGCCAAAGGCAGATGCTTAACCGACGGAGCCACCCAGGCGCCCCGCTAAGCAACTCTTTGAGGCTAAGGTTTGTCCCTTTAGGACATCTGAAATACTTCTTTTACAAAATAGCTAGGAATATTTATTTACAGTGTTATCAAATTGATATCAGCACTTTTAACTTTCCTGTATTCACTTATTTTCATAAAACAGTAAATATAAACCATAATACATGATACTCAAGCTTTCTCAGCCACAGAACCATTTCTTTAAATGAAACCTTACCTTGAATCTTAATATGTGGAAAAGATAATGTATAGCCAATTTGATTGCAGTTCTGCTCTGTGGGTTTCAGTTAAAAAAACCCTGCCATTAACCCAGTCTTGCATGTATGGTACGGGCACTGGGCTAATTCCAATATAAAGAGGAGTCCTCCCTTGTCTTAAGTAAATAAAGACTAGACTGACTTTTTATCCAGTCAGTTATTTTAAAACAAACAAACAAACCCTGCCATTAAATAAGTATAGTAACACAGGGTGGTGAGGAAATCACCTGTGAGGGCGGTGGTCCCACATGATGGTGCGAATTGTTCATCAGCTGGGTCACAGCCCGGGCTAGATGGAGGGAAAGCCTGTTAAGGTGACAGAGCATAGGGCTCAAATGTGCAGACCCTCCTCCGTCCTTTGTGAGAAAGGACTGGAAGGAAAACGTAGTTGCAGTTATCAGTTAAATATATTTCTTTTTCTTTTTTCTTTTGTATTTGTACATTTCTTTTTCTAACCTAATTCTTTGTCATAGCCCAGAGGTCAACTTTTGGGGCCACCATTCCCCAGTGCAAGCAAGTATGTTGCTCCTTGAGGCTGACTCAGAGCCTCACTGACCCCACTAACAGCAGACCGCCAAGGGAAGGGACATGCACAGGACATTAGGTTGGTTCCTTCCAGTTTGACCCATTAACTTTTTCTCTTATTACAGAAGTGACAATCTTTTGTTTTTATCAGTAGAGAAAGATTAAATATTTGTAAGAATGTTGGCTTATGTTAATGATTTGCCAAAATCAGAGAATATGGTACTTCTCTTTAGATTACTGAAATTTAGGGGCGCCTGGGTGGCTCAGTAGGTTAAAGCCTCTGCCTTTGGCTCAGGTCATGATCCCAGGGTCCTGGGATCGAGACCTGCATCAGGCTGTCTGCTCGGCGGGGAGCCTGCTTCCTCCTCTCTCTGCCTGTCTCTCTGCCTACTTGTGATCTCTCTCTCTCTATGAAATAAATAAATAAATAATCTTAAAAAAAAAAAGAAATAGATTACTGAAATTTACTGTCAATTCTGTGATTCTAAGAACCATGAACCTAAGTGATTAAACCATGAATTCTAAGAACTAGTGAAAATTTGTATAGGGAGGAAGTCAGGGTGGGAAGAACAAGAAGTCTGGTGAAACAATAAGCAAATACATTGTTTCTATATGACAAAAAGTTCTGTAGGTAATGCTCTTGTCCTGGATCAAATCAGCCATGCTTTTGAGGTGGAAGGGTTAATGACTATGAATTTATAAACACAAGATGTTGAATTATAGTATTTACCTTATGTTAAAAGAAGCTAGTCATGGGGCGCCTGGATAGCACAATCAGTTAAGTGTCTGACTCCTGGTTTCTGCTTGGGTCCTGATCCCAGGATCCTCGGATTGAGCCCTGTGTTGGGCTCCCTGCTGAGAGCTTCTCCCTCTCCCTCTGCTCCTCCCCCTGCTTGTGCTCTTTCTCGTTCTTCCTCTCAAGTAAGTAAAATCTTTAAAATATAACAAAAGAATCTAATCACTGCACACCTGTGAGAACAGCAAAATGAAAGCTAGTTGGCAGTGCTGGCAAGGAATTGGAGAACCTGGGTCTCTCCTGCAGTGGGAAGGGACGATGGGGATGCGAAATGGTGCAAACACTCCAGAAAATAGTTTCTTATAAAACTAAACATAAACTCACCATTTGACCCAACCAGTTGTACTCCTGGCCATTTATCCCAGAGAAGTGAAAACCTGTGTCTACACAAAAACTTTTTACCAGAATGTTCACAACAACTTTGTTTGTAATAGCCCAAATATGAAAATAATTCAGACATGTCTCAGGAGAGTGAACCAGTAAGTGCGAAAGAGTGCATCCACAGTGCGAAAGAGTGCTCAGCAGGAGAAAACAGACTGGACTGTGGACACACACAACAAATGGGTCAGGTCCCAAGAGAATTAAGAGTGAGGGGGCTTTTGCCAACCTCAAAAAATTACATACTGTGTGATTTCATTTACAGAACATCCTCCAAATGACGGCGATGGAGAACTGATTAGGGATGGGATGGGGTGGAGGAGGGAAGGAGGATGGTGTCATTATGGACTGTACAAGGGGTCTTCGTGGAGATGGAACAGTTCTGTATCTAATTGTGGTGGTGACACGATTCTACACCATACATACACATGCACACACAGTGCATGTAAAATTAGTGCAGTCTGAATAAGATTTATAATTGTACCAATGTCAGCTCTTTAGTTTTAATACAGTCCTATAGCTCCGTAAGGTGTTGTCTTCAGGAAATACTAAGTGAGGGGTACACGGATCCTCTCTGTGCTATTTTTGCAACTGCCTGTGAATATCTAGATTTACTCCAAAATAAAAAGTTTTTTAAAAAAAGAATTCATTTAACAGGCATTAACCCTAATGCTGTACACTTAGTAAAAGTCGGCTTAATACACCCTCAAAGGCTTGAGTTAGCCTTATCTCCGGCTCCCACCGTTATGTCACTTGGACATGTTGTCATAAATCATACTGTCGCAAGAAAAGATGGGTTATCACCTTTTGAGACACTGCTACAAGAAAAATAGTGCCACCTGCCTGCCAGGGAATGAAAACTACTATTTGTTTCTAGCATTCGATTTCCAGGATTCTTTTTGGTTAATGCTCTTGGATTACACATGGGTGTTAAGGAATGCTCTCAAAGGGAGCACATTGGTCTCACATTTACAGAGTGCATGCTTCTCTGCAGGGTGAATTTGTAAATGAATATGTTGGCGAATTAATTGATGAAGAAGAATGCAGATTGAGAATCAAGAGAGCCCACGAGAACAGTGTAACTAATTTTTATATGTTAACTGTTACCAAGGTAAAATTGCTTTTTTTTTGTAAGAAAAAAAGGATTTTTGGTCTTTGTTTCATGGGCTTAGGTTGAACTCCGTTTCCTCTAATTTGATTGTTTTTTCTGGAGAATGAGGGTGCTTTGCAGTAGCCAGTACGCTAACCACCATATTGTGCTAATTATAGCAGGTTACACAAAGGCTGATTGTTGAAGCCTTGCACTTGGCATGTGAGTGGACAGATGACCAAGACCAGTGCAGACATATGGGCTTTTTGTCTCAGCTCTTCTTAGTCACTGAAGGACCTGGCCCTCAGTTTCTCTGTCACTGACAGAGACAGTCGGCTTTCTCATGCTTAGTTTTAAAGCCCCATTCAAGTTCTGATTTAGCAAAAATTCTAACTCTGAATTGTTCTGTGTACTGAAACTTTGTGTCTGAGTTAGGACAAATGGGTGCCATCATAAATGAAATGACAGTAAAGCTGCTAGATTAATCCATGTGCTCATAAGTCCCATTTGCTGCACATTCGGGACATCTGTTATCTTGTGTCATTTCTTCAGCAGCCCTCTGATTTGCGGAGGATGGGAAACTGAGGTCCAGCCCTGACAAGCGATCTGTTGGATATCTTGTCACAGTAGAGTGAAGGGCCAAGACCAGTACCCATGTTTTGTATGTTCCAGGCTCTCCCTGAAACTGAGTTAGAATATCATTAAAAGTAAGAACTGGAAATCACTTACAAGAACTCTGTCTTAACTGATATGTCATTGTTTGACAGTTTTACCACTTTCAGGAACATAAATTTCATAAATATAAAATGCCATTTATTTCTGATGGCTGAGTGGCTCTTTAAGTCCGCTGCTCACTGTCAGAGGCCCTCCAGCCATCTTGATGACACTTGGGAGGCTCCGTCCTCCAGAGCTCATCCAGATGATCAGAGTTTGAATTCAGGGCCAGAATGTTGAGCTTTTTACTGTGTTCTGAACGTCAGTGTAAGTGAAAATAAGAGGAGCAGGTAACCGCTGGAGAATATGTCTCACGTGATAGCCCTTCCGTTGATCAAACGTCCGGATCTTCATTCAGAGGAAAGTCTCCCATACTTCCTCTGTCCCTCTTTATGGCGCGCTGTCCTGTGCATTTACCCCCACACTGGTTTTGCAGGAAAGGAGGGCTGACAGCCAGCAGCGTGGTTCCCACCCCAGGCTGCTGGCTGAACTCTGCGCTCCCCCCGCGGCCAGTTCATTTTCTAAGTAGCATTTTTCTATGATCTGTGTCTAGAAACAAAGTTTAAAAAAAATAGAAACTGAGTTCCACTTTATCTTCATTGCCTTGGCTTGAAGCTCATCAAATAAAGTAGACAACTTGGTCACTGGCCCTGAGAGCATGTGTTGGGGGAGTTGGCAGCTGCCATAGACTTGGGCTGGTGTTGCATGTTTCTGAGATAGGCTTGTACTTGATTTTATGTCAAAGCTACCTCCATCTCTTTTCTTTCTGAAGGACCGTATAATTGATGCTGGCCCCAAAGGAAATTACTCTCGCTTTATGAACCACAGTTGTAATCCAAACTGTGAAACACAGAAGTGGACAGTGAATGGAGATGTTCGAGTGGGGCTTTTCGCCCTTTGTGATATTCCTGCAGGTAAAAAAGCTATTTGCTCCCCATGTGCCCCTCTCTGGGCAGAATATCCTTCCAGGTTTGATGCTCAAGTATTTATTCAAGTATGACGGGGTTACATTTGGAATTGTTATCTGCCACGAAGAAGTGAAAATCCGTGTCCTGCAAAAGGGAGTTAAGCAAGAGCCTTTCTGTCCAAGAGGATGTTACAGAATCCTGTGTGTCCACGACCCTCCTGAATGACTTCTCTCAATTATTGCTGTCTGCACAATACAACCAGATGTTTAAGCTTTTGTTCTCTTATTTGAAGTATTAACATACTGGGTTAACATCAGCTGCTTGCTTGGTTTGTGTGTGTGAGGGGGGCTGTTTGTTTGCTTTTTGGTTGAAAGATCAGTCTGTTTCACATTAGACGCGAAAAGCTTCCGAAGGCAGTTACTGCTTCCCTGTTCCCTCAGCTGCCCAGCATCTTACCAGCCTCACTTAGCTGCTTCTCTGCCAGTGTTTAGAGAAATGGGTGAGAAGGGAAGAGCTGTAGCGGATCCTGGGGACTCTGTTCAGGACCAGCCAGCAGCAAGCTTGGACGTCCTGGTTCGAGTCCCCGGGTCTTTGGTGTGACTAGTAAATCCACACTGTGAGCTCTTCCCTGAGCACACTCTAAAGCATTAATCACCAGAGACCGTGTGGTCGCTGCTACTCACGGCCCTACTGTTCATTCAGAAAGCCATGTAAATTAGCTTTAGAAAAGCGAGCTAAACCAAAGCCCTTTTCTCCCGAGCACAGATTTCCAATTCTTGGTCTCTGTTACATAGTTTCTGACCACTTCAATGAGAAGGATATGACAGCTCTTATAGACTGTTTTTTCTGCAATATTTGGTGGATGGGCATGTTTTCCTCTGTTGTTTCTCCCCCGTCGCTCTTCAGTGTGGAGCACGGGTGAGGGAAAAGCCTTCAGGTCAGAATTATGTCTCTCTTTTCATTATGAGAGTGCGTGTGTGACAGCATGTCTCTTCCCTGTGACTCGAGTATGAGTAATTATTTGTCTTACTTTAGGGATGGAGTTAACATTTAATTATAACCTGGATTGTCTGGGCAACGGCAGAACAGAATGCCACTGTGGGGCAGAAAACTGCAGCGGCTTCCTGGGAGTGCGGCCCAAGGTCAGTGGTGCAGGGAGCGAGTGCCCCAGGCCGGCGAATGGGTCCCCAGTTCAGTTCGCAGCCATCGTGTTAACTAGAGTGTAGACTCTCTGACTTTCCAGTGAAGCAAATCTTAAATCCATCAGGTTCTGAAGAGATGTTTGTATTTCTCATTGAATCTGAAGTTACCAACATCCTTTTCAAAAACTTCTTAAAAATTCACACTATACCCAAAACCACGGGATGAGCCACTTTGAAGTGGTGAGTTCTGCGGTATGTGAATCCTTGCAATTTAAAAAAACAAAGCGCCGTATTCAAAAATCAGTGAAAATGAGGCCTTATTTTTATTACAGTACTGTTATGGGAGAAGTCCTCCTGCTGGTTTTTAGGTAACTGAACAATAGAGCTTAAGAGAACTCAGATGAGTGTGAGGCTATGGGAGCTCCCTTTCCATGTAGAGCCTCACACGCCGTGTTCTCCTTCTCCCTGCCAGTCGACATGTGCGTCAACAGCCGAAGAAAAAGCCAAAAATGCTAAGTTAAAACAGAAGAGGCGAAAAATCAAAGCAGAACCAAAGCAGATGCATGAAGACTACTGTTTTCAATGTGGAGATGGTGGAGAGCTGGTCATGTGTGACAAAAAAGACTGTCCCAAAGCATACCACCTCTTATGCCTTAACCTGACTCAGCCACCATATGGTAAGCGAGCCTTTCGGGACCCTTTCCCTGACTTGCGTCTTGGCCAGTGATGTGTCACCTAGAATGTACTTCACTCTTCTTAGTGGAGCCACGGGATGGATAACGAACAGAACAACCAACACTAGCAAACAAAGTATGCTAGTGAAAAGTCTGTCTGCAAATGTGGGATAGGTGTGGGCCAGGAGGATTGGTTTCTCGGGCCTTGTTACCGTGGGCGAGCAGTTGGCTCCTCTCTCTGGCAGTGAGTTTGGGACGCAGTGCACATCCATTCTCAGTAGTACACTCACATAAGTTTGGCCAGAATTTGGAGTTGTGTTCTGATTGAATTCAGTCTCCAGTCTCAGCAGATGGTACAAACTTGGGTTTTTCATGGGTAATCAAGAGGGGCACTAATGGGGCTCTTTTCCCTGTCCGCACCCCTCTGTAGGAAAGTGGGAATGCCCGTGGCATCAGTGCGAGGAGTGCAGCCGTGCTGCCGTCTCCTTCTGCGAGTTCTGCCCACACTCATTTTGTAAAGATCATGAAGAGGGCGCTCTCGTCCCCTCTGCTCTGGAAGGCCGGCTCTGCTGCTCCGAGCACGACCCCGAGTCTCCTGTGTCCGCAGAATACTGGAGCAAGATCAAATGCAAATTGGAGTCACAAGATCATGGAGAAGAACTGAAAGAATAAATGGGTGGTGATTTTTTTTTTCTTTTTATTGAGATGAAAAAAAAAGGAAAAGAAACAAGTGACTCGGTGGCACGTTGGCAGGAGAAAGCCGCTGCCGCGCGCGCACAGCCCCTGCCCCGGGCGCCGCCTTGTGGCTATGCGCGCTGGGGCCTGGAGCGCTCGGGCAGAAGCGGGTGGCCTGGGGCTGTTTTTCTGTTTTGTGGGTTGGGGATTCTTTCGTGGCCGGCCAAATTCCCTTGGTCTTCTCTTGCCTTTTATTATGCTTCCATGCCTTTGCAGCGGGGGGAAAAAGAGATGTCTTCACTTTGAAAACAACGAAGAGAAAAAGAAATTTTGTTAATGAGATAAATTTTAAGTCTAGGATGTGTTCCTTGGGTGTAAAAAGCAAAAAAGTAACCCTCATTCCTTTATTTATTTTCATTTTTTAAAACTCTGGAGAAGTGTAGTTCAGGTAGTCTATTCAGTGTGCGTGTGCGTGTGTGTTTGAAGTAGCATTTGGAGCAGGCCCTCTAGAAAAGGCTCTGATGACCTTTATATACCTCTCCGCTGAGCAGTAGGTAGGCTCACTTCTCTTTCCTCCCAGATGTCTTTTCTTGGCTCAGAGAAGGGCGCTGTGCGAGTCCTGAATCTTGCCTCTTGAAAACAAAACGCCTCAGTAGATTTTACCCTCAGTGGTCTGCACCTAGGCCAGCTTCGTGTTGGGATACCTTTACCTAGAAAGGTAGATAATGTGGTTTTTAGTTCCGGAGAAAAACAAAAACAGGTGCCCTCACTGAGTTTGAAATGTTTTCCACTGACAGTGGACATTTTGATGAAGTGTGTTTATGTGGAAGCAAATGCAGCATTGGCGTGGTCGTGCCTGTTGCTCCGACATGTGGACAGAGGCAGCTGGAGGGAGACGGAAGGCCCAGACCCAGAGTTGGGTCATTCTGTGCCGTGTCACGGAGCTGCTAGTCTGACCTGGAGGGTATTAGGCGCGTTTCCTTTCCTGTCCGCTTCCCTCCCCAAATCAAACATTCCCTGTCTGCTGGCCACCTGCTGGCCGTCTTTCCTGGTGAAAACAACACAAGCGAGTCACAGTTGTATCTGAGTAGGTCTTTCTGGTTTAGTTCCTCATTTGGGGGGTGGAAGGGGTAGGGACATCTTCCGGTTATATGTAAACAGTTTCTATTTAGTATTATCTACTAATTAAAATTGCCCCGCTGAGGAAGGGGAAGCGCTTCTACAGGGTGTATAAGAGCCACACAAACACACTTCGTCTTAGGAAGCACTTAGGGAAGCTCCCAAGAAAGCAGTGTTAGCAAAAATGGTTGGCTGTGACGCTTGGATCTCCTAGATGCCATTGTACCAAGATGTCTAACCACAAAGTTCACTTGCATTTAATGCTTTGGAATATGTATATTCCAGTAGTCCTTGTATGAACTAATTAGTAATGTCAGACGTTGTCACACTGTACTAAGTAGAATTCTAGGGCTAGCTTGAATGAACGTTAACTTTCTCTGTGAATTTTGACTGCTTACGATTGCTGGTACCTGGTGGCATTTATTTTCCCTCAAGAAGTACCTGGGAACCTTAGGAAGGGAGGGAGGGGAGATGCTCGGCCACGTTCCTTCAGTTATGTGTGTTCCTTTTTTCTTATCAATTTAGAGTTCTTCTCTGGAAAAAAGAAAAAAAAAAAGCTGTTTTGTGCCTCTCTCTCTCTCTTTTTTTTAATGTAAATGTGCAATTGAACTGGATTTTCTCTTGTAAAAAAAAACAACATAAAACAAACAAAAAAAAATATCACACTACAATTCCTTTACTTAAGCTCCTAAACTGCCATTTGCCTGATTCCAGCAATTAATTCTGAGGTAACTTAGAGAGCCTCCAGGAATTCTCTTGATTAGATATGGTCCCAGGAGAAAGAGCAAAATGGAAAATGCTGTGCATGTTACCAGATCGAATCGCTACCAGTAACGTGCAGCACAGTGCACCAAAACACTAAACTTTGCTCTTGAGCAACTATATAGTTTGATATCCTTTTAAAAAATAATTTAAGAAAATCTAGGTTTTATCATACTAAAACTTTATTTTATATATATATATGTGTGTGTATATATATATATATGAGATAAATGTTTGCTTTTTTTAAACTTACTAATATGAAGGATTTCTTTTAACATTCAAAATATAACTCTTGTTGAAACCGTATCCCACATGAACTCTTCTCTTGCTTTGTTTTGGACTTAGTGCTATTTAATATCTGATGACTTTTATATGGTAAGCCAGGGTCCATCCGTATACTTACAAATACCTTAGGTTTCAGTATTTTCATATGCAGCTTCCTCATCATGTCACATTTTGTCATAATGGCTCTGCTGAGATTTTTAAATCTTTTTTTGAGGGGGTGGGAGGGTACCTAACCGGATCATTCTGCCATTTCAGAAATTAGGGTAAAAAACAAAATAGCTAACTACAGCTCTGGAGGCTTCATCCAGGAGTGCTCTTTAGTGGTCCAGAAAGAGGCTTTCGTCCCGCCAGTGGCCCAGAGCTCTCCTCACACCTCCGTGGCATCACGACCCACCTGTCTTACGTCTCTTCACGTTGCAGGCTGTGGAAGTGGAAAGCAGGGGGAGAAAGCTGTGTTTCCCGTGCGCAGCGCGCGCACACGCCGTGCTTGCCTGCGCCTCACCAACCCAGTGGGCCAAAGGACGCGTTGCTCTCTCGTGGCCTGTAGTTGGTATTTGTTAACTGTCAAATCTGTGGTCAGAGCAGAAATGGTTGGGTTTTATTCTCGTCCAAAAATGAGATAACTTTTAAAGCATCATGGGATAATGGTGGTTTTTGTTTGTTTTTTAGCGTCATGTTTTCTTTGGAAAAAGTGAATGTAAAGTTTTTGATGATCAGCATAAAGCTTCAGAAATCTGATGGGTTACAACTGTAGAGGAAATGGGCCCTTCCGGCATGCACGGTGCAGACAGGGGCTGGCCCGTGGCCAGTGGGGGGGTCAGGAGGGTTGCGATCACCTGCCCCTCATTCCTGGAAGGCCAGCAAGGCTGGAGGAAGTGATTCTTTTCTTTAATAGCTAATCAGGGTTAGAGTCATGAGGGAGGTGGGTTTTATTTTCATTTTTATCTTAAGTTCCTACTCTACCTTAATTCTCAGAAATGATCTGGCCTGAGCTATAGATAGGCCGACTTTTAGAATCACTGAAACTTGGAGCTCTCTGTGTGTTCAAACAAACAAATGTTTGTTTGTAAAAACTAAAATAATAATAATAATAATAATAATGGGGGGGTGGCTCTGAGCTCCCTTCTGCTATTTCCACATAATACTTGGAAACATGCTTGTAAATAATGTTTTGAAATTCTGAGATAACCATGTAAAGGACTCTCAGAGCAGGCAGGCTGTTGGACAAGTTTCTCTCTTGGCTCATGAAGTAGTTTCCTTTTGGCCTCACTGCGCAGTCTGTGTTCTAATCAGGGTCAGAGCCAGACTGGACGGCAGAGAGCAGCCCTACAGAATGTCATCACTGGACACCCCAGGTTCATGGCTGGTCCTTCATTTCATTGTTAAGTACAGAGCTTCCTTTAGCATTCACCTTGAAATCAGGGAGCTGCCACATGCCATGTCCCAAGAGGATAAGGACACAGGTTGTGGTAGAGCCCTTCGGGCTTGGGAAGCTCACCTGGGAGGAGGTGCGATGCTACTGGCAAGTGGCTCTATTGCCGGGCGGAGCGGATTCGACTGCCGGAGTTGGCCAGGTTGCTGCACACACAAAGTGATCATTTGGAATGATTTCCGTTGGCCTAGGGCCACTTGCAGTTGGTCCCTGGTTGTCTGTAAATCGAGAGGAGAACTCGCCTCCATTTTCAGCTAAGCTAGGGAGAGATCTGATTAGACGGCTTTGCCATGTATTAACGAATATTGAAAAGTTGGAAATGTGTACATACTGAAATCTACCAACTTTTCCCCGGGGCGGGGTACAGGAAGAAAAGGGGGTTAGAACAGGGTGAGGGAGGGGGAATGACAATGTTTACCACAGGTACGAAGTAGTCACTTTAACATTGAGACCTCTGCCTCATTGAATTCAGGTTTTTTAAGTACTTGAAACTCTTCAGATTCCCCTTATTTTACAGTTATTTTTAAATTTATGAAGTAGAAAGCATTGTTTTGTATACTGTTTTGAAAACAAATAGCCTAGTCTCTTGTCCTCTTCAACTTGGATTAAAGGCAAAGTTCTGCGAATGGGATGGAGTGTCCACAGCGGATAGCTCAGATTTCATGTACACATTCGAGGAAGAGACTGTTGCGTGAAATACCAGCATTTTTATGAGTATTTCCCATGTGTGTTCTTTCTCTTGTATTTTTGTCAACCCCATCCCCATGCACCTCTTCTTTCCTTTTAATATATATGCCTCTGTAGGGGAAAAAAACAAAAATTTGCACTTACGTTACACTCCTGAAACACAGGGTGTAGTCTGTGTGTGTTTCAGAAACCATTTCCGTTCTTTTCTCCGTCAGTCCATTGCTTAAGTGACAAGTTCAGGTGCTTGTGGCACAGATGTGTGTGTGTGGGGAGGAGGAGAGCAGCCTGCCCTTCTGTAGCCTGTGAAAGTCAGTTACATGTAAGAAAAAGCGAAAAAGGTAAACAGTTGCCAAAGTCATTTATTCAGTCCTTAGTTTTCTTATGTGACCCTCCGGATCTGCGAGTTGGCAGGCAAGCCCCCTCAGGTGCCGGTCCCCCCCCCCCCCACCTGCCACAGACCTCCAACGTGTGCACGCGGGGCGCAGTGTCCATCAGATCACCGAGACGAGGTATGTATGAGGTATTCTTGTCGGGTTAGGAGTGGACTGGATACAATTTACTTTTTTACTCTGTTGTCATTAATATTGCTCTTTATCTCATTTGTGCTGTCACATACCCTCTGTTAAAAAAGAAAATCACATTGCCTCCGATGACCAAGATGCTAAATGATGATTGATACTAAATGATGATTACAACTGGCTAATAAGATCCTTTTTCTATACAAGGGTGTGTGCATAATTGGAATTGATAGGAGAAATTCATTTGTAACCACTTGTGATATTGCACAGCAAACACAGATACCTACAGATTCTGTTTTCTTTTTCTTGTGATCTTTATGATAATGACCTTTGTAGATTGGTTATTTCTGTACTTTGTTTATCTGTAATAAATTTGTAGATCCTGTGAAATGTTATTTTGCCTAAATCACTTGAGACTTGAGTCTTTAATAACAAAGCATCAATATTCACTAAAGTCAATCTCTTTTGAGTTTCTGTGACTTGGCTAGAAGCTCTTGACACTAAGGGATTAGTGTTCATTTTCCCTGGGGGGCGTTCCACTAGGGCATTATTGTATAATGACTTGATGTTGCCACATAGACTTCAAGATATATGATATTTTGGGGGTTTTGTTGAATGGCCTATGTTTTACTGCATAGTGTGAAACGTGTAAAGCTTGGTTAACCTGTATATAGATAGCTTATTGTTGACTAGTTATAGTATATTTAGGATTGCCTGGAATTTTAAGCTTCTTACTACTGTGTGTGCCGGTAGGAACATAAATTTTTGTACATTATATTTACTGAGATGTTGCCTTTTTTATTTTACAAATACTTTGGAATTCAGATGTGTTTTTTGCTTCCGTGAGGATTAATTTGGAAAGGTTCTTAATGACATTCCACTGACTTCAGATTTTGCTTGAGATTGACTTCAATAAATTGTCCTGTATGTTCCAAATCAAACTGTGGACTTGTTCATTGCCTGTAGTTTCTTGCCACAACTGCTGGGCGAGAGGTCATAATGGGGAGGGCAGGCACCCAGTGCCAGGCCGATGACCCGAGGACCTTCAAAATGCTGTCGCAAATAAGCTTGGAGCCGATAACGTGGGGTTTGGTGGTGTTTTCACAGAGGGAAGGTCCTTGGAGAATGTTGCTTCTTGCTTAGTGTGGTGGGAGACTATGGAGCGAACGGCGGGAAGGGGAGATGTGCGTCACTTTCATCCCGGCGACTAAGCAGACTCCGCGGAGGCCTGTCGTCGCTCGGCTAGACGCCGGGCGCCCGCTCGTGGTCGGTGTCCCCTGGAATGGCAGGAATGGCACTGCGGGCGCCTCCTTCCTGCCGCCAGCCGGGGCTCTCAGAGCGGCGCCGAGGGATGGCCGACCCGCTTGAGCAGTGAAGTGGCTGCGACGCCTTCCTCGGGTGCAGTTCGCCCAGCGTCCGCCAGCCCGCGCCCCCGAGCCGCCGAGGCCCGACCCCCCACCCCCGGGACGGCCCTCCCCGGGGCGGCCTCGCCTCCCGCCGCTGCCGCCGCCGCAAGAGCTGCCACGTCAGCGCGGCGTCTGTCGGCTGACGGCAGGATGGGGAAGGTGGCGGCCCTCGGTGCCGAGCTGGGCGTGCGGCTCGCCCTGTTCACGGCCTTCCTGTAAGCGTGCTGCCGCTGGGACCCCACGGCCCGCGCCCCTGGGCCACCGCCCCCCCATTCCCCCCGCCGGCGGCAGGCGGCCGGGTGGCCCCTGCCTCGGCCCGGGGCGGCCGGCGGCCGGGTGGCCCCTGCCTCGGCCCGGGGCTCCCGGTGCAGGTGAGGGGGAGGGTAGCGGTGGGAAGTCCCGACGAGCAGCCCCGGCCGGAAGCAAACCAACGCGTTCTGCACATTTTTGTTTCCCCTCTAGGGTAACGGAGCTCCTCCCTCCCTTCCAGAGGCTGATCCAACCCGAGGAGATGTGGCTTTACCGGAATCCGTATGTGGAAGCCGAGTATTTCCCCACCAAGCCCATGTTTGTGCGTGGAGAACTAGCTTCCTTCCGACCCTTAATATTTAGGACGAGCTCGATGCTAGGGAGTAGGCGGCGGTCCGTCCAGCTCCAGGGTGATCTGGAGACCGTCTTTCGTGGGGAGCATCTTGCTCCCTTTGATGAGGGGCTCAACTTCTTGTTTCCTTATGATAACGATCCAAATTGAGAGCGCAAGATGCCAGTTTTGGCCCAAAAGACACGTTCTGTGAGCTCTGCTCCTTAGGATGGACTGAGGTAACCGGTCACTTAGAGTAATGGCTGATGGCGTGGCGTTCCTGGTGGAGCAGGTGCCTGCCCCATCAACCCGCAGATGTTGCCACAGCGTACACTGACAGGGACCCGCTAGGTCTGACCTGTGCCTTCCGCTGTCCCCTCCATCTCTCTTCCCTGTCCGCACTGCTTGAACCACTAGCTGTGTGGTTTTACTGGGGGTTTGGTTTGAGGTTTTTTTTTTTTTTTTAACCTCTACCATCTTCTGTTTCAGGTCATTGCATTTCTCTCCCCACTGTCTCTGATCCTCTTGGCCCGATGTCTCAAGAAGGCTGGTGCGACCGACAGCAAACAAGCCTGCCTGGGTAAGAACGAGCCCTCCCTGGCTGGGTTGATCTATCTGCACAGTGCTGGCATCTCAGCCACTGGAGGTGTGACCTCTGCCTGTGGAGGCCACGGAGTTCTATGTTCCTAGTCATCCTGTCTCCCCTGTACCCGCGTTGTCACCCGTGAGAAAGCTGGCACTCTGAGAACATAGTTGACCTCCGAGGTGAACAATGTGCTGAATGACTGGTACCCCAGAAACGTATTCGGCCTAGTCTGGAAGCGCTCTCTGTACTCCACCACCTTCAGGCCTAGAATGATTTTTCTGCTCAGCTCTGGCTGGAGCCTGACCGTTCCTATCTCAGAAAGACCATGGCTGGGGCGCCTGCGTGGCTCAGTCGTTAAGCAGCTGCCTTTGGCTCAGGTCATGATCCCAGTGTCCTGGGATCCATCTCCCTCTCCTACTCCCCTGCCTCTGTTCCCTCTCTCACTGTGTCTCTCTCTGTCAAATAAATAAAATCTTTTTATTTTTAAAAAATATTTTATTTATTTATCTGACAGACAACAAGAGCAGGAACACGAGCAGTGGGAGTGGGAGAGAAGCAGGGAAGCAGGCTCCCTGCTGAGCAGGGAGCCCAGTGTGGGGCTCAATCCCAGGACCCTGGGATCATGACCTGAGCCGAAGGTAGCCACTTAATGATTGAGCCACCCAGGCGCCCAATAAATAAAATCTTTAAAGAAAAAAAAAGACCACAGCTGTTCTCTTGATGAGACCATGACCATGCAAGTCCTCTTAGGCAAAACCCACTAACAGTAAGTTTCTTTACTTTCCAGCTGCCAGCCTTGCCCTGGCTCTGAACGGTGTCTTTACTAACACAATAAAACTGATCGTGGGCAGGTGAGTGACCAGAGTCTGCACCCCAGTGCCTGCCTCGGGCTTCCCGTCTGCAGGAGATAGTTAATGGCGTGGCACCACCCATCTTCTTCCTCCCCCTTTCCCCAACCTGTCTGACCTTGTTCTTTTCACCGAACATGGCCTCCCTCCCCTATAGCTGTCCTGTGGGTGACTTGGGCTCAAGTCACCTGGGCTCTTTCCTGCCCTGAACAGTGTTTCCCACCGACCAGCACAGCGGGGTCGGTGTCCACTAGAATACCCTGAAGCTACAGTGTGACTTGCTCTTTGCCCTAAAAAATAATTGTGTGCTGGACTGCCCCCCCCTTAAATGTAGACCCTGGAAATAAAGCTTTTCTTTTAATGGTGACTATCTTAATCCAGTTTCATCATTTTACCTGGGACACTATTTGACCAACTGTGAACAGGATCTGATACAACCAAAAAATAATTTCTGAAGTTGTTAAGGGTTCTGTGTTGAGACCATGTTTATTTTTTCAGGCCACGGCCAGACTTCTTCTACCGCTGCTTCCCCGATGGGCAAGCCCATTCCGACTTGACGTGCACAGGGGAGAAGGACGTGGTGAATGAGGGCCGCAAGAGCTTCCCTAGTGGACATTCTTCCTGTATGAATACCACGTGGACTCAGCATCTGTGCTTTCTTGGGGTCACTGAGTTTAGCTTAGGAAGCTTATGAGGATGGGGCCACCTCACTACTCTTGTTCTCGTATCTAAAAACCAGAGAATCCCCTCCTTTAATAACCCCAAGATTCCATAAGCCTGAGCCTCAAATATTAGGATAAATGTTCATGGATAGAGAAAGTAGTTTACCTTCATGAGATTTGAACATTTTATGAGTCTTGTATTTATCTAGATCCCACAATCTGGTACTAGTTAGAAAAATATTAACTAACCTTTATTGAAGGTGCTTTGGAAAGCATTTTTTATTTTTTTTTTTAAAGAAATTTATTTATTTGACAGAGATCACAAGTAGGCAGAGAGGCAGGCAGAGAGAGAGGAAAGGAAGCAGGCTCCCTGCTGGGCAGAGAGCCCGATGTGGGGCTTGATCCCAGGACCCTGGGATCATGACCTGAGCCGAAGGCGGTTTTAACCCACTGAGCCACCCAGGTGCCCCAGCATTTTTTATTCTTATCTCTTTTGGTATCATAATAGCCCCAAGAGATGGATACTATTATTTTTATGATTCCTATTTATACATCAGGAAACTAAGGCATCAAGAAGTAATCCTACCCAAAGTCCTACTGCTAGTATTCCAAACACTATTCCCAAGGGTAAATATTATTAACTTTGGGACACACAATAAAGTTCTTCATTTTTCCTTCTGTTTCCTCCTCATCGATGATCCATACCACAAGTGTACCAAAAAAGGATAAAGCACGTTTATGCCCCCAGCCACCTGTCTGCAAATGAGCAAGGGAGCTTCCTTTAAAAGACATCTGCTTACAGGTCTTCCCTCTTCTAGTTGCATTTGCTGGTCTGGCCTTCGCTTCCTTCTACCTGGCAGGGAAGTTACATTGCTTCACACCACAAGGCCGTGGGAAGTCTTGGAGGTTCTGTGCCTTTCTGTCACCTCTCCTCCTTGCATCTGTGATTGCGCTGTCCCGCACATGTGACTATAAGCATCATTGGCAAGGTAAGCAGGGTGTTCCTGCCATGTAAGTCTGCATGTTTCACCTGCCGCCGTAGCCCTAGCATTCGGCACGGAGACGCTGACTCTGTTAAATGAATCAACAATTGGGTATGGGATAGTCTGGGTTTCTGAACCAAGTTTCCTTTTAAAGAGATTACCAAGGAGAAATGTCCCAATTTTTCCGTTATTTTGAAGCATCATAGGTTCAGAATAAACTAAGAATTTTTTTCCTCTAAGAAATTTTTTACAACAAACCTCAAAGGTCAATTTATTTACTGTCTTAAAATAAAAATCAAGTTTGTAAAAAAAAAAAAAATCAAGTTCATCATCATGAGATTTTTGTTCAGAAACTAAAATTCAAGAAAATATAAATTGTAGTTAAACCAGAGAAATTTGTTGAATGATATAGTAAAACATCCAAATTACAGAGTATCTTCACATAAAACCCATAATTAAAAACAAAAGCTGATAATATTGCCCTGAAGTCCTTGGGAGCCCTATTTTAAAGAATAAGCTGATTTTCTTTAAAGAAGGACAACTCCTGTACAGTTTATTGCTTCCTCTAGAACTGTTTAAATGGTGAAAAAGGGGTTAATAGCAGTAAGTGAAACTTTTGTTGTTTTGAATGTTTAAAAAATTCAATCTAGTGGGAGGTCGGGGGGGATGGGGTAACTGGGTGACGGGCATTAAGGAGGGCACATGATGTGATGAGCACCGGGAATTATATGCAACTGATGAGTCACTGAATTCTACCTCAGAAACTAATGATGTACTATATGTTGGCTAGTTGAATTAAAAAAATTTAGTCCATCCTTGGAAAAAGGTTTGACTTATTAAAGATGTGGATTTTTAAAATTTTATTTATTTAAGAGACAGTGGAGGGAGGCACAAAGGGCAGAGGGAGAAGCAGGTTCCCTGCTGAGCAAGGAGCCCAATTTGGGGGCTGGGGGGAGGCGGATCCTAGGATCGTGACCTGAGCCACCCTGGCACCCGCAAGTATGTGTTTTGACTTGGTGTTTAGGAAAGAACCTGAAGATAATCCTGTTAACTCTATGATAAAATTGAGAAAGCCTAAAGAAACCATAAACCTGAAATTGAGGTTTTTTTGCACCCAAACAAGTAGAGTTAACCTGGAGGGCCAAGTTCTCTATATCAGTGTCCCCCACTGTACCGCACTTCACAGAGAACTGTGTTTTACTAATGGAAGGTTCTGGCACCCTATACTAGGCAGGTCTGTCAGTGCCATTTTTCCAACAGCATTTGCTGACCTCATGTCTCCATCATATTTTGCTAACTCTTGTAGTGTTTTAAATATTTTTATTATATTTGTTATGGTGATCTGTGATCAGTGATTATGACTTGCTGAAAAGCTCAGATGATGGTTAGCATTTTTTAGCAATTAAATATTTTTAAATTAAGGTATATACTTTTTTTTTTTAGATCTAGTGCTATTGTACGCTTTAGTAGACTACAGGATAGTGTTAACATAACTTTTATATGCACTGGGAAACCAAAAATTCATCTTACTTGCTTTACTGAGCTATTCGCTTTATTGCAGTGATTTGGAATCAGACCCTCAATATTGGTGTCCCAGCACTGTGTGGTGTTTTCACATGATTTAAGAGTCCAGTATGATTAAGAAAGTACCTTATCTCCTCTCTTTTAGATGTACTAGTTGGATCTATGATTGGCCTGACATTTGCCTATGTCTGCTACAGGCAGTATTATCCTCCTCTGACGGACGCAGAATGTCATAAACCATTTCAGGACAGACTTGGACTGCCAACGGCACAGAAGCCTGGTGACCCTTATCATTTTAGTATTTAGAAATTAGAACTACCTCAATGGAGATTAGGTGCGTCAGCCCCTCTAAACTGCCCAAGACAAGAATGTCTGACCTGTTAACTCTTAAGAGATACAGGTGAGGACACAAACACTTCATTCTGTCTCCATATGTTTATGCAGTTTTGCTCACATGGATTTGTCATGAGTCAAGGTTCAAGGTTCATTTTCACGACCCTGTGCCACACATTCTGATAAAAAGATCTTCCCGTAGTCCACCAGATTGGTATCCCAGGATCTACAGTGTTTCACATTTAACTTAAATGCCATTCTTGAAGGATCTTTCACAAAGAAGCCTTTATTTACATACCCTAGAACCCAGAGTTAAATTTCCATTTTCCATAGCTCAAACTCTTAAAACCCAGGGCACGACCAACTAAATTATTTTGGTTCTGTTTACTTTCTCTAGTGACAATTCCATCAAGCTTTAAATAGGAAAATGTCCAGTTCTGGCTTCTTTACCGCCTTATACATGTGTCTTATCTAAGTCTAGCCACATACTGGGGCTATGCCTGTGGGCATAAATTATTTACTGAATCACTGAATAATTTTTTAAAATGGTAAAGACAAATGAGGTGGAAATCATTAGTTGCTAGTAGTCAAACCACACTCCTGAACTGTGTTCATGAGCTGCTTTCCATCCATGTATGACTGAAGATCTGCCCAAATGCATCAATTCTGCAACTGGCTAAGGCAGGAAAGAATGTTCTTGACTGGAGAACAAATGAACTTTTTCTGTCCCTTCTTCATAATGGGATATAAGGAACAGTTACAAGATATCACCAGAACTGATGCTATTGGACCAACAACTGCCCTTCTCTTTGTGATTATACTTTAAATATGACCTTGTCTGATGTGTTTCTTTCTATATTTTCAATGTATCTTTTTCCTTCAATAAATGTGACAAAGAAAATGGTGAATGTGGATGTTTTTGGTATGTAAAATATCATTCAAGCGCTAGAAAATTTCCGAAGTAAAACACTGGATTCCCCATCTGATGTAAGTGATACAACTAAGCCATAGTAGAGGCTGATATCTGTAAATATTGAATAGTCCAGTACTAACTTTGTAATTGCTAAGCTTTAAATTCTGAACTACATCTGCCTATGATCATGAAAACCAGTCAAGGGAAAAGAACTTAAATATTAGTTCTCTACCCCAAACTTCCTTTTTTAATTAGCTTTAATAACATAAAGGGGAAGAAAATTGTTATTTATTTTCTGTATAATGGATCGAACCAGGTAAAAGTAGGCAACTGGTCAATATGGTTTTATTTCAGTATTTCATAAACTTTTAAATAGAATCATGTAAAAAACAAACATTTCAAAAAGTGCAAAATATTAGAAAGCTAATCAGTGCTATTAATCTTTCCATGCACACAATCTCTTGCTGAGATAAGCAATACAAATTCTGTAGCAGGGACTATGTATAAAATGATACTCTACAGAGTTTAAAAGTAGGCTTGGTCAAGAGATTGCACATGATACAACTAAAGTAGTGCAAATAACACAGCTAAATAAAGAATTTAAATCAAGCTTATTAACCTGTGTACTACACAACCACGATGATACCGTAGGTGGAGAGACAAGATAGGAAGCTCCTTTACAGTCGCCTGCCCCTCACCATCAGAAAACTTTTCTTAGTACCAACAGTGGTTTATCTAGCTATCCAGGGTTATGCTGTTCATCTTTGGTTATAGGGACTCATTCTTTCTTGCTTGTCCTTTGGTTTACTCTTAAGCTATTCTGCTAATATGAAGAATAAATTTAAATTTGAAGACAACTTGACAAAAGCTTCCCCTTTAAAATATAATTGAATGCTACTTAATTCTCAGTAACCCTTACTTCAAACTCAGCTTATATAGTAAAGAAAATAAAAGTATTCCATATATCTGACACTTCTTAGTGGCTCAGCATTAGTCTATAAGCCCATGGACAAGTAAAGGCCAGGAATGGATCCTGTACCCCAGTCTTACCTCTGCCATCTCTAAGGTGACAGTGATTAACCTTCCCTTTCCTTTTCTCTGGAAAGGGATAGAGATCACTGCTGTCACACGGATGGCTTAAGTAAATGTTAAATGCCAATGCACTGGATAACCATGATACATTTACAAAAAAACCCTTTTTTATAAAAAACAAAATACAGCTTGCCTGCCTATTCCACTTTATAAACAGAGAGGCCTATAGAAGTTGGAGAAGAGGGTAAAGGACTATCACAAGGAGAACTGCAAAGTCAATGACAAACTCTGACCGATGAGAAAGAAAATACCGCACAGTGGTGCGCAGATGCCCTGGGAAATATCAGTCTGTATGCACCCGTCGTCTTCAAGGTATGTACAACTCACTTTGCATGTTCTGGCACGGACTCTGCACTGGCTGTTCCTTGGCACAGGTTTTTCTTTCAGAATAAGAAATACTTCTCCCAGCTGAAGCTACCTGCCCAGGCAACACCACCTGTGCCGTGAGGCTGTTAAATAAGCTCTCTGGATTATGGGTACCTAAGCAGGCAATGGTGTTTACAAAATGTTTTCAAAGAGGACACACAATACTGCCTTCACTCAAGTGAGTATCGTGGTTGACTTGCACAAATTCTATTTCACCTTAAATGTACTACTGATTTTAGTCAGCTGTCAAGGCTATGGGATTTCAGGTTTTGTCAGCCCTTACAACTTTGCCCTCAACTTAAGAACAGAAGTTACTATCAAATAACTAAGATTTCATCTAGAGTCTCCCCATTTGAAGCATGACATAAAAGGACAGGTCTAGAATATATAACATCTTTGCTTTATAAAGATGCACCTAATGTGAACTAAACTATCCACTGAAGACTCTGAGAGCAGCTCAAACAGCTGGGAAAACAATGAATAGCATCAGTGAATCCTTGCAGTCACCTGCCCGCTGCAGAGAGTAAACAATACTGTGTGTGAGCTACACTTCAGTCCTTCTCACAGGACTTGCAGGAAACAAAAGCTGCTCGAAGGAAGCTGCCCAACTTCACACCCACTTAGCCTCCAAATGCAGAGAACAGCAATGAGAGATGAGCGCACCCCAAAATGCCTTCTGAATCTCCAGAGCCTGCTTACAAACTGGAACGTTTTCTAAAGATAAGCAATAATTTCCTAGAAAAATTTCTACCAAGCCAAAATAAATCAAACTCAAAACAGACTTTATACTATCTCAAATAATAAGCAATAGAGGATGGCACCTATCATCCAGAATTAAAGATGCAAACAAACCCCACTATGAAGAGTGGCAAGTGCTTCTATGAAGCCAGTGGTAAAAAGTAACAGGGTCTTCCCTTTTTCTCTCACTTCCAAGATAACAAGATTATCTTCCAAAGACCCCAGTGGTAAGTGACAGGCAACATGCAGGAAATGACACCGCTGAGGAGAGGGAAACTGCAGCAACAAGCAGGCGGATTTTCTGGGGGAGGATCCTTCAGTGTCCGTCTAGGGAAGAGTGGAACAGAGGTCACGATGCAGTCACAACTGGAAGGCGACCAGGCAGAATTCAGGAGTCTAATGCATGAACTTTCCAGTTACACATCTAAGAAGCAGAGGAACTTAAACTCAGGAAGGGCTCTTCGTCATTAAAATTGTAACTGTTGCCATGGTAACTTAAATGATCAGAACTATTTAGATTCTGAGTTTAGATCCTAAAAAAGTGACAGGTGTTACTGGACTAAGTCACCAGCAAACACACACACACTCTTTGTCTAAATGGGGTATTGCACTTACTTCTCAGCAATTTGAACCAGAGTCCCTCTACACATGAACAATAACCTAGATCTTGGTGACAGGCAACAGAAAAGTACGTTTATAAAGAGCTCAAGATTACACTGTTCCTCATAACATGTCAATATGTAGGAACTATGCTGCATACATGACATTTAAAAACTTACATTAAGCAGCCATATATGGTTCCTTTTTACTGTAAAGGCTGATCAAGGAAGATGCCCTGGGTTTGGTAGATTTCTTTGAGGACCAGCAATACCGTATCTTCAGACTCCCTGTAAAGAGAAAAACTTAAGTTGTAAGAAGAAACTAACGTTTATACTAGATGCTTTACATATATTATCTCATGTAATCTACACAACCACCTTACAAGTTCATTCTTCTCAAAAGTTCATTTTATAGTGGAGTATTACTTAGCCATAAAGAATAATGAAATCTTGCCATTTGCCATAATATGGATCGACCTAGAGGATGCTAAGTAAGAGACAAAAGCCATATGATTTCACTTATATGTGGAACCTAAAAAACAAAACAAATGAACAAAAACCAGACTTATATATATACAAAGAACAATGTGGTTGCCAGAAGGGAGAGGGGTGGGAGGATGGGTGAAATAGATGAAGGGGATTAAGAGGTATGAATTTCAAGTTATAAAATGAATAAGTCATGGAGATGAAAAGTATACCACAGGGAATATAGTCGATAATACTGTAATAATGTATGGTGGCTACACTTATGGTGAGCACTGAACTGTCCAATTCACTGTGCAGTAATTCACCTGAAACTAATATAAAATTGTATGTCGACCACAATTTTTTAAAAAAAGTCTAGCATTATGTCTGGTAATACAAAAAAGCTAGTAGTAAATAACCAACCAAGAACTGTTCCCTTTCCACAGAGCTTCTTCTTGGAATAATATGGAAGAGCCATCCAGTTGGTCACCTCAATTTTTTTAAATGTTATTTACCTTTTTAAAATATACTATAGAGGCGCCTGGGTGGCTCGGTGGGTTAAGCCTCTGCCTTCAGCTCAGGTCATGATCTCAGGGTCCTGGGATCGAGCCCTGCATCAGGTTCTCTGCTCAACGGGGAGCCTGCTTCACCCCCGTCTCTGCCTGCCTCTCTGCCTACTTGTGATCTCTGTCACATAAATAAATAAAATCTTTAAAAAAAAAGTACAATTGTATAGTTCATAATTCAAGATCTAAAAGAGTGTTACAATGAAGTTTCACTTCCCCCTGTTTGTTAACCACTAGTTCCCATCTTCTGACAATCAAGTTACCAATTCCTCATGCATCTTCCAGATATCACTCTGTGTGTGTCCAAGCAATTACTTACATCTAGTTCATAAAGAAATTTGATTAACATCATGAAGGACTGCCTTAAGGATATATAGCAAACATTTCTCTAGATCTGTGGTTTATAAGGATATATAGCAAACATTTCTCTAGATCTGTGGTTTAACATTTTTTGAATCATGTATCTACTTGAGAAGTAGATTTCTCCCCAGAGAAGATTTTTTTATATATATATACATATATACATATATATATATGCATATATATATATATTTTTGGATATATATATATATACACACACAAAATATAAATAAAGTTTCATTGGATTCATATGCTTTTTCTATCCCCCAGAAACCCCATACACAGACTTCAGGTTAAGAAATTCCTATGCCAGTCAAGGGGCATTAGCTAAACTAGGTATTAAAATGGTGTGATCCTGGTGCATAAATAAATGGATCAAGAGAAAAGAAGTTTAAAAATAGTCCTAAATCTATATAGGAATTTAATAAAGTTAGACTCTCAAATCTACTAACAGTGTTGTGACAAATGGAGAGGCATCTGGAAAATGACCTGAACCAATCTATACCTGTTACTGGAATAAATCCAAAGTGAATCAAACATTCACATGTAAAAATGAAACCATAAAATATCAGAATAAACTGTGGTAAGGCATTCTTCAGAGGATAAGGAAGATCTAAGTATGACACATTCTAGAAGCCAGAAAGGAAAAATCAACAAATATGACCACATAAAAATCAATCTTTTCAATGTCAAAGACAAACTGGGGAAAAGGCATTTGCAACTCATCACAGACTGATCAACAATAAAAAAACATTTCAATATAAAAGAGAATAAAGAATATAGAAAAATCCCAGAAAAGGAAACAAAAATGGTCCTGAAATATATGTCAAGATGCTCAATCTTATTCATAACTGGAGGAATGCAATTTTTTTTTAAGTAAAAGGCAAAAGACTGATCTGATCTGAAGAGAGAAAGGAGCATACAAGGCATGCAGCTTTATTAAAAACTAGAGCATGGGGTGCCTAGATGGCTTAGTAGGTTGGCCATCTGCCTTCAGTTTAGGTCATGATCCAGGGTCCTCAGATTGAGCCCCACACTGGGCTCCCTGCTTGGCGGGGAGCCTGCTTCCCCTCTCCTCCTTCTCCTTCCCCCTGCTCACATGCTCATGTGATCTCTCATGAATAAATAAGCAGAATTCAAAAAAAACCTATAGCATGCAAAATACATATACTGAAAACTACAAAACATTGCTAAGGGAAATTAAAGACCAAAATACAGAGAGATACTGTGTTTGTGGATCAGAAGACTCAGCATTATTCAGATGTCAATTCTCCCCAAATTCATCTATAGACAAATTATTTGCAATCGCAACCAAAATCTCAGAAACCCACTAGTTCAAAGGGATACATGTATCCCGATTTTTTTTTTTTTTTTTAGATTTTATTTACTTATTTGACAGAGACCAAAACCAGGGGGAGCGGCAGGCAGAGGGAAAGGGGGAAGCAGACTCCCTGCTGAGCAAGGAGCCCAACGCTGGGCTCAATCCCAGGACCCAGAGATCATGACCTGAGCCAGAGGCAGAGGCTTAACCAACAAAGCCACCAAGGTGCCCCCCAATATTTTTTAAGATTGATTTATTTGAGGGTCGCCTGGGTGGCTCAGTGGGTTTAAGCCTTTGCCTTCGGCTCAGGTCATGATCGCAGAGTGCTGGGATCGAGCCCACATTGGGCTTTCTGCTCGGCAGGGAGCCTGTTTCCTTCTCTCTCTCTCTCTCTCTCTGCCTGCCTCTCTGCCTACTTGTGATCTCTCTGTCAAATAAATAAATAAAATCTTAAAAAAAATTTATTTGAGAGAGCAAGGAAGTATAGCGAGGAGGGGCTAAGGGAGAGGGAGGGTGAGTCTCAATAAGACTTCGCACTGTGCACAGAACCCAACATGGGGCTTAATCCCACCACCCCAAGATCACAACCGGAGCCAAAACCAAGAACTGGGCACTCAACTAACTGTGCCACCGTGGGCCCCAATGTTTATAGCAGCATTATCAACAACAGCCATATTATGGAAACAGCCCAAGTGTCCATCAATAGATGAAGACAGAGAAGACAGAGAAGAGGTGGTATATATACACAGTGTAATACCAGTCAGCCACAAATAAGAATGAAGTCTTGCCATTTGCAATGACAAGGATGGAGCTAGAGTGAAATAAGTCAGAGAAATAAGTGAAATAAGTCAGAGAAAGATAAATACTGTATGATTTCACTCATATGTGGAATTTAAGAAATCAAACAAATAAGCAAAGAAAAAAAAAAGAGACAAACCAAGAAACAGATTCTTAACTATAGAGAACAAACTGATGGTTACCAGAGGGATGGTACATGAGGGGAAGAGTTAAATAGGTGATGGGGATTAAGGAGTGCACCTGTAATGAGCACCAGGTGTGTGGAAGTACTGAAGCACTATATTGCACATATGAAACTAATATTACACTGTATATTAACTAACTGGAATTTAAATAAAAACTTAAAAAAACAGGGCACCTGGGTGGTTCAGTTGGTTCGGCATCTGCCTTTGGCTCAGGTCATGAGCTCAGGGTCCTAGGATTGAGCCCCAGTCCTGTAATTGTCCTGGGATCCAGCCCTATGTAGGGCTTCCTGCTCAGCAAGGAGTCTGCTTCTCCCTCTCCCTCTCTCTCTCTCTGTCCTCCCCTCTCCCCTGCTCACACTCTCATGGTCTCTTTCTCAAATGAATGAATTAAAAAAACCTTTAAAAAGTAAAATATAATAAAAACTTTTAAAAAATAATAAAGAATCATAATTTAAGGGGCTCAGTCAGTTAAGCATCTGCCTTCGGCTCAGATCATGATCCCAGGGTCCTGGGATCAAGTCCCACATCGGGCTCCTTGCTCAGCAACGAGTCGTCTTCTCCCTCTGCCTCCTGCTCCCCCTCCTTGTTCTCTAACAAATAAATAAATAAAATCTTAAAAGATTTTTGAAGACTTATTACCCATTCATCTTATTTTCCTAGCTATATTTTTCTTTAGTTTCAATTTATTTGGTGATTAAGTTCTTTTCTGTTATAATGTATGAATTTCAATAAGCATTAGTAATCCATTCTACAACCCATCAGATAATTATATTTAATAATGATTAATTCTGTTGAATAAGTTGTGGGGATTTAATGTACAACATGGTACTAGAGTTAATAGTACAGTATCATATACTTGGAAGTTGCTAAGAGTAATTCTTAAATGTTCTCATCACACACAGTGTATGTGTACACAGAGTAATTATGTGAAGTGATGGAGGTGTTAATCATTTCACAATATATACATGTATCAAATCATGTTGAACATCTTATACAATGTGTAAATTATATCTCAATAAATCTGGAAAAAACATTTAAATATTAAAAGTGTAAACATTAAAACAAAAATAATAAATTCTGATCTAGCTACTGTAAATACTTTCAAATGAGTTTACAATACTTTTAGCAACAGTAATGTATTTGTTCCAGTTCAATAATATGTACTCCTCCTATCCCCCACCAACGACCAAAGGACACCACTTTTAAAACTAAGCTAGCTGAACTCATGGTTGCTGGCATCATCAGCCCACACTACCCAACTGCAAAGTAAAAAACCAATGTGTTTAAATCAGATTTATTTAAATGATATAATTGTGTTATTTTATAACTGTCTAAATGAGAAATCACTCTAATCCCAAATGTACACTAGCCTACCCTCCCTTTCCTACATCTATCAAATAGCTTTGAAACAATCAGACCCCCCCCCCAAAAAAAAGAAAGAAAAGAAACAATACCCAGAAACAAAAACAAACATCACTTACCAATAGCATAGATGGCTTTGTAAAGCAAATAAATATTCATTAAAACTTTCAATGGGCTTCTCTTGTAGCACATAGTCAATGCGCTGGCCTCCATTCAGCATTCCCACATTGATGGGTGGGACTTCTTCTTTAACTGTCACAGGGGTCTCTTCTGTGTTAACATCTGGACATAGAAGACCCATAATAACAATCTAAAAGCTTCCAGCCATCCAAGATTGTCCTTACTTCCCTTCAGACTACCAAGTTTACAGTAGGATGAGGTATTCTCTGCTCAGAAAGCTTTCTGCACCTTCCTCCTCTCAAGCCCCTTAAAGCTTCTCCTCAAGTCATACTGATTTGTTCAATCCCATTTCTTTCCCGTACCTCTGTCAGCTAGTTCATTTGCCTCTGGTTTATAAACTAAATAGAAGTAGTGATAGAAATCTTTAGTATTTGAAAATTAAAGCAAAAAGATGCAACATTAACTGTGAAATTAAGAGGAGAGCATACTAGCTAGTGCCCAGCCAGGAAAATAAAACTGACCAATGAATACATGACATTGCCCTATAAAAGCAAGGTGCTTCACAGAGGAGGCTCCTAACCTCACTTCCAGAGTTCCCAAGTAAGGGATGTCTTTTAAAGCCTCTGTACCAGATATTCAGCTTCTCTTGACATTTGTCCTCACAAATAATGTTTTTCCATAATTTGTGGCTATTAGATAATAGAAAAGACTAGCAGAGGGGAAGGCTTACTAGGGCTCATAGTATTGGTTCTATACCATGAGTAAGAAATACACACTATGGACTCTTATCGGACCTAATGAAGGGAATCAAAGTGTACAGTATCACTGACCACTCAGCTTCTCTGAACTTGATTCAGATTCTGCTTCAGTTTCTTCTGTAGTTTCTGAAGCTTGTAAGGCAGGGTATGGAGCTCTGGTGAAAGACTTCCAGGCCATCCGCAGTGAACCTAGCAAGTTGTTCTTAAGGTCCATACTCATTCTGGTCAAGCCCTCTCTCAATTCTGAAACATATTTGAATAAAGAACATTACATGGTTTACAAAGAGTTTAGGGTCCAACACAGTTAAACAAAGTGAATGAGGTCCAGTCAGTCTGCACTAACCAGACATCTAGAATTAAAAGTTCTGTACTCAGACTTACCTAAGTGCATTCGCTTCCTGCCCTTATGATGTGGGATTAGCATTGGCTCAAATTCCACTCCTGGAACCACCATCGGTTCAATCCTATAGGCCACAGGATCAAACTACATAGGAAAAATAATAGCTACAGATACCTCTGCTGAAGAAAGACCGCCTTAGGAACTGTGTATCAGGCAAGAATAATTATAAGCTCATAAAAAAACAAACAAAAACCTCAGTTGTTTTGCCCCATCACTTTCAGATTCATACTATTGTAAATTGTCTCATTACCATAAAATAGTATAGAAAAAAGCAAATCAACACAACGGCAAAGTGTATGTTCTTTATCAATAAGCTCTAATACTCAGGTGAAAAGACAAGAGCTGTCCAATGCTTACAGGGTGATAGATATTGAAAAAACCTTTGCATGTTGGAAATTTATAGTTGGGATCGATTCTTTTTAGTCCTCGGACAGTAAGGAACATTCCAATGGGAGATCCAAAGGCAAAGAATATCTCTGGTTTGTAGATGAGCCGGGGGTATTTTACAGACACCTGGAAAAAAGATAAAAAAGTATCTCTCATTGATAACAAAAGTGACCTCTGTTCCTACCATACCAATGGCATGCAATGAAATGACTAAAGATAATTAGTTAGTATTGTTACCTGCCCAATGCCAACATCCAGATAGTCACCATTTCCAGTAGCATTGGTTTTACTGCAGAAGCCTGGTTCTTTGAGGATGTTGGATATGGTCACCCCTGAAGCTGGCTGCAGGGTTGGTCTATTAATACCCTAAAGAATAAAATAATTATGTGGAGCTGTTATGTTGTAAAAATATCCGAAGAAATACACAGTTTGAAAGGATACTTAGGAAAGTTTTGAATAATTCTAGGAAGAGTCTCAGAAAACAAAATAAAGCTGATAAAAACAAAAGTTGTCCTAAGTGATGAACTGACATCCCTACATGCTCTAAATCAATGAAAGCTGTACACAGCTATGTGGGCGGCAGCTGAAACTTTATGAGAGAAACAACAGCAGAGCATGATGAAGAGGAATACTGAGGGCCGCTAAGGGTTTCAATGAAGCACAATTCCCTTTTAAGTAGAATGTCTCTATGGGTATACAAAATGATACAGATACTGGGCCAAGAACTGGGCCTTAAATAAGAACTAAGCAATCTGCTACAAAGTTGAAAAATAACTGCTAAGATATGGAAAGGAATTTAGTGGGCGAAAAAACTAAATGTAAAAGTACTATTACAACATGGATAAACCTCAAATTCATTATTCTAAAGCAAAAGAAGCCAGTCATAAAAAGCCACACACTGTATAATTCCATTTAGATGAAATGTCCAGAACAACAAAATCCACAGTGACAGAGAGTAGACCAGTGGTTCACAGGAGTGGGGAATAGGGAGTGACTGCTAATGAGCATGGGGTTTCTTTTTAGGGTGATGTAAAAGTTCTCAAATTAGATAGTGGTAATCGTGACACACCTCTGCAAATACACTAAAAATGACTGAATTGTATATTTTAAAAGGGTCACTGTTATGGTATGTGATATGAATTATATTTCAATAAAGTGATTATGAAATTTTTTAAAAAAGGAAAAAAATGGAATGGTGGAAAGACTCCAGGGGAGATAAGACTTCTGAAGCTAGTAACATTTTCTAAGGATATCAATTAAGAAAATGTGTTTAATTTCTAAAGAGAGCCAAAGATCAGTTAACAAAGTTGCTTAGCTGCCTAGCCACATCACAAAGCACAAGGATATAAGGATGTCAAAAACCATTTAACCCTACAAGCTATATTAAACACATACCATTAAATTTTTCCTGGTCCTAAAGTAGTTTAATATCTTCTTTCTTGGTCCTAAGGGAATTCCCATTTCTTGAAGATCTTTGTCAGTACATAAAGCCTAGGCACAGAAAATCAAATATCCTTATTTCTAGGCAAAATAAAAAGAATTAAATGTCCTGTTCTCTGAGAGGAATGAGACCTAAGCACTACTATTCTTTGTTATATTTATATTAATAGGGGTCCCTATTGGTACAACATCATTAATAATTTTGAGGGGAAAAAAGTACTTTATTCATAAAAGCCTAAAGAAGAATAAAAGGTATCAGTACTGTAGTATCAATACTACAGTAATACAGATGACATTGTATTATTTTATATATATATATATATATATATATATATATATATATATGTACACACACACACACACATATTTAAGAAACCCTACAGAAGTGGGTATCCACCTACATGACAAAAGAACATTCCTTGATTTCCATGCTTAGATGTCACAGTCCTGAGAAAGATTCTATCCCTACTCATGGACATAAGCAGTTAAGAACATACAGCAAACACTGAGCATGAAACAAACTAACAATCAAGATCTCAGTTTAGGTGCTACTCATCTGATTAGGTTAAGTCTTCCTTCACCCTCCTAGACTACTAGTCTTATTATACATTCTCAATACTACTGTGTACTTTTCCAACTTAGAACTTACCACAGTTGTAATTAATTATGTTTATTTGATATGTGTCTTCCCCACTAAGCCATAAACACAATGTTTATGTTTATATAACATGTTTATGGTTTACATAATACCTTACTGACCACTCTAGCTCTAGTCTAGTACATGGTAGAGAATGCCTGCTCATATTAAGCATTCACTAAATACCTATTAAATGAATGAATGTATCGCAAGCCTGAAAAAAAAGCAAAAAAAATTAAAAAAAGGGCAGAAAACCAAAAACAAATAAGCAAATATCAACAGTAGGGCTCTTGAAGTATAAGAGAAAATAAGCTGGAATGATAAGTGGTCATTTATTCTTACTCTGTTTTCTGAGCTATGTTGTTTTTTAGTCTTTGCTCTATCACTGTATGTTTGTCAATATGGCTCCTCTGAACTTCGGTCTCCAACAAAGCAAAGATCACTTTATAAGATAAAAAACACATAAATAATGCTAAAGGACATTACTAATGATAACAGAGTTTTTATGACTAAATTGCTTCTGAAGGGAAGGCTCTTAGTCAGCAATAAGATGAAGATAAACCTAGAAATATTAAAAATGGTATAGCATGAAGTTTTAAAAGATTATTTTACCAGCGCTTCCTTATCTACTTTCTCCTTCTCAAAGAGATTAAAGAATTCAGAGAGTTGAAGTTTCTTCAAATCTTCCTCTAGCGTCAGTGTGTCTCCTTCGTCCATGACAGTATTTGGTGCATCCTAAAAATTAAATTGTAAAGCTCATATTCTCTAAATTCATTTAGACGGTCCTTTATTAGTACTACTAGCAATAAAAATAATGTACTATATAAGAGTTCTATATAAAGATATGCATAACTTTAGATAAATTGTAATTTGTACAAAATATAAATTAAGTAGTTCATCTCTAAGTTTACAACTTTAGTTGAAACAATGTTTTTAAATAAATGAATGCGTGAATGATTATCAAAGTGTTCTTCATCTTCATTAACAAAACACTGAGTTCTTATTACCAAAAGAGTATTTAAGACATAAAACAATCTAAAATAAAGCCCCTGTCCTGAAGAACTCACAGTCCAACAATAGAAATAAGACACTTAAATAAAAAGAGAAAACATACAAGATAGTACATGCTAAATACTAATTCAAAACTATAATGTGTCACAGGACTTTGTTTTACAGATGTTTTGTTTTAAAGATTTTATTTATTTATTTATGTGAGAGAGCAAAAGAGCACAAGCAGGGGGAGTGGAGGAGGGAGACAGAAGCAGACTCCCCGCTGAGCAGAGAACCAGACTCAGGGCTTGATCCCAAGACCCTGGGATCATGACCTGAGCCAAAGGCAGACATTTAACCAACTGAGCCACCCAGGCGCCCACAAAAGATGTTTAAACACCAAGTCCCCCCACCGCTTTCAAAGGGAATTTCTACAAATTATATCACTTTGTGTCCAATTCATTCTTCATTTCCTCATATGTAAACTCCATTTCAGCTCAATGATTCTATAATTCTAATAACAGAAGAGAAGTACATATTTATAATGGAAAATAAGATACCTATAGTTATTTTAGAATGTGGCAAATATTTGTGGAAGCTTATGACTATCTTGCTTCTGTCATCAAAGAAGATACCAAGAGATAAGTATATTAAAATTAAAATAAATGTAAAATTAATGTGTTACGGTATGGGACTAAACTAAGCAAAAATACAAAAAAGTAAGTCTAAAATCTAAAAATCTGTCCTAAGAAATAGTACAAGAGAAGTATATCTGTATATCTAAATTACCTTTTCATTGTCCATATCCCTCAAAGAATCTTTCTGATTTGTTAGTATATCAAACAGTATAAGTGAACCTAAAACAGAAGAAAGAAGGGACAATTTCTAAGTATTGGCACTACACAGCTTTTATACAAGAAGTATTAAGCCAATTTCTCATGTAGCAAAATCTATGAAGCAGAAAGTTTTTCTTTCCAATCCACCACCACCCCCCTCCAGCCCCTTCCAAATTCTTCATCACAGACCAGTTCCAGACCTCTAAATGTGATACAGGTAAGACATTGTACTTCAAAAACAGGTGTCCTTAATATGTGACAGTCCTCTCTGATCAAAGAGAATTCGTTTGTTACCTAAACTATGACCAGCAATGGATACACCCCCTTTGAAATCAGGGTTCCTCTGAAGAAAAAGTGTATATATTCGGTTCATTTCAGAAGCAACTGTGTCCACGATAGTCTGACAGTAGGTGGGGCTATTATAGAAGAAGACATCCAGAATTGTGTCATTGGTGAAGTGCCTTAGGCGGTTAATGCTGGGCAGAGTTATTCGCTGCAGATCTCTGGGAAAAAAAAATACATATACATACACATGTATATTTTAAGCAGAAAACCTAATACATTCTATAACCTCCTCTAAGTTATTATCCAGCTTAGCCTTCAAGCTTAGACTTAGATATTTAAAGATACAAGAGATAGTATCTATTAATAGGAAACACAAAGGACTCAGAGACATGTTTAATTAAGTCAAAACGATGTGATCAGCAAAAGTCAGTAAGAATCTCTACAAGAATCTCTACAAGACAAATTCTTTAATACATAAATTACAAGGAGATAAGAGATGGAAAGGTAATCAAGAGATTAAAAGAGACTTAAAAGACAAATCAAGAAGGGGCTCCCAGGTGGCTCAGTCGGTTCAACTTCTGCCTTCGGCTCAGGTCATGATCCCAGGGCCCTAGGATCAAGTCCCAAGTCGGGCTCCTTGCTTAGTAGGGAGTCTGCTGCTTCCTCTACCTCCCTGTCTCCCTGCTTGTGTTTGATCTCTCTCTGTGTCAAATAAATAAATAAAATCTTTAACCAAAATAAATAGTGTGTGTGTGTATAAAATTACATTTACTAGACAATTGGAAACTTGAACACTGTATATTTGCTGATATTAAGAACTTTTTTAGGGGCACCTGGGTGCTCAGCAGGCAGTCTGCTTGTCTCCCCCACCTTCTGTCCCTCCCCCTGCTCATGCATGCTCTCTCTCTCAAATAAATAAATAAATCTTTTAAAAAAATAATTTTTTAGGTGTGATAATGGTGTTATGGTTAATATATTTTTAAAAGTCCTTTCCACCATCAAGAGATGAATGGATAAAGATGTGGTATAGATATACAATGGAATACTATGCAGCCATCAAAAACCCCCCAAATCTTGCCATTTGCAATGATGTGGATGGAACTAGAGGGTATTATGCTAAGTGAAATAAGTCAATCAGAGGAAAACAATTATCATATGATCTCTCTGATATAATTAATTTGAGAGGCAGGGCGGGGTCATGGGGGGAAGGGAGGGAAAAATGAAACAAGATGGGACTGGGCAGGGAGACAAACCATAAGAGACTCTTAATCTCAGGAAACAAATTGAGGGTTGCTGGGGGGGAAGGAGGTAGGAGGGATAGAGTGGCTGGGTGATGGTCACTGCAGAGGGTATGTGCTATGGTGAGTGCTGTGAGTTGTGTAAGACTGATGATTCACAGACCTGTACCCCTAAATAAAAATAATACATTATACGTTAATAAAAAACTAAAAAATAAATAAAAGTCCTTTTTGATATACAAACATTTACAGATGAAATGATATAATAAGATTTGGTTCAAAAATAATATGGTGGAGGAATGGGCAGTAGACAGAGGTTGAAAAATAATGGATAGAGCAGAACTGGCCATGTGTTGAGGCTTGTTTGCCCTGGGTAATCATAACCTGCATATGAAGATTCATTATATAAGCTATTTTTGTATACAAAATTCTCTGTAATAAAGAATTTTTAAAGACAGAAAATACAAGATGATTTTTCTAGAATTCTCAGCATTAAGGTTTTTTTATCACAAGTCAAATGATAAATGGATCAGCTCCCTTTCTTAATGCAGAATTTCTGAAAGCTGAAAGAAAGTGAGACTACCAGATGCCAAAGGCAAACAGAATATCTCAAAGAGAAAAACCATGCTGACTTATCCAAATCAACTTCCAGTTAAAGCTTTCTCAAAATACCCAGAAAGAGTCCTCAAAGATTCAACAGCTTCTGTAGTTTAGGGAGCAATTTGCCCTTAGGAACCTCTTAGCATCAGCTCAAACCTGAAGAATGTGAACTCTATACCTAGTAAAAGCAACACCATACTACAACATCTGGCATATGGAATATGCTCAAATCATACGGTATTAAGAACTGAGAGACACAGAATCAGAAAAGCCATTTCCAAGACCAACATGGAAATAATACTGACTATTTCCTTTATCTTCCAGAAAAGCATCTGCCATTCTATCCTAGAACTATATTATGAACACACTTCTTTCTGGAGAGCCTACAGCTCTCCAAAATATCCTTAATATAAGGCAAACTTCTCTGACATTACCACAAAATCTACAAAAAAAAACTGGGTTTGTGACTTAAGAAAACCATCACTTAAAAGTTGTATGAATTATAACTCAAGTTATAAATGCTAATAATTTAATGTTCGGGAATTTCCTTTTTTTCCCCCAACATGGACAAATATTATCGAAATATGATCACAAAAGGAACAACAAAATACTTTGTACATCTTGAGGTAGGCTGGCTTTGACATCTAAAGATGGAAATGCTTATACACTATAGGAATAAAGCAATGTTTGGTTTTAATGCTAAAGAAATGATAATAGCTATAATAGAAAATACTAATGAGCTAGTAAGACATACTGTAAAATACACACAGTTCTTTACTCCTAACCAGGTCAGCATTTAATAATGTATCTCTAAGAAAAGACATAGAAGTACGAAAAACTTCTCATTGAACAAATTTTTATATAATTAGCTATAGCAGAAATATCCCAACCATATCAATGATCAGAAAATGCATTACAGTCTTAGTTAACAACTCAAAGACATAAGGTATTACTCACACATCCACACCAGTAGAATGCAAAGGACTATGCCAGTTGACTGGAAGAAATTCTACCCTTCCAATCTGCTGATTTTCTTGGGCTTTCTTAAAATGTGTCTGCAGCAGGTTCAAGGAAACACTGCGAAAATCGTTAACTGGAAAAGACATTAACTTATGCATACCAGGGAAGCAATGAATTCATAGAATAAGGATGCAATAGATCACATAATTATACTCTCTCCGTTTGCTTAGAACACATATTTACTTGAGCGAAAAACAGCAAAGTGGTACTCAGGAAATATCAGTGCACAAAAGCTATTCCTTTAACACAGAACATTATTTTATATACAAAACACTTTATCTAAAGAAAAGTTAACTTCAAAACTTCTGTGTCATGGGAACTATTTCAATTTTTTAAAAAACAAACAAATCACATGACTGTGTCAATTGGCCTTACAGTTAGATTCCTGACTAACTTTCTGGTTCTTATAAACAACCTCTAACCAGTATTTTAGATTTAAAAAAAAAAAACAAAAAAACTGCTATTTGAAATTCATACTACAACAGTCTTAACCTTCCAGAAGGTTTCTGCTTAGAAGCATTAACCAGTAGAAGATTCCCAAGTTGGGAGTCTCTGAATATGTACTATTAAGTTTTAGAAGTCACTACCTTTTAACATCAACTTATACTAATGACCTAAATATTCCAAGTAGAATATCAAGAGCTTTATCATACTATGAATTACAAAAATGACTTAAGTTTCTGTTATTCATTTAAACTATATCATCGAGGTACCTAGGCAGCTCAGTTATTAAGTGTCTGCCTTTGGCTCAGGTCAAGATCCCAGGGTCCTGGGATCGAGCCCCACATCAGGGCTCCCTACTCAGCGGGAAGCCTGCTTCTCCCTCTTCCATCCTCACATGTTTTCCCTCTCCTGCTCACTCTCTCTCTGTCAAATAAATAAATTTTAAAAAAAAATTTTTAAAAAACTGTATCATCTTTTTGGTTCCCTTTAAATTTGGAGTGGTTAGAAAGAGGACCATCACATTCATAAAACAATTTTGTAAGGATTAAGGGCTTGTTCATTCAAGAATTATTAGTTAAGAGTATAAACTATTAGCCTAAGGAATTCACTAGTACTTTAGGTCTAAGTTAAGAAGCTTTACTACCTTGCCACCTGTCTTTAGCTCTCCAAATCTTATTATGCAGATAAAAGACTAAAAACAACACTTTATCTCAGCTCACAGGAGCACTGACTAATATTCCCCCTTAAATGATTTAATCTTACATGCTTTGCAAACCTACCACACTGAACAATGCTTCGAAAGCGGAGATCACAAGCTGGTCCAATCCCATGGACTACAAAAACCAAGTGATCTATTTGTAAAGGTTCTCCTGTAAATGATATTAAAAAGAAAAAACATTTCATATAAATAGTCTTAAACTCTGTTTATAGTTAAACATTCACAAAGAATAAGTTATAAAAATGGGCAAATTAAAATACAAAATCATTTTTTTAAAAGAATTTATTTATTTATTTATTTGAGAAGTGGGGAGAGGAACAGAGGGAGACAGACAAGCTCAGCAGAGGCTCAATCCTGCAACCCTGAGATCATTACCTGAGCCAAAATCTAGTCAGTCCCTTAACCGACTGAACCACTCAGGCAACCCAAGCAGATCATTTAAAGGATACAAACAGTCCTATATTTTACTTAGTAAAATAATGATTTTACCATGTTTCTAATTTATCTTGACATAAATCTGTAAAAAAATTTTTCAGACTTTAAACTTTTCATTTTGAAATAACTTGCAACCTTACAGAAAATATGAAAGAATTGTATCGACACTCTCATACACTTTTTATAGATTCGACACTTCAACATTTACATTTCCCTTATTATTTTCTATGTGTGTTTACACACACATTCATTTTTCTGAACCATCTGGAAGCAGGTTGCATCTATTATCAGACTGCATACATCATACCTCTTTAAATACTTAACCCTTTAAATACTTTAATACGTATTTCCTAAGAATATTTTCTTAAATAACCACAGTAATCAAATTCAGGCAACATAACACTGGTAGGATAGTTTCATCTAATAGCCCATTTTTATCAATTATACCAATAATGTCTGGTGTATATATAAACCCTAAAATTTTAAACTCGTTGTTTTATTTTTTTTAAAGTTTTTATTTAAGTAATCTCTATACCCAATATGGGGCTTGAACTTACAACCCTGAGATCAAGATTCATACAGTCCCCTGACTGAGCCAGCCAGGTGCCCCTAAACTCATCTTTTTAAATTATAGTAAGACTAAGACAAGCCATCTCAGAGATAAAAAGGAATTTTGTAATCCAGTTAAATATATTATAAAACCAACCATAAATGGTCCCAGCTAGATAGCAATGGATAACCACTAAAGTTCACTGAAAAAATTTTCCTTAGTTCACAATCTTCAAGAACAGGAGTTACCAGAATTAATTTTCGATTAATTAATTTTACCAGAATTAATAATTGATTAATGTTAATCAAATAGGCAGAATCACACTTCTTAAAATTAGGACTAAATTAGTTTATTTGTACCAAGTGACTTCTTGATTAGTACTGCCAAATTTTACCCATCCCACAATATATATACTTAGCAACTTTAAAATAGATTTTTACATCTATTAAGATTCTCAGTGACCAAATTTCGGCTCAGGTTGTGATCTCAGGGTCATGAGATGGAGCCCCACCTCCAGCTCCACACTCAACGCAGAATCTCCTTGAGATTCTCTCTCTTTCTCCCTCTGCCCCACCTACTTGTATGTGCTCTCTCTCTAAAATAAATAAATAAAATTTAAGAAAGATTCTTAGTAGATGAAGTAATGCTAATCTTAACTCATAATAAGCCCATATGACTAAATCATTTTTAAGCCTTGAGGAAATCCAAAACCATAGAAAAAGTTCACATTTAAGTCATAAACAAGTACATCAGAAGAAAAAATAAACAATTAACATTACCACAATGAATGTCAACAGAAATGTTCTCAACCCCTCTCTTCACTGTCCTTGGTCGACCCTGTTCAGTGGGTGTTGAACCCCATTCATCGGACCCTGCAACTGGCTGGTAATGGACCATAAGCTTAAACAGAAAAGATCAAAGCAATAAATATATTCAGCATTATAGACATCTCTATTTACACATTCTCAGGGATAGGAACAGGTTTTTCAAAACAGCATACATAGTTAAATCTCAACTAGAGTGTTGATACCCAACTCTGATGGCCTGAAATGAGAACCCTGAAAATACAGTAGGCCAATGTTGTACATATTAAATACCTTATGATTTTGTCAATTATACCTCAATAAAGCCAAAAAAGAAAAAAAAAATCAGGCTAACAGATCTTTCAATAATACCCTGCACATGTAAAATATGCCCACATAATGTGTCAGTGATATTCTTAATTTATAGTGTTGTAATTTTCCCTAAGAAAATTGTTTTGTATAAGGTGAAGAAGGTAAAAAATGGTTGCACTGGCTACAAGTTTCGTTAATTGTGAATGCAATGTAAAAATTTTCAAAGGGTATCCTAAATAGAATCCCTATGAAAAAGAAACCAATTAAGTTCTCCTTAGTAATGCAATTAACCTTTAATCCCACATGAAAGAAAGGCTTAATTTGCTTTACCTTTGGATTGTGTAATATAATAATTTCTCTGTTAGGAGACTCCAGTTTCTTTTTCCACTCATCCAGAGTTACAGCAAGCATGTATGTTTCCTTAACAGAAAACACATTTCATTAGATTTCTCTAATAGCTTTTCTATTAAAACTGAACTTTTTTTTACAAGAATACTGCTAGATAAACAATTAGGTAAGAATATCCAACTCCAATGTATCAAATATTTGAAAATTCTTTTAAAATTACAACAGATAATAGTATAGAACAACAAAATTCCCTCTTATTTTTATCATCTAGACTAGATAAAACCACTATTCATATTCTGATATACTTCTTTCAATAATATTAATGTCTACTCCAATTTAAAGAAAGCAAATTTCAGACTGTTTCCAGAGCCAGAAAAATAAAAGGCTAAAAGACCAATCCTGTGGTCATAATTTAAATATTATTAACAATAATCACCATTAGGGAAAAAATTTTAACTTAAAGGTGTTAACACTCTACATAGTATTTTAAAATCTGAAAATAAAACTACTTTATCTTAAAACTAACTCGCAAAAGAAATGCTATAAATGTGATCCAGATGCAACCAAACTCTTCCTAGAAATTTCACAAAAACAAGTGACAAGAAAAGATTATTAAATAGAAGAAGAAAAAAATGAAAATCAGTGAAAAGGGGTCAAAGAAATACCTCTAATACTTGGCTGAAGCTCTCTGAGTAGGGAACATACTTATTGTCTTTGTCTCCTTTGTAAAACCAGGTACATCGTCTCACTTCTGATGCTAGCTCATCCCAGTATACAGCATACCGCATCCTCTCCCCCAAATGCACATCATATCTGCCCCCATCAGTGGGGACAACTCTCCCATTACAATCTTTTCCTAACAAGGATTGCAAAGGGGGAAAGAAGTACATATATCAAAATAAACCTCCGAAAATACAATTCTGAGTTATACTCTAAATAATGTAATGAGACCTAAGAATGAACATATTCTACTTGCCTAAACATTAAACAAAATGGAATTGATATTTTTTAACTAATTCACAAACCATCAAAACCATTCTTGGTTTTAATGATACATGAAAAAAATAATACCCAAATACTATTTTGTTCTTTTTCTGAGACAGTAGTGTCCCATTAAACAAGTATATAAGGCTTCCTGAATTTTTTGCTTAAGGGGCCAAAAAGTAAATTAACAACCATGACCATCATGATGATAAAAGTTACCAGCATCATTCTTGTTTCATAAAAGAAGAAAAAACAAGTAACAAGTTAGAATTCATTCTTTTGCAATGTGACATACCCCCATTCCTCAAAACAAAAACTGAAACATGCTAGAAGATAAGAAATATTATTAGATAACTATGCAGAAATTATATTAAGTACTGTTTCAAGTATAAACCAAATTCTTAAATATTATAATGTGACTGGTTAGTAATGCAAAACTTCTATTTCTATATAAATATGCTACAGAAGAGAGAACCGCCCAAAAAAATGCTACAGAGAAAACTAGAAAAAAATCTAATATTTTTAATAGCACTCAATATAAGAACTATTATATTAGACTGAGAGAAATAGTCTTAATCTATTAGAAGTCATTTCCATCTTACCAGATCCATATGCCTCTTCCAGCTGCTGTGAATCCTCAGAGTTGAAAGGAATCCATGTCTCCTTAGAATCTATTATTTTACAATAAAACCAATGAGGAGAAACTGGCTCATACAAACTGCCAGTGTCCATGTCTAGTAGCTCAAAGGAACTACATGAGTTTGGTGATGGGGATGGATCTGACTGGGACAATTGTTCCTGGTGTGATTCCACTGATGACATTTCGCTCTCTAAAAGACAAGATACAGGAAAACTATTGGGAAAAATGATTTTTCTTCTATTAAAAGTGAAATTTCTCTCACACACACAACTGGTCATTTTAAGGTGTCATTTCTGGAAAAGAAAATCTCAAGGAGCCACACAACTGAATATAGAAATAACATGATAATTAACAGCTGAATTTGAGGGGGAGGTTTAAACAAAATGCTTTTTATAGTCAGACCAAACACCTTACACTGATTTCCCAATTCTCTCAGAAAACTGCGTGGCTTTAATATAGACAAACCAGAGGGGCCCCTGGATGGTTCTGCCGGTGAAGCACCTGCGTTTGGCTCAGGTCATGATCTCAAGGCCCTTGGTTCTCGAGCCCTGCATGACATTGGGCTCCCTGCTAAGCGGGGAGTTCCCTTCTCCCTCTGCTCCTACCCCGGCTCCTGCTCTCACTCTCTGTCTTTCAAATACATACAATATTTAAAATAATAAAACTAAAATGACTTAAAAAAAAAAAAAGACAAACCCAGAATCAGAAGAAACACCTGGTCAAAAACTTGATTGCAACAAAACATCTTACCCCAATTTCAATTTAAATCTATTGCTAAAGGCAAAAAATTTACTCCAACTGTCTTAATAACACCTAGATTTTAGGCTCCAGGCCCCTATCATTACACACTTACATGCTTATCGGAATCTTAAAATATTGAAAGTAAAACTATTCACTTAAGACCCTGTCACAGTCTATTGATCCTTGAAGTGTACTTAATTAGTGACTAGGGCACAAATTCTGAAAACACGAACCCTAGTTTGAGCCACTGTGCGCACGCGCGCACCCACTCCCACCGTCCAAGTCTCAGGAGAAAAGTAACAAGTGACCTCAAATGCCTCCTTCTCTCAAACACGACTCTGACCTATGTGGTCCTACCCCTTCAACACTCAGACCACCAGGCAAGGAACACTTCACACACCCAAGTGTACTCAATTTGAGGGGAGTGAGCATTATTGGTATCTCAGCACCGAGAGCAGCAGGATGGCAAACACCTGGCCTCCTCTGGGCGAACGCTCTCCAGGCTTTCGGCCGCTTTATCTTTCTTCCTGACGCCAATTTACCCCCGCCACCTTGGGGCGTCCCTCTCCCCCACAACCCTGGGCCTCCTGCAGCCCAGATCTGGGACCTCAGAGCTCGGGGACTTGCCTCCTCCCGCTTCCAGCCCTGCAGAGAGGAGCGGAGCCACCAACCGAACAAGCGCAGTCCGTACTAAGGCAAGCCTGGCCCCTTCAGCCGGACCGAGGTCACTTCCCCGCTCCCCACCACCGTGGTGGTCTTCACAGCACCTCCCTTCTCTGCCTCAGGCATCGCGTCCTCCTCCACCACCGGCATCCCCATCCCGCAATGCCTCCAACCCGCAGCCCAGTGGCCTCCCTCCGCCCAGCCGCCCACCCCAACACGCCGTCGCAGGCTCACCTGACAGCCCCGCTGCCTTTCACACACTCCTGCCCTCGCTGAGGGGGGCACGACATGTCCCCGCGGCGGCCTTTCCCCCGAGCCCAGGCGGAGCGGAGCGCAGCAGGGCGGAGCCTGCGGCCCCGCCAGGCTCGTGCCCAACACTGGGCTCCACTGCGCTCCCAGCGGGCGAGCAGCGGGTCCGGCTACCGAGAGCAAAGGTGAGGTGGTGAGGACCTCGGCATGGAAACGATGGGTGGGGCAAGGAGGGCCGCAGGAGACTGGCCGGAAGTGTCGCGAGAGGTAGAAGGAATCGCGCGAGATGTGGCTCCTTCCTGCGGGCAGGGAGCCGAAGCGCTGGGCGTGCGGGCGCTGCGTGGGGCGTGCCCGGACGGCGCGCGGAATCTCGGTCTGAGGTCGGAGGTCTTTGAAAGGTGGGGATGGGGGATAAGACGTTATTAGGTGTATGGGAGCATTTTGAGTTTCAGTGAAAGAAAGCTTCTTCAGAATTAACCAGCCCAGCACCTTCACTTGGTAGACTAGAAGACTAGATGGGAAGAGACGCGCTGACCCTGGTACTACTCTGGCTAACTGTACTAAAGGGCCAGGAAAGATGCCGAGAACCCGAAAGAGATGCAGATGCCACGCCCCTGGCGAGCAATTGGACAATAGGGCGCAAGCAGCAGCTTCCATTTCTGGGTGTAGAGAATGGATACCGTTGGCATTTGAAGAAAAAAAAAAAACACACAACTTTATCTGTGGGGCTTTGCCCCCTCCCGCTTACGTTTCTTAGGATTTCGAGGCTGCCAAAACATACGTCTAAAAAAATGTAGAGGTGAGCTTCACCAGATTTAAAAGCTGCAAGAGAGGCTGGGAACGAGATATTTTTGTCCAAACACGATGACATAATTGAGCTGAAAAGGTTAAATGAATTTCCCACAGTCGTGAAGTTAATGGCCCTGCCCTGCTGTCCTGCGTATTTAATTTTCTGGAAGACCTCAGTTCCTTCGAGTATTCAATAAGACGCTTGTCTATTTTCTAACTAGTTTATAGGGCAAGGATTCAGGGATGTTTTTCAGTTTTGTTAATTCTTCGGAAACCAAGAAAAACGAATTTTTATAACACATGAATTCTCTTACAGGTTAACAGCCACACACAGATATCCACAAGTTTATTTAAACGTTCTCAAAACACCTAAAAAACTTCTCTCCAGGGAGAGGGAAAGGAATGCCAGAGTTGTCCCATTCTCTAGGATCTTGTCAGATGACTAGCTAATATCATAGGCTAATAGTAAGAGCTAGCATTTACTGAGCTCTTACTATTTCTAGGTAGGCTTGTAAGCATTTTACAAGTATAATCCCATTTAGTCCTCACCGCAACTTTAAGTACAGACTATAGTTCTCCCTATTTACAGAGGTAAAATGACTTATCCAAAGTCATACTATCCGTACGTGATGGAGCCAAAATAGCAAACATAGTGTCTGTCTTCAGAGGCTGGACCTAAGTAATTACCTAAACTCGTTTAAGTGACAAAATCAGACCTTGAATTTAGGTCCTCTGTCTCCAAATCTCTGTACCCTTGATATCAGTGGTTTTTCCTTTGTTGAGGACCCTAAAGTGTATTGTTATTTAGGTTGTATCTATCACTGTTTACTAGAAATTAAAACAAATTTAAATGTTTACTAATTCATTTAAAATAACATTAAAAACCCATTTCTTGTAAATGAATTTTTTAATGGAAAAGTAACTTTCCAAAATGAAAAAAAAAATCAGGGGAAAGAAGGACATTGCTTTACATTTTTATAAATTTCTTTAATGTCTGGTTTAATAGAAAATTATTAGGTTCTCATATTTTCTTCTGCATTCAAATTACAACTTTAGTTTTGGTTGAAGTATATGAAGAAAACCCAGCCTCCTTCAACTATGTAGTTGGAGAAGGAAGAAGTATTTTAATAGCCTCTTCAGACAATTATGGCTGTTCTTTTTAATGCTACACTAAAGTTCAACAAATGATGGCTTCTTAAAGGTTAGTTGCAATATGGAATCTGAAAACCTATCAGTGAATATTTTGTACTCTGAAACATTAAAGTCCATTGGTCTTTCTTGCACTTTGAATGGATCTTTTACCTATACATTTCAGACATCAAGCATTGGTTATTTGGAAAATATCAGTTCACTATTCTATTTCGTCTCCCAAATGTTAACTCATTTCATTATATTATATATATATATATATTTTTTTTTTTTTTAATTATCACCAGTCTCATTAGAAGAGCCTTTAAGTATTGGGAAGCTGTCAAGCTCTAAGCAAATGAAAGTTCTCTAAAGTCTGCTTTGTCTTGAAAGGTCGTATTTTATCACTGGCAACAAATACTATCAGTTGTTTTCCTTGAAGTAACAAGCTCACTTTATTTTCAAGAGATGCTCTGTCAAATAGCTAAATCTGACTAGCCCTAATTCTCCGTTGTACCTTTTTTTTTTTTTTTAAAGATTTTATTTATTTATTTGACAGAGAAAGAGCACAAGTAGTAGAAGAGCAAGCAGAGGGAGAGGGAGAAACAGGTTCCTCACTGAGCAGGAAGCCTGATGCGGGCTTGATCCCAGGATCCCAGGATCACAACCTGAGCTGAAGGCAGATGCTTAACCAACTAAGCCATGCAGACGCCTCCTCTTTTGCACTTTTTTTTTATAAAGTTTATTTATTTTTATTCTTTTTTTAAAGATTTTTTTTTTTTTTATTAGAGAGAGAGATCACAAGTAGGCAGAGAGGCAGGTAGAGAGGAGGAAGCAGGCTCCCCGCCGAGCAGAGAGCCCGATGCGGGGCTCGATCCCAGGACTCTGAGATCATGACCCGAGCCGAAGGCAGAGGCTCAACCCACTGAGCCACCCAGGTGCCCCTCCTCTTTTGCACTTTTAAGAATGAAGATCCATGAAAAACAGAGTAGCTAGTTCAGTTACCAATTCAAATCACCTGTTAAGTGCTTTTTCCTCAACACACCAGCATACTTCAGTATGCAGAACTGTTTTATGCATACTATTTTGTCACACAGAATATGAAAAAGGTGTGAATGCGAGGGTTAATTTATTTTTAAAGATTTTATTTATTTATTAGAGAGAGAGAACAAGCGAGAGAGCATGAACCGGGGAAGGGAGAGGGAGAAACAAACTTCCCGCAGGGAGCCTGATGTGGGGCTTGATCCCAGGACCCTGGGATCATGACCAGAGCCAAAAGCAGACGCTTAACCAACTGAGCCACCAGGTGCCCCAAGGGTTAATATTTAATAAAATTAGTAATTTTTACTTCATGAACAGTATTCTTAAGTGAAATGGGCACTATTTTTATTATGAACGCATGGCAGTGCACAATACAATGACTGACAGTACAATTTATTTCCACTGCCTTAATTCTTGCTAAGCTGCCAGCAGTTTTACCCACCATTGCTTTTGCATCAACAGTGCAAATGTCAGAAACACAGCAAAAAAAGCAAATCATGTCTTAATTTAATAGTTTTGATCTCATGATCCCTGAAAGGAGTCCCAGCATGCGTGGACTACCTTTTGAGAACTATAGCAATTAAATGTGCCCAGCCTACAGCCCTGAATATAAAAGTAATGAATAACACAATACCTACCCTGAAGGAGTTCACAGTCCTGAGACAAGCAGGTAAACAAATATATCTTGAGTGTCATAACAGAGACAGGAGCCAGATACATCGATAGCTACAAAAGGAGTTATCAAATGTCCAGGTATACCCCCCAGAAATTCTCACATACTAAGTCTTTGGTGGGATTCAGGAATCTGCATTTTAAATAAGCACTCCAGATGATTTAGAGGCAGAGAGTATGGGATCTACTTGAGATCTTTGAGAAACACTCCCTTAAGCAGTATAAACTGTAGGTTCCCAAGAAGGCTCAGTAGGTAGGTAGGTAGGTTCAGAAAAAGAGAATATTTTATGGTAAAGTGCTCAAAAAAAATCCCAGTTAATTTTCACTGGCTGTTGTTGGCAGTTGTACATCAGATCTTTCACCAGGGGAGAAAAAAAAAACTTAAAAAGGCAAAATCTGAAACAAATTCCTTTTTTCCTTTTTCCCTCTAGTGGAGGGGGCAGCGAACTTTTTTCTGTAAAGGGCCGGATAACTGTTTCGACTCTGTGGGGCATAAGGTTTCTGTCACAACTGAACAGGTCTCCCACTGTAGCACAAAGCAGCCAGAGACAATAGGTAAAGCGATGAGTGTGGCTGTGTCTTTGTTTACAGAACCAGGCAATGGGTTACATTTGGTCTCTCATGCTAGGCAGTTTGCTGACTCCATGCTCTAATACAAAAGATAATGCTAATTGCCAGTAAGTTGTCTAAAGAACAAAAGCAGGAGTCTGATGAGGTCATAAAACTGGATTTCATATCCAAAGTAGGAGAAATTGTGAGGCCTCGATTTTGAATTCCCATTTCTTTCCAAAATAAACCATATTTCAGGATTCAAACTGTATGTGTTGAGTGCCTATCAAGGCATTAGGTATAAGGGTAAGGTAGTTTTTGGAGGCAGAAGTCCTCAATCCCTGGTGGACAGCTAGGCATCCTGAGTTCGAGAACACGCCACAGTTGTCTTGGATACTCTGACTACAAAAGAACAACAGGACTTCAGGCTGTGACAGTGATTCTCAAACTTCAATGAATGGAAGAATATGCTAAGTAGATTCTTTATTTTTATTTTATTTATTTATTTATCAGAGAGCGAGCGTGCAAGCAGGGGGAGCAGCAGGCAGAGGGAGAAGCAGGCTCCCCAGCAGAGCAAGGAGCCCAATGAGGCACTCCATCCCAGGACCATGACCCAAGCCGAAGGCAGATGCTTAACCAACTGAGCCACCCAGGTGCCCCGCTAAGTAGATTCTTTAAAATGTAGACTTTTAGATCCAACAGCCAGAGATTCTGATTGACTAGAAGATCAATCAGAGGGGTCATGAATCTACATTTTAATCTAGAATATACAGGCTGCTGCTATGAGGCAAGGTGTTTAAATCAAGAAACAGAAGACCCGAGCTATAATTTTGGCTATACCACTTTGTTTATAAAATAAGAATGTTAGAAGTAGAAGAACCCTTAGTGATTAATAGTGTGATGTTCTCCTCCAACCCAAAGTTGGTGATTTTTGTTAAGTCCACATATCATTCATGAAAATGCATTGTATTACTTTATAGCCACAACTGAATAGTTCCTGCCCTCAGTTTTAATAATCTTAGAATGTTTTTACTTTGAGGAAAGTGATTTATGCATCCCTTATGATTTTTCTGTCTTCTTGCAAGGAGGGCTGTTTTGGAGGCTGATAACCTGAGACCTTCACTTTAAGCTGTATGCCAGGCTGGCTCTCCTCTAGCTCTTGGAGGTTTCCATCAAGCCAAAAAGCTTCCTGTTGGCTAGGATTGTCAGACTGAGCTGCAGAGGCCAAAAGCAGGCAGCCCTACCATAGGCCATGTTGGCATACTGATTATTTAAAAATAAAAGTTACTTAAGGGGCGCCTGGGTGGCTCAGTTGTTTAAGTGTCTGCCTTCCGCTCAGGTCTTCATCCCATGGGATCAAGCCCTGCATCGGACTCCCTTTCTGCCTCTCTCTCTGCCCCTCTGCCTGCTTGTGCTCTCAAATAAAATCTTTAAAATAAAAGTTACTTAAGAGACAGGCTGTGCAAGGACATTCAGACCTTCCTCTGCCCCCTGAAAGCAGGAAATAAGTCTTCCATGTGAAAGGGACCCTCCCTGCACCAGGAGGTACAAGAGACATCCTTATCACCCGAAGATGGGAAATTTATAGCCAAGAAAGCTATGTAAACAACCCATGTTACTTTTTACTAATTGACTACCACAGCCCAAATTCTGTTCAGAATTCCTCACTAACTGAACCTCCTAAAGCTAAGTTTTCTTTGTCCTGTCAGTTCTTCACAAATTTGTGTCTGTCTAAAAAGTATAAATACTGCCTGCCTTGGTCACTTCTTGAGGTCTCAATTTCATCATGGGGCCTCCATGCACACGTAATAATACTTTGGTGTTTTTCTCCTATTAATCTGTCCCATGTAAATTTAATTCTTAGTCCAGCTGGAAGACCTTGAGAGTTGAGGAAGACTTTTTCCTTCCCTTTAGAGCCAATGTAAATGTAGCAAATGCAAATGTAAAATTTACCACTTTTAGAAAAAAACAGAACATCTTCAGGAACTACGGTTAAATAAACCAGAAGTTCTTAGAGACTTGACACCAAAAGTTTACTCCTTAAAAGGAAAAAAATGATAAACAGGATTGCTTCAAAATTAAAGTTTTGCTCTGGGAAAGACTCTCGTTAAGAGGATGAACAGCCAAGTTGCAGACCAGGATAAGATATTTGCAAACCACACATCCGACAAGGGACTTGTCTCTAGCAAAAAAAAGAATTCTGAAAACTCAGCAGTGAAGATGATGGAGCCCAAGTTTGGTTTTAATACCATTTTTCAGTAACAGGAACCAGGGTTTCTTGGAGAAATTCTAAGACTAGAACAGGAAATATACAAGATGAGCCTGGAGATTCTTCTAGTGCCAGAAAGGGAAGGGGGTTAAAAAAAAAAAAAAAAAGTCACACACAATGATGGAGGTATGTCAAAAGGACACAACTGAGAGAGCTCCCAAATGGCCAAAGCAAGACAAATAATTCAGGCAACGAAATAATTAAGGCAGTATTAGATCATAACACAAAGTATAAAATAAATATCTATAAATCCATACTGATATAAATTGATTAAACAAACAAATGGGAGAACAGACAAAATACCCCTTGCAAGGAATTTCCAAATAATTTATGTAGATAAATTGAGAAGAGGTGGAGGGTAACTCCCTAGTCCTTAAGCATGGTGCTGTGTATAATGACTTCCTTCCAAAAGAGACAGTATGAAAAAGGGGAAAAGAATGTTAATTTTATGGTGGAGAAACCTAACAAACCCTACCTCAGCCAGGTGATTAAGGTTAACATCAACAGTATAAGTTATTTGATATATGATGAGATGGACACTTAACCTCTGCGGTCTTCCTCCCAAAGACCCACAGCCCCAATGTGTATGAGAAAAACATGAGACAAATCCCAGTTGAGGGGCAGTCTACAAAATATCTGACAGTGCTCCTCAAGATGGTCATGGTCATCGAAAACAAGGAAAGTCTGAGAAACTCACAGCCAAGAGGCTCCTAAGAAGATATGATGACTAAATGTAATGTGGTATTCTGAATGGGATCCTGGAAAAGGAAAAGGATGTTAGGTAAAAACTAAGGAAATCTGAAAAAAGTATGCATTTTAGTTAATGAGAATCTATGTTTATCGGTCCATTAATTGTGTCAAATGTACACTATTAAAGTGTTAACAGAATGTGGAGTATCAAAGAACGCTAGCATCCTAAGTTTTCCGTAAATCTATTCTAAAATAAGAAGCTTATTAAAATAAATCCCCCTAAAATGAGCAAAGAGACACACAGACATTTCATGGGAGAGAATACACAGGTGGCAAATAAGCACATGCAAAGATGTTCAACATAATTAACTATTAAGGAAATGCAAATTAAACCACAATGAGGTATCACTACACATCTATCAGAATGCCTAAAATAAAAAATAGTGACACCATCAAATACTGGCAAGGATGCAGAGAAATTCATCCATGCTGGTGCGAATGTAAAATGGTACAGCCACTCTAGAAAAGTTTGGTAATTTCCTACAAAATTAAACATGCAACTACACTATGGCCCAGAGCTGCATTCCTGAGCATGTTTCCCCAAAGAAATGAAAACCACATCCACACAAAAACCTGTACATGAATGTACACAGCAGCTTTATTCATAATAGACCCAAACAGGAAACAACTCAGATGTCTTCAGTAGGTGAGGTTAAACTGTGATACATCCATATCACAGACTACTACTTAGCAATAAAAAAGAACTACTGAATGAAACCACTTGAATGAATCTCGAGAAGTATCCTGAGGGAAAAAAGGCCAATCTCTAATGGTTACAATACTGCACAATTCTACTTATATAACATTCTCAAAATGGCAAAATTTGGAAATGGAAAACAGATCAGTGATTGCCACAGGGTTAATGTGGCAGGAAAGGAGAAGTAGGTGTGCCTGTGGAAGGTCAATAGTAAGAATAAATGTGGTGGTGGAACTGTTCTGTTTCTTGACTGTTAACAGTATCAATATGCTGGCTGTGACACTGCAGTTAAGTTTTGCAAAATATTACCATTGCCGGAAACCAGGTGAAGAGTACGTGAAAGCTGTGCATTTTCTTAAAACTACACGGCAATCTACCAGTATCTCAGAACTTCAAAAAATACAGTACCTCCAGTAAATCTGAATTTCAGGAAAACAGTTATTTTTAGCATTGGTATGTCCCATACAATATTTGGAACATAATCATTTAAAAAATGATTTGTTATTTATCTGAAATCCAAATGTAACTAGGAGTCCTATAATCTATCAGCCAATACTACTCTTAACATTAGCCAATGAAGGCAAAGTATATATTGCAAAATAAAAGGATATTTAAGAGTTGGCGGACAGAAAATGTGCGCTGATCCCAGAAACCCCTAAACCCTCCCTCTCAGAGCTGGACCTCCTCTGCCTCACATTTCATGACAACAAATGTGCCCCCTATTCCTGGTGAGAAAAGCTACACGGAGTATAAAACCTCCTGTTTACACACAGGAATGAAAATTATTCAGATAATCCTCCCTTCCTAATTTCAGATTTAAAAGAGCTATTCCCTTCTGACAAAGATTATGAAAAAATAAAAACGAAATAGTGAGGAAGCATTTTCTAGAAACAATTTTGGGTCTCTAGTAAAATACTGGAAAACACAATCAAGAACTAACAGACATCTGAGAAAATATCTCTAACCTGATAAAGATGGAGATCAAAAAAGAAAGGGAAAAGCAATTACAGGGGGAATCCATTATTCCATAAAAAGGAAACACCGAGAAATTATCATTCATAGTCCTCAGAGATGGGAGATGCTACAACCACAAAAGGAAAACAGAGAACAAAAAAATTCTTAAAATTTAAAAATATATAATAGAAATGTAAAATTTAATGAAGATTTAGAAGATAAAGGTGAATAAACCTCCCACAAAGTACAGCAGAAAGGCAAAAAGTAAAAAAGAAAAGTGAATCAAAGAACCAGTCTAGGGCTGCCTGGGTGGCTTACTGGATTAAGCATCTGACTCTTGATTTCGGCTCAGGTCATGATCTCAGGATGTTGAGATTGAGCCCTGTGCCCAGTTCTGCACTGAGCATGGAGCCTGCTTAAGCTTCTCTCGCTCCCTCTGTCCCACCCCCTGCTCTCTCCCTCTCTCCCTTAAAAAAAAAAAAAAAAAAAAGAAACCAGTCTAAGAAGTCTATAACAGAAACAGCAGAAATTCTAAAAAGAGTTAACAGATGAGGGTGATGGAGGCAGAAAATTAACAAAATCAAGACAATGTCATAGGACTTGGGGTACGAGTTTCCAGAATGAAATGTCCCCAGTAAAATGCACAAAACCAGACCCACACCAAAGCTACACTGTTAGGAAATTTCAGAACCCTGGGGACAAAAATATCATACAAGCTTCCACAGAGAAGGGTTTTATACAAGGGATCATGAAAACACATTTTCAAATATGTAAGATATAAAAAAAACTATTTCTCCTGCACCCTTTTGCAGGAAGCTACTGGAGAACATATTCCACCAAACTGAGGGAATAAATTAAGAGAAGGATATAAAGTACAGAAAACAGGAAACCAAAAGGAGAAGCAAAAAGAATCCCCAAGATAAGTAGAAGATTCCAGAATGATAATAAGCAATCAGAACATACCAGTTGTCCGGTCAGAACGCTCCAGGGTAGACTTCTCCAGGAGTGTGAAATTGGTAAAATGTCTGTCTGAACATCTTGTATGATTTACACAAATGTTGGAGGGTTTGAGGTCAAATTAGCTATAAGTACTCGTGAGTAAACTCAATAAATAAGACAAATGATTAACTGCAGGGAAAAAAAGGAGTTGTTCAGGAAAGGAAGAGTAATCACAGTTTACAACATGACAGCTCTGGTTAGCATTTACGTGGTCATAAAACATCATCATATAAAACAAACATAAAACAAAATCATCATATAACTACATTTGGGGGGTGGGGATTTTGAGTTTTGGAGGATGAGGACTGAGATGTTTGTACGGTAAGAGCAGAGAGATAAACCTAAACCTTCAGCTTCTGTAATAGAAAATTAGTAGAAATGACCTAAAAACGGATAAATAAAAGCAGCAATACAATTGTGTCATTAAAAAATATGGAAAGGTGCCTGGCTGGCTCAGTTGGTGGAGTGTGTAACTCTCGATCTTGGGGCTGTAAGTTCAAGCCACACACTGGGTGTAGAGATTACTTAAAAAAAAAAAAAAAAAAAAGGTTAAAACAAAAATAAAAATTTTAAATATGGAGATAACACCTAAAGAAGCTAGGGAAAAAAACAACAAACAAAACCTAAAAGCAGCACAAGGAAGGAAATTATAAAGATCAGAGCAGAAATAAGTGATATATCAACTAAAAAAACAATAGGACAACACAAAAATATGGAGAGAATTTGTTAAAAACTCCACTGAAAGCGCTTGCTTTTTTAGAAGAAAACAAGGGACCGGGAGCAGGAGCATGGCCCTTGTCACAGAATTGACTCTTTACCCTTATAACTTCCATAGAATTATTTGAGTCTTTAAGCTTATAACTTAAGTAGAAAAAAAAAAGGATGAAAAAGAAAAATTCCAGTCATCAACTATCCATCTCCCCAAAATCTTTTTTGTAAATGACAATTTAATCTACAGTCTTCAACTTTATTTTAAATCTGTCTACCTTTAACGGTATTACATTAACCACTAAAGAATTGTTTTCAAAACCCTATTTTTGAAAGCATTTAGAAGAATTCCATACCAACAATGTAGAGACAAGCATAACCCACCATCCATATACTTCATTAGGGCGTATCTGTCTAAACATTTATACTGGCATTTATATGTGAAACAATAATGGTTTATTATAAAGAAGACATAGCTGTATTTAACATGCTGGGTCTGGGTAACTTTATTCAAGACTTTGACAAAAACTATCCTCAAAGTAATATAAATTTAGATACTTTTAGAAAGTCCAGATGTGAAACTCCAAGAAAATTTTGAATTCAGTATGGAGTCAACACTAGGTCAAATATTGAACCAAGCTCCCAAATGATAAATACTATTTTCCTTCTTGAGCTCATTATATTTTCTGAAACAGGTTACCAAAGCTTTCTTTTCTTTGATATTGGTATATGGAATCATTTTAACATGGTTTACATCTTTAAGTTCTAAGTTTGTACTTAACCTGAATATCTTATTAAAAATATAAATCCAAATGTGATAACTCTTCCTTACAGAAGAATTCCAACTATAGAAGAAATGAGAGAAACAGAACATCACCATTAAAACACCACAGCAGTAACTGACACAAGCAAGATCTGGCAGTGGACATGAACATAAGTGGGCAATAGTTTAAGCAGAAACATTTGCATAGTCTCAAAGTATCTCCAGCGAATATTTAGTCATTAAGAAGAAAAATGTAGGAATTTTACAGTAGAGAATCTTAGAAGACTCCACCTTAGATAGCGATTAAGGTTTACAACACCAGAAACACATTATGACATCAGGTGTCATGATACATTGTCACAGACTGGGAGGACACTACGGAGACATGACAACTAAATGCAAGGTAGAATTCTGCGTGGGATCTTGGAACAGTAAAAGGACATCAGTGAAAAAAACAAGAAAATCTCTACTTTTTGAACTCTCTAGTTAATGGTATTGTATCAAGGCTAATTTCTTAATTTGACAATTGTCCTATGGTTATAGAAGATGTTAACATAAGGGGAAGTTCAGTGAAGAGTATACAGAAACTACTGATTTTATAACTCTTCGGGAGGTCTAAAATTATCTCAAAATTCAAGAAAAAAAGCTGCTAGCAAACATACACACACATTTATTTGCAGTGTGTGTGTTTGCGTGTGTGTGTGTTTGCATGTGTGTGTGAGAAAAATCAAGACTGTGGAAATTGGTAGCTTGGACCCTCAGTTAAATAACAGTGTTCTCTCCTGAATTAGTCACTGAGTCACTGTCTCACGGGTTTCCTTTAAGCTGGCTTTAAGGTTCTCCCCCTTCTAAATTTTTAGTTTCAAGTACAATTTTCTAATTTTCATGGAAAGCCTTTTTTTAACATTCCTGTATTAGGCCAAAAATAAAAATCCTAGAATAAAACTGTCACCATATTATCTCATAAAGTCACTCATCCCACCCGTAAGACCCAGCCAATATTTTTACTCCATTTCTTCTCATCATATATTTGTCTGGTTTTGTTTAAAAGGAGAGGGGATGGGGGCGCCTTGGGTGGCTTGGCTGGTTGGGGGGCCGACTCTTGGATTTCAGCTCAGGTCTTGATCTCAGGGTTGGAAGCTCAAGCTCCACATTGGGCTTCCATGCTGGACATGGAGCCTACTGAACCAAAAAAAAAAAAAAAAAAAAAAGAGGAGGAGGAGATGGCTGATAGATTTATTATCACTAATAGGCCTGATAGTCTAGAAAAAACAGTTATCACTTGGACATCTTATTAAGAAACAGCTGTTTTCCCAATAACAGATACTGTATACTAGAACTCACTTAGATAGAAAAAGTAAGTCATTTACCTAATCTCTTCCACACCACAGCAAAGAGCTACCCAAGCAAGCCCAGCTAAGACCCTTTCAATATCCATTTCTTAAATCTGGCTCTGAAATGACCATTATTAATGGTAATAAATATCTTTTTTATAAAACAATTTATCCTAGGGAAATAAAGGTAAACATCAAATCTACCTTTAAAAGAAGAAAATGTCCCACTCTATGGCTGATTTTCATTCCCTGAGCATGAATCCTTTATTACCCTCATGGTTTCTGAATATAAACTGAGCTGAAGTCTGCTTGTAGGGGTCTTGATGGTGAAGCTAATTATTTTAGATAGAGAAGCACATTTCTAAATGGTCACATTTATTACTTTTGCAGTTATTTCTTCTCTCTGTGGCTTTAATTTTTCATCTGTATCTATCGTAATGCTCTACATGGAAGCAGCAGCAGTGAAAAGATAATTAAGGGGTGGGGGAAGGAAATTTCCAAATAAAGGTGGATCTTTATCCAAAAACAATAAAAAAGCAAAAAAGAAAATGGCCATAAACATTTCATTCCTTTGCCCTTGCCATCTCCCAATTTGCCTTCCACTATTAACATGAAAAGTAGAAGTGGTAAAACTCCACCCTAACGATCTAAACAAAAAAGGAGACAATTTACCTCAAGAACTCACTACACACAGCAATATGTTCAAGTGGTGAAAAGATAAAAATTCATTCAGAACTGCCATACTATCTGGCTGTCAATATAGTCTCTTGAATAATTAAACATATTACTACAAAACGTACCAAGAAGTAGAGAATAATACTATATTTGTGAACTGCAAATAACAAAACAAAACAGAAGTCCAAGAAGGCTAAAGTCCCAAGCTGTAATTTACACATGAAGTGTATGCTGAAAGCAGTCACAATGTACAAAAATGTGACAAGTAATCCAGGTGGTTAAAAAAAAACAGAGCCTGTTGGCCTCAGATTATATCCAGTCTCATCTGGTAGATTTTTGATAAGCCTGTTACATAAAGCGTGTTTCCCTCCTGCTGATAAGAAGCAGCTTGTAGATATCCACAAATTTCTTAAGGAGTGAGTCTACTTGGCAATAACGGTAACTCCACAGTTTCCTATTACATTCATTGGTCTGAAAACTGAAAACAACTCATAACTAAAATGTTCTTTCAAGTCCTTTACCAGTTTTTCAAGTTTTAATCAAAGGAAAGTTGGAATGTATTGCTTCTTGTCACCAACAAGCATTTCAAAAAGAGGGTTTTAACCAAAATCAAGAGTTCTTTGGTCAAGTTAGTAGTAACAGGCTTCCCCTTTGTTCTAAATCCTTCATAATCCTTTTTTTTCCAGTTTTTCCAGTATGGCCTGGATTTTACAAACAGCCTCTTTCCTGGCCTGCCGGACAGAGTCCTGGCCACCAGTTTCAACTGAATCCAGTTCCAAAAGTTCCTTGGTTAGCATTTCTTCCAGAAGCCAGTATGCTTTGTCTGTCTTTTTCCCTACGAACTCTTCTACTTCTTGCTCAAGATACTGGACCTTCTCCAGCACATGTATAATTTTTTTAATACTTGGCGGAGTACCTTCATCTGAAGATAAACGCTCTTCAGGAAGATTATCACTTTCATCTTGATTGCTGGGGTGTTCACTGATGGCATTACCATACCGCTGAGGCTCAGCACTATACTGGACTTGGGAATCCAAAAGATCTGAATTATCATTGTTCATTGTTCCCGAGGACTCATACTGATGGACATTGCAAGGAAAGTTGTGCCGGTTCATGCCTTGATCTGATTGGCTATAGGGGTATGAGGAATCCTTGGAGTGGGAGAGCAAAGAGGGGAAAAGAGCTGTTTTAATGGGAATCCATCAACATCAGATTTGTTAGCCCACATCTTTCACCTGACCATGAAGGTACATGAAAAGATTCCCCACTAATAAAACTGGACCTCCCTCTTAAATCATTTGAGAAAAAAACAACCCTATAAAGATAAAAGGAGTGCTCTGTCCAGTAAAAGGCAGAGAATTCCTGAGTGCAATGGCCGGAATCTACCCTGAAGCACCCATCATTATGAAGACCTCATAATCTATCCTTCCCACCTCACAATCCACAGTGACTTAATAAGGAGTTGTTAGATCGTTTTTCCCCTAAAGAGTTAAAACCTTAAGACAGATTTTAAAAATGGAACCTAGCCATAGGCAAATGATGTTCAAGTCTATGCTTTATACAATTTCACATTGGTTATCGTCTTCTGTCTACAGATTGAGGTAATAAAATACATTTTTTATTTTGTTTAATATTCAGCTAACAGTACAACAACAAACAATAAATGAGCATTTTTCTGGCTTTTACAAAAAAGAGGTGAACCTAAAACTGCTCTAAAAAATAAAGTTTATTAAAAGGAAAGAAGAAACTGGGCTACATAAAGCTATAGGTATTAATCACCAACTTTTTGCAATTAGTCCCCATTTAACACACACCAGTGTGGAAAATTTCCATGTTGTGTTCTCTCAATTACCCAAACGTCAAAAGAATGTTTAGAAGGTCTCCTACCTTGGGCTGATGGGGTGATGGTGAAGGAGGTGACTGCGGAGAGCTGCTGCCAGGCCATGGTGAAGGACTCTCACTCATATAGAGATTCCCAGGTGGTGCTGAGGGAGCAGCTGAAGGCCAGGGGTAACGGGTTCCCATTCCATAAGCACCAGGAGAAGCCCATGAGTCCTCCTGTGGTCGTACAGTTGGTCCTGGCTGTGGAACACTACGATTACCATCCCCATAAGGATAATGAGGCAGGGTCATTCCAGGATTCTAGATTGAGAGGAAGGAAATATGCTGGTCACTGCCAAAAAAAACTTAAAGTAATGAAAATATTCTAGTATAAACAGACTTCGATGCTTCCTCTGTGCTTAACCAAGTATACTTTAGCTGCTACTAAGCTAAATTGTAGCATCTCTAATCAGTTGTAGTCACTTCTCCAACCCCTCCAAAAAAACTTGGTTCCAAAGATACATGGGGCAGATTTAGTGACCATCAAACTCAGAAGGAGAAAGCTTAAAATTCAAAGGCTAAAGCACAGCATAAAGTCTGTCCTATGACATTATAACTAAGTGGACCCATATGCTATAAGGAAGCACAAATAAAGATATATTAGAACTCCCCTTAAAGTGGACAGAGAAATAAATATGGGTATCACTCACAGAATTTTTTTTTCAAAGTGGGCTCCACACCAAGTGTGGAGCCCAATGCAGGGCTCAAACTTATGACCAAGAGTTGGACACTTAACCGACTGAGCCACCACTTAACCGACTGAGGCGCCCCTCACTCACAGAATATTAAAAACAAAAACCCAACAGAAAACTGCTCACCTGTGAAGCAGGATATCCTGGAACCTGCCCCCTGAGAGGGGCTGCTTCAGTCTGGCAGTCCTGCTGAGGATACAGCCAACGAGAGACTGGTGCCGGGCTGTTGCCAGGTGAACGGTAAGTGCTTGGAACCTCCGGGGAGTAACTGGTCTGAGTATATCCCGGTGTGTAATAAGCCCCAGAGTATGAGGCAGTATTTGGTGCAGGACCAGGGGGGTATGGTGAGCCATATACTCCATTTGTATAAGAATTCAAACTCTGTGAAAAAGCAAAATTGAAAGGAAAAAAGATGACTGAATAGAAGAACTGAAATGCCCTGACTTAATATGCAATTTTGAAAACCTTGGGAAGGAAAAAGATCAGTAACTAATGAAAATGTGAACTCCTGGGACATCTGGGTGGCTCAGCCAGTTGAGCATCTGCCTTTGGCTCAGGTCATGATCCCAGGGTCCTGAGATGGAGCCCCCATCGGGCTCCTTGCTCAGCAGGGAATCTGCTTCTCCCTCTCCCTCTGCCTGCCACTCTCCCTGCTATTATGCTTCTCATGAGAAACATGGAAAGTCTCACCAAGTAAGTACTCCAAGAGTTCAAAATTATAAGCAGTTGATATCAACTTGAATTTCTCTAATACTCATTTTTGAAATTGCTAAATGATCATCCACAGGTTGCCTCCTCAGGCCATATCTCTATTTAGAGAACTATTCCAATTTTTGTCTCACCGAAATTCCTGACCACAGTTCTTAAGAGGCTGTACTTTACAACTCAGTCCCCCTTCAAATTAAATGAAAAAAGTGTCAAAGGTTCTGACCAGTGGCTTTTTGTGTCATGGTTTCTCAATTCAGAATGCTATCTTCAGTTTTCAGGGTGCCTGGGTGGCTCAGTTGGTTAAGCCTCTGCCTTCAGCTCGGGTCATGATCCCAGGGTCCTGGGATCAAGCCCCACATAGGCTCCCTGCTTGGCGGGGAGACTGCTTCTCTCTCACCCTCTGTTCCTCCCCATGCTTGTGGTCTGTCTCTCCCTTGCTCTCTTTCAAATAAATAAAAATCTTTAAAAAAAACTTCAGTTCTCTGTTAGAACTTTGCCAGTTCCTCAAATTGTTAAACACAGCAGAGCTACCATATGACCCAGCATCTCTACTCCTACATATATAACGAAGAGATCTGAAAAAACTTATGTCTTCATAAAAATGAGCACACAAATGTTTATAACAGCATTATTCATAACAGCCAAAAAGTGGGGAAAAAAAGCCCTCAAATTTCGATCAACTGATGAATGGATAAAATAAATGTGGTAGATCCACAGAATGGATAATATCTGGCCACAGAAAGAAATGAAGTATCAATACACTGCCACAATATGGATGAACATTACGCTTCAAAAAAGAAGCCAGTCACAGATTTCAAATATTACATGATTCTATATGGCATGTCCAGAATAGGCAAATCCGTAGAGATAACAAGTATATTAAAGAGGTTGCCAGGGGCTAGGGGCAGAGAAAAATGGTGTGATAGGTATATAGTTTCTAACTGGGGTGATGAAAATGTTCTGGAATAGACAGTGATGACAGCTGCACAACCTTGTGAACAGACTAAAAACAACTGAACTGTACATTTAAAGGATGAATTTTATGAAATATGGCCAAACCACAAGCATATCACATTAATAACAATGCCTGCTTCTCAATTTCAGTCATAGGAATGCAGATGACACAAGTAAAATGGAAGTCTGTGTTACACAGTAACATGGTTTTTTTCTTTATTTTGTATTCCACAATCTCCTATCAACCTTATCCTAAAGTTCAAGTACCCAGAGTCATTATGAAAAATCAACTGTTTTTATGTTTCCTTTAAGCACATAAGTAAAGCTTGCTCTAACTTTAATAAACTCCTCTAGTTCAAAATCAGTCTTAAAGGAATGTATCACCAAATTAATGCGAAAAAAGGGAACATGATTTTTTTAATGAATTAATTATTCAGCCCCATCAAGAAACTTATTTTCATTATTTCAGGCTCCATACCACCAGAAAATTAGAACAGAATTTGAATATAGTATTTGACTACCTGAAAACTATCAGGAGAATTACATTAGTATACTTTATGGTGATCTGAAAATTTAATTCTGCAGAGAACATCAGTTTACAGAGAATTCTGACCTGTATATAAAATTCAAGATCTTTGAAAGCTGCTTTAAATGTAGCTGTTTTAAAAGTGTATATACTACAGGGGCACCTGGCTGGCTCAATCAGTGGAGCATGCGACTGTTAATCGTAGGGTTTTGAGTTCAAGCCCCACACTGGGTTTTTTTTTTTAAGATTTTATTTATTTATTTGACAGAGATCACAAGCAGGCAGAGAGGCAGGCAGAGAAAGAGGGAGAAAGCAGGCTCCCCACTGAGTGGAGAGCCTGATGTGGGGCTCGATCCCAGGACCCTGAGACCATGACCCGAGCCGAAGGCAGAGGTTTTAACCCACTGAGCCACCCAGGTGCCCCAAAAGTTTACTTTTTTAAAAATTTGAATATACTACAATCATGTTCTTAAAAATTATTTTCAGGGGCGCCTGGCTGGCTCAGTCAGAAGAGTGTGCAACTCTTGATCTTGGGGTTGTGAGTTGGCGCCCCAAATTGGGTAGAGAGATCACTTAAAAATAAAATACTTTAAAAAACAATAAAAAAATAAAAATTATTTGCATATAGAAATACAGTATCTAGACAGGAAAAAATGGAAGGAAATATGCAAATCTGTCAATTATTGCCTTACTAAGGTTGCCAGATTATGGGTCACTTTGTAAACATTCCTCACTTCCACAATGGTATTTTGGAAAAATAATTTGGCTATATTTAATAAGCATACGTACAAAAACCCCAAAATTCCATACCCCAGGGAAGTTCTTGCCTCAAATGTGTACAACAAAAAAGTGAAAAACAATGTTGAGTAAAAAAGCAAGCTGCAGAAGAATGCTAGTATGAAACCACTCATACCAAGTTTAAAGAAATGGTAAATAATATTATGTAAATGCACATATACAAGGAGTACCAGCATAAAAACACAGAGGAGAAAATTAATATAAAAGAAGTGTTATATGTGGCTTCAACTGCTATTTTTTTGCTTATTTTTAAAAATCTGAAACCAGGGGTCCTTTGGTGGCTCAGTCACTTAAGCACCTGCCTTTAGCTCAGGTCATGATCCCAGGGTCCTGGGACTGAGCTCCTCGTCAGGCTCCCAGCTCAGGGGGAAGCCTGTTTCTCCCTCTCCCACTCCCTCTGCTTGTGTTCCCTCTCTCACTGTGTCTTTCTTTGTCAAATAAATAAAATCTTAAAAAAAAAAAATCTGAAACAAATGTAGCAAACTGAAAAACTGACAAAGCTAGGTAGTGGATAAAAAGACAAATTTTCTGTACTGTTTCAGTATACTTGTAGTATTTAAAATTAAGTATTTGTCGTAAGAGTACAATTTATTTGACACCAAAAGTGAAGAAACAAAAATAAAAATAACAAGGAAAACTACATCTAACTAAAAACTTCTGCACAGCAAAGGAAACCACCAACAGAATGAAAAGGCAACCTACTAGGACGCCTGGGTGGCTCAGTTGGTTAAGCAGCTGCCTTCGGCTCAGGTCATGATCCCAGGGTCCTGGGATTGAGTCCCACATCGGGCTCTGTGCTCAGCAGGGAGCCTGCTTCTCCCTCTGCCTCTGCCTGCCTCTCTGTCTGCCTGTGCTCACTCTCTCTGACAAATAAATAAATAAAATCTTTTTAAAAAAAAAAAAAGAAAGAAAAGGCAACCTACTAAATGGAAGAAAATATTTTCAAATCATATTATTTGATAACAAGCTAGTATCTAAAATATATAAAGAACTCAAAAAACTAAATAGCAAAAAAAAAAAAAAAAAAGAAACAATCTTATTAGAACACAGGCAGACAACCTGAATAGACACTTTTCCAAAGACATATAGATGGCCAACAGGTACATGAAAGGTGCTCAACAACAATCATCATCAGGGAAATGTAAGTCAAACCACATCAAGATATCACTGCATACTTGTAAAGATGGCTTGTATCAAAAAGACAAGAAATAACAAGTGTTGGTGAGGATATGAAGAAAATCCCTTCTGCACTGTTGGTGGTAATGTAAATTGGTACAGCTACTATGCAAAGAAAACAGTTTGGAGGTTCCTCAAAAAATTAAAAACAGAATGATCCAGCAATACGACTACTTAAAATATGTCCAAAGAAAACAAAAACGCTAACTCGAAAAGGTATATCTGCATCCCCATGTTCACTGCAGCATTATTTACAATAGCCAAGACATGGAAGCAACCTAAGTGCTTATCGATAGATGAATAAATAAAATGTTGTATATACATAAACAATTTACCATTATTCAGCCATAAAAAAAAGAATTCTTGCAATTTGCAACAACATGGATGGAAATAAGTCAGACAGAGAAAGACAAATACCATACAATCTCACTTACATGTGGAATCTTTAAAAAAAAAAAATCCTACATTCAGAGAATAGCCTAATGGTTGCTAGAGGCAGGGCTAGGGGTACAAATGGGTGAAGGAGGTCAAAAGGTACAAACTTCTAGCTATAAAATAAATAAGTCATGAGGGTGTAATATACAGCATAGTGACTATAGTTATTACTGTATTGCATATTTGAAAGTTCCTAACAAGATAAATCGTAAAAGTTCTCATCAGAAGAAAAAAATCGTAATTATATGTGGTGACAGATATTAAATAGACTTAATTATGATCTCGCAATATATACAAATAGCAAATCATTACATTATATACCTGAAACTAATATAATGTTACATGTCAATTATATTTCAAAAAAAAAAAGTCAAACTTAAAAATATAAGTACATTGTATGCTTATTGTTTCCAGGTCCTAAGAAATAATCTATTATTCCTCAAGCTACCTTTGCTATAGATATATTTGCCTATATATTTCCTTACTTCTGAGCCAAAAACATTAAAAGAGAGTCTATTAAATAACAAAACTCCACATACTGCTACTATGAAATCTCCTCAGAGATTCTCACAGATTATTGAAATAATCTTTCACAGATTATTGAAAATAAATCATACATTCTTAATACATTAAGAAAAAATTCAGGGGCACCTGGGTGGCTCAGTAGGTTGAATGCCCAACTCTTGGTTTCAGCTCAGGTCATGATCTCAGGGTCCTGAGATCGAGCCCCAGGTCAGGCTCTGAGCTCAACCCTGAGTCTACTTGAGATTCCTTCTCCCTCCCTCTCCCTTCCCTTCTACTCCTCCCCCTGCTTGTGCTCGCTCTCTCTCTCTAAAACAAATAAATTAAATCTTAAAAAAAAAAAAATTCAGGAAGTCTGTCAATTTTAGATCATACCTGGCCTTGCATTTCCGGTCTTACAGGATATGTACTTGGGTATGGAGCCCTAGGTCGTGCAGGAGAATTCCAATAGTTAGAATTGTAGCTAGAATACGGTGGCTGGTCCTAAGGGGAAAAAAATCACTTTTAATAATTTCTTATATCATAATGAAAAGTTGATAGAGGCAATTATAATTATTTTTAAAAAAGCAAGAGACAAAAAGCAATAGAACCCTACTGTAAAAATCACTCATTATTAAATTCTCATTAACAAATTGACACAGAAATACTACATGGTAAATCACATGCCCTAGAACAAAGCATACTGACTATGTATTAAAAGCCTGTTCTGGGGCGCCTGGGTGGCTCAGTGGGTTAAGCCTCTGCCTTTGGCTCAGGTCATGATCTCAGGGTCCTGGGATTGCGCCCCGCATCGGGCTCTCTGCTTGGTGGGAAGCCTGCTTCCCCACCCCCACCGCCTGCCTCTCTGCCTACTTGTGATCTCTCTCACTCTCTGTCAAATAAATAAATAAAATCTTTTTAAAAAAAGCCTGTTCTTATGCATTATGATACCAAATGATATATAAAATTCTACTATGCCAACATAATTAGGAAAACCAGATACCTGAATTTCTTTATCTCTCTCCAATCACCAACCCCATCACTACCAATTTAATTCGTGCAACAAGATTATAATTCTTTGCCACTGTTAAGAGCAATATTTGCCCATCTCAACAACTTTGGAGCTTGAAAATATTACTACTAAACTTTACTTCAAACACATAAATCTTCAATACGCTTTTGCCTGTCACACTAGTTTTGGGGCTTTTTTAAAAAAGATTTTATTTATTTACTTGAGATAGAGAGTGAGAGCATGAGCCAGGAGACAGAGGGAGAGGGAGAAGCAGGCTCCTCACTGAGCAGGGAGCCCAACACTGGGCTCGATCTCAGGACCCTGGGATCATGACCTGAGCCGAAGGCGTCAGCTGCTCAACCGACTAAGCCATTCAGGCGCCCCATGTCACACAGGTTTTTTCATATTCCTTTACTTTCTGTTTATGGCTATGTTTCTGCTGGCAGCCTATAACTAACCCAAGTATCAGGAATTGATAAAGAACAATTACCACTCCAAGAAGAAAATCTAGCTATAACGCTAATCTCTACAGCTTTGCACTCCGACTCAAGAGTTAATGCAATGATTTGCAGTAAGCCAATAAACTCCAAGAGACTAGATCAAGTCAAAACTTTTTTTTTTTTTAAGATTTTTAATTTATTTGACAGAGAGAGAGACAGTGAGAGAGGGAATACAAGCAGGGAGAGTGGAAGAGGGAGAAGCAGGCTTCCTGCTGAGCAGGGAGCTGGATGCGGGACTTGATCCCAGGACCCTGGAATCATGACCTGAGCAGAAGGCAGATGCGTAATGACTGAGCCACCCAGGTGCCCCTACTCAAAATATTTTAGAGTCTAGTTTAATGTATATATCTGTTATCCTATAAGTTATTTTGCTTTGAACTTTTAGTTTTAGTTTTAAGCTTAAACAAAACCTTCAAACTGTTTCATAAAGAAATTCATTGGCAGTTGTAATCACTGAGAGTTTAATTATCACCATCTTAGCTTAATTGGACTACTTATCAGTTTCATACTGCTTTGTTTTCCAAGCACGTAATTATTCCATATAATATTATACAAGCTGGGCAAGTAACATCTCCTTTACATAATATAGAAACTAAAGAATAGTAAGATTTTTAAAAATTACAGGCGAACTTCAGATCTTTACTAAATTTCTCAAGCAGGTAGATGCCCCCAGTTAATGACCTTCCTTCCTTTCCCTGGTTAAAGGGTAAACATTTGACTAACTGATTTCTCTCTACCAAGAATCTGAATCTTGAGTAGTAGAAATGAAAAGACAAGAGCTGACTCACCCCAGCAGTGGTGAACAAACCTAAATCTCCTAGAACTACCCTAGTTTTTGCTCTCTCCTACTATCCTGGTTTCTGTTCTCTGCTACTGACTGACTCTCCTTGGTACTCCACATTTTCACTACTTCTTCACCCTACTATCCCTCACCCCACCCATGTCCTCACTTCCTTCCTTAACTCAGCTTCCCAACACATAATCCCTTGCCACTGCTTCCCTCCGATTCACTCACCCTGCAAAAACCCAACCCAATTTAAACCCAACTGCCCACTGACTTCACATCTGCACTTCCTCTAAATACTGGTGGAGAGAAACACTAGAGCCCTCTGGTTTCTTTCTCAATTAGAGACCACAAATCTCAAGTGGACACAGAACTGCCTAGCAACTATAACACTTCCTTAGGATGGATGTTCATCTCACTCTCCAGAACAACCATTTCACTCTTCCCCCTACCCCCAAATCTCCAATATTCTTTTAGTCTACCCCTCATTTTTCAACTGACAACTTTATCACATATTTCACTTGGGGGGGGGGGAAGCAATCAGACAGAAACTCCATCTTCCAACTTACTAAATAAAATGCACCCTATCTGCCATTGTCTCCCCAGAAAGCATGAAGTGCCTTTGGCCCTATTAAATAATGACCAATCCCTCCAAATAGCTGTGGACAACATGACCTCTTACCTTCTAAAGAATTTCATTCCTGTACTTGCAGTCTTTTCTCTACTTCTCCTAGACAAGTAGATAATCCCCATTACAACACAAACCTGCCCTTAAGACTCTCCTAAATAAATATTTAAATACTACCATATAAATCAATAAGATTAACAATAACCTATCTGTAATTGCTGAAGATGAGCGATAACTATCTGGGAGTTTTATTATACTAGACTCTCTACTTTTACATATAATTAAAAGTTTATAATATAAAAAGTTTTTTTTTTAAGTTAAAAAATGGGGTGCCTGGGTGGCTCAGTTGGTTAAGCGTCTGCCTTTGGCTCATGTCATGATCCTATGGTCCTGGGATGGAGCCCCACATCATGCTCCTTGCTCAGCAGGAAGCCTGCTTCTACCTCTCCCTTTGCCTGCAGCTTCCCCTGCTTGTGCTCTCTCAAATAAATAAATAAAATCTTAAAAAAAAAAGTTAAAAACAACACTGTGGGACAGGGATTCAAGGTAGACTTCCCTTAAATATGCCTTGTAAATATTTCGCATAATTAGAGAAAATAATGACATATTTTTAAATCCCTAAAAAGGTAACATAACCACCTCCAAATCCAAAGTAATGAAAATATACTCCTTATTTCTTCTAAGAGTTTCATAGTTTTAGCTGTTCAATTTATGTCTATGAGCCGTTTTGAGCTCTTACATATGGTGTGAGAGCCCAACTTTATCGATTGTATAAGGCTATCTTGTTGTCATGGTATTGTATTTTGTACTGTAGACTATTCTGTCCCTTTATTATATGGTCTTGGCATCTTTGCCAAAAATCACTTGACCACAGACACATGAATTTATTTCTGAACTCTCAATTCTATTCCATATAGACATAGGTTACATATGTCTTTTTCTTGCCCAATTGCCCTAGCAAGAACTTGCAGACAATGTTGACTAGTAGTGGCAAGGGAAGATATCCTGGTCTTTTTCCTGATCTTAGGGAAAAGCATCCGGTGTTACATCACATAAATATGTGGCTGGCTGTGCGTGTTTCATAGATGCCCTTTATCAGATTGGAGAAATTTCCTTGCATTCCTAGAGTGATTTTATCAAGAAAGAGTGTTGGATTTTGTCAAATGCTTTTTCTACATCTACTGAAATAATCGTAGAGGTTTTATTTTTTGACTGATATGGTATATTACATTGATTTTTAGATGTTAAACCGACTTTGCATTCTTGGGATCAATCCCACTTGGTCGTGGTATACAATTCTTTTTATATGTTGCTGGATTTAGTTTACTTTTTTTTTTGTTTTTATTTTTGTTTTTGTTTTGAGGACATCTGCATCCATATTCATGAGAGATATTGGCCCATTTTCTTTTTTTGTGAGGTCTTTGTCTGGTTTTGGTATCAGGGTAATAAATGGCTTCACAGAATGCGTTTAGAACTGTTCTCTATTTCTTGGAAGTAGTTGTGGGGCACCTGGATGGCTCAGTAGGTTAAGTGTCTGCCTTCAGCCCAGGTATTGGTGTCAAAGCCCTGAGATCAAGCCCCACATCAGTCTCTCCGCTCAGCATGGAATCTGCTTCTCCCTCTCACACTCCCTCTGTGCTCTCTCTCAAATAAATAAATAAAATCTTAAAAAAAAAGGGGGGGGCTACCCTAGGGGCACCTGGGTGGCTCAGTCAGTTATGCATCTGCCTATAGCTCAGGTCATGATCCCAGAGTTCTGGGATCAAGTCTGGCATCAGTTTCCTGCTCAGCAGGGAGTCTGCTTCTCCCTCTCCTCCCTGCTCATGGTCTCTCACTTTCTATCTCTCTCTCTCTCTCAAACAAATAAAAATAAAATCTTATTAAAAAAAAAAAAAAGGTGGGGGTGGGGAACGCCTGGGTGGCTGGCTCAGTTGGTTAAGCATCTGCCTTCAGCCCAGGTCATGATCCTAAGGTCCTGGGATTGAGTCCCACATTGGGCTCCTTGATCAGCAGGGAGCCTGCTTCTCCCTCTGCCTGCTCTGCCTGTTCTGCCTGCAGCTCTCTCTGCTTCTGGCCTCTGACAAATAAATAAATAAAAATCTTAAAAAAAAAAAAAAAAAAAAGGGATGCCTGGGTAGCTCAGACAGTTGGGTATCTGACTTCAGCTCAGGTAATGATCCCAGAGTCCTGGGATCAAGCCCTGCATTGGGCTCTGAGCAGAGCGCCTGCCTCCCCTTCTCCCTCCGCTGCTCCCCTTCTTTGTGCTCTGTCAAATGAATAAATAAAGCCTTTAAAAAAGAAGAAGAAGAAGAAGAAGAAGAAGAAGAAGAAGAAGAAGAAGAAGAAGAAGAAGGAGGAGGAGGAGGAGGATGATTTGCGAAGAATTGGTGTATCAGTTCTTTAAATGTTTGGTAGCCCACCTGGGCTCAGACTTTCTTTATGGGTAGTTTTTGTTGTTTTGTTTATTACCAATTCAATTTCTTTATTTGTTATAGGTCTATTCAGATCTCTTATTTCTTTCTTGAGTTAGTTTTGGTATTTTGTATCTTTCTAGAAATCTGTCCAACTTCTCCTAAGTTATTTGATTTATTAGCATATAATTATCCACAGTATTCCATTATGATCTTTATTTCTGTAAGATCCATAGTAATGTTCCCTCTTTCATTTCTGATTCTAGTAATCGCTCCCTCTTTTCTTCAGGGTCCATATAGCTAAAGAGTCTTCAATTGTGTTGATCTTTTCAAAGAACCAGCCTTTCCTTGCATTGATTTCCTCTACTGTTTTTCTGTTCTCTCCTACATTAATTTCTACCCTTCGAGATGCCAGCCAGGTGCTCCACCACTCTTATTTTTACTATTTCCTCCCTTCTGCTTGCTTGAGGTTTCCTTTGCTCTTCTTTTTTCGGTGTCAAGATGGAAGCTTAGGCTATGGATCTGAAATCATTATTCTTTCTTTTTTTTTTTTTTAAGATTTTATTTCTTTATTGGGGTGGGGGGAGCAGAGGGAGAAGGACTAGCAGACTCCACACTGAGCCCACATGAGTGGGGCTCAATCTCACCATCCTGAGATCATGAGTCAAAACTAACAGGCACTCAACCAATTGAGCTACTCAGGGGCCGTGAAATCATTATTCTTTCTTAATACAGGCATTTATAGCATAAGTTTCCTTCCAAGCAGTACTAGCTATATCTTAAGAGTTTTGGCATACTGTATCTTCATTTTCCTTTATCTCAAAGTATTTTTTAGTTTCCCTTTTGATTTCTTCTTTTTTAAAAAAAGATTTTATTTATTTATTTGACAGGCAGAGATCACAAGGAGGCAGAGAGACAGGCAAAGAGGAGGAAGCAGGCTCCCTGCTGAGCAGAGAGCCTGATGCGGGACTTGATCCCAGGATGCTGGGATCATAACCGGAGCCAAAAGCAGAGGCTTTAACCCACTGAGCCACCCAGGCACCCCTTGATTTCTTCTTTAACCTGCTGGTTATTTAGGAGTGTTTTATTAAAGGGACACCTGACTGGCTCAGCTGGCAGAGCGTGCAACTCTTGATCTTGGGGTTGTAAGTCTGAGCCCCAAGTTGCATATAGAGATTACTTAAAAATAAAATCTTTATAAAATATTAAAGAGTGTTTTATTTAATTCCACATAGACGTGAGTTTCCCAAGGTCTTTCCTGCTATTAAAATCCAATGTCTTTACACTATGGTTGGAGAACATACTTTGTATTATTTCTGTCTTTGTATATTAATATTTGTTTTATATCTAGCATATGGTTTATCTTGAGACTGTTCCATGTGTACTTGAGAAGAACGTAGAGTCTATTGTTGGGTGGAGTGTTCCGTAGATGTCTGTTAGGTCTAACACAGGGTTATTCATATATTCTCTTTCCTTGTTGATCTTATACCTAGTTGTTCTACCCACTATTGAAAATGAAGTATTGAAGTCTTTATTATTACTGAATTGTCTATTTTCTCCTTTTATTTCTGTAAGTTTTTCCTTAATTTATTTTGGTATTTTGTTATTAGGTAGACATTTTTATAGTTACTATATCTTCCTAATAGATTACCCTTTTTATCATGTCCCACTTTATCCCAAGTTAACACCTTTTGTTTTAAAGTTTACTTGTTGGATACTGTATAGCCACTACAGTTTTTTTCTAGTTACTGTTTGCATATTTCTCTTCCCTCTTTTTACTTTTAAGCCATTTGTATCTTTAAATCTGAAGTGTATCTCCCACAGACAGCTGAGAAAGAAAAACCTACTGCTCCTATGTTTTTCCTTTACTCCCCTGCTATTACCGCATTCACAACACTTCTGATACCAGATGTGAGATTTTTTTCCCCACGCCAAGCAATTCTGCAACACCAGCTGGCTGTCCTACAATTAAACTATGTACCTGTAAATAGCATCAGATCCCACAGGTTAGTGGCTCAGTCTCATGAGAGTGCCTCCCACCACTTCAGACGCCAACTGCAAGCAACAGTTCCCGTGGTCTCCAGGTTACCCACAATTTACGTCTCACTAGGCTACAAAGCGGAGGGTCCCATGACCTCTTTCCCCTTGATTATTTGCTAGTACATCTAACGCAGCTCAGGGAAATATTTACAATTACCAGTTTATTAAAAGGATATGATAAAAGATACAGATGAACAGCCAGATGAAAGAGATACATAGGGCAGGCAAGGTCTGGGAGAACCCCAAGTGCAGAAGCTTCTGTCCCCATTGAGTCAAGGTGCACCACCCTTCCAGAACGTGGATATGTTCACCAAACTGGAAGCTCTCTGAACCCCTCTGTGTTTGGATTTTTATGGAAAATCCTTCTCTGGAAAATGAGGACCAAGACTGAAAACTCCAAACATCTAATCATGGGCTGGCCTTTCTGGTGACCAGCCCCATCCAGGAGCCATCCAAGAGAACACCCAGAGATACCTCATTAGAACAAAAAATAGTTGTATCACCCAGGAAATTCCAATGGGTTTAGGAGCCCCGTGTCAGGAACTGGGGTCACAGACCAAATATTAGAACAAAAAATACTCCTAGTGCTCTTTTCATTTAGAATTTACAAGGGTTTCAGGAGCTCTGTGCCAGGAGCCCAGGACAGAGACCAATACGTATATTTGTTCTATTATCCCACAACAGCATATAGTTGGATCTTTTTTATTTTCTTTACCTCTTACTGTTTTTGTTCCTCTTTTCTTCTTTTACCACTTTCTTTTGCCTTAAGTGGACATTTTCTACTGTAACATTTTAATTTCTTTAATGAGTGTATACATGTGTGTGTATTTCTTTCCTTCACCACACCTAGCTGATAAAGCTCCACACCCTGGGATAAAAATTGTTCCACAAACTGATCCAACCAAAATTTGGGAAGAGACAGGTCTCAAAGGCAGTGTTTAAGAATTGTTCTAGCCCCAAAGGGTTTCTCCCAGCTATCTCTTTCCCTGGTTCTCTCTAGCAAACTAGGTGGTCTATAGTTTAGACCAGATGTCTAATGAATCTACTAATCTCCTCCCAGTTGCCCTTCACAACAATCACCACAGTTTGAGAACATCCTTAGGCTTCAACTTCTCCACACCACACTCTGTTGCAAATAAAGTCAGCTCCTTTGGGAAAAGATCAGGAGCTACATGTTTTACCACCTGCTTCTGCCTCCAGATAAAATGTCTGAGCCACCCTCTGCAGCTGGGTTGGGGACAATAGTATGCTTCTCTAAGATACAGCCTGCTCTAAGAGCTGAGCACCTGTGGAGGAAAGGGCAGTAGCCTCAGGGCTTCTCAGCTTGCCTTATAAGCCAGAGTAAGGGTGATCAGAACTCTAGTATTCTCCACAGTGCCCTGCCCAAAGTAAAGCCTCCATTCCCAAGTAGGTACTGGGGAGAGGAGGGAACCAGCATTACTTAACCACTCTTGCCCGGAATTTGATCTCAACAACAATAGCTGGGGGCAAGATGAGAAATGTTGATGTGCTGCCCCTCCCAGGATGATAACCCTCTGACTGGGAGCTGGGAGAAGAGGGAGCCCTGTTTTCTTGGGTGCACCAGTCTGGAATGGAGTTTGTCTCACTGCTCTGAGAGAGGGGAGAAATGGAGCAGGTCTTGGCACAGACTTTCACTGTTCTCACTGAGTTTGAGTAACTTTATAGAATAAATGTTTATTAATTTGCTATATACCCTAAAACCAATTACAGAGACTTTAACTGGTTGTTTTTTAAAAATAATTTCACCAGTTTCACTGGGGACTGGGTCCACAGAGCTCCTCATGCTGTCATGCCAGAACTAGAACCTGGCATTATTTTGGCCTTGTTATATATATTATTGTAGGATTGTGTAAGTATTTGTAATCATCCTAACACTGTTAGGAACCAAGATATTCCATACAAGAGAAAAGTAATGAATACAATCAAAGAAGTAAAAATAATCTGTAATGTTAAATTTGAATTAATATAAATATGAACTCATTTATTTTTCTATCTGAAAAACAAACAAACAAACAAACAAAAACCTATTTCAGGGCACCTGGCTGGCTCAGTCAGCAGAGCATGCAACTCTTGATCTTGGGGTTGTAAGCTCAAGCCCCAAACTGAGTGTAGAAATTACTTAAAAATGAAAGCTTAAGAAAATGTTTTTAATTAAAAAAACCTATTTCATTAACTGTCCATTGAGAGGTCTAGAAGCAGTGGTAACACAAGTGCAATCAGTATATCTAGCACTCAAATTTAACTTCTCTATGACTTATGAAGCTATTGTCTCTCAACTCTAAACACAGCGTTTCATAACTGGCTCTGGCATGCAGGATTGGCAGTCCAAACATTTCTCCTTTGAGGCTTGCTTACTCTTCAGTTCTGCCAATAGGAGGCACTAGGATAGAGGAGAAGAGAGGGGACTTCCAGACTCCTTCCAGTTCGCTTATTTGCTGTTTCTGTCATTGTCAGCCTAACAACACCCTTTAACCTGGGGGTGGCAGTTAGTGGCAATCACCAGATACTTCTGGTTTTCTGGAATTCCCTCAGAGAGACCAGTGCCAGCTAGGAAGCACTTTCTCCTCGGTTCAAGCTCCACCAAGCCATTCTCCCAAGTTTGCAGGTTTTAAAGCCCAACCTCTTCTCTTTAATTTCCAGCCCTAGGAACTATAGATGTTTCCTAGTTATCATCTTCTGTGTTACTTCCACTTTCTCTTTTTGCCTTTTGAGATCTTCAGTGTTCATTTCACTAATTTCCTAAAACAAATTCTCTCTTTTATTTATTTTTTAAAGGATTTATTTATTTATTTTGGCGGGGAGTGGGGGAGAAGCAGGCTCCCCGTTGAGCACAGAGCTTGATGTGCAGTTCAATCCCAGGACCCTGAGATCATGACCTGAGCTGAAATCAAGAGTCAGATGCTTAACTGACTGAGCCTCCCAGGTACCCCCAAATCTCTCTTTTAAAAGAACTAGAATAGGCTCTGTTTTCCTGTCTGGATCCTGACATATGCTTCTAAATATAATCTTCCATTTAAAAAAAAAAGGTTTTCTTAAAGGAATGGGTGATTATATGTCTGGGATAGAATATATACAAAATAAGCCTGGCACATCTTATACCAGAAATCAAGGAAGCTTTCAAAAATCAATGGGTTATGTCAAAAGGACTCAGAAGCCAAGAAGAAGGAACGCCCATTCACATTATATGAAATCATTTAAGCAAGAAAAATAACTGTTACTGATTGAAACTCATTCAAAATACAGAATACAGGGGCGCCTGGGTGGCTCAGTGGGTTAAAGCCTCTGCCTTCGGCTCAGGTCATGATCTCAGGGTCCTGGGATCGAGCCCCGCATCAGGCTCTCTGCTCAGCGGGGAGCCTGCTTCCTCCTCTCTCTCTGCCTTCCTCTCTGCCTACTTGGGATATCTGTCAAATAAATAAATAAAATCTTTAAAAAAAAACAAAAAACAAAACAAAACAAAACCAAAATACAGAATACAGTTTATATGTGTATACATACATATATACACATTATGCAAATGAGATGATACTTTAAACAACAAATGACAGTTACTTTTCTATAATTTTAACAGGGTTTAGAAATGAATGAAAATGATATCTTCCATTTTATCCTAGGAATCTTTTTTTTAAAAGATGGGTCATTATCTATACCTTGATTATAGTAGTGGTTAATGACTATGTGCATTTGTCAAAACTCAGAGAACTATACCTTTAAAAAGATACAATTTACACGGGGCGCCTGGGTGGCTCAGCGGGTTAAAGCCTCTGCCTTCAGCTCAGGTCGTGGTCCCAGGGTCCTGGGATCAAGCCCCGCATCAGGCTCTCTGCTCAGCGGGGAGCCTGCTTCCTCCTCTCTCTCTGCCCGCCTCTCTTCCTACTTGTCATCTCTCTCTCTCTCTGTCAAATAAATAAATAAAATCTTTAAAAAAAAAAGATACAATTTACAGAATGTAAATATATCATTATTTTTAAAAATGAAAAACAGATTGTTGTCTACAGCCATACCACCCCGAACATGCCAGATCTCGTCTGATCTCAGAAGGTAAGCAGGGCTGGGACTGCTTAGTACTTGGGTGGGAGAATGTCTTCAATGAAATGGCAGTAATTATTAATTTTATTAAGTCTTAATAAAAAGATTGTCGGGGCACCTGGGTGGCTTGGTTGGTTAAGTGGCTGCCTTTGGCTCAGGTCATGATCCTGGAGTCCCAGGATCGAGTCCCGCATCGGGCTCCCAGCTCCGTGGGGAGTCTGCTTCTCCATCCGACCTTCTCCCCTCTCACACTCTCACTCTCTCTCTCAAATAAATAAATAAAATCTTTAAAAAAAAAAAAAAGATTGTCTTCGCTTCTTTTTTTCCTCTCCTTTGGACAAAATGGAACAAATCTAAAAATATCACCAGTAACAACGAAAGTCTGCAGCTCAAGGCTCTCCTAACGTGAATGACACAATTCTACGAAACAGCATTTGGTTTCACAGGAAGCTAACTGAAGTTGACTCTGTTTTATAAACCAAGTTGCCAATGTTATCACGAGCTGAACTCCTTCTAAACTTTTCATTTGTTGTCTGAAACTAGACAAAGGTGCTAAAAGGTGATGTAAAGCAGACAAAGATGAGAAAAGGTTTTCACAAGAAGCAGTAATTAATGTGAATTTAAGTTCTTGATGCACTGGAAATTTGATCAAAATATGCAAGAAGATAACGAATTCATTTACTTCCTTTTTGAGAAGAAATACCTAAATCTCAAATGAAGGCTGGAGTCAATTTCTCTCATATATACCTCAGAACTAGTTTTGTAGAAGTACATACATGATTAAATTTACAAAGTAACTCACGAACATACCTCCAAAGAATAACCCTAACCCAAATAAATCTAACAGCAGAGGAATCTGACTAGTGCTGCTACTAAATTCCATTTACAAATTTGTTTACCTCGTTCGTAAGAATTAGACAAAAATGATTGGAAAAATACATTAAAAACTATTGTTAGCTATACATGCCCAAATCACTACAAAAGCACTTTATGTCCTAGGTTGACCATCAGCCCAAGTTTTTTGTTTTGTTTTTTTTAAAGATCTTATTTATTTGACAGAGAGAGAAATCACAAGTAGGCAGAGAGGCAGGCAGAGAGAGAAAGCGGGAGGCAGGTTCCCCGCTGAGCAGAGAACCCGAGGGATCGATCCCAGGACCCTGAGATAATGACCTGAGCTGAAGGCAGAGGCTTAACCCACTCAGTCACCCAAGTGCCCCCAGCCCAAGTTTTTATTTTCAGTCTCATTTGGGTCTTTCCCGTGCTTCTCTACAATTTCCCACTTCCCCCAGCACCAGTTTCAAACATTTATCACATCAAGTTCCCAGTTTACGCTATTCCACTTCCTCTCCTCTCAGATGACCTAGCCTCCTACTTTGCCAAGGACACCAAGAGTTATAAACTCCTTCAATGTCCCTCCCCTCCACCTCCAAAATGATTCCCCCTGCTCTAACTTGGAAAAAGGTTTGCCAGCTCTTCCTCACTTCGTCCCTCTCTCCACAAGCGACATTCCATCATTTTGTTCTCATCTTTCTTCTTACTCTCTTCTGCTTACAAACATATTTAAATCATCTAATCCTAAAAATTCTTCCCCCAATCCTGGTTCACAGTCAAGTAACCAATTTCTCATTTACTAACTTCTGGAAGTATGGTTTATACTGGTTGTCTTGGCACCCAAACCTCCCACTATTTTAAACTCTCAAAACTAAAATCAACAAGACCCTTTCAACTGCCAAATCCAACAGCATCTTTTCAGTTCTCGTATCACTTACATTCAAAATAACTGTGTCCTTGGTTGGCTTGTATTGCATGACTTTCCTGATTTCCCTACTATCTTTCCAAGTATTCTCTCTTATTGTCTCCTTCTGAATCCTCTTTCTTTGTCACCTCTGATAGACTCTCAAAGATCTCCTGTGGGAACATTACCCAGTTTGGTAATTCACATACACTTATATTTGATGACTCTCAAATCACTATCTCCATCCCCCATCACTCACCTGACCCCACATCTCTTGTTTTGTTTCTATAGACGACAACTCCCAGATACCACTGACTAAAATTTGATATCAAAAAACAAAAACAAAAAGAAAAATCACAAACTTCTCTCTAATCAATCACATACATTCCATCCAGAGCTTGGCACATAGTGACCACGGTGAGTAACTGGCTTCTAACAGAAATGAAATAAAGGCAGTATATAAACCCTTACCAAGTATTTCTATCTTTTTAAGTTGCTCTATTAACCAATCACTAGTTCTTCTGGTACAAAACTAAACTATATCTTCCCATAAAAACCTGTTCCTCTTCCTTTTTATTATTATGAAACATTTATTCCTAGGAAATACGAAAACCTCAGAATCACCTTATGTTTCTCTGGCTTCCCTCACTTCCAACTGATATATACCTTTAAAAATGTCTTTCAAATCTAAGCAGCTTGTTTTGAAAACCAATACTATTTTTTTTAAAGATTTTATTTATTTATTTGACAGACAGAGATCACAAGTAGGCAGAGAGGCAGGCAGAGAGAGAGGGGAAAGCAGGTTCTCTGCTCAGCAGAGAGCCCGATGAGGGGCTTGATCCCAGTACCCTGGGATCATGACCCGAGCCGAAGGCAGAGGCTTTAACCCACTGAGCCACCCAGGCGCCCCTAAGCAGCTTGTTTTGAAATGCATTCAGAAAGTAAGATAGATAGGGGCTTATGGCTGGTTCAGTTGGAAGAGCATGTCACTTCTTGATCTTGGAGCTGTGAGTTTCAGCCCCACGTTGGGTATACAGATTAAAGTAAAAAAAAAAATTAACTTAAAAAAGATAGATTAAAAAAAAAGTAAGACAGATGTGATGAAGCAAATATAATAAATGCTAATTACACATTTTAGGTGGTAGCTATACAGGTGTTCACTGTGTAGTTCTTTCAACTGTTCTATATGCTTGAAAATTTTTTATAGTAAAATGTTGAAAAAAACCTGTATATATTCAGACATTGTTCAAATGCTTGCCTTTACCTCTCTTCTGAACTATTCTGAGAGCATAACTGAGCTCTCTTTTTCCCCAGTCCTTCCCACTATAATCATCCAAGATGGCCCCCAATGATTCCTGCCGGCTATTATTTGCACCTTTGTGGTAACATGTAGATCACTCAGGGATCTTGTTAAATACACACTGTTAAATCTTGTTAAAATATACATTCTGATTTTGGAGGGCAGGGGCAGGGCCTAATATACATGATTTCCAACAAGCTCCTAAGTGATACAGATGCTGCTAATTCAGGGACCAAACTCCGGTGCTGTTAAGTACAGCTAACAGGGTAAGAAAAGAAAGAAAACAGGGAGAGTTAGATTTCCATTTTCTTCCCCTGCCATGTTTAAATATGTTAACATAGAGTTAAGTCTTCATAGTGGTTCAGAGCAATTTCAACATAGTCTATTCAATTCTATAGAGCAGTGCTTCTCAAACATGAACATGCTTATGAATCACCTGGGATCTTACTAAACTGAAGCATTCTGCAGAGATTCTGCATTTCAAACAACTTCCAGGGCACACTGAAGTTTCTGGTCCAAGGACCACACTTTTTGAGTAGTAAGGTTCTAAAAATCTCCTATGCTTTTTTTTTTCTTTTTTTAGTTTGACACATTTGATTATATAAAAATGTCAAATATTGTACGGCAAAACCGTGTGAAGCTAGAAGACAATGAATTTGGAAAACACATTTGCGACATGCGTACCTTTTGTATTAAATTTCTATTGCTGCATAAGAAATTGCCATCCTATACTTTTCAAGTTTCAGAAACACTAACCTGAAAGATAAAATCTTGAAATGGTTTACAAATGCTGGTAACACATTCCAGCTTTATCTCCAATCACTCCTACTCCAGCACCACCACTCACCCACGCAATGTGCACACCTATACTCTAACCATATCTTACAACACCCTACACGAGTCTAAAATCTTAACTTCTCTAATCTTGCCCAGAAAACACACTCTTGTTTTAAGAACACTGCAAGTCCAAGTAGAAGTCATCAGTTTATCATTCCTTTCCTCTTTCCCTCCCATTGCTCTTTGGTATAGTTTGCCTACTTATAGGCCAAGCATTATTGTTACTCTCATCTACCATGGAATAAAAAGTTCCACAGCCTCGTTATTCCAGATTTACACACACAAATATAACCCTTCTTCACAATTAATCTCTCAATACATGCTGTTTCTCATATAATTGTTTAAAAGATATGACTATCATAGCATAAAACCCACCCCCTTTTTTTTTAGATTTTATTTTTATTTATTCATTTGAAAGAGAGAGACGAGAGTGCAAGCAGGGGGAGGAGCAGAGGGAGAGGGACATGCAGACTCCACACTGAGAGCAGAGTCTGATGTGGGGCTCTATCTCAGGATCCTGAGATCAGAACCTGAGCTGAAATCAAGAGTAAGACACCTAACTGACTGGTTAGGTGCCCCAAAACCACCCCTTTAAAGTGTACAATTCAATGGATTTTAGTATATTCAAAGTTGTGCAACCATCATCACTATCTAATTCCAGAATATTCTCATCACCCCCAAAACAAACCCCATATACTTTGCCATCATCTCAAAGTCCCCAGTACCCCAGCCCCTGGCAACCACTATTCTGGACATTTCACATAAATGGACTCATACAGTATGGGATCTTTCTATCTTTGTTCATGTAGCATGATGTTTTCAAGGTTCATCCATTTTGTAGAATGTTTCAATACTTCATTTCCTTCCTACAGCTAAATAATTTCATTGCATCAATGTACCATATTTTATCTATTCATCAATTGATGGCCATTTGGGTTATTTCCACTTTTTGGCTACTCTGAACAATGTTGCCATGAACATGCTTGTTGTTCATAAAAACATGCAAGTTTTTATGTAGACATGTTTTGGTTCTCTTGGGTACATATCTAAAAGCAAACCTGCTGAGTAATATAGTAACTCAACACAGAGCATGTAGTTAGAGATTAATTATGAAGAAGGGTTATATTTGTGTGTGTTTGTGTGTGTGTAACGTTCTAAGGAACTGGCAAAGCACTGAACCATTTTACATCCCCACCAGCAATGTATATGGGTATCTTCCTACTACATTTTCAACCCATGAGGATATTAAAATTGCTGAATGGAAAGAGAGGTGTGCCCCCCCACCTCGACTGTATAATAATTCACTACTCAGAATATTAAACTAACAAAAGAGAAGTACAGTTCTGGCAGGAAGACAAGGAATAAAATGTTATACGTCCAAGTGTACAGGTTTCCCCTGCTATCTGAAAGCAAAACATTCCCCTATGAAATCTTTTGTAAGCCAAAATGGCATAAAAGGAAAAAAGCAATTACCATTAATTTTCATGAAAAATGTTTTAGCATTCCCAGGCCTCCAAAATAATCTTCCTTGGACTTTTCTGCTACCTTAGGACATATCTTGCCAACGGATGCACAAAATAAATAGAGATAAAGCGCCGAGGCTCACAGACACAGTTCAAAGCACTGCGATGCTGAGATGCTGAGTGTAGTACCCAGGGAAGGAGCGTGGCGGCGCCACTCTCACTGCCCAGTTGCGCACCGCCTCTACAACTGCTTCCTGCAAAGCAAACGCTGAAGCTATTTTCGCTTTTCACCTTTTTACTAAAAGAAAAACTCCTCTTCAGATTTCTTTCAGTTAGCAAAAACAGACACTAATGTACGTCTTTCCTAAAAAACGAAGTGGCAATAAAGGTGGACCTTCAAAAAGCCAGAGATACCTCTGCTGACCAAGTGAGTTAACCTCTCAGAGCCAACTATTAAATCATAAAATAGGGAGGCTGTAATGACAGTTACGTTGCAGCCGCAACGTAATTTAACAATCCAAGTAAAGGTGAGCATTGGTGATTCAATCCTGGGCAGAGCATTAAGGGCAAAGGGCTAAATGCCCGATCCCTCCTCTTCCTTCTCGGTTCCTTCCCGTAGGGAGGGGTTGCTGAGTGACAGCGGGGGCTGCAGCCACCTCCCTTCTCGGGGAGAGCCGGCCATATGAGCCACGCAGGATAAATTGTTCGAGCTCAAAAAGCTTGGCCGGGTCACTCCAGCCCAACCTCAATCCAAGGCGAGAGATTCCGCAGCTTGCTACTTAGCTTAGCAAGTCAGCGCAGGATCTTTCTTCCCTTTTTAATGGTAATAGACCCATTTATTAGGGTCGAAGCAGAAAGGAGACGCGAAGAGAACACAAGCATATCCCCTCCAGCCACAAATCCAGTCCGTCTCTCCTACCCCGCATAAGGAAAACAAATATGAAATCCGATCCATTACAACTCTGGAGGTTTATCAATCCCAATGGCCCTAACCCTCCAAAGACTCCCCTTATCGGACCCCCCCGGGATAGATGGCGCAAAGCTTACCTGGTGGTTTCCTCCAGCTCGACCCGTTTCTGACCAGGCGCCCGCAGAGGCATAGTAGCCATCCCCTCCTGCGCCTTCTCCCGGCCAGGTGGTCTCAGCAGGGCCGCCCCCGCGCACCCGCCAGGAAATGGGAGGCTGGGGAGGTTCAGGGCGAGGAGGATACAAGGGCGGAGGTGGGTGCATGGGCACATCTCCACCTCCCGGCCCGTAGAAGCGGCCATACGAAGGACCGTCACTGGGGCCGTAGCCCGAGCGCCTCAAGGCCGACATGGGCTCTACTGCCCCGTAGCGCTTCCCGCCCCCCACGGCCAGCCCACAGCGCAGCCGCCAGCCGAGGAAAGGAACTGGACAGCAGGGAAAGGGGTCGGCCGACAACAGCCAATCCCAAACCCGGTTCCGCCCCTTCGGCTGCCGCGTCTGAGAGTTGAAGGACGGAGTTCTGTGACTCCGAGGTCTGGGAAGCAAGAAGACACGCGGCAGCACCGTGTTTCTTAAAAGAGAGAATGCATTTTCCTTACCATCTAGTCAATCTAGATTCCTCTTCCCCTTTTATCAGGGATGGGGAATGGGTGTCCCGGGACCGCACGACGGCCCCGCCTCTTCCTGAGGATGGGCACGTGATACCGGAAGTGGGTGGGAATAATATGGAGGCGCTTCCGGCAGGCCCCGGCTGCTGAAAGCCGGGGCAGACGTGCTGCTCCCGGTCCGGGTTCTGCTCCCGGTCCGGGTTCTTGTCCCGGTCCCGCCCAGGCGGCGACTGTGGTCTGAGAAAGGAGGCGTTGGACGCGCTGGCCCACCGCCGCTGTACACTGCAGCCTTATCTCAGCTCAAAATGAACTATATGCCTGGCACCGCCAGCCTCATAGAGGACATCGACAGTGAGTAGCTCATCTCCTCTGGCTGAAGTGTGGGGTGAGATCCTTCCTCCTGGGCGGGTACCTGTTCATGGGAAGCTTGTAGAATGAGTCTGGGGCGGGCGGGGGGCTGTTTTTAGCACACTTCAGGGTGTTCGGCTTTGACATCCTCCACGTGAGTGAAGAGCCACAAGACACTCCGTTTGCCTACCTTCTAGCCGACTACCTCTACCCTGTGTCTCGCAGCCTCCACCAGTCCCCGGGCCGATAAACCACAAGCTGTAGAATTCATTCCTGCTTTGGAGGGACGCGGCTGCTAACACTCAAACTTGAGAGTTGCCGCTCCTCACGTCCACTATCTCTCGCCTGCAATATATCGACGTACCTGGTTGTTACTCGTGGATGAATGAGAGTACTTAAAGAAGTGGTTCATTAAGGAACGAAAATTTTCAGATAACAGCTGTTGGACTTAATTGGCAGTAAACATGTTTTATGCCATGTAGCCATTTGCAATGCAGTCTTTAGCACTTTTAGGTTATGATGATAGAGATCACTGCCAGACAAAGATACTGACTTTTCTGGAAAGGCTGAATCACTTCAAACCTATTTTTTTGTTCGACAGTTTTCTTTTACTTGTACTAAGAAGACCTCCCTTTTTCCTGGTCATTGTCCTGAAGAAGCGTTCAGTCCTATACAAAAGACTCCTGTCTTTCCTTTTTCTAGACTCTCATCTGTAAATTATTCCTCAAGCAACATTTTCTAATCGTTTTAGTCCTGTGGTCTGTCTCATTAACTTCTAATTGCTGCAGAATGGTTTACACAGTTCCAAACAAGTTACAACAATCACAGTTACTATGTATACAAATTTAAAAAGTGAGTCCGGAGGAGTGCCTGGCTGGATCACACAGTACAGCATGCAGGACTCTTGATCTCTGGATTGTGAGTTCAGCCCTTGGGTGTAGGGATTACTTAAAAATAAAATCCTCTAGGGGCGCCTGGGTGGCTCAGTGGTTTAAGCCTCTGCCTTCGGCTCAGGTCATGATCTCAGGGTCCTGGGATCAAGCCCCGCATCGGGCTCTCTGCTCAGCAGGAGCCTGCTTCCCCCTCTCTCTGTCTGCCTCTCTGCCTAGCTCTGATTTCTCTCTGTCAAATAAATAAAATTTGGGGCACCTGAGTGGCTCAGCGGGTTAAAGCCTCTGCTTTTGGCTCAGGTCATGGTCTCGGGGTCCTGGGATCGAGCCCCGCATCGGGCTCTCTGCTCAGCAGGGAGCCTACTTCCTCCTCTCTCTCTGCCTGCCTCTCTGACTACTTGTGATCTCTGTCTGTCAAATAAATAAATCTTTAAAAATAAAATAAAATAAAATAAAATCCTCTAAAAAAATAATAAAAAGTGGGGAACCAGGTGGTGGGTATCAGGGAGGGCACAGATTGCATGGAGCACTGGGTGTGGTGAAAAAACAATGAATACTGTTACGCTGAAAATAAATAAAAAATTAAAAAATAATAATAATAAAAAGTGGGCACCTGGGTGGCCCAGTTGGTTATGCAGCTGCCTTTGGCTCCGGTTATGATCTCAGGGTCTTGGGATCAAGTCCCATATCTGGCACCCTGCTATGTAGGAAGTCTGCTTTCCCCTCTCCCTGCTGCTCCCCCTGCTTGTACGGTCTGTCTCTGTGTCAAATACATAAAATCTTTAAAAATAATAGTAATAATAAAAAGTGAGTCTGTGATCATATTCTCTTTTTCTCATTGTCTGAAATCATTCTTTAAATCCAAATTAATGATTTTGCTATTGAAAGAAAATGTAGTGTGAATTGGACTATATTTGTATATGAATAACAATTGCATAAGCCCATCTGTAATATGGTGTTTTTTTTTTTTAAGATTTTATTTATTTATTTATTTGACGGACAGAGATCACAAGTAGGCAGAGAGGCAGGCTCCCTGCTGAGCAGAGAGCCCAATGCAGGGCTCGATCCCAGAACCCTGAGATCATGACCTGAGCCGAAGGCAGAGGCTTTAACCCACTGAGCCACCCAGGCGCCCCATCTGTAATAATATGTTATGAAATCTTCACTTTTAGTCATCTGTGGATGCCGTTTTGCCCCCACCTCTCATTTTATGTATCTGAACTATGTGAGGCCCCTAATACATTCTGCCACACTACTAAAAATAATTTTTATTGTCAAACCCTCTCACCACTTCTTTGTAGACTCCAAGCCTCCTTTACTGAAAAGTTTGAAACCATTTCTTATGCACCCTTCGCTGTCCCCCCAGCCACACAAACTATTTCCTCTTCTCAATCTTTCTGCATATTCACCCATCCTCTCATCTGAGTAGGAAGTATTCCTCCCTTTCAGTCTATGTCCTTTATTACTCTTTCTTCCCACTATTTCTTCCATTAATGCCCTTTTTCTCTCATATCGTCTCTCTCTCCCTGGATCCTTCCCTTCATTCTTGTCCACCCATCTCGTACTTTTTTCAGTTATGTCTCCTCATCAAACTCCTATCCCGTTTTCATGTCTTTACCACCAAACCTTTTGAATCCTCTCCATTTTGACTGTACTTCCTAACCATCTACAGTAGACCTCCTCTGTTACTCCCGCAGTCTGAGTTTTGTTGTCATCACACTGCTGAAGCTGCATTCTTAAAACGCAGCAGTTTGATGCATTCTTCTGGGTTCTTCCCTGTCCTTTGCAATATTGCAATACTATTAACACTGGATTCGTAATTCTGCTTTCTTGATTTCTGCAGCACTGGACTTGCTGATTTTCTCACCTGTCCAACTCACTGTTCCCTAAAATAGGTGGCCCCTTGGGTCCTAACTTTGGTCTGCCTCTTTTTTTAAGATATATTTATTTAAGAGAGCATGTCTGGGGTGGGTGCAGGGAGGTGGGGGCAGAGGGAGGGAGAGAATTCCAAGCAGACTCCCGTCTGAGCACGAAGCTCAATCCCAGTACTCCGAGATCATGATGTGAGGTAAAATCAAGAGCCAGCCACTCAACCAACTGAGCCACCCAGGTCCTCCATGCTTCCTTCTTTAAATCTCTAGGAGAGCTTCATGGACTTTAATAATTATATCACCTCTTTGTGGTCTTATCCAAAATTGCTCTCATTCTGACCTCTTTGACATTCCAGTCTTACATTTCCAACTGCTTGTTGGCAGTGACCTGATCAGCACTTCAGAATCACAAATAGCTAATAATCTTCCACCTTAAGCTTCTTTTATTGCCAACTTCTGGTACATCATCCACCCTGACATGATGACTCAGAATTCCTACATGTGGGGGCGGCTAGGTCGTGCAGTCAGTTAAGCATCTGACTCTTGGTTTCAGCTCAGATCATGATCTCAGGGTCACGAGATAGAGCCACATTGGGTTCAACGCAGAGTCTGCTTAGAATTTCTCTCTCCCTCTACAGTACACGCCCCCACATTTGCACACTGGCACAAGGTCTTGCTCTCTCTCCAATAAATAAATAAATCTTTAAAAAAATTCCTGCATGTCCTTTGCTCATTTCTTTGGCACCCCCCCACACATAGTCACACGCCACCTTTGCAGATTCCCGTCACTTAGAACTACACAGTCTTAGGTCATCTGGGTGACTTAGTCGTTTAAAGTCCAACTCTTGGTTTCAGCTCAGGTCATGATCTCAGGGTCCTAGGATGAAATCCCATTGTCTGCATTCGGTGTGGTCTGCTTGAGGATTCTCTCTCTCCCTCTCCCTCTGCCCCTCCCCCTGTGAGTGTGCATGTCCTCTCTCTTTCTCTCTCTCTAAGATAAATATATTTTTTAAAAAACAGTAGAACTACACAGTCTTAGTTCTCTCAACTCTCCTTTCTCATTGGCCTTAGTGTAGGTTTCCTCTTCATGTCTCACATTCTGCTCTCCCTTTTCTGCCAATTCAGTCTTCAGTGTTTTCTTGTGAAGTATAATACAAATTGAACCTGCTTCTGGTACTTTGGGGACTTCATATCCTGTGACTTCCCTTTACACCCCCACCTTTTAGCCAAACACATGGATACATACCTGCCTTTTTTCCCTCTGCTTCCTAAATTACAGATTCCCCTTTCCCTTTCCCCATCATTCATCCCAGAGATCAAAAATTATCTTTTAAGGCTCAGCTCAGGTACCTCCACCAGCTAGATAATTTCCCTTACATATAATTAAGATTTGCTTTCTTGTGGTATTTAATTACAGTGCAAAGAAGATTATAAATTCCTTCAGGGAAGAATCACTGTCTTATTTCTCTGTTATGTTTCTAGAAAGTACTTTATGCATAGCATTAAAGAAATTAATGAATGAATTTTGCTAGCTATTCTAGCAATTGGCTTATTGTCATTCTTCAGTGTCAGCTCAAAGACACCTCTTCGGAGAGTTTTCCCCTAGCCACCCTCTCTTCTGTAGCTATCTTCCCTCTCTCTTCATCATGTTATCCTACTATCTTGTTTATTATTCCATTGTACTAATCACAGTAGGTCATTGTTGTGTGTGTGTGTTTGTGTGTATGTGTTTACTTGTTTGCCTTTCTCCACCAGAAATGTAAGTTGTTATGGTTGATGACTTTCTGAGCCTTCTTCTCTACTGTATATCTAAGCCCCAGACCAGCACATTGCTCTCAGTAAATATGAATTGAATTTTTGCTCTAGCCTACTATCAGCATCCTCATTTACCTGTTGGAGGCATTGTTTTTATTTAAAACCTTCCCTGCTCCCAAAGTGTAAAATAGAAGCTCTTCTATACGTTGAGAGGAAAATAATTCTAATATTAAGATCATGTAGGTCATCTAGACAAAATTTCTCAATTTGTATATATAGAAACTGACATGACACTGGGAGGGTTTAACTGCCAACATCAACATCTAGAGCTGGGAGTCAGGCTTCCAGGCTGCTCACCCAGTCCTTTGCCCACTCTGACACCACAGGAATCTTATCATCTAAACCACAGGATGCCTTGGTCCTCCCTCTAATTTCCCAGTAAACTGTGCCTTAAATACTTTGGAAGAAGTGGTAGAGCTTAACCTGCTATTAACTTTGTTTTATTGTTAATCCTGTAAACTCACTGAAGCTAACAGTTCTCACTTTTTAAATATTTTTTTTCCTCTCCCCAGAAAAGCATTTGGTCCTGCTTCGAGATGGAAGGACGCTCATAGGTTTTTTAAGAAGCATTGATCAATTTGGTATGTACTAGTTACAGACTTCTCTGTAGTGAAGAGCTGCTGTTGTATGTTTGTGTTATGTCATGTTGAAATTTATTTATCTGCAAATTTTTCAAGTGTCTGGCATAATGGAATACTGTTTGGAGTCATTACATCATTGTTTTCTGTTTTATGATTAGGTGATTCAAAAGCTAATATTTACAAGCTTGTATTTCTAAAACTGGTTTTCACTAGAACATATGATTAGTGTTTTGGACTTTTTTTTATTTTCCCCAGTAGAGGGAGCCAAATGATAGACATAAACTCAGTCCACTGAAAAAGCTGCTCATTTATACATTGGCTTGGGTGCGACTACTCTTCAAAGCAGTTCCTGCACTGAAGGTAATCCCTCCCTGTCCAATGAAAGTTGGGTAGAAGGCATTTCCTGAAGCATTTTTGGGGTCCCAACTTTAAGCTCAAGATTTTATACTTTAGGGATACATCAGACTCAGAGAATCTCAGTCTTTGTTTTGCATCTTGCATTTTTCTGTATAGAGATCTATATTTGCTTCTGTTTCAAGGAACTTCTCAGTTCATATCAACATTTGTTGGACATCTGCTAGTGGATTTCAACATAATTGAAATACCTAGAGGAATTACAGAAGATAGCATAGATACTTGGTTTTCTTCAAACAAGACAAATAGTACCAATTTATAAAAGAAAAATAATTATTCTTAAAAGACTGGGGTTCTGAATCTTAAGTCAAGTTTGTCCTTTGGGGGAAAAGTAGCAAATCCCGACTTTATTGTCATATTACCAGGTATTGTTATCTGACAAAGTAAAAAAAGAGGTTGTTGTGTATTGTAATCACTGGATACCTGCACTGGATTATATGAATCCTAAGTACTGAAACAAAGTTAAATCTTTGGTAAATCATCATATACACATACCCACGCAATATAGAAAAACTGCTTTTTGTTTAAAAAAAAAAAAGTTTCCATCTCTGCAGTTATTTAGGTTCTAGAGTCTTCCAAGTGCCCTGCCCTTTTATATTTTCTTCTAGTCATGTCAATATTCACAATCTCACTGATGTAAAGGAATTTAATTTTTGTAACTGATTCCCACCATCATTCATGCATTAGTGCAACATAATCCCCAATATTCTCTTTTTACAGTTGTTTAGAAGTCTCACGAGTGGTGTGTCTTAATAAAACAGGGGAAGACTTTAAAATTTTAGCTTTTCCCAGAATTAGAAAGTTTGGAAATCATGTTCAGCGAAATCTTTTCTACTCAAAATAATTAATTATTTGACTTATGGACCTTTACCCAATAATTTGAACTAAATATCTTTGTTTCTTCCCTGTGCACTTATAGCTAATTTAGTGCTACATCAGACTGTGGAGCGTATTCATGTGGGCAAAAAATACGGTGATATTCCTCGAGGGATTTTTGTGGTCAGAGGAGAAAATGTTGTCCTACTAGGAGAAATAGTAAGTGAAAACCATTAAGCTGCTGTGGGTCTTGATAATCATACTAGTCAGGTTTCTTTTTGTCTTTTCAAGAAGGAAAAAATATATTTTCCACATGGCACCCAACTTCTCACAGAAACCACCACATCAGTTTAGGAAAGCTACAGGTGTAAAAGGAAAACTACAGAGAATAATTAACTTTGTTTCAGTGCCTCTTGGCATTTTAAACATTTTGATCCCATTAGCAGCAAAGTATCATTGATTTTACCTGATAGAAGTAGCATACTGTTCAAACATGTTCATCAGTATATTATTTCTTCTATCTTTAATAGTAGAAAGTTGAAAAACTTAATACCAAACAAGAGATGAATAATTCAATAAAGTATGATTTATACACACTGGAATATTTTGCAGTCATTTAAACAATTGGTTATAAGTAGGTTTTCATGACATAGAGCTAATGAGCAATGCTTGGAGGAAAGACACATTGGATATACATCGTGATGTCCTGTTTTTTAAAGGGGAAAGGGGAAGGAAAGAAGGGGGCTGTAGGAGAAGCCTTTCTGTTAACTCCTGAGAACGGAGCTCAGCCTCACTTGGATCCTTAGCTCACAACCAAAGAGGATACCTCAGTATGCCAGGGAGACCAGTTGGCAGGTGAAAAGTTAAGTCTTCTAAAGTGTTTAGGGGGGTGTGTGTGTGTGTATGTACATACATACATAACCATGTATATACACACATACATTTATTTAGGCATACACGCACACACACACACACACAAACTGTTAGAAAACTATATAGCTAATAGAAGTGCTCTGACTTTTTGGGGGGGGGCGCTTTTTATGTTTTTATTTTAGTTCCAGTTAGTTAATATACAATAGTTTTTTTGTTGTTGTTTAAGATTTTATTTTTAAGTAATTTTTACACCCAACATGGGGCTCAGACTCAACCCCGAGATCAAGAATCACATGCTCCTCCAACTGAATCAGCCAGGCGCCCCAGCATACAGTGTTATGTTAGTTTCAGGTGTACAATATAATGATTATCAGACTTTTTTAAAAATTTTATTTATTCACCTGAGAGAGAGAGAACGCACCAGCAGGGGGCCAAGGAAGAAGCAGGCCCCCCTCTAAGCTGGAACCCGGATGCAGGGCTCCATGTGGGGTTCAATCCCAGGACCCTGGGATCATGACCCGAGCCAAAGGCAGACGTTTACCGACTGAGCCACCCAGGTGCCCCTATCAGACATTTTTAAAAGAAGATAAAACTTGATTTCATGTTTTACATAAAATTTTACTTAAAAAGAAAAATACCTTATTAAAACCTTTGGCTTTACTTCTGATTATTGGGTTTGCCTGGAGTATCAAACTAAAAAATTTTGGTGTTTGCTTTTATCCTTTTCTGTCTTGTTTGTAAAGCTTCCAGTATAGTTTCTCAATATCTAACTGCATGTTAAATCAGGTTTACAGAAGTCTTCGGAGTGGAGTGGTTTGGTCTGTAGTGACTTTTAACATTAAGTCGTTTGAGAAAGTAAGGAGATAATCTACTAGGGTCCGGTTGGCCTGGAGACCTCTAGCTGAAACACTAGCAATGACAAATCAATACTGTCAGTAACAGCATTGCTACGTGCTGCTATGAAATGGAGGAGATATTTTTTTCTAATTTTTAAAGTGTTTTTGCGATGGATATTTTTGGTTCAGTAGATCGTTTTTTGCATGTTTCAGCGGTAGAAGTTATCTCATTGTAATACACAGAGGCTGAAACACAGCACTGTGGTACCATGAGGTGTGGGGAGCGGCGTGAGCAAATGACTGTAAAGTGCCCTGCCAGTATATGGAGGGGCTGACCCATCTCTGGATAGTAGGAATAGGAGTGATTATTTTTTCCTTTGTTTATGCTTTTCTCAATTTAATTTTTAAAGAGGAAACATGACTTTGCTCTCAGGAGAAAAGATTTAAATTAAAATATTTACACATACTCTGCTTCACTTTTATAGTCGTGGACACTGTGTGTGCCATTGCATCGGCACACATGGGCCCTCATCTACATGGTACACATGTAGATGAGGAAAAGGAGGGAACTTGCACTTGGTCTTGAGAAAGAAAAAGTTTGTGGAGAAAATACTCGTGTCTGTTAATGGTTTGGATACTGCAGAATTTTTACAGTGGTACCACTAAAGCCTTGTGGTTCGGGAGTGCTTATATAGCTGTATGAATAATGGTCAGTGTGATGAAATTAAGTATCAGCCCTAGAGAAACTCATACCCAGAAACCAATTAAGGGCTGTAGACATCTGTTGTTTAGGAAGTCCCTGGATTCTGCCTCAAGGATGGTGATGCACACAGCCTTAAGTAATAAGACTGATTTTTGGGAATTGGCATCATCAGAACCACATGACTAGCTTGATGAGTAACATATTGAAAACTCCAAGAGGCAGTACACCACGCTAAGAACATTATCTTCTCTTCAGCTGCTACCCATGGATTGTGAGGGTGGATTATTTTTGATTAGATAGATTTCGCCTAGTGCAGCTAACATTTCAGCCAAGGCAGGAATTGCTTATGTAATTTGTGCGGCTTTCATTCCAACCTCTCTGGTGAAAATCTTCCCCCTGATGTCCCTGCCTGTGGTTCTGAGGCCTTGGCAGCACATGGCATGTTAGTACCCAGTGGTAGGCTGCATCATCTGGAAGGTTTGTGTATATGTTGATGCCTTCTCAGAATTTTATAATTGAAAATCATAGAGGAAGATAAATAAGAATATCCTGTATATATAATCTTTCCATTTTACAGAAACAAGAATAGTACCTGTATGTTCATTTTAAGGAGAATAAGTTGAATCTGGATAGTGAGATACTTTTATAGCAAAGTTTGCATTATAAGATTAGTTACCAGATATTTGTAAGGTGTTCAGATCTAAAAATATTAAGAATAGGGGCACCTGGGTGGCTTAGTCGGTTGAGCATCCAACTCTTGATCTCAGCTCAGGTGTTGATTTCAGCGTTGTGAGTTTGAACCCCACATTGGGCTCTACAATGGGTGTGGAGCCTACATTAAAAAAAGCATATCATGCCAGAGTAAGTGAAAAAATTACAGTTAATATTTGCATTGTAGGATTTTTTTAAGTCAATATATACATGGAAAAATTAGAAGGCTATTCACCAAAATATTGTTCCATACTGGATTATGGGTAATTAAAACAAATTTTTTTCTGTTTGTCCATTTTCTAAATTTCATACAGTGAGCATGTATTTTTAAAGTAAGAGAAAAAAATTTTTTTTAAACCAAAATATTTTAAATTAAAACAGTAGAGACATATATTGGAGCCAAACTGGTTTAGTAACCTAATTGGTCTACTGAGGTTTTCTCTAGTAAATTTGTTACCATTAGAGGAGCAAAGAATCTTGCATTATAATTTAAAGACTCCTAGTTAATGGAACAGAAGGGCAGTTTTTTGTCTTTGGGTGGGGGATGCTTTGAATCAGTGTTCTCTACCTCCTTAGTCAGCCACAACTGCCAGAAATTAAGCTGATTTTGATAACATAAAAATATAAAACTTATATAAAGCCATCTTGGTCTCAGTAACTTCTCTCTTGGATCCTTTGGGGTTGGGGAAAGAGCTGTTCATATGTATATATATATATATATATATGCATATATATATATATAAAAATAAAATTATTGTTTAAGAAAAACAATCCTTGAGTAATGTAGGACTTCAGGTAACTTAAAGTTTATGAGACACACTGATACTGCTCCCTGTTACCACATTCACATAAGTATATGTTCTGGGTGGTGTTGCCAGCCACTCCTGGCAGCTGCTCTGTCCCCAGGAGAAGGCTATTTTAGCCCTGTCACAATTATGAAAAATAACCCAAGCTCGACCCAGGAATCCATTTGCATAAAGGTCTGTAATGTTTTCTATTCTTGGTCGTCAGTTGAGGGTTTTCAACCCTGCTTCTTTTGTAGGACTTGGAAAAGGAGAGTGACACACCCCTCCAGCAAGTGTCTATTGAAGAAATCCTAGAGGAACAAAGGGTAGAACAGCAGACCAAGCTGGAAGCCGAGAAGCTGAAAGTTCAAGCTCTGAAGGATCGGGGTCTCTCCATTCCTCGGGCAGATACTCTTGATGAGTATTAAGTCACTTGCTCAGAGGCTATTGCTCTTGGGGAGCAGGGGCTGTCACCCAATGAAAGTGACATCTGGTCACCTCACATTTGACTAGAGACTAGAGTTTTGAAAAGTCCTTTTTATTTTGAATTCTTTCACATGTGCAACATGAAGAAAACACGTGACTTTTTTTTTTTTCCTTTTTAATGACAAAAATCATTGTTTAAAAAAAAAATCAGTGGCAAGGACTCCTTTCACACACCACTGTGGAGCAGGCAACTACTTCTTTATATTGCTCTTCATGTCCCCAAATTAGCATTCACAGAAGACATTCTTCATTTACTTGTAAATAAAATAAAAGTCTCAAAACTTGTGTTATTTCCTAAGTTTGAGTTGCCTCCAGTGAATAGACAAAATTAAGTTTCTGCTCCCAAAGGTATAAGCTGTCCACACACTGGGATTTCTCCCTTCTGTGACAATTCCAAGTTGCTAGTTACTTATGAAGGAATATTTTCATCCTAAATATCTTGCAGGCCCTCCCCCTCTCCCCTTTTCATGTTTTGGTCTGGTAAGAAAAACACATTTTCAGGCTTGAAGAAGGAGCTTTCAGTCAAGTTTTGCAGTTACCAGTGGTACCAGAACCCTCCATTTTGAGAAACCACATCACAGCTATATTGGCTGGTCCTGCTTCGCCAGCAGGTACTCCAAACTCCGCATGAGATCCAGCACTTAAGTTAACACACAGATGGACAAGACCTATCACCCACCTTTGAAAAGCATGTGTCACTTTAATCACAAGAAGATACTGCAGGTCATCAGAATTACATTCGTTTTCTTGAGCACCACTCTTTCAGAACATCTGACACCTCCAAGGAATTTGGTTCACTATAGGATCTTGTTTTTTCCAACCTCCTTCAAACAATTCCAAATGCATTAGCAAGAGTTATGATTTGTGAGGAAAAGGGACCTAATTTTCACAATAGAATTTCCCAGCCTTACAAGGGAAACAAAAGCAAAAATGAACTTTTGGGACTTCATCAAGATAAAGAGCTGCACAGCAAAGGAAACAGTCAACAAAACAAAGAGGCAACCCACAGAATGGGAGAAGTATTCACAAACGACACTATGGACAAAGGGCTGATATCCAAGATCTATAAAGAACTCAAACTCAACACCCAAAAAACATAAGTCAAAAAATGGACAGAAGACATGAGCAGACACTTCTCCAAAAAAGACATACAAATGGCTAACAGAAACATGGAAAGATGTTCATCATCATTAGCCATCAGGGAGATTCAAATCAAAATCACATTGAGAAACCTTACATCATTGGGATGGCCAAAATCGACAAGGCAAGAAACAATGAATGTTGGAGAAGTTGTGGAGAAAGGGAACCCTCTTACACTGTTGGTGGGAATGCAAGTTGGTGCAGCCACTTTGGAAAACAGTGTGGAGTTTCCTAAAAAAATTAAAAATAGAGCTACCCTATGACCCAGCAATTGCACTACTGGGTATTTACCCCAAAGGTACAGATGTAGTGAAAAGAAGGGCCATCTGTAACCCAGTGTTCATAGTACCAATGGCCACAATAACCAAAGTGTGTAAAGAGCTGAGATGCCCTTCAACAGACGAATAGATAAAGAAGATGTGGTCCCTATATGCAATGGAATAGTACCCAGCCATCGGAAAGGATGAATACCCAACTTTTCCATCAACATAGATGGGACTGGAGGAGATTATGCTGAGTGAAATAAGTCAAACAGAGAAGGTCAGTTATTACATGGTTTCACTTGTTTGTGGAACATAAGGAATAGCGTGGAGGACATTAGGAGAAGGAAGGGAAAAATGAAGCAGAGAAAATCGGAGTGGGAGACAAACCATGAGAGACTATGAACTCCAGGAAACAAACAGGGTTTTAGAGGGGAGAGGGGTGGGGGGGTGGGTGAGCCTAGTGATGGGTATTAAGGAGGGCACGGATTGCGTGGAGCATGGGGTGTTACACGCAAACAATGCATCATGGAACACTACATCAAAAACTAATGATGTATGGTGACTAACATAACACAGTAAAAAAAAAAGACATATATGATCTTAAAAAAAAAAAATCCCAGCCTTAGTAAGTTTTGATCCTTGCTTTCTCACCTTTGTCACCCAGGCAGCAGCTAAGAATTAGATCCAAAAGGTGAAACTGGACTGCTTGCTTCCTTCCTCCATCTCCAGGCTGCTTGGCACAATGGCTTGCCCTCAGCTCTGCCCGGCCCACCTTTTTACCGATACTGATATCTGGTGCTTTTTCTCCTGGGCCATTGCTGGCACTCTCTTCCATTATTAGATTTTAGACTCCTCGGTTCACACTTTTCTATTATCTTCAATAGTTTTTTCCAATAGTGGTTCCCATAAGACTGCTTTCTAGAGAGACAAATAAGGATGATCTACCAAAGCCCCTTTCTTGTCCATCTTTATTCTAAGAAAATTGAGTACAAAAGGATATCTTTTTCTCTTCTAGCTGTTCTTTTTCCTTTTCCTTGGCTCTTGACCTTATATTACATGCTCTTAGCTAATTTAAACCACAGCTTTGCAGCACCTGGGGGGCTCAGTTGAGCATCTGCCTTTGGCTCAGGTCGTGATTCCACATCAGGCTCCCTGCTCAGTGGGGAGTCTGCTTCTCCCTTCCCCCACTCCTCTCTCACTCACTCTCAAATAAATAAAGTTTTTTTAAATAAATCACAGCCTTCCCCAGCTGTGATAAGCTTCTAACAGGCCCTGGATACTCAGTAGGGCCAGATAGTCTCACAATGTCCATTGTGCAGGGCTTTTCAGGGAAGCCATGTCCACGTGAATCCCAGACGTATTACACAGAGGTGAAGATGGCTGGAACGTGGTCTCGTTTTGCTCACGTGCGGAGGGGCTGGCAGGCTCAGGCAGAGACAGTACAGATAGTAGATGCACCGGGCCACCTCTAGTCTCAGCCACGCATGAGCTTCATGACGACACTGCCCAGCTCAAGAGCCAATCCCAGGAATTGCAGCGGGGAGAAGAAACTAGAGGAGAGGCAGTTAACGAACAGTTCCACACCTCCATTCTCCCCCAAAACAAGTTAGGAATATCTCCCTATCTGTGGAGCATCTTTCACCTTTCAAAAGGCCTGCTATGAGAGCAGCTCCATCCAACTTCCTTTCCCATTAGGAGCCAGGATTCCCAGTGAGGTACACAGAGGACATCCTGGCCACGGATGCTGCAGGCCGGAGCCCCCATACCTAAACAGTCCTCCAGCTTTAAGCGAAGGCCAAGCCTGCTCGTAATCAAGGGAAGAGGAGCAACAGAGAGAAGTCTGAGCTGTTGCCTTGGAGGTAACGTGAGCTGAGCAGGAATGTCATCCGTGATAAAAGCTCACGTACAGGGGCGCCTGGGTGGCTCAGTGGGTTAAAGCCTCTGACTTTGGCTCGGGTCATGATCCCAGAGTCCTGGGATCTGAGCCCCGCATCGGGCTCTCTGCTCAGCAGGGAGCGTGCTTCCTCCTCTCTCTCTCTGCCTGCCTCTCTGCCTATGTGATCTCTGTCTGTCAAATAAATAAATAAATCTTAAAAAAAAAAAAAAATCATGTGCACACACGCTCTAACAAGGCAATTGGTTCCTAAAGGTGACCCTTGAACAACGCAGGGGTTAAGGATGCCAGCCCCCCTACACAGTCAGAAATTCCTATGTAACTCCTGACTCCCCAAAATCTTAACTAAGAGCCTACTGTTGACTGAAAGTCTTGCCAATAACATAAACAACTGATTAACATGGGGGCGCCTGTGTGGCTCAGTCAGTTAGGCAGCCGGCTCTTGGTTTCTGCTCTGGTCATGATCTCAGGGTCCTGCGATCCAGCCCTGCACTGGGATTGAACCCTGCGCCGTGGGGCTCTCTGTGCTCAGCAAGGAATCAGCTTAAGGATTCTCTCTCCCTCTCCTTCTGCCCCTCCTTTCTGCCCTTCTCTGAAATCATCTTTAAAAAAGTCATAAGAGAAAATACATTTATAGTACAATACTGTATTTATCAAAATAAGCACCTGCAAGTGTACTTGCGCAGTTCAAACACATGCTGTTCAAGGACCGACTGTACCTTAAATCCAAGAGAGGTCAAGTTTTTGCTGGTGAGACTGAACATGAAGATAACATGGACCCACCGAGCAACCAACAGGATTAATTAGTAGAGATCATTGGGTTGAATGTGGAGATGTCCTTTGCTGCAGACAGATGCCCAGGTGTGAAGAGTGAAGATACTTGGTATAAAAACGTCTGGAAGAGTATCCCAGGGAAACATGGGGTTGAGGGTGGGGGAGGACTTGTCAGGGGTGCTGGAAGGAAAGAACATAGCCTTTAGCCTGTTTTCTCCCAACTGCAGTGCCCCCCATCTTACAGATCGCCCTCCAGCACCACCACCACCCCATAAGGAGAGCAAGAGCTGGCTTCTAAGAACTAAGTGCTCGTGTATCCAGTTAAGTGAACCAAGATTGAAAGTAACTTTTACTATCCCCTTCCCAACATCTTCTAGCCTGAAAGAATTAGAAAACCGGCTCCAGGAAATGGAGTGTATCTGTTGTTCATCTGGCTGGGTGCACCTCGGCAGGACTCCCCTACCGGTCTCTGCCTGGGGTTCTGCCTGGGCTCCCTCGAAGCAGAGGATGAAATCAAGTTCTTTTCTTTCCTCCTATCTCATTTCACTGCTCTGCCTCTTTTCCCCTACTCAGCCTATACTGTACCCATTCTCCTTTTTTAAAAAGGAGATGTTTTTCGGGGCTCATGAGTGGCTCAGTCCGCATTAAGTGTCTGCCTTTGGCTCACGTAATGGTCCCAGGATCGAGTCCCACATTGGGTTGGGGGGGGGGGTCTCTGCTCAGCAGGGAGTCTGCTTTTCCCTCTGACCCTCCCCCTTCTCGTGCTTGCTCTCTCTCTTAATCTGTCTCTCAAATCAACAAATAAAATCTTTTTTTTTAAGATTTTATTTATTATTTTGACAGAGATCAGAAGCAGGCAGGGAGGCAGGCAGAGAGGGAGGAAGCAGGCTTCCTGCTGAGCAGAGAGCCTGATGCGGGGCTCGATCCCAAGACCCTGAGATCATGACCTATGCCAAAGGCAGAGGCTTAACCCACTGAGCCACCCAGGCACCCCTAAAATCTTTTTTTTTTTAAAGGTGTTTTTCCTAACTCTAGCCACTCAGTGGTTGCTACCACTTGGCTGAGAATGGCCTCAGATGCTGCTGCTCTGGGCAGCCAGCTAGCCCATAGCAAGGACAAAAAGGAAGAGCAAGGACTCAGTGTATCTCAAGGTCAGGTATCCAGATGGCCTGGGAATTTATCTGTAAGACCAGATTTTATTGACGTACAATTTATACACAGTAAAACCTCCTCTTTCAATGCACAGCTCTATGAGTTCACAACTGCCTATAGTTATGTGCCCACCACCCCTGCCTCTTTGAATTTAACTTCTCCCTCCTTCCTGGCCCTTGGCAACCACTGACCTGTTTCCTGTTGCTATAGTGTATGTTGGCAACTAATACAAAATTTTCTTAAAATATTGTATAGGTCAAAAAAAATTCTGGAAGGTGAAGATCAGCCCACCCAGGTTCCATTTGTTCTTCTGGTTTAGGCTATTCCAAAAGGCAGGAAACTTTGTGTACCCTGCCCAAATCTCGGGGCAAGGAGACCTAAAGCCCAGCTCATCTGCGGAGATGGAGAGTGAACGGGGAACAAGAAAACAAGAAACAAAATATAATCTGAGAAAGTCATTCATCGCCCTAAGTTTGTTGATGACTAACTATATGTCAGGATTGACAGGCTATGAGAGGCAACTCTTGGTCCTGGTTTCCAGAAACATGAGGGTTGGTTTTTTTTTTTTTAAGATTTATTTATCCAGTTATACACAATTAATGAATTATTGAACATTACATCGAAACTAATGATGTACTATAATTTGGCTAATTGAATTTTTATTTTTTAAAAATTTTTTAAAGAAATTGTATAGCAGTCTGTATTTTTTTTTAAGATTTTATTTATTTATTTGACAGACAGAGATCACAAGTAGGCAGAGAGGCAGGAAGGGAAGCAGGCTTCCCGCTGAGCAGAGAGCCAGATGCGGGGCTCGATCCCAGGACCCTGGGATCATGACCTGAGCCGAAGGCAGAGGCTTAACCCACTGAGCCACCCAGGTGCCCCAATTTTTTAAAATTTTTAAATTTTTTTTCTAAAGATTTTACTTATTTGACAGAGAGATCACAAGTAGGCAGAGAGGCAGACAGAGAGAGAGAGGAGGAAGCAGGCTCTCCACTGAGCAGAGAGCCCGATGCAGGGCTGGATCCCAGGACCCTGAGTCCACAACCCAAGCTGAAGGCAGAGGCTTAACCCACTGAGCCACCCAGGCGCCCTGGCTCATTGAATTAAAAAAAAAAAAAAAAAAGGTATGTGTGAAAGCAAAACAAATAAATAATAATAATAAATGCTTCTTCAAAAAGATTTGCTCATCCATTTGAGAGAGAGAGGGCACATGAGCAGAAGGGGCAGAGGGAGAGAGACTCTCAAGCAGACTCCCCACTGAGCATGGAGCCCGATTGGGGCTCGATCTCACAACCTTGAGATTGTGACCTGAGATGATGACCTGAGCCAAAACCAAGAGTCAGACGCTCGACCAAATGAGCCACCCAGGTGCCCCCAGAAACATGAGATTTTTAAAGATTTAGCTGTGTAACCAAGAGCACAGACCCGATTGCCTGGCTTCTTCATAGCTGTCTGAGGTTGGTCAAGCTGCTTACCTCAATGCCTCAATTTCCTCATCTGTAAAATTGGCCTAAGAATAGTCCCAGCTCCTTGGGTGATGGTTGTAAGGATAAAGTGAGTTAATACGTGTGAAGAGCTTACAACAGATAGTGCCTGGCCCAGGCGGCATGCTCAGTGTCAGCTACTATCATCTGCTGAATCCCCAGTGTGCGCCAGACTCTTGGGAGTGACTCCATACCCTCGAGGAACTGTACAAATAAGGATGCCTTGTGAGATAATGGTGACCATAACTCAGGTTATGGAATTAAGATACTGACAACATAAAATGTACTCTAAAGCGAGGTAATCCATAATTACCTCAAGTCCGATGAGTCAAACTTGCCTTAACTTTCTGCTGCCTCCTCACAATGCCGCCTTGGGAGGAAAACACTGCGTTCTTTCCATCCTAAATGAGCATATGCCCTATAAGCAGTCCAGGATTTGCCCTCCCCTCCAGGCTGACCACCCTTAAGAGACGGAAGAAAATCAGTATTTATTGAGAATGTGTGAAGTACCAGCCTCTACGCTTTCCAAACATTTATTAAACATTGATGCGGTGATGAATTATCTAGCACTGTGCTGAGCACTAGGGGTTTAAAAACTTGCAAAGGATCCAAGTTCTCATGGAGTTTACAGGTCAGCACTGCAGGGGAATCTTCCTGTGCCCCCCCCCCCCGTACTCCACCTCCCCCCACTCCTTACAACCTGCTATGGAGCAACCCTCGGATCCTTTCTCTGGGCTGCTGGCCAGATGCTCTTCCCAGAACACCCACACCCCATCCTCGATCTCAAACCCAGCAGCTCCTAACTGCACTTTCCATGCTCGGCTCAAACGTCCCTTCCTCCCAGAAGCCTTCCTTCCCACTCTGCCCTCCCACTATGTGGTGAGGCCCTCTACCCTCTGTACTTCCAAACTCCTCCTGGGCTCCTCTGCTCTCCTCCTCGGCCACATGGTTCATTTTCCCTCGCAAGGGCAGAGCCACACAGTGGACACTCAACAAGGGGGTGTTGAAGGAATGAGTACTCCCAATCCCTGCCTCTCTCCCCCGCCCACCCCCACCCACCACTCTGCATCGTCTGAGCCCGACCTCTGGTCGCCTTTCCCCCTGGCCTGCCTTGTCCACCCAGTCTCCTCCCTTGGGGCCTCTGCCCTCCTCAAAAAGCAAAGCCAGATACAAATGACATCCAGAGCCAGAGGAAGTTCCAAACCTGTCTCCCCACCTTACTGCTCAGAGGGACGGTGAGAGTTAACTGCTCATTGGTCCTGGAAAGGATGAAGGGAAGACGAGGGCCTTGGCCTTGGGGGAGGTCACCAGCACCCCTCCCTGAGTCAGTGGCAGCTCTGACATCAGCAGCAGCTGATGCTCAAGTCCTGCCATCTCCGCACCCCAACTCCTCCCCGCTTACGGTGGCCATAACTCTCCCCAGGATGGCAACAGCAGGGCCTTGAACATTATCTGCGTGGACTGTCCCATAATAACCCCCTCCCGCTCCCCACCACCTCCACTGAGGGGCACATGTGCTTGAGGGTGCACGTGTCCCCGTGAGGAGGAGAAGCCAGGGGTAGCTGCTACCAGCCTTCCCAGCTTGCCCTCTGCACCTTCTCTTCCAGCCGTGAAAGGTTCAGGCCTCCCACGCCTCCACTGGGGCCTCTCCCTTTGGTGCTGTCTTCTCTGGGACTCTGCAAGGGCTGGAAACAAAGCCTGTAGACTAGTTTCCTTAGCCAAAGAAAGCGTTACACCCCCCACCTTCCCCAGTTGGTCACCCCATAGAGAAGGAGCATGAGCCTGCTCTGTGTCCTGCCTGTGGCTGAGTGTGGGGGGGAGAGGGGAGTGGACGTGGCGCCTGCCTCAGGGAGGAACAGTCCCATGGAAGAGACAAGAAAACACATACAGGGATGCCTGGATGGCTCAGTCGGTTAAGCGGCTGCCTTCGGCTCGGGTCATGATCGCAGGGTCCTGGGATCGAGTCCTGCATCAGGCTCCTTTCTCAGCAGGGAGCCTGTTTCTCTGTCTGCCTCTGCCAGCCACTCTGCCTGTGTGTGCTCTCTCTCTCTCTCTCTGACAAATAAATAAAATCTTTAAAAAAAAACACACACACACACAAACCATTATACAAATCGGGACCCCAGACGATGTACCCCGCCAGTGGCAGTGATAGTAAGAATGTGAGATAGGGGAACAAGCCATTCCAGAAGATTGCAGTGGTCGAGGAAGGCTTTCCAGAGGAAGAGGGCCCACAGTGGGCCTTGAGAAATGGGCTGAGGGACCTCCGGGCAGCCACTGTTCAGAGAGGAGCCCAGGACAAGGACCCCTGGATTGCTGGACCCTTTCCACTGCTCATGAGGGGCTGCTGGAGGGCGGGGGGTGGGACTCACTCTGTTCTGCTTGGGCTCTGGGCACCGGCCCGCTCTGAGCTCCTATCCCTTCCTGTAGTGAAAGAGACAGCAAGAGCCAGTGGGAGTCTGCTACTGCTCCCTGCTTCGTAGGCCTCCCCTCCCTGCCACCTCCCGTCCAGTGGTGACAGGACACAGAACTTTCTTACAAAGAAGGCAGGCCCTGGGCCAGGGGCCACATAGTGTGATTCTCTTGACCCCCAATATTCTTGCTGAGTGAATCTAGCTTAAAATCAACCTCAAGTTCAATCTTTTCTTTTTTAAAGATTTTACTTATTTATTTATTTGAATGAGAGAGACAGAAATAGCTACAAAGAGCATGAGCGGGCAGGAGAGGGAGAAGCAGGCTCCCCGCTGAGCAGGGAGCCCAATGTGGGGCTCCAACTCAGGACCCCAAGATCATGACCCGAGCCAAAGGCCGCCACTCAACACTCAATAGAGCCACCCAGGTGCCCCCTCAAGTTCAATATTAAAGGGAATCGAGTTCGTTAGAGATCAGGGCAATGCTTCTCAAAGAGTACCATGCAGTTCACAGGATACCTGTGTAGCAATCACCTGGGAATTTTTTTTTAATACAAGTTTTAGGGCCTCAATTCTAGACCTGTTAAACTTAAGGTTTCTGAGGCCGAGGGCCAGAAATCTGCATTTTATTTTTTTTATTTTTTTTAAATATTTTGTTTATTGGGGTGCCTGGGTGGCTCAGTCAGTTATGCGTGTCTGCCTTTGGCTCTCAGTGTCCTGGGATGGAGCCCCACATCAAGCTCCCTACTCAGCGGGGAGCCCGCTTCTCCCTCTCGCTCTGCCTGCTGCTCCCGTTTATGCTCTCTCTCATAATAAGCAGATCTTTAAAAAAATATTTTGTTTATTTATTTGACAGCGATCGAGAAAGCATGAGTAAGAGTGGGAGAGGCAGAGGCAGAGGGAGAAGCAGACTCCACACTGAGCACAGGACCCCAGAATCCAGACCTGAGCCGTGGGCAGATGCTTAACTGACTGAGCCCCCCAGGCGCCCCCAGAAACCTGCATTTTAAACAGTACACCCACGTGCTCTTTGAAAACCAGTCGGATGGTGTATGCTTTCTTCCGAAGGGCCTTGACCTCAGCGGCTGCTTTTTCTCCTCGCTCCATCCACTGCTCGTTCGGCACCCGCCTCCCGGCTCCTGTCTCTGCACCCTCCCTCAGGTTCCCCGCAAGTGGCCAAAACCACGGTGTGAGGCAATCCCTCTACCCTTGACCCCTTCCTTCGCACAGCGAGCGGTGGCTTTTTTTATCTCCGGATGATGAAGTACAGCCTTCAGCTGGGGGGCATTTAAGACGCAGAACCCTTGGCAGGTCCCCAGCCACAGCTGCAGGATCTAGAGGCAGACCTTGACAGGCTCGGTGGGGAAGAAGGGTAGAGGCAGAAGAAGCCGAGGCAACAGCAGCAGTGGCCACAGCACCGCGCCCCTGCCTCTCCCCACAGCCTGGACACCATGCTTCTGGCCACATTCAAGCTATGTGCTGGTAGCTCCTACAGACACATGCACAACATGAAGGGTGAGCTCCCCGGCCTCGGGGGTGGCCCCGTGCTGACCCAGAGCACTCAGGCAGTGTGGTTGTGTGCGACTGGGAGTGGGGGAGGGAGCCGGCCGCTCAGACGCTGATCCCACTTGTGCCTCCTGTTGGGGGAAACTGCACAGGTCTCTTTCCTTCTGGACCGCCCTGTTTCCCAGGAACAGTTGCGCTGGATTCGAAGACGCCTGTGTCCCTCCCGGATTCTGTCACTTCTGCCCTTCTCTCCAGGGCTCCAATCTTTCCTGAGCTCTTCCTGACTTTGCCTGGATCGGCACCGAGGGTACCGGGAAGGACTGAGCCACAGGGCAGGGGTGGGAGTGAGCCTTGAGTCCAGTGAGCAGTGCTGGGAAGCCCGTGACATGGGCAGGGGGGTGGGGGTGGGGGGCTGCAGAGAAGAGCAAAGTGAAGAGAGAAAGGGAAAGCTGGAAGTCTGATTAGATCGTACAACGAGAAGGCAGAACTGGTTACCCAAGTCTGATTTTATAGAGCTAATCAAGACCTACGGTCACCTGAGTCAATCCCCTGCAGCTGTTGAAGGGCGCACAAACCAACCTGAAGCGCTTCCCAATTACACTGGGTGGAACGGGCTTCCGTTTCCACGGAAACTGTGCTTGGAAGCCCTGCGCCAGCCCTAGACCAACAAGACTCACCGCTCGGCTCACCGTGCTCTACCCTGAGGGGCATATTGAGCAGTTACTCCTGCAAAGGACCCCAGCTGCTGACAGCGACACAGACTACAGGGGATGGGGGGGTGGGGGTCTTTGATTCTCCTCCTGGAGCAGATATTTTCTAGTTAAACGAAGCTTCTCTCTCTTTCGAGAAGAGAAGGAAACTTCAGCCAGCTCCGGTAAAACCCCGCGTCCAGGCAGGATGAGGCCTGGCCAGCTCAGCCCAGAGGGAAGGTTGACTCTGGCCCCAGGACGCAGCCTGGCTGTCAGAGTAAGGGCCCTGGACAGGGAGATGACCTGGCGCTAGTTTAGGTCCCCACTAGGGATCTGTGTTCCTGAGCAAGTCACCTCCCTCTCCCAGTGTTTCCTCATCTGTGGCAAGGGACCCAGTTGTCCCTCTCTAAGGGGTATCTCGATCCTAGGAAACAATTTCCTCCCCTTTCTGCAGGGCTGAGGCAGCAAGCTGTGCTGGCCATTGGCCAGGAGCTGAACCGGAGGGCACTGGGGGGCCCGACCCCGGGTGCGTGGATCAGCCAGGTTCGGCGCCGGAGCTCTCTGCTTGGTAAGTGCTAAGACTTCAGGCTCGTGCCAGCTGCAAATTCCCTCCAGCACCCGCATCTTCCCCTAACTTTATAAGCTGGCCTTTCTCACTCACTTTGAGAGTTTCTGGAGTTCCTCAAGCCAGACCCCCTGTTGGCTGCAGCTTTGTGTCTAACTTCGCCTGTAGGCTGGACCTTCTGGTTTTGGCCTTGGCTCTTCAGAGGAATGAGCAGATCCAGATGGAAGGGATGGAAGCGGTGGGTGGGGGAGGCCAGGGAAGTGGGAGCAAGCTAGGTCTCTCCTTGGCTGTGTACAGGTTCACGGCTGGAAGACACCCTCTACAGCGACCAGGAGCTGGCCTATATCCGGCAGGGCGAGGAGGCCATGCAGAAGGCCCTGGGCATCATCAGCAACCAGGAGGGTTGGAAGAAGGAGAACCAGCAGGTAAGTGTGGTCCTGGAGGAACCCACGTTCCTCACCGTTCCACTGCCATCCTTAAGGCCTCAGGATTCCTTTCTCATGCAGCGGGTGGTTTTAATCTGAAAATTCTCCTTTCCCAAGAATACATCCTCAGATACTCCCTTGGCCCATCAGAGACATCCTAGAGACTCGTGTTTGGGAAACACTGTTCCGGGATCCTTCGTTACCCTCCAAACACATTGTACACCCCATCTGGCAGAGACCACGCAGTGGGAGTTCTGCATGCATTAGAGGCCTGCACCAGCCTGGGTCAGAAGTGCCGGGGCCAGGGCATGGTGTTGGGGCTGATCAGCCTGCAGGGCTGATCTGGGTTCAGCCACAAAGGAGCTGCAGGAGAATACAGATGGCCCGAGGCCTTCTGGGTTTCTGGGCTCCTGAGTACTACATCCTGACAGGGATCCGGTAATAGGCATGTGTTCAAGGCCATGGGCTCTACAGAGACTCTGGTGGCTCTGCCTTCCTCCAGAAGCTTCTAGGCTGCCTGTTGCCCTAAGTTCAGGTAAACCCGCTCCTTCAAGTTCTGAGTTAGCAGACTCCTGGTTTGGGAATCAGGAAATCTGAGATGCATACCCCGCAATGGCCTGAGGCTAAGGGTCTCTGGGCCTACAGCCGTCCGTTGTAAAATGAGGTATTGGACTGAAAACCTCTTTTTTAAAAAAATTTTTATTTATTTGACAGAGATCACAAGTAGGCAGAGAGGCAGGCAGAGAAAGAGAGAGGGGGAAGCAAGCTCCTCGCCAAGCAGAGAGCCCGATGTGGGGCTCAATCCCAGGATCCTGGGATCATGACCTGAGACAAAGGCAGAGACTTTAACCCACTGAGCCACCCAGATGCCCCTGAAAACCTTTTAAGCTCCTACCCGACACTGGGTGCGTGTGATTAGCTGGTTGTAGACCAGACTCTCCCACTCCCAGGTTTGTCTCGCTCAGCAGCTTTGTGCTTCTGAGTCAAGCAGAGCCTTTCCAGTTGGACCTGCCCACACCCATCAAAACGTACCACCAAGAAAAGAGGGTCCAGGAGCAGGCAGGTTACCTCTCGAGGCTTCAGCAGATGTTCGAGGCTCGCAGCAAGAAAGATTACCGACCTAATCAGAAGTGCTGTTAGGCTTCTTCACGCTTAGCTCAGACTTCTTGCCTGCCTTGCCTGCCTCGCCCGTCTGTGGGCCCTAAGCGAGAGATATTGTTCTCTGACCTTTATCCTGAACCTCCTCTTTTGTCCCTGACAGACGAATGGGGACAAAGTGCTGAGTAAAGTGGTCCCAGATGTGGGCAAGGTGTTCCGGCTGGAGGTGGTGGTGGACCAGCCCATGGAGAGGCTCTATGAAGAGCTCGTGGAACGCATGGAGGCAATGGGAGAATGGAACCCGAATGTCAAGGAGATCAAGGTGAGGAGAGTCCAGATTTAGGGGGGTGGGGCAGGAACCCTGGGAGCCCAGTCAGAAAGGTGCGCAAAGAAGCTGCAAGCTGTGGGCGGTGCCTTCGCCCCAGCGCTGGCTGAGTGGTAACTCTGGCTCCCTGTGGCCTGCTAGGTCCTGCAGAAGATTGGAAAAGACACAGTCATCACCCACGAGTTGGCTGCAGAAGCAGCAGGAAACCTGGTGGGGCCCCGTGATTTCGTGAGCGTGCGTTGTGCCAAGCGCCGCGGGTCCACCTGTGTGTTGGCTGGCATGGCCACACATTTTGGGGAGATGCCCGAGCAGAAGGGTGTCATCAGGTAATACTGGCAATCCCTCTTGGAACATAGGCTTGTGGGATGCACCGCCAACTGTGTGATGAATCCTCAGCTCCAAGAAACCAGGCCTTGGTCCCTACCTTCAGCTTCCTGTTACATGGAAATATTATTTTTCCATAGGAAGGGAGGAAGACAAGTTTGGCCCCACATAGCCACTTTGTCCCGAACTTCCCAGGAAATTTAAGCACCTTAATAATTTTCTAGAACAAGTAAGGTTGAGGTTTAGCTGGTGTGCTCAGGTACAACCCTACTGGTGATCAAAATGTAATCCATACCACTCAGAACACAGCTGCTACCCCAGTTTTCCAGGGGCCCCAGCCACCGCCCTGGACACTCTCTCTGGCATCAGCAACTTAAAGGCACCACGGGAGGCTGGTCCACCCAGCATGTGTTCTGATGATCTGGCAACCATGCCAACTATTACATATCACCCTTGGCAAAAGATATTTCTGAGATTGGGAAGGCAAAGTAATAGGGAAGTGTGGCTAGTATAACTGATCAGCATAAGAATTCTGCACGGTCCTCCTGACTTGACTTCTTTTCATTTGCCAGAGGTGAGCATGGTCCCACATGCATGGTGCTCCATCCCCTGGCTGAAAGTCCCTCCAAGACCAAACTCACCTGGCTGCTCAGCATTGACCTCAAGGTGAGGGGCACAAGACGGCTCAGTGTGCAGGTGGTGGGGAGGAAAACTGGCTCTCACCCTTCCACATTATCCCACAAGGAACAGGAAAAACCCTCTTCCATTTTTAGACAGGCTGTTGGGGGGACGAAGCTTGAGTAATGGCCTGTTATTCCATCATCTCAAAAGCCTGTAATAGCTCCTCCCTGTTACCTCTTGTGTCACATTTCAACTCTGCAGTTATCAATTTGGAAGGAAGAAACTTGGGCCCCACAAGATACGGTCGCTAGTTCAGGGTCACGCAGCTGGGATGAGAGCAGTTCTGTGCTTCTTACACTGTCAGGACAGCAGGGCAGTATTGCAGTCTTCCTGGTCGACCTCAAGGTCACACCCATAGACAGAGCTGCAAGACCGAGCCCTAAGCAACCCATGTTTGTGACAGGGTACAGAGGTTTCTACAGTGCAACATCACCCACAAGATGGCCTAATTCTTCTTCTACTCTAGGGATGGCTGCCAAAGACCATCATCAACCAGGTCTTATCACAGACCCAAGTGGATTTTGCCAACCACCTGCGCAAGCACCTGGAGTCCAGCCCTGCTCCTGAGGCCAGGTGTTAAGGACCAGCCTGCTTCTTCCAACTGTCCCTAGCTGCACTGGCTTCCGCGCTCATCAGGAAGATCTCTGCTAGAAGCCTACAAGTCTGTCTAAGATCTTCATCTGGGACTGTGGGATGGGGTGGGAGTGTATTTACAGTAGGATACTGGGACTCAGATTGGTCAAATTTTACAACCAAGAAAATGGGGACAAGACTTTTAAGAGAAAGAGCTTTCTCATTTCATTCGGTGATTAGCTGCGAAATGAAGGTTAAGGGAACCCAAATATTTGTAAGACTTCTTTCTGGGCCCTTACACTTCTATTTAAAAACATCTTTAAAATGGTACTGATACAGGGTGCAGAGGGTGCTAAACACAAGGATTGGGGCCTTATGTTTTATGGGCTCATGAGCTCCATTCCTCACGGGCCATGTGTGTGGATGCAGCAGGGTTTGACAAAAGGGACTCCAGCAACCCTCTGCTCCTCTACCAAATAAGTAGCGAGCAGCACCAAAGATCAGCAACTCCCCACAGCAGGTGCCTTCGAGAAATGTAATCGAAGTTTTCTTGATTGAAAAAATGCAGAAAACCAATTAATCCCATTCTCCTACTTCTTCCATGAGCACCAGTCAGAATAAAGAATCATAACTGACACAAAAACTTCAGTCTGTAACTATTTGTTTAAAAATTCTCTTTAAAAAAATCATTCTAGTAAACTGCAACTTTTTGCTAAAGGAGTCCTGGACAAAGGTTTTTTTTTTTTTTTTCTTTTTTTTTTTTAAGATGTTATTTATTTGATAGAGAGACAGAGAGAGCACAAGCAGGGGGAGGGGCATAGGAAGAAGGATAAGCAGACCCCAAGTTCATGACCTGAGCAGAAGCTGGACAAAGATTTTAATGAAACTAGATCCCATAGTTCACTAGAAGGAAAAACTACTGGGCACTTAGGTCACTCAATTATTTAAAATCTGTTATCAGGATCTTTCATAAGGGTTTAATTTCCATGATAAGCACAAGCCTAAATCAATTCTTGAAAGAACTCTAGAACTGGTGGCTGATTGATGAGTACTGGAAGAGGATTCTGACTGAGGATTTTTATTTACCTACTTAAAAGACAGGACAGAGGGACACCTGGGTGGCTCAGTCGGTTAAGTGTCTGTCTTCGGCTCAGGTCATGATCCCAGGGTCCTGGGATGGAGTCCCGCATGACTGGGATGGAGTCAGCATCCCTGCTGAGCAGGGAGCCTGATTCTCCCTCTGCCTGCTGCTCTGTCTACTTGTGCTCTCCATCTCTCTGTCATAAGTAAATAAAATCTTAAAAAAGAAAAAAACAGGGCAGGACCAAATATGAGAGAATGAATGACAAAGTTGAACAGAAACAAATCTTATTATTTTCCCTGAAGCGAATGTTGAGACCTAAAAAGGGAACTGAATCTTTAGTTCAGAGCTGATTATATCAGCTTCCAGCCTGGTTCAGGGCTGCCACTTTCTGCCATCAACAGGTCAGTGTTTTACAATTTCCAGAGGAGATGGCTGAAAAGAGGTGCTATGGTGATAGTCAATTCCCATTCCAAGATTCAGAGAACTTATGCTTTAAAAATATAAACTGGGATGGGATTACTTTGCTAATGTGTGTAGGGAATGTGCAAAACCAACCCTTACCACTTGAAGCTTTTCCATTCTGGTTCTAATAGCATTGATGATTTAAAGCATTTGGAAATAGAGCCCTGGCTTATTTATTAAAGAGTTTAGCAGGAGTGGGAGTGCTGATATTTATTAAGCTATTAAAATTTTACAGCTCAGAAAAGCATTTTTTATTATTTATTCTGATCATTTCCTAGAGTGGTCTCTTTTTAGCATAGATCACATTATTGTTGGGGTGCCTGGGTGGCTCAGTCAGGAGGACCTGCCTTCGGCTCAGGTCGTGATCCCAGGGTCCTGGGATCGAGTCCCACATCAGGCTCCCTGCTCCACGGGAAGCCTGCTTCTCCCTCTGCAGCTCCCCCTGCTTGTGTTCCTGCTCTCACTCTCTCTGTGTCAAATAAATAAAAATAAAACTCACACACACAATTATTGTTTCTCTATCTGGAAGCTTCAGAATGAGAGGGCATAGTTGTAGAAGTATTTCTAGAACAGAATTATCATCCACTCCCAGCTAAGAGAAAATGATTGTTTAAAGATGTTTAAGGATGTGTGAAGCAATATACACTCTGGTTTCAAAACAGGCTGAAAGCAAAACAATGGCACTTTACCACATACCAGTGAAGGTTTGAGCTTGATTATAATTTATGTTCTTCAAACCAAGCAACTGTGTCTTTGGGGGACTGGGAGATATTTTCCCACTTGTTTAATTTTACATTGGAATAAAGTTGTCAGTGATGATCTGCTTAGAGGTCTCCATGAAGAGTGGGGATTCTATAAGCTCTCCAAATGAACCTCGAAACACACATACTTTTAAATATAAACAGGCAAAATCATTACTTCTACAACCTCTGATTTATGAAAATCCAATGTACAAAAATTTTACATTTAAATGGAGAGTGGGTGTACAAGTAACATGTGATAATTTATATTACAAAGAATTTACCTCCAGCTTCCTCTAATGAACACTACCCTCAGTTGAAAACTAGGGCTACAATACAACCCAACAATCACACTACTGGGTAATTACCCTAAAGATACAAATATAGTGCTCCGAAGGGGCACATGCACCTGAATGTTTATAGCAGCAATGTCCACAATAGCCAAACTACGGAAAGAACCTGATGTCCATCAACAGATGAATGGATAAAGAAGAGGTAGTATATATATACAATGGAATACTATGCAGCCATCAAAAGAAATGAAATCTTGCCTTTTGCAATGACATGGTTGGAACTAGAGGGTATTATGCTGAGCGAAATAAGTCAATTAGAGAAAGACATTTTTCATAGGATCTCTCTGATATGAGGAATTTGAGAGGCAGGGTTGGGGGTTGTGGAGGGTAGGGAGGGAAAAATGAAACAGGATGGGATCAAGAGGGAGACAGACCGTAAGAGACTCTCAATCTTACAAAACAAACTGAGGGTTGCTGGGAGGTGGGGGGTAGGAATAGGGTGGCTGGGTGATGGACATTGGGGAGGGTATGTGCTATGGTGAGTGCTGTGAAATATGTAAGCCTGACGATTCACAGACCTGTACCCCAGGGGCAAATAATACATTCTATGTTAATAAAAATGATTAAGGAAAAAAAAAAAAAGAACACTACCCTTATTCTCTGAGTTCTTCAAACTCTGATCATCCAGCTTTATAACCAAGTCCGCCCTTTAAGACCAGCCAGGAATGAATAGGTAGGTGTCCAGCGGTGACAGACTGAGTCTTTAGCCTACGATCATACTGACTCTGTTAGGTCTTCTGTGAAAAGATGCAAAATGGCCCAAACAGCCTGGATGGTTCGTTAGGAGACAAATATATTAGTCAAAGCCACCGTGTTTTTTTCTTTGGTTTCTAATTGTTGTGTCACCATACAGTACCATACATTAGTTTTTTTTTTTTTTTTTTTTTTTTTAAAGATTTTATTTATTTATTTGACAGAGAGATCCCAGGAGACAGAGGCAGGCAGAGGCAGAGAGAGAGAGAGGGAAGCAGGCTCCCTGCCGAGCAGGGAGCCCGATGCGGGACTCGATCCCAGGACCCTGAGATCATGACCCGAGCCGAAGGCAGCGGCTTAACCCACTGAGCCACCCAGGCGCCCCCATACATTAGTTTTTGATGTAGTGTTCCATGATTCATTGTTTGTGTGTAACACCCAGTGCTCCCTGCAATCCATGCCCTCCTTAATACCCATCACTGGGATCACCCATTCCCCACCCCCTCCCCTTGAAAATCCTATTTCTTGGAGTCCATAGTCTCTCATGGTTTGCCTCCCACTCCAATTTTCCCCCCTTCATTTTCCCCTTCCTTCTTCTAATATCTTCCATGCTATTCCTTATGTTCCACAAATAAGTGAAACCATATGATAACTGACATTCTCTTAGCATAATCTCCTCCAGCCCCAACCATATTAATGGAGAAGTTGGGTATTCATCCTTTCTGATGGCTGAGTAATATTCCATTGTATATATGGACCAAATTTTTATCCTTTCATCTGCTGAAGGGCATCTCGTTGCCACAGTTTGGCTATTGTGGACATTGCTCAAAGCTACTGTGTTAAGACACCAATAGTCACTTGAGGTTTGGGAAATCTCTTTCTTTCTTCCCCCTTCCCTTCTTTCTTCCTTTCTTTTCTTTCTTTCCTTCCTTCCTTTCTTTTAAGATTTTATTTATTTATTTGATGGAGAGAGAGAGAGAGAGAGAGAGAATATCCCAAACTGACTCCCCACTGAGTGCAGAGCCCCATGCGGGGCTCAATCCCAGGACACTGAGATCATGAGCTGAAATCAAGAGCCAGCCACTTAAGTCACTGAGCCACCGAGGCATTCACCCCCATTACTGGGGTGAACTCTTGTTCACCTCCTTGAGATTCCGATTTCACAGGATAAAGACCATAGTTGGGTTGGCTGGAAAGACTGGAAGCAGAAGAGGGCTTGGGATCAAGTCAGAAAAGTGCCTGTCTTCCCAGTTCTGACTACTGTTCCTCAGACTGCCTACCTTGCTACCCCGGTCCCAAGAGGAATCCAATGTGAAAGGGAAGCAAAGTGCCACACACACTTAAAGACCAGTTTTATTTGGGAAGAATTTCTAATTGTTAAAGCTGCAAGCAAGTTTTTTTTTCCACAATTACAGTTCTACAGACCTAGTAGTTCCAGAGACCCCAGTGTTCAAAAACATTTCAAAACAAATAAAAACCCACATCAAAAGGAAAGACCTTTTAGATCTGGAATGTACAGCCACAGATTTCAGGTGTTCTCAGAAACAAGCCAATTACTTCCTTGAAAATCAGGTAGGATGAACTCAACATCACAAAAAGAAATGTCTTTAAATAAGTTAGCTACTTGGACAAGATTATTCATTTGGTAGAAAATACAGCAAGGTATCAAGTCCCAGTTGGTGGGATACATTATACAGCACCAGTTTCACAGGGAGCGCATGGGATCCGAGGGTCAGCAGCTGCTGGCATATGGCACACAAAATAGAAGCAGTCACCAGAAGTGGGCAAAGTGTTGCAGGGCAGGGAGTCTCTGCCAGTCTCACCCCCACTTTTCACTTGCTAACAGGAGGAGCTGTGTGCTGCGGTATCTTTGGGAGAATGTTTGCAATAGTTTAAAAAAAAAAAACAACAAACAAAAAACCAGATACCCCCCCTCCCCAATTCATTCCCCAGAAAGTCCACAGCTGCAAAGGAAAAGGGACCTGGTCAGGGTTCCCATGGCGGACTGCGCCTCCCATCCACCTCTGTTTCCACATGATATAAGACATCAGCCAGAGTATGTTCTACCACAGCGCCCCAGCCCATGTCACTCATCTGTGGGAAGAACAAGAAACAGAAATGAGGTGATGAGAACAGTGACAACGAGAAGTAACAGATACTGAGGATGCGTCGTGACTGTTACTCACAGGGCGATAAGTGAGATCCTTTGGAGGATACTTGAAGCATGGTCCAAAGTTAATGGAAACCTGTTACAGTTCAATTCAAACAGACATGAAAACACAGAAGAAAAGAGTGAAAAAGTTTAACGTGACACAGGAACTTTTTAAATGTAGCTATGACATTCAGCGTGTAGTGGAACAAATGAAACAGATTAGCATTGCTAAAAGTGGTCAACACCCTAATGTCCATCGAAAATTAGATAACTAAAATAGACTTCTGTTGAGTTCTGTTTATAACCTAAAGATTTCCTTATTCTACCTAAATGGTGATTACTGAGAGACTAAAAATACATGGAAACTTCCAGATATTACCTTTTCAAACCACTTAAAACAACCACAAAAACCTAAAAGGATCTGATGAGAGTCCCCTTCATACTGGATCATATTAAAAAAAACAAAACACAAACAGCACAGTGTATGAAGTAACCAACAGTTACTAGCCAATGGTGGTGGGTCACCATGACCTAACACACCAAGCTGACTGATGTATGTATATACTGCATATGCCTTACACTGAACAATAACATTCGCCACACAGTACATTCAGAAGAAAAGTATGGGGCACACTAACTGCACAATCTTGTATCTATCCAAGCAAATACTTCCTAAGACACCCAACTGTTTTTGGAACCGTCACAGTAGGAATGTATTTCCATCTCACTCAGGCTATTTAGACTTCTTTCTGGAACTCCTAACGATGGCTCTTCCAACTCAACCATTCACCTATTTCCTTCAAGTCGTGTTCACAGGATGAACAGAGGATACATACCGTGCAACTCTTATACAGTGAGATGGCCGGAAAATAAACCCCCTCAAAAATATCTTTGTAGGCCACACCTTGATTGACACCGTTTTTATAAAATATTATCTGAAACAAAAACCGTGGTTTTACTTCAGAATTTAACAACAGAACAAACAAACTGAAAGAGAACTCACTTGGAGAACCCTTTAGCAGTGCTGTCACCATGCCGCTAATAATGTCTTCCAAGAATAGCATGTAGCTTGCGCAGCAACAACAGTGTCTTACATTTATAGAGGACTTCCAGGTTTCTCAGAACATATTCACATGCACTAGTCTAGTTGGTCTTCAGGTTTATTTGCTTTCTGAATTCCTATACTTATACCAAACTATTACTTATACCAAACTATTCGACTCTCTATTATTCGTTACTGTATTTATAAAAATGAATTAGGTCTTCCACCAATTCCTTGGAACCATACCCTTGTGAGCTTATTCATTTGCCCCCTTCCCTCTCGCTTCTGTATTTCTCCTTTGAAAATCTCTTCAGATCTTCTGAGTTTCAGAATCCTCATTTTCTTTGTCCTTTCTCTTTTGAAATTATTCTAAATATTCTCTCTCAACCACTACCTATGGACTTCAGAAAAGGCTTTTTCTGAAGTAACTTTCTCTGCCTGTTCTTCCCAGCAAGAGCAATATTCTCCCAGGCTGGATTATCTGGTTGTGTTATCCTTAGATCTATTAACTGTTTCCCTTTACATTTTTCTCCCTAAAGACAACTGAAGCCCTACTTTATTTTCTCCTACATTCTCTTCTATTACTGTCCCAGGATGCTTTGCAGGATTTTTATGGAAAAATGTCTCCCACTCAAAATTTTCTTCTGCCTTTTTCCTATTTTCGTCCCCTGTGGCTGGTCCAGTCATGCCAGCCTTTATTTACGCTAGGACTTTGGGCAGACGTGTTTCCATCAACCTTGGAACAGGAAGTAGGGAAAGTTCTAGAGGACCCTGAATGAACCATGACAGCTCCTCCGCCTCTGGGTCACATAGCAACATCCTCTCCTATTCCAGTGTTCCTCCCTCTGTACTTGATCCTTCCTCTGAGAAGAATAAATATCTCCGACTTGCTTCCTCAATCGCTTGTAGATTTCCTCAGTAGGCTGCTGTTTCTACCCCTTTCTCTGTAGACTGTCCCTAAAGGAACCTTGATGAGGCCTCTGAGAGCAGCAGCATGGTACCACAGGAAGAGCACAAACACAGCAGGCAGGAGAGGGAGCTCGCTCTGCCGCCCCTTTGGGCCTCATTTTCCTCACTTTTATAATTAGGAGGTTGGTCCCAATCTTCAAAGTCTTCTAGTTCTGACATTTTTATGACCATGACTCACCTCACTATGGGGAGTCTGCTTTAAGCTCTTCTCTGCTTTATCCACAAAGTCTTTTTCCTCAAAATACAAATAACTCTTGAACTTTATCAAAGCCTTGAAAACCAAGAAAGAAAGGGGAAAAAAAGGAACATTGAAGCATCAACTACATCATCATGAAATTAAAAAAAAAAAGCCAGAGTCACACAAATAGCATGGAGTCCTTATGTTCTGCAACAGAAATTAAAAATCTATGTAGGGTTAGCTTTGCTAGATTTTAAACAACTACGTGGTTCTTAAAGTACCAGATAGCACATAGTTGTTAAACATTTCAAAAAAGGTCTTTACTAAGATTTATGAGGAAACATACATATACACACTTTCACCACAACAAAAATACCCATTAAACTAAAATTAATTAATAGTTTCTTCCCCTCAATAATCTCAGTGAAAGAAATAGGTTTACTGAGCCTAAAATCTCCTATTCTATAATAACATTTTTCCAGGGCTACTTCCTTTCATCCGAGTTCCCTACCTGCTTCTCCTATAGGTGGTCTTTGGGTCATCCATTCTTTGCTGGATCCTAAGAGCCCAACTATTCACTCCCAGGGAAATAGGTGATATTAATTTTTTTAACATTTCAATCTCTTAGCACATACATACATTAAACACAATAAGAAATAAAAAAATTCAAGAGATCTACCAGAACGTAAAATGAAGAGTATCTCTCTCTCTTTCTCACCATGTCCCTCAACACTCAAGTTTCCCTTTGCCAAAAGCAATCTCTGTTCCAGTGTCCTTGTATATCCTTCTAGAAAGTCTAGGCATATACTAGTATCTTCAAAATACACACACACACAACACACACACACACACACACACACACACAAACCCACACCAGACAAAAACACAAAGAAGCAAGAGGACTGATATTACCCAATTTAAAAATTTACTCTAAAGCTACAATAATCAAGACAGTGTGGTATAGCATAAAAGTCAACAAAGAGATCAATGGAACAGAGAGCCCCAAAATAAACTCTACTTTCTACTTAATAAAATCATCTGATTTTCACAAATGGCACCAAAGAAATGAGGGTAAAAGTTTTCAAAAACGGGTGCTAGAATAATTGGACACCCATCTGTATGGAAGAAAAAATTAACTTTGATCCCTAATTCACACCATACATAAAAAGTAATTCAAGGTGGATCAGAAACCTAATAGCAAAAGCTTAAACCACGTTTTCAAAGGAAAACACGGAAGAGTGTCTACATGGGTGGAGGGTAGGCAAAGAATCATTAACTCACAGAAAGCAACATAACTGTAAAAGAAAAACTTGACAGATTTCATAAAAATTAAAAACTTCATTTCATCAGAAGACACCTTTAAGAAATAAATAATCAGAGACCAGGAGGGAAAGAAATGTACTTTTCAAGTAGGCTTCACACCCTGCATATGGCTTGAACTCACAATCCTGAGATCAAGACCCGAGCTGAGATCAAGAGTCGGATGCTTAACCAACTGGGCCACCCAAGTGCCCCCAAAAATATTTTTTAAAAAGCCACTTCTAGGGGTGCCTGGGTGGCTCAGCTGGTTAAACATCTACTTTTGGCTTAGGTCAGGGTCCTGGGATTGAGACCTGAGCAGGTAGCCTGCTTCTCCCTTTCTTCCCTAGCTCGTGCTATCTTCTTTCTCAAATAAAATCTTAAAAATTTAAAAAAAAAAAGCCACGGGACGCCTGGGTGGCTCAGTTGGTTAAGCGGCTGCCTTCGGCTCAGGTCATGATCCCGGCGTCCTGGGATCAAGTCCCGCATCGGGCTCCTTGCTCAGCAGGGAGCCTGCTTCTCCCTCTGCCTCTGCCTGCCTCTCTGTCTGCCTGTGCTCACTCTCTCTGACAAATAAATAAATAAAATCTTAAAAAAAAAAAAAAGCCACTTCTAACCAAGAACTGTAATCCAGTATATATATAAAAAAACCCTCTATAACTCAATAAAAGGATAACCTGATATATATATATTTAAAGGTGAAATATTTGAAGAGAAACGTTACAAAAGAAAATAGATGAATGGCTAATTGGCACATGAAAACTTAAGGAATACCATTAGTCATCAAAGAAATGCTAATTTAATCCACACGGGGACAATACTATGCACCCACCAAAACGGCTAGAATTAAACTGACAGACAACAAAAATGCTGACAAGGATGTGAAGCAACTACAATTATCATACATTGTAGCTGGGAGTGGAAAGAGTCCATCAATTGCGTCTAAAACTAAATATGTAACTATCTTATGACGCAGTGATTGCAATTCTAGGTGCTGACCCAAAAGAAACAATAACATGTTTACAAAAGCATTTGTAGGGGCGCCTGGGTGGCTCAGTCATTAAGTGTCTTCCTTTGGCTCAGGTCATGATTCCAGGGTCCTGGGATTGAGCCCCGCATCAGGCTCCCTGCTCAGCAGGAAGCCTACTTCCCCCTCTCCCACTCCCCCTGCTTGTGTTCCCTCTCTCGTTGTGTCTCTGTCAAATAAATAAATAACATCTTTAAAAAAACAAAAACAAAAAAACATTTGTACAAGAAAGTTCACATCACCTTTATTCATAATAGCCCCAAACTTGAAATAGCCCAAGTGTCCATCCATAGGGAAATGGAATAATCTGATCTAGTAATTTCATTACTGGGTATTTACCCAAAGAATAAAAAACACTAATTCAAAAAGATATATGCATCCCTATGTTTATTTACATTATTTACAATAGCCAAATTATGGAAGTAACCCAAGTCTCCATCTACAGATGAATGAATGGATAAAGAAGATATGGTGTATACACAGTGGGATATTACTCAGCCATTGCCATTTACAACGACATGGATGGAGCTAGAGAGCATAATGCTAAGTGAAATAAGCCAGAAAAAGACAAATATCATACGATTTCCCTCACATGTGGAATTTAAGAAACACAACAAAGAAAAAAAAGACAAAAAACCAGACTCAGTGGTAGAGAAGAAACTGGTAGTTACCGTATGGGAGGTGGGTGGGGGGAGGTGTAAAATATGTGAAGGGGATTATAAGTACACTTATCATGATGAACACCAAGTAATATATGGAATTGCTGATTAACCTTATCATACACTTGAAACAAATATAACACTGTATGTTATTAATACTGGAATTTAAAAATATTTTTTAAAAAACAGGAAAATGGGTAAACACACTGTGGTGTATTCATACAATGGAATACTACTCTACGATTAAAGGAAACAAGCTACGGATACATGCAAAAACATAAAAGAATCTCAAAAGCATTATGCCAAACAATAAAAGCCAGATACAAAAGACGACATAGCGCATGGTTCCAGTTACATAAGTTTAAGAACAAACAAAACTAATGGAATAGGGGTGCCTGGGTGGCTCAATGGGTTAAGCCTCTGCCTTCAGCTCAGGTCATGATCTCAGGGTCCTGGGATCGGGTACCGCATCGGGCTCTCTGCTTGGCAGGGAGCCTGCTTCCACCTCTCTCTCTGCCTACTTGTGATTTCTGTCTGTCAAATAAATAAATAAAATCTTAAAAAAAAAAAACTAATGGAATAAAATTATGACAGGGAAAAAATATTTCAAGACAGTAGTTGGCTCTACAGGGATGGGAGTTGGGACTGATTGGGAAAGAGCATGAGCGAACTTCCTGGGGTGGTAAAAGATTCTAACGTCTCCTTTAGGCCAAACTCAAAACTCAGTGAATATACACTTATTTTTGTACATTTCATTTTATGTAAGTCTTATATTAAAAGAAAAAACTAAATAAAGGCTGAACTCTAGCTAATGACATGTATCCTGAAATACATGGGCAGGGGTGAAGTATATTGATGGCTAGCATTCTCTGAAGTGCATTAAAACAAGATGGACGGACAGATGGGTGGGTAGAGGAATGAACAAATAACAGGTCAATGGCAGAATCTAGGTGATGGGTATTTGGACACGGACTTTATTTATTTATTTATTTATTTATTTGTCAGAGAGAGAGTGAGCACAGGCAGACAGAGAGACAGGCAGAGGCAGAGGGAGAAGCAGGCTCCCTGCTGAGCAAGGAGCCCGATGCGGGACTCGATCCCAGGACGCTGGGATCATGACCTGAGCCGAAGGCAGCCGCTTAACCAACTGAGCCACCCAGGCGTCCCTGGACACGGACTTTAAAACTCTTTCAACTCTGTCTAAACATTTTTGTAACAAAATGTGAGAAAAACATGGGAATGGTATGTCGGTATTACAAAAGAACACTCAGGCCACTGCTGCAGCATTCATTGGCAGCCACGGGTCTTCAAACCCGGGAATCTCTCAGGAGGACAAACTCACCTTATCTTTATAAGTATCAGGCAGTGATTTGGCTGTTTCTGTGTCTTCCGGAAGATTGATATAGAATCCTAGGACGTCTCCCTGTCCATAGCCAGAAGAGTAGTGTTTGCCGATTGACTGGTGGAACTTGGTTCCTTTTTTGCTCCGCCATGAATAGCTAAATTTATCATAACCTAAGGGAGCTTGAAGGTTACCTGTCCCAATAAAGACAAACGGGAAGTCAAAAGATTGCAAATCAACCCCGGTTTGCTGGAAAAAAAAAAAAACTGTACTCCTTCTCATTTTTTTGTTTTTTTTGTTACAAAATTGCAAACCACCCAATCATTCAGGAAGTGAATTTTATGCCCCTCATCCAATAAGCTGAAAAGTCACAAAGCTCATGCAGATGGTCTATCTGTCTCTGCCTGCTGCGATGTCCACACAGCAGCTCCCACCTACCTAAGGGCTGGGACCAACCCAGTCTGGCAGCAGTGTCTGGAGGCATCTCATCCACTGTGATTTCAAAGTACCAGGCACCTTTCCGAACGCCATGAGAAGCCCGGACCATGGAGTAACCCTTCTCTCCAATCACAGTGAGACGGTCATCGGAGATCTTCAGCTGGGGAGCTGCAGTGTGAAGATGAAAACAAAGGCCTGTGACTTACTGGAGGCACTTGGAGACAACTGCCCCCAAAACCAGAGTCTCCTACACTCCAGTAGAACAAAGTAAAAAATTGGAAATAACAGGTCAGGAATCTGAAGTATTAGTTCAGGAGTTTCAAAATCTCAGTGTAAGATATGGCTGAAGGCAAGAGGAAAAAAATGGGAAGAAAGTGGTCAGGTAATTTAGTTTCTATCAAATGATATTTAAGGTAACAGGTTAAAATTAATAATGCTGTCTATTCCGTAAAATATAACTAACCAATTATAATGTGCCTGGAGCCTGATATGTAGAAACCATCTTTTTTTTTTTAACTTTTTAAAAAAGATTTTATTTATTTTTTTGACAGAGAGAAATAGATCACAAGTAGGCAGGGAGGCAGGCAGAGAGCGGGGCATTGGGGGGCGGGGGACAGGCTCCCTGCTGAGCAGAGAGCCCAATGCGGGGCTCGATCCCAGGACCCTGGGATCATGACCTGAGCTGAAGGCGGAGGCTTAACCCACTGAGCCACCCAGGTGCCCCAAACCATCTTTTTTTTTTCTTTTTAAATGAAGTTTTCCACCTAATGTGGGGCTTGAACTCACAACTCTGGAATCAAGTTGCATGCTCTACCTACTGAGCCAGCCATCCTTTAATACACTTGATATCTGATTTTGAAACAATTTTAGAAAGAATATTATACATTCCTTCTATGTCCTCCACTCGGCTTCCCCAAATGTAAACGCCATCTATGGTTGTAACACAATTATCAAAACCAGAAAATTGGCATTGATAGAATGCTATTAAGTAATCTATAGATCATCTTCAAATTAAGCCAATTATCCAAATAATATCCTTTTTCTGTTCCAGGCTCTAATCCAACATCCCACATTTCATTTGGTTGTCATGTGTCCTTAGTTTCCTCCAATCTGGGACGGTTCAAGTCTTTCATGACCATGACATTTTGAAGAGTACTGGTCACTTTCCTTTGTAGAATGCCCCTAGGTTAGGTCTGTCTGATGTTTCCTCCTGCTGAAGCACAGGTTATGCTTTCTCGTCAGGAATATCAGTGAGGTCAATAATGCTGTGTCTTTCAGTGGACAGAATCAGGGAACACATGATGTCAAAATGCCTATGTTACACTTTGATCACTTAACTAAGTGGTGCCTCACTGGCTTCTCCACTATGAAGTCACTATTTTCTTTTAATTAATAAGCATTTTGGCGGGGGGAGGAAAAAAGGTATCTGACACAATCAAGGAAATCTGATTATGGACTAAATTCAGATGATGGCAAGGAATGATCTATTTTGTTAAGTGTGATAAGAGCATTGTGATTGTGAGAGAAAGAAAACACCCCTATCTTTTAGAAATGTGTATTTTTTTAGAGTATATAGGGTGAGATTTACTTCTTAAAAATTCAGAAAAAGAGAGCCACAAAAATAAGCAGATAAAACAAATATGGCAAAAACTTGGTAACTGTTAAATCTGGATGAAAAGTATATGAAGATTCATTATATTCATCTTTCCACCTTTGTTTATGGTTTGAAACTTTACTATGAGGCTTATGTAAGATAAGGGGACAATCTAAATCAATAGGAGGGGATACTGTGACTTGGAAATGAAGAAAAAAAAAGACAGAAGATAGAAGAATATTTTCAGGTGATGTAGGTTTGATTTTATCGATGTAGAAACATCACAGATCCAATTAAGACTTGGATGAGGAAAAAGCATTTGAAACCGTTTATGACACTAAAAGCCTGAGTTCTATTGGAGGAAACACAAAATGTAGATTAGCTATAGCTTTTATAAAGGTCTTTACGATTTACAAACTACCTTCCCAGGTAGGTAGGTAGGTAGGTAGATAGACAAGACTCTGAGATGGAGCAGCCGATCCTGTGACTGTTCGTGACCACACCGCAGCTCAGTGTGACACGGCTGACTGAAAATTCTTGGCCCCACACTCTTCTGTTACATGGACCACAATGGCTCCTGTCCCAGGCAGATACAATGATAACTTCCTTAAATTAAATACATCCTGTTTAACAGAACTTTCTTAGGTATTCGGCAAATTCTACCTTCTCAAATACTTCTTCCCTTACCCCTTTCCGGGCAATTCAGCCCTAAAGCCATTAGGTGGGGACTGAGCAAGGCAAGTGTCCAGGATAGGACAGTAAATAATGTACCTCCTCCTAAAACACTTACTAATTACATGCGGGGGAAAAAAAGCAACTTTTCAGTGGATAAACCTGGCAGATACCAAGTTAGCCAAATGATCAAAGCGGACATCATTGGTAATGAGGCAAATTAAAATCAGGCACCACCTGGCAGGATGCAACATGCAGAACATAGCATCATTTTAATGATATTTCTGTCAAAGATGCAGAACTGAATCAAATCCTGAGATTTCAACCAAACTCAAATTGCGGGATATTCTATAAAACAAGTGGCCTCTCTCATTTGCAAAAGCTTCGAGGTCATTGAAGTCTAGGAAAAATAGAAAAATTGTTACTGAAGAAGACTTAGGAGATATGACAGCTAAATGCAGCAAATGATTCTCAACGGGATCCTTTGCTACAATGACATTATTGCACCAACTGGAGAAACCTGAATAGGATCTTAAATTCATCAGATGGTAGCAATTGTTAATTTCCTGTCTTTGACGTTTATATACTGGTTCTGCAAGAATGTGAAAGTTTAAGAAGTATCTACTAACTCTTTGATATTCTTCCTTTGAAGAGGTGGAGGCTAATTTCCCTCCACCTGAGTGTGGGCTGAACGTAGTGACTCATTCCTAACAGAACAAAGCTGAAGCAATTCAAAGTTGGGTCACAGAAGATACTCAAACTCTACTGCTCTCTTGGATCACTTGCATTGGGAGGAGTTAACTTCTACGGATGAGGATAAATAAGTGGTCTATGGAGAGGCCCACAAGGTGAGGATCTGAGGGCATCCTGTCAAAGTGACACGAGTAAGTCATCTTGGGGAAGTTAAGTCCTCCAGTCTCTGTCAAGTCCTCACTGTTGATAGGTCCAGCTAAGATCTTGACTGCAGCTGCATGAATTCTCCTGAGCCAAGTCACATAGCTAAGGTGCTCCCAGATTCCCAACCCTCAGAATCTGTGGGAGATAATGAACATCTGAAGTTTTAGACTGCTAAGTTTTATGGTGATTTGCTAAGCAGCACTAAATTACTAACACATAAGGGGAATGTCCTTGCTTGTAAGAAATACACCATCAAGTTCTCAAAAATGAGAGGGCATCATGGCAACTTATTCTCAAACGGTTCGGAGAAAAAAAAAGTTCAGTACTATTCTTGCAGTTTTATACATCTGAAATTATTTCAAAATAAAAACCTTAATAGATACAATACAGATTTATCATTAATTTTTGTAAGGCTCAGCATAAATGGCATAAAGAGCAAGCAGTCATTGCTATTTTATATATTAAATTCTAACAAATAATTAACTATTACGGGTCAGTGTTCTCACTTTTTTTTCTCCTTCTGGAATTATAACTATTATATATAATGAAACAAGACAAGCCTCACTTCTTAAACCCTGAAGTCACTTACTTGGCCTTCCCTACTTTCAAAGTATGCTTGTCACTATCAGAAGTCAAACAATCCACATACAATGGACATTACAACATGGGATTACATTACTTCACTTTGAAATGACCACCATCAATATAAGTGTTAGCAAAAAACTAATTTGATTTGATTTTTTTTAAAGTAATCTCTATACCCAACATGGGACTTGAACTCACGACCTCAAGATCAAAAGTCACAGGCTCTACCAACTGAGCCAGGTAGGCACCCTTACAAGTGTTAAGTTTTTAGTATTAAACCAAGAAATAATGGGCTTTCAAATGCAGTAAATATATGCCCTATTTAGATCTAATTCAAGGAGACCACTGAAAGGCATATTTTAAACCATGAAAATATGAGTATGGACCGGGTATTAGATCATTAAGGAATTATTATTCATCTTAGTTAGGAATAATAATGGTATAATGGTTATATATACATATTTTAAAAATTTTATTTATTTGAGAGAGTGAGTCAGAGAACACAAGCAGTGGCAGAGGAGAGGGACAAGCAGACTCCCCACTGACCAGGGAGCCCAACACAGGGCTCAATCCTAGAACCCCAGGATCATGATATGAGCTGAAGGCAGACGCTTAACCAACTGAGCCACCCAGGCGCCCTGGGTTAACCTTTTCGTACAACTCCTGGAACCACAGTCATGTTTCACAGACCCTTCATGCACTCCCCTGAAACACACACACAAACTCTCTCTCCAAGAGGTGGGAGACCCTAAAAATAGCATACAAATACTAACAAATGAACCTAACTATTGTAAAAGAGACACACAATCACCCTGAAGGAGGTGGGGCAGAAGAGAACTAATCTAACAGTAACCCAACAGGATGCTGCAGGGCTAAAAGCCAAAGAGCCGGACGTAACTGCTGTCAGCTAGCTAGTGGATGTTTCTCATAGAGGTTACCAATTCTGAAACTACTTGATGTGCACACTAGAAATGAACAAATATGGGAGTACACCGTAGACAGTCAGAGCCAGGTTTCTCACTGTTGGAGAAAGAAGTGACCAATAAGGATAGGCAGAGGGCTGGCACACACCAGGAGTGTTTGACTAGAATCCAAGCCGTCAGTGCAAATGCAGTAGAGCCCTGTATATTTATGAGTCAGCTGGTACGCATACGGTCTCCTCCTGTCCACTGGGGGGGGGGGTCTAAAACTGAGCATACTGACCACTCAGGTCTTCATTTCTAAATCTCATTCTCCAATCAAAGGAACCAGGGCTCTTCGGAGAAAGTGGCTGATATTTGGCCTAGGGCAGGGAAAAGACAAGGTAAGCCAGGAACATTTTGTGATGTTGGAAAGTAAAGGAAGTACTATTCAAAGGAAAAAAAAAAAAAAAAGGAGGCTTATCAAAAAAACACAGGAACTAACCTAAAGAAGCTCCCAAAGGTCAAAGCAGGAATAATTTGAGCTACTAGATATATGTAAGTATATATGTGTGTGTGTGTGTGTGTGTGTGTGTGTGTGTGTGTATATGTGTGTGTATATATATATGTATATCCCAATGGAATAAAATACATATCTGAGTTCACACTGATATAAGTAAAAATTGATTAAATAATAAGTGGAGACAGGAAGAAAGAAATATAAAATCGTCAGGCAAACACAACACACTAATAATTGTTGCAGGGGCATCTGCCTTTGGTTCAGGTCATGATCTTGGGGTCCTGGGATTGAGTCCCATGTCAGGCTCCCTGTTCAACTCAGAGTCTGCTTCTCCCTCTCCCTTTGCTCCCTCTCCCCACCGCTTGTGCTCTCTCTCTGGCTCTCTCTCTCAAATAAACAGAATCTTTAAAAAAAAAAAAAAATCACTGAAGAAAAGATCCAGTGAAGGATATTAGAGCAAAACTTTATAAACAAGGTATCTCCAAAGCTCAAAGTATCTTTCCTCGAGCTATTTATTAACTACAAAGGATAAGACAGAGAAAGCCACAGAAATCACCTTAACCAGATGACCATGGTCAACATGATCAATCATAAGACATCCACATAATGACTGCCATGAGATTCTTTTGTATTCTGACAAAATATGCATAACATCAGTTTAATCATGAGAAAAAGTCACACACTCACTGAGAAATATTCAACAGAATCCCTGATTAATACTTAAACAGTGTCTGCTCATTAAAGACACGCAAGGACTGAGGTACAGTTAAAGGCTCCAAGAGACTGAGGAGAAGTAATAAAATGCAACATACGACCCTAGAGAAGATGCCTTACTGGGGGAACTGGAGAAATGTACATCAAGCCTTTTGTTTCATTAATAGCATCGTCCAATGTTAACTTCCTGGTCTGGTAACTATACAATCAGTCGTGTAAGATGTTACCATTAGAAGCTTGGGGAGGGAATATACTAAAACTATTGTTTTTAGTCTAAGTTTAAAATTAGTTCAAAATAGGGGCATCTGCCTGGCTTAGTTGGTAGAGCATGCAACTCCTGATCTTGGGACTGTAATTTGAGCCTCACAATGGGTGTAGAGCTTACTTAAAAAATAAAAAATAAGTTCAAAATAAAAAGTTTTAAACACACACACATTTATATATAAATGTCTAGAGCTTATCGGAAGAGACAAGGAGATTCTTTGTCACGTGTTCCCAGAGTCTAGTTAAAACCAGATGGTGGGGGTGTGGTAACAGATGTTGACAAGTATATCTAATTCTAGACTGGACAAAGCTGAAGACAGTATTCAAAGTAACACCTGGGTCCAACATGAACATTAACACCTTACATACCTCGATCGTGTAGGGCTAACAAAACTCGTTCATACAAGCAGGCTCTGTAGAGGTCTCCAGGAATAGGTTTTCCTGCCCAGCAGTCAAGTTCAAGCTTCTCAGGGTCAGGGGCATGGGGATCGGGCTCAGCTAGAATATACCGATAGCCATCTTTGTTAAATGGGTGTTCCAAGGGGTAGCCATGAGGGGGAAGGCGCTGAGCAGAAAACAAAGGGTCACTGCAGAAAGGAAAAAATAAAATCAAGAAACTAAAACCCCCTCAAATGCCTTCAAATCTGTAAGAAAGACACCTGATTTATTAGATTTCAGCAGGAGTACATGCAACTTCACAAATGGTTTTCATTGCTAAAGAAGATGATCCTGCCCTCTGGAGGCAAAATAGGGAAATGAAACAGATTTGTTTTTAAATTTAGTAAAGTGATTTCAAATTACTCTCTAGTCTATAGGACCATCTTTGAAACAGAGCCAGTACATCACAGGGGAGAAAAAGGGAGAAGGGGAACAAGGGCAGTTTCCTTTAGTATATTAATTACTATAAACTAATGAAACAAAACTCAGAGATGGGAGCACTATCTTGCCAATCTAAATAAGAAAAAACCAGGATTTACTGAACAAAGCACAGGGAAGAGGCATGAGGGGAGAGGCACAAAGATGACATAAAAGCGCTTAAGTTCAATACTGGGTCCACTCTCCCTCTCCTCCACCTAACCCTTCTCAAGATGTCTTGACAGAACTTTACTCCCACAGGGTTGCCGCCCCGGGGGCTGTTTTCACAAATCTGAAAAACAGGGCTCCTCACGTGGGATTATTTTACTCCTCAAAGTGCTCAAGATTTGAGAAAAATGGACAGGCTTTTGAATCTCAGACACCTGAACTAGTGAAGAGGACAGCTCTTTGCCCACTGATGGACTGTGCCAGCCCCAAAGAACGGTCTAGCAGGGATGAGTGGGAGTGGGTGTTCTGCCCACCTCCGGGCCTTCTTGGTGGTCCCTGTGGTCCCGCCGTCCTGCTGCTTGCGCTTGGCTCCTCTTCCTTTTCCACTGCTTCCTGCTGCTATTCCCCCTTTAAAGACAAGGCAGATCACTTTCAATGAGCTGTGACAGAAGCTTCACGTGGATATGGAAATTCCATGGCGACTAACACTCCCGACGTGCATTTGTGTAACACCACACACAGGAGGACCTCCTTCCTGAGAGCATAATGGATTTCACCCTGCTTCCGAAGGAGTCTGCTAAGCATCTCATGGCTCAGAACACTGAGTTCTGGCAGTAAGCTCAAAGGAACCTAGCACTAATGACGACTGTGGAACGTTTTCAACCTTCCTTTCTTATTGAACTGCAACAACTTATTGAACTACACTTTCTGAGGATGTGACACAAATGCATTTTCACTCATTCAGATTCCGAATACCCACATCTAAAAACAACTGCAAGGATAAAGGTTTTTTCCATCCAAATCAATATGAACATCCACGAAGACTATCCTCACTCTAAGTAGATGTTCACTAGCTTGAACTATGCATGATACAGTCTGTAAACATAATAAAGGCACAATATCTGCTAAAGCACTTAACTGGAAGATCCAACAAGACAAAGGTACAGAAAACATAGAAAACAGAAACAGAAATACTAAAAAGGTGTTTCTCTCCAGTGCTACTTGGTATCCACTCTGGGGTGTGCATGACACAAGTAGAAAGGCTTTAAATTTAGTAGGCAACTTTTACAATTCTTAAGGTTGTGCCAATGCATAAAATTCAGTTAGACTGCCCTAGCTTGTGGAATTAAGAGCAAATATCAATCGACAATTTACTTATGTTATACAAAAAATAATTTAGCTATATACTAAGCCAAAGGAACGCTACCTAGTGATCTCTGAAATAGGTACTTGGAAATTTCTGTCCAGTTCCACCTTTCCTCTCAATTTGTTTTTCTGTCCGCCAGAATATGTCCCTGAACTGCAGGAAAACACCTTTATGGAAACAACTGCATAGAGTACCATATCTTAATTTGGGGCAAGCTTGGAAATTATCAGCAGTTCTGCTGCAATGAAAAGGATCAAGACATTGAGAGCAGGTCATATTCTGCACATACAGGACCAGATTTATGCAGAACTACCTTTTATGAACATACCAGGTATCAGTCTTATTTCCCATAAAAAGGTTTAATGTTAAAACTGTTGCAACATCCATTATCTCATGTTTGAGTTACCTAAAAAAATTATTCATTTTTAATTGTTATTTGTATTTTAATTAATTTAAGAGAGAAGTTTCAGATCTACCTGGAATAAAACAAGCAATACTAAGGGGACTGCTGGCCATGTTAGGCAGAATATGACAACATATAAGCTTTTAATTGCTAACATTCAACTGGAACTACAGTTTCATATCAAGTGCTATTGCCACCATTTTCACAATGCTTTAAAATTTTAATTTAGTTTTAGCTTCTACCACAACTCAGCAAAAAGCATTTTCCAAACCACATAATACTTAAGTCTGAGAGGCTGAAAGAAGACAGAGGAGGAATTCACCTCCAAAAGAGGCTCCACCTGTAAGAACAGAAGTGGCACCATGTATTTGTCAAAGTTTAACAATTAAAACGGGAAAAAATGGTGTAAAATATAAACAATACACTTAGCTATTTCCAACCCATCTTATATTAGCAACAGGAGACACGATTACATATTTAAGATACTACCACTCCAAAGGACAAGTTAATGACACCACGTGTTAGATGAATAGCTAGCTACCTCCAGCTACCCCAACTTTCATTGGATTACCATTAGTACTGAAGATCATTAGTGTCATTAGGTGGGTTACTGATAGAAAAACACGTATAGCAGGTGATAAGTACAGATTGCTGTCATGGGACTAAGCTAATGTTTCAGGCCAAGAAAAATTAGAAGACTAGCATAGGAAGTCTGTTAAATTGCAGCTGAATTAAGAGTAGGGGGAGAGGGCGACTCAATCTATAGTAGGTGTTAGTGATGAGGATACAGACATGGAGTCTAAGGTGAACAAAGCAAATCTGACCTTAAACCTGTACCTTGTTTTATGCTAAATCTATTTCACTCAAGACCAAACTGTGGTGTAAAGGGACAAAATGTTCTTCACTACCATTTGTCGAATCTTTGGCTAGCTTCCAAAAACTGGGTACTGGACTTTAAAGCTTCTGTAAATATCTGATTGAGAGCCAACCCAAAGGATGCCCAATTCTAGGCATATTTGGATTCAACAGCTTACAAGTATTTCATCAAGAAGACATTTAAACACTTACCATTTAGATTCCCACTTGTAGACACAGCACTGCTTTGTTTTTGGTTGTCGTAAGCAGGACCAATGTTACTAAGATCCTAGAGGAAAAAAATATTCAATTATAAAGGAAGGCTAGATAATCAACGTACGCTGGCAATGCTCAAAAACACCAAGAAATTCTTGTAGAATGTGAATCAAAACTGACAACCGTAAGGAGTCTGAAATTTATACGGTCCCAAACTTGGATGCTTCAAAGATCAACAAGTAACATATGTGTGGTGGGCCAAGTGTAAGGATCAGAGTGGTTAAGAACGAATTGGGGGAGGTATGGTGGAGGGGGCAAAGGCACACAGGAGTGCCTAAGCCCCATTTTCTCAGCTGCTGTGGGAATTCAGGCCCACTGTAATCAGATCTTCTCATTTTAGAAGAAAAGACAGATATCTGAATTTCTAAAACCAGTACAGTAAGTTAGCAGATGCTTGACTCATCTACCTTAAGAAAACTCTGGCTAACCTGATTGATTGATGAACCCGTTTTGTAAAAGGTGACTGACCAAGGTCAAGACTAGCTAAGACTGGAACAAATAACGAATTGCTGCAACTTCACAGAAGGGACCAAGAGTAAACAAAAGTAACCTCTATAAGGACACCCCCCTTATGCTGCCATTTTTTGAGCACGTGTCCCATAAAGAGGCTTGATTCCCGAATGCTCACGCTCAGAAAGGAGGACATCTCCTTTTGTCCCTATATCCAATCAGCATATTCTATTCAACCTACATACCACCCCATGACATCCTGTCTCCTTATGGTTAAATATACCCAACCCCCATCCTTCGAGAAGGCGGATCTGACAAATTTTCTCCCGTCTCCTTGCTTGGAACCCTGCAATAAAACCCTTTTTGTTTACAAAACTGGCGTCAGTGTTTGCCTTTCTGTGCATCATTGGGCAGTGGACCCTTGTATAGTAACATTTCTATGTGAAACCTTGAATTTTCAATGGTGGCAGGTCAAACATTTTAAGGGACAGCTGAAAGATTTAGCCTCCTGACCTACCTGCCATTGAACAAAGAGTGGAAATTTTCTTTTTCCTCATGTTATGCTAGATACACAACACAAATTCTAATTCACAACAAATTTTTTCTTTATAATAACAAATGTTTTTAAGAGTAAACTTTGAGATGGAAAGAAAATTAGAAACAACTTGGCACAGCCCATTTATAAGGGAGGAAATTAACGTTAAAAAAGATAAAAAGGATATGCATAAAGTTGTAACATTGAGGGGAAGAGCCAGAACTAAAACACTACTCTTCTGGTTTAAGGTGAGGGCTCTTTCTTTCTGCACACAGCAATGACCCTTCACTTGGAGCCCACCATGTTAGAGGCCTTTAATGGCAGTGGCAAACAGACAAATGTTAACAGAACCTAATTCTCTGTCTCCAAATCACAAGGGGAGTACAAAGTACCTGATCCAAAAGTCCAAATTTGGGGTAATCTTCTTCTGGGTCCTTACTCCCGGGATCAGGATGTTCCTTTACTAAGAATACATCTCTTTCTTTACTCTGAAAGGAAGCAGTATTTTAGTGTTACTGGAAAATTTTATTCTTCAAAGTAGTACTGAATGGATGATCAACCAGCAACTCCAATTCCTAAGTGTAATCTCCCAAAATGATAGTATTGCTTTTCCCTCTGATTAGAAAATTAATACACGACCATCCAAAAATTCAAACAGAGAAACTTGAAAAAATGAGAGCCAAAGTCCTTCGGAATCCTCACCTATCCCTCCACCTCACAGAGATAAGCACTGTTAACAGCTTGCTGTTGGCTTCTCCCCAGGTGCTCTCTTTAATTCTAAGGACAATAATGTTTAGAACAGTGTTATTTGTTTTGTTTTTAAAGCAAAGGAAAAAATAGTCTGCAATGTCAATATAAAATTATACTTGCAAAAGTACAGTGGACAAAAGTTTCAGTGTCATGTATAAAACAACCAGGGTGATATTCACTTTAGACACAATTTTTGACGTGTGAAACCTGTTAAAATTTACAATTAGTGATACCTTACTCTCCAAGATTTAAAACTAAGTTGTTCTCATTTTCTTAGTCATCACATTTCAGTGAGACTAAAACAAATTTAATTCTTACAAAGAACACTGACTTTCAAAATGTCGAGTCTAATCATTTTAGTCTACTCACCATTGTCTTAACAATGTTATTTGGCCAAGTCATTTTCCCAGGTCTCTGTCTGGTCGTCATGCACTCCCAGTATTTATCAATAAATGGTATGATATCCTAATTTTTAAAACAGAATATATTAAGATTTCTATAGTTGCTTTCAAAGTTATACTCACAAAAAAGGAAAGAAAACTGCAGCTTTTTCAAAGACCTTGTCAGAATTGAGAGAAAAATCCAATGTTTAGTCTTCTCATGATTAAATAAATACATAATTGCATGCAAACACATAGATTGTGAGGAATTTCCAGTAAGTATATACAAATCTTAACTACATAGGGCTTACAATCCAGTTGGAAGGAAAGATCTACTCCATTCTCTTGGGTGCCATCTGGAGAATGATTCCCAAATCAATCTCTCCCCCGAGTTCCTATTCCTACCTATTTCCAACATCCCTATGTGGACACCCCACAGGTACTTCAAACTTCTTGTAAAGAAAACTAAACTTTGGCAGGGGGCGGGGGGCACCTGGGTGGCTCAGATGGTTAAGCATCTGACTCTTGGTTTCAGCTCAGGTCATGATCTCGGGGTCATGAGATCAAGCCTTGCATCCGGCTCCAGAGTGTGGAGGCTGCTTAAGATTCTCTCCCTCTTCCTCTGCACTTCACTCCCACCCTTTAAAACAAAACAAAACAAAAATACTAAACTTTGTATCCTACCTCACAAATCTGCTCTGATTTCTATTCCTTTTTTTTTTTCTAAAAGATTTATTTATTTGACAGAGATCACAAGTAGGCAGAGAGGCAGGCAGAGAGAGAGAGGGGGAAGCAGGCTCCTTGCCGAGCAGAGAGCCCTATGCCGCACTCAATCCTAGGACCCTGAGATCATGACCTGAGCTGAAGCCAGAGGCTTAACCCACTAAGCCACCCAGGCGCCCCATGCTGATTTCTGTTCTTGCTCTTAATGCTCAGAATCACCTATCACCTAGAATCACAAGCTAGAAACCATGGAGTCATCTTGGATTCTTCTCTTGTGTACGCCTTTCACATCTAAACCAACACCAAATGACTGTTCAGATTTCAGAAATTTCTCACCAATCCGGCCTCCTTTCTATCCTTGCTGCTTTGATTGTCGTCCTCACCAGTTTTTGCTGGTGTGACTGAAAAAATATCCGAGCTTGCTCTTCTGACATCAACCTTCCCCTATTCTCACCATTCTCCTGGAGTCCACCAGAGTCAGAGTCTACCACTAATACCCTCCACTAGTCAGTTACGTGAATACCAAATCTTTACCAAAAGAAACCAGGATTGGGGTGCCTGGCTGGCTTGGCTGGTAGTGTGTGTGGCTCTTTAGTTTGGGATTGTAAATTCAAGCCCCATACGTTGGGTGTAGAGATTACTTAAAAATAGTATCTTTAAAATAAATAAACAATAAAATAAAAGGAACCCAGGTTGAATCAGGTAAAGTTGAAAGGAAGTCTGGAATATTCTGCTGGTCCAGAAGGTAAGGAAGAGTTCAAAAACTGATAGGAACATATCACAAAGTATCAGGAGTCAGCCTAAATGGGGCTACACTGGTCAAATTTGAGCACCATTTATGAGAAATCTAGTAACAGAGCATAAAAATCCACAAATCCACAGTGATACTTAAAAAAAAAAAAGGTGGACAGAAAGAACTGCAAGAAATAAATGAATAAATGTATTCTTTTTCATAATGATCACTCTATTAACCTGATTCAGGCTAGGATAATCGGTGGTTGCTAAAACCACAGCTTGAAAGGGTTTGAACAAGACAGTAACACAATCTCACTGCATCAACACACAGAATGCTTAGTAATTACAAACAGAAAATGTCCCTTTACAATGGAGAAATCTGGTGATACCTCCTCTCTACCTAAGTAATCAAATTTAGGACTATTTCTAATAAAACAAACTAATATTTTACGCCTCCTGATGTGACACAAGGAAAAATATAGACTATCTACATAATATTCTTGCCAAAAATGTTTAACCAGAGGGGCACCTGGGTGGCTCAGTCGATTAAGCATCTGACTCTTGATTTTGGCTTAGGTCATGATCTCAGGGTTGTGAGATCGAGCCCCGCACTGGGCTCTGCACTGGATGTGGAGTCTGCCTGAGATTCTTTCTCTCCTTCTCCCGCTGCCCCTCTCCTCCCCTCCGTCTCTAAAACAAACAAACAAACAAACAAACAAACAAAAAGCTCAACCATGAGGAAACAATCAGATAAATGCAAATTGAGGAGCATCATGCCAAACAACCGTCTAGGCTCCTCAAAATTTTCATGTCACAGCGGACCTCGGCGCTTGGCTGGCTCAGTGGGAGGAGCGTGCAACTCTTAAGCTCAGGGTCATAAACTGGAACCCCACACTGGGTGTAGCGACTACTTAAATAAATACACAAACTTTGTAAATAAACAAATAAATAAATAACTGTACACCACAGCAGACCAAAAAAACAAAGTAAAATTAATTTGGGAACTGTTTTAGATTAAAGACAAAAAAGACACTACAGGGACACCTAACTGGCTCAGTGGGGAGAGCATGCGATCTCAGGGTTGCTGAGTTCCAGCCCTATGTTGGGCGTGCAGCCCTACTTTAAAAAAAAAAAAAAAGAGAGAGAGTGAGAAAGAGACACATTACAACTAAATGTAATGTGTGATCCATGCCTGGATCCTGGATGGAGGAAAAAGCTATGAGGGATTTAAGAATAACAGTGAAAAAATAAAATTATATACTTTATATAAAAATTAAAAACTGCATATATTAGACAGTAGTATTACATCAGCATTAAATTTTCTGAGTATGATCACTGTATTGTGGTTAGAGAGAATACTGGGTATAGTGTTCTATGTAGTCTCATATAGCTTAGAAAGAAAACATAGACACTGGGCGATTAAAGCAAACACCATAAAGTATTAACAACCCATAAATCTAGGTAAAGAATAAACAGATGTTCTGTACTATCTGAATTTTTCTAAATGTTTGAAAATCCTAAATAATAATTTGAGGGAAAAAATAAGAAAAAAACCAAACCTGATCACAGCACATCTCTAATGCAGGAATAAAAAGAGTGAAGGGGCCGTCTGCTGACTACTCCAGCCTGCAGGACTAAGTTCTCACTTCTATTCAGGAGAAAATCCCTTGCAGGTCTGATCCCAGCCATACTAGTATCACCAGATACCCCATGCCAGTATCTTTCAAACAGTAGATTGCTATCAATTAGTAGGTTATAAAATCAATTCTGTAGGTCAAAACTAGCACTGACTAGAATAGAAAATAACAGTGCAGAGGGAAAAGATCGGAGAGTAAGCACTGTTTGGTGAAATTTTTGTTTTAGTTTTAAATGAAAGGTAGGTATAAATGTACACTAGGCACAATGTAAACTCCACTGTTCTAAAATTTACTTAATTTTCTTATTTTCTTACCATGACTCACAGTAGGAAAGACTCATGGATGGGCTAATCATCTAATTTTGATTCCTGACTTTGGTCATGTGGTTTGGCAGTTTAATAATAAAGGATAATTCATTTAAATAAACTCACCCCCTTCCCTCTGACAAAATCTGTAATAGCCATCTACAGAAACAGATAAACTGAGCTGCTGAGAAGGTCCACCTCAAGATCTGATTATTAATTGTTACTTATAAAGCCAACCAAAACTATTTAAGGATTCACCCAACTAATAGCTAAGCCAAGTGACACACCAAGCCAAGTGACATACTGCGCACATACTAAGAAGTTAGTAAATCACATAAAATAAGTAACACATAACCAATGAATCTACCGTCATATATTCATAAAAATTGTGGGGAAAATACTTATTGTTGAGAAGTATATTTAGAAGTTCCACCGGATTCTTGGGCATAATTGCAATTACATTAATTTCTTCTCTACCTTATCTTTGGAGAACATGGTTTTCGGATGCTCATCCTGTGTTCGGGACTGCCATGTTAGGTTGGCCAAAGCACTAAGGCACATTTCCTTCAAGTCTAGCAAAAACAACAAAAAAAAGTTATCCATAGTATTATATCCCTATTACCAAAAGAATATTCAACTAGGTGGTCCACAAACTAACAATTACAGCAGCAAAAAGTAGAGTCATCATTGATCTGAAATGGACAATAGCCATTATTTGGAGCTAAACCCGAACTTCTACTAGCTACCAGGCAGAGGTTTCCTGATTCTGCTACATCCAAATCCCTTTTCTTTTGCAGCTAACCAGAGGACAATTTTGCCGCACTCTATAGTTCGTCCTTACTTGCTTGTTTCCGGAGGAAATAGGTATTCCCACTATGATGGCACACATTGCAGTGAAAACTATAGTTGGTCATGAAAGGTAGACAGGATCTGCAGAACAGCCAGATTAAACAGATTAGTGAACTTCTCAACACACATTTCCTTTTTTTTTTTTTTTTTAAGATTTTATTTATTTATTTGACAGACAAGTAGGCAGAGAGGCAGGCAGAGACAGAGAGAGGAGGAAGCAGGCTACCCGCCGAGCAGAGAGCCCGATGCGGGGCTCAATCCCAGGACCGTGGGATCATGACCTGAGCCGAAGGCAGAGGCTTTAACCCCCTGAGCCACCCAGGCGCCCCCACACATTTCCTTTTGAGGAGTAAATCAACAGAATCAACAAGGATCCTCCTTTCCCCACCGTGAAAGTAAGGTAATAACATTAATATATTAATGTACTAGTAAAACTTAAAAAGGTCATCAAAACCAAAAAAGGGCTTGTATTTTTACAAATACCTGGATTTTTCTTTCTCTATAGAAAGGTTTTATTTGTCAGAGTGATCGAGAGCGTGCACATGCACAAGCACAAGCAGGGGGAACTGCAGGCTCAGGGAGAAGCAGGCTTCCCACTGAGCAGGGAGCCCAATATGGGGCTCGGACCCAGGACCCTGGGATCATGACCTGAGCTGAAGGCAGATGCTTAACCGACTGAGCCACTCCAGATGTCCCTACCTGGATTTTTCTGTTACAGAAATTTAATAAGACATTATCTACCATAACAGATAATTCAGCACCAGGAAGTTTCTCACTGGAACCTTGTCCAAGCTAGTTTATTATAGAATTTGAGTACCTAAAAAGAGTATGTCAGGCCAGTTGTGGAAGAAGGCAAAGCAGTTTCTTTAAATATATTTATATTTAAATATTTGTATGTAAATTATATTTAAATATAAACAGCTTTATAAATGTCTATACACAAACTATATTTAAACACTTAGATATTTACTTAAAGTGCCAATAACACCATTGGAAAAGGCAAACAGAAATTATGACAAGATTAATTAAAAATGTAAATAATGGTGGTGCCTGGGTGGCTCAGCTGGTTGGGTGTCCAACTCTCAATTTTGGCTTAAGTCCTGATCTCACGGGGGTCAGGACATCGAGCTCTGCATTGGGCTTCACGCTGAGTGCACAATCTTCTTGAGATTCTCTCCCCCGCCACTCTCTCCCTCAGCCCCTCCCCACTGCTCTCTCCCTACAATAAATATATAAAATCTTTTTTAAAATGTACATCATTATTCAGGAAAACACATAGGTCACAAAACATTACTTGTCTCATCACCAAAAGAATCCCACAGATGATAATTAGTCTCATAAGAGTTTTAAGGATACAGGTAGGAACTTCACATTTAAGAGTTAGAAAACATTTTTGGAGGATATAAGTTACGAACTGGATTTGGGAAGATGAGTCAGTTTTCTTTTCTCTAGGTGAACTATGTATAGAGATGAGAAAGGGCCAACCAGTGGGCAGGGGGGCAAACTGCTGTAAACAAATTTGTCCTAGAGAGGGGATCTGTCCGGGATATGGTTTAAAAAAAAAAAAAAAAAAAGGTAAGGCTTAAAAGGTAAGGAGTCCAAGGAGTCAGGTAGAGTTGGATTTTTTTCTGTGGGTAATGGGAATTCCTTGAGGGGGAAATGACAAGGTTAAAAATCCAAGTTTCATAATAGGATGGGTCTGAAGGAAGAGATTAGAAAAAGCAAATGTATGTAAGATGCTTTTTTGTCTGTTCCAGCAGAAGGTAAAGAAGGCCTCAGCCTCACCTAGGGTGAAATGAATAAAAACGGAAAGGACAAGCTTGTATGTAAGGGAAAAACTGGTAAAGCTTGGTGACTAACTGAGCGGGGGTGGGAGGGTTGTGGAGTGAAAGGAGTTCTTATTACTAAGGGTGCTTCTATCACAAAGATGAAATCTTCTTAAAGGAGAGTTTGGGGACAAGAGAAGACCGTCTGTTTAGAGGCAGAGAGAAAGATGCGAGTAGAGGGAGAGATTTAAAAAATGGTGGATGCTGGGGCACCTGGGTGGCTCAGTGGGTTAAAGCCTCTGCCTTCGGCTCAGGTCATGATCCCAGAGTCCTGGGATCGAGCCCCGCATCGGGCTCTCTGTTCAGCAGGGAGCCTGCTTCCTCCTCTCTCTCTCTCTCTCTGCCTGCTTGTGATCTCTGTCTGTCAAATAAATAATATTTTAAGAAAAAAATGGTGGATGCTGAGGATATAACTGAGGAATCAATGCGTTGGAGAAGGAGGTGTGGTGGTGACTGTACCCAATGACTGGAAGTAGAGTACAGGGAGACATTAGTCTTAAAAAGGAGTATGTAACAGAAAAATACAAGACTGGTTCAAATTATAAGAGAAGAAATCAAAAGGAGGTTTATCAAAAAAAAAAAAGAAAAGAAAAGAAAAAAAAAGGCAGGTTTATCTTGGACTCAGCTGAAACTCGGTTAAGTTATCCTCAAAGAGAAGCTTCCCAAGTGTGTGTCTATTGCCACCATTCAAGAAATTAAGAAACGTTATTGTGAATGTAAAATTGAGTTCCCTTGCCTTTACCTTGCTCTCGAAACCTTTCTGTTCAACAGCCCCCTGTGATAAAATCACCTACAGAGAGCAAAGCCTCAAACTAGAGATATGTAGGCAGTCGTTATTTAATTCAAATATAATCAGGTGTTTACAGCTGTCTTTTTCCAACCCTGCTAGCTTACTTCCTCCATCTCAGCTGTGAAAGATAATCTGTCTCACCTAATTGGGCTTCAGGTGTAACTTCTCAATTTCAGGTACAAACTGGTTCCTACCAAAACTCCAAACTGTGCTTTGATTCTTCCCTAGAGCACCCAAGTGTTCTCTCTGGTAAATTTCCTAGGCTTTTTTTTTTTTTTTTAAGATATTTTATTTATTTATTTGACACAGAGAGAGAGATCACAAGTAGGCAGAGAGGCAGGCAGAGAGAGAGAGGGGGAAGCAGGCTCCCAGACGAGCAGAGAGCCTAATACGGGACTCGATCCCAGGACCCTGAGATCATGACCCGTGCTGAAGGCAGAGGCTTAACCCACTAAGCCACCCAGGCGCCCAAATTTCCTAGGTTTTGTCTATCCAAGTAAACTCTTCTTGGCCAAAGGGGCCCAATTTTAGGTCTTGTCTAAGTGACCAGCTTTGCTTATGTTGTATATTTTCCCTACAGATCCTTCCACCAAGATCAATTCTTTCCTCCAGATCCTTTAGTATTTTTTCTTTTTTAAACATTCTATCTTAGGTCACCAGTCACATGTTAATTACACATTAGCATTTCTAAAACCCACTATAACTTTTTAACTAGAAAACATAAAATAAATTATTAAAGGATGGTATTTCTTCGCAAACCCACCTACTGAGGAAAAATTTCACTTAATAATGCAGCCTTGAAACAATCTAATTTACTTGCATAATATGAACCATAAGGAACACCAGAGAGCCAGCAATACAATTATTTCCATAGACAAAGTCAATATCGAGCACTTGCTGTTGACTGAATCCCTACAATAAAGCAAAAAGCCTTTTATTCTCAATCAATCATAAAATGATTTTGATTCATTAGAAGAGGAAATTGGAAATATGCTGAGGAGTGAACAGAGGATACTTAAAGAGAGTGAGTTAGAAGCCAAAAGGATAAAAAAGAATGGCTCAAGCATGAAGGGGCACTGGTCATCTCAAATTTTTGACAACAGACTTTGTCTACCATAGACACCAACCCTTTTCCCAAAATCCATAATACCCAATACAACATTTAAATGATACTGTCCCATATTTATATAGTGCTTCATAATTGCACAGCTTTGTCTCCTAACCAGATTATAAGCTCAAGACAAGAACAATATCTATCACTGCACCTACTAGGTCTGGACCCTTAACAGGTAGAAAACGCGCTCAGGTTACTAAAACAATTTCTGATTCAAATCCTACTACTCACTGAAGAGGGGTTAGAAGACACAGAAAATAATGTGCTTTTATATTTGCTCACAAACTATGATTCAGGTGTTGAACATGCTGAGATTTATTTTACAGGGCGATTCTTACGGATTACCAAAAAATACTCACGAAGTATCTATGCCAAAGGTGTCCGCCGTGAACCATTTTGTACATATCCCACACTGCAGCTCTACCTCCCCCAGCTGTCGGCCATTCTCTTCATCCACCGAGCCCGCCTGAGTATCCATCACCTCTGAAGTATCCCCAGCACCTTCCTGTGTCCACAGAGCAATCAGAAAATCAAGTTAGTTGACCCAATTGTATTTCTGACTCACTTAAAAATGTAAAACCCATTTTGCCTTGCAGACATCCAAAAATAAATACTTACTAGTGTATCTTTTCCATTAGAGGATTCTGTCTCCAAACCACCACCTACATCGACTGAATTTGCATCCCTACAAGATAATGGAAGCACTCAAGTAAGAATTTTCAAGAGAAACAAACCTCAAAACGCGTATTCCCAAAGATAATGATCAAAGTCCAGCTGAACTTCACACTTCTACAGCTTTTTCAACTAAGCCTGTTCTCAGCCTGGCTGCCCCGGGATAGGAAGAACACGGCCTAGACAGACGCAGGCCCATGGGGCACAGGGAAGCCTAGTCGGCCCTTACAGACAAAACTACATGGGATGAAACTGGTCCTGGGGAAGGTTTGCAGGGATGCAGCTCTCCCACTGTTTTCAGAGGAACCGTTACTTCTTCCAGTCCGGCAATGCAAAGTGGTTTTTCCCCTGGGATATTTGAGGGATTCCTGCTAGAAGACAGAGCTACGAGCCCCCTGTTAGGATGCAAGAGCAGGAGAGAGAACAAGAACCTTGACTCTCACAAACCGCGAAAGGTGCGGAAAGGGGCGTAGTTTCAGATACAGTTCAGAGGGGAGGGCCAAGGGGACGGGCCAAGCGGCGGGCGGGACTAAAGTCCTGGAGGGGGCAGGGCGAGCCGTTGACGGCTGGGCCTAGGTTCGGAGGGGGCGGGCAGGAGGGCTCCCGGGAGCCGCCGGATTCCAAGAGGGGAGGGCCTCCCGCCCTGTGTCTGCCTCGGGCCACAGGATGTCTTACCCGCTTTCTGCCTCTCCAGAACCGGGTTCCGCTACTGGAGCAACAGATGTCCCCTCTCCAGCCGGGGCAGTTGCCACCGCTACCACCGGTTTTGTCTCCCCTTCTTCCGCCGCTGTTGCATTTGCGGCCGCTGCTGGGCCGGGTCCTGCATCCACTCCGGGTCCGGGTCCAGTTCCCGCCGCCGCCATCACTGCCGCCTCCCAGAGTTCTCGCGAGAATACTATCTCTGTCTCGCGTGAGTTGCTGCCAGGCTTTCTACTCTTCAAACAGTAAAGGCCTTTGTTGGGTCCATCGCTTGTCTGAAGAACGGGCACTCCGGGCCCGCTTTAAGGTGGGGCGGGCAGGCGGAGGCGGGCGGGGTCTCGGGGTTGGGATCGCTTGGGGCAGCTCGGGGCTTGTCAACGTGAAGGCGTAGGAGGCGAGAATACTAGTGGGTTTCCTCTAGCACTCACTTCATTTTAGGACTGGACACTGCGTTTTCGTGGCCAGCACTGGAAATCACCGCGCAGACTAGGCGCTTTGAGAGTGCTGGGTACCTTCGGACTCTGAAGGTTGTGGTATGCAAACATTCCTCACCATGAAATGTGGGAAACGTCTTCTGCAAATGCTAGCTAGCACTCAGGGCCCCGCTCCAGAAGCAGCTCGCTGAACTGCCCTCGAGATCGGCCACTTCGAGCACGTTTTCAAGTGGCCATCTAGCCTAGACTGTGAATGCAGAGCCCCCGCTGTACAGGCGAGGACCGGAGAGGGGATGTGGATGGAATATCCAGGCGGTAGAGGTAAGCAGCAGTGTGTGTCCTGGAAGCTGCCAGCCGCTTAATATTGTAAGAGAAGGAAAATGAAGCCCAAATTAGGCAGTCAGGTGCTTAAGGACTTACTGGTTGAAAGATTGGCCTTGGAGAAAGGAACAGGTATCGACCAAAAGGTAATAACGTGAGGAATCCACGGCAGTATTGGTGGGTGAAATCACTGGAGTAGAATCATTCAGAGCCGTGGTCTTCCAACTCGAGAATACTAACCTCATGAAGTATTCAGGCTAGGACAGGTTTCAGAAAATCAGTGTGTACATCCTGATTTTTACAAAGTTGCCTAAGGACACTCTTTGCTCCCACTTTACAGAAGAAGGCATACCTGTCTCCAATCCTGAATCATACCTATGATGTACTGCCCAAAGGTGTACAAACCTATGGGACTCCAGATACAAGAACACTTGGAAATATGTAGATATTTGGATTTCGCCATTGGTTCCCAAGTATTTGCTGTCAACAAAACTGAAGGAGGACCTAATTGCGTTACCAGCTGATAAGATTATTTTAAAAACTGTTGGTGATAAATGCTAAAAGTAGTGGGTGAAACTTTAAGAAGAAACAATATTTTCACAGACTCGAAGTATTTCCCCCCAAATATTTAATAGTTATAGTGGTTTTTTTAAAAAAGATTTTTATTTATTTATTTGACAGAGATCACAAGCACACAGAGAGGCAAGCAGAGAGAGAAGGAGGGGAAGCAGGCTCTCCGCCAAGCAGAGAGCCTGATGTGGGCCTGGATCCCAGGACCCTGGGATCATGACCTGAGCTGAAGGCGGAGGCTTTAACCCACTGAGCCACCCAGGCGCCCCTAGTGGTGGTTTTAACATACAGCTACAAATCTGTGGTACTGCTTCCTCCAGGAGGTAGAGCTTGAATCCCAACTCTTGAGTGTGTGGGCTGGTCTAACTTGCTTCTAAACAATAGAATATTTCATTTTATTATTTTTTAAAAGATTTTATTTATTTATTTGACAGAGAGAGATCACAAGTAGGCAGAGAGGCAGGCAGAGAGAGAGGAGGAAGCAGGCTCCCCACGGAGCAGAGAGTAAGATGCGGGGCTCGATCCCAGGACCCTGGGATCATGACCCGAGACAATGGCAGAGGCTTTAACCCACTGAGTCACCCAGGCGCCCCAACAATAGAATATTTTAAAGGAAGATAGTAATTTTTACAATGGAGAAATTGGCAGACACCACCTTACCTAAGTGGTCAAGGTTAACATCCCATTAGTAAATCAAATCATTTGCCCCCTGATATGATGCAGTGAGAAGGACTTCATCTCTGGAATTCTTTCCCCAAAATCTATAATCCTAGTCTAATAAAGAGGAAACAGTCAAATCCAAACTGAGACATTCTAACTGATCAGCACAGTTCAAAACTGTCAACATCATGAAAGACAAGAAAAGACTGAGAAACTCTGGGGGAGACAAGGAGATGACCATTAAAAGCAGTGTGGTGTCCTGGATTAGATCCTGAAACAGAAAAGGTATATTAGTGGGAAAACTGGTGAAATCAACGATGTCTGTAGTTAATAGTATTACAGCAATGTTAATTTCTTATTTCTGATCAATATACTATGCTTTAAGATGTCAGCATTAGGGGAAGCTGGAACAAGGCTGTATGAGGGAACTCTTTGAACTCTCTTTGTGATTCTTCTCTAAATCTAAAAGTAACTGAAAATTTAAATTAAAAGACTTGATTATAGATCACAATATGCTCTGGCATAGAACTTTGCAGGAGTTCAAAGAATTGAATTCGGTAGATTCAATAAATCCTAGACGGGAATCTGCTTATTTATGTAAACAAAGATTGTCAGCTCTTACATGTATAAAAAAAGAAAAATAGGAATAATATTGATGCTAAACCTGTCTCATTCTAGCAATGGTAATATTCATCCATGGATGTGAATTAAATAAATTCTTAGGTGGCTCAGTCCATTTGGCATCTGCCTTCGGCTCAGGTCAAGATCCCGGGGTCCTGGGATCAAGCCCTACGTCAGGCTCCCTGCTCAGTGGGGAGCCTGCTTCTGTCTCTGCTGCTCCCCCTGCTTGTGCTGTCTCACTCTCTCTGTCAAATAAGTAAATAAAATCTTAAAAAAAAAGAGGGCACTGGGTGGCTCAGTTCGTTAAGCAACCACCTTCAGCTCAGGTCATGAGTCCCACATCCTGGGACTGAGTCCCACATCGGGCTCCCCCTGCTCTGCAGGGAGCCTGCTTCTCCTCTCCCTCTGCCTGCCACTCCTCCTGCTTGTGTGTGCTCTCTCTCTGTCAAATAAATAAATAAATAAAATCTTTTTTAAAAATCTTTTTAAAATTTTATTTATTTATTTATCTTATTATACATATATATCTCCACCACTTGGGCTCTCTCAAATAAATAAACCTTAAAAAAATAAAGAGAAAACAAGATGATGTAAAATTTCTAACAAAACTTCTTCACGTCTTTTTTATTTAAATATTTTATTTATTTATTTGACAGACAGAGATCACAAGTAGGCAGAGAGGCAGGCGGAGGGGGGGGAAGCAGGCTCCCTGCTGAGCAGAGAGTCGCATGTGGGGCTCGATCCCAGGACTCTGGGATCATGACCTGAGCTGAAGGCAGAGGCTTTAATCCAGTGAGCCACCCAGGTGCCCCAAAACTTGTTCACATATTTTTTTGAAGTTTATTTTTATTTTCATCCTCATTCTTTTTTTTTTTTTTTTTAAGATTTTATGTATTCACCTTGAGAGACAGCACGAGAGAGATAGCATGAGCCAGGGTGAGGGGCAGAGGGAGAAGCAGACTCCCTGCTGAGCAGGGAGCCCAAAGTGGGGCCCAATTCCAGGACCCTGAGATCATGACCTGAGCCAAAGGCAGACTCATAACCTACTGAGCCAGTCAGGTGCCCTTTGTGTATTTTTTTAATGGATTATGGAAGATGTCAAATCACTACAGTGGAAATTTCTTTTTAGTTTCATTTAACAATGCTAATGTTTGCAATCCACCTGAAACCCTCTGCAGGTAATTAAACTTACAATAATAAATTCATGGAAATAAAATTTTGCAGACCACCAATTTTGAACAAGGTCTTTCAAGTGTTTGACCACAACTCCCATGAAACATTTTGCAATGTGACCCAGTATATACATTATATTATTTACAACTAAAAGATTCCTGAAACAATCTGCACTCTGTGTTAGAGCTTTTTTTTAAATGCCAGTAGTGACCCATTAGATTGATTTGATAACCTCAGGGAATCATGTAACAGGTTTGAAATAGTCCCTAAACAAATGTTTGACTCTGAAGGTGACAGAACAATTGAATGATAGCTGGAAGGGAATGCAGGGTGAGGGGACAGAGCTAATGACACACTTCTACTCATCAGTAGGGAGCCAAAGGTTGGAAATACAGGAGAAGTGGTGGTTAATGGAGCAGCTTTCTAAAGAAACTGGGTCAAGGAGCTGAATCAGCTGTATGATGGAGAAGTTCGGTTTGATGGCAAGGAGAGAATCCATTCCTCTGAGACAAGAAGAAATTGAGAGGATGGAGTAAGGATGTGACTTGTAATTAGGAACAGGACACCACGAGACAGTACAGGTGGCTGACAGTGAGGGCCTCCCTGAGCTCTGAGCCTACACAGCTATGGTGGTTCCAGTTTCTATCTTCCAGTTCCTGCAGCAGCACTAGGCTATGTGACAGTGAAGGTGAAACAGTCTGAGGTTTCAGTTTTGTCAGGCACATAAAAGGAAGGGCCAGGAGAAAAGGCAATCAGAGAGGATAGCAAAAAAGCAGTTCAGATGATTAACCATGGAGTGGGAGAAAGCAGAAGGACAGGGAAAACGGGGACTCCAGCGTCCAGAAGTCCAGATGAGAAGGCTGGAATGGGGAGAGTTTGGTCAGAGAATATTTAAGTTTCCAGATTTTAGAAGAATCTGATCAGAGCGCTTGGGTGGCTCAGTTAGTTAAGTGTCTGCCTTTCGCTCAGGTCATGATCTCAGGGTCCTGGGATTGAGCTGCAGGCCGGCTCCCTGCTCAATGGGGTGTGTGCTTCTCCCTCTCCCTCTGCCCTCCCCCTGGCTTGTGCTTTCTCTCTCTTGCTTGCTTGCTCGCTCACTCTCTCTCTCCCGCAAATAAGTGATCTTAAAAAAATATTTTAGGAGAGTTCCACAGCCAGCTCACCTGTGGGTAAAAATGGGTAAGGCTCAGGTGGAACCAGACCTAACTTCAAGAACTGGAAAGCAAGGCATCCCCCACACTGGGCAGCTGTTCAAGATAAAGGTTAATGAAAATCACTAATAGCACCGGATTAGAAGTTTAAGATGGATAAATGGGAGAAACTCCACATTTCTAGAAGCTCTCCCTGTCAGCCGCAGGGAACTCCCCCAGCTTGCCAGAAAGCTGTCTCCATCTGTCCGCTGGAGAGTCCATTATTTGCCAGGCCCTGGTGAAAATACAGAGCCTGTTCCCTCATCTTCAAACACAGTATTCAGAATGCTCACAATTGTTATTCTTGAGCAGTGGGTTGATAAAGACTGCCTCTTATTCACTCCTCTCTGTTTTCCAAGTGCTTGACAATATGCAAGTGTTGCTCAAATCAGAAGTAAGTAAAAGCTTTAAAAAAAAAAAAAAAAAGACTGTCTCCTTCCTCATTTTTCTCCAGATTTGTCTGGAGATTGATCCCGTCTCAGTTGTGCCTCCCTCTGGCCTCTCGTAATTGTTCGCCTCACTAGGATGACCACACCTGAATCTTCCTGCTTCAGGGTTTCCTACTCCAGCCCAGTCAGCCATTCGACACCCCAGCACCACTGCATCTTTCCTTAGCAAGCTACCTACCACCTTTCAGGGAAAACGCCGACTCAGCTCCGTGTTCAAGAGTGCCCAGCAGATGAGCCCCAGACCTGTTGGAACCCACCATTCTCAGGATACCTCATCCCTTCTTCAGATCTCTAGGGTCCTGTTTCCCTCCATCTGGATTGCCCCACACCCCATTTTTACGTCCATGTGCATTACATCTAGGATGCCTGGGTGGCCCAGTCAGTTAAGCTATGGGCCTTAGCCATAGCTTAGCAGGGAGCCTGCTTCTCCCTCTCCCTATGCCCCTCCCCTCGCTCATGCTGACTGGCTCGCACTATCTCAAATAAATAAAATCTTCGAGAGAAAAAAAAAAAGACCCACATCCAAGTTATTTCCTCCTGGAAACCTTACTTCATGCAATCTTTATGTGAATACATGTGACTCAATAGTCCTCAGCTGCAAATTAGAAAATTTTATTGCAGACCCTGTGTCCATAATCCTGGTTGGTTCACCTGTATGAGGTCAAACACAGGCGATCATTTCATTTCTAACAAACCATGATGTCTTATGAATAATTGGCTTCTTTAAAATGTTCAAAAGCAATCAGCACCCCACTCTGCATGCAGTTCACATTGAGCCGCTCCCTCTGGCTTGAAGGGCAAATGTGAAAAACCAGGTTTCAGATCGGTATTGTTTGACCCCGTGGGATTTAATTATTTTGGATAAAGTTAATGGGCACCTGGCTGGCTCAGTCAGTAGAACATGCTTCTTCATCTCAGGGTTGCAAATTTGAGTCCCATGCTGGGTGTAGAGATTACTTAAAAAATCTTTAATCAGTTTAAGTAAGAAACAATTATTTTGTCTGATGGACTTTCTGGATTCAAGAATAAAAAGAGTGTACAGGAAAAAACAGTATTGGGGCTCCTGGCTGGCTCAGTCAGGAGTCTCTTGATCTTGGGGTTGTGGGTTTGCACACCACACTGGGTGTAGAGATTACTTAAATAAACTTAAAAAAAGAAATGAGGAAAGAACTATTATCTTGTGGTCCTACTTTTGTATGTTTGTTACTATACACAAAAAAATCTGGGTTTTAGCTTTTCTCAGTGGTTATCTCTGAGGGAGTGGAGGTGATTACAAGAGACTTTCTGTAATATACTTCCGTAGTATCTTAGATTTTTCTGTGAATTGGATTTGTTATCAGAAAAGGTGAACTCATGGGGCTCCTGGGTGGCTCAGTTGGTTAAGGGTCTGCCTTCCACTCAGGTCATGATCCCAGGGTCCTGGGATTGAGTCCCACATCAGGCTCTCCGCTCAGCAGGGAGTCTGCTTCCCCCTTTCACTCTCCCTCTGTGCACCTTCTCTCAAATAAATAAAATCCTTAAAAAAGAAAAGGCGAACACATTTTTAAGAACTTTACATGTATATGAACTAAATAATTTCCCCAAGGTAAGTGTTGAAGTGAACTAACCTAATCATCTTTTAAGCTGAAAAAAGATGTTCCAGATCCTTAAGGAACTGAAGATTTTCTTCTCATTTAAAAACAAAACCAAGGGGGCTCCTGAGTGGCTCAGTGGGTTAAAGCCTCTGCCTTCAGCTTTAATGATCCCAGGGTCCTGGGATCGAGCCCCGCATCGGGCTCTCTGCTCAGCGGGGAGCCTGCTTGCCTTCCTCTCTCTCTGCCTGCCTCTCTGCCTACTTGTGATCTCTGTCTGTCAAATAAATAAATAAAATCTTAAAAACAAAAACAAAAACAAGGTGCGCCTGGGTGGTACAGTCGTTAAGCGTCTGGCTTTGGCTTGGGTCATGATCCCAGGGTTCTGGGATCAAGCCCAAAGGACTGCATCTGGCTCCTTGCTCAGTGGGGAGCCTGCTTCTCCCTCTTCCACTCCCCCTGCTTCTGTTCCCTCTCCTGCTCTGTCTCTCTCTGTCAAATAAATAAATAAAATCTTAAAAAAAAAATAAAACCAAGACATATCTGAGCCAGTTTCTAACTGTTGCTGGATTACTTCTCACTCCAGAAACACACTCAAGCTGTGTCCATTTTGTCTCTTCATCAAGCAGCTGCAGTAACTTTTTTTTTTTTTAAGATTTTATTTATTTATTTGACAGAGAGACACAGCGAGAAAGGGAACACAAGCAAGGGGAGTGGGAGAGTGAAAGCAGGCTTCCCCCTGAGCTAGAAGCCAGATGCAGGGCTGGATCCCAGGACTCTGAGATCATGACCTGAGCTGAAGGCAGAGGCTTAACGACTGAGCCACCCAGGCGCCCCCACAGTAATTTCTTGCATGACTATTTTCTTGCTGTTGTCTCCAAGAATGAAACTTTCCAGAAAGCCGTGCAGCTTAAAAACCTAGTTCCAGACCTTCCTCCTCCCAAGAGTCTGCTTTAACAAAATAGCATCGGGCAGTACTTTGCAGAGGCTGAAAGTCTGGGGGTGTGGCCTGAAATTCTTGCATTTGCGTTTCTAACAATCTCCCTGGTAGGGGCAAGGATGCTAGTCTGAGGATCACGCTCTGAGTAGCTGGGAGTAGAGTATTTCTAACCCTATTTCACCTCCCCACTAGCTTTTCTCCTGTGATCCCGTGCAACAGGGCGTTGTGTACAGCAGGTAATAACTGACCATGCTTAGCTAGTAGCTAACATAGCAGAATGATTCCCAGAACAGTAATGGGTTTCCCGTCTTTTCTTTTCCCTCTTTAGTCTTTTTGCCACAACACTCTACCTTCCCACATAGTGCTTAACCCTGGCTATACATTAAAATCACCTGAGAAGCTTTAGGAAGAACAGGCAATGCCCCTTGGCCAATACAATTCAACCTTGTAAAGCAGGGATCCAGGCATTGGTAGCTTTAAAAAAGCTTCCTGTGGGGGTACTTGGGTGGTTCAGTGGGTTAAGCCTCTGCCTTCAGCTCAGGTCATGATCTCAGGGTCCTGGGATTGAGTGTGGCATAGGGCTCTCTGCTCAGCAGGGAGCCTGCTTCCTCCTCTCTCTCTGCCTGCCTCTCTGCCTACTTATGATCTTTGTCTGTCAAATAAATAAAATAAAATCTTTAAAAAAAAAAAAAAAGCTTCCTGTGTGGTTCTAACGTGTAACCAGGGTTGCTCTATGCTTCACTGACTGAAGGAGCGATAGCACAAGGTGACACAGTCATCTGCATTCCTTAGAGGTCCAGAAAGGTCTCATAACTAAGGTACTCAGGATACATACTTTTACCCCCCATGTAGATTACCCAGATGAGAAAGGAATGTGCCATGACTGTGGGGTAAGTCTAGATAGATGGGACTGAGCCTGGTGGTGATTTCGGTGCCCTTGTGTGGCACAGGGGAGACGGATGACTCCTACACACTCTAACCTGGCCCAGAAGTTGCAGAGGGTGCTGCTGGAGCTGAAGGGGCCAGGGCCCATCACTGAACACCAGATGGGGCAAGGGAAGGCTCAGTGGATGCCTTCAGGGGGAGCCTTAGGTGTACCACCCCCAATAGAACATAAAGTTCTGTTGTTGGATTACAAAAAGAAATGGAAAGAGAATGTAAAGAGACATTATGTTGGATTATATAGTCCCAGTCCTTACTAACTTGAGTTGTGGACCAAGATTCACATCTGTAACACTGGTAAAGATTCCAGTGTTGAGCCTTCAGAAACACTGTATGTGTACTTTATATAGAGGGTTCTTGACTACCAGAGGGCCTCCTGTCCCCAGGGGAGAGAACTCATGGGGGAAAAAGCATGTCCCATCCCCGTACCAGCCTTTGCCAAAAGTTTCTGGGCCCTTTCTGAAAAAAGACCAATGGGTCGGATGTCCAGGACTCTGCTCCTTGCTCCCCACTCTCCCTCTACCTCCATATTTTTTTTAATCAACTATAAAGAAAAAAAAAACCCCAAACCAAAAAACAAAAACAACCCAAAACCAAAACAAAAAATGTTGTATTTGTTGTAACTATCAAAAGATGAAGACAGGGGCACCTGGGTGGCTCAGTCGTTAAGTGTCTGCCTTCGGCTCAGGTCATGATCCCAGGGTCCTGGGATCGAGCCCCACATCAAGCTCTTTGTTCAGTGGGAAGTCTGCTTCTTTCTCTCCCACTCCGCCTGCTTGTGTTCCCTCTCTCACTGTCTCTCTCTCCCCGTCAAATAAATAAAATCTTAAAAAAAAAAGATGAAGATAATTATTGTGGTGGTTCATCTCAATGGAGCATTTATTTAGTCTCTGCCTGAGCTCTTGGTCCTTAATCTCATGTGTATATAAATAGAGTTAACTAAACACTCCTGATTACTCCCAGTAACCAGATACTTGAGTCCTAAAAACAGTAAAAAGGGTTTTATTCTTCCTTTCATTAGAAAAAAAGTAAGCTCCACATGGGTGGGGATTTTTGTGTTTTGCTCACTGGTGTATCCCACACACCTAGAACAGTGCCCTGCACACAGAAGGCACTTGGGAAATATTTGTTGAATGAGTGGAAATGCATCTTCTGTGAAGGACTGACCCACTATAAGTCCAAACGTGCCACCAGCCCCACTGGGCAAAAGTGGCCCAAAGGGTTCAACAAGGGGTTCTCGAGAGTCTGAGGAGTTTGGAAACAAGTTGCCTTTGCCTACCCAAGGATATAAGGGCACCTATTGGCTGCTTCTCCCCTCTGGCCCTTGTAGCAGATGCAAGCTTGTTGTGATGGTTTGGACTAACAGAGCTGACATTCTCAGATTATGTAGCTCAGTGGTTCTCAAAGTGTGGTCCCGGGATTAGCAGCATCAGAATCTCAGGCTCCACTCCAGACCTACTGAATCAGAAACTCTGGGGGTCCAGCCTAGCAATGGCTCTTAACAAGGTCTCCAGGTCATTCTAATGCCCTCTAACGTTTGAATATCGCTGATGGAGCAGTATAACGGGCAAGAGGTTGAGCTAGAGGAGGAACAAGTGTTTAAAGTTCAGGGCCCGTTTTGAGTGCTGGGCAGGTGGGGTGTGCATCCAAACGAAAAGATGCTTCCTGCCCTCCTGCAGTTCCTCTGGGAGCTAGTGATGAAGGCTGTTTAGAACTCATGGGTTGGATAGGAGTTTTTCTGGTGAGAGTCCCTGTGGGATATCGAGGCCGAAAAGGTGGGGAGGGAAAGAGTGAAGTTAAAATTCTCCCTTGTTCTAGATATAGTAGGTTCTGACCGGACGTAATAGATGGTTGTTCTGTTGGAATTGCAGGAGAAGAGGCATAGTCAGGCCCTCAAAACATAAAGGAAGCTGTTTAGTACAAGAAACTGAAATATCTGGAAAGGTCAAGAGGACAGCAGTTATCAAAGAAGAATTGAAGTAGGAGCAAAGAGAGAGAGTTTGCCTCATTCAGGAGTCCACGAAGACTCCTGGGGAGAGACAATGACCTCCTTTCTCTCCCTTCCTTGACACAAGAGAGCTTCTGACTGAACTGTAAACTTTCATGCAGTTACTCATACAGGGATTGAAGCTTTCATGATGCAGACCCAAGAGCCAGGGCCCTCTGCTAACCACCCCTCACTGGATCCAAATACCCATCAGTCACATATACTTTGTGTCGCATCTGTGCAAATGCTACACATAGCAGGCCAGCTGTTTTGATGGGTCAGGATCAAAAGCTCTCCCTTGGGCTGAGCATGTCTTCATGTTGGCGATGGCTTGTCTTCAACCCTGGAGGAACATGAAGGGAGCCGTCATGTCTGAGATAAAGAAGAAAGAATTGGAATCTCCAGAAGGGAAAGAAGAGTCTGGCTGAAAGTTCATTCTGCTTGGAGGTGCCAAATCCTGTCAATGGAGGGACAATCCACTGGTGACTGAGTGGCATTTCCAAACATAGCTTGACTACAGAAAAAAAAAACCCTGGAGGGGCCATCTTCTTCTTTTGTGGTTTGAGAGCTCCCAAATCCAGGGCTAAATATGAAGAGGTAATGAACCAAACAACACACAGGCTACAAGGTACCTACATAAAAATTCTCTTTTGCCTCTGGGCCCTTTGTACTGCCAAAAGCTGATCTGGTTTAAATGCCATTTGTGAAGGAAAGGAGAGAGGAAGTCATGCTACTTTCCCCGAAAATCAGTACCAATAGCATAATTTCTTAGTGAATTGAGTAAAAGGGAGAGAAGGTTCACCAGGCTTACAGAGGGTTTGAGTTCAATGCCACTATGCAGGACATTAGAGCTTTCTAGTAGGTTGTACATGCCCCTTGCCTGAGCTAAGAGGCTCAGCTCAGGTGCCAGGAAACACAGCTCTGGATGGTCTTCTTGGTGGTTCTTGGAGGGCTCAGGAGCTGAAACTGTCCCAGGAGTTGGGGGATGACCTGAGTGACAACTACATTTATATCAATGATTCCAGTGCAAATCTGAACCTATCCTGATAGAGCCTAAGGAAAGTGTTTTCTAACAGTTCAGAGTCCTGTCCTTTTGGAAGGCAGTCTTGTTTCTCCTATGTTACGGTGGAGTGATGCAGAAAAGGTTTAAATGCAACCTAATGGTGAAGGTTCAAGTTCAGAAGCCAAGCAGGAGTAAACTTGGTTCCTAAGTGGATGGAGCCATCTGGCTACTGTTGGTGAGTGGTGAGTTGAGGACTGAAGGCAGTACGATGGCATGCATGGCTGTATTTGGTTGGAGGGGGAGAGACAGGTTGTCACTAGCTTGTCCCAAACGAGGTCTGAGCAGTGCAGAAGTGTTCTACCGCTACCCCTGGTTCTGCCCCTGATACACCTCTGGTCACACTGTCCGGAATACTGTAGCACCATCACTTTCCCTCACCTAACTGAATGGAACAGAGTAAGGGAGATGTAGGCTTCCTTCCTTGTTTTAACGAACTCTTCCAGCAGGGGGCAGCACAAACTGGACTATTGCAGCTCAAACTCAAAAACCTTTCCTAGAGAACCTGAGAATAAGGAACAAATGTCAGCTCAAAGGTCTTCCTTTAAAAACCCGCGCCCTGGGCTATGGCCTCTGAACAGCTGGAGGAGGGAGGGGTTCATTTCCAGTCTGGCCATGGGGTCCCCTCTCTCCCTACAGGATACCTGCAAGTCGTATTCTTTGGAATGTCTACATTTAAGAAAACCTAATCTTCAGGGGTTATACTTTCCCCCAATTCATCTGCCGTTTTCTCCCCTTCTCATGTTGATTTAACCTGCTGCAGTTGAGGAGGGAGGCTTTGTCCTAGTTATTTTCAGAAACTGAGGTGTCTACTGCCTGGCACTGGGGAGCTGACTCTTCCTTGCAGGATTCATCGTCCCCCAGCAAGGGACACGTGTCCTCTGCTTAGGAGGGCAGGGAGGGTTGGCTAAGTTCTGAACCTTATTTTGAGAAGGCCAGGTTTGTGATTTTAGCAAGGAAAGCTGAATACACAAGACAAGAATCACACGTAGCCTCAATCTCTAAACATAGGTTACCTCCGTGAGGTCAGCACCAGGAAAGGAGAGAGCTCTGTTATGCCCACTGCTCTGTCTGCAGTGCCTGAATGCCTGCAAATAGGCATACAGTCGGCACTCAATAAATAGCCCTTGCATAAATGAAAGCATGAAACCTATCTTCTTTCACTCCTTGGTTTACACCCCCATCCCATCCACTGAACATTCGAAGGACTGCTGGGCTCTAGTTACCTTCACCTGATTCACCTGAGCACCGGTGTGGCACTGCCTTATTCTAATACCTCCAACCAAAGTCCTAATTGCCTAGGGCTCAGAATCTACAGAACCCAATCTCAGTTCCAACCAGTACGATCTAAAGAGCATGCATGGGCTTTGGAGCTGGACAGAAGCTGAAATCCTAATTCTGACACATAGCCACCACGGACATAAGTAAAATGGGATTAAAAACATCTACCTTAAAAAAAAAGAAAAAAATCTACCTTACATTCTCGGGGCCATGAATAAGATTGTAGTAAAGCTCCAGGCATACAAAAGGCATTCAACCAATGGTTTTCCTCCCCACCCCCCCCCCCAAATAGCCGAATCTTGATGCTACCTAAATTTACCTTGTGCTACGGAACGCACAGGAGCCTCCCATGATATTCACATGATATTCCTATGCACACTGATTCCGTTCCAGACACCCAGCCTTTGCTCCTGCAGTCTCCCCTGCGGCCCACCCAGCCCACAGCTTTCTCTGCTCCTGCCCTGTTCTCACTCTGCTTACCAGCACTTCATCATGCCTCAGTTTTGTCCTCAGGTGGTGGTCTTGACATTCTCCTGTATTGCCTCAAGGCCTAGCACCTTGCTGGGTATGGATTAGAGCCTTAGCAAAGGCTTGTTAAATCAGACAGGTTGGATTACCCGGAAAGGACCACTTGCAGGTCTATGAATGAACCCTGTCTCTCCTGAGGTACGGGCTTTCAGTCCAAGGGATTCCTTGATTTGGCTGTGTCCTTGGGTCCTTCCTTGAGTCATTTCCATGGTGAATGTCTCATGAAGGGGTACTGGTAGAAAGATGACCTTGTCTGGCTTCCTGGGAGTCGGAGGGATGCCCACAGCTGTACCAACAGCAGCAAGGAAGTTGGAAAATGATTGGCGGCTCAGGTCCCTACTGCACTCGTGCTCCCTGGGAACATTCCCCAAGGTTCTGGTTTTGGCCTTCTTGCTGTTTACTTGGTGCCAACGCTAATCCGGCATTCCCTTCTGACCTCTCTTCTGGGCCACCTGGACCGGAAACCTCCAGGACACGTCTCTCCTCCTTCCACCAAGCGCCATCAAGCCTCCTTTCCCAGAAGAGAATATGGCAGACTCCACTCCATTGCAACCTCTTCATCCACATGCAGAAAACTCACCAGCTTTGACATTCCTCCAGCTAAACTGCTCTTGGCCCCAGTCCCTTGGCCATTCCTGACCCAGGAAGGCCCTTCCTAAATTCAACTCCTATCCTACATAGAGTCCTATAAAGTCCCTCCTCCTGTCTGAAGGTTTCTCAGATTCCCTTACCCTATGGCATCTGCACAGCTGAAACACACTGGACAACCACAAAAGTATTGCTTTATGACCTTTCTAGGTGTCCTACGACCCACGGTACCTTGCATCTCCAGACCAGGTGGTAATACCTTGTCTTTGTATTCCTTGGCTCACAGCATGTGGCGCTGTCCCCGAGTTGTCCCTAGGTTCCCAAGCCAAACACGGATGGTTTCATAGGGCGTCCCTACAAAAGCTTTAAGACTCAGTACACTGGAGTGGTAAACTGGACCACGGGGAGCCTTCTGTCATAGATCTTTGCCACTTCATAGTACCCAGGTAAAATGATGCTCAAGAGAGATGCCTGGGTGTCTCAGTAGGTGAAGCAGCAGGCTCTGGATTTCAGCTCAGGTCACGATCTCAGGGTCCTGGAATCGGGCCCCACCCACCCCTTCCCATCAGGCTCTATGCTTAGCGGGGAGTCTGCTTGAGAATTCTCCCTCCCTTTGCCCCCCTCCCCCGCCAACATTTATGCTTGCTCTAAAATAAATCTTTGTAAAAAGAAAAACACATGGGTTTTCTGGAGGATACTTGTGCTCAGTGGGAAGGCGTACAACTTATAAATGATTTTCTTATTGTCAGAGAAGCCTATTTTTACCCTCTCTTGGACTAGAAGATATAGGACCAAGGGGAATGGTTGTATCATGCAGACTTTTGAGCAAGACCTCGGGTTGGATGCTTTTACTGGAAAACTGAGGGATGGGGAAGGCTGGCTGGTCTTTATCCCAATTCTAGGTGGAGGTTCAGTTGCTGTCTTTGCTCTGGCGGAGTCCTTTCCACTATGTCCCTTTCTATCTATAGGAAAAGGGTATGCTGCTGGCCTGAAGCCAGCAGGCAGACAGAGCTGGGCCTTTCTGCATGCCCTCACCAGGCACATGGATTCCAGCTGCCTTCAGTCCTTGTGAGGGGAGGGGACTCCAACTCAGCTGTAGGAAAGACCAGACAAAGACCGTGACCACTAAGCCCTGCTACTCCCCAAATGGCAGACTGACAAGTGCTAGGAGTCCAGAACTGTAAGGTCCAGGTCAGCCATTGCCTCTTGGCCAAAGGCCATCCACCCCCAGCATACCCTAATGAGAAACACCTGCTGCTTTTCAGCAAGCCCTCTGCCCGGCATTCAAGGTCCTTAGAAATCTGGCTCTTTTCTGGACATTTATAAAAGCCACCCCAACCACACAAATTGGTGGCTCTGGCTAAAGTGGGCAAGTTGATGTCTTATCCTTGTACACCCTGGTTCCCCAAGACCACTGGACCTGGGCCATAGTGGACCCCCAGCTCTCCTCCACCCACCCCTCCTCAGGATCCCAGCTGCAGCATCACCTCCATGAAGCCTCTACTTGCATGGGCCATTCTCTAGTAACCAATCCTAATACGATCTCTTTTATACTCCCTTTCCTTTTGGGCAAATCTTATGCTTCATTGAAATCCTCAAGGCAGAGCACTTATCTCATGTTTGTGTCCCCCAGATGGCGCACACAAAGGGATCACTGGACAAAAAGAAGGGGGGGCGTGGGTCAAAGACACGCTATATCATGCAAGGCTCAGGTTCTTCCCCTGGACTCTTGCAGGGAATGGGCCACAGAACGAAGGTGACAGCAAGACTTGACAGGCTTAGGGGACAAAGCCCAGAGAAGAAATTTTACCTACCACTGAACAGGAGCTGGAGAGCAGCACGCAGCTCAAACCCAGTCCCATCTGTCATTTACTGGTGTGCGTTTTACTTCTCTGAGCCAGTCTCCCGAGCTATACAAAGAGGATAACACTTCGTCTACTTACCTCCTAGGTTCAGTGTGAGAATCAAGCAAGATAACATATAGGAAAGTGCTTAGAAGTACAAACAGTAGTTGGTGTTAGTTATCCAGACGGACTTGAAAAGAGCTCAGACAGGGGCCAACTCTTGGCCCTAGGGCGAAGGTGGCTTTTATTTCCTCTCTTGGGGAAGTGGGGGACACCAACCTAAGGAAGGGGTGGGTGCGCCCCCAGAGGCTGGGGCTGGAAGAGCTGGATAATCACTCAGAAGGGCTTCTCCACATCCAATCCTGGCCCTGGGCTGCAGGCTGTGCCCACGAGAGTCAGTCCCCTTAGGGTGGCAGCTCCCGCCTGAAGGGAGGCACATGGAGGTATCCGCTGGTGTTCTCGAAGAGGAAGGGGGAGCAGGTGCCCTGAATGAGGAAGCAGAGGGCCGGGATGGCCGACCCCATACTCAATGCCTGCCCAGGATTATGATTTGCAAAAGGCCTGGCTGGTGTGACTTTTCTCCCGAGAAGGGCCAGGGGGGCTGGAGGCATTGCTCGATTCAATGGCTGGTCCTTTAAATGTCCATTTCAAACTGTGACTCTTCACCTGGGGAGAGAAGGGGCAGACAGCCAAGTAAGCAACGGGTAAACGGTAGGGCTCATATTTTAGAGGCCAGGGAGAGGCGTTATTTTTCATTTTGTTGTTCCTAAAAGAGTGGGGGCGAAGGAGAATGGAGGGAGGGCATGACTCCAGTAGGAATTCCTGGAAACAGGCCTGAAGGTCCAGCTGTACTCTCTTCCCCAATCCTAAAGGAAGAGTAGAGCCTGGGTCTCCCCACAGGAGAAGGGACAGTCCTGATTTTTGTACAGTTTTTATTGCTCTTAATAAGAATGAATGGTTTCTTGACTTTGATATAAATATAACCTCACAGAAGAATATTCCTTAAACAAAAACCTTTATCGAGCATGTGTCCCAACCGTGGTTTTGAAGATCGCATAACACAACCCACAAGGCATATGTCCAAATACCCATGGACTAGCCTGACTCTGCAGTAAAAGGGTTATTTTGGTAATTCAGCTACTCACTGCCCTCACCCTAACTCTTTCCACAAAGATCTCCAAGCAACTCACACTGCAGGAGGGTGTTTTCTTAAATGGAGCTGCCTCACTCATGATCTCTCAGGTAAGGTTGCTTTGAGGTTCTATGTACCGAGATGCCTGCCCCGGCCCCCAGAAGGAAACTGGCCACTTCTTCTCGTTATATTTATCCAAATATATGGTCCAAGGCTAGAAGCTCTGGCTAATATCCCGTTAAGCAAAACGAAAAATTATGTCCATCCCTCACCAGCACAACGGAACTCTTAAGCCATTATTGTGGTTCAGGGTTGGTCAGCCTGGGGCACCTCTGGGCCAACCCTGCATTTGCTATGGGTGAGCAAAGCTCCAGAAACTGGGAGGGACTTGCCACAGCCAGCAGGTAGTGATGGTTCCACAGTGTCAGGTGTAACTATCTCCATCCTCAACTTTTGAGGCAAAAGGGGGTGGGTGGGAAGTACCATGGAGCTGACCACATGAATCTATCCATCCTTCTCTGCATCCTTTAATGAAAGGCAGTGACCACACTGCCCGGAGCTATCCTTCACACTGCTCTGTGTGTGCCTAGGTTCACCTCCCCCCCCCCTCCCTTCTTCCCAGTGCTCTCCAAGTCTACAAGGCAAGGCAAAGCAAGGGCTGTCGGGCATGGACTGTGGGGTCCCCAGGGTAATTATGAATCACGTCCTGCAGGCCCTAGGTAGATGGACTCTGCTGCTGTCAGCAGGGCCAGCCCAGCCCGAGGTCCCAGTTGCTTCCTGTCTGGCCTTGGTCCACTGCCTTCCAGGTGAAGGGTCAACGGGTTCCGATCTGACTCAGGTTGTCTGCAAGTGCTTACACTTCATCCTCCCACAGCAGGAGAGCTGAGCCACTCTGGTGAGCTAGTCATGATGCCACACAGAGTGCATTCACACACACCTCACACCCTCCATCAGGGTGGGGGGAAGGTGGGGTGAGATATCAGGAAGGACCTAGCCACCCCATGTCAAACCTGCAGAAATAACCAGTTGCATTGTTTTGATTGGTCTTCATCAAGAATCCACCAGTGATCATTACCCTGACAGGAGGCACCCTGGATGCCTTCCTGATCCTGTAGGCCTATAGTCTCCCAGAAGGCAAGTTTACTGTATCTTTGATAAGTCATGTCCTGCACATGCACACCATGGATGTGTCCCAAGTGTGGCAGACACAAGGAAATGCTTCAGGGACAATTATACCAAGGGTCATGCTGATGTCAGTTTGAATTGTCTCCCCTGTGACACCTGCTCTGATGTGTCACCGAAATCAGGGCTTGCACCTGGTCTGTGTTCTAGCCACTCCCTCTTCACTCTCCTTTCCCGAGCATCATTTCAAACAAGCTCCCCATGAATTAGATTACCTGATGGGGCCAAATCACCTCTCCTGGAGTTCTTGGACCCCTTCCATGGGGAAGGTTGGTGCCGCTGAGACTTCTACCCACCCTCCCGACACTCCCTGCCTGGTCTCTGAGCTGCTCCACAGAAGGTGGGGAAGTGACCATCATTCCCTTCCCTGAAATGTCTTCTCTGAAGGGACTCCATTGGCCACATACGTTCCCTTCCTGAGGAAGAGCCTGGCCGGGCCCTGTCACTCACCGCCGGCTGGCTTATCTTCCGGGCTGTTGCGCAGGTGGTTCTGGCTGGGCTCTGTGGGGGGCTCCTCACTGGCGGGGCTGGTGACCCCGGGAATGGTGGGCAGGTCCCGCGGAGGTGTTTTGGTCACAGGTGAGTTCCGACACTCCATCAAGAATTTCCGGTCGTAGATGATCCTGGTACCTGCAGCGGGGCAGGGACATTGAAAAAGCCATCTCGAACCTCCTGCCTGCTTATTTTCCACTTCTTTGAGGCATGGCTCTAACAGAGGTGGCAGGTTTTTCTGCAAAAGCCAGATCAAGGAGGAGTGAGGCTGGGGTGCCTGGCGGGCTCAGTCAGCAGAGCATATGACTCTTGATCTTAGGGTTGTGAGTTTGAGGCCCACCTTGGGGATAGAGTTTACTTTAAAAAAAAAAAAGAAGCACACACACACACACACACACACACACACACACAGAAAGGGAGGAGCAAGGCAGATTCAGGTGTCCGGCTCTAGCCCTCCTCTGTTGCCTCAGAACCACCAACCCCATCATGTGGACACTCCGATGGAAGAAGAGGCCTGGCAGCCCACCACACTGCACCTTCTCCCCTGGGCTCTCTCCTTAAAGCCCATCAGCTCCTTTACCTCGTCAGTGCTCAGTGTTATTACTCAGGACAATCACAGCCAATACTACAGAAGATACATATTTTTTATTTATTTGACAGAGAGCACATGCAGGAGGAGGTCCAGAGGGAGAGGGAGGAGGCTCCCTGCTGAGCAGGGAGCCTGACGATGCGGGGCTCGATCCCAGGACCTAGGGATCATGAACTAAGCCAAAGGCAGATGCCTGACTGACTAAGCCACCCAGGCTCCCCAAGAAGGTACATTTCAATTCAGTCCTTAGAGTACCCGCATGGGATATCCAGAATCTGTAACTTCATTTTACAGATGAGCAAAGAGAAAGTTGAGTGATTCCCCCAAACTAGTAAAAATGAGAACTCTCCCACCTGGGCTTTGTGGACAGGAGGGACCCATGGGGTCTTCCCACCAAAGGCTCTCCTGCTAAGCCCATCTCCCCTGTGATATCTGCTCTGATGTGTCACTGAAATCAGGGCTTGCACCTGGTCTGTGTTCTGTCCACTCCCTCTTCACTCTCCTTTCCCGAGCATCACCCTTGGGTGGGGACCAAGTCTCATGGAGTTATTCACTACCCTTAAACCACACCCAGGACCCACCCTGTAAGGACGGTTGCCTGATACTTTAAAAAGGAACATTTTCTATAGTCCAGAACCCAGGATTCTTGTGCCCCAGCTGATTTCATCAAAGAACAGTGACTAGTGAGAATTGATTCATGTTCAGTCCCTGTTTACTCAGGATGACCTTTAAGCACCAGGATGGCACTAGTAACGCCTCTTCAACGCCTCCCTCACACTCCTGATTCTCCCTTTTCAACAAAGAGCAGGCCTCCGGCTCAAAGCCTTCAGCAGGCAGTGGAATCCAGCTAGAATTTAAAACTGTCTTGGTGTCATTATATTTCTTTTTATAGTTACCTTCTATTTATGGTAAGTGAATCTGGTTTTCCATATATAGTCGTGATATCAAGTTTCCTTTTAATATAGGATAGGATATCATTGGATGTGATAATAGCATGTATGTTATAAATAATATATATAATAAAATAACAAAAACTAAGTCAAAAAGGTAAATGATATAAGATGAATATTAAAGATATATACAAAAAGAAGACAAAGTATAGTACAAACTGCAGACAGAATACGGGTGCCGGAGTTTAGAAGCGATGATTTAAAGACTTCAGGAATGTCCTTGTCAATAAACCCGAAGGATTTTCCCCACTTAAGGGCGACAATGAGTGACATTCCGACAGTGGGGATCCACGGCTCAATGCTGAGAACCGGGCTCTCCAGGAGCAGCCCCATGAGAGGAACCCATTTGCACCCTTGAGCTCTGAGTCTGAATGCATGAGGTTGGGGTCCTTCTGCCGAGGGCTGGAATGTGAGCAGCAGAGAAATGGTAAGATACCAAAAGGTGCACTTGGCCTACCTGCCTGTCCCCGTCTGACTGCAGCCCGACCCAGGCAGTCACCCTGTCTTGCTCTCCTGCCTGAGGGGCAGTAATGCTGAAGCCCTGTTATCATCACCGCGTGGGCCACAGCTCACAGCTCACATTTCTTAGTGGGAGGGTATAAAGCAAAGCACACAAAACCCAGCCTGCGTTGGAGGCTCTGCTCCTCCCCCTTTGGGCCTCAGTTTCTTCATTGGTAACATGAAGGCCTGAGTGCCTGTGAGTCCAGAGGGCTACAAACAGAGAAGGGCAGTGGCTTCTCCTTGAGGGTAAATGCCCTGGCTTCCGAGATGGACCACTCTTCTGTTTCTTAATCCCCAAGACTCAGCAAGAATCTCCCTTGTCCTTGCCTGCCTCCAGCTTCACTTTTTTGTTGCTTTGTTCACCAAAGACTAGGAAACTGACCCCATCAAAGTGGCACCTAAGGGTTGGAGATTCGATAGTCTTCGAAAAGAACTGGGGCGGGGGGCACCTGGGTGGCTCAGTTGGTTAAAAGTCTGACTTTTAAAAGAAGATGTTATTTATTTATTCATTTGAGAGAGCGTTTGTGCACAGGTGCGTGTGAGGGAGGGGCAGAGGGAAAGAATCCTCAAGCAGACTTTGCTCTGAGCGCAGAACCTGACCTAGGACTTGTTCTCTTGACCCAAGATCACGCCCTGAGCCAACACCAAGAGTCAGATGCTCGACTAATGGAGCTACCCAGGCACCCCTAAGCATCCAATTCTTGATCTCAGTTCAGGTCATGATCTCAGCCCCGCATTGGGCTCTCTCTCACTCTCCTTCTGCCCCTCCCCCACCTCTTTTCCTCTCTTAAAAAAATTTTTAAAAACCCCAAACCCAAAAAACTGGGGGTCAGTAGCTTCTGGAGAAGTTCTTTAAAGTCATGAGCCTCCAGAGATTTTTTTTTTACATTGTGGTAAAATACAAATAACATAAAATTTGCCATCATAGCCATTCCTAAGTGTACAGTGCACTACATTCACAGTGTTGTGCAACCAATCTCCAAAACGCTTTCATCTTGTAAAACTGAAACTCTATACCCAGGAAATAGCAACTCCTATCTCCTTTCCCCCTAACCCTTGGAAACCACCATTCTATTTTCAGTCTCTACGAATCAGACTGCTGTAGGTACTTCATACAAGTGGAATCATACAGTATTTGTCTTTCTGTGACTGGTTTATTTCACTTGGCATAATGTCCACACGTGGACCAGGTGTCAGAATTTCCTTACTTTTTAAGGCTGAGTAATACTCCATCGCATGGATATACCACATTTTGTTTATCCACAGACATCTAGGTTCCTTCCATCTTTTGGCTATTGTGAATACTACTGCTGTGAACACACATGTGCAAATAGCTCTGCAAAGACCCTGCTTTCAATTTTTGGGGGGTGTATACTGGGAAGTGGCACCAGGTGATTTTTAAATCATTGATTACACTTAGAAGAGAAAAAGAGCCTCCGAGCCTATTGTCCTACACCTAGGGCAGCTGTTTAAAAATAAGAATCCTCATTTGAGCTAATAAAACCCAGGAACTAAATGTCAGCAGAGAGGGTACCCAGGACATGCTCCATCAGAGGGAGGGAGCCGGGGAGAGAGCCTGCAAGGAGGGTGGGATGGTGATGTTCAAAAGTCAGCTGTCAAAGGCGCCAAGCCTTGCAGGGGACTCTAAACCCCCTCCCACTCATCTGGGGTCGGTGAGGAATATGAGATGGAGATCAAGGTAGTGGAAATGTTTCCCATAGAAGTAGCTTTAGCTTTTCAACCCTTTCTTCTTCCATCCCTTTGTGGGATGTGCTACCACACAGCTTCAGCGACCAGTGATCTTCTGGAAACTCCCTCCGTCTCCCACAGATGAGACAAACAACAAAACACACATTCTCATATTGTCAAAAATAGGCACCCTTGGCTGAAATGCAGTCTCCCGAGATGGGGACTTGGCCTGCATACAGGAGCAGGAAATGGAAACCGCGGCAGGGCGGGGGGGTGGGGGGAATGCCAAGGTCCCTGCAAGACGCTAAGCGGCAACAGCTGGAGGCTGTTGGTCAGGTGTGGTCCTCTGGGGTGTGTGGGTATCACACCTGGTGGTTTCCACAAAGTACTCTACAGCTGAGGGCCTACTTTCTCTTTCTATATTAGGGAAAATGACCCAACTCCGTTAGGCTTCTATAAACAAGAGCATGAAGAGCTTCGAGGCTCTAGGTGGCTTCAAGATGGCAAAGCCAAGACATTTTTTTCCCCTGCTGCTTGTCTCAAAAATCATGCAAACGCCAAGAAATAAAACAAGAAACACAAGCACATACTCAAGTTGGAAGCAAGGGGGGCTCAAACTGGGACTCCAAATCACAATCTGTGAATACAGAAAGCGAATGGAGGAACAGTTCTAACAGAGAGGATGGGGGGGCATCTAAATGTGGGGAGGTGGGGGTGGACGTTGCAATAGGAAGTGGGGTTCTGGAGAACCCCAGGAAGGTTTGGGAATTAGAGGCATCATGGAAAATGGGAACGGGGCTAACAAAACAGGCAGAGATCCCCTATGCCCCTCACTCCAGGAGGGAGGGAAGACAGGGCAATTAAGTTCAAGTTGACTTCCTGAATGGTGCGCCTCAAACACGGAGCCCTGCCCTGCTTCAGAATACAGAGCAAAGATAAAGAACAACTGATGTTGATTTTGGGAAGGGGGTTCCGGATGAAAAACAGCAGCTAGCCCCCAGATTGAGCCCACCCACCTGCCTCCACACCTTGCAAAGGGCCTCCAGTCAGCTCTGCAGTGCTCACTCTTAAATATGAACAGCCAGATGCCTCCATGCATTTCTGAGAAAAGCTTACATCAATGGAGAGACCCAAACAAACCAAGAGGGAAACAGTAAAGAGACTTCTCTGTTTTTTAAACTTTTTGAAGACTTTAAAGAACAGTAAGGGCAAAAAAGTAAACAGACAAAAAAAGAACAAATTAGAAATCTAGTATCAGATAACAGAAAGTGAAGAAAGAGAGAAAAGAGAAACTGCTAGAAGGAATTTACTGAAAAAGTAAAAAAAAAAAAAGAAAAGAAAAATTTCCTGAATTGAAAGAGATCAGTCTTTGAAATGCCCTTTGAGTATCTCGTGTAATGAATTAAAAGTACTAACTTAAAATTCACTGGGAAATTTCACAATCGTTTGGGTAGAAAGATCCTAAAATCTTCCAGAAAGGGAAAAATACAACAGGTGCACACAAGGATTGGGAATAAGAATGGCACAGACGTTTTCAATGGCAATGCTGGAAGCCTGAAGACCGTGAGTCAATGCTTTCACAGTCCTGAGAGGGAATCCATTTCGGCCTGGCTTGATGCCCAGCCAAACACCAATCAAGTAAAAGTAGAACAGAGACATTTTCAGAACACTACAGGAGGAATATTCTACCAAAATTAGACCAAGAGTAAGGGCTTTAGGGGATCTCGTATCAGTGGTTACATAGCAGGTCCAGAGCTGCCAAACCGTCAGTTCCCGCCAGAGGGAAAAGAATGGACTGATAAATCCAGAAGTCGGATTTTGTGTGTAAAACTGTATTTTGTTGAGTATTTTAGAGGTGCTGGAGGGTGTGGAAGACTTACTTGAATGAAAACTAAGCACATTTTTAAAAGTCATCTCTATATCCAATGTGGGGCTCAAACTCACAACCGAGATCAAGAGTTGCATGGTCTATGGACTGAGCCAGTCAGGCACCCTAAAACTAACTACATTTAAAAGTTTTACTTAAAGAGAAGGGAAGAGGGAGAGAGGGAGGGTGAGAGACCACGTGCGCGCGCACACGCGTGCACACACACATTCACGCAAGTGGGGGCAGGGGCAGAGGGAGAGAATCTTTAAGCAGACTCTTTGCTGAGTGCACAGCCTGAGGCTGGCTCAGTCTCAGGACCCATGAGATCATGACCTGAGCCGAAACCAAGAGCCAAAACCCAAAACTAACCACATTTTACAATGAAGCAATTATTAACTTTTTTTTTTTTTAAGTTGTACAATGGGGTGCCTGGGTGGCTTGGTCGGTTAAGCATCCGACTCTTAGTTTTGGGTCAGGTCATGATTTCGGTTCAAGGTCCTGGGATTGAGCCCCTGGTCAGGCTCCCTGCTTAGTGGGGAACCTGCTTCTCCCTCTCCCTCTGCCCCTCTCCCCAGCTTGTGTGTGCTCTCTCTCAGATAAATAAAATCTTTTTTAAAAAAGTTGTACAATAAATAACTACCTGGCTCGTCAAGGGTCATAGTAATAAAAATAATGCATATATTTTTTAAAAATCATGGTATAATCATATTGGGGAATGGAAAGAGGAGGGTGTATAAATGATAATAAGTCCTCCTCTATCCATAGTTAAGTCCAGAAAAAGTTAGAAATATGGGGGTAAATCCCCAAAGAAAGAGCTGGAAAACGTTGGTTGCTTCTAAATAGTGAGGGGAGGTTGAGAGGCAAGAAGTTACTGCTTTCTTAGGAGCCTTTTAGCAAACTTGAGATTTAAGTATTTATGTATATAAACAACTTACGTCTAACTTTGACAGACTTTTTTTATGGAAAAAAATCAAGCCCATACAAAAGACAGAATAATATATTTATACAAACACATATATGTATGTAAAACTTTGATTTTTTAATATTAAATGACAGGTTAAATTATGGATCAGACCTACAATTCGGTGCTGTACGGTTACTATTTGGAAAAAGCGTACATTGTCCACGACATATTGTGTGAAACAGAGTCACAGAACTGTACATATTTTGTGTCTGGTGACCTCTGGGGGAGTGAGATAATCCAGGCAAAGTGAACCTCTTTTACACTGAGCAGATTTTGTTTTTTAATACAAAACTTTAATACATAGGGCATTAAGCAAACAAATAAATACGGAGATAGGGTAAGAATCTCCTTTTCCAGTAAGTCAAGTTAAAATGGCCCTGGCTTGAGCTAGGTAGACTCTCCCTGCTCTCCCTAGAAAGCCTCGGGGCTCCCTGCTAGACTGGGTAAGTAGAGTGCAGAGCCTCCCCTCTAGCACCTCTCTGGGCTGCTGTGTGCTAGACGTTAACTCCCAACTTCATAGGGTTATGGCGTGGATTAGAACAGTGGCTGACACAAGGTAAGACCTTTACGAACAAAGCCTAGATTTTACGACTAGCATGCCTTCAGGTGACAGATTTTTAGGGACCAATTATATGGTTAGAGCTAGGATAAATCAGATGGGAGGTAAGTAACCCTGAAAAGAGACTGGGGGTGGAGGAGGGTGCGTAAGGGCACCCTCTATCCCTTTTTTAGTCCACAGAAATGTGCTTCAAGAATCAACATGAGCTTTGGCATGTTTGGTAAACCAGTGTCATTCAGGACTTTAAAAATTTCAGATGTGCACCAAATACAAGAATGGTATTTTTTCTCGAGGCATGCTTGTGGTGACGACAGTTTGCTTGAATGTTCAAAGAATGCAGACGTTCCGGGGCACCTGGGTGGCTCAGTTGGTTAAGTGTCTGCATTCAGCTCCAGTCATGATTCTGGGGTCCTGGAATCGAGCCCTGAGTCAGGCTCCCTGCTCGTCCCTCTTCCTCTGGCCCTCCCCACTTGTGCTCTCTCTCTGTTCTCAAATAAATAAAATCTTACAAGAAAAAAAAAAGAAAAGAATACAGACATCCTCTTAGGGTCTGTTTTCCTTACCTGTAAGTGAGGGCAGTGTACCAGGCTCATTCAAACGATTTTTAAAGCCCCAACCATGTGCCAGGCCTTATAGGTAATCTTTAGGGTCTGTTCCAGCTCTGACACACTACCGTTTATTTTGGGAATCTTACTGTTGGCAGGTGGTCAATGTGGTGGTGCAAACAGCACAGTGCTGGGAGGCCCAAGTTCTGGGCTCAAACCTGGGTGTGGAGTACCAGCCCCTCAACCCTGAAGGGCAGTCGAATTCCTCAGCTCTAAGAGGAGGGTACTAACTCACCTCCCAGAAGTACTGTGAAGATGAAATCACTGTGGGCCAGACCCTGTGCTCATAGCCTGTTAGGCCAGGTCTCAGTGCTCCCATTCCCCCACTCCCCACAAGGGAGATACAATATCCTCAACTCACAGACAGGAAACTGAGGCTCAGACAGGCTGTCCCCAGGAGCAGACCTAGCCTGTACTGCCTCCAATCCAACCTCTGTTTAAAACTAGCCAAGCAGACCCAGGCTGCCATGCCTCAGGGATCTTCTGACTTTTACCTATTCTTCTCAGGATTTGGCCAGAACAGGATGTTCCCTGAGAGAGGCCTGCCCTGATCTCTTCTCCACCTTCCCACAGTACCCACACTCGGGTTCAAAAGGGGGCTGGCCATGACTTCTGTAAATTGAACCCAGCTTGTCCCTTGCTTTCCCCCTGAGCCTCCCCTGGTGGAAACATTCTTCCCCTGAGCGGGTGACGTGAGGCCTAGCAAGAGTACAAGCACAGAATTCCTAGAACTGCTGTTCCCATTCCAGGGAAAGGGAGAGTGTTTCAAACATGCTCAGGGGAGGCTCAGATGCCTATGCTCAGATGCAAGCCAGCAGCCCATGAACTAAATACTCCAGATCCTTTTACATTCAGCTCCTGCCAGCAGCTCTGTGTCATCGTGGAGGCAAACTCAAAGGGCCTACTAGGGGTCTCCCTCCTCGCCCACCACACACCAGGCAGTCTGTTTCGCAAGCTGAGCCACCTTGTCAGGGAGAAAATCTTGGGTAGAGAACCAGAGCTTGCTTGGTCTGAGATTTTTCTTCACTTCCGGCCCGATCAGCTCTGCAAAGGCAACCAAGATCTGGATGTTTATGAAGCTCCCTAAATACCAAATGAGGGCAATCGGTGAGTGACAAAGGCCCCTCTCGCCTTTGACGCCCTGATGTGTGAGGGAATAGTCCACTTTATTTGAAAATAAAGCAGCAGGGACGGAGCTTTTGCAGAAATATGCAGAACAAAACAGCTGGAGTAATTATTCTAAGGGCTGGCCAAGCTCCTTCCCCTTCCCTCACCCGCCCCCAAACGCTTCAAAATGCACCAGTGCAGAACAGGGAAAGCTACCCCTGGAATTCATTACCAAAAGGGAGTGCCCATCTGAAATGCCTCCCGTTCCATAGCAACAAAAGCTGTGGCTGGAAAAGGGAGGGGCCATTTTCTGTGTGAACTGCCTCCACACCACATCCAAACTCGTTGGCTTCAGTCCCAACCTCCAGTACCGCCATCAGACTGTCTTTGGAGATAAGGTCTTTTAAAGAGGTCATTAAGTTCAAACAAGGCTCTTAGGGTGGGGCCCTGATCCAATACACAGATGCCCTAAGTGTGTGGAGGGGGTGGCTAGGTGGCTCGGTTAGGCGTCCAACTCTTAGTGTCGGCTCAGGTCATGATCTCAAGGTTGTGGGACTGAGCTTCCCCGCTCCCCCGCCCCAGTTCAGTGCTCAGTGGGGAGTCTACGCATATATGCTCCCGCTCTCTCTCTCCCAAATAAATAAATACATAAAATCTTAAAAAAAAAAAAGGGGGGGTAGAGGGAGATACCGCAGATACCAGTAAAGAGGCAGCAGGAGGGGCGCCTGGGTGGCTCAGCTGGTTAAGCCACTGCCTGTGGCTCAGGTCATGATCCTGGAGTCGCAGGATGGAGTCCCGCATCGGGCTCCCAGCTGTGTGGGGAGTCTGCTTCTCCCTCTGACCTTCTCCCCTTTCATGCTCTCTCTCACTCTCTCTCTAATAAATACAATCTTTTTTTTAAAAGATTTTATTTATTTATTTGACAGACAGATCACAAGCAGGCAGAGAGGGAGGCAGAGAGAGGAGGAAGCAGGCTCCCTGCCGAGCAGAGAGCCTGATGCAGGGCTCGATCCCAGGACCCTGGGATCATGACCTGAGCTGAAGGCAGAGGCTTTAACCCACTGAGCCACCCAGGAGCCCCAAATAAAATCTTTAAAAAAAAAAAAAATGAGGCAGCAGGAGGACAGCCGTCTGCAAGCCAATGGGAAGGGCCTCAAAAGAAACCAGCCTTGGTAGTACTTTGATCTGGGACTTCCAGCCTCCTGAACTGTGAGAAAATACATTTCTGTTGTTTAAGCCACCCAGTCTATGGTATTTTGTTATGGCAGCCCTAGCAAATTAATATAGGCCTGCTTTCCCCCTTGTATTCCAAAGGGCAGAAGATAAATCAATGTATACACACACTCTCTTTAAGGCAGATCTGGTATGTGTCACCAGGAAACCAAAGGCAGTTCTGGACCAACCTGCACCTCCTGGCATTCTCACTCCTACACATTTTCGGACCTCTGGGCTCAGAACCTGATTCCATCCTCCTGCCAGCACTCCAGGAAATCAAGGAAGTTCAAATGGGGGTGCTGGGCAGGGGCAGCTGGGCAGGGCAAGCGTGGGCTCCCCTGAAGGGTGTTCCAAAAGCCTGGCTGCTTGAGGAGGAAGGAAGAGGCAGGCTAGAGAGCAGGTAGCAAGGGAAGCATGACACAAATGGCAGGTATTTCCCAGGGACCTGGCATCATGGCCACCTGTATGAATATTGGGCCTTGAAAACGGGCACAACGTTTTCAGGAAGGTGTCCTCAGTTCTTAACCCAACAGTCAATTCACAGGCTTGTGATTCTGGTCTGTTTCTATACCTGGCCTTGGGTCTGCTTGGCCACACAGCAGAATGGGCAGTTAAGCTCCCTCAACGGACCACACTTTGAGGCTTGGCCTTTGTGGAAGACTGCCTGAACATGTGGCCCTGTAACTCTTCCCATCCCTGCCCTACAGGAGGCTTCTCTCATTCCAAGGCAGTCATCTCTCCCTTCTTGGAATCTGGGCTAGCCCTGTGTCTTGCTTTGACAGATAGTATACTGCATATGTGGGCCTAGGTCTCAAGGGGCCTTGAAAACTCATGTAAATAAGCTCAGGTTAGACTCTGGACTGCACGGGCCCAAGAAAACAGAGAACTCCCAGCCTTTCAGGTGTCCCTAGCAATGCCCCAGGCATGTGGGTAAGGCCATCTTGGACCTTCAAGCTCAGGACAATCTAGCTGCCAACTCTATGTAGCCAGATGAGTGACCTCAGCAAGCTTATTAAAGAATGCCCAACCAGCCCATAGAATGGAGAGAAATAACAAATCATTGTTGCTGAAGTTACACTAAGTTTTTTTTGACACTCCAGGCCTAGTATCTGAGCTCTCAGTAGAATTTCAGGGACACGGACATTAGATTACAAGACACTTGTGCTGCCCATGTCCCTGATCATCCAAATGTCATGGGCAGATGTGACTTACTCCTGCCTAATCAGTGATGCTGGGTGCAAACAAGTTAACAAGGAGCATCTGTCCCAGTGTCTGAGGCCTTGGCCGCACTAGAGACATGTTCTGTATAAGGGCCACTTCTTTCTGTTCAATAACTGAAACAGTAGTATTAGTAATACTGTTATCTATAATACTAGGGTTAGTGAGAAAGTTCAGGGAAAGTAGTTCTGTCCCTGGGACATTCCAAGGTAAACAATTATATGTACCCCACAGCTGAACGGGCAGAAAAGAAAAATTTGTATGTTATCATTAAGCCAGCTCAGACCCAGGCCTGATGGCAAAGGAGCCAGGTTGCCCTGAGAATACAGTCATTCTAGGAGTCTTTTCAACTCTTCATTTTTTTTTTTTAAAGATTTTATTTATTTGACACAGAGAGAGAGAGAACACACAAGCAGGTGGAGTGGCAGGTAGATGGAGGGAGAAGCAGACACCCCGCTGAGCAGGGAGCCCAATGCGGGGCTTGATCTCAGGACCCTGGGATACTGACCTGAGCTGAAGGCAGAGGCTTAACAACTGAGCCACCCAGATGCCCCAACCCTTCACTTTCTACACACCTGACTCAGCACTCAAAAGCCACGATAGGAAGATGAGTAACACTGCTGGGAAAGAACTTCCCTTCTACTCCAGGGAACAAACATGTAAACAAATACACGTGATTAATTTGTCATGAATCATAATGGGAGAAGAGCTTGGGCGTGGCTCTGAGACCTGAAAGTGACAGGTTTTCTGTTTGTTTGTTTGTTTGTCTGAACATGTAAAATCTAGGTGTACAAATGAACATTCTTTGCTAAAAACCTTCCCTCTGGGAAGCAATCCTCTTTTCCATACCACTGTCCTATCTTCATTCCTCCCCTGCAAGGGTATCAAATAAAGACCCATACAAGAAAATGCCTCACTGCTTTATACCAACAGACAAACATGTTACGACCCTGCCTGTCCTTCATTATGCCTGTCCTTCATTTGGTAATGAAGGACTTTTTTGCTCTTTCAGAAAAACACACATAAGTTAAAAATCAAACTCCTCTTTCAAATCAGGCCCTGCCATCCTCTGAGGATATTGGAAGACAACAACAAAATGTAAGCCTCAGAAGGCAATTAAATCTCACAGCTATGTGTGCATTATTAGCATGTAAGGCCTAGCAGGCTGACGACTTGGAACAGGCAATTCTCACGTGAGAATCATACAAGTTCTACTGGTTATGGAGCCGGGGGGGGGGGGGTGTCTGCCTAATCGCCTCGTTCTACGGCTACAACTTTGATGCTTCCAATTCTGTTTCAGGCGTGTCTCCATCTTCCTAAGTAGCAAGCCAAGCCCTTGAGGTCAGACTGTCTTCCGGTTTTAGATGTGGTGAATGCCTTACAACCAGGGAGGCTGGTGGGCATCAGGGAGAGTTCTGGGTGCTCTACGCCAGGGCCCCCCATCAAAGCCTTTAATGAGGGACAATGTGGAATGTTCTAAATGCTTTAAAAGGAAGCTCAGAACAGTGTGAGAAGAGAACCCATTACATTTCCCTCACTGTCTTAATGTCCAGGTTCTTTTAACCTGTCTTTAATGATGAGACTCTGGGCAATGAGGAGACAGAATCTTCCCCTGTGTGACTGAGGCCTCGGGACACTGGCTGTGCTCTAGCTTCAGTGCCCAGCCCACCCCCTCCTCTTCCCAGCACTGTCTGTCCCATAGCCAAAGACTTGGAAGCTGCTCCAGGGTAAGCTTCCTGGGCACAGACTTTGTTTATCTAAACCAAGGGTGCCATTAACACCTGTAGCCTTACCTGCCTACTTCTGATTAACCTTATCCAGGTATGGGGTTTGGGTATGATTACCAGCCAAGCAATCCTGGAGGCTTGGGGGTCAAGCATCCAACATGGAATGGGGAACATGGAGGTTGATGGGAGAGGGGTGGAAGGTTTCTGACCCATTCAAAGATTCTGCTGGTCTGTGGTGTCACTGGTCATTTTTAAGACTCCATTGGCTCAAATATTTATACACAACACTCCTTTTAACATATTTCTCTAAAGATCTCCAGACTTCTAACCAGATCAGTGATTTAGCCTGTGAAAGGTTAATGACCGTGGAAAGTAAACTGGTGTCTTAGGAATGCAGATGGCTCAAATCAGCTGCTGTTCCTGTTCCCCTGGGGACAAACACTGCAGTGCCATTCCCAGCAAGAGTGACCTGTGGACACTGCGAGAGCTCCTGACACCTGCGAATAAGCTAGTGTGGGCACCTGCACAGACTCTCTCTAGATCCTGGTTTGAAGGCTGATGCCAAACTCAACCTCAAGAGGAGTTTACCTGGTGAGAAGCATCACTTTTTGCCAGACCCCAGGGGTGTCAAAAGGTGAGAGAAGTCACATTCCACTAATTTTTGAGTATTCAGCATGGTACTGGGATCAATCACTAGGAGCTGGTTAGAAATGTGGAATCTCAGGCCCAAATCCAGAAGCTATAGAATCAGAATCTGCAGAGTGCCTGGCTCAGTGGGTTAAGCCTCTGCCTTCAGCTCAGGTCATGATCCAAGAGCCCCCGCATCAGGCTCTCTGCTCAGCGGGGAGCCTGCTTCCCTCTCTCTCTCTCTCTGCCTGCTGCTCTGCCTACTTGTGATCTCTCTCTGTCAAATTAATAAATAAAATGTTTAAAAAAAAAAAAGAATTAGAGTCTGCATTTAAGTGAGGTCCTCAGGTAATGTATACATACATTGAGGAATGAGAAGCAGCACTCTAGACCAGAGCAAAAGGGTGCCAGAAATGACCTTTTCTTAGGTTAAGCTTCTTTGCCTTGGCAAAGACGTAGGGTGAAGTTGGGCTTTGGAGGAAGACTCTAAGCCTTGGCTAACTGAGGCAGACCAGACTCGCTCACATTAGCAGAAGCAAGGTGTGCTTTTTCAGGTTATGGGCTGTGAGCTGTGCCTGTCCCGCTGAACACTCCAGACAAGAAATCTGGCTTTAGGCTCCTGGCACAGCTAGCTTTTTCCCAGTTGGTCTCAGACACAAAGTTACACTCTGGTCCAGGTGCCCCTGTCCCTCTCTCCCAACTAAAGACTTTCAAAGGCAGGGAGATTTGTTCTGGTTTATAAAAAACAAAAAAACTAAAAACAAACAAACAACCCCCCTCCCCCCAGAAAACCAAAAACCCATTTCCCAGTCCATGGTGAGAAATGGATCAGATTTCCCTATAACCATGGCCATAGCTTCCAATATGACCTGTCCCCATCCAGCAACAAAGGGTGCAAGAAAGATCACTTGAGCCTTCAGACCTGCCTCAGTGCCCACCCTAAAAAGATCAAGTAGAGATTCACAGCCTCACTTGAAAGAACCCCAAAACTGTCAGGAAAAATCCTGGTAGACACAGCATGACACAGAGGAGGCCCACCAAAAGGACTACAAAAGACCTATATAGCAGGGAAAGATCATTTAAATCAAGGTTGGAGAAAGAACACTCGCTGAGAAATTTTCCTTAATCATTTTTAATAGAGGAGAGAGCATTTTTCCCCCTCTATGCTTGGATACGGTTTCTTGTTCAATCTGAGAAAGCCCTGTGAGGCTGGACAAGGGACATGTGTTTTCATGTTTGGGGCCCGGATAAAACAAGTACATCTATGATCCTTAACAGTTCTAACGTTGTATGTTTTGGATCAAAGGGCTCATGACCTCGGATCTGGCAGTGCTTGCCGGTGGTGGGACCATTGCCTGAGAAAATAAGCATGTGGCCCCCAAGGCTGCCAAGGGACCAGGCTGCCGCTCTCTGCCCGCGTCCGCCTGCACCCCTGCCTCAAAACGGAGCTCCACTATCCGCGGTGTTTTCGAGTAATTGGCCTATGGGCCGGAGTGGTGGAGGAGGGTGGAAGGGAGGGGAGAAGGGCAAAGCGGGGTGAGGGCAAAGCGGGGTGAGAGCAGCGCAAGCATGGTAGGGAAGTGTGAGCCACGAGGATTTCATCATGCAAACGGGCAGGCGGGTTTCATCAGCGCCTGTGTGCCGGGGCTCCCGGGCTGGGAGGGAATGCCCGACTCCCGAGGGCAGCCCAAGTCTGGCCCCCACCCGTGCCAGCTCAGCTTCCTCTTCCTCATGCACTTTCAGGGAGGTCACACGGTTCCCCCTCCCCCCCGGACAGAAGAACGTGTTTTTCTGCACAGCCCTGCCCGCGGCCCCACGTCCCTCTGCGGAGATCCCACATGCGCATATGGGCAAGCTGCCACAGGTGCAGGTGAGGCGCGGCCCGGGCAGGCGAGCGCCCTCAGCCCAAATCCTCCGTCAGAGGGTGCTGGCCCACTGCAAAACTGGGGGTGCCTCGGGAAAGAAAAAGGATTCTGCAAGAGTCGTTTATCCCAACAGAGAACGCCCATCCCATCCCCTAAAAGCCCCAGGCCAGGCCTCTCCTTACTCCCAGGCCACACTGACCCCACGCTGTGCTGCCTCAGAACCCCCCACACCCACAAGGGGCAGCACACCTCAGCATGTGGTCGGTCTGGAAGCGTGCTACCTGTTTGGGCAGGGGGACTCGGCTGTCTCTCCCAGGAGGAAACTAATGGAGCAGTTTGCAGCCCGGGCTCAGAAGCACGCATCCAGAGGGCAGGCAGTGGGAAGAGGCCATCTGCTGGCTCCCGGTGGCCACCTCCGTGACCGTCGCTACCTCCCTGACGCCTTTATTCCAGTCACCGCGCCCCTCAGCCCGGTCGCCCCGTCTGACTGGCGGCTCCCGAACCCTCTTGCACTGCCCAGTCAGTCCACGCCGCCCGCACCGGGAGCCCGCGCCTACCTCCCGGGGTGGTGCTGAAGAGCGTGCCGCCGGGGGTGGTGCTGTAGTCCCCGGGCGGCAGCTGCACGCCGTCGCCGAGGATCACCCGGCGGGTGGCCGGGATGGCCCGACTTGGGGTCTGGCTGCAGCCGCTGCCCCCAGACATGGTCTCTCGCGCAGCGCCCGCAGCCGGAGCGTGGCCCTACGGCCGCCCCGGCCCCTCCCGCTTCGCCTTGTCCCGCCCCCCGCTCACCCCTTCCGCCTGTGAGCCTCGGCGCCCCCTGGGATTTGTAGTTGCCGCGGCGCAGCTGCCGCACCCGCCTCCGCGCGGCAGCCGGTACGTGCGTTCCTCCGCACCTCAGGTCCGAGGCGCCCTCCCGATCGTCTCCCGCGCGCGGGTGCGGGAGCCGCCTCGCTTCGGCCCGCCCCTTTCGCTCGCGGGTGCCTCCCGCCACGCTGGCGGCGACTGGCTCGGGGCGGGGGCCGGGGGCTTGTGTAGGTCAACGCCTCGCGGGGTCGGGGCGGTGTTCAGGGCTGTGCGGTGATCCTGGCAGCCCCGGCTCTTGGGGAAGGCCTAGATTCCACAGGAGGACTTTGGGCGGGATGGTCCCCTCAACCCTTCTTATTCCGTGCTTTAGTTCCTCCGATGAGAAAGTGAGGTTTAATCGGTCCTTCATCCCCTCATGGGTTTTTTGAGGCTTCGCGGTGTAAAGAAATAACCAAGAATGGGCGTTCGGTGGCTTGGGGGACGGGGTGGGAGGACGCGTGAACAAGCCGCCCAGCTGGGTCATGAGGACTGACGCTAGAGCCGAGGTGGAGCTGACAGGGGCTGGACGTCGGTGGTGGCACGGGTGTGGGGGTGCTAAGAGTTGGTCAGCGAGGTTCCCTGTGGCCCTCTGAGTTGTGTACAGGGGTCCACACGCAGCCTGACAGTAGGGCCTCCTTGAACGAACGAATGAATGAGTCTTCAAGGAGCTCTCCAAGTGGGGACAGAAAATGCCAGGAGGGCGGAAAAGCCCGTCGTCGGGTGAGAGAACAGTTTCTGTCATGACGGCGACATCATGCAAGGGGAGAGGAGACAGGAGAACAGTTTAAAAGAAAAATGGGGGGGGGGGGTTTGCACCTGAGTGGCTCAGTGGGTTAAAGCCTCTGCCTTCCGCTCAGGTCATGATCCCAGGCTCCTGGGATCGAGCCCCGCATTAGGCTCTCTGCTCCGCAGCAAGCTTGTTTCCGGATGGTGAAGGGTCTTTTAAAGCATGCCAAGGTGTTCAAACTTTGTCCTAGGGAGGTAGGAGATATCAGAGATCTCTTAAGCTGGGAAGTGACACATTTAGGGTGGCTTTTTCAGAAAGATAGCTGGAGGCTGTGGAGTTTGAGAGTGGACCCCGGGAGGTATCAGGCCCCAGATAGGAAGACTGGCTGGTCGCTGGGCCTCCAGTTCCTACTATTAAGGCTGGTCTCCCCTGCCTATGCAGCAATTGAAATATGGCTAGTTCATATTTACAGGTGTAAAATACATAGATTTCAAAGACTTGGCATAAAAAAATGTAAAATATCTCAATTTATGTTGACATGTTGAGATAACATTTTTAATATATTGGATTAAATAAAATGTTAAAATTAATGATACCTGTTTCTTTTTACTTTTTTAAGGTGGAATTATAAGAAATTATATGTATATATGTATATGGCTCCTAATATATTTCTATTGGACAGTGCTCCTCTAGAATGAGGCAGTAATGAAAGCAATCCTAAAGTTCTTCTCAGAAACTTCCTCTTGGAAAACCATACAATCATCAAATTTTAGCTTTGGCCAGGTACACAGTAGGTCATCCAGGACAATATTCATCACCATCTTATTCATTCATTTGTTCATTCATTCATATTTATGAGGTAAAAGCTAATAATTAAGGAAAGTAAACTTTTCATTAGCACTAAGGTAAAAAAGAAATTCCAAAATAATTCTTATAATTTAAACTCAGTTTTCTTAAAAGTCTGTCCTGGCCAAAGATGAAAAACTAAAATGATCTGGAAGAGTAAGTGGAATATGTCTTTCAAATGATCCTACATACATATTTTCTTCAGTTGAGGTTTTTACAAATTGAGCTAAGATAAACTAACATTCTATGTCATAATCCTATAGTTTTACTGTGCAGAACTCACCACATCTTTTTTTTTTTTTTTTTAATTCACCACTGTCTTGTTTAAAAAACAAAAACCAGAGTCTTAGAGATGCAGGGGTTTGCCCAAAACCACACAGCTATGAAAGAGCTGAGGCAAAGCTGGAAGACCCAGGCTCCCCTCCCTTCCAGGCCTGCCCTTTTGTCAACACACTGGAAAACAAAGTGGCCCATCCTCCTGCCTTAGGAGGAACTGGTTTGAAAGGGGGGTTGTTCAGATGCCTTATTGGTTGTGCATCTTTGGTTAGAGCTGAGCTTCCAGGGAAGGCACCCGCTTAGCTCAACTCTCACAATGATCTCCACACACAGGCTGGAGAAGTTTCCATCCCATCTTGCTCTACTTGACCTGTAGGTAGGGAGGGACAAGGGACCAAATTTATCATTTTAAGTAAGTGGAATTTCTTTGGGTAGCAAACCAGGCACACAGATCTAGTCTTTAAGCAGCCCTGACTTCTCCGGTATTTGTCTCAATACATCTCTGCTGAACTGGACCAGTGCAGGGAAAGAGTGCCAACAGAGAGTCTCCAGGAGTGACTGCTTGAGGAGGAAGTGGCAGGCACCACAAGAGAAATGCTTTCAGAGTCTCTAAACCACACTACAATACAGGCTGTTTTAGGATGCCCCTCAGGTTAGGGAGGAGTTTGAGGGGCCTAGGCAGTGGGAGAAAAGTGATCCATGTTTTTAAAAAAAAGTGACCCATGTGTTAGTTTTAATCCATTCCTAATGTTATTTGATGCTGAAAACGTTCCCCCTTCACCACTGGGAGTCCTTCACTTTAGCTAGTGCATCCTGTCGCCATGGCCCCAGCGGTGTCTGGAGGCTACTGCGTTTTCTCGTTTTCTCGTACAATAAGGGCTTCCTATGCTTCTTGCCCCAGATCAAGATTCAACTATTTAAAAAAGACATGTTCAAAACAAAAGCAAAAAACAAACAAACAAACAACAAAACAACAACAAAAAAGCTCATAGAACAGACTAGTGGTTGCCAGAGACAGAGCAAGGGGTGGGGGGGTGGGAAGGAATGGGTGAAGGGGGTCAAAAGTTACCAAAAAAAAAAAAAAAAAAAAAAAGACACATTAAAGAAAAGAGGCAGATTCTTCACTGACTAGAGGATAAACAGACTATCATTGAAAAGAAACATATCTTACTGTGAGAAATACCTTTGCTGTTTGTTACTGGAGGCAAAGCAGAAGTGAGAGTCATGGTGTCATGGCCCATGAGCACGAAGGGGCTGAATGCTGTGGTGGCCAAAGACACAGCATGGAGGTCACATGAGCTAACATGAAGGAGTCTGTTAAAAAACAAAATTTTACTGAGTGAATTTGAAGATCTAATTGGCTTTGTGAGGTGATTTCCGAACTCGGCAGAACCTAGCAAGTAGAGGGATGTCCCTAGGAGTTGTACAAAATGGAGGGTTTTTATAGGAAGGAGGATAGGGCAAGGATATTATTAGCAAAGGAAAGGATGGTTACTTTTTTTGAGGGGGAAGGGGATAGCAGAGTTCTTATCAAGGGGATTACCTTACCAGAGCTGATTAGGAAATTTCAGATCCACTGTTAAAAGGTCACATTCCTGGGAGAGGTTCAAACTGCAATGAGGTTTTGGTTTGCTGTGGTTGGGGACAAATGACTCCATTTGAGGCTTCTCGTTCCTCTTTTAACAATTCCCAATGGTGAATTTAACATTTTAATATAGTTTCTAGGCTGGAGAAATTACAAAAAATTCTAATGGCTCAGAGCAGGGTCTGCGGTCTTTAAACAGACCTCAAGAGTAGGTTCTCAGGCTTAAAATCATCTTCTTCCCGTGTGGGAACCACACCCTGGCGCTGGTGAGTGTCAGGAGTGGCCATCTGGGATTGGCTCGCAGTTGCATCATCTCCCTCCCCACCCCCCACCGTGAGTGGCTCTGGGTGTGTGTCCACCTGAGAAGGTTTTGTGTGCTGCTCAGGAGAGCAACACAGCAGAGAGCCTCTGGTGGCAGCTGAAGAGCAGATCAGTGGGAGACCAGTGCCTTGGATCTAACCAGCCCTCGGAGATACATTTAGGGTCACTCAGACTGGGTCGTTTGAAGAGAATTGGATAAAAGGGTGGTTTACTAAGGTGTGGGCTGGAGGTAGGGAAATCATAAGGTCAACTGCAGTATCTGGGACTGAAATTGGGCCTGAAGGAACATGGGGAAGGTGTGGGTACTGAAATCCAGAGAGAAAGAGAGTCCTTGAGAGTGTGCACTTGCCAGCACAAGACCAGGCTCACTATGTGGAGTGGCTACACCAGGGCTGTCGCCTTCAGTCCTGCCCAGGCACAGGGAGGGGGCTAGGGAACAGAAGCTCAGACCTCTCTGACCTCCAGCCCTCCACTGTCCTGTCTGACTCCCTACTGGGCTTATCCAGCTAGAAGACAAAGGACAAGTGATAGCCCATCCTCCTGGGGCATAGAGCAGGACAGAAAAGAGTGGAGATTGAATCTACAGCACAGTGGAGTAGAGAACACATCAGGAGGGGAGTGCTGTGTGGAGCGATCCAGGGCAAATCCTAGTCTGGCAAATCCATGTGTGCACGTGCCAGAAGCGTGCTGAGCCTCACAACGCACTCTTCTTGTTTTGGGGTGATGACAGTGACCCGTGCCCACCATCCCCTTGTGTACAAGGTGAGACGTCAAGGTCCTTCGTCCCCAAATGTTCCTCCAAACCCCCAAGTGTCTTCTCCACTCACAGACTGGTGTTTGAACTTCTTCCATTTTAGCTTTTATCTTTGAGCTGAAGGTTCTGCTAAATGTTAACTGTCCTTGACATTCATGACTCCACAAGTAAGGAAAAAAGGAAGCGAACATTTCCTGAGTTTCTACTCTGTGCCTACACCCAATGCAAGAGGTTTGACATTGACAAAATCAATAAATCACACAACAACCTCAGAAGGCAAGTATTATCCACATGGCAGGCACAAGAGCACGGGGGAGGGGCAGACGGAAAGGGAGTAGGGAGCCTGACTTGGCCCCGGACCCTGGGATCTGGGCCTGACCAGGAGGTAGCCGCTTAACCAACTGAGCCATGCAGGCGCTCCTCTCCCCTCTTACAAGGGCACCAGTCTCACCAAGGTAGCCCTACCTCATGACCTCATCTAAACCTAATTACCTGCCAAAGACCCCACCTCCAAATACCATCCCACTGGGGCTTGCCATCACTTGTGGATTTGGTGGCTGACACAAACATTCAGCCCTTAAACAGATAGAAATCTTTTCTTTTTTTCTTTTTCTTTTTAAAAAGCTTTTATTTATTTATTTGACAGACAGAGATCACAGGAAGGCAGAGAGGCAGGCAGAAAGAGAGGAGGGAAGCAGGCTCCCTGCTGAGCAGAGAGCCCAAATTCGGGCTCGATTCCAGGACCCTGGGATCAGATCACGACCTGAGCTGAAGGCAGAGGCTTTCCCACCCAGGCGCCCCAAACAGATAGAAATCTTGAGGACTTTTGCCTAGAGTAGGTCCACCCTGGTCTTCTGGGTGGTGAGAGTGCCCTTGCCCAACCTGCCCAGGAAGGGCTCCAATATAACAGTCTTTTCTTTCCTTTCCTTTCCCTGACTCTAGTTGAAGGCCCAATTTCAGTCTTCTAACCTCACTGGATCTCACAGAAAGCAATGCTCACGGTAGTACCATGTTTGAACTCAAAATCGACGCTATGGTGTTAATTCCGTGGGTTTGTAGACAAAGCATCTTGGGTTCAAAACCCACTTGTAATCCTGTGACCTTTTCCAATCACTCTGAAATTCAGCTTTCTCATCCTCCGCAAAATGGAGGTAACACTACCTGTCACGCAAAGATTACAGCACAATGTTTGGGACCATGTTGAACTTCTAGTGAATAGAGTTGTCTGGAAACCTGCCTCCTGATTCCCGGGTCTGGGCTTCTGCCTGTGACTCTCCATTTCCCTTCTTTGAAGCAAGAACTGTGACATTTATTAAGTGTTCTGGCATGCGGGGCGGGGGAGGGCTCGCACTGCCCGTAGATAGCCTGTGATCCTAACATCTGCGCCAGAGGGCTTGCCTGGTACACATGAGAAAACGTACAGAAAAATAAAAAAGAAAGAAAGAACTGGGAGTATTATGGGAAGGGGGTGGTGGTGGCTTGAATTTACTCTTTTATAGCCACCCTAGGGCGTGGGAAGTGCTAGGGAAACCCAATAATTCTCTCAAGGGGGAGAATAACTAAGCCTTCGGCAAGTCACCCAGTATGTGAGCAAGCTGCTGGGCTGGAGCGCCCTCCGGTGGCCATTCCGCTGAGCCTAGAGATTCGGCTTTGTCAATTTTTCTTCTTTTTCTTAAGTCCAGTTTCTTAGACAGTCGGCCCCTCCTTTCTTTCACTCAACAAATTTTTACTGAGAATGTTCCTTGCCAGGGGATAGTCTAGGCACTGGGAATATAGTGGTGAACAAAACAAGCAAATCTTAGCAGTGTTCTTTCTCTAAACTAACTCGATATAGGCTTAGTAACTTCCATTTAGATCCCTGAAGCCTGTTTTTAAAAGATTTTGTTTATTTATTTGAGAGAGAGCGCGCACATGGGGTTGGGGAAGGGAGGGGCAAAGAGAGGGAGAAGGAGACTCCCCGCGAAGCAGAGACCTCTCCCCTCCCCCAATGCTGGACTTGATTCCAGGACCCTGGGATCGTGATCTGAGCCAAAGGCAGACACTTAACCGACTGGCACCCGGGCGCCCCTGGATCCCTGAAGCCTATTATTCACTCCTTCTTTTATATTGCCAAAAGTGATTTTGTAAAAAAAAACAAAACAAAACTGGCACACATACAGCTTAAATAAAGGGAAACCAGAGAATCATGTAATATTGGTGTAAATTTAAGGAGTGAGGTTTTTGGCTCAATTTTAAGTGACTTGGCAATGTATTTTAGTGCTTCCTTCCTTTATTACAGATTATGCTTCTGACTTTCATGTGCTTTTCAGGTTTGTTCTTGAGAGCATTTACAGGGGTTTCTCTAGGTCTGTGCTGTCCAATACAGTAGCTGCTAGTCACACATGACAAAGATTAAGTTAATTAAGATTAAAAGTTTCATTTTTTTTTAGTTGCACTAGTCACATTTCCAGGGCTTAATACCCACATATGACTAGTGGCCATCTTACTGGACAGGGCAGATATAGAATGTTTTAACTCATTTTATGAGGTTAGACAAAAACAATACTGAAAAATAGAAAACTATAAGCCAATATCTGTATAGTACTGGAATTCCTAGCCACTGCAATAAGGAAGAAAAAGAATAAAAGGCATACAGAGTGGAAAGGAAGAAATAAAACTGTCCTTATTTGTAAATGATAGGATTGTCCTTAAAGAAAGTCCCCAAATAATCTACAAAAAAAAAAAAAATTCCTTTAACTGCTGTATGAGTTCCGCAAAGATGCAGGATAAAAGATCAACACGAAAAATCAACCACGGTTCTGTATACTAAAAACAATCATGTAGAAACTGTAATTTAACGTAATTTACCATTGGGGTGCCTGGTTGGCTGAGTGGGTTAAGCCTCTGCCTTTGGCTCAGGTCATGATCTCAGGGTCCTGGGATCAAGCCCCGCATTTGGGCTCTCTGCTCAGAAGAGCCTGCTTCCTCCTCTCTCTGTCTGCCTCTCTGCCTGCTTGTGATCTCTGTCAGTCAAATAAATAAATAAAAATCTTAAAATAATTTACCATTTATAATTGTTCCAAGGAAAATGAAATGTTTAGGTATAAACTTAACAAAACATGCATAGGATCTATATGCTGAAAACTACAAAATGCAAGTGAATAATCAAAGAAGACCTAAATAAATGGATATACCATGGTCATAGATTGGAAGACTCGACATAGTAGAGATGTCAGTTCTCCCCAAGTTCATCTATAGGTTTAATGTAGTTCCTATCAAAATCCTAGCAAGGAAGTGAAATAAGTCAGTCAGAAAAAGACAAACACCATACGATTTCACTCATACGTGGAATTTAAGAAACAAAACAATTAAAGAAAAAGAGCCCAAAAAACCCCCAACCCAGACTCTTAACTATAGAGAACACACTGCTGGTTACCAGAGGGGAGGTGGGTGGGGGATGGGTGAAATGGGTGAAAGGGATCAAGAACACACTTATCCTGATGAGCACTGAGTAATGTATAGAGTTGAATCACTATATTGTACACCTGAAACTAATAATAATATCGTATGTTACTTACACTGGAATTTAAATTTTTTAAAAAGACTTTATTTTTTTTTAATTTTATTTATTTATTTGACAGACAGATCACAAGTAGGCAGAGAGGCAGGCAGAGAGAGAAGGGAGGAAGCAGGCTCCCTGTTGAGCAGAGACCCCGATGTGGGGCTCGATCCCAGGACGCTGGGATTATGACCTGAGCTGAAGGCAGCGGCTTTAACCCACTGAGCTGCCCAGGTGCCCCTAAAAAGAGTTTATTTATTGGAAAGAGATCATGAGCAGCGGAGAGGGGCAGAGGGACAAGGAGAAACAGTCCGGATGCAGGGCTCCATCCCAGGACCCTGGGTCATTACCTGAGCCCAAGGCAGACGCTTAACAACAGAGTCACCCAGGTGCCCCCCCAAATCTAAAAAAAAAAAATCCTAGCAAGGTATTTTGTATACATAGATAAGGTTATTCTAACATTTAGATATAAAGCACAGGCCCTAGAATAACTAAAACAATCTCAGGGGGAAAAAAAGGAATAAACTAAGAGGAATTTCTCTACCCCATATAAGACAAAATATACTGGGAAGCTCAGAATGAAAGGGAAGGAGGACCAAACCCTGGCCAGCCCTTCCCCTAAAGAGCCTGTCTGGCGACTGAGGCATCAATGATCACAGGGGCCCCGGAAGGTCGCAGGGGACACAGGAAGTCCTATTTACCAGAGAAAATTCCCCATCCTCTTTGAGCTCCTTCATGAATGGCATGGACTTACTCCATGATGCTTGGGAGGGAGAATCCGAAATGCCACTGTTTCTTGAGTGTGTCTCATGGGGAGTCATATGTTCTCCTTTCCTCAAGTGCACCCATAATTCGTTCATTTTATTTTATTTTATTTTATTTTTAAGATTTTATTTATTTGACAGAGAGAGAGAGATCACAAGGAGGCAGAGAGGCAGGCAGAGAGAGAGGGGGAAGCAGGCTCCCGGCTGAGCAGAGAGCCTGATGCGGGGCTCGATCCCAGGACCCTGAGATCATGACCTCAGCTGAAGGCAGAGGCTTCACCCACTGAGCCACCCAAGTGCCCCTCATTTTGTTTTTTTTTTTTAAATATTTTCTTTATTTATTTGAGAGCAAGAGAGAGTGAGAGAGAATGAGAGAGCACAAGCAGGGTGAGCGGCAGGCAGAGGGTGAAGCAGCAGCAAACTCCCTGCTAAGCAGGAAGCCCAATGTGGGCTTGGATCCCAGGACCCGCAGATCACAAGCTGAGCAGACGCTTAACCGACTGAGCCACCCAGGCGCCCAGCACCCATAATTTGAAGGTAAACCGGTATCTTCTCGTTCTTGGTTGATAGTTGTGTGCTAGACATGATTCTGAATATATCATTTGCTCTTTGCCTTCTGTAAACTCTCATTTTAAAAGGAGAAGAGGGTGGTGCAGGGTCTGTTTCAAATTTAGGTTAAGAGGCAGGATTGAAATTGGGGCTCCTTAGAACAAGTCACACACACAGGTGAAATCAGGAATCTCGGTGATTGTTTATTTCTAGTTTTCTATTTGATTCTTTTCCAAATCTGTTAGTCCTTTTCTAAAAAATGTCCTGTTTTCTTCATTACAGGCTGTATTCTGTTATCTCTTTGATAACTTTAATCTCTCTTGTTGTATAGTGACTTTCAGATTATTCTATTATTTCTAATTCTTGGGATGCTAATTCTCCTATTACCTGTGTCTACTGAATAATCTTTTTTTTTTAAAGATTTTATTTATTTATTTGACAGAGAGAGATCACAAGTAGGCAGAGAGGCACGCAGAGAGAGAGGAGGGAGTAGGCTCCCTGTTGAGCAGAGAGCCCGATGCAGGACTCGATCCCAGGACCCTGGGATCATGACCTGAGCCGAAAGCAGAGGCTTTAACCCACTGAGCCACCCAGGTTGCCTCTACTGAATAATCTTCAGGTGGTTCACTTCTTGTGGTTTCTAAGTTGTTACTATGTATTTATCTTCTGCCAGGACTGTTTTACTTCCAGTGAGAATGTTCTAGAAGTAGAGCTGTTTTGCATCCCCTTTTGCTAGAGCCCTGGAGTTAAACAGAGCCTGGGTGAACTTTAATGTTAATTTCTTGGCCTAGAATTCTCACATCATGGGACAGGTAGTGCAAATTTAGATCCACACAACATAGATTTGGGTTGGTAATTTCTTTTTCTCTTTTTTTAAGATTTTATTTATTTGACACGGAAAGAGAGCCCACGTGGAAGCACAAGCAGGGAGAGCTGCAGGGAAGGGGAGAGGGAGAAGCAGGCTGCCTGTGGAGCAGCAAGCCTGATGTGGGGCTCGATCTCAACACCCTGGGATCATGACCTGAGCTGAAGGCAGCCGCTTAACCAACTGAGCCACGCTGGTACCCGTTATGTAATTTCTTATAAGAGTGTATTTCCGTTTTTATCTTGAGCTCTAAGACACAGCAATCTTGCTTTCTGCTTTCTTGGAGTGGTGGGAAGAAATTTTCAAGTCCCATTTGTGCCGCTTTATGCAAGAGCCTCAGTTCCAGCCCACAGCCTGGCCCAGCCCCCACCGCTTCTTGACCGCCACATCAGGCTCACGTGACAGCTCTCTCTAGCTGTGAGTTTTAGAACTTGGGGATTTCCCTCCCCACCTCTTTTTTTCCCTTTCCTTTTTTTTTTTTTTTTTGACCTTGGTTATATATATAATGAGAGTGTGTGTGTGTGATGGTTTATCCAGCACATTTATATGGTTTAGGTATTTGTTGGGTCAGGGGACCTGTTGCCATTAACCCATTCCTACATGTTATGGGAACCTCTTCTGAGGAATTTATTTAACAAAATAACTTCCAGGGTATCCACAATATATCTTGGCGTAAATATAAATTCCTCCCAGGATTCTAAATAAGCATGATCTTATATTTATTAGAGTAAGAAAGAATTTTTAAACACACATTGTTATAAAAAAAGAATTTTGGGGACCTGGGTGGTTCAGTTGGTTAAGCGGCTGCCTTTGGGTCAGGTCATGATCCCAGGATCCTGGGACTGAGTCTCGCAGCGGGCTCCGTGCTCAGTAGGGAGCCTGCTTCTCTCTCTGCCTCTGTCTGCCACTCTGCCTGCTTGTGTGCTCGCTCGCTCTCTCTCTCTCTGACAAATAAATAAATAAATCTTAAAAAAAAAGAATTTGGTTAACTAGAACATTTTTTTTAAAGATTATTTATTCATTTATTTGTCAGAGAGAGAGAGAGAGAGTGAGAACTGGCAGACGGAGGCAGAGGGAGAAGCAGGCTCCCCGCCAAGCAAGGAGCCCGATGTGGGACTCGATCCCAGGACGCTGGGATCATGACCTGAGCCGAAGGCAGCCACCCAACCAACTGAGCCACCCAGGCGTCCCTAACTAGAACATTCTATTACACCAACATGCTGATTAATTACGGTCAGTCTTCCATCAGTTCAACCCTGGCATTTATTGCTGCAGAAGGATATCTTTGGTTTTAAAATTTTTCACTTGTGTTCTTCCTTCTCTAGGTAAAATACTTTTTTCTTTGCAGGAATATAACATATTATTTTTAATCCTCAACTTCGTATATATACCTTTGCCCCCTCATCCATCAAGAAACATTCAAAATTGAAAACTCACCTCCCCAAACCTCCTGGCTTAGCTCCTACACTCCTTAATGTGCCCCTGCTCATACCCTACTTGAATTGCATCAAATGACTTTGCCTTTGTTAGCATGAGGATTAGTGAGTATTCCTCATTTTTTTTTAGATGTGTCTTCAATCATCTACAATAACATGGTGAGGACATTGTTGCATCTTCTAGTTATTTGCATATGTCACTGGTGACATATGTCACCAGTGGGTGTCTGGTTATTTTGCAGCTAGAACAGCCCGAGACGAATATTCTCACCCTACTCTTCTCAGGGCCTCTTGGTCCCCACCAGACATCCTGTCTCCAGAGGCCATCGGCAGCCCAAGGTCCCAGCTTGAGACCTCAGAGGCTTCATCTCTTCTCTGTCCCAACTGCTCAGGCTACTCCCCAGAGCTGGATAGGAAGAGTCTCTTGAATAATGATGATATCAGGACAATCCCCCTTCCCCAAGCCAAACTCTGCTTTGGAGCCAGTGAGATGAGCAGTCCCCCTGTTGGGCTGGAATTTCCTCTTCTGGTACTCAATGGCTTATTAAGGGGTGGGGTCTGGGGGGTGGGCAAGAGAAATGGGAACTGTAGCTGAATGAAAGACAGTGGCCAGTGACCCTTTGGTCTCCATGCTGGATGTGCTTGCGGAGAGGCAGCGTTTCATTGTGATATTGGGGAGATGGAAGAGGTCGTGCAGGACTGCATTACCAAATTTCTGTAGCCTACAGAGAGGATCCCAACACTAGAAGTGGCTAAAAAGATAATTCCCTAGCCCATGGAGTAAGGGGCTCCTATTCCATGGGCTCCACTGTGTTTCCTTGTTGATTATAAAGGGTGTCTGAGTGCTCTTTCCACTCCCCACAAGCCTCGAAATTCCTGACTCCCACCACACTGTCCTCCAGTGACTTTCTCTCTCTTAGGGCTGCTGCCTTTGGTCCCAAATGGTATCCCAACACTGGGATCACTTACTAATCTGAGGCTTACTGGGATCACTTACTAATCTGAGATGTGAACTCAGGAATGGGAGTGGAACGTAAGGTAAACCAAACCAAGCAAAGAAGCCTGAGTAAGATATGAGCCCTAAGTGACACCTAATTGGTCAAGCAAGACCTGGGCTGATTTGGTGGTTGCCGTGGCCCGGTGCGACACAGGACTGACTGCGCCACCTCATCACATGCTTCCCCTTGGCCTGTGTTTTTCATGACCCTGCTCCCTGCTTCGCCCAGAGAAGGCTTCCAATCAAAGAGACAGAGTAGCTGGCATTGGAGGCCGCTGTCCCTTTGGCTTGCCAGCTTTCTCCCAGTCCTCACTCGGAGCTCCAGAAGGGGGCCAGTCCAGCTCACACCCCCAAGCCGCCACCCTCTTTCCACTCTCAAGACAACTCCCTCACCCTCAGGGAAGCTGAGGGGACAGAGGAAGGACGGTCCCTGGAGAAGACCTTCCCAGTAGGGCAGAGGTTGGACACAGTCATCTGCCAGCATGAAATTTGGGAGGCAGTGGGGACAGGCAGCTTTGCTGTCAGAAAGAAAGTTTCTGGTACTTGCTGCTGCTGCTGCTGCTTCTTCTTCTTCTTCTTCTTCTTCTTCTTCTTCTTCTTCTTCTTCTTCTTCTCCTCCTCCTCCTCCTCCTCCTCCTCCTCCTCCTCCTTCTTCTTCTTCTTCTTCTTTTTAAATGTAGAAAGGGCACTGGGGGAAAATGTGGGGGTAGGGTACAGACAGGAAGGAGGGCGTATGGAAGTAAGTCAAAACCCAGCAACTACCCATCTGACTTGCTGCATTCCTAAGGCTAGACTCATTCTACTCTGCTTGCAATAGCAAAGGACAGATACGGGCATTGCAGGCTGCCTCCGAGATTGCAGATAGACTGTGCAGACCTGGGTGTCCCAGGGGTCCTGGTTGCAATGGCCCTGAGGAGCTTAGGCAAACCGCCTCATTACACAAACCCAGAAACTCCTCAGGAGGTCCCCACTTGACTTAAATTTCCCTGGAGGGCTGGTCAACTCTAAAAGAGTCCCCCACTGGTCTACAATTGGAGTTTGGCCTATAAGCACCAATGTAGCTGTTAAAGGTTTAATATTCTGTTATTATTTGTTATTATTATTAATATTAACAACCCTGAATTAGCAGGTTACTCTTATAGATCCAGATCAGTCTTGGGATTCTCCAAGCCTTACAAGGCTGTTTGGTGGCAGGTTTTCCCTTGGCCTCCACTGCCGTGTCACGAACCCCATGAGAACGGGTGTGGCTGTGTTTCAACCAGACTTTATGTAGGGACACTTAAATTGGATTTCATATAATTTTCATGTGTCACGAAATACCCTTTTGACTTTTTTTTATTGTGGTTAGAAACACTTAACATGAAATCTATCGTTTTAACAAATTTTAAGTGTACAGTATATATACTTTTGACTATAGGTCTTTTGATTGTTTTTCAACTCATAAAAAGTTTAAGAACTCCTTTAGCTTTCAAGTCATACAAAAAAAAAAAAAGGGATGGTGGCCCAGAATTGGCTCCTGGGCTGTCATTTGCCAGCCCCTGGTCTAGAAAACCTGGGTAAGAGCAGCCAACTTTGAAGATTCTGTTTCAGCATCACCATTGAGAAGCAAGGACAACAAAATTTGTGTTTTGTGAAGCCGAGGGCCACTAGAGAAGAATCCCTAATTGCTTCTGTTACTTCTCTCTGTGTCAATGAACCTTCAAAAAAATTTTTTTTAAGTTTCACATAGGAAGAGTCAATGAAGTTTCACTTTTGCTTTGTATAAGAAAAGAGTGTAAATGTACCAGCAATTTTATTATAGGTAGAGCAACAGCAAAACAACAGACATGGAACCAACGGTCTTGATGCTCTTCAAGGATAAAGGTAGAGTCCTCTCACTCTGCAGAATTCAGCTTCTCGATCTGTCATGGTGCTCACTGAGGCAGGCAGATGGGTCCTCATTCAGAACAAGGACCTGCATCTTGGTCTTCATACTTCTGCCAGACCTTTAGGAAGTAAGAGAATTGGAGGAATACTCTTGTATAGTCATTCCCATCACACCTGCCCCATGCAGACACTGGTGGTTTCCAACATGGCGCCATGAACCTTGAGCTCCTTTTTGGTACATGTGTTTCCTGACTTCAGCGCCTTGATTCCTTTTCTTTTTTCTTCAAGGAGATCAGTCCATGTGTGGCTATCACAGAAGCAGATTTGAAATGGAAATCTCCCTGTATCTTTTCTACCATGATCCAGTGGCTTCTCATTTCCCACTGGTTTTAGAGGCTGGAATCTTCAAAATAGACCAACTAAGCTTGTCAGTGCTTTGAGCAGATTTGCATCCCTGGGTTCAACTCCACATCAAGGATATTAGTAGAAGTCTCTTTAGAAAGGGTTGGCTGGTCAGTGGCCGCTCAATTGCTTTAATGCCCAGTATTTCTCAGGACACTAAGCATTACTTATGGGCCTATGCAGAAAATCCTACCTGGTAGTAGGGTGGGATTAAGTCCATGAGTGTCAGGGGCTGGAGCTCTCTGCAACCCTCTTGGATGCTCTTCAATGTTGAGGAACAGGTTTTCTTGTGGGGAAGAACTTTGCCTCTCAGTTCAGTTTGTTTTTTCCCTTAAGGATTTTCCAGGCATGCCCAGAACAACTGTAACACAGCCACCCACCCTCCAAACCAAACCAAACCAAAATCTAAAAAACCCCCAAACTCTTAAGACTATCTTTACTATTTCTACACTCAGCAATACTGAACAAATAGCTCTCTGAATCCACCAGCTTCTTCATGCCCCCGGATCTCAACTTATGCAGTTCCAGACTGTTCCCTTTACCTAGAATGGCCTATTTCCTTTCATCTGGCTAACAGCATCCTTTCCCAAAGAAAGCCTTCCCTTACCCCTGCCTCCCCTGCATCAGAACTTATGCCCTTCTCACCACCCACCATTTCCTCTACATATCTGAATTTGCACATTTCTCTTACCCTAGAACAAGCCCTTCATCAGCCACATGACAAGATAAAAAAAAACCCCACCATAATCTGACTTCAATCTGGACCAAAACCAGCAACAATAATTAAGAGTACTTGAAATAGGTTTCACATCCTCTAAACTTAATGATGAACTTCTCTGTAGGTGTACAGCTGAACTCAAAAGAGTAACTACAAATAGTTTGAGGCCACAGTGGCTGGTCTGACATTTGAAACCCTCGCTTCAGGAACATTTTATTCATAACATCTTGTTAGCAGGTACAAAATTGACTTTTGAATTATTGACAGATAAATAAAATCTTAAAATATTGTTTATATTTTTCTCATTCTTTTTCTAAAAGATTTTATTTATTTATTTGAGAGAGAGAGAGCACACAGCCAGGAGTAGGGTGGGGAGAGGGACAAAGGGAGAGGGAGAAGCAGGCCCCCCCTCCCAGGCCGCTCAGGCTCCCCGCTGAGCAGGGAGCCAGGACATGATGTGGGAATCAATTACAGTACCCAAGGATCACGACCTGAGCCTAGGGCAGACGCTTAACTGACTGAGCTTCCCCGTTACTCCTGTTTATCTCATTCTTATAAGATCTTTTAAAAGTGTCTTTTTTACAATGTAGTAATATATGTAGAGCACTTAGAATGACTAGGGGGTTTGTTATCACTTTTTATTATGGAATATTTTGAATAAACACAAAAGTATGGGAGATACTATTTCCCCTCCCATCTACCCATCACCCAGCTTCCAGAACTGTCAATACATGGTCAGACTTGTTTCGTCTATATATTCACTGGATCATTTTGAAGTGAAACTCAGTGATCCTACTGCTTCACCTATAATTATACATTATTGCTAAAAGAGAAGGGCATTTTATTAAAGAAACATAACCACAATGACATCATCATACCTAAAAAAAATCAGTAACTAATATCATCAAATACCCTTTCAGTGTTCAAATTTCTTGGATTCGCTCATATTTTTATTCAATTTTTAAAGATTTTTTAAATTGTGGTAAAAACATATATAACATAAGATTTACATTGTAACCACTGTTAGATGGACAACTCAGTGGCACTGATTACATTCATAATATTGTGTAATTGTTACCATGATTTTTTATTTTTTTCATTACCCCAAACATAAATTCTGTACCTATTACACACTACCTCTCCCCTTCTTGTCCCCTCAGCCCCTGGTAATTTCTTTCTTTCTTTCTTTCTTTCTTTCTTTTTTTTTTTAGATTTTATTTATTTATTTGAGAGATAGAGAATGAGAGAGAAAGAGAGAGCGCAAGAGGGGGGAGGGTAAGAGGGAGATGCAGACTCCCCACTGAGCAGAGATCCCTGAGGAGACAGCCCGATGTGGGACTCGATCTTGGGACTCCAGGATCATGACCTGAGCCGAAGGCAGTTGCTCAACCAACTGAGCCACGTAGGTGCACCACCCCCTGGTAATTTCCAATCTACTTTCTGTCTCTATGACTTTACCTATTCTAGATATTTCATGTAAGGACAATCATAGCATATTCATCCCCCGGTGTCTTGCTTATTCTGCTTAGCACAATGTTTTCAAGTTTCATCCATATTTTAGCATGTGTCAGAACTTTATTCCTTTTTAAGGCTGAATAATATTCCATTGCACATATATACGTATATGCTGCATTTTGTTATCCATTCATCCGTTGATGGACACTCGGATTGCTGACAGCTTTGTGAATAATGCCGCTATCAACATTGGTGTACAAGTACCTGTTTGAGTCCATGCTTTCTGTCCTTTCGGGTGCATACCTAGGAGTGGAATTGCTGGGTCATCTGATAATTCCGTGTTTAATTTTTGAGCAATGGCCAAACTCTTTTTCACAGTGGCTGCACCATTTTACATTCCCACCAGCAAGCAGAGGGTTTCAATTTCTCCAGACCCTCTTCAGCACTATTCTCCATTTTCAAAAATTACAGCCATCTTAGTGGGTATGAAGTTCTGTCTCATTGTGGGTTTGATATGAATTTCCCTGATGACTTATGATATAGAGCATCTTTTCCTGTGCTTGTAGACTATTTGTAAGTCTTCTTTGGACAAATATCTATTCAAGTCCTTCGCCCATTTTTAAATTGGATTGTCTTTTTGTTGTTGAGTTGCAGAAGCTCTTTATATATTCTGGATGTTAAACCTTTAAGAGATGTATGATTTACAAATATTTTCTCCTACACTGAAGATTGTGATTTCTTTCTTTTTAAAAGATTTTATTATTTATTTGACAGAGATAGAGAGCACAAGCAGGGACAGTGACAGGCAGAGAGAGAAGCAGGCTCCATGGTGAGCAGAGAGCCCGATGTAGGGCTTGATCCCAGGACGCTGGGATAATGACCTGAGCCAAAGGCAGATGCTTAACCCACTGAGCCACCCAGGCGCCCCTGTTATTTTACTCTCTTTATAGTGTTCTTTGATGCACAAAAATTTTTAATTCTAATGAAGTCCAATGTATCTATTTCTCCTGATGCCTGTGCTCTTGGTGTTATATTTAAGAAACTGCCAAATCTAAGGTCATAAAGATTTTCCCCTCTGTGGGGTTTTTTTTCAAGTTTTATAGATTTACTTCTTAAATTTAGGTCTTTGGTTTATTTTTAGTTAATTTTTGTGTATAGTGTGTCAAAGTTCAGAAATAGCAGAAGTAAAACCAATGAATCAACAAAGAAGTAATTAGTAGAAGTTTACTGTCCACACACAAAGAGGATACTTCGTGAACTGGGAGCATTCAAACCAAACATGCAATGAGATTCAGAGGTATATTGTTATGAAGCAGCTTAAATAGTGAGAAGGCAGGGACTGTTACTCTTCTCAGTGATTGGTTACAATGTTAGAAAATTTTTAAATTATAGGGAGTTGGTTAGTGGTTACCTCATATCAATTTTGGGGAAGGTTTTAAGTTTTGCTTATGTTTTTCAGAGGCATAAGCAAGAAGTGACCCAGGTCAAGTTAGTCTCACTTGTCTTGCAAAATAAGCTAAATTAAGCTTTGCTTGTACAATTTAACTGGTTTTGTCTGCTCAGGGAATTTTCAAGTTTGGTCTCTATTTGTGTTTGATTTTAACAATTGTAATGTAAAGGTCCAAGTTCATGCTTTTGTATGTGCATACCAAGATTCCCCAGCATCATTTATTGAAGAGACTGTTCTTTATTTATTGAATGGTTGTGCCCCCTTCTTAACAACCCATGGACCATGTGAGGGTTCATTTTTGGGCTCTCAGTTCCATTCCATTGGTCTGCATATTTATCTTTATGCCAGTACCACACTGTTTTGATTACTGTTGCTTCATAATGAGTTTTGAAATCAAGACGTATGAAGCCTCCACTTTGTTCTTTTCAAGTTTGTTTTGGCTCTTTGTAGTTTCTTGAGATGTCCTATGAATTTTATTTATTTTATTTTAAATTTTATTTTTATTTAATTTTTTGAGGGGGAGGGGCAGAGAGAGAGGGAAAGAATCTCAAGCAGGCTCCACGTTCAGTGCAGAGCCTGACACGGGGATCAGTCTCATGACCCTGAGATCATGACCTGCACTGAAATCAGGAGTTGGATGTTTAACTGACTGAGCCACCCAGTCACCGCTAATATGAAAAAAGCATCATTGGGATTTTTTCCATTGGGTTTTGTTTTTGTTTTTGTTTTTTAGTACTCTACACACCCAAAGTGGGGCTCAAACTCACAACCCCACGATCAAGATTCACATGCTCTTCCGCTGAGCCAGCCACACACCTCTCCATCAGGATTTTGGTATGGATTGCTTTGAATCTGTAGATTGCTTCAGACAGTATTGTCATCTTAGCAATAGTGAGTCTTCCAATCCAGGAACATTGGATTTTTTCCATTTTTTTTTAAAGCTTTCCTGATGTCTTTCAGCAATGTTTTATAACTTCCAGTGTACAGGTCTTTTGCTTCCTTGGTTAATTTTATTCCAAAATATTTAATTCTTTCTGATGCTAATGTAAATGAAATTATTTTCTCCATTTCTTTTTTGGATTGTTCAGAGGTAGTGTATAGAAATACAATGAATTTTTGCATGCTGATTTAGTATTCTACAACTTTGCTGATTCATATATTAGCACTAACAATTTTTTGTGTGTGGATACTTTAGTGTTTTCTACATGTAAGATCATGTTATTTGTGAATAGAGATAGTTTACCTTTTCACTTAGAATGCCTTTTATTTCTTTTTCTTGCTTAATTGCTCTGGCTAGAACTTCTAGCAATATGTCGAATAGAAATGGTAAAGTGGGCATTCTTATCTTGTTCCTGATCTTAGGGGAAAAGCTTTCAATCTTTTATCATGTTGAGGAAATTCCTTTTCTATCTTTATAGATATCTATCTATCTATTCCTTTATATCTAATCTATCTAAATTTCCTTTCTATCTTTATTGAGGGTTCTTATTTTTTAAAAGATTTTTATTTTTTATTATTTTTTTAATTATTTATTTATTTGACAGAGATATCACAAGTAGGCGGAGAGGCAGGCAGAGAGAGTGAAGAGGAAGCAAGCTCCCTGCTGAGCAGAGAGCCCAATGTGGGGCTCAATCCCAGGACCCTGGAATCATGACCTGAGCCGAAGGCAGAGGCTTTAACCCACTGAGCCACCCAGGCGCCCCAGATTCTTATTTTTTAATTTGAGATAGAGAGTGAGAGAGAGAGCATGAGTTGGGGGAGGGGCAGAGGGAGAGGGAGAAGTAGGCTCCCCACAGAGCAAGGAGCCTGATGTGGAATTCGATCCCAGGACCCTGAGATCATGACCAGAGCCAAAGGCTGACCCTTAACCAACTGAGCCACCTAGGTGCCCCTTAGGGTTGTTACTATGAAAAAGTTATGGATTTTGTCAACATCAATCTTTTTCTGCATCAATTGAGATGGCCATGTGTTTTTTTTCCCTTCATTCTATTAATGTCATATATTACATTGATTTCAAATGTTGCATTCCTGGAATAAATCTTACTTATTTATGGTGTATCATCCTCTTAATATGTTGCTAAACTTGGTTTGCTAGTATTTTGTTGAGGAATTTTGCATCTATATTCACAAAGGACATTGTTCTATAGTTTTCTTTTCTTGTAATCTTTATCTAGCTTTGGTATCAGGATAATGCTGGCCTCATAGGATGAGTTAGGAAGTGTTCCCTTCTCTACAAATCTTTGGAAGAATTTGAGAAGCATTAGGATTAATTCTGCTTTAAACCTTTGGTAGAATTCACTAGTGAAGCCGTAAGATTTTGTTTTGTTTTTTCTTAGCTGGAAAGGGTTTTTTTTCCCCTTTCATTAAGTTTTTACTTAGTGGTAGAGCATTTGACTGCATTAAGTTTTTACTTAAATACCAGCTAGTTGATATGCAGTGTAATATTAGTTTCAGGTGTAGACTTTTTTTTTCAGGTGTAGAATTTAGTGATTCATAGCTTCTATAGAAGACCCAGTGCTCATTACAACAAGTACCCTTCTTAATTCCTGTCACTTATTTAACCCATCTCTCCACCCTGTTGGGAGGTTTTGGTTACTGATTCAGTCTCCTTGTTATAGATCTATCCAAATTTTCTATTTCTTCTTAAGTCAGTTTTGGTAGGGATTTGCATTTCTAGGAATTTGTCCATTTCATCTATATTCCACTTTGTTGGTATGTAGTTCATATAATCCTTTATAATCCTTTTTATTTTTGTAAAGTTGGTAGTAATGTCCCTTCTTCCATTTCTGATTTTAGTAACTTAAGTCTTTTCTCTCTCCTTCTCTCTTTCTCTCTTTTTTTTCCTTAGTCAAGGTGCCATGCACTTCTATCACATTACATTGGGGGGCATGTAAAATCTGGCTGTCTCTCCTTTGGCAATTAAAATTTGGGTATTGTCAGTCCAATTGGCTCATTATAAAACTCTCCTTCAGCTCTCACCTAATGGTTTTGTCAGCTTTTGACAATCATTACCTACATCCATATTTCATAAGAGAATGCTGAAGTTTCAAAGAAGAACGTATTTTAATGAACTCAAATATGCCAAGACAGAATGAAAGATATATTTTCAAAGTCCATTTTTCTGGTTCTGAAACTCAGTGTGGTAGAAAGGAAACACATCCAAGAGTGAAGAACCTGGAGACCAGCCACATGCTATAAGATCTTAGATAAATCACTTGCCTCTTAAGCTTCAATCTGTAAAAGTAGGGCATTGACCGGGATGACCCGTCAAAGCACCTCACAACATTGACTCTCCAGAAGTCTATTATTTTAATTTTACATGTAATCATAGTTATGACCAGTTAGTCTAGTGTTCAGAATGCTGAACCCTTAGTTCCTCCACCTTATTTTACCCAGACTTTTGTTTTAAGTAGTCTCCGTGCCCAACATGGCATTTGAACTCACCACCCTGAGATCAAGAGTGTCATGCTCTACCAACTGAGCCAACCAGATGTCCCCCCAAGAATGTTTCTTGATTCAAAGTTTCATTGAAGATTATGGTTCAGGGCACCTGGGTGACTCAGATGGTTGGGCATCTGCCTTTGACTCAGGTCATGATCTCCAGGTCCTGGGATCAGGTCCCACATTGGGCCCCCTGGCTGTCTCAGCAGGGAGTCTGCTTCTCCCTCTCTCTCTCTCTCTCCCCCTGTTTGTGTGCTCTCTCTCTCTCAAAGGAATAAATAAAATCTTAAAAAAAATAAGATCATGGTTCATTCTGCTGCACTTCCATGGTTATGCTTATCATGTGAAACATCACTTCAGACAAGCTGCTCAAAGACAAGGGACCATCCCATCCCTTTATCAAAGTGCTCATTCCCCCAAACACTGCCCACACTTGGGCCATGCAGAAAGAAATTTCTCCCCTTGTTCCTAAGATTGTCAAATATCTTCACATGTTCTACCTACCCCTTGGGCAAACTCTTGTCAGGAAAGCATCTTGTAAAATCATTCACCCCAAAGTATAACCGACCCAGGGACTTTCCCTTTCAGAGTCTTTTCATTTTAATACAAGCTTCAGTAAAAAGTATACACTTATAATGACGGAATTTTAAGAAGATTTTTTTTCCTTGAAGGAAGGCAACTTTCTATCTTCCTGAAATCATGTTATATCATCCTTGAAACAGGAGGATTGACAATGGTTCTAACAACAATTCTTTTCTTTTTTTAATTAAAATTTTATTTATTTATTTAAATAATCTCCATACCCATCATGGGGCTGGAACTCATGACCTCAAGATCAAGAGCCACACACTCTTCTGAGTCAGACAAGCTCCTCATCCACCAACATTTTTTGATCCATTGTTCTTCCTGGTGTGCTACAGTATCTTGGAAGCTGAATCCAGGAAAGATCCCCCTTGGGAACTTCTCCAGAGGGGATTCTTCACCATCCTCTTAGGCTAGTGAAACAGGCAAGAAAGCTACCCTTGGAGGAGGTGATAGTGGATGAAGGGGGCAAGTCAATCAGGGAAAGAGTGTTCAAGAAAAACTGGTGGGATATCTAGCCTTGGGAATGAGGAAACTTTTCAACAGGAAGGTATTACGTTTTGCCAAGTTCAAAATGAGAGCGGAGAACCAAAATCCAATGAGTGTCATATCTGTAAGTTTGAATGTAACTAGGAATGAATGGATAAGGGTAAGACATCCAGGATTGAGGCTGAGAACAGTGAATAAATGTCAGTGGGCCCTTTTCCCTTGTGCCTGGTGTATTAACCAAGGCAGGCAAGGCAGCTTAAAGAAGCCACACCAATCCAGAATGTTTGCTTATGCCAGTCCTACCATCTGGGATGCCATTTTTCTTTTTCCATGCCTTTCTCTGTCTCAATAAGCTGCTGAACACTCAACTCCAATTCCCATCTTCGTGAAGTTTTTTCCTGACCACCCCCATCTGGAAGCAATTTCTTCTTCCTCAGAATCTGGCTATCACTGATGTCCACTTCCACCCTTCTGTCCTCATCATGTGGCTGTTATTCTCTTGTGTGTAAGTCTCACCTTCCAGAGTGGAATCTGTTTGAAGGGCACTCCCATGTCTGATGGCTCTTGACATCTCCTAGCACCTAGCCTAGTGCCCGGCGAATGGCTGTGGGCCGTAAGGGCTGACAGATGGATGGATAATCAACGCAATGGGGCAGGCATTCTTTCTAAGACATCTTCTTCCAAAAAAAGGACTTGCCTGAGGAATTTCCCTGGGACCCATGACAATGAAATGGGGAGAGCTGGCTAGCCAGTGACTGGTTCCCTCTGAGCAAACAGGGCTGGGGCTGGGTTTAATTTAGCCTGCGCTGCCTTTCATGCTTTAAAAGGACTTTCCCACGACAGACTCGGGACCTGGAGTTCGTGCTGTTAGCACCACTGCGGAGAGATGAGTAGGGAGAGACGCAGCCAAGTGTGCTGGCCTCTGACCTGGTTCCGCTTCTGCGCTCGGCTGGAGCTTCTTGTAGCCATGCGGTTTGCAGCTTCATTCCCAGCCCGCCGGATGGAGGGTGCCCATGTGCACACTCCGGGCTTTGGTGTGGGGGTGCGGGTTTGCATCTGTGGGTGGTGGACTTCAGCCAGGCGCATTTGAGTCTGCATATGGCTGTGACGACTCTCTTTGGTGTACATCTGAGTATTTGCGTTTCTGTAGATTGTGTGTACGGATCTCTGAGTGTGTGTGCCTCTGAAGGTGGGGTGTGCTTACAGGCAGGTGCGTGTGTGTGTGTGTGTGTGTGTGTGTGTGTGCCTGTGACACCTGTAGCCATCCAACGTGAAGGTAAGCAGCTCTCCCACTGGTTTGCAAGAATAATGGCTCCTTTTTGTCCTCAGACCCTAACCGTGGTGCCACAGGAAACAGATTCCATTTGGTCCATTGGCTCCTCCTCCTCCTTCCTGAGAGGGGACTGAAGGAATGGAGGGGGCCCACCATGTCCCTAGCAAGGACTCTTTTCCTTCCTAATGCCATTTCTTCTTGGTACTCCGTGGTTCTGAGAGGGCCCCGGGACCCACAGGAGCCCTGGGCTTTGAGTGTCCCTGGCATCATTTGGAATATTTTAATGGGGTCCAGATGCCAAAAGGGAAGACCCTTTTTTAAAATCCAGGGCTGTCTTCCACTGCCCCCACCTCCCAGGAGAGAGCAGACATTCTTAGCACTGTTTACATTTTTTTCCTCCTTGCCTCTCTGTTACCCACCCCTTCCAGGACCTCCTCACTTTGGGCTTGCAGATAAACTGTACCCCTATAAACAAAGCCCTCCTTCCTGGTCTGGAGGAGCGCAGCCCCACCCCGACCCAACCCGGGGCAGCTCAGAATCCCACCCTTCCTTTACCCATTTTTCTTCTACACCCTTCTTCACCACTGCGTTAACTCCTTTATCTCCTTGGGCGGGGTGGGGGGTGGTCAGAGGGCAATTCCAATTCCAGGAAGCAGAGGAGGTCAATGTTAATGACCTTGCTTCTGGTCTCCAGCCCTCTCTGCGCCTCCACTCCCCTATCCTAAACCCCAAACTGTTCTCCAGCAGAGAACATGAAACCAGCTGCCGGCCAAGGCCAGAGGCTGGAGATCCAGGACAACTGGCTTTGCTTCCCAGCTTCATCGTGCCATTTCCTTTGCAACCCCAAATAATTTCCTCACTTTGTCTGTATATCACAGTTTGTAAAAGACACCTGATCATCTGGCCTCCTCTTGATAATATCCCAGCTACCTCTCTGCTAATATCTTGTGGAGCCTCCATGAAGCAACACCTGTGCAGAAGCCCAGGACTGCTGGGGACAAGCTCAGACATGTGAGAGTTGGCAAGTGTGACCTAGGCTTGAGTGCAGAGGGTTAAATTCTAGCTATCTCACCAGCAGTGGGAAAGGGCCTGTCTGCTCCTGGGTAGCTGGGTAAAATGTACAGCAGGTTCCCTTCTAAGATGTCACCTTGGTATCCCCAAGAGAGGCCCTCCTTTCTTTCTTTTTTTTTTTTTTTTTTTCTATCATGGGATAAAGCCACCCTATCGGAGGTCTATGCTCAAAGCTGCCTACCACAGCACTGGCAGGAATAAAGTGAAACCCAGCTCCTTCTTTGGGCCTTGGAGCTTTCTACCCAGCGGGCAGGGAAAGGGTCCTAGTCACCTGACTCTCCCTGGGGACTGGCACAAGAGAAAGTATGCAGAGCTGTGACTGAGAGGCTGAGAGACCCAGGCTGCCACACCTCCACCCAAGAGGTCCGGCCTGATGAATCAGGCTGAATGGAGAGCCTGAGGATGTCCCCTCTTCCTCCTGCTGCCCATTTATCATGAGAGGGGAAGACAGTCCCCTCCTGCCTAGAAGCAAAATGTCTTGCCTTCTCTTGGGATTAAAAAAAAAAAAAAAAAAAACAAAAAAAAACTGGCCTTTCCCCACCCATGACTTCTTCAAAAACAAGAAACACTTTCCTCTTTCCCCTGCCAGCCTTTCCCCTGGCATCTGGATCTTAGCTACCCCCAGACTTGATTTTCCCCTGATGGGTTCATGGGGCTTACTCTTTCTAGCCCGCACGACTCCTTGTTCCAGGCTCAGTTGGACGGGTCAGATCTTGTGAGATATTGGTTTCTTTGTCGGAGGAGAAACCATCCTGGTTGTTTTGCTTCCTTTCCTTCCCAAGCACCAGCCACCCTCACCTCAGGACCTGCTTCCTCGGGGAAAGGATGGGTTGATGTGAGAGAAGCGGCTGGAACACGTTCAGCTTGAGCACCAGGCTCTTGAGCCAGACCGGCTCCAGCCTTGTTTGAGCTTTCCTTCCCACGGAAGAGTAAGGAGGGAGATCACAGATCCAAGGGGTGTGGTGGATCTGCCCTCTTCCAAGTGGAATCTTTCTCTGGATCAAAGAAAGGAGGTGCAAAGAAATCAGCCAAAGCAGTATGCCTGGAAGGCCAGGAGAGAAACTTATCTGTGGTTGGTGGGTACACCCTCTCATGCTCTCTCCCTCCCATAATGGATTGATTTCTCCCCTACCTCCCTGGAAGATAGTGCCTTACTGAACTCCAAAGAAGTCTTGTCTGGGCTGCAGGTAGGGTGTGTGACCTTTCCCAGCCCCTGGGGAGCAGCTTCTCCTAGAGTCAAGGACCTTAATGATGACTCAGTGGGGCACCTGGGTGGCTCAGTTGGTTAAGTGTCTGCCTTCAGCTCAGGTCACGATCCCAGGGTCCTGGGATCAAGTCCCGCATCGGGCTCCCTGCTCAGTGGGGAGTCTGGTTCCCCTCTCCCTCTGCCTCTGTGCATGGTATCTCTTTTTCTCTTTCTCAAATAAGTAAATAAAATCTTAAAAAAAAACACACACACACACACAAAGAGACTAGAACAAGGATGGCTTTTTCTCCTTCAGGAGTGAAGGAAATACGTCCTGGTCTCTTCTTCCATTGATGGCCAGAAACAAACAGAAAAGACATTGCTAGAAAATCCTAAATGTGCACTCTCTCTCCGCCTGTATAAAGTCTGTCCCAGGCTCGCACTTAGGCACCAGAGGACCTTTTGTGTCCCAAGAATGGAGACGCTTTCTCTGCCTCCCTTCAAGTCCCTTTCCTCGGGAAACATCAGAAGTGTGTAGAATTGGCTATGCTTTGTTACAGAACACAAGGAAAGTCTTAGGTTAGGAGCGTCCTTTCAGTTCCAGAGGCAGGGCCGTGGTCTATTCTGGGGCCCAGCTGAGAGTGGGGCTGGGGAGTTGAGGGGGCTGGAGGGGTACGTACGGAGAGGTGCTCTGGGAAAGGATCTAGCTCCTTGGATGCCTGTGCATCTGATAGGAATGCTTTACTGTGGGATGGTGGCCAAGACTCAGTTTCCCTTCTGGGCCTTGGCCTTTTAATTCTATAAAATGTTGTGTTGGATTTGATCTTTAAGACCCCTTTATCTCCGATTCTATGTCACTACCTTCTTATCCCCCTGGACTAATTGGAGGAGGTAGGCAGGGTAAAGAAAGGGAAGAAATTTCCACCATGAACTCATGGTCTCTTTTAACAACTTTAAAGCAAAATGGAGAGATTATAGATCATAGACCATAACACCTCTAACACATAAACACCTCTAACATATGTAGCCTTGGAGGAGATATAAGCCTCAGTCATCTGAACTCCCCACGCTTTTTTATACCCTATCACAGACACACAGACACAGACACAGACACAGAGACACACACACCCAACTGTGATGTGCATTAAGACTGACCACAAGCTACTCAAGCAAGGGAGGGACAGCCACCCCCCTCCCTTCCCTCCACAACCCCGTTATCAGAACTTCTACCCATCAGGCAGTCTCTGCCTCTTCCAGTTCTACTGACCACATATTCTAAATCACAGACCATCATGCAACTGCCCTCTTACACTACAGGATTGTTTGCATGCCTGGAACCCCCAACACATCAACAGTACAGGGGGCCTGAATTTGGCAGCTTCAGAGGCCCCCATTCACTGTCTGCTTCCAAGGGCACAGAACAAAGGTCATCTGGGGCTCAGGGCCAGGGTAAAGCTCTCCCTGGGCAATGTGTGCTTCTGTTCAGAGCTGGATGACCTTTACAGACTAGGCAGCACTAAGTCCCCTGGGGCCAGTCATTTGGATAACCTCCCAGAGCAGCAGGTCACTTGCCTCCACTCTCCATCTGGCCATGGCCAGAGTATACATGGGTACGTTGTCTGGGGAGGGTAATTGGGCAATAAATTGCAAATATTAGTACCTTATGCTACAGCAATTCTATCTTTAGGAATGTGTTCTACAAATACAGTCATACACATGTGAAAGGACACGTTTCAAGTGAATCAGTGCAACATCATCTCTGAGTAGAAATTGGAAATGAATTGGATATCCACTAGTGACCAATTCGTTTCATAGGGTATGGTATAACCATGCAATGGAATATTAAAAATGGGACGCTATTGTGTATTGTATGGAAGGATTCCTGCTATACATTAAGTGAAAATAAGCAAAGTGCAGAAGAGTGGGCATAATTTACTACCATCTGTGTAGAAAGGAGAGAACAAAAACACATACATTCGTATTGACTTGTTTACATATAACATATTACTGGAAGAGAAAACAAGAGACCAAGGGTGATTACACATAAGGGAGTTGAAAACCCCTCAAGAAAGGCAACTTTCTTTTTTTTTTTTTTTTTAAGATTTTATTTATTTATTTGACAGAGAGAGAAATCATAGTCAGGTAGAGAGGCAGGCAGAGATAGAGGGGGAAGCAGGCTCCCCGCTGAGCAGAGAGCCCTATGCGGGGCTCGATCCCAGGACTCTGAAATCATGACCTGAACTGAAGGCAAAGGCTTAACCCATTGAGCCACCCAGGTGCCCCTGAAGGCAACTTTCTATCACATGCATTTTGATGGCTGAATAACATGAATGCATTACCTATTCAAAAGATTGAGTGAAAATAACACAAAAGCCCAGAAAAGAGAGAACAAAGTGGCAAAGGAGGGAGCCCTTCTCCCTGGCAGCTGCCTGGGCAGGGGGAGGCCAGACTAGAAATGGGAGCAGGAACTGGGGGATGAGCAGAGGGAAGCACACCAGGTGCTTAAGCATTTCTCTGATTGCTCATAAAAGCCTTCTCTAACAGGGGCCTGGAATTCCTCTGCTCATGCTCTCCTTCGGTTATTGGCCTCATCAGTCCCAAAACTCAAGCATACTCATGTGGCTTGGGAAATCTTGCCTTTTTTGAAAATGTAAACATTTTTAGACCCTTGGTCAGAATATCGAGGTCACCCGCTAAAGCAATGACTTCCTTTGAAGTTGCTTGACTTCCTTGCCCACTTACCCTACCCTGCCCCCCAACTCTGATGTCCTGCAAAAAAAAATTGCGGAATGACATGTATTTGTTTTAGATATTATTCTTTAAGAATCTTATGACATCCCTTTGAGATAACTGGCAACACTCTGGGGTGTTGCAAAACCCAAGTGGGGAGTGATTGCCCTGATGACCTGCAAGAGGCCATAGCCAAGACTCAAGGCCAAGTGGGGCCTGCATCACTTGGGCGGGACTGGGGGTTTGGGGGCAGAGGCTAGGCTCTGGACCTCTACTCATTGGGCAGCTCCGTGGATCCAAAGACCTGCTTGGGGTACTACATGGGTGTGGAAGGCATTGGTGTGGGGGCCAAGGACAAACCCTGCTTGTGGGTGAGCTGCTGGGTCCCTGGGAGACAAAACTGGTTCTTTCTCCTCAGGGATAATTTTAGGTCCTCACGTCCCCTCCCAACCCCTGGCTCAGCCTCCCAGAGGGATTGTTTAGACCAGCGACTATAGAGCGTTCTTTTGAAATATAGAGCTGTTCAAACGAGACATGTGAGGGTATGGCCCTGGAGGCATTTTCCATGATAATTTTTCCCCTTTTGTCCCATTGTTACAGGCGAGGAAGCAAGACAGCTCCAGGATCAGGTTCTCTGATAGAACTTAATAAAGGTATTACTAAGTCTTCCTGCCTCTCACCTTGAACCCAGGGGCTTCCTTTGCCGCCTCACCTCCCCACACCTTGCTTGACAGCAACTGGCTTAGAGACTAGAAGAGCTTGGCTGGCAGAAACAGCCTGAAGTCTGGGGGAGAGAAAGAGTTTTGGGCTTGTCAGGTGAAGGAGGCTCTGATGGGGCTGTTGGAAAAACTTCAAGAGGCCTTAAAATACCAGGCCTGGGGTGCCTGGGTGGCTCAGTTAATTAAGCCTCTGCCTTTGGCTTAGGTCATGATCCCAGGGTCCTGGGATCAAGCCCCACATCGGGCTTCCTGCTTAGCGGAGAGCCTGCTTCTCCCTCTCCTCCCTGCTCATGCTCTCCCTCACTATCTCTGTCTATCTCAAATAAATAAAATCTTAAAACAACAACAACAACAACAATAAACCAGGCCTATCCTTTCACACACCAGAAGATGCAACATGTGAATTCCTCAGCTGAATATCTTCTAATTTCTAAAAGTTCATAAATAAAACCTTCAAGGAAGTAGAGTGAACACTTTACTATCGGGAGGGTAGTGATGGAAGATTTGTGGGTGGTTGGGGGGTGATGGTAGATAGGCTTCATGCCTCAACCTCACACCCATCCGTTCACTTTCAACATGCCTTTGAGGAATTTTTAAATGGAAAATTTTAAAGAATTTTGAAATTTAAAAATTTTAAAGAATTTTAAAATATGAAATTTTAAAGAATTTTAAAATAAGGGACCGTCTAGAAATTGTCTAGGTGGGAAAGTGTGTGCAAGGGGCTATGTGCAATGGGGAAGATGCAGAAATTGAAACTCTCAGCATCCGGGACTACATGAAGCCAAATCAAAATTTAAGTGAGTAGGCAATGCTAAAGACTCCTGGAAAATGTCGAATTTCTCCAGTAACTGCAAAGAACAAGAACAGCAAAAAGACAACAGAAAACCGGAGGAGCAGGGAGCGTAAAGGAAATAAGAGAAGGGAAGGTTCCCAAATCTCCCCGGAATTGAGGTCTTGAGAGAAGAGAGAAGACACTGCTGCCCTCTTTTACTTACAATATTTTAGAGAAGGACACTCAAGTAGATGAGATGCTACCGTGGATCATTTTGCTTGCCCTGGGAGGGTTACCTTTTCCTCTAACAAGGTAGGTGGTGGCGGCACTGGTGTGGAGGGGGCGGTCTTCATTACCCATCAGCTGGAGTCGCTGCTGGATCTTCTGGGGAAACTGGGTGCAGAGTTCCAGGAAATCAGGGCTGACGGAGTGCTGCGCTGAGTGCGTGCGGTGGTATGGCAGGAGTGGGCACAACGTGGCAGAGAAGTCCAGGTGTCGGGGCTCTAGACATAGTTAAAGGAAAACTCAGGCATCCATCTGTCTTCCCTCCCCTCCCTCCAGTTCCCTTCCTGACGCCCGGCACGCATCGAGACTACTGGCCGCTGCCCCTTTAAGGGCCTCCACTCCTCCCCCCACCACCCCACCCCAAGCGGTGGCATCAAGCGGGTGGGGTGGGGGGAGGCCGAGCGTTCTCGCCGGGTCAACTAGGGAAGATGGCCCAGGCCGAGGAAATCGCTCCCACGCCCCGCTGTCCCCTCCCCTGAGCTGGGGGAAGGGACCCATCTAGAAGGGAGACCCCCTCTCTCTTTCCTTTCTGCCCCAAGCACGCCCCGGGAATGGCTCCGTGGTCTCACCGGAACAGCTCTCTGGCCTCGTGGCCTGCTGCCCCCACCCCGACGCCCAATACTGCCAATGCGAGTGGGCTGCCAGGGGTGCCGTGGGCGGTGGCCTTGGCGGGGGGGCTGTTGGCGCTGGAAGTTCTGGTCACCGTGGGAGGCAACCTGCTGGTGATCGTGGCCATCGCTCGGACTCCGAGACTCCAGACCATGACCAACGTGTTCGTGACTTCGCTGGCCACAGCAGACCTGGTGGTGGGACTGCTGGTAGTGCCGCCGGGGGCTACCTTGGCGCTGACCGGCCACTGGCCCCTGGGAGCCACTGGTTGCGAGCTGTGGACCTCAGTGGACGTGCTGTGTGTGACAGCCAGCATCGAAACCCTGTGCGCCCTAGCCGTGGACCGTTACCTGGCAGTGACCAACCCGCTGCGCTACGGTGCGCTGGTCACCAAACGGCGCGCCCGGGCAGCAGTGGTGCTGGTGTGGGTCGTGTCCGCCGCGGTGTCGTTTGCCCCCATCATGAGCAAATGGTGGCGCGTGGGAGCCGACGCCGAGGCACAGCGTTGCCACTCCAATCCCCACTGCTGCGCTTTCGCCTCCAACATACCCTACGCGCTGCTCTCCTCCTCCGTCTCCTTCTATCTCCCGCTTCTGGTGATGCTCTTCGTCTACGCGCGCGTTTTCCTCGTGGCTACCCGCCAACTGCGCCTGCTGCGCCGGGAGCTGGGCCGCTTCCCGCCCGAGGAGTCTCCGCCGACTGCGTCGCGCTCTGTGTCCCCCGCCCCGGCCGGGCCGTACGCTTCGCCCGCAGGGGTGCCCTCGTACGGTCGGCGGCCCGCGCGCCTTCTGCCTCTCCGGGAACACCGGGCCCTGCGCACCTTGGGTCTCATCATGGGTACCTTCACTCTCTGCTGGTTGCCCTTCTTTGTGGCCAACGTGATGCGCGCTCTCGGGGGCCCCTCTCTGGTTCCCAGCCCGGCTTTTCTGGCCCTTAACTGGCTAGGCTATGCCAACTCCGCCTTCAACCCGCTCATCTACTGCCGCAGCCCGGACTTTCGCAGCGCCTTCCGCCGTCTCCTGTGCCGCTGCCGGCGTGAGGAGCACCAGGCCGCCGCCTCCCCGCCTGGCAACCCCTCGGGCGCCCCTGCCGCACTGGCCAGCCCCGCGGAGTCCAGGCAGTGCCCACCGCTCAACGGGTAGGTAACCGAGGCGAGATGGCAGGCGGCTCAAGATAGGAAGCATTCTGTGTCTCCTTTTGGTCATTTCGAGTTTGGCGTTCGGTAGGATGAGGTGGGTTTGGAGAGGTCTCTACAGCGAAAGAAGGAGGGGGCATGGAGTAGGGAACCAAAATGGAACCCAGGACCTTTTCTTTTCCCGCATCCGACCCACCTGCCCCCGGGCTGAAGCAGAGGAGGGCAGCGGATTGTTCTTCAACCCAGGACCCAACCAGTGTGCGCCAGGAAGTGCGGCTGTCTTCTGAGCCTGCCTGGTCAGCTCTAGATTTTCTAGCTCAGTTGTTGGGCCTCCCAGATTCCTTGCCGCCACTTGGGCTGGCTTTGACTTGCAGAGAAGACTAGAGGCCTTCCCAAACTCTCGGTCTCAGCTCTGGTTTCTTTGAAAAGTTTGATAGCTATAGAGTGATAGTGAGAAACCTCTTGGGTATGAAGGATAAATGGGAGTGGGGGAACCCGTGAGTGTCGGTTCTCCCTGGAAGGAGTTAGGGTTGGGGGTGGGTTTTTTGTGGCTGGGTGGAGCCCAGCCCGGATGCTCTTTGTGTGATTACCTACTTATCCCTTCCAGGGTCCCTGACCTTTACTCCTTTCCTCTAGTGTCCCTGTCCCCACCCTGTGCCCCTCACCCCAAGATATGTTATCTCCCTTTTCCAGGGCTTCCTGGGGGAATTTCTTAGGTCCTGAGGGATGAGGAGAAAGAACTCTGTTGATCCAGAACTTTTGGAGAGCCTCTGGCCCCTGTTTAGAATGAGCCCTGTGGAGTGCCTCAGCTGGAAATCTCTGACTTCCAGAAACTGATGACTTCGCCTTGGGATGGGGAGGGGAGGCCTATGGGGGAGAGGAAATCCTTACCAAGTGGGTTTTCATCAGCCTCTTGTCTCTCTGAGAGTTTTCTAAACCCCATCCCTGAACTTCACCACTTCCTCAGCAGCCGAAGTATCCAGTAGCCTGAGTTTAGCTGCCCTTGGAGCTCAGGACTAGCTTTGGAGGCGCACCTATGACCTTGCTCACTTCCATGCTGTGTGCTTAAGGCAAAGAGAGCACTCCTCCTTCCGCTCCTTCTGCTGCCTGGACCTGACGGACCACGCAGTGTTCTTCAGGTTCGGGGGCCTACCTAGGCTGGGAGCAGAAAGCTAGAAAAGTTCCGGGTTTGGGGTTTTGTCCCTGACTCCATCACTACGGATGTCTAAGCACTACCTCCCCCCACGTTGGTGCCAGAAGGACTTCTTCAGGGTTTTGGGGGTGGGGGGCTGGAAGGCAAACCATTAGAACGGATCCCTTCTCTTCCTTGGAACATCAAATTTATAAATATTACTAAATGCGGTTCATCCCCTGCCTTCTTTTCTCCATTTCTTTCCCCCAAAATCCCCTTACTCCCTTCTTAGAGCTGGCTTGTGGCAGACACAATAAATTAGGACTAACCCCTGCCCCCTTCTTCCTCATCGGGGTGAAAGAAAAGATGAAAAGTCTGTTTGGGTGAAAGGGAGTGAGCTTGAACCTTTGCCCCTCCTATATCTCCATCTTTCCAAAATTCATGGAATCCACTTGCAAGTGGGGAGCAAAGCCAAGCTGCCCACGGACTTGAGGGCAGTGCTCCTAGGAGGACACAGTTTGCTGTGTTCAGGATCAGGGCACATGGGGTGTATGTCAGCCCCCATGCTATAAGCCAGGGGCGCATTTGTAAGATCCCATTGCCAGGGGGAACCAGTTTTGTCTAGTGTTGTGTGTTTGTGTGTGTGTGTGTGTCTGGAGGCACAGAGCATTGTTTGTGTTGGGCAAATGTCTTTGGTTATAAATATATTCTGATGTTTCCCATCCTTTCTACAACCTCTCCCTTTTCTGGGCTGCAGAAATCAAAGTTATCCTTTCGAAGTAAAGCTGGAGTTACAAGTTTGAGTCAGTTGATAATTTTTCCCCCTTATTCCAATTCTTAAGAACCTTATCAGGCAGTTTCCTATGGAAAGAAAATTTCTGTGGAAATCACTGAATCGTTTTGTGAGTTCTTATTTAAACTCCATAAGCAGAGAGCATTGTCCCAGCTGATTTACAGGATGGCTAGTAAATCATCAAATGTTTACTGTGTGACAGCGAGGAGCAATGCACCGGCTAGGTTCCGGGGCTCCAGAGTTACAAAGCTTCTATCTGCCCTGAGGATAAGCTCAGTGGATTTCCACATATGGGTGTTCCCTGTGAATTGGACCCGGCCTCTGCAGCTCCTTTTTTCCAGGAGCCCAGGTTTTATATCTTCGGATGTTTGCATACCAAAGATGACTTTCTCCTTCTCAATCCAGAACTGTGTGAGATCTCTGGGGTCTGCGGTGCTGGAGGTTTCTTGGCAAGGCCTTCATTTTTGAATCCTTAGTGGAGAAGGAAGTCTTGCTTTGGCAGGGGAATAAGTACCAGGGCTCATCTCTCCATCTCTGGATATTTTTCCAACATTACCGAGGAAAGTTGTCCAGTCAGTCCTAGGCAGGGAAGAAGGATGATTTGGGGAGTGGGGGGGGGGAGTGGGGCTCTGGTTTATAGAAATGTCCTTGAACCTTATCCAAGAGCTCATACTGCCCGAGTCTTGCTTGACACACACCCATGTGCCAGCTGTCAGGCCCTTTTAAAGTGTTTAGACTTGCACGGGGCTGTGGACTCTGTCTGCAAATTGTCACCAGGGCATCTGACAGATGGGGAGTCAGCCGTTCTGGTCATCCCTCCAGCAACTTGTGGCCAGGTGTCAGCCGGAGGGCGATTTACATCTTGGATGCTGAGCAGGCTGCTTTTGTTAGCACAGGGCCTGAGCACTTGAACTCTGGAAGACAAACAACCATCCTTCGAACCTAGAGAAGTGAAGACTTACAGACCAGTGAGAAGGAAAGAGCCCATGGAACCCTGGCCTTCCCAGAGTCTGTTAACAGGGGTGGGTGTGGGCAGAAATGACTGGGTGAAGGGGGTGGAGCTCAGTGGAGAAGGAATGGGTGACTGGGTTTTCCAGAGGTGACTTACCTTCTGCATTAGGTCATCAGGTGGAACCGCTAAGGAGAAGGCAGAATTAGGGTAGGAGAAGGTTGAGAACAGGCTTTTCCTAGGACTCTCCCTATGGTAGATTCTTCTGGAGGACGGTGGTAGTTGCAGACTGCGGTCTCATGGGTAGTCATAGAGCTACCATCCCACACCAGCTTCATTCCTCAGCTCTTAGAGAGTAGGGGCAGCTTCTCCCCTTTCATTCTAGGGGCACAGGTGAAGGCCACGGGAATAGTGCTCCTTTAGGTTTTGATCCTGAAAACCAGTCATCTGCCCCGCCCCACCTCGTGCTTCCAGGCTGCCGATCTGTATCTGTGTTTGCATGTCTCTCCAGAAGTGGGGACCTGCAATGGGGAGGGGGTACAGCTGATGCTCTCCCCCACCCCATGCAAAAAGCCCTGGATGTGGTGCACCGCAGGCCAATTAGTTGAAACATAATATGCACCTCAGTTATATTAGCAGAAACTCCAGGAGGCAATATAATTATGACATTAAGGAAAATCAAGACGCTTTCCTCAACGTCCTCATCTATGAAGTAAAGGGAGAAAGGCTGACTTTCTCTCCTCTCTTGCCTTTAGAGGGGGAATGAGTGTGTCTGGGATGGCTGGCTCGCCTAAATCTCTGCGAGGGAGTCCGCAATCCAAGGAAGAGACAGCTTCGCGGCTTCCGGCTTTGCTCCCCCCGCCCCCACCGGCCCCCGCTGCGGGAATAAACGGTGCTGGGCGCCTCCTGATGGTGATAGGAGGTACAACAGGTGTGGGTTTGGCGGTGCCGGTCTGGAGAGGGGCAGCAGAATTGCGGTTTCTTTCTTTTTTAATTTTTTATTTCTTTTTAGCGTAACAGTATTCATTGTTTTTGCACCACACCCAGTGCTCCATGCAATCCGTGCCCTCCCTAATACTTACCACCTGGTCCCCCCAACCTCCCACCCCCCCGCCCCTTCAAAACCCTTAGGTTGTTTTTCAGAGTCCATAGTCTCTCACCGTTCACCTCCCCTTCCAATTTCCCTCAACTCCCTTCTCCTCTGCATCTCCCCTTGTCCTCCATGTTATTTGTTATGCTCCACAAATAAGTGAAACCATATGATAATTGACTCTCTCTGCTTGACTTATTTCACCCAGCATTATCTCTTACAGTCCTGCCCATGTTGCTACAAAAGTTGGGTATTCATCCTTTCTGATGGAGGCATAATACTCCATCCTGTATATGGACCACATCTTCCTTATCTATTCGTCCGTTGAAGGGCATCTTGGTTCTTTCCACAGTTTGGCGACCGTGGCCATTGCTGCTATAAACATTGGGGTACAGATGGCCCTTCTTTTCACTACATCTGTATCTTTGGGGTAAATACCCAGTAGTACAATTGCAGGGTCATAGGGAAGCTCTATTTTTAATTTCTTGAGGAATCTCCACACTGTTCTCCAAAGTGGCTGCACCAACTTGCATTCCCACCAACAGTGTAAGAGGGTTCCCCTTTCTCTACATCCTCTCCAACACATGTTGTTTCCAGACACTTCTCCAATGAAGACATACAAATGTCTTTCAAACACATGAAAAAATGTTCTTCATCACTAGCCATCAGGGAGATTCAAATTAAAACCACATTGAGATACCACCTTACACCAGTTAGAATGGCCAAAATTAGCAAGAAATGCGGTTTCTTAAGGCCAGGGACTCTCAGAGCTGGGAGAGATCATAGAAATGATTTAGTTCAGTCCTTTGATAAAGTAGACGAATAAACTGACCTCTAGAGAGGTGTACAAGAGGAATTTATAGAAAAGATCTATGGTAGCTCGCGTAAGCGATAGGGAGGCTGGAGATTTGGGAGCAGGAAGCACGGCCACCATCAGACCACGATTACTTTAGTCAGAAAAAGGCAACACTGGTAGCATAGAGAGCACCAAATTTGAGGCTGGAGAAGCAAGGAAGGGAGAAGGAAGGAAATAGCCATTGATCGAGCACCAATCTGCGTGCCAATACTGTAAGAGGGGATCTGCAAATGTTATGTTGAAGTGATAATAAATAGTAGAGCCTCACAGAAATCACATAGCTTCTAACTCAGTCTACCAGGCTCTAAAGTTCATCCCCCCCGCCCCCCAACCGCCCCAAACACACACACTGATAATCAGTTATGTGACACTGAGCAGGTTACTTGGCCTCTCTGACATTTTGTTTGCCTGTGAATCAAATAGAGATTCTATTATTGTTCTACTCAGCTCACCCAGACGGGTTTTAAAGACCAGATGAGAGACCACATATAGAGCGTGGAAATGGATAGGGTTCCTCTGGTGTAAACAGTGTCATCAGAGTAGGGAGCAAGGATTCATCTCAAGCCTCCTGGTTTTAATCTCTGGGTAGTCCTGCTCCCACTGACAGCCTAGATCTTGGACTTGTCTTTGGCCTGGGTGGGTATATCCTGCCTGGTCTTTCTCCTGCAGGTTCATCCCTGCCTCAGACGGATGCCCCTGGTTTCATATCCACGTCACTGCGCACGCACACACACGGCTCTTTTTTCACATTCAGACTCTGGTCTGGCCTCTGCCTGACATGTAGTCCTGGTTTGGCTTACCCTTCGTTTCCCACACGGCATTTGTGATGAGCTAAATCTTAAGTATGGATGGAAGTTTAGGACACAAGACACTTCCGGATGTCAGGGCTTTATGGCACATTATAGGAAAGATTATTAGAATGGGGCCCTAACGAACCAGAAAAGAAGATGGCCCCTTAGTTTGCTAGGGTTGGTGTAACAAATTCCTTTTCTCATAGTTCTAGAGGATGGAAGTAAAAAAATCAAGGTGTTCGCAGGACCACACTCTCTCTGAAGGCTCTAGAGGAGGACTCCTTGGTTGGCTCTTGTAGCTCCTCATGGTTGCAGGCAATTCTTGGCATTGCTTCTCTTGTAGCTGCATCATTATAACTTCTGTCTCCATCTTCACACGGCCATCTCCCCCTGTGTGGCTGTGTCCGCATTTTCCCTCTTCTTATAAGGACACCAGTCTTTGGATTAGGGCCCGACTTAATTCAGTATGAGCTCATTTTAACTTGATTATATCAGCAAAGACCCTATTTCCAAACAAGGTCATGTTCACAGGTTCTGAGGGTTAGGACTTCAATGTATTTTTTTTTTAAAGATTTTATTTATTTATTTGACAGAGATCACAAGTAGGCAGAGAGGCAGGCAGAGAGAGAGGAAGGGAAGCAGGCTCCCTGCTGAGCAAAGAGCCCAACGTGGGACTCAATCCCAGGATCCCGGGATCACGACCTGAGCCGAAGACAGAGGCTTTAACCTACTGAGCCACCCAGGTGCCCTCAATGTATCTTTAAGGGGGACGCAGTTCAACCCACAACAGAAGGTATCATGGGGAAGGAGGAATACTATCCTCCGAGCTTTTCTGTATTCATCTTATTCCTGCTGTTTTATTATTTTTTTAAAGTCTTTTTAAAAAGATTTTGTTGTTTATTTGGCACAGAGAATGAGATCACAAGTAGGCAGAGAAGCAGGCAGAGAGAGAGGGGGAAGCAGGCTCCCCGCTGAGCAGAGAGTCCAATGCGGGCCTAGCTTATGGGGGCCTCCATCCCAAGACCCTGAGATCATGACTTAACCCACTGAGCCACCCAGGTGCCCCATTCCTGCTGTTTTAAACCCACATTTTCAAGGTTCTGCTTCATCCTGTACTCAGAAGCGCAGTAGGGTTGCTATCTATTCATGGATTTCCACTTCTGGATCTTTCTTCCCTTCTCCCTAGGCCCCAGATTTGAGAAGCCACTGAGCAAGTCAGGACTGTGTTTGTTGTCTCCTATGGACAGAAGTTGCTCTCCATTCTTCCCTCCTTCCTTTAGTGATAGAACCCCTAAGTTTTAGCTGGGCACATGGTCTTGCTAAGACATTGCAGCCTCCTGGCAGACATAGGTGTGACTATGTGATTAAGTTCTAGCTGATTGAGGTGTTGAGCTTCCAGGTCTGCCATTAAAGGGAAAGGGCATATCCTCCACATCTAATCCTCCCCTTTGCACTGGCTGGAATGCAGCTCTGATGGTAGGAACTGAAGCAGCCACCTTAGGTCATGAGATGGCAACTATGTTTTACAGGTGGCAGAAGAACCAGATAGGAGGAGGAGCCTGGGTGTTCAACAGTGTGGAGTCAGCATGTCCACCATGGATTGCTTCTGTTTAAGACTCTTAAATGAAAGAAAAATAAACTCCTATCTTATTTAAGTGAGAGTTATTTTAGTCTATTTTTTTAAACAGCAGCCGAATCAAACAAATTCATCAATGAAGGGATAATAAAATGGTATAAATGAATGGGGATCTGCTGACCTTCTGTGATGAATGTAGCTTGGGTGACAAAGATGCCTTGCTTTAGTACCTCTTAGGGCATCCCTGATCTCTGGGAATTGGTATCTCTATAGAGTCGGAGTTCATGTGGCACTCGAGACCACCAAGTCTGTCTTTTTGATGTTGATTCGCACAGGAACAATTATCAATGAGTGTATTCATTTTCCAAGGCTGCTGCAACAAGTTGCCACTATCTTTGTGGCTTAAAACAACAGAAATTTATTCTCTCATGATTTTGGAAGCCAGAAGCCTGAAAGTGAGGTATCAACAGAACAGGCTCCTTCCGGAGGCTCTGAGGAGGAGTCTGTCCCATGCCTCTTTCCTAGCTTCTGGTGGCTCTGGAAATTTTTAGCATTCCTTGGCTTGGAGACATATCTCACTCCAATCTCTACCTCTGTCCTCACTTTCTTCCTGTGTCCATGTGTGTCTCTTTTCTGTCTCTTATAGGGACACACGTCATTGGATTTGGAGCCTATCCTAATCCAGGATAATGTCATCTCAAGACCCTTAATTGTATCTGCAAAGAACCTTAATCCAAATAAGGCCACATTCTGAGATTCCAGGTTAACATATATTTGGGGACTACCATTTGACCCAATATAGTGAGAGACACTTGTAAATCCTTTACCTGAGAGTTCTGGTCTTGAAGATTATCATCCACTCTAGTCACCCCTCAGGAAAGGGCTGTTCTCTCCAGAAGCTCTTAGATTCTGCGGGAGGCAGAATTCTGAGAACTCCCAAGGACCCCTGTCCTTGTCTAATTCCCTCTGCTTAAATGTGTGTGGGACCTATAATTTGCTTCTAAGAAATAATAATATGGCAAAGGTGATGGGATATCACTCTTGTGATTAGGTTGTATTACATGGCAGAGGTGAAAGGACTTTAAAGATGTAATTAAGGTCTTTAATCAATTGACTTAGGTTAATTAAAAGGCAGATTATCCTGGGTGGGCCTGACCTAATCAGGCAAGCCCTTTAAAAGAAGGTCAGAGGTCAGAGATGGAAGACATCAGAAAGATACTCTGGGTGTCCTCAAGGAAGCTAGCCACCTGAGTTCCACAAGTGCAAGGAAGTGGATACTGCCAACAACCACGTGAATTGGAAGAGGACAATGAGCATCAGAGGAGACTGTGGCCCTGGCTGACATCTTCACTATAGCCTGGTGAGACCCTGAACGGAAGATCCAGCTCCCCCATACACAGACTCTTGAGACATGGAAACTGTGAGGTAATAAATATATGTTGTTCTAAGCTGTCAAGTTTGTAGTAATTTATTACACAACAATAGAAAACAAATGCAGATGCACTGCACAATTCTGCCCAAGGCTGTTCTTTCTAATAGTCCTTCTCTGGTGGTGTTTTGTTTTGTTTTTTATTTACTTAAGCAGTCTCTACCTGCAACAAGGAGCTCAAACTCATGACCCTGAGATCAACAGCTGCACACTCCACTGACTGAGCCAGCCAGGTGCCCTTCTCTGGTGGTGTTTTTAAAGGTTTCCCATCAGAAACCAAAATCCAGTGCTCAGGAAAGATCCACAAGCTCAGGAAAGATCCCATGACCACATATGGTTTACTATTCTTCCAAAGGACTTTCGGAGACTCTTGCTTGGGTGTCTGAGGAACAGGGTCCTTTAGATTTTGTGTTTGATGAAGGCCTGAGGGAACAACCAGTCATTCTATGATTCCTTGGCCCACACACACCTTTTTAAGAAAACGAGGAGCTAAAAGTTCCAAAGCGATTTATTTCTGAGTTGCTAGTGAGGAGCCACCCTTTTTACCACAAAAACACAGCAAACATAGTTCCCAAAATCTCTTCAGCAAGAACCAAGAAATGTTGCTTCCGCTGTTGGTATTCCCAGAAGGGAGAAGGGATGGGTCACTCCTTCCCAGGGAAGAAAGTGGGAACAGGAGAGATTTGCAGCAGCTCCGTGCCGCCCACAGTGTCTCTGGTCTCTCACCAGTCACTGGATCACATGAGTGAGTCTTTCTTCCCAGGCCTCCCCATGGGCCCAAGTCTGAACCTAATTGATGTTGGAACATTCTCCCAGAACCAGAGGGAGGGAGACTGGGGAACTAAGGGAAGAAGCTTAGGCAGCTGCTTTTCCAATGGAGAAATTCCTACCATTCTTGGGGAAGAAGAAACATGTGGAGCTGATGGTGAATTTTACTGCTCCAGCAACCTCAAGATCCTGAACCTAGCTGAGTGATGGCTTCCTCCCATTTTTGAGGGAGGAACTAGTCTTTTTTTTTTTTTTTAAGATTTATTTATGAGCAGGAGCGAGAGAGTGTGCTTGAGCAGGGGAGGGGCAGAGGGTGAGGGAGAGAGAGAATCTCAAGCAGAATCCCCACTGAGTGTGGAGCCTGATAGACAGACAGATGGACGGGCAGATGGATAGGACACAAGGCTTGATCCTAGGACCCTGAGCTCATGACTTGAGCCGAGATCAAGAGTCAGATGCTTAACTGACTGAGCCACCCAGATGCCCCGGGAAGAACTAGTCCTAAGAACAAACTAGTTCTTACTCCTAATCCACTCTCATGCTCATCTCCTTGGTAGGGTTGCTGGCTAGCTGGTTTCAACCTGGTTGGTCTGCCATTGGACTTCTGACCTCATGAAATGAAAAACATATTTAAACTTTGCCTTTGCTGTCCTTTAACATTTCTTGCAAGTTGTTGTATTGAAAAATTCTTTAAAAAGCAAGAGATAGAAAAGTTGCACAAAAATAAGTGGAACTTATTACTGATGCATAAGATATTGTTTAAATTAAGTGGATATTTTTCAGGATTGCCCTTGCTTGCCAGCATCTCCCTTAATGCTTGGTCTGGTGCCTGGTATTTTTAGGAGGGACACGCGGCAAGTCTACCCATTAGCCACTGCCATAGCTCAGGCCCTCATCCCTTCTTAACCAAATGAACTAAAGTAGTTTCCACTTGGCCTGCCGAGTTCTGGCTACCCTCCAATTCATCCTCCATAAGACCCCAGAGAGATTCTTCTAAAATATAAATCTGATAATGTCATTCCCTTTCTTAAAATCATTCAATGGCTTTCTAAAGCATTTGGGGTAAGATTTGGAGCCTTCCACACAGAGTGTGGCATTAAATGGATAGTGCCTACCTTCCTTACCTGATTTCTCACCACTCCCCTCCTCCATACACTATTATTCCAACCACACTTGTATTTACTAATGAACTCATTTTCTTCTTTATCTTTGTATCTTCACACAGATTGTAGCCTCTGTCCTCCATCTAAACACAGATTGTACACTGTTTTCATCCACTCATCCATCCATTTCAGCAGTAATAGTGAGAAAAGTCTCTAGAGATATTACAAGATAAAAAGGATACAGTTTGCCAAGGAGTTGAATGTAGGGTATAAGAGAAAAAGAGAGATGTCAGGGATGAAACCAAGATCTTTGGCCTGACCACCTGGCAGAATGGACTTGCCATTGACCAAAATGGGGGTGGGGCAAGGGAAGTGAGATATGAAACTATGAGTTAGTTTTTGGACACAATAAATTTGAAAAGTCTATTAATTATTTGTTGGAACATCAATAGGCATGTGGATTTCCAAATCTGTAGGTTAGAAGGAAAGTTGGATCTGGATATATAAATTTGACAGATGGATATTTAAGCTCATGGAAGTGGAATGAGCTCACCTGTATGGTGACCATAGACAGAGAAGAGAAAAATTCAGAGTGTATTAAATCAATACCTTAAACTTACACAATGTTGGCTATATGTCAGTTAGATCTCAATAAAGCTGGAAAAAATAAAACAACTTCAGGCATTTAAAAAAAAAAAAAGAATTCTGAGGATCAAGCCCTGGAGCATTCTAACATTTAGAGGTCAGAAATAGAAGGGACCAGAAAAGGCAACTGAGGAGCAGCAGCAGTGGGGAGAAAGGAGAAACCACAGTAAGTAGCATCCTGGATGCCGTGGGAAGAAAGTGTTTCAAGGAGTAAGTGGCCCATTGTGTCATATGCTGCTGACATCTCAAATAGGAGGACCAAGAATGCACCATTGTCATGTTTGACCTTGATGAGAGCTGCTTTGATGGCCTGGTGGTGATGGAGTGGGCGCAAGAGAACTTGGGAGATGAAGAAGTGGAGATAGAAAATGTAAAACATTCTCTCCATAGCTACAGTTCTGAAGAGGATCAGAGAAATGTGGTGGATGGATGATCTCCTTGTCATCTTAGTTAATCTGGGCACCCGTTTCCCAGAATTCTGTTAGAGTCCGGGTTAGAGTTGACCAAAAGAGGAGAAACCTGCTGAAGATGTGAGAGGCAGAAGAGAAGTGGCCCCCACTTAATACCGCAGGGACTTCAGAGTGAGAATAGAAAGCACATGTGTTGGGGGCGGGGGGCGGGGGGGGGTGCTGCCTGTCTTCAGACTTTCCTCTGTGCCAGGCCCAGAGCAGGTGCTCTGCTTCCAGAGTGTGGGCTCTGCCGACTGTGGGATCCCACACCACTGGGGACTTGGCTGCAGACCCGCAGATGTGAGAGCTGCGCAGAAGCCCTGTCTTCCCATAGAGCCCTCCAGGCATTACCCCTTCTGAGTCCCAATTCTGCAAATGATGTGTCTGGCTTCTCAGATTTCCCTGTAGGCTCTGATTTGTCCACCTGGGGGTGCTTCGGGCAGCCTGAAAAGGATTTTTCTTTAAATCTCCAACTCCCTTCCTGGGACCTTCCTTTCCCTGGGTCCTCTTGCAATTGCGTGAGGTCTAATTCCCACAATACCCACACCGCTCAGAGCAGTTCTGCTTCTCTGGATGAAGCCTGACTTACTCATGGGGTAACAGCTGGAGAGGGGAGGGGAGATCACCAGAGCGGTGTTTGTTTTTAAGATGGGAGTTTCGATGCCTGTTTGTACGCCCGAGAGAATGTTCTAGGGAAGAGGGGTGATTGGCGATGGAGGAGAGGAAGGACAACTGCAGGACAGTGTAGCCAGGACCCAGGGCACAAAGGCAGAGTGTGGACTGAGATGGGGCCCAGAAGAGGGGGGCTCAAGCACCCTAAGAGAAAAGAGAGTAGGTGGTACTTACGTCAGTAGATGGGCAGCTGTGATGGGCGCCCATGAAACCCTCTTCTGATACTTACGTCAGTAGATGGGCAGCTGTGATGGGCGCCCATGAAACCCTCTTCTGATAGCTTTTCCTGTCTCTGTGAAATAAGTACCCTCAGTAGTGTGGGAGGAAGTATGGGGGTGTTGGAGGAGAGAGGGAAAGGGGTGATATAATTGTGAAAATTTGTCTTTTTTGGATGCCTAGCCTGTGTACCTCTTTCTAGAAGAAAGTCTTCCTTTTCTGACTCTCGTTGGAAGGCAGCGCCCACCTGCCATAACTGAAGCTGTAATGACCAGACCGGCTCTCCTCCCACCCCTTAGCTAGAGCTTGGGGGGCGGGGCACAGGATCACGTGAGTGGGCTCAGCCAATCAGGCACGGACTTCCTGGTCCGTGGGCCTTCCGAGGTGCGAGTTGCGATGGAACCACCGTGGAGGGTCCTGGTGCACAGCAGTAGCTGTGGCAGTGAAGACCCATGTCCGGGACCTGCACTGGCAGCCGGCCTTCTGGTGGCCAAGCAGTGGACTGTGAAGGTGGGGCCAGTCACTGCGTCGTCTGATGTTCAGCAGTAGGATCCCCACCTGCTTCCTTTCGTGGTCCGATGGCGGCCGTGCTTCCTGCTCCCAAATCTCCAGCCTCCCTATCGCTTACGCGAGCTACCGTAGATCTTTTCTATAAATTCCTCTTATACACAAACCAGCTAGAGTCCATTTCTGTTGCTTGCCACCAAGAACCTAAACGGATACTGACTGGAATCAGAGACTTGAGCCAACTAACAGACATTCTTCTTTTCCAATTTCTCTTCACAGGCAGTTGACGTCATTTTGGGGGTTTCCTACGTGGCGGGGCCAGTAGCTTCTGAGAGCTTTAGGATCGTTTCCGTACAGCTCTATGACTAGAGAGTAATGGACGGCACTTCTCTGCCAGCTCCAGTAAGACTCCAAGAGCCCAGGCTTGAGCCACGTGCCTCTTCTCCCAGGAAGCGCTGTCACTCGGGATTCAAGGACCAAAGCTGCGGAGAGGGCTGGAGCCTGCTACCAGAAAGAGTAGGAAAAGGGTTTCTGGGTGGACTTAGAGAAAAATCACTACCTTCCACCTTTTGGAAGCTCATCAGCCCATATTTTTTTTTTTTCTCCAAACACGTAATTTTAAGAATGGTCAAAACTAACAGAATACAGTGTTTCTGCATGCAAGTAAAAACTTCTCTCTCCTCCCAAAAGGAACAACCCAAACTCACATCCAACATCCAGCTCAGAGTTAGGATCTCTGGGTGAGGTGAATTTTCTTCATCTGAAAGCGGCTACCCATAATACTGCAGCTTATGGACCGAAACGGAATTTAACTATTCCCTAATATATCCAGTGTTCAATGCTGGGAGGGAAATGGCTATGAAGGCCATCTAGAAAAGCAGGGAAGGGGAGCAACACACAGTGATCACTGGTCCAGAGCACATACCACGTTTATACCATGTTTATGAGGGACAGAAGGAGCAACCATTTGTTTGATCTGCATTCCTAGCAATGGAATGAGCTCTTTGGATCAGTTATAAGGACACACCTCTCTCCCAACCCTTTAGGATTTTTCTTTACCCTTTGTCCTCCTTGGCTGAGCCTGAGGGGTCTATGGGAAAATTTCCCCATGAGGACTACTCCACTTTAGCAGCCAACTTCTGTGACCTTGGTTACTAGAACCTGAATATTGGGGTCTTGCAATTTCCTGGGGGAGGGGGGAACCCTTTAAAAACCTAGTCTGTTCAGATGTTAGTTTGAACTTCCCAAATACTCTGTGTTATAAACTCTAGACTCAAAACTTCCTTGGATATTGGTACGGTGGTTTCTGTTTCTTGGTAGCCTGAGGGGCATGCTCTTTTCCATAATAAACCTCACACAATTCTATAATATTTGTTGATCACCATTTAAAAATGCATAGGGGCTCCTAGGTGGCACAGTCAGTTAAACACTGAACTCTTGGTTTTGGCTCAGGTCGTGATCTCAAGGTCATGAGGTTGAGGCCCGTGTCAGGCTCATGCACACACACTCTCTCCCTCAAAATAAATAAATAAATCTTAAATAAAATGCATACACTGAGGTGGAGAGAGTTTAAACCACTTACCTAAGGGTATATAGGTATTAAGGGGGAAAGCTGAGATGGAAAGCCAGATCTGCCTAGCTCTTCTGTCCGCTCTACTGTGAGGCTCTTGTTGACAGTCGGGGGGCGGGGTTGGCAGGTCTTACGTCTCAGTGCTGTGGCCAAGAGGGAAGGTAGATAAGAGCTGAAGGAACTATTTCCAGGGGACTCTGAGGGTTATAGACATGTACTGACTGCTCTGGTAGGTGAGAGTTTATGGCTTTGGAAGCTTTAGGAGAATGGGTCCTCGGCATTTACACTGGTGTCTTGTAGTTGTCAGAGTGGTCACTGGTCCCTGTGGCAATAAGGAAATGCTGGACTCAAGTGATGTCCTACAAAACAGATGTGGACGATGGGGATGACTGCACTGGATGAATGTGAAAGAACTTTCCCCAAAGTCACCAAGAACACCCTGAGAATGGTTAGGAACAATTGGGGAAGATTAAGATCAGCTAGTGGTCCATACTGTGTAGGAAAAGGCAAGTTATTCTAGTTCATTGAACCATGTCTGTACCTGGGCTGCTGAGAGAAGTGAACATGGGGCCATAAACACTCCACTCCAGTTATCAGCTGATCAGCTCCCAGACAGAGCCTCTAGCATGAGCCAGCCAACTCCTCCATGGTGACTGCCCTCCTGCTGTCACACTGGATGACTTGGGGTCATCCAGAGAGCACCTTCCCTGCATCCCATGGCTGCTGAGACAGCAACCGGGACCCTGAATGTTTAACAGATTTAGAAGTACAAGGACAACACATATAAAAATAGGCATCGGGGTGCCTGGGTGGCTCAGTGGGTTAAGCCGCTGCCTTTGGCTCAGGTCATGATCTCAGGGTCCTGGGATCAAGTCCCGCATCAGGCTCTCTGCTCAGCAGGGAGCCTGCTTCCCTCACTCTCTCTCTTTGCCTGCCTCTCTGCCTACTTGTGATCTCTCTCTGTCAAATAAATAAATAAATAAATCTTTAAAAAAAATAGGCTTTAAACTGGTGGTTTTTAAGACTTCAGAATGGATGATGCAGTGAAACCTTGCTGATTGCTTTCCTAGCATCCCTTCCCTGCCCATTCCCATTTTTAAGAACACTGGAGATCTCTCTCTCTCTCTCTTTTTTTTTTTAAAGATTTTATTTATTTATTTGGCAGATGGAGATCACAGAGAGGCAGGCAGAGAGAGAAGAGGAAGCAGAGAGCCCGATGTGGGGCTCGATCCCAGGACCCTGGGACCATGACCTGAGCCGAAGTCAGAGGCTTTAACCCACCGAGCCACCCAGGCACCCCTGGAGATCTCTTTTAAGGAAACCTTCTGCCCCTTCTCTCTTGTGTGATCTGGGAGGGATCCACCTCAGCCTCAGCTCTAGGCGGTTGGTTTAAACCCACTAGAATATCCCATCCTCCCCCATGATCAGGTCAGAGATGGGCCAGTGACTCACTGCAGCCAAGAGAAGGGAAAAAGGGGACTGGGGGCTTCAGGGAAGGAAACATCCTCGTTCCTCCAGGGACCTAAGAGAAGAGGTGCTCTCCCTTCCTCTGGATTATAAGGATATAATGTCCAGAAAGGCTGCGGCCATTTTTAAAAACATAAACACAGTATTTGAATGGGAGATCTATGTGTTTGGTTTAACATTTCTCAAGTACAAAGTGGTGTACAATGAAAAGCAGGTTAGTCTTCCTCCCTGTCCTTATCCATCAACCACCCATTTCTGCTCTCCAGAGGCAGTCACAGTTACCTGCTACTGGTATGTATCTTTCCAGAGATTTTCCATGCGTATACATGCAAATGTATTTTTTATTCTCCCCACACCCTCCCCCCAAATGTTCCTCTACTTTGCTGTCTATTCTGTACCTCCCTGGTTTTTTTGTTGTTGTTGTTGTATCCTCCCTGGTTTTTACTTAAGGTGGTATCTTGGAGATTTTTCCACAAAGGTACACAGAGGGCTACTTTTAAAAAAAATTCTTTTTTTAATTTCTTTTCAGTGTACCAGAGTTCATTGTTTATGCACAGACCCAGCGCTCCATGCAATACGTGCCCTCCATAATACCCACCACCAGGCTCACCCAACTTCCCACCTCCACCCCTTCAAAACCCTCAGATTGCTTTTCAGAGTCCATAGTCTCTCATGGTTCATCTCCCCCTCCAATTTCCCTCAACTCCCTTCTCCTCTCCATCCCCCCGTGTCAGAGGGCTACTTTTAACAGCTGCACGGAATTCTATTATATGGATGTTCCATTATTTTTTTTAAAGATTTTATTTATTTATTTGACACAGAGAGAGAGATCACAAGTATGCAGAGAGGTAGACGGAGAGAGAGGAGGAAGCAGGCTCCACACTGAGCAGAGAGCCCGATTCGGGGCTCGATCCCAGGACCCTGAGACCATGACCTGGGCTGAAGGCAGAGGCTTACCCCACTGAGCCACCCAGGCACCCCTATGGATGTCCCATTATTAATTCAAACATGCCTTTAGTAATTGGCATTGTTTCTTTACAAATAGAACCGCTCTGTAAATTTCTTTCAAATGTGTATCCTCTTGTACTTGCTACATTCACTTTTGCTCCCGTGCCCAGAGTCGGCTGGAAAACCAAACTGAAGCATCCAGAAGAGCAGAGTCAAGGAAATCACAGGGAATGAAGCCGGAGCCCTGGCGACACACTGACACTCTGGACTGAACTGTGATCAAAGTCGGATGTACGGTGGGCTGCCCAGTTACAGAGCAAATAAATGACCTCTTGCTCAAGCTAGTTTGGGTTGGGTTTTTTATCACTTGCAGCAGAAACAGTTCTGTTTGGCACACGTGTTAGAATTCTCACAACTGAAATGTGAAGTGAAAAATGTGTGATGACAATGACATGTACATTTTGATGTCAACTGTCTTAAAATATAGACATCACAGAAGAGAAACTGGAAGAGGGTACACCAAAATATTAAGTGTGGTTGTAGATTGTTTGTAGCAAATCGATGTTCTTCATTATAGATGTTTCTTTTTAAAAAGATTTTATTTATTTATTTGACAGAGAGAGAGAATACAAGCAGGGGGAGCAGGGAGAGGGAGAGGGAGAAGCAGGCTCCCTGCAGAGCAGGGAGCCCGACGCCGGGCTCAATCCCAGGACCCTGGGATCATGATCTGAGCCGAAGGCAGCTACTTAACTGACTGAGCCACCCAGGCGCCTCTTCATTATAGTTTCTTGAGGTTTAAAAATTTTCTACAATAATAGGGATGATTTTCATAATCATTTGTCGCAAGGCAAGTTCCCTGGAGGCACAGCCTGAGATAGGGATTTGGGGTTCATGATTTGCAGAGGGAGAACACTGTAGGAGGAAACTGTAAGAAGTAGACTATGGACTCTGAAAAACAACCTGAGGGTTTGAAGGGGCGGGGGGTGGGAGGTTGGGGGAACCAGGTGGTGGGTATTAGGGAGGGCACAGATTGCGTGGAGCACTGGGTGTGGTGCAAAAACAATGAATACTGTTACGCTGAAAATAAATAAAAATTTTAAAAAAAAAAGAAAAAAAAAGAAGTAGAATTGTGAAGCGGAAATGGGCTTTGCAAAGATGTGGTTCCAGGTCAAGTCTAGCCTTGACCTGATTTGGGGGGTGGGCCGTGGAATGCAAACTGAGCCAAGAGATACCCCAAGACAAGAGGCCTGGCCTTTTACACACCTGGGTTAGAGAGTCATTGGCTGCCCCCCGTTGGTGAGGGCGTAAACTGCAGGTGGTTTTTGGGTGAGCAAGTCCCTGTCAGGCGAGGGCTACTCTCCAGAGAACTGGATCTGGAAGAGGAGCCTTATCTGCCAGCGGGGCAGGTAAAGGATATCTGCGTGAGACACCAGCAGTGTCTGCAACAGTCACTTACAAAGTTATTTTTAAGAAGTAAAAGAAGAAAGCAAATTGTAAGACTGATCCTACAGAGGCCGGCTCTTTGCGCCCTTGGTTTCCGCCATCTACACTTGCTGCTGGGCCACTGATGAAACGGTTAACCAATGTAGAAGTCTTGGCTCTAGATGAGAGAAAATAGGATTGGCCTACGGAATTGCAGATTACCCTGTTTCTAAACATACGAGTCTTTATTTAAAATAACTATGGAAGGAAACAGTGCTTTCTTTCTATTCTTTTTAAAATCCGGGATCCTTAGCAAAACAAAAGTAGAAGCTTTTTAAATGTATCCCTCAACTTGGATTATTGCTGGATCTGAGGTTTTCACTTCTGCACCTGACTTCTGGGCAGCCTGCCTTGCCCTGTCTTCCAAGGGCTTCCTTGCTACTTTGGTTTGGGCAACAGGAGGGCGAGAGAAGGCAGTGAGTTAGAGAGAGGTGCTTGGGAATTCCAGGTCCTCCCCCTCTCCTCTCCCACGTCTGTGCGCTCTCTCAGGGAATGGTCCTCAACTGCCATGGAATATTCCCATAGCCTTTGGGGACTGCCACCACGGAGACTGGGAATTGTAGCGTTCTGTTGCTCTGGTGACCAGTTGTCCAGAGCTTCCACATTGGATCTGCCAGGGTTCTGGGAAGAGGCAGGTCTGGCTGGGCCAGGCTTGGAGGAAGGCTTTGGAGCAGGAGCCCAGAACAGCCTAGGCTCGGCTGTACTTGTGTTTCAGGGATGACTACCCTTTCGGTGTTCATGGATGTACCCCTAGCCCAGAAGCTAGAAGGCAGCTTGTTAAAGACCTACAAGCAAGACAGTTGTCCTAACAAGATTTTCCTGGCCTTTAGAGGTAGATGCCTTGTGGTTTGGGAGTGTTATAAGACTTAGTACTCATATCCTGATTGCCTCTAGGAGGACAGTCCGCCCCTGCTGCAGAGGAACCTGGAGATGGTCACACCTCCGCAAATGGAGAGCTCTGTTCTTGTTAACAAAATTGCCCTGTGGGAAAAGTACAAAAAATGCTCTGGGTCATTCTGCGCCCTTTGCCCTTAGCTGGGGGCTTCCAGGGGTTTGGTAAGAGCTATGTCTTCTCCTCCAGCTCCATGCTTTGGGGTCTGCATGGGCACTATACTTTCTTCAGCCTCTTCCTTCCCCCCTCCCCTCCCCTTTTCTGTTCCTGAACTAAGAAGGGTACCCCAAAATGACTCTTCTGAAATGCAGCCAGCCCTTGCCACTGTGAAAGTCGGGGTTACCTTTGTTTAGTCTCATGGGTCTAGAACTCCCACGTGGTATGTCATATTTGCCCTTTAAAATGGCACAGGCTTTAAAAAAAAGAAAAGGATGGCTTCAGCTGTCTACTTTAAAAAGACAAAAATTAGACATTCACTCCCAGCACATTGTTTTTATAAAGGGGAAGGAAAAAAAGAAAGAAAGAAAGTTGTCTTTTCCTAGGCAACTTTCCAAAGCCCCAATAAAGCCAGGACCGATGAGTTGTTTGTGGGCTGTCTGCAGAGCCCAGACTCGGAGGCCCTGAGGTCGGCTGTCCAGAGCGCCCCTGTGGCTTCCCTCACAGTCTGCCAGACCAGCAAAGGCCATCCCTGGGTGTCTTCTGTGGTGCCCAAGATGCGCCTGCAGATTGCCCAGGATCCATCTCTGAATTATGAGTACCTACCGGTAAATGGCATGAAGTCATTCACTGAGGCGGCCTTGAAACTCCTCTTTGGAAAGCACAACCAAGTCATTGTGGAGAACAGGGTGAGAAGAAGGGCCCTTTGCTTACTTATCCAGACACAGGGAGTGGAGCTCTGGGGTTGCACAATCCTTAACAAGAAAGGGGTGCCTTGGAGGGCTCCCAGGCATTGACAGAGGGGGCCCTGAGACTCAGAGTCCGGAGACTTAGTCAGTGGAGGACAGAGTCAAGATCCAAACCTGAAGCCACCATTCTTTGCATCAGTCCACACTGCTGATGTCCAAGCTCTTTCCAGAAAGGAATCACCTGGGTCTGACGCAGGACTTCATCATTATTACTCTTTTAAAGAGTTATTTCTGTTTATTTTCTGCTGGCAGGTAGGGGGTGTGCACACTGTTGGTGACAATGGTGCCTTCCAACTTGGGGCCCAGTTCCTCAAAATCTGGCGTAAAGATTCTCAGATAGTTTACATTATTTCTTCTAAAAAAGGTGAGTTATTATGCAAAATGGGGGTGACAGAAGATCCTTCCCTCCTGTTCCCGAGTCCCACCCCATTTGCCATGTTCACTGTTGCCCTTCTCTCTCTCTGTCATGGGCAAGATGGCGGACAAGCCAAGTATGCTTGTCCTTTTCCTGTTATTGTCCCACCTTCTGCCAGTGACCCTCAGACCCATTCCCTGGCACGTCTGCCTCCATTTCCTCAGTACCAGCTGGAGGGGGGCTGTGTTCCCACAGAACCCTATGGACTCGTCTTCCAGGACATGGGCTTTACAGTCCGTGAATACTCCTTCTGGGACTCCAAGCAGCTATGCATGGACGCCAACGTGCTCCTCAATGTGGCAGAGGTAGAGAGGCCCCACTCAGAAACTCCTCCTCAGACCTGATTACAGTTTTATTTGCCTTTTGTCCCTGCTGCCCCTGTTGTCATGAAAGGCCTTTCCTAGGCTTGAATTTGCCTGACCCTTTAGTAGGAACCAACATGGAGGACGACTTCTCCTCCACATGCCCTGGTGCACTTGGTAGGGGAAGTGCCTGCTGAGACGGTGTCTACCTGCAGCAGGCCCCGCATGGCTGTATCTTTGTGATTGGGAACATTTGTGACTGCAACTTGACACAAAGTCAGTGGGCAATGTTGCTGGCTAGCTTGAAGGTGAGCCCAACATCTGCCCAACTTTCTTCCCTCATGCCGTCTGTCATCTCCTCCATCAACCTCATCCTTTTTCCATTCTCCTTTCTCCTACAGAGCAAGCAGATATTCCTATTTTTTGACATTCCCAATCAAGGTTTATCCACCGGGGACCTGGAAAAAGATACTGGATTCTTACAGTACTTTGTGTCTCAAGGCTTTGAGTTCTTCTGCAGCCAGTCTCTGTCCAAGACTTTTGGCATCTATGGTATGGAATGGGCAGAAAGGAAAGGGAAGGCCTCATGCTGAAGTGGTGACTTAGCCATGGCACAAATGATGTGCCTGGTAACTCCTACACTCTGGAGAGAGCCAAGGACTCCAGAGAGAGCACCATGGAGGCAGAAGGAAAGAGCATTGAGCTACGAGTCAGGTTTTGTGGTATCATCTCAGCTCAATTCCTAAAACTGGCTACTAAAACTGACTCTAGTTCTTTTTTTACATTTTATTTGTTTGTTTGTTTGTTTGTTTGTTTGTTTAGAGAAGGGGGAGAGGGAGAGAAAGAGAGAGAGAGAAACTCAAGGGGCTTGATCTCATGACCTGAGATCATGACCTGAACTGAAATCAAGAGTCAGACATTTAACTGACTGAGCCACCCACGTGCCCCAAGACTGACTCCAGTTAAATCATTTTGCCCCTTTGGGCCTCTGTTTCCTCATCTATAAGATGAGGGGGAGGGCTTAGTGATCTTTCAAGTGCTTTCCATCTTTGAGGCTCTTACTTATAGCTACTTTTTCTGGAAGAAGAGCCTCTGGCCACTTCCTGGGGTCTGGATACAGGCTTGGCTGGGAAGGGGCGGGGGCAGTGGTCCAACCCTCTCTTCTGCAAGGTTGGATGTAAAGTCATAAGAGAAGGCTCTGGTAATGGAGGACACTGAGGGGCTGTCTGTCCCAATGCTGCAGATGAAGGAGTAGGGATCCTGGTCGTGGTGGCACTCAACAATGAGTTCCTGCTCTGCGTCCTCTCCCAGTTGATGAAACTCACCCAGGCCCTGTGGCTAAACCCTCCTACTACTGGCGCTCGCATTATCACCTCCATCCTCTGTAACCCTGCTCTTCAGGAAGAATGGTAAGGGTAAAGTACAGGGTGGGAAAGGATGGCAGAGCCTCTAGACGTATGTACAGACTTGCCCATTCACAAGATTCTTCCTGCTTAGTTACCTCTTTGACTCCATTCATTCACCAACATTTGCTGAGGACTCATTGTGTATCAGCAGCAGGGGCTGTGCCCAAGGTTGCCTTACCCTGGGGGAGTGAGCCATGGGACGTTCTTTTTGGACACGGTCCAATGAATTATTTGAACTCTTCCAGGTTGGAGAAGATTAGGCAGCCTCAAGGACTTGCGACTGGCAAAATCTGCCTATGAGCCTGCTTGGCTTGCTTAAATTAATATGGGCTGAAACTCCTCTCCCACTTGTAATAAGATCCCGGGCTCCACTGGGACGCCCTCAGGCACTGTGGTTGGGGCTTTGGAAGGCAAGAAGAGTACAATGGCAACGAGGAGGTTGACAGCAGGGAAACCTCATACTTTAATTTCCTGCTGTCTTCTTTGGCAGGAAGCAGAGTCTGAAAGGGCTTGTAGAGAACATCATGCTGATCAAGGAAAAGGTGAAGGAGAAGCTCCGACTCCTGGGAACGCCTGGCTCCTGGGATCACATCACAGACCAGAATGGGTCCCATAGCTATCTCGGACTCAATGGTAAGTGTCTAGGAGAGGGTAGCTCTCTCTTTTCTGACCTTGGGATTGTGTTTGAGCATTAAACTTCACTGACTGGGTGATCAGTCCCTAGCTTCACCTCAGAGTTTGATTGGAGTGAAGATGAGTTGATTTAAAGACCCTTCTGGATCCCAGAAATGCTGACATTTCCTATCCCCTGTCACGCCCCCTGGGTTAGAGGGGAGTTAGTATCTCAGACCCTGGGATTATCACCAGTCCAACAGGTGGAATACCTGGTCAAGAAAAAGCATATCTACCTCCCCAAGAACAGTCGGATCAACTTCACCTGTATCAATGCCTACAACATAGATTATATCACTCAGAGCATCAACGAGGCTGTCCTCTCCACCAAGGGCTTGGAGTAATGCCTTCAGAAAATCGATGAGCTCCAGTTGGAATAAAAAGCTTTAGTCTTTGCAAAAATTCTGTGCTGATTATTCATTGCAGCAGTTCATTTCTCTCTTCCCACCTGTTTATGAAGCATTGGTCTGGCCTCAGCCAAGAGAGGTTAAAAAGGCCCAGAGAAGAAGGGAATGTCTATCTTCAATGACCATCTCATATTTATTGAACACTATATTAAGGTTCTGATCAGATGCCTTAGTTTGTTTGGGCTGCTATACCAAAATACCAACCATTCAGTGTCTGGTGAAGGCCCTCCTCCTGGTTCATAAACAGTGTCTTCTAACTAGAACATCACATGGTGGAAGAAGCAGGGGGTCTCCCTAGGGCTGCTTTCATAAGGGCACTAATCCCATTCATGAGGGCTCTGCCTCCATGATCTAACCACATCCAAACACCATCACATTGGAGATTAGGTTTCAACATATGACTTTTGAGAGAACACAAACATTTAGATCATAGCATCTGGGCATCAAAAGGAAGGCAAAAAACCAGGTACAATCCAGTGCTTTTTCTCCAGAAGCTTATAGTCTAATTGAGAGATGAACCTTAGTCCTATGAAAGTTAAGCAACATTTCAAGGTTGAATATAATAAAAAGTCACATAGATTATATGAACAGTAAATATGTCAAGAATTTAGGGAAGAATAACCTTAATGTGGGCCAGAACAGTTGGGAAAGATCTCACAAGGAACTACAAACTGGTTTGGGTATTGATGGATGGCTAGGAGTAGTGATAATAGGTAGAAGGGAGCTAGAAGGGTATCCCAGGCAGAGAGCAACCTGAGCAAGGGTCAATGGCATGATTGTAGAATATGATTATTTATTGGGCATCTGCTAATATATAATCAAGCCACCAAGGTTCTAAAAGGTATGACAGTTGTTGTTCTTATGGTACCCTCCACCCTAACTGGGGAGACTCAACTTAAATGGTAAAAATGTAGTTAAGAATAAAAGGTAACATGGGACACCTGGGTGGCTCAGTGGTTTAAGCACCTGCCTTTGGCTCAGGTCATAATCTCAGGGTTCTGGTATGGAGCCCCGTGTTCGGCTCCCTGCTTCACGGAGAGTCTGCTTCTCCCTCTCCCTCCCCCCAGAACTCCTCCTCTCTCGCTCTCTCTCTGTCTCTCTCTGATTCCATCTCTCTCTCAAATAAATAAATAAAATCTTAAAAAAATAAGAAGTGACATGTAATATGTGTTAGATGAGTATGAGTAAATGGTTAACTCAGCAGGACTTGCTTGCTCAAACTGTGTACAACTGAAAGGTCTTTGGGACCAGCCCTTGACTGGTTCCTGGGAAATGAACTCTGAGCCCTTGGAGTATCCTGCTTGATAAAGAGGCTTTGCATGCCAAAGATTTTGAGACATGTTTGACCTCTGGGGGCCAGAGACTGAGTGGTTAAGGTCAGTTACACAGGCACTGCATACCTATGTGACTGACCCCCAATAAAACTTTGGATCCCAGAGTTTTGGTATCCCTGATTGTCAACACTTTATACACATATCACACATTGGTCCTGAATGGGGCTCTGTCTGTGCTCGGTTTAGCACAAGGATTTGGGCAAATACAATGCAAACTTTCTTGTATTCCATGAAGACTGTTCTTACAGGGCATGCAGAAGTGATCAGCCTCATGGGGTTGGGCTTCAGATCTCAAAGCCTGTCTGGCAAGACTAGTGGGTTCCTGCCGGGAAGGTAAATAGTAGCTTTCCCATAGATTGTAATTCTTAGGCTAGGAGGCGGGGCCTCTGTCTACAGGTCTCATAATCGAGGAGGATTGCAAGCAAGTTCGTGGAGCAAGTGGAGAGAGCTTACAGATGGATTTATCTTGAGTCCCTGTGTTTCTTCACCGATGGATGAATATAGAATTTATTCATCCAGGTTTTCTCAATCTCTAGGACTCGTGCTTTTGGAACCCAAGCCACTGATCTGTGGACAATCCAAGCAGGCTCACTGAGAGTTGTGTGTGGGTATTTTGGCCCTGGTCCTAGTGGAGATCCCACTGACAGCCAGTATCAACAGTTAGACATGTGTTGATTCCAGCCTCCAATCTTCAAGCCATCCCAGCTGACTGAATGAAGCAGAGATAGAGATAAACTGTCCTGCTGAGCCCTTCCCTTATTACCAATCTAAGAACAAATGAAATGTTGTTATTGCTAAGACACAATGTTTTGGAGTGATTTATTACACAAATATAGTTATGTGGAACAAATATTTTGTCTTTTAATTCTATCTTTATAGTTTCTTCTTCCATGTTTTTTTTTTCCCCCTAATCTTACGATTTTTTAAAATTGAAGAACTGGGTCTTTTGTCCTGTAGGGACAGTTTTGCTGGTTCCATCCCATTACTATAATTTAACCATTCCTTTGTCTCCCTGTATTTCTTGAAAATAAGAATTTAAGATGAGAGGCTTGATCAGATTCAGGTTATTATTATTCCTTATCTTAGTAAGGTCACATCATTGATGGTGGTGGTGTGTTTCATCAAGAAACACATGATACTAGTTGTTTTTCTGTGATGTTAGTAGTTATTGATGATCATTGCCCAGCTCCATTAATTCATTAGTATTGCAGAATGGTGATATTCTCAGTCTAACATTATTTGTTCATTTTTTAGCTAGAATATGTTTACAAATAGGAATTTCCTCTCACTGTGATTTGATGAATCTGAGCTGCATTTTATATTGGAAAGGCAGAATTAATGCTTCTGTCCACTGTTTACCAGTGTTTAAATCAATGAGTTATTGTACTAGCATTCTCTAAAGGTGATTGGTGAGGTATTTTAAAAAGTGTTATGAATGTATGAGCTTAAGCCTATTTTATGTGTTTGATTCCACTGCAAACATTACCCTTATTGATATTAAAATGTCCCATCTTTGACCTGTAGGAGCCAATTCAAATTAGTTTCTGAGATCTTTTGATACAACCCTAGTACTTGATAGCTTCTCTGCTTTCTGGCATGACAAGATGTTCCAGGAAAATTTTGAACATCTTCTGCCCCAGATCTGGCATTAGTCATTTCTCAAAGGAGCTGTAACCACTTTTAGCAGAAAAAAGTATTTATAAAACCACAATCTGGGCTCTTGAAGTGTTCATTGCTGCTGGACTGACTGGTCATCACTTCCAAGCCTTTTCAGTAACATAAAATACATCGAGTGCTTACTGATAACTCCAACCATGGATTCAGAAATTCATTGTTTTTACTGACCCCATTAATTTTGTATCTTCTTACAATCTCCTTTCTCTCACGCTCCAAATCCCAGCTTTTGACAACACCAATATGATTACTTATTTGCTTTAACTGACACTATTCACACAGTAGCTTCTCAAACATAATTTCAATACCAGTACTGATATGATTACTAAAAACAGCTAAAAATATTTTTTTGGCAGATGTTTGTCCTTGGGCTACATCCCACTGGGGATATACACCCAAATTACTTGTTTTAAAGACACTTAGAATAGTTCCTCTGAGTGGTTATACCACCAGTTCAATCTACAGTTGAATTCATTTGTTTTATTTCACTGTTGCTCTTAGAGAATAATTTTTACTTTTCTTTCTTGATTATGTAAAATACATGAGTCCAAAGTCATATCTACACAACAAGGTATATTCAAAGAAGTCTGTTTGTTTTTTACTATACCCTCCATGCTACTCCCTTCTCCCTCATAGATAACTTTTGTAAAAGTATTTTTTTAAAGATTTTATTTATTTATTTGATAGAGATCACAAATAGGCAGAGAAGCAGGCAGAGAGAGAGGAGGAAGCAGGCTCCCTGCTGAGCAGAGAGCCCGATACGGGGCTCTATCCCAGGACCTCAGGATCATGACCTGAGCCAAAGGCAGAGGCTTAACCCACTGAGCCACCCAGGCACCCCAAATTTTGTAAAAGTGTTATGGTTTATTCTTCCATTTTTTTTAAAGATTTTATTTATTTATTTTGACAGACAGAGATCACAAGTAGGCAGAGAGAGAGAGAGGAGGAAGCAGGCTCCCTGCCGAGCAGAGAGTCCGATGTGGGGCTCAATCCCAAGACCCTGGGATCATGACCTGAGCTGAAGGCAGAGGCTTTAACCCACTGAGCCACCCAGGTGCCCCTCTTCCATTTTGTTTAAAATGGTAATCAAATATCTATGTGTGTATGTGTAAGAATTCCTAACTTTTCTTAGGCAGTAGCCTACCAAGCATACAAGTAGTATTTAATTAGTTGATCTCAAATTTAATGCTTCAGCCTCAAGTATCTACATTTACCCCATCCACATCTTATTTATTTATTTATTTATTTGACAGAGAGAGAGAGAGAGAGAGAGTGAATGAGAACAACACAAGCAGGGGCAGGGGGAGAGGGAGAAGTAGGCTTCCTGCGGAGCAGGGAGCCTGATGCAGGGAGCAGATGTGCGGGCCTGATGCTGGGCCCAATCCCAGGCCCCCAGGATCATGACCCAAGTGGAAGGCAGATGCTTAACAACTGAGCTATCCAGGCGCCCCCCCCTCCTTTTTTTTTTTTTTTTAAGAGAAACAGAGAGGGCATGTGAGAGTGGTAAGGGGAGGGACAGAGGGAGAGGGAGAGAGTGAATCTCAAGCAGGCTCCATGCTCACGATAGAGCCCAACATGGGGCTCAATCTCATAACCCTGAGATTGTGACCTGAGCTGAAATCAAGAGTTGGATGCTTCACTGACTAAGCCACCCAGGTGCCCCTTAAATTTCTTAAATTATCTTAAGTTTCCTTAAACTGCCCAGAATGAAATATATCATCACCTAAAATTGCTTCTGGCTCTTAAATTCTACAAGACTAGGTCAAGCATTTGCCAGGCTGGCTTCTCTAGAAAGCAGACTTTGGGAATTAGGAAACTTTTGCTCTAAGATATTTCTGTATCATTTCAGTCATCACCCACAGTAAATTTTGAGCCTCCTTCATGTTTTGTATGAGGAATGTTTTTAGCTCATTGGGATACGGAGAGGTATAGGACATTATGAGTTGAGTTGTTTAAACGTCATTAAAAAACAGCAATTCTGGCCAATAGTATTTGCTTTTGGTTCCAAAGTAAAACACACACACACACACACACACACACACACACACACACACAAACTTGTTGATCTGCAACATATATGACATCAAGAAAAGGACTGCATACCTTGAGATGGCTGGCTGTCTCAGTCTGCAGAAGATGTGACTCTTCATCTCAGGGTTGTGAGTTGGAGTCCCATGTTGGGTATAGAGATTACTTAAAAATAAAATCTTTTTAAAAAAATATTCATTTATTTATTTATTTTAGAGAGACAGAGAGAACGAGTAGGGAAAGAGGCAGAGGGAATCTTGAAGCGGACTCCCAGCTGAGTGTGGAGCCAGATGTGTGACTCCATCCCATGACCCATGAGACCATGACCTGAGCTGAAACCAAGAGTTAAACCCTTAGCCAACTGAGTCACCCATGCACCCCCAGTTAAAACTAAAATCTTGGGAAAAAAAAAAAAAACCTTGATGGAAAATAGACATAAACAAGCAACTTATTAAAGGATTTAGGACATTAGCAAGCAATTTCCTAAAAAGGAAACTTTCAACCTGAAAAGATTATTACTGATCATTAATCAAAGAATGCAAACAAACTGAAATAATTGGCAAGAGTGTGAAGAAAGATTCAACAGAGCATGAAACAGTTAATCTCATCAGCATCTAAGGGCAGGAAATGAGATATATATAGTCTGTGATACTGCATTGGAATTGAAAAATCAACACTCAATACCCATTTCTCTCCTCTTCAAAAGTGGGAAGTATTAATTGTAGTAAGACTGTCTGCTTTTGTGGAATGCCCATTGAGTAAGGTTATATGGTTTTCTCCAGTAAAATTCTCCATAAATTTCCTCCATAAAATTTCTCCAGTAAAATTATATGCAGGCTTGGAGTAAGAGGGTAACCAGGTGTGATCAGGATGGGGAATCCTGCAGTAAAGCGTGTGACAGAGGAAAAAAAGGAAAGGGGGAAGGAAAGTTGACATGAGGGGAGGAAGTGAAGTGACGTCAATGAGAATGGTGCTCTAAGGACCTCTGAAAATTCTCTCTTCCATTAGAGCAATGAAAAACTGGCAAAAATTATCAGAAGCAACTTTTTCATAATTCTGGAAATTAATCAGCCCAGGGAGGTTTTTTTTGCAGCAACTCAGGGAGTGTTTAGTAAAGAAAAAACAGCCGACTCTTGATAAGAGCCGTGAGCTTTGTGGGATTTTAACTTGCCTTGTTCCCATCCCCTGTCTCTACTCTGCGTAGTCTTAAAAACCAACAGTGAAAAACATGGTGAACACCAGCAAATTGGAGCTCCTTCAAAGCCTTATTCCCAGTTAGCATGCAGCTGTCGGCATTCCTTTAGCGCTTCTTGCACAAGAAATTGCACCTAAGTTATGTTCAAATTATTCCCTACCATATCAATTGTGTTGGAACAAATTCAAGTTTTCAAAACAAGCATTATAGCAGAACTGCTGTCCCACCAGCCTTTAAAAAAAAATAGATATTGGGGCGCCTGGGTGGCTCAGTGGGTTAAGCCTCAGACTTCAGTTCAGGTCATGATCTCAGGGTCCTGGAATTGAGCCCCACTTTGGGCTCTGCTCAGCAGGGAGCTTCCTTCCAAACACCGGCTTGCCTGCTTCTCTACCTACTTGCGATCTCTATCTGTCAAATACATAAATAAAAACTTTAAAAAATATTAAAAAATAAAAAAATAAAAAATAGACATTGAGGAGCTGATTCTAAAACTCATGTGGAATCAAAAGTGACTGGGAAGTCATCAGAGAGGGAGACAAACCAGGAGACTCAACTCTAGGAAACAAACTGAGGGTTGTTGCAGGGGAGGTGGGGGGATGGGGTAACTGCGTGATGGCCATAAAGGAGGGCATGTGACGTGATGAGCACCGGGCGTTATACTAAATGGATAAACTAACGAACACTACATCTGAAACTAATGATGTACTATAAATTGGCTAACGGAATTTTGATCTTTTAAATGGAAAAAAAAGAAGTTTTGGAATCAGAGAAATATAGAATGTAACGGTCTGCGGGTGGGAAGTTAGACAAGATTTCGAAAATGGTGCATTTTCCGGTGGAGTTAACATGGGAAGGAATAGATTTTCACTTTTTGTTCTTAGCGGTCTCTTTTCCTTTGTAACCTAGCATAGGACACTGGAAATATGGGTACTTAGGTTGAGTCAATTGTCTGTAAATGCATCTGGTTCTTCCAATGAATTCAGACTGTAATAACGACCATTGCAGTCCTAGCTAACGGACGTCGAACGCTCATCTGGAGCTGTACTGTTCTAAGCACTTCTCGTCCAGCATCTCATGTCCTGCTGAGCATCCGTAACCTGCCCAACTCAGGCCACACAGCTAGTAACGGGTTGCAGAGATCCACGCGCATAGAACCTTGACCTCTGCTAAGGGTGCTGCCTTCCCCCACAGGCTGCTCCCATCACTCCTTCACTCTCGCCCCCCTTCCCCCCCCCCCGCCCCAGAGCTCTTGCATCTAACTCTGAGGAAGTAATAAGCCCGCAGAACAGGGGCCAGAGGGACACTGCTCCGGGGAGCCTCCAGGCTTAGCGCATCCAGAGCCAGCGGTAACCTGCGCCCTACGGAGAATGAGGAGCTGCACAGCTGCATCCCCTCGGAGTAGATACAATCCTGGGCGCGGGAGGAAAACCGGGTGCTCAGACCTGGATAAAGGAACAGGTAGGAAGGACGGCACGGTCGACAGCCTTTCTCCTGACGTGGAAAGCTCGGCGAAGGGACGCGCGGCGCCACCAGTTGCTGGGAGCCCCCGGAGGGCGGACATGGCTGCAGAGTTGCCAGGTTTCGCCGCGGAGACTCGAGGCGGTGTCCGCACACACTCTGCGACTCCGCTTTTTCTCGTGGTGGCCAACGTGGACCACGCTAGTCCGGGCTGCTGCTCGCACCTGTGCGTACGTGCACAGCGCCTCAGGGGATGTACTCCGAAGTGCAGTCATCTGCGCCCCGCGCTGAGCCCCGACCTGCCGCCGGGGAGCTGGATCTTCAAGGGAATCCGCCTCTGAAGGTACCTGGCAACTCCGAGGTTCTCCCCGTAGGGGCGCTGAGATTCCAGAAGATTCTGTGCATCCCAAGGACGTGCGCCCTCGTGTTTATTCATGGGTGCTGGCGCCCGAACCCAGCAGTTAGTGGGTGCGCGCGCTGAGCTTTACCCAGCATTTTTTGGGCTGCCTTCTCCCGTTTTCCGTCTGCCGTGGGTCTCAGCAAGACCTCGTACTCAGTCAAAGCAAAGGAGGTGGGGCAGGTAGGCCAGCCCTGGTCAACAGATGGCTGCGGACGTACAGGAGGAAAACCCGGCGCTGGGCGCTTTTTCCAGCCTGGGACCCCGCTCTCCACTCTCTGCAAGCAGTGATGGCTCCAGTCTCGGGGCCCAAATCCTCTGTGTGTGTGTGTGTGTGTGTGTGTGTGTGTGTGTGTGTGTGTGTGTGTCTGTGTGTTGGCTGGGGTGATCCCTCGCTTCAGGGTGACCCCGAGGAAAGCCGTGGATGGGGTTCTGGGGCGGAGCAAGGGCACGGCCTCCAGGGCCACCAGGACCGCACGGACCGCGGGGACTGAAGGCGTGACTGCTGACCGCGCTTCAGACCTCGGGTGCTGGGGCGGACAACCAGCCTGCGGGGTAGGCGGGAGCCCAGGGGTGGGAGGAAGGCGTTTTCCACCCAGGCATCGGCTTGGAGCCCGGGGCTAGCCAGAGCTCGGGCTCCCGTGTCCGGACAAGGACTGGAGGGCGAACCGCGGAGGAAGCCCCACAGCGGACCCGCGGAAGGCTGGGGGTTAGGGGTGCGGGTGGAGGGCGGACTTGAGCGCCCCCAGCAGGCCTTCGTCTTTGCTCGAGGTTTCCATCCTGTCCTGGCTCTAGGGTGGTCCTGGGCAGCCGAATCCGCGTACTCGCCTACCCTTCTCCTTGGACCCGGAATAGGGACCCTCACCGTACTCTGTGAGGCAAGATTTAAGCGCCTTCTCTCGATTGTTCGCCACACTGCAGCCACACCGAGCTTCTTTCAGTTCTTGGAACAGGTCTTCCTGTCGCAGGCCCTTTGCCCACGCTCTCTGTTATGCCAGTAACACGTTCTCTGCTTTTGGCAAGGTCAGCTCTTTCTCGTCGTGTGGGTCTCACTTCTCAGCTGAAATGTCTCCCCCTCAGAAAAGCTGTTATGTTATGTAACCCTCCTACGAAGTAAGGTCTCCACTCCCCACGAGCATATTTATTTCCTCTTTCTTGTTTCCCTTTATACCTGTTTGTGTACACTTTGTGTGTCTTTCATTTTATTCTCCGACTTTGACAATTTAATGTAACATAAAGCAGGGAACATTTTTGCCTTGTCAAGCCTGTGACGGGCACATAACAGGTTCTGAAATTTTTTTGTGATCGCACTTTCATTAATGAATTGGCTCCTTGCTCCATAGAATACTAGAGCCGGAAAAATGCCTCCTGGGACAGGGCAGCCTCCCCAGCTCTGCAGAAACCTGCTCTTCCGCGGCAGCTGCAGTCTGTCAATATGTAAGTTTGGCTCCTAGGTCCAGTCTTCATTTCCTTAGAGACCTAAGTCAGCTACCTCTGTAGCGCAGTGTTCCTGGGACCTCATAGAGGGTCCAGCACTCAGGTGCTCAATAAATATGGGACCCTGAGTCTGGGTGGGCTGCCCACCACCCCCAGCCTTGGCTTTTCACCATTCGCCCTTTGAAGCAAATTCAGCATATCACCCCATTTCTTCAAAACTCACCTTACACCACAAAGCTGAAGCTGTCATGGGGACAGAGAAGTGAATTTACCCCATATGGAAAACTTTTTTTTAGGGGGGTGCCTTGAAACGCCAAGATATAATTGAGTAGCATTTTCTTACAATCAAAAAATGGTTGATCCACCTAAAATCCTTTTCATCTTTTTGTGTTTGAGTTCACAGACCTTTATGTCTTTTTAAAATTAGTTTTGACTATTTCTTTTCTTTTTTTTTTTTGAAGATTTTATTTATTTATTTGACAGAGAGGTAGAGAGAGAGCACAAGTAAGCAGAGCAGCAGGCAGAGGGAGAGGACCCTGGAATCATGACCTGAGCCGAAGGCAGCCGCTTAACCAACTGAGCCACCCAGGCGCCCCAGTTTTGAAGTTTTAATTCTGATATAGTTAACATACAATATTTTGTTAGTTTCAGGCATACGATATAGTGACTGAACACTTCTGTACGGCACCCAGTGCTCATCATGTGCGCACTTAAGTGCGCTCTTAATCCCCTTAATCCCCTTCACCTATTTCATACTCTTAATTCCCCATCCCCCACCCACCTCCCCTCTGGTAACCAGCAGTGTGTTCTCTATAGTTCAGAGTGTGTTTCTTGGTTTCTCTCTCTCTCTTTTTTCCTTCCCTGAACTGCTCACTTGTTTTGTTTCTTAAATTCCACATAGGAGTGAAATCAAAGGGTATTTTTCTTCTCTGGCTTATTTCACTTATTTCACTTAGCGTCACGTTATTCACTTAGCTATTTTATTCCTTTTACGGCTGAATAGTATTCATTATGTATCTGTATATACTGCCTCTTCTTTACCCATTCATCTATTCATGGGCACTTGGGCTGCTTTCTTAATCTGGCTATTGTTGATAATGCTGCTATAAACATAGGGGTGCAGGTATCTCTTTGAATTAGTGTTTGTATTTTTTGGGTAAATACCCAGTAGTATGATTACTAGATCATAGAGTAGCTCTATTTTTAAATTTTTGAGGAAACTCCATACTGTTTTCTGCAGTGACCGCATCAGTTTTCTGTCCCACCAACAGTGCACGAGGGTTCTTTTTCTCCACATCCTCGCCAACACTTGCTGTTTCTTGGGTTCTTTATTTTGGCCATTCTGACAGGTGGGAGGTGATAACTCAAGAAGTTTTGATTTGCATTTCCCTAATGATGAGTGACGTTGAGCATCATTTCATGTGTCTGTTGGCCATCTGGATGCCTTCTTTAGAGACATGCCTGTTCATGGACTTGTCCTTTTTTAAATTGAATTGTTTATTTTGGGTGTTGATTTCTGTAAGCTCTTTTTATATTTTTGATACTAACCCTTTATCAGAGATGTCATTTGCAAATATTGTCTCTCGTTCTGTAGGTTGCCTTTTAGTTTTGTTGATTGTTCCCTTTGCTGTGCAGAAGCTTTTTATTGTGGTGTAGTCCCAGTAATTTATTTTTGCTTTATTTTCTTGCTCCAAGAGACATATTTAGAAAAATGTTGCTAAAGCTGATGTCAGAGACATTACTGACTGTGCTCTCTTATAGGATTTTTATGGTTTTGGGTCTCACATTCAGGTCTTTTAAGATATTTTGAGTTTATTTTTGCTCATGGTGAAAGAAAGTGGTCCAGTTTCACTCTTCTTCATCTAGCTGTCCAGTTTTCCCAACCCTGTTTGTTGAAGAGACTTTTTCCCATTGGATATTCTTTCCTGCTTTGTTGAAAATTAATTGACCATATAATTGTGGGTTTGTTTCTGGGTTTCTATACTGTCCCAGTGATCTAGGTGTCTGTTTTTGTGCCAATACAATATTGTTTTGATTCCTGCAGCTTTGTAATATAACTTGAAATCCAAAACTGTGATACCTCCAGTTTTGTTTTTCTTTTTCAAGATTGCTTTGGCTAGTTGGAGTCTGTTATTGTTCCATACAAACGTTAGGATTATGTGTTCTGGTTCTGTGAAAAATATTGTTGATGTATTGATAGGGATTAAATTAAATCTGTAGGTTGTTTTGGGTAGTATGGACATTTTAACAATACTTGTTCTTCCAACCCATGAGCATGGCATGTCTTTCCATTTCTTTGTGTCATCCTCAGTTTCTTTCATTGGTGTGTTTTATAGATTTCTGATTACCGGTTTTTCACCTCTTTGGTTAAGTTTCTTCCTAGATATTTTATTATTTTGGGTGCAGTTATAAATGGAATTGTTTTCTTAATTTCCCTTTCTGCTGCATTATTATTGTTGTATAGAAATGTAATAGATTTACTAAAGGCAACCAAAATATCTGTGAACAAGTGAATGGACAAATTGTGCCATACCTACAATTAATGCAATAATACCACGAGGAGAGAATGAACCACTGATACATGGATCAACATGGATGAATTTCAAAATTATGCTAAGTGAAAGAAATCAGACAAAGAGAATACAAACTAAATTACTTATTTTACTAATCTAGCATCACAACAGCAGTTTCCTGGGATGGAGAACAGGGAGAGAGGAGTAGGAGGGAAGAATTGGAAAGAAAAACTTTTTAGGAGTGACAGATAAGGGCATTGTATTGATTGTACTGGTGATTTCCTAAGTGTTTATATATGTCAACACCTACCAAATTGCATACTTTAAATATGTGTAATTTCTTATATTTTGATTATTTTTCAGTAGATCTTTGTTTTAAAAGCTTGTCTGTGCACAATTAGATTTTCTTTCATACTGTGAGATACATTTTTTAATGTTTTTAAGAATGTACTCTGAATCTGCTTTGATGACCCAGAGCATTTTCAAAAGTGATAGAAGCCACCTTCACAGACACCCAGTGGATGTGCTCTGAAAGGGACAGGTTCTGTGGGGTCAGAAAATGTTAAGTAGAGTCCTTCTAAGATCTATTTCTGGCCCCAAGGGACTAGGAAAATGTGTAGCCATAGCTTCTAGAAAGAGAGTCAACTAATGCAGTACCAGTGTTTTTCTAGCTGTACCTCTCATCTCTGAAAGTGTCCCCAGCTAAAGTGATAATGGGACTAGTATTTGCCATCTTTTCTGTCTTTGAAGCATTCCAGAATCACATTCTCCTGCTTCACTTGCAAAGTGAAGGAGCTGCTTGCTCTGATTCTAACTACTGTTCAAAGGAAGAGCATGAAACCTTTATGTCCAAATCTCTTCCTGGGATATTGCACTTGACATATAAATATATGATGATTTTTAATGCAATTTTGTTTGAAGTTTATATTTATGAGTTTATAATTGTGACAATAATTGTATATCTAGTTCCTATTGAGTTATCTTAAATGGTTTATACATATTATCTCATTTTAACCTTAAAACAGTTCTGTAGGTGGTATTGTGTTATTATTGCTCCATATTACAGATAAGGAAAACATAAGGATTAAAAGGTTATTTGCCCAAGGTAATACTGTGCTATTTTTGGAACAGGGATTTAAACTCAAACCCAGCTCACTACAAAGCCAATGATTCCATGTACTTTTCTACTGTGTCTCATTTATTGACTTATTAATTTAATACTTTTCTACAAAAAAATTGAGATATCTTATTGTAAACATAATATAAACTAGTAAATCTTTCATTTGAAAACATACCCCAGAGGAAGTATGTGTATTTTATTAAAAATCACGCATGATTTACTTTTTGCTTTTTTGCCAAATTACCAATGTATTGCATTCATATTTTGTATTAAATTTATGAAACGTTTCCTTACAAAAAAAAAAAAAGAAATGCAACAGATTTCTGAACCATTGATTTTGTATCCTGTGACTTTACTAAATTCATTTACCAGTTCTAGTAGTTTCCTGATAAAGTCTTTAGGGTTTTTTATATATAATATCATGTCATCTGCAAATAGTGAGAGCTTTACTTCTTCCTTAGCAGTTTGGATGCCTTTTATTTCTTTATGTTGTCTGAAGTGGTGGACCTTTGGTACTATGTTGGCTTCAAGTAGTGAGAATGGACATCTTGTCTTGTTCCTGACCTTGGGAGAAAAGCTCTCAGTTTTTCCCATTGAGTATGATGTTTGCTGTGGGTTTTTCATATATAGCCTTTATTATGTTGAGGTATTGTCTTTCTAGACCTACCTTATTGAGGATTTTTATCATGAATGGATGTTGTATTTGCGCAAATGCTTTTACTGGGTCTATAAAAATGATCATATGGTTTTTATCCTTTCTCTTATTGATGTGATGTATCACACTGATTGATTTGCAAATATTAAACTACCTTGGGATCTGGGGAATAAATCCCTCCGATCATGGTGTATGATTTTTAAAAAATGTATTGTTGAGGGGCACCTGGGTGGCTCAGTGAGTTAAAGCCTCTGCCTTCGGCTCGGGTCATGATCCCAGGGTCCTGGGATCGAGCCCCACATCGGGCTGTCTGCTCAGCAGGGAGCCTGCTTCCTCCTCTCTCTGCCTGCTTCTCTGCCCACTTGTGAACTGTCTGTCAAATAAATAAAATCTTTTAAAAAATAATAAAATGTATTGTTGAATTCCACTTGCTAGCGTTTTGTTGAGGATTTTTGAATCTATGTTCATCAGAAATACTGGCCTCTTTTTTGAGGTGTGTGGTGTCTCTATCTGCTTTTGGTAGCCCATATGGAAAACTTATTAAATTCCCTATTAGACTTCCTGTTGCTCCCTGAAAAGTCCCCAGCTGGTTACTAGCTGGTTCCTTTTCCTCCCTTCCTCTCTCTTTTTTACACATCACAAATTTCTTAATGATCTTGAGCAGCTTAGTTCAGACACCAAGCTTATACTCTCTGTTCAGCAGAGTCCAGCCTTTAGAAGACAGTTTAGAAAGCACCTCTTGGGGCGCCTGGGAGGCTCAGTCGTTAAACATCTGCCTTCAGCCTCAGCTCATGATCCCAGAGTTGTGGGATTGAGACCCACATTGGGCTCCCTGCTCAGTGGGAAACCTGCTTCTCCCTCTCCCGCTCCCCCTGCTTGTGTTCACTCTCTCTGTGTCTCTCTTTGTCAAATAAATAAATAAATAAACTCTTAAAAAAAAGAGAGAGAGAAAAAGTACCTTTTGTTGGAGCACCTGGGAGTGTACCTAGGGGTACCATCTCCCTCTACAAACACCCGAGCAACTTATTTAGTATTTCCCCAATGAAAATGGATTTCCATGGAGGGTGTGGAGAGGAGGTTGACTGTATTCTGCACTTAAGAGAAATGAGCTTTTCTCCATTTTATTACAATTAAAAAAACCCCCAAGGGATAGCCTCATGATCAGGAGGATATGCTTAGAAGTGAGGCAAACTTGGGTCCAAATCTGTGCTTTGACCTTGGGAAAATGACCTATTAGGCTCGGTTTTCTCCCCTGTAAAATGAGGATTAAAATACCCACTTATATGGGTTGTGGTGAGGATGAATAAGGTCATGTCTGTTCAGAGCAGATTAAGAGCTCAGTAAGAGTTATTATCATCAGAAATCTTCCAGAAGTTCCTATAGGCACTAAAGTCACTAGGTGAGAACTCAAGGAGCCACCCAAGGCCGTGTGAGGTATGAAAGGCCTCTGTTTAGCCTCCTTACCTCTCTGGCTTCCCAGGAACATCTGCAGATTATAACCTTCCCCTTGTGATTCCACTTTAATCTTTCTTGCGAGTACTCTGCTGCAACTTTCCTTCTGGGATGTCCTTGCCACTCTCCGATGCCCTTACTCACTCAGCCCACACTGGCCAATACAAGGCAAGGATACTGTTGGGCATCATGTGGTTCACAGCCATTGATTGTTCAAGGAAGGAGCTGGATAAAATGAAAGCTCCAGACGCTAATCTCCACGGGTGGTGGTCGGTGGGTGGCTCCTAGCTTTTTCTGGGTCAGGGACCCCTTTGAGAATCTGAGGAAAGGTAGACAATGTCTCCCAAATATATATATCTGTATGTTCCTGGCAGGCACACACAATCTGCGCACAATACTCAGGGAAGCCCAAGGATCCAGCGCCCCCTAGGGGACTAGTTCTCTAGCTCCTTCCTGGGCCCAGTCTCGCAGAGCTGCAGCAGCAAAAAAGTGAACAAACCTCAACTCTTTTCTCTTGTCCTGCCTTCTCTTTGTCAGGAGGTGTCAAAACAAGGAACTGAAACTGCTTTAAGAGGGGAGAAGGAAAAACGAAATAAACCAGTGTTTAAAGACAGCCAGTGGGAAATTGAGAGATGGTTAAGCTAATGGAGTATATTTTGTGAGCTCCACGAGGATTCAAGAGATCAATTTTAAAAAGATATGGTAATGAAGAAGAACTTGAGTTAGGAGAGGGGCAGGAGGGGTGGGAGTGGGGGGAGATTGGTGTGGAAAACGGTACCACAGTCAAGATGAAGAGTTGTGGACACTGAATTACTTGCCCCTACTGAACTGCACATTTGAAAATGTAAATTTCAGGGGCACCTGGGTGGCTCAGTTGGTGAAGCGCCTGCCTTTGGCTTAGGTCATGATTCCACGGTCCTGGGATAGAGCCCCACATCAGGCTCCCTGCTCAGCAGGAAGCCTGCTTCTTCCTCTCCCCCCTCCCTCATAATCTCTCTCACTATCTCTCACTCTGCCAAATAAATAAATAAAACCTTTTAAGGAAAAGAAAATGTGAATTTTGTTAAGTGTGTTTGACCATGATTAAAAAAAAATTACTGGGGGCGCCTGGGTGGCTCAGTGGGTTAAAGCCTCGGCCTTCAGTTCAGGTCATGATCCCACGGTCCTGGGATCGCACCCCATGTCACGCCCCATGTCGGGCTCTCTGCTCAGCAGGGAGCCTGCTTCCCCTCCCCCCTCTCTGCCTGCCTCTCTGCTTACTTGTGATTTCTGTCTGTCAAATAAAGAAATAAAATCTTTTTTTAAAAATTACTGGGCAGGGTGTACCCCGTGAGAGCATTTAGGTGTCTACCGCCCTACCAGACCCTAAGCAGTTAACCACCCCTTCCCACCAGGAAGTGCTGAAGCCAGGGACCGATTTTGGGTCCAAGGCCTGCTGTATCAATGGTTAAGTGGGTGTCAGAGGGATGGTTGAGGTGGTGCTGGTGGTAGAATTAGCAGAAAGCTGTGGGAAATTGGTGGGTTTTGACAGGGGAGGACTGGTGTGGAGGAGGGAGGCAGGGGCCGTGGAGGAGAGGGCATAAAGCGGGCCTGCAGGGGTGTCCTGCCTTCCCTCTGCTTTTCTAAGAGTCTTAACAGGCCCTGTGAATGAGAAACACGTTCCACCCCAAGTGTTTGTCTGCAAGGCTCACACACAGTGCAGCCCTTGCCTGTTTCCTCACTTAGGAAACAGCAGGTGGTGCTGTTGAGTAAACTTGGGAGCCCGAGAAGTGGAAACCTGAACCTTGAACTGGAGAAGTCAGGCGTCTCTACCCTGGTAAGTCTCTCCTCTCCCGGGCCACAGCAGAGAAGGGTGTGGGAGATGGGAATCTTCCTTTTCAAGCCCTTCAGGGCTCCTCAGCTGGCCCCGGAAGGAGGGAGGGCTGGGATCTGTTCTCTAGTGTGGTTCCCACCTGTGCTGGTATCCCAAATGTCTTTGGAATGCGGCTCAGGTGAAATCCTGGGTGGTGGCCACCAGCAGTTTGGGAGGGGTGAAGAAATTCGGAGGCATTCTTCCACACCTCTCCATCAGCCGGGCTGACTCACCCTGGACCCAGCTTAAAGTAGCTTCCATGGCTTTGCCCGCTCCTCCAGCTCCTGGGATTCTCCCCTCTCCACTCTTTAGAAAGCTCAGGCTGCTCTGAGGAGTCTGGGACTCCGCTGTGAAACAGACCAAACCCTTGGGAAACCTCTCCTTAATTGTAGTTTTAAATGTGGGGCTCGTATCCAGTGAGCTCAGGTTCCAGAAAGCATCCATGGGGACTAGTTGGGGAACCGGGTGCTTTGTGCTGGGTTAGGGCACTGGATAAGGTAGGAGGTCTCCTTCTATCCAGTGAATCTGGATTTGATTGTGTCGCTGGGCTTTGTCCCCAACAATGACAGGATTCTGGGGAATGCAAACACAACACTGGTTTGACAGCTTCAGCAAGTTTTTAAAAAGCCCAACATGCCAAAACCCAGTGTGCCTTTGGAACTCCACACTTGCCTGTTTCACTCTCCACGCGTTCATGTCCCAATCCTTGTTTTTCTCTGCCTCACCTTTCTCAGGGTGTTCTAATTTATGCTGTTTGCCTCACTTACATGACTTTGTAAACAATCTTAAATCCTTCTGGAGACAGGACAGGGTACAAATAAACAGAAAGAAAAACCCGACTCCGAAAGGTCAGATGTTTTGATATTGGCTAAACCTTGTGCAAATGTAAGAAAACGACTACACCCCTTAGTGACCATAGCATCCAGAATCTTCCACAACTCACAGTAGAGAAAAGATCTGTCTCCTCATGGAAAGAGGAGACAGGACCACAGACTTGACCTTAGACTCCTGGCATTCCCTGTGCCTCCCCCTGGGCATCTTGCTAGGGTTGCTGCTGTTACCCACCAGCTTTAGTGTGGGGTGAGGGCCAGGAATGCTGTGCCCCTTTAACCATTTGTTACTGTGAACTCATGACCTTTCCCTAATGCTCCCTGCAGAGCTCTAAACTCATAGACCCGAACGTTTGAAATGACTTCGAAAAAGACCATTAGATGAGCAAAACATTAGTAGAAAATAACATGAAACTAGGTCATCTAAGTGGTAGCTCCTGATATTTCATTTTCCATTACGCACCATGTGGTGACTTCAACATTCATATGAAAGCTGACCAGGCTGGTGGTCTTATTTATTTATTTATTTATTTGAGAGAGAGAGAGAGAGAGAGAGAGAGAGCGAGCCTGAATCCATGAGCAATGGGGAGGGGTAGAGGGAGGGAGAAGCAGACTCGCTGCCCAGCAGGGAACACGAGGCAGGGCTCAAACCCAAGACCCTGAGATCATGACCTGAGCAGAAGGCAGACACTTAACAACTGAGGCCCTCCCCTTTTTAAAAAAGATTTTATTTATATATTTGAGAGAGAGAGAGAGGGAGAGCACTGAGGGAGAATGAGAGGGAGAAGTAGGCTCTTTACTGAGCAGGGAGCCCTAGGCGGGGCTTGATCCCAGGACCCTGAGATGATGACCTGAGCCGAAGGCAGATGCTTAATCAACTGAGCCAGTCAGGTGCCCCCAGTTGTCATATTCTTACACTAGGTACAAACCGAAGCAATTGTCAAAGTGTAAGACCTCGTGTTCCCGTTCTTCAACAGGGTGGTTCTTCTAGCACCCCTTCCTAGAGCAACTTCCAAACCACATAATGCTTTATAACTCCAGCACCAATGTTGGCTTTCAGTTTTAAGTCACACATTCTACCCCCCCGCCCCCGCCCCCAGCCCTCCTGCAATCTTAGAAGATGAATGTAGCCATACTTAATACTTAGAAGCATTTACTGCTTTCTCCAAGGTATTTCAATCAAAGGTTTGCAGTCGGAGGCATTGAACTGTTGAAAAGCCATTTTTTACTATCAAATTGGATTTCAAAGGATCTTGGAGATGTAAGAGACCATAGAGACCATTTATCGCCATTTGTGCACAGTATTCAGGCTGGAAGTGATTAAATTACTTGCTGATGGTCCCAGAGCTGAAGAACGTAAACTGAGATTTATGCCCATTGATACCCAGACCACTCCTTTTCTCACTGCACTACCCAGATTGGCCTCTTGTACATCTGAATAGAAGTATAATTGTGGCTGGGGCTTTCTTTAACAGAAGTAGATATATATAGATGCAAACACATAACACACACACACATATTCTATAATATGTGTATATATGTTACTTTAATTCCTAATTCTATTACCTTGAATGTTTACATATATATATTTTTATAAATAAATTTAAAAAGTTTATATATACGTGCAAGGTAATAGAATTAGGAATTAAAGTAACAAAGGAATGATTATTTGTGTTGTGTGCACAATTTTAACTGTTGTGATGAGTGTCTTAAGGTATGCACAGATGCAAATCTGGACTCCTAATAAATGGAATGAATGAATGAATCTGAGGGAGAAAAAAGTTTTAATTTTATCCATTGAATACAGAACTCGAGGGCAAACGATGAAATTTCGGCAAGGTCCTATCCTCCAGAAGTTCGTGATGAGTAGGCATAGGCTTAAATAATTCTAATATAAAGCATTGATATAATATAAACTAATATAATATAATATAATATACTATATATTGTATATTATATATAATACATAATATATACTATAATATAAAATTCTATCATTATTGTCACAATTTAGGAAGTTTAGGATCACTAAAGAAAAAAAATAGTAACACAAACAGGAAAACTTATCAGAAGTATAAGCAAATTACCTATGTACAGGTATGTCACAGGTATATATATATACATGGGTCCAGATGTGTAGCAACTGACCATTCATATAATGTGATTTTTCAGTGTATTGTAAGTATCCAGTAAGCAAGGATGGTGTCATTTGAGATGAATTCTTGCACAACTTCTATTCAGCTTTATACACACAAAGACCCCTTCATGGTGTGTTTCTTTTTTTTTTTTTTTTCAGATTTTATTTATTTATTTGACAGAGAGAGAGATCACAAGTAGGCAGAGAGGCAGGCAGAGAGAGAGGGAAGCAGGCTCCCCGCTGAGCGGAAAGCCCGATGCGGGGCTCGATCCCAGGACCCTGAGATCACGACCTGAGCCGAAGGCAGAGGCTTTAACCCACTGAGCCACCCAGGCGCCCTATGGTGTGTTTCTTATCTCTTGGTTTGGTTCTAGGCCCAATGGAGAAAATACACTTATATTTCCAGGTCAGACCTCTCCTCTGAGTTCCAGACTCAAATTTCCAACAGTCTGTTTGTCATCCTCTTGGGGTGTCTCAAAAGGACCCAAAGCTATACGTGTCCAAAATAGCCCCAATCCTTCTTCCAGGATTCCCTATCTCAGTCAATGGCATCATTGTCCGTGCACTTATGCAAGCCAGAAACCTGGAGCCAAAACATCATCTCCCTGAGGGCAGCGACCTGGCCTGTCTTGTTTTCTGCTGTGTCTTTGTGACCCAGGACAGTGCGTGGCCCAGAAAGGGTACTGATTATGTCCTGTGGAATTACTCTCTGCAGTCTCTGGATTGCATTCATTTTCCTCCATCTCTACCATTCCCGTTCAGTCCAGGCTGCCATAACCTCTCACTGGCACTACTGCAATAGCCACCTGACTAGGCTTCATCCATGCTCAGCCCTATTTCTTTATACCTTCCACTGCAGCCAGTGATCTTTTCAGACCAAATCTGAATCTGAGAGACGTGCTCTTGCCATGGCCTCTGAGGTCATACATGGTCTGTATCCTATCACTCTTGTAGCCTCATCTCATATCATGATCACCTTGGCTCTTTAGATTCCAACCAGGTAGGCTTTTTTACAATGCCTATAATCACTTGCTCTGTCTTGCCACAGGGCCTTTGCACACACTTTCTCTGCTTGGACCATTCTTCTCCTCTTTACCCACTTAATTTCTACTCATCTTCCTGATGTTACTCTCAGAGCTCGGAGTACGAGTTCCTGTAGGTCCTGATGTCAGATGTATTTGACAGAAAACTCATAGTCAAAATAACTTGAAAAATACTGAAAAGAGATAGCTCTGTAACACTTGTCATGGTTTAATGTTTATATTTGTTTGTATAATTGTTTTCTGCATAAAATTTTTCACAACTTGTAAGATGTTTTTGTCTGTCTTCCTTTATGAAGTCAAGGATCTAGTCAAGGACCATTAAAACATAAGTCATCCTTTCTTTCTTCATGTGTTTTTGGAAAGTACCACTGAATATATTTACCTGTATTTTTCTTTTCTTCCTATTAGATATAAATCCTCAGAAGATTACTAATGTTTGATAAAAATATCCCAGGTTGTTATCATTTCAGTGAAGTCCTCCTTAGTTCATGAATGCCTTAGGGGATTGTTTAAGTGTAGTTTAGCTGGGGACAGGGTGTGGACCTTTAGAAGATACTACCTTTTCTTGTGATACCAGAATTCAATAAGATAAGCAAAGAAGGGCTTATCCAGGTTATCTTCTCCAATGTATGTCTTTTCTTGAAAGTTCCTGAAATGGGTAAGCTAATGGGATCTTATATATTAAGATGGTTAGAATCACTCAGGCAGGCTAGGTGTCTCAAACAGACCCTGTTTGAACAGGAACTTATTACATGATAAGGAAGGATTATAGATCCAATTAGGGAAGGGTCAGTTTATTCAACAAATTATCTTTTAATATGTAATTAGTAGTTCATGGGAAAAAGTAAAATTTATCTTTAAGTTACGTCATGTACCAATATAAATTCCAGAAGGGTTGGGGACCTGGATGGCTCAGTGGGTTAAGCCACTGCCTTCAGCTCAGGTCATGATCTCAGGGTACTGGGATCGAGCCCCGCATCGGGCTCTCTGCTCAGCGGGGAGCCTGCTTTCTCCCTCTCTCTCTGCCTGCCTCTCTGCTTACTTGTGATCTGTCTCTCTGTCAAATAAATAAATAAAATCTTTAAAAATAAATTCCGGAAGGGTTAACATGCAAAATGGTAAAAACTCACACCAAAAAAGGCCATGTGAAAATGTAAGTGAATATTTATCTCATATCCAGAGGGAGGAAGACATTCTCAGCTTAAGGGCAATGGAAAACATTATTCCCACCCCCTCAAAAGAAAATGTTTGACTACATAAAAATGGAAAATTAATGACCAAGTTAAAAGGTAAACAACAAAATGGAGGAAAAATAGATTATCAGAAACTATACAAAGGGTCAATGTCTGTATTACCTTAGGATGTTTATAATTTATAAACAAGACCCCAGTGAAGAAATTGGACAAAGAATACGAAGAGACACTTCATATGTAAACTATAACGATTGACACATGAAAAAATTCAGTCTTTTTTAAAAAATATTTTATTTATTTATTTGACAGACAGAGATCACAAGTAGGCAGAGAGGCAGGCAGAGAGAGAGGGGGAAGCAGGCTCCCCGCTGAGCAGAGAGCCCGATGTGGGGCTCGATCCCAGGACCCTGGGATCATGACCTGAGCTGAAGGCAGAAGCTTAACCCACTGAGCCACCCAGGCGCCCCCATGAAAAAATTCAGTCTTGCTAGATATCAAAGAAATGCAAATTACACATTTTATAATTGCATAAATGCAAAAATCACTCTTTTAATCTATCAAGTTAACAGAAATAAAAAGTGTATAATACTCAGTATTGGAGAGGGATGGGGAAATCACTTTTCCAATACATTGCTGGGGGAAGGGGAGTGATATTTGTCATTATGAATAATGAATATTAAAAATATACACAGCTTTTGACCTATTTCCCAGAATATATCATCAGCAAATATGTCAGGGAAATAAATCTAAGTATGGGCAGTGTTTTATGCACAAAGACTTTCATGGGAAGTATTACAGCATAATGTTTAATAAAAGCAGATCGTTAAAAAACTAGTATATGTTCACATGATGAAATGAAATAACAGTTAGAAATTAAGTATATGAAATTTTCCAATAAAATGAGAAAACGTGAGAAAAATAGGATACAAAAGTGTGTGTACAGTATAATCTCAACTGCGTGTAAAGACAAGTGTGTGTAGAAAAACATTGCTTTTTTTGGCAGGGAGGTGCCTGGGTGGCTCAGTCGGTTAGGTGTCTGCCTTAGGCTCAGGGCATGGTCCTGAAGTCCCAGGGTTGAGCCCCACATCAGGCTTCTTGCTCAATGGGGAGCCTGCTTCTCCCTCTCCCCTTTCCCCTACTCATGCCTTCTCTCTCAAATAAATAAATGAAATCTTAAAAAAAAAAACTTAAAAAAAAAGAAATTAAAAACTTCTGTAAAAAACAAACAAAGAAGCATGTTTTTCTGTTGCTATTTTTCCAAGACAGAATATAAATGTTTTTTGGGGTTTTATGTTTTTCTACTTGTCTTTGCTTTCCAGATTTCCTAGGACCCAATCCTTGCTCCTTTCCCATCTGAGCACATAAAAACAGATCAAGTACTGACACACGCTCGACTTGGATGAACCTTGAAAACCTGAGGCTAAGTGAAAGAAGCCAGACCCCAAAGGCCACAGACTGGATGATCCCATTCATAGAAAATCCAGAAAGGGCAAGTCCATAGAGACAGAAAGCAGGTTAGTGCTCACTAGGGGCTGAGGAGGAGGAACTGGGACTGAAGGCTCAGAGGCATGGGGTTTCTTTCTCGGGTGATGGAATATTCTGGAACTAAAAGGTGGTGATGGTTGCACAATATAGTGACAATCCTAAAAAACCCTGCACAGCACACTTAAGTGGTGAATTTCATGTTATATGAATAATAATATCTCAAATAAATACATAAATAAATGAAGGCTTGGTATTAAAAAAAACTGAAGCGAATGAGGGTTTTAGGTTAAGAACTTTAATATGGTCCGTTTTCAAAGGGTCATCTCTTTGCATTCTCAAGGGAGCCCTCCTTTTCCTAGTCGACCCCAAGGACCTCACTGGCTGGTGTATATGTCAGAGAAGAGAGGGAAAATGAAGGAGAAGAACTGAACATTGATTTTATTTTTGAGTAATCTCTACATCCAACATGGGTCTTGTCCTTACGACCCTGAGATGAAGAGTTGCACACTCTACCAACTGAGCCAGCCAGGGACCCAGAGAGGTTTTACAAATTATGACTGGCTGTTAAAAACGAAAATGTATGGACACCTAGGTGGTTCAGTCAGTTAAGTGTCTGCCTTCGGCTCAGGTCATGATCCCAGGGCCCTGGGATAGAGTCCCACATCAGGTTTCCTGCTCAGCAGGGAGCCTGCTTCTCTCTGCCTGCCACTCTCCCTGCTTGTGCTCACTCTCTCTCTGACAAATAAAATCTTAAAAAAAAAGAAAGAAAGAAAATGTGAAATGATACTGTTTACAATAACACCAAAACATCAAATGCCTAGGAATAAATCTAACAAAAGATACATAAGACATAGAAAGCTACAAATATTGAGAGAAAGTAAATTTAAAAAGGACCTATCTTGCTCATTGTTTGAAAGATTCTATTGTAAAGAAGTGAAATTTCCCCCAAATTGGTCTATAAATTCAATGCAATCTCAATCAAAATTTGAGCACGTTTTTGTTGTTTTGTTTTGTCTTGTTGTATTTTAGAAATGAACAAGTTGAGGGTGCCTGGGTGGCTCAGTCAGTTAAGCATCTGCCTTTGGTTCGGGTCATGATCTCAGGGTCCTGGGCTCTAGTCCTGCATTGGGTTCCTTGCTTCGCAGGGAGTCTGCTTCTCCCTCTGCCTCCACCCCTCCCCCCACTTGTGCTTTCTCTCTCTCAAACAAATAAAATATCTTTAAAAAATGAACAAGTTGATTCTAGAATGAATAGGAAAACGCAAAGGGCCAAGAATAGCCAAGAAATCTGGATGGATGAAGGACAAACCTAAAGTCTTTACATTAGTAGATATTGAGAAGTATTAGAAAGCTAAAATAATAAGTCAAAGCGACATTGGCTCAAGTACAGACCAGTAGAGAAATGGACCAGAATAGACATCAGAAACAAACCCATACATAACCATGACAGTGAAGAGCTAGTAGGAGGAAGTTATGTTTTTCAATAAATGGTGCTGGGTCTATGGGATATGTTTGTGAAAAACTGAAAGAATCCTGATTCCTGTCTGATACTATATGTTGGGAAAATTTATGCTTCCATGGAAAACTGCATTTTTGCAGCACAACCTCTGGGTTATCTGATTGTGATTTTATGGCAACTATTTTATAACTCTGTAAATTGTAGATATCTGATAGCAAAATTCATGAAAATAAATTCTGTCTGGTGGACGGACACCATCCCCCCCACCCTCATGGAAAGACTTATTTTGCCTCAATTTGCATATTCATTTCGATATTCCTGACCTATGAATGTGTCTGTTCTTTGGACTCACTTTTGAACAGGTTGAAACACCTTGCCAGTTTTTCTTCTTAATAAGTTAAATAAATTTTTAACTTGTTCATTTTTATATATGTGTGAGAGTCATGATTTTATCTTTTCTGCTGCTCTACTTGTGATCTCTCTGTCAAATAAATAAATAAAATCTTAAAAAAAATACTCAGTGGGAAGCCTGCTTCTCCCACTCCCACAACTTGTGTTCCCTCTATCACTGTGTCTCTCTCTGTCAAATAAATAAAATCTTAAAAATAAAAATTTCAAAGATTTTATTTATTTGACAGGCAGAGATCACAAGTAGGCAGAGAGGCAGGCAGAGAGAGAGGAGGAAGCAGGCTCCCCGCTGAGCAGAGAGCCCGATGCGGGGCTCAATCTCAGGACCCTGGGATCATGACCTGAGCTGAAGGCAGAGGCTTTAACCCACTGAGCCAGCCAGCTGCCCCTATCTTTTAACAATTCATACAAATTAATTCCAGATGGATTGCTAACCTAAATGTGAAAGGTAAAGCAATAAAGCTTCTAGAAGATTATAAAGGAGAGTATATTTGTGACTTTGGGGCAGCAAAGTTTTCTTAAACAGGACACAAAAAGCACTAACCACAAAAGAAAAGGCGAATAACTTAAATTTCATTAAACTGAAGTACTTTTCACCCAGGAAAGCCATGGAGAGTGAAAAGGCAAGCCACAGGGTGGGAGAAGGTATTTGCAAAGCATTTTTGGACAAAGGTATTTTTTATATATATATATATGTGTGTGTGTGTGTTGTATATATAATAGAAATATAGAAATTATATATTATATGTAATACAAATATATAAATATTACAAATCAGTAAAAACATAGACAATAGAAAAGAAAAACAGACAAAAGACCTGCATAGCACATCACAAAAGACCAAATATCCCAATGGCCAATAAACAAGTGCCCAGCCTCACTAGTCATCAGGGAAACACAAATTAAAATTGCTACGCATCTACCAGAAGGGCAAAATACAAGATTGACAATGCCGAGGTTGACAAAAATGTGGAGAAGCTGGATTTCTCAAACATCGCAAGTGGGAGTATAAATTGGTATAAATGCTTTGAAAAATTATTTGGCAATATCTCTTAGCACTAAACATATACCCAACCCGATTCAGTAATTCCATTCTTAGAGGGGTGTGTGTGTTTATGTATGTGTATACGTACAAAAAGATATTCGAGAATGTACAGCAATTTATTCTTAATACCTCTGTGTTAGATTCCTGTGGCTGCTGTAGCAAACTACCACAAATTCAGTGGTTTAAAAGAGTAATTTATTCTCTCACTGTCAGTTCTGTAGGTCAGAAGTCTGAAATCAGGGTGTCAGGGCTAGACTCATTCCAGAGGCTCTGGGGGAAATTCAGTTCCTTGTCTCTTCCAGCTTCTGCTGGCTATGGGCATTCATTGGCATGTGGATCCTTTATTCCAACCTTTGCCTCCTTCTTTTGGTCTTGTCCCCTTCTGTGAAACCTCTCTGACTCATCCCTTTAAGGATGCCTGTCATTTGATCTAGGGCCACTTGGACAATTCAGGATGAGCTCCTCATCTCAACATCCTTAATTAGATCTGCAAAAACAAACTAACTTCCTTCCTTCCTTCCTTCCTTCCTCTCTCTCTCTCTCTCTTTCTTTCAAGACGTACTCATTTGAGAGGGAGAGAGAGACTGGAGGGCATGGTAGAGGGAAAGAATCTTCAAGCAGGCTCCCCACTGAGCACAGAGCCCAACATGGGGTTCGATCTCATGACTGATGAGATCATGACCTGAGCCGAAACCAAGAATCGGACCCTTAACTGACTGAGCCACCCAGTGCCCCTGCAAAAACTTGATTTCTAAACAAGTAGCATTCACAGGTTCCCAGGATGAGGACATGCATGTATTTGTGCGGGAAGCATTCAGCCCCCTACTAGCCCCAAACGAGAAGCAACCTAAATGTCTATCAGCTGTAGAATGAAAAATAAATTGTGATAGGTGACTCTAAAACAATAAAGACGAACACATTACTGCTACATGGACACCACTGTTGACTCTCATAACACTGAGTGAAAGGAGCCAGACTGCAAATAAATACCTAGTGTACAATTCATTTATATAATGTTCAAAAATAGCAAGACTAACCTAGGGGACAGAAGCTGGGATGGTCGTTGCTACCCTACGGAAAGAAGTGACCAGTGACCTAGAGGGACGCAAGCATGGTTTCTGCATGTGCCAAAACTCCCCTCTTTCCTGATATGGCTGGTGAGGACTCACCACGCCGAACATTTCTATGCACTTTTCTACTGATAATGTTTATAGCACATTTTCTTCTTCACCTTCTTCACATTCTCTTTTACTTCCTGTATATATTAGATTTCAATACCTATGTTTCTTGAAAATTGTGAATGATTATTAACACTATTTTCTTTCTCATTATGCTTTAGGGACTATACCGTCTCTCAGGACTGTCTCTGTGGGGTTATGTATATGTATATATTTTAGTCTAACGGGTTTTGATGGAAACTTGAATGGGGGGGCCCAATGGTGCCAGAGACTGTGCTGTTTTGTAATTCCTTCCCAAACCCCTCTATAAGCCCTTAGTGTCACTGATTTTCCTGGCTGAAGGTGTCCCCCAAACTTGGAGGGCTGGTGGTTGGGATGGCAATGGGAAATGTTACTCCAGGGTGAATGATTAGACTTAGGAAAAGGGCTTAGACTTATGCATTCTAGGATAGGTAAGGGATAGTGTTTCCTGAAGTTAGGCAGAGATTTGTCAGAGGGACTACAAGGGCAAGTAAGAAGAGGGTACTTAAGGAAACCAGTTGGATCTGGGTTGCCTCTTAGAGGGGACCTCTCCGTAAGAAGTCTGATTCTGGTTGTGCCCACCTAACCCCACCCCAGCCTTAGAATTGGTGAAATGTCAAACACTGGGCTTGCCTTGAGGGTTCCAGGCTTATATCATAATTCCTTAGGGTCAAAAGTCAACATACCCATCAGCCTCACGCTGTGCACTGTGGTGTCAAAAGGGAAGAGAAGAAAGGGGGGTTGGGGCTGCTCACACCACCTCTCGGCCAGCTCTGCCTCTATGGCTCTGTGTCCAGAGGTCCCCGCAGTTGAGAAGGGGAGGCTCGTGGGTTACATGGAAGAGGCCAGGAGAACAAGATCCTGAGGGGTGGTTTCCAATGGGACGATTCAAGGAGGAATAAACGCTCAGAGCTTCTGCTCTCCTCTTGTATGTCATGAAACTGGTTCTGGAAAGGTGAAGGACAGCTGGGATCCCCGAGGAACACGTATTTCTTTTATAATCAGAAAAAAATAAACCTAAATTTTTGAAAAGTGCTTATATCAGGTGGTGCTAAAAGGCTTCGGAGTTGTCTATGCCTCTCCCACTTAACCTGACCTGCCTTCTGTTTGCAAGGCCCTGGGAGAGCCGGAAATGGTGAGGACCACGTTTCCTGCCTTCGAGATGCTTACAGGGGAGTAAGTGCTGAATCAGAGTCTAAGAAAGAAGCTAGGAAACCGGAAGCCATTCTGAATGGAAGGGGCACAGCGGAAGGCTTAGTGGAGAAAGGGGAGGAAAATAGGGATCCATATTCTCCCTCTACAATCTGTAAGCTCCTTCTCTGGAGAGACTCGGCAAATTGGAAAGATAATATCTTTGTGTTATCTATGACGCAAGTTTTGTTAAACAGAGTAATAGGGGGAAAGGGGGAAATGTTAGCCATTGGCCTCTTGAGACCATCCTCTGTCCAGTGTGGCTATAGCTGTTTTTTGTTTTTTGTGTTTTTAGATTTATTTGAGGGAAAGAGAGAGGAGAATGTGCATGCACATCGGGTGGGGAGGCAGGAGGAGAGATCTCCAGCAGACTTCCTGCTGAGCGTGGACCCCCTACACAGGGCTAGATTCCACAACCCATGAGATCATGACCTGAGCAGAAACCAAGAGTCGGACGCTTAACCAGCTGAACCCCCCAGGCCCCCCAGTGTGGCCATAGTTTTAACTTCCACATTGCCACATCCACTGGGGCAATGGAAAGAGACCCAGATGTTGGGGTCTTGTTCCCCTGGCTCACTGACCACTGAGGGAGGAGCCCCTTGCTCCCAGAGCCGGCACCTGGAAAGTGGTCTCCTTGGTCAGCAGAGTGAGCAAGAGTCTGAGGCAGCTGGACCTGGAGAAGCCAGAAGGCTATTTACAAGCGCTCCAGCGAATGAGTCATGTGTGTGGACATTTGTCACCACACCCCAGAGTCCGAGGTAAAGGAGAAAGACAAGCAACCATTACCAGCCTCTTTCTGCTCCTCCCTTGGGACAGTACATTAGCCCATTCAGAGCACCCAGAGGTGGTTTATTTATTTATTTGTTTGTTTGTTTATTTTGAGGATGGGAAGGAACTGGGGAGAGGGACAAGCAGACTCAAGCCGAGTGCGGAGCCTGATGCAGGGCTTACTCTCATGCCCCTGACATCATGACTTGAGCTGAAACCAAGGAGTCAGAAACTTAACTGAGCCCCCCAGGTCCCCCCCTCCAGGCGGTTTTTGAGTTAGTTCTCTTGCGGTTGGGGGTGTACTGAGGAGCTGTGGGCAGGAGTGATTGGCAGTGGCAAGATGATAAACGTCTCTCTTTCTGCCGGCTCTTCCTCCCACCCCCAGCGTGGCTCTACACGATGTCTTATCCTGGGGGATTGTTCCTGGTTGCTTCTCAAAGCAAATCTGCTCTGGTCTTCTAACCGCACAGCTGGTGTCTGGGAGTCCTGGCACGCTGTGCTCTGCCGCTCTGGGGGGAGGACAGGTGGCTAACCTGGCCAGTCCAACCTGCCAGGCACCTTGCTCACGTGCTCAGAGCCAACAGAAACTCTTTTCCTCTTTCAGTCAGGGCTAGAGGCGGGCCGGTGAGAGGAACCAGAAGTCAACTTGCCGCACCCTGACTGTGGGAGGTGTTTATAAACACTCTCGGAATGCAGTGAACCTGTGAGGGGTCAGTTGCCCCAGGACTGCCTGGACTGTGGGAGAGGGTGGGAGGGATGCCCAGGTGGGTTCTTCGGAGGGCAGGTAGGGAACAGGACCTCGTGGAACACCAGCCCTCTCATGCTCCTTGTCTTTGCACCTGCACACCCCCCAGCCTGGACTGTGGGGCTCTAAAACTGGGGGGAAGACAGACTTACTTCCGGGCGGTCAGCAAGTGAGGTTGGAGGGACGACGTGCTCTGGCTGGAGGAGGGGAGAAAACAGCTGCCAAGGCGCTCTAGCACCAGGTACATCTGGGGATCTGCCTCCTGGCTTCGCTCTAGTTCCTGAGGTTATTTCTAATTCCAGCCTCTAGTGAGCCCCCACACCTCTGAGTCAACCCCTGCCAGCGTCCAGTGTCTGGAGAGATCTTGATCTTGCTTTCCTGGTGGTTGGGGGGACAGCCTTACCCTCCCCCAACCCACCACCTCTGCTTTAACCACAAAGCCTGTGTGTGTCTGACAGAAACCCAAACACATGAGGTCACAAGGTACTCATAATTTTTCCTTTCCCTTCGCCCCCCGCTCCTTGTCCTCTAATCCTTTCCATGAATGGAAGGATGCTTGGTGTCCTTCTCAGCCTGTGAGTCTGTCTGGCTAGGTTTCATTCCTTGCTATCTTTATTGTGGGGCAGCACTAACCATGTGAATGTGGGGGTGGACAGAAGAGCAGAGCTGAAAACCTTTACTCCCAGGGTCACGTTGGACCTCAGATCTCTGACTTTGTCCAGCTGGGATGTAGTGGAGCAGATGCCCAGGTAGGAAAACCAGGAGGGAAGTCAACGCCTTATTGAATACAGTACCAACTTGGAATAGACAGCAAGGACGGATAAGGGGCACGGTAGAGTGGGGCCAGAGGCAGACAGGCCCCAGGTGAACATGAAGGCACCTGGCCGTGACCTGCCATGATACTGGCCGCTGGATGACTTCTACTCATACCTGCTTTACGATGTGAAACACAGCCTCCTCACACCACTGCTCAAAACCCTCTGAAGGCTGGCTCACTCTGGCCTAATGCTGTGGTATAACCTCCTTAGTCTGGTGTTCGTGATCTACGGGATCTGGGCCCACCTACCTGGGCTGTCTTATCTCTACCATCCACCCCCAGTGCCCTCCTAAAATAGTCCACATTCCAACCCCAAGGGGGTACTCATAACCCCTAAACGTGCCATGAACTTACTTTCTGGCACCCATACTGTTGCTTAGGCTGTTCTGTTCTCTCTTCCTGAAATGCTGCCCCCTCCACCTCATGTCCCCCTCTCTGCCTGTAAAATCTGGTATATGCTTCAGAGCCCAGCACAATGTCATTTCCTTCAAAAAAAAAAAAAAATCCACCTGCTTAGAGAAATCACTCCAACCTCAAAATCCCCAAAGCACTTTATTAGTATAGAACTTCCCCTTTCTTCTTCTTCTTCTTTTTTTTTTTTTTGAAGATTTCATTTATTTGTCAGAGAGGAAGAGAGAGTGCGCAAGTAGGGGGAGCAGCAGGCAGAGGGAGGAAGCAGACTCTCCACTGAGCAGGGAGCCCCATGTGGGGTTCCATCCCAGGACCCCAGGATCATGACCTGAGCCCACGGCAGACACTTAACTGACTGAGCCACCTAGGTGCCCCTGGGACTTCCTTTATAGCATTTGTTATGGTGTGCCTTGGAACTGGATCTTGTCCAGAGGGCTTTGTGCTTTCTGTAGCTCTTAGCATGGGCATCAAGTAAGTTCTCAGTAAATCTTTATGGTAATGAATGGACCCATGAGGTCGAATGACACCAATAGATGGTCAAGAAGTGGAAGTGGCCCCAAAACAACACAGTTCTTTTAGGGCTTGCCATCACTTACCTGTCTGATGCCTCCTTTCCTTCCCCTTTTTATCACCATTACATATTTACAACGTACTGATATCAGGTCTTTCCCACACGGGAGTTATCCTCAGTTGCAAACCTCAGGCATCATGCCTCTTCTAACTTCCTCCATGGGGAAAGGATACACTATGTGCTCGTGGTTGGCAGGTGCAACCTGCACACTTTTCAATTCCATAGCACTCCCTGGGGACCTACGGTGTACCCAGGTTTCTGCCAGGGGTTACGGAAGGAACAAGTTAAATAAGTCACCACCTGGTCCCTGCCTTGACAGGGACTACTGGAAGCTTACCCATGGGGTAAATGTGAATAATATTAACACTCACCAGGATTTGGGAATGAAAGGAATCTGCCAATCCCATGGACATCTGGAATAAGGAAGTGAACGACTGGAATCCCAGAATTAAGGAGCAGGGAGAGACTGAAGAGGATCCAGCTCAGGAGAGCTGGGGAACTAAATAAATGGAGAGCGGGTGGCACTCGGTTCTCCTGATGTCTGGTTTGGCAATCCTATTTTCAGTTCCTCCTTTATTCCCCTTCCCTAATTTAGCCTCTTAGCCTCACCTTATTTGGCGAGGGCAGGGCAAAATAGTAGGACACTCCCACATCACCTCCTGACCGCCCCCCACCCCCTTACGTTCCCCTTTTCAGGCCCTCAGATGATCCGGCTCCCTCCCCACCCACCTGGCGGCGTCCCAGAACGCGCCGACCTCCAGAGTAAACTACCGGCTGGCCAAAATCAAAAGAGCAGTGAATTTGGGATCGCGTTCATTATCGCCCTCACAGCTACTCCTGATTGAGAGCTCGCCGTGTGCCGGGCTACATTATCGTTTTTACAGCAACACTAGGAGGAGATTGTTATCTCATTTTATGGGTGAAGGAACCGAGACCAAAAGATGTTAAGTAATCTGTGCCAACTCACACACCTGCCAGTTGGCGGTGCCAGACTGGGAATGAGGTCTGACTCCCCAGGCAGTGCCCCGGTCAGTTCCGGTTGGGCCGTACGACCTTTGGCAGTTGGGGACCCCGTCCCTTAACCAACACCCCTCGTACCGGAATTCTCCAAGCCCCGCCCCGCCCCGGCCGCGCCTGCCTCCGGCGCCCGGGTGCTCGCCAGCCTGAGGCGCAGAGGCCCGCGCGGCGCGGGCAGGTGGGGTGGGCGGGGCCGGCGCGGCGGCGCGGGTGGGGAGAGGCGGGCCCTGGAGGGGGCGTGGCCGGAAGCCTTAAAGAGGCTGGGGCCGAGGGGCGGGCCGCAGAGGCCGCGGATCGCGGCGGTAGCGTACTCGTTTTGCAGCCGACCGCAGCGCCGTCACCATGTCCCTGGCGGCCTCGGCGGGCCGGGGGCCGGGGTCCGTGTGGTCCCCAACGCACGTGCAGGTGACGGTGCTGCAGGCGCGGGGCCTGCGGGCCAAGGGCCCCGGGGGCACGAGCGACGCGTACGCGGTGATCCAGGTGGGCAAGGAGAAGTACGCCACCTCGGTGTCGGAGCGCAGCCTGGGCGCGCCAGTGTGGCGGGAGGAGGCCACCTTCGAACTGCCGCCGCTGCTGTCCGCCGGGGCCGCGCCCGCGGCCGCCGCCACCCTGCAGCTCACCGTGTTGCACCGCGCGCTGCTCGGCCTCGACAAGTTCCTGGGCCGGGCCGAGGTGGACCTGCGGGAGCTGCACCGCGACCAGGGGCGCAGGAAAACCCAGTGAGTGCGGGCCGGGGGAGAGGACAGGGGGCGGCGGGCCGGGGAGCGGGGCAGTGCGGGGCGGGGAACGTGAGGCTGGGCGCTGAGATTCTTTTAGAGCGAGCGCAGCAGTCACCGCGCCGCTGTGTCCCAAGGGGACGGATGGAGAGAGGCCTTTGGTCAGGGATCCCCGTGGATGATAATCGTAGTCTCACCTAGGTTCAACTTTTCCTTGGGTCGGCCCGCCGCAGCTCTCCCAGCGCGTGGGCTCTTTGAAGTTGGCGCTGGGGGTGGGGGTGGGGGAGTACCTGGGGTGTTTTTAAATCTGTAGGGACGTCGCTCAGCGCCCGGAACTTAGTAAGCACTTTATGAATTTTCGATGAATTGGAAATACATGTGGGCTGACGAATTCTTCTTCCTAGTGTGGGTAGTGTGGATGTTTGAAACACTCATTGGCTTATGTGGAAAGCCTCCTGGGTATTTCACTGTCCTAGACACTGAGCTGGGAATGGCTGGATCCGGGAGCAGGGAGGATCAAGGTGGAGGGTGAACCCCACTGACACTCTGTGGCCTTAGAGGCTCACCCAGGGACAGAGCTGGGGCATTACAATGCGGGGTGGAGGCCACCCAGAGATGTAGAACCTTCACCCCCACCTCAACTACTGCCTACCCGGTTAGTGAAGAGAATCTGCCTCTCCCTCTTCCCCTTTTTTTCCCCGACCCCCCTGGGCCCCAAAGCCTGCTAGAACAGTTTGGTCTTCACTTTCACACTGAAAATTTTTAACGCTGTTTCCCATGAGCCCCAAGTTAGTAAGGATTTCCCAGTGCTGGTCAGAGCCTGTGTCTGCCCTTGGCCCAGCTACAGTGGGAGGTAGACATTGTTTCTTCTCCACCTTTGTCGGGTTCTCTCTGGTCCTGTTCTGAAAGGATGGCTGCTCACCTGTAGCTTCTCAGTCTAGAGTTGTGTGCTAGGGTATCTAACTCCCACAGGGAAAGCTGGGCACCACCCAGTTCACTTCAAGGTGTCACCCATTTATTTGTTCTCTTTCGCAGGTGTTTGCCATGGAGCGTTTGATTATGGAACATTTGATTATGCTCACGTACTGTACCAAAAGCTGGCCTCCTTGGCTTAATTGGTTACTTTGCTGGACCTTAAATATGCAAATCAGTCATATTACCACAACTCCTACAGCTTGTGAAGCACATGAATTCACATTGGGTGTTTTAGATATAAATGGTATTTTAACTTTCCCTGGTGAAGGGGACGGAAAAAAACAGAGGGTTTGAAGTTACCAGACTCCCTTTTCTGCATCGTGGGTCCAATTTCAGCTTGCATGCTTGCAAATGCAATACTTGATTCACTTATCTGGCCTAAGATGAATAGGCATTTCTGAATTCAAATCAGATAAAAATAGAGAGCCTTGAGGTGAGGATGGATAGGGTATCTCTTGGCATTAACTTACAAGCCATAAGGTGAGCAGTGCCTTTGCTGAGGAGGCGCTGAAGCAATGCTGATTTTCCATTTGACTGACATTTGGGGCCTTGGGTTGGCTTCCTTTCCAGCTTCAACTGGGCGCCATTTGGCCATCCGTTGTCTTGTTCTGTCCCAAGATGCGCGGATATTATCATCTGTCTCTGCCGTCTGTTTCTTGGGTGAACATTTTATTCCCTTGAAAGACTGTGTGTCCCTGCCAGAGAGGAGGATTCCAGATTCCTGGGTCTGGTGCCTACTGTGGTCCTGACTCACTGTTAGGCTTTGGGCTGCTCCGTCTCTAAACACTCAGATTTCCCTATTTACACATGGAGCTTGTTGCCAGGCTTAATTGATATTTATAAAATGTTTCTGGGCTCTTGGATTACTGGGGCCGGTGTGTAGACTCAAAAGGTTCTGTTACTGCTTTGTGAGAAACAAAAACCACCTTAAGTTCCCTATTTTAGGAAGGGTTCAGAGGTCTGCATCTTCTTTCTGTCCTCCTCTCCAATGTAACCCTGAACCTAGATGGTTACTCCCATCTCTACGGTATGGGCTGATTACCACTTAGTCACAGTATCAACCTATAGGAAAGTGATGCTTAGTTGATGTGTTGGGTTCCCCCCCACCAATAATTGCAAACAAAGTCTTCTTTGCCACCTCAGCAGTAGGTGAAATTGTAAACTTTCCATCTGCCGCTTCCTGGGACTTTCCAAGGGGAACCTAGTTAAACCAAGCCTCTCAGCTGCCGCAGTACGTTCCTTGGGCGCTCGAGATAGCTGAGATTTGGAGAGTGAGATATATAACAAGAAGCGGAAGTTTACCAGAAAGAAACTGGTTGGGTTAGAAAAGTCATTTGAACTAGTTATTAAAGGTTTGACTCCACCTTAGATATAAAAAACCAGCAACAAAACAGAAGCTCAAATTTTGGTCTCCTGGTTTGTGTGCATGCGTGCGTGCATGTGTGTGTGTGCGTGCGCATGTGTGCGTGCATGCATGTGTGTTAATCTCGAGCAAAGAAGAGTTGCTGCTGTAGAGTATGACTATTGTCAAGGGTCCAGAAACTCAAGACGTCAAGAGCTGACTGTGCTAGAATTTCCCTTGGTTCTCTTGATAGGCCCTCATCTGTCATACATTTGGAGGCAAAAGTATATGCTTTTCGGGGCTCAGATTTTGCAGACCTCAAATTTAGTGTGATGACACACATCTTTTAAAATGCCACACAGAGGCTGACCTATGGTATAGGTAGGCATAGGTAGGATACTTTCGATAGGGAAGAGTTTATGGCGCCTGTCTTTAAGAGGCAGTTGAAATGCACTAATTTTGCACTTATCCTTACCTGTTAAAGACCCAAAGTCAAAGTTGGGCCTTGGTTAAATGGGAACCAGTGAAGTCTCATGATCATAAAACAGACATGAATCTGCAAGGCAGAAACAGGTAACCAACATGTGGGATTCTCTGCTCAGCTCTCTAGTCTCAGGTAGTTTGGGATCCTAGACTGATCTAAGGGGAAAAAAAAAAAAACTTTCTGGGGTACAAAGAGCAACAAGATGTGGGGAAATAATCTGTTTGGGGCAGATTAAAAAAACATCCATTCAGGCTGGCCATTGTGTAACTAATATCATGAAACTTAATACTGCCCTAGTCTTTCAGCCAGGAAGTCAGAGTGAGTGATGGAGAGTCATTTTCTTACACCTCTTGAAGATGCAAGAGGGAATTTGGTTGCATATGAAAGGATTTGGATATTAATAAAGGTTAGAGATTTTGAAGAACTGTAAATATAGTAAGCATAAGTGTAGTAAGTTGCCAAAGGAAATCTGGGTTATTAAAAAGAAATAAGGGCTCAATAGTTGTTTTTCTGGATGGGTCGGATGCAGAGAAATGGTTTAGATGAGCAGAGAGATAGATAATAAGCAGTCAGTGTTTGTGCCTGTACTGTCAAGCCTCCTCAGTGCATTTAGGATTTTTTGTAACAAGTTGGCAAATTGGAGCAGTGTTACTGATTAAGTTTTTCCTTTCTTGGGATTCCCCTTAAAGATAACATTGGGCCCTACTGGAAACCATTCCTCAGCTCAGGGGCCCCAGTCCCCTCCCACTCCTGTGTAGGAAGCTGAGAGCTCCATGCTGGAGATGCCCGGGGACTGAGACTCTGTCAGCTCTGGGAGAAGTAACCCTAACCTGCTTGAAGCCATGAAGTGAAGTGACTAAGAGGAGGGAGGGGACTTGAGAGTCATTGTTCTGGTGATGGGGAAGAAGTCCCCGCATGGTGTTATTTGATTATGATTTCATCTCTAAGACATTCAGTTAGCTTCGGGAAAGTTTCAACTGCCTTTTTTTCTTTTCTTTTTTTTTTTTGTCTTTAAAATCTATGTTTTTAGTACATTGTTTTAATTGAAGTAGAGTTGCCACACAATATACATTAGTTTCAGGTGTACAACATAGTGATTTTATGCGGCGCTCACAAGTGTAGCTATCATCTGTCACATACATTGCTATTACATTACCACCTCCTGTTCCTTGTGCTGTGCCTTTCATCTCCATGAGTTGTTCATTCCATAACTGGAAGCCTGTACCTCCCACTGCCTTTTACCCATTGTGCTCATCCCCCTACTTCCTCCTCCCTGGGCAACCACCCACTTTGTTCTCTGTATTGATGAGTCTGTTTCTGCTATTTGTTTTGGTTTTTAGATTCCACATGTAGGTGAAATCATACAGTATTTGTCTTTCTCTGTCTTACTACACTTAGCGCTATACCCTCTAAGCCCACCCATGTTGTTGCAAATGGCAAGATCTCATTCTTATGTTTTTGGTAAATATTTTTTAATACCTCTATGTGCCAGGCACTGGGTATAAACAGTGACCCAAACAGACATGATCTTTACTTTCAGGAAGCTCAGAGCCCTGTGGGGAAGATAGACGTTAAACAAATGAACACATGAATAAATAATAATGTATTATGATAAGCACTGTGGAGGAAGAGAACAGAGTGTCATAAGAGAATGGAGGGGGAAGGACATGACTTAAAGAAGGAGATGGCAAATAGCTTCTCTGAGGCTATTTATAACCTTAAGTACAAAGAGATTTTTCTGGTGAAAAGGAGAGGAAGGGGACCTGAGGGAGAGGGAGATGCCTATGCAAAGGCCCTGAGGCAGGAACTCCTGAGAAGTTGGAGAGATTGTGTAGATTGAGGCTGAAGAGGAGGGCAGGGCTTTATTTAAGAGCAGCAGGAAGTCCCTGAGTATTAAAAGCAGAGGGGTGTTGTGATCCGCATTTTAAAAAAAAATCACTGTGGCCACTGGGTGGACAATGGATCTGAAGCAGTCCTCAGCTGGAATCAGACAGCCAAATGGGAGGCAGTCACACTAATCTAGGCCACCAATGGTGGTGGGTTGCACTAGGGTGACGGCCATGGAAGTAGACAGAGGTGGTAGATTTCAGAAATATTTTGGAGGTTCAGTTGGCCTGATTTGTGATGGGTTGCGTGTGGGTGGGGGTGAGAGAGAGGAAGTGATAAAAATGAACTAATAAAGTAGGGAGAGTTTGCTGTTGAAAATGAACCAGGAAGTGGTGGCGATTTCTTTCCCCAGCAGCCTCCATGATACTGGAGTGAGGTCACCATTACAAAGACTGCTTTGGGCCGTGACACCTGTGACTCCACAGTCTTCTGTAGGAAGCACCACTGAAACCAGGGTGTGTGTGTGTCTCCAAGTATTTACAGTTTTAATACAGGCCAAGTCTTTGTTTTGTAATAGTGTACATAGCTAACGAAATCTCCCTGGTGTGCTCTAACATGGCCGACGAAGTCACTGCTTCAAGGAATACAGGACTAAGCAAAGGAAAAACTCATATATAACAGCAGGAAAAACAAACCCATAAGTGAAAAATAAAACTCTGGAGACAAGTAAGTCACCCATTTACATGTTTTGCCCATTAGGGAAGGTAAGTGTACAAAGGAGTCTTGTGCCTTTTTCACTTTGCTTAAACTTCCTTTGGTTACAAAGACCTCTGTTTCTGTAACTACCATCGGAGGGAGGTTTTTAGAAATAGTATCTGATATGTCATTTAATTGTAGCGATTAACTTAAAAATGTTCTAATTACTTTAAAAGCAATACATGTGCTTATTAAAATGTTACCTACCCCAACATGGATTTGTGGACCTTACTCTTTTCCCCCTTAACAGTAATCTCAGATATCTATTAAAATACTACAGTTTTAGGGGCGCCTGGGTGGCTCAGTGGGTTAAAGCCTCTGCCTTCGGCTCGGGTCATGATCTCAGGGTCCTGGGATCGAGCCCCGCATCGGGCTCTCTGCTTAGCGGGGAGCCTGCTTCCCCCTCTCTCTCTGCCTACCTCTCTGCCTACTTGTGATCTCTGTCTGTCAAATAAATAAATAAAATCTTTAAAAAAAAAATACTACAATTTTAGTTGCCATATGTCCTAGAGAACTGTGGTCCATGCTCTATAATCTTGGAGACCCTAGCTCTGGCTTAGCTCCAGAGGGATTAAGAAGCCCTTGCCTACTGGAGAAAGTGATAAGAGGTCATTTCAGGCCTTATCTTTCTCCCTGAGCAGTCCCCTTGGGTGGCCTTTGATTCTGGTTTTTTTGCAGATCTCTAAGCCTTAGGGCCTTTGAATTCCAACAACATCAACACCCAGACCCTTGTATTGGCCTTTGAAGAAAATCAGTCCCCTGCCAAGATCATATGTTTTGGAAAAGACTTGGCAGCGAGAACTGCTCCCCTGAAGGTGTCCTGATCTTGTGGCCCGATCCACAAAAGCAGGCAGGCTCAGGAGACCAAGCCTGGCTTTGCCTGCTTTTCCCTTGGCTGGGTGGGGACCACTTTGGTCCTGTGCTCTGCCATGTGACCCAGGGCAGGAGCTCAAAACATCTGTGTGAGTGAGCAGGGTAGTGAGTGATGATTGGTTGAGGTCCCTGTTCGCACAGGGCCGTCGGCGGTTTGCTGGAAAGATGTGGAGAAGGGTTTAATCTTAGGTTCAGCCCAGTGGATTAAAGACCAGGGGCAACCGAGGTATGAAGGCAGAGTTCTGCTTCTTAACAGTTCTTAGTTTTGGCTGTGGCTTGTTTGCCAGTCCTTTTCTTAACACTGAAGAAGCAGGTTACCTTCTGCTAACCATGCCTTTGGCAAAGGAGCTGCTTTTAACTACTAATGAGATGAGAAATTCCTTTCCTGCAGGGAGAAGTCTGTAGATAATCTGTTAGAGAAAAATCAAGGATTTTAGTCTCCAGGGTGTCCCCAAGGGACACATTTAGGAATGTGGCTGTGGAGAGAAAAAAAGGCAGTGGTAATTAAGTGTCCTTTCCTGAAGGCTGGCCTTTGTATGGAGTAGAGGGGAGGCATTTATAAAGAATCCCAGAAAAATTTTTCTAGAGGTGTGGCTGCTATGCACTTCACTTTTTAAATACTCTTTTATGAGAAAGGAGGTGGCTAAGCTAGGTAGAACAATTAAGGCTTCCAGAAGGCCTGGTCTGAAAAGGCCTCTTGTGATCCTGAAGAATGGGTGTCCTGTGCAAAGGGCCCTAGCGCGGGCCAGGCCCCTGGATACTTCTTTAGGGGTGTTGCCCCCTCTAACACTGGTCTTGTGGGGTTTTCCTGGTACGTCAATGGCACTTCTCATCTTTACTAAGCCTTGGTTGTTAAAACAGGATTTAAAAATGTGGGGTTTTTTCACCTTTCCTTCTTGGGCCTTAGCTTGATTGCAAGATAAATCATCGGTACTCTGCTTCCTTGCCAGGAAATCTCACTGAAGGAGTGCGAATCTGTCTGTGCTGGGGGAGCAGACTGGTAGATCCCTTATGCTAGGATGTGTTTGTTTTCTCTTGTCCTGGTCAAGAGATGGGGAACCAGGCCACTGCATTTTTGTCCCATTCCTAAAGTCGCTTTGTGCCAGTGATAAAGGACCCCGTGGTCGCCAGGAGATTGTCTTTGACAGACCCATTGAGCAAGAGGTGAGATATGGGATCTGATGGTAGAATATTAATATTTGTGGCTTTTTGAGATATGATCAAGTGAAAAAATAAATTGACAAGTAAATGATTATAGGAGGGGTAGACGTCCATGTTTAAAAAGATGTTGATTTTTTCTAATTTAAAAATTATTTTATTAATTAAAATTTAAATTATTAAATTTTTTTAGAGATTCCATTTATTTGATTTTTTTCCTTTTCTTTTTAAGATTCTACTTATTTGAGAGAGCACGAGGGAGCACGCGCACAAGGGGTATGCACTCTCCCGCGTGCAAAAATAAATCTAAAAATTTTGTTGATATTCTTAAAAAATAACACTTATTAAATAAAATAAAACAAAACACTGGTCTTGATCCTGATACTTCAGTCAGTTATGCCGTCCTGTCGTCTCTCCACAAGGGTTTGGAAGTCCTCTATTTCTTGTCCGTGCTGAAGAGTTGTATCTGAGGGTCGGTAAATTTCTCTGTAAGTTACAGAAAATATATACCGATCACGGCGTTTTTTAAACTCTTACATACTTCTTAATTTTAGAAATGATGTAATACAGACTGATTTTGTAACTGAGTGTTTTCCTCCTCCCTACACATGCATACCGTTGTTGTTCGGATTTGATGGATAAGGTCGGAGAACAAGGAGTACAGCCAGTCAGAAATGTTAGTATTTTAAATTCCCTTCTGAGAACTCTCTGAATGGGTAAACCATGGTATACGTGCCCTTCGAAGAAGGTCTTGCAGCCCTTAGAAGTGGCAGGTATGAAGACTGGAGGGCAATAATGTACAACACACTATGAATAAAATTGCACGTCTGCTCTGGTTACAGCTGAGTAAGGGTTTTAGCTAACGCTTACGAATGCTTACTAAGTGCAGGGCACTGTTCTCAGCGCTTGACATACATTGGGTGGTTTTATCTTCATAACATCCGGATGAGGTAGGGGCTTTATCCCTGCTTCAGAGGAGGAGCCTGAGGCGCAGAGAGGTTAAGTAACTTGCCTAAACTGTCTCAGCTAGTGATTGTTAAAATGTATAGGAAAAAAGACTTCAAGATGATACATAAAAAGGTTATAAAGGTCAAATTAGCATGAAAATGAGTTCATTTTAAAAATTAACAAAAATCTTTCTTTTTCTTGTCTTTTTTTGAAGTTGGCTCCCTGCCCAGCATGCCCAACATGGGGCTAGATCTCACAACCCTGAGATCAAAACCTGAGCTGAGATCAAGAGTCGAATGGTTAGGGGCCCCTGGGTGGCTCAGTGGGTTAAAGCCTCTGCCTTTGGCTCAGGTCATGATCCCAGGGTCCTGGGATCGAGCCCCAAATTGGGCTCTCTGCTTAGCAGGGAACCTACTTCCTCCTCCCTCTCTGCCTTCTTCTCTGTGATCTCTGTCAAATAAATAAATAAAATCTTTAAAAAAAAAAAAAAAGGAGTCGAATGCTTAACCTAGGCGCCCTCACAAAAATTTTTCTGTAACCTGTTGTGCTCACTTTCTAAGAGAATTTCCGTAGAGCAAATAATATGGAAAGGACCCAAAGCATTTTCAATCCGCCTTTTTCTGCTCTCTGTCCTGGAGCCTGGCACTTACCAGCTTTTAGGATTCAGTTTGGTGGCTACAGATAGCCTTTCAGCGCTGCCTGAATGACTGTTTCAGGGATTGGGGTAAAAAAATGAGCCATTTGCCTCTCTCATGACTGACCACAAATTCTTCCAAGATGTTGACAATGGGCAGAGAGGGCCACCTGGGGAGGCAAGGTTGGCCCATTGGTCATTAGGTATTCTGAGTTAGGCAATGATGACCAGCTACTGAGGGGCAATCACAAAACTTGTTAAACTACTTAGCCTCTGTAGGGTACACACCACACATGTTTTATAGGTCATAAACGTTTCCATCCCTGTTTGCTCTGCACTGCTTCTAGGCTTACCAAGCGAAGTTTCTAGACATTTCACCCATCTGGACTCACCCCTTTCCAGAACACCTTTTAGATGTTCTCAGCTGCTAACCCCACGTGATTTTCAGCCTTATTTTGATTCCCTGGTGGAGCCAACTAATGAATTGCTTTGAAAAAATTCTTTACCTGAGAACGGTTGATTGTGTCAAACACCACAGCAGGTGCTGTTCTGTTCTTCCTGCTTCCCTCACCCAAGGCCATAATCCCCTGTGTCACAATGCTTGGTTACCGAGAAGGTGACTCAGGCTACAAGTGAGGTAGAGATTTTGCAGGGGGAGGGAAATGGGTAGCCCACCTCTGACCCTGGGGTCGCGACTAGACCCACAGACAAGGAGCCCTTGAAATTTACACACATGAAAATGTTGAAGTCACTTGTAGAGCTACTGGTCTTTCTTCCCCTCCCTTTCCCAGAGCCCCCTGTGTCTAATACAATAATACAGTATTCATTTTACTGGAGCCCCTAAGTAGGTGGTTCACATAGCCCCTTGGGATTTAATTTTGCTGAGGACCCTGCTTGTGTGTGAGAGTCCTTATTTGGGATGAAATTGTACCCTTTAGCAGGCATATCTTCCCATGTCTAATTATTTTCTCAGGTTTCAAAGTCAGAAAAGGCAGTAATGGTCCCAGTGTAACACTTGGTGATATTTGGTGAGCCTGGGCTCTTGCTCCCACTGGAGGGTATGGTATGCTTTTTAGGGCAGAATCTGGCCCTTTTGTATTTCCAGTGCCTGCTATGTAAAAATGTTTGAACTGTATCTTTGAAAGCCATCATTTCCCTGTTCGTGTCTGCCCTCTGGAATGTTTTAAAGGAAAAACATGTTTGCTTCAGCTGCAGAAAGATTATTTTTGACACATACCAGCCAGTCCCTTATGAGTTTAATCCCGAAGGTCTGCACTGCTGTGAGACTTTCCATTTCCCAGAGCAAGAACTGCGCTGCCCTCACCCTGCCACATTCCGATGGAAGGCCCCCTGTGATCAGCTTTCCTTGTATTTGAGCTGTACAGTGAGAAACGGTGCGCTCTGAAGCAGACTGGCCGAGTCGATTGGCCGTGGTTGGATAATTTTAGCTCTTCTCAAAATGACTGTTTAAAAGGCTAAAAGCCCAGGAGATTGGACAATGCAGATCCAGGCAATAGAAGACATAATTGGATTTTTCTATATTTTGAGCTATTGCCTTGTCTTGTGTTTGACGCCCCCCCCCCAAAAAAACTCAAAACCCCCCAAACAAAACCCTAAACCCCAAAAACTCTAAAACAGCAGGCAGCCTATTTGGATAATAGGCATTTTTGCCTATATATGCCCAGAACCATCACTTGAGTGAGGGGTGGAGAGGGGTAGGAAGATTGAAGTTTTCATTCTGTACTATTTTGCATGATTTGAATTTTTACTTTATGCCTGTTATTACTTTAAAATATAGTTTATATATAAGTCTTCTGTCACTTTCTGTGTAGTCAGAGATCCTTTTGATTTTTGAAGAACTGGGTTTTTAATTATAAGTTAAAATAATTATTTGGTTATAGAAGGGACCGCTTGATTTCCTTGATTGGTTGCAGGACTTTTTCCAGAATATGGGCTTAAAAACAAACTCACTACCTTGGGATGATGGGTTTCTTCCTGTACTCTGCCCTTTGGACTAGGAAAATGAACCCAGCCCTGATTTCTGAGATAATTCCAGCTTTCTGGGCCTCCATGAATGGTAATGCTGGAACACACCCACTCTGCCATCACAGGCTGTGTGGCTATGCTGGGACTTCATTATTTATGAACTACTTCATGAGGTGGTAGAATTAAGTGAGCTAAAAAAAAAAAAAAACAACAAAAAAAAAAACCAAATTAAAAATAAAAAACCAAAAACAGCAACAACAACAAACCAAATGGATAGAAACACTTAGAACCAAATTGATGCTTGAATGTCAAAACCCACAAACGTGTCTGGTTTGGGATTCCTTAGGGTGAGCCATTCATGAATCGTGGCTTTCATTTATTATTGAATTATGCATGTGCCAAAAGAACCCTTGCTTAAATGGTTTGAATTTTTAATGATGAGGGTAATACTATTAGAAGAAACAATTCCTGTCTTCTTTTCCAGCTTTAATAAATCCGGCACAGATTTTTTAAAAATTCTGAGCATTTGCATGGGATGCTTACCTGTGCTTCAGTCTGCTTTTCACATCCTTCAATAGGCCTGTGCCCCTTCTTGGCTACCTGGTATTTGGTTTTAGGTTTGCCTGTAAAAATAAATTTTAGGAACAGTTGATGAAGCATCTGTTCTCACCTCCTAGTGGTTTTAGAGATTCCCCAAACAAATCCCACTTTAGTGCCCAGGACCGAACCTATGCATCAAGTAATAATAGGTCCCCCAGGGAGGATTCTAGAATTGGTTGTGGCGTCACTCAAAACAAACAGACTGGCGCTGATACTTTTGGAGAGGCAGGCTGGTCCCAGGAGCTGTCGACAGCCTGCTCTGAAGGTCGCCTCTGCATCCCCTGGGAGGCTAAGGGACTGAGTTGTAGGGAAGAGCTTGGGGAGGCGGCCTGACCCACTGTTTCCCCAGGGTGAAGAGGTGAAACTGCCTGCGGCTAGTGTGGTCATCTGAGCTCCGCAGTCAGCTTTCAGCAACTTCCCCTTTCCAGGTGCCTGCAATGCGAATTTACAAAAGCTAGCCACCCTTCATCACCGGGGCGACCACTGAGCCACGTGACTGTCCGAAGAGGAAAATACAAATGATTCTCTGGATGTCTAAATGACAAACATGCAATCGCTTCCAGGCTAAGTCTTAGAAAATAGATTGGAAAGACACCAGACTGGCGGGGGTGATGCTGTGTAGAAAGACATTGCATCTGCCCCCCACCTCCAGCTGTGACCTGTGGTTTTAAAAACCATAAAAGATTTCCCCCTAAAGGTCCAGAATCATAGCTCACCTCATTTTCTCCAATGTTGGCTGTATTTTTTAAAAATCCAGTCTAAGTTCTTCTTGATGACTTTGCACACTGGACTTTCTATGTAATCTTATGATTTATGATGGGTGGCCAGCCATGACGGATTTCCCCCTTTCTTCCGAGAACACTTCTTTTTTTCTTCTGATAGGACTCTTAAATGAGAAGCTTAAACTTGCCTCAGACAGAATTTAAGTTTGAACCCTCCTCTTGTATGTTGCAAAGGGGAGGTGAGTCAGGAGAGAGTGCAAAGCAGGAATTTTGGTGTAAGAGTAGGGGCTTTGGAGAAAGGCAGTACTGACTCAGAATCCTGCCCATGCCCTTTCCCAGTTGCAAGACCTTGGACAAATCACCGCATTTGTGAGGCTCAGTGTCTTGTGAGACTTCGATGAGGACATCCCTAAGCGTGCACAGTGCTGGGTATGCTGTAGGCGCTGTTTAAGTGTTAGGTGTCTGCTTCGCTCTGCCCCTTTCCTTTCCGTGTGTAATCAGCTGAGCTAGTGGGGCAGCGATCTGCCCTGCAAGCAGACTGGCTGAGGGTGAAAGAGGAAACTGCTCGTTTGAGGAAACCTATCATTTCCTTAACGTCCCCGGCCCTCAGCTCTTAAGTAGGTCATGACACAGAACATCCAAATGTGGTTTCTCGGTCTGACGGTAACCCTAGGGATGGCTCTCAGTGAGCCACGCACTCAGACTTTTCTGCTCTGTAGGGGTCGTGCTACTCATCAGCCTCACATTCTTGCAGTTCCCCAGATGGAAAATGCCCAGGGGAGATTTCCTTTTTCTGACATCTTCTTTCAGGAGAGTTGGGCTGATATCTTCAAGCAGTTTGCAAACGACCAGTTGAAATACTTGATAATGTTTGAAATATTCTTTTTTTGGATTAGTAAGGTAGGAAAGAATGCTTCCTTTCAGTTTCTAATTTTTTTTTAGGGTGGTAAAATATACATCGCAAAATTTACCATTTTCATCATTTTTTTAGTGTATAGTTCTATGGTATTAAGTACATTCACATTGTTATGCCACCCCTCACCACCATCCCTGGCCAGAACTTTTTCATCTCCCCAACTGAAACTATACCCTTTAAATACTAATTCTCCATTCACTGCTACCCCCAGCCCCTGGCAACCACCATTCCCACTCTATGAATCAGACTACTGTAGATACCTCATATAAGTAGAATCATACAATGACATTTGTTTTTAAAGATTTTATTTATTCATTTGTCAGAGAGAGAGAGCACGGGCAGGGGGAGCAGCAGGCAGAGGGAGAAGCAGACTCCCCACTGAACAGGGAGTCCGATGTAGGACTCCCAGGACCCTGGGATCATGACCTGAGCTGAAGGCAGATGCTTAATCGACGGAGCCACCCAGGTGTCCCACAATGTTTGTCATTTTGTGACTGGCGTGTTTCATTCTTTTTGGAAAAAAATTTTCTCTGTCTTATATTTTCTATTATTCCCCAGCAGGGACTGTTCTATAAATGCTTGCTCTTTTTTTTTTTTTTCTCTGAGTTGTATGTGTAAATTTGCATTCTGCCTTCTTAACTGTTTGTGTATGATCCTTGCATTTTTACCCTGTTGGCGGAAAATACCAGTCACAGGAAATGACTGGATGGAATATTTGTTTGACTTATTTTATTGTTAGAAATAGCTATTAAATCAAGATTTTGAGTGACTGTACATTAAATACAGAATCAGATCCTGTCTTTGCCTAGTGGGTGTCTTCTCAAAAACGAAACTGCAAGTTCTGCCCCCATTCCCCTACCCCACCCTCTCTATTCCAAAGAAGAGAGCCCAAGAATGTGTTTATGTAAGAGGTTGGTGGTAACAGAGAAGAAAAGCCGGTTAATGGGGATGCTGAACGTTGTTTTAGGCTCTTCGATTCAAAGATAACCTCTCAGCCTTTCTCCTTGTAGGTGGTATACCTTGAAATCCAAACCCGGAAAGAAGGATAAAGAGCGAGGAGCAATTGAGGTTGACATCCAGTTTATGAGAAACAACATGACGGCTAGCATGTTTGACCTCTCCATGAAAGACAAGTCTCGGAATCCATTTGGGAAACTGAAGGACAAGATCAAGGGGAAGCATAAGGATAGCGCATCGGACACCGCCTCAGCCATCATTCCCAGTGTGACGCCCTCCGCTGACAGTGATGATGAGTCTCCTTCCAAAGACAAGAAAAAGAAATCGAAGATCAAGACCCTGTTTTCCAAGTCGAATTTGCAGAAAACGCCACTTTCCCAGTCCATGTCCGTCCTGCCTACTTCAAAGTCAGACCGAGTGCTGCTTCGTCCTGGAGACTTTCAGTCCCAGTGGGAGGATGAGGACAATGAGGATGACTCCCCCTCTGCCTCAGATGGTAAGTTTGCTCCTCCTTCTTACTTGGGCTCTCTCTCTCTCAGCCTCTTTGCACTCAGAGAGAAGAAGCAAATCTTAAAGAGAAGGATTTTAATTCAGTTCCTCGATTACTGAAATGATGGTGGTAGTCATGATGGTCATGATGGTGGTGATGGCAGCCATGATGGTGGTTAGTCTTGGTCAGAAAGGCTTCTCTTTTTAAGCCCTCTGGTTCCGAAGAATGTATAAATTCCTTTTCTAAAATGTCTGGCTCAGGGCTCCTGGGTGGCTCAGTCAGTTAAGCCTCTGCCTTTGGCTCAGGTCATGATGCCAGGGTCCTGGGACCTACCTCGGGTTCCCTGCTCATTGGGGAGCCTGCTTCTCCTTCTCCCTCTGCTGCTCCCCATGCTTGTGCTCTCCCTCTCTCTCAAATAAGTAAAATTTAAAAAAAAAAAAAAAGACTAAAAAAAGAGAATTTTTTTTTAAGATTTTATTTATTTATTTGACAGACATATCACAGGTAGGCAGAGAGGCAGGCAGAGAGAGAGGAGGGGAAGCAGGCTCCCCACTGAGCAGAGAGCCTGATGCAGGGCTCGACCCCAGGACCCTGAGATTATGACACGAGCTGAAGGCAGAGGCTTTAACCCACTGAGCCACCCAGACGCCCCCAAAAGAGAATGTTTTATCTCTGTAATTGATGTAGATTTAAAAAGCTTTTGGAGTTAACAGAATGAATGTATCCAGGCCTTTTCTTTTCCTTCTTTTCTTTTTTTTAAATTAAGGGTAAAATCATAGAACCTTAGAGTAATTCTGACATTTTATTAACTCATCAGGTATTTATTGAGATCCTATTAATGTGTTAAACCCTCACGGGAATCATCCTTAGTGAAAGCTGAGGAATCTAGGTCCTTTAACTGTGAATTAACTGTGGATTTGAACTTCAGTTTCAATGACCAAACCTTACTGTTGGCCAGATCCTGCCCTTCTCATTGGTTTAATGCAGGGTTTCTCAACCTCCGCTCTGCACTGTTGGTAGCTGGGGCCAGATAATTCCTCATTGTAGGGGCTGCCCCATGCCTCATAGGATCTCTAGCGCTATACCTGGCCTCCCCCTGTTAGATGCCAGGAACACATCCCCATGCCGAGAAGCAGAAATGCATTCAGACACGTGAGATGGGCACCCCCTTCTGGTTGTGAACCGGTCGTTTAACTTCTTGTTTCCTTTTAATCTTTTTCTTCCCACAGTTATGTCTCACAAGAGAACAGGGAGTGCAGATGCTAAGCAACTGAACCAGATCAATTTCAGCCTTCCCAAGAAGGAAGGACTCTCCTTTCTTGGCGGCCTTCGGTCTAAGAATGACGTCCTTTCTCGCTCTAATGTCTGTATCAACGGGAACCACGTTTACATGGAGCAGCCGGAAGCCAAGAGCGAGACCAAGGACAGCACCCCCTCCTCCTCCCCGTCCCCCCAGGGCTTCAGGAAGAAGCATTTGTTCTCCTCCACTGAGAACCTGGCTCCTCGGTCTTGGAAGGAGCCTGGGGATGGAGGGGCGGTGTCTTCCGACCGGTGGTTCTCTGAGTCTTCCACCAAGGACTCTCCGAAAACCATGTCTCTGCCATCCTACCGGCCGCAGGGCAGTGGGGATATTCAGGAGAGCGCGGCTCCCGCGAGCTTAGAAGCCACAAAAGAAACCAAAGAGAGCAAGAAGCAGGAGAACAAGAAGTCCTCGTTGCTTTCTCTGGTGACAGGAAAGAAGGACGTGGCTAAGGGCAGTGAGGGCGGAAGTCCGCCTACCATCCTGGGGAAGGAGAAGGAAGGCGCGGCGCCGGAGGCCCGACCAAGGGATGACCGGCCGGGGCCTGACGAAGGCCTACCGAAGAGAACTGAGAAGGACACTCTGGCTGTCGTCTCTGGACGGGGTAAATCCCTGAATCCCTTTGAGGAAGTGCAGATCACAGAACCGGAAGCCGACCGAGAGCCCAAGTCAGAAGCTGTACCACCTGTGGGCTCTGCACGGGCTCCACAGACCAAAGCCGTCAAGCCTCGGTGAGTCTCAGCCCTCCTCGTGCAGGGCTGTTCGTGGTGATCAGAAAGGTCTGCTGCTGGAGCAAACCTTGCCTGGGGATCCAGGGTGGTACCTGTGTATGGCAAGCATTCAGTGGTCTGAGTAATTTCTACCAGCCTGTTGGCTGGCCCGCCCTGCAGAGACTGCAGCGATGGGCCCCTGTCCCACACCGCTGCCAATAGGTACAGTCTGCCCCATCTTGATAGGATGATCAGCCCCCGTGGAACGCCCTGGTTTGTAGCAAATTCCGAGTATTCCAGGTGGGGCATACCAGATTCTGATTGTGGTGTGTGCAGAACATGTTTTTTAGAGTCCTCATCACGGATTGCCCTTCAAGGCAGATGATATCTTTCCTCCTTGCAATTTGGCATTGGTGTGCTGGCGCGGGGGCCCCTTGGTCTGCTCTCAAGCGTACCCGTTCTCTCCATGTCCATTGTGCATCTCGTTGCGAGAGCCTGAGTGAACACTGGGGGCTTTCTGCTTTCAGCATGACTCACAGTCACACTAACAATATTTCTGTGGTCTTGGGTGGGAGAGACTTTTTTTGAGATTCTGTGTACTCTGATTTCTCACACACACACACACACACACATAAACACACATGCACACACATGCACACGCAGACTGTTCCTCTTCAGAAGTGGGGCCTGTTGCCCCGAGGGGCATCTTTTACTGCTTCGAACTTTGTAGATGCTTTTTGTTTATCACCAAAAGCAGCTGTGGGCTGTTGCTTTACCTGGGGCTTTCTGTTTCTGTTGCAACAAGCCCTTTGTGTGGCAGATGTGTGGTGATAAAAGTGTCCCTTTCCTACCTTAAGTAATTGATGTTTCTACTGCCCCCCCCATAAAAGTGTTTGCCCCTTTGGAACAACTTTATTTGTGTTTCTTGCCTCTCACGATGCATCTGCAACTGACCTGCAGATTTTATTTTGTCCTTTTTGCAGACTGGACGTGTCTCCAGAGGCTCAACCCACAGCCAGGCTTTCTTCTTCCCCTGACTCTCCTGTCTTCTTTTCTGCTCTTCTTTCCAGTTCTGGCCAGACACCTGTCCCTTCTAAATTGGGGCATGGTGCAGAGACATCGTCCTCTGAATCTCTCTCTGTCTTCTCTTTCTCATCTCCTGTAGTGGCTCCCATTTCCACATCCACGCCGGTTGAGAACTGGCCTTCCACAGGCAAGGGCCAGGCCAATCCGGAAGAACCATCTTTGCCCCTTAAGGCAGAATTACCAAGGGAGAGTTTAATACAAGTTCCAAAGACTGTTTCTGGTGTCTTGGGGTCACTTTCCAGAAAGCTACCCACTCCAGCATGTAAAGGGACGGAAGATTCTCCCACGAGGAAGACCAGTGAGATAGGCCCAGAGAGCACTGTTGGTAATGACTCAGAAAAGTCTCTTGTGAAGCAGTTTGAAATGGGGCACCAGGAAGAAGTTCTGGGGTTTACTGCCTCAGAACGAGACTCTGTCCCTTCATCTCAAGAGGCCCAAGAAGGAACATTCAGCCTTTCACTCCAAAGTGGCCAGATTGAAAGCCCAGGGGGGAAGCATCTGATGAGGGCAAGCACAGACTCAGAGAGTCCGTCCTTTGAGGAGACCAGCCTTCAGGAAGACAGCATGACTTCTGCAATGACAGAAGCGGTACCCCCTCTTCAGGTGGGAGAATCGGCTCCCCCTCTTGGCTCCGTGATGCAGAGACACGAAGAGAATGTGGGCGAGAGCCGAAAGAAAATCAGGAAGCACGTGTCATTTTCTGAGCAGCTCTTTACACAAGAGGAGGTAGAGCAGGCCGCCAGGTCAGTGGAAGAGGACAGAAGGCATCCCCGGGAACTGACACGCGAGGGAGCCGCCGCTGGAGATGCGTCAGACGGAGAATCTGCTGAGTCTGCAGAGAGGGAAGCCGTGTCCCCAGCAGCGCAGTGTGCGGTGCCAGCTTCCGTGGCAGGCCCCCTTCCCGGCCCGTCTTGCGAGGAGAAGGGCTCAGAAGCCCCCATGAGTGAAGCAGGCTCAGGGAAAGACATTCCGCTCTTAAGGATTGAGCCAGAAGATATACTCATGGCCCCAAATCAGAGCAAAGCCAGTGATCATGAAGGTTTATTGTCCGAGCCCCTAAGTGGCCTTCACTCTACCCCAGGGGTTAACTCTCCAGTCGTGGCTGATCTGGGCTTAACCCTTCCTTCCATTCCTGAAGTGGCATCAGATGATGAGAGAGTGGATCAGGTTGAAGACAATGGAGAGACAGCCCAGGTGGCAGCCCCGGAAGGAGGACCTTCCTCCTTGAGCCTGTCCCCTGCCCGTCCTGAGGTGGAAAAGGGGCCGAGGGGCGAGGCAGACGGCTGGGCGGCGCCTGCAGAGGGTCCACATGACCCTGGGTCAGAAGCACCCAAAACATCTGCGGCAGCCTCTCCAGAGCCAATGGCAGCTTCAGGAATTCATAAGCCAGATCTTGGCAAGAGCTCATGGTCGGATAAACAGCTGCCAGGTCCTGGCGGCCGCGAGAGGGAAAAGCTGATGGGAAATGGGAGGCCAAGCCAGCCTCCTGATCCAGCCCTGGATTCTCCTGTAGCCAGTCCCTCCTTTTCTGAGAACTTTTCTGTTATACATTCTTTCCCCGGCTGCCCACATGCTGACACTCACCACACCAGTACAGCAGAATCTCAAAAAAAGGCCACAGCAGAGGGCCTCGCTGGTAAAGTGGAAAGTTCTGGCAAGAGGAAGCCGCTTCTTCAGGCCTGGGTCTCACCCTCAGAGACACTTCCTATCTCAGCTCAGCCGAGCGTGGGAACGGGGTCAGCCAAGCACAGGTGAGAGTTGGGGAAGGTTGTTTTGTCCACGGGAGTGAGGCCCACCCCACAACCCGACCCTTTGCCTTTTGCCCCCTGAGGTGGATGACTTTCTAAGTGCACGGCTATCCCGATGGCATACGCCATGCATTTTGCTGGTAGGGCCTGTTTTCAAAGGGTCTCCCTCCACCCCACCCCAACCCCCAGGGTGGGAATTCCTCCTCAGGACACTCCTGCATTTGTAGGGAGAACACTGGGACAGTCTTCACAGATGGTTTAGGAATTGTTCTGCATAGATTTGGGGCTCTGAAACTGCAGCGATGTCCTGTGTCCCAGTATCTTCCCGGCATCAGAAACCAGCCGAGGCGGAGTGGTAGAACAGAGCAGTGTTGAGAGCTTGCTTTGAGGTTAAGCTGGTGTGTTTGTTCCCGGCTCTTTCTTTACTGTTGAGGAACGGGAGGCTCTGTCGGACCCCTCACACCGGTGTGGGTCCTAAGCTGTAGCCGCCTCAAGAATAAGAGGCTGGCTTTAGTGTTCTTCTGACATTCATAATGAGACCAAGGGTCTGGTGAGAACATCAGGACACCTGGCTTTCTGGTGTGCATGGTGGGCCTGCACGTGGCTGCCTCGTGCCGACCGCCCTCATTTCTGCAGGGACACCAGCGTCTGCCGGACTGGACGTACGGACAGAGCGCATCATCACTCTGCCCTCTTGTCTGTCTCACCGGCTGCTGTCCGTGAGGTGGACGGTGTCTCGGTTTTGTCATTACCGAAGGTCTAAGGATCCTTTCCCCTTCTCTTTAGACTTCACCCTGTGAAGCCAATGAACACAACAGCCACCAAGATTGCCAGCTCCAGCTTGGGCACCGCCACCATCATCAGCGAGAACTTGATCAATGAAACTGCGATGAAGGTATGTCTCCTCCAAGAAGTAGGTGTGCTAGTTAGGGGTCTATAAAAAACCTGTTTTAAGAGTCATCATTATGTAGACCCTCCTGGGCAGCAGGCCAGGAACGACTTGACTGTACGTACGTCTGGGTCTTCGTATAATCTTTGGAAGCCCCTACACTTCCCAGGGGACTATTACTGCTCCCCTTAGAGTTAGTCATTGTCTCCAGCAACAAGACTGACACCGGGGCCGCTTTTTAGTAAGAAGAAAATGTCACCCACCGGCTGGTCCATTCCAATCAGATGTTTTCATTTCCCCGTGTATCCTTTTTTATCTTTTGGCAAAAATGTAAAATTCTTGTGCTTGTCATCATTGCCCAGATACACTTTTTTGAAACTTTATTCTGTTAATCATTGCAAACTTTAAAAAAAAGTTGCGAATATAGTACAAAGGACTGCCGTAAACCTTTCATCCAAATTCGTCAGTTGTTGACATTTTGCCACATTTGCTTTATCGTTTTCACCCTCTCTCTCCCCGTCCCTGTCTGTTCTCTCTTTGTATAGACATACTTTGTGTGTGTGTGTGTGTGTGTGTGTGTGTGTGTGTGTGAACCGTTGGAGGGGAAGTTGCCCACCTCATGCCCCATTTACCACTAAATACTTCAGCGTGTAATTCCCAAGAATAAGGAGATTTAATCTAGATCAAGACATTTGAAGTCTGTGCACTCCTCTTTTCTCATCTGTAGCCCACACTTGAGCTTCACCTGTTGTCTCGTGAGTGTGCTCTTCAGTTTTCCTCTTTCTCTTTCCGTTCCAGGATCCAATCCAGAATCTCCCACTGTTTTGTTGCCATGTGTCCCTAGGCTCCTTTATCCTGGAATCATTCCCCAGCCTTCTTGAAATCTCTCAAGACCTTGACATTCTCGAAGACTTTAGATCAGTTGTTTTGTAGAAATTTTCCTCTGTTTGGATTTGTCTGCTCTCTCCTCCTGGTTTGGTTGAGGTCATGCATTCCTGGCAGGAATTAACCGTGCAAATCACGCATCCTCGGTGCATAGTAGAAGGAGGCACATTATATCCTCTTGTCACGGTAGTGGGAGCGTTAACGCTGATGACTGACTTCAGGCGGTGCCCACGAGGTTCTGTAGTGTAAAGTTCCTGTTTCCCCCTTTACAATCAATGCTGTTTCCCCATTTACAATACAATACAATTCGTGGGGAGTTAATGTCAGGCCATGTAAGCTTTCTGTTCCTCACCTCCCTTTTGTTCCCAGGCTTTCGTATCCATCAGTGAATACGGCAGTGGCGAAATGGTGGTTTTACAGCTCCGTTGCCCTCATTGGAAACACTGTTCCAGTCTGTTTTTCATTTATTAGTAGATCATAAGCATTTTTTGCTTGTTGCTACGTAATTATTCTTTGACATGGTTTACTGATATTTTCTTAACCATTTACTTATTATTGGGTATTTGGGTTATTTTCTGTTTTTCAGTATGAGTAACACTACAGTCAACAATTTCTTGCATAGAACTTTCCCCTTCCTAAGCTAAATTTCCAGGAAGAGTATTTCTTTATTAGAGGATCTCTTCTCTTCAAAAGCTTGGGCTAACTTAAAAAAACAAAAAACAAAAAACTCCTGCCCACCAACCAAACCAAACCAGCCCCTAGATGATCTCTGCTTTGGAGCATCTCCATTCTGCCCTTTGTGGTTCTAAAATCAGGAGAATCTAGAACACTGCCTCCTGGCAAACCTCTGGTCTTTGACTCATTATCACTTGGGCTAGGGAGAATGATTTACAGAGGGACTGGTGGGCAAGGCTGTGTTGAGTTTCAAATATGTGGAGAGGAATTTCCTGACTGACTATTGGGGACCACTGTCAGTAGAAATAAACTTTATTTCTGTTTTAGTCCAGGGCATCTAGACGCTTCATTCAATGAGACATTTTACAGTCCAGTGCACTATAAGACATCAAGTAGTCTTTGTGATTTTAGAATAAAAATTTCGTGCTCACTTCTCTTTTACTCCTGTAGGCATTTTTATTTTATTTTATTTTAAGATCTTATTTCTTTATTTGTGTGTGAGAGAGAGAGAGAGTGGGAGAGAGAGCATGAGCAGGGAGGAGGGGGAGAAGCAGACTTCCCGCTCAGCAGGGAGCCCAATGATCATGACCTGAGCTCAAGGCAGATGCTTAACCGACTGAGCCACCTAGGCACCTTGCCTGCAAGGGTTTTTAAAGTGCTGGTTTCTTTGTTACCACCTGGGCTCCATTGCATCTCTGCCATCAGGAGCTGGGCGAAAGGTTTCCTGAAAGCTGGACCTGAGGTTCAGGGAAAGAGGCTGAGCAGTGGCAACAGATGGTTACTGCGAACAAGCTAGCATCTTCTAGCCGCCTTGCCTTCTCTTCCCTTGTACTGTGTGGTGCTGGGGCCAGTGGTAAGTGAGCATCATTTTCAGACGTGCCTGCTGTGTATGAATTAGCCCTTACCTAGAAATGTCCCATGTGCTTGCTTCGGCAGCACATATACCTAGAAATGTCCCATAACTTGCCCAGCTCAGCCTGGTGGGCCTCTGAGGGTGTGGGGAAGAGGCAGCACATACCTTCATGGGATTTAACGATATTTACCAGGAAACCAGGCAAAAGAACAGCATAAAAGGGACAGTAATGAAAGCTAGGGTCATGGAGCAGCCTCCCATCCCCTCTTCCTTGTACTGTGGAATGCAGCTGGGCTCCAAAGAGAAACAAACAGCCAGCTCTCGGGAAGTGAGCAAGACCCTTGGCTCCCATTTTATTTATTCTTCAAAGCTCATTTAATCAGGGGCTTATCTCCTGGCCCTGACTGAGGCAATAACTTGCCTTAAAACAAAGGCAACTGCTGGTTATTTTGCTCGTGATTTGTAAGCCCGGCCACTGCCCCCTCTGGCTGCCTGCTACAAAGAGCGCTTGGCCATGGACCATACCTAGTAAATATTCTGAGCAAAGAGGGAGAGTTTCTTAGAGACTCTTGTTGGCCTCCCATATAACAGGTGCTTTGTACTAAGCCATAAGTAATATTTACAAAAGTAACTACTCTTTGGAATGTGGCAGAGTGCGAGAGAGGTTAGGAAAAGAAACTGCATGGCTGAAGTTATGAAAAGCTAGCTGAATCATTACCATAGTGGGTTTTTGTTTTTGTTTGGGTGTTTTTTTTTAAATTTTTGTTTTGTTTTGTTTTGTTTTTTGGTTGCTGTTTCAGGGCCTCCATCGCTTTTAGATTATTTGAAACTTAATGGAGTGTATTATTTACCCAGGTGGCTTTAATACTTCCATTTAAAAATAATACAGCCAACTGGATCCAAAAATCATCTGTCCTGTTAACATGGAAACAGTGAGACACGGATTTGAATATACGTCATTATTATTACAACTACGGTGGGAACATCCAATATGAAAATCCTGGAAGGAAATATGTGACAATGGGGACTGTTTTTTCTTGAATTAATGGTTATTTTCCTTCTACCTCTTCCTCGCCACGGCTGTTGTTCACTTTCAGTAATGCTGGGTTGTTTTATAATTTCTAAATCATCACATATGTAGGATTGCCTAATGATTTCAAAGCCTCACATACTTTCCTCTTTGGATTATGAAATCCAAATTGAATAGCTGTTTCATAGTTTGCAAGGTATGAAGCATACATCCCTTTTCAACCCCACACATTTATCCTAAGGAACTATTTTAGAGATGTGATCCCAGATTTATGCTCATGCATCTTAATAAAAATGTTATATGTAATTGTGAAAACTGAAAAAACCTAAATATTTAACAAAGGAGATGGGTAAAATATAATGAAATTTCAAACATCCATTAAAAATGATTTCTGCTAAAAAAAAAAAAAAAAAAAACCAACCAAAAAAAATAGGTGGTGCCTGGGTGGCTCAGCCATTAAGTGTCTGCCTTCGGCTCAGGTCATGATCCCAGGTCCTGGGATTGAGCCCTGCATCAGACTCCCTGCTCGACAGGAAGCCTGCTTCTCCCTCTCCCACTCTCCCTGCTTGTGTTCCCTCTTTCTGTGAAATAAGTAAATAGTCTTAAAAAAATGATTTTTGCTAAAATTTAGTGATGGGAAAATGCTCAGAAAGTAGTAATTTTAAAATGCTTGAAAACCATATTCTGCATGATGCTTGAAGTTGTAAAACATAAAGAAACCAAGGAAGAAATAAGAGACCCGGGGCACCTGGGTGGCTCAGTGGGTTAAAACCTCTGCCTTCAGCTCAGGTCATGATCCCAGGGTCCTGGGATCGAGTCCCACATCAGGCTCTCTGCTCATCAGGGAGCCTGCTTCCCGCCCCCGCTCCCCGCCCGCCTGCTCTCTGCCTACTTGTGTTCTCTGTCTGTCAAATAAATAAATAAAATCTTAAAAAAAAAAAAAAGAAAGAAAGAAATAAGAGACCCAAATGTTATGTGTTGGAGCTCCAGGTAATAATTTTTTCCCTCTTCTGTATTTGAGATTTTCCATTGTGAGGAAATATTCCCCTTATAGTGAAAACAATTCTCTTGTTTTGGGGGAAAATTAATTTTTTTAAAGATTTTGTTTATTTACTTGAGAGAGAGCGAGAGAGCACAGAGGGAGAGGGAGAAGCAGACTCCCCACTGAGCAGAGAGCCCGACATGGGCCTCAGTCCCAGGACCCCAGGATCATTACCTGAGCCAAAGGCAGATGCCTCACCAACTGAGCCACCCAGGCGCCGCGGGGGAAAATTAATTTTAACTTGTCTTCAAAGTCTAGTTGAGGTATCACTGCCCATCTAGTTGAGGTATCACTGCCCATCTTTGCAGTCTGTCCCAGTCCCCTGTGTAGCAGAGGGCTCCTGGCTGTCCAGCTCTCTGGACTCCCACGCCACAAGTTAAAATTAATTTTAACTTGTCTTCAAAGTCTAGTTGAGGTATCACTGCCCATCTTTGCAGTCTGTCCCAGTCCCCTGTGTAGCAGAGGGCTCCTGGCTGTCCAGCTCTCTGGACTCCCACGCCCCTAAGCCCTTGTGTGTGAGGCGCTGTAAGGACCTGGTCTCCACTCTCGAGGAGCCCCTGCTCCTGCCTCCAGCCGACAGCTTCTTCATCTCTCGATCTCACAAACTGCCTTGCACTGTATCTTATGTGCTCCACAATTTTCAATAAATAAAATCCTTGTATGATAGAGATACAATCTAAAAACGCTCGAGGACATTATTCTTGGGTTGTTGTTCCCAAAGAGTACTTTTTCCTTGATAGGATCCATCAACAGACATGCACCTCCTTTTTAAAAAATTGGGGTCAAATAAACATCACATAAAACTTTTATCATCTGAAGCATTTCAAAATTAAAAAAAAAAACGTTTTTCAATTCAAGCATAGTCAACATATAGTGTTATATAAGTTTCAGGTGTACAATTTAGTGATTCAACAATTTTATACACATTACTCTGCTCATCATAAGTGTGTTCTTTGCCCCTTCACCTATTTCATCCATCCCCCACCCACCTCCCCTGTGGTAACCATCCGTGTGTTTCCTACAGTTAAGAGTCTGTTTCTTGGTTTGTCTCTTTTTTTCTTTGTTTATTTGGTTTGTTTCTTAAATTCCACATATGAGTAAAAGCATATGGTACTTGTCTTTCTCTGACTGACTTATTTGGCTCAGCATCATACTCTCTGGCTCCATCCACATCATTGCAAACAATGAGATGTCTTTTTTATGGCTGAGTAATATTCCTCTCTCTGTGTGTGTGTGTGTGTGTGTGTGTGTGTGTGTGTGTACACACTTCTTTATCCATTCATCAGTCAAGGGACCCCTGGGCTGCTTCCATAGTTTGGCTCTTGTAAATAATGCTACAACAAACATAGGGGGTGCATGTATCTTTTCGAATTAGTTTCTTTATATTCTTTGGGTAAATACCTAGTAGCAGGAATACTGGGTCAATTCTGTTTTTTTTAAAGAGTTTTTTATTTTTATTTTTTTATTTGAAAGAGAGAGAGTGAGAGAGCATGAGCAGGGTGAGGGGCTGAGGGAGAAGCAGACTCCCTGCTGAGCAGAGAGCCCGATGTGGGACTGGATCCCAGGACCCTGATCATGACCTGAGCTGAAGGCAGACGCTTAACTGACTGAGCCACCCAATCGCCCTCAATTCTGTTTTTAATTTTTTGAGGAACCTCCATACTGCTTTCCACAGTGGCTGCACCAGCTCGCCTTCCCAGCAACAGTGCATGAGGAACCGTAAGCATTTTTAAGTGTACAGATCAGTAATGTTAAGTGCATTCACCCTGTACAACCCGTCCCCAGCGTCCTTTTCCAAACACTCAACTTTCTGGTTGAAGATGGTTTTAGAATTACTAATAGGATGATTGAGGTCCAGAGGAATGTTTACCTTCAACAAGTTAAGAAACTAAAACAACAAAAAGATTAAGGGAGAAGTGGTTTCTCGAAAAAGTAGTCCAACCTCTCGCCTGTTTCTGTGCAGTCCGTGTTAGGTGCACACCTGCTGTGTGCATGGAGATGTCGGTGAGTGCTTCTAAGCCGGGGCTGTGAGCACTGTGCTTTCCTTCTGAGCCAGGATAAGAGCGATGAGGTTTCTCTCTGATTTCTGGCTAGGGTGTAGGCAGCCGATGTGCCACTATACTAAGCAGGGCCTTCTATCGTGTTGTCAAAAGAGTGAGTGATGATTCCGCTCTCGACTTAGCTTCTCCAGCTGGAGGCTTGGTGTGACATGGTACTTTTCCATTTAATCCTTATATTGTGATTCCTCATGGTTTGGGCCTGGTCACTTTGCAGCTGGACTCCAGTCACCCCGGATTATAAATGCTGATGGAGTCATTCCTTAGGTCTCCTGCTGTTGGCAAGAGCGGGGCTGCTGAGCCCTGGCTGTGGCCACCAAGTGCCCAGAGGGTGCGCCCTGATGTCTGAGTGTGCTGGCTGTGCGATGCGCCGTCATGGCCCTTAGCTCTGATTCTGCGTATGTCTTGAGGATGATGTGACTTCAGGTGGGGTCTCTGAGTGGCCAGTGCCTCAGCGGTCCTGTGGACCCCTTCTGAGTGTCGCTGAGGAAGCAGCAGGCGGTCCAGGATGAGCGGCTGCCTGGGGAGGGGATGGGTGAGTGTCATCTCCCGCACCTTCTGTCGCTAGGGTTTTTTCATGGGCCAGCTTAGCTTGGGGCTCTCAGCTCGTGTTCATAATTCGCTGTGCCCGCTCCTAGTGTTCAGAGACCTCCAGTTGTTTAATTTCCTGAAACCTCAAATCCAGAGTCTAACCCAGGGGTTTGTAGCCTAAGAGCCAGGTGCGGTTTGTACATTTTTATAAAGTCATAAAACAGAAATAACAAATGAAACGACAGAAGAACGGTCGACACAGGCCATATGTGGCCGGCAAAGCCTCAAATATTTACTCTCTGGTCCTTTACAGAAAACCTTGTCAATAACCCAGTTTTCCACCTGAACTGAAAACACATTCCCGGGAGACTCCGATCGCTAATAACATGTTCCTCTTTTAGATTTCTTTTCGATATTTGCCTTTGCTGACTTTACCACTTTTTCTCCCCATTCTCTCCCCTTCTGAAGAAATACAACCCTTCGGACCCCGCCTTTGCATATGCACAGCTGACCCACGATGAGCTGATCCAGTTGGTCCTCAAGCAGAAGGAGACGATAAGCAAGAAGGAGTTTCAGGTCCGAGAGCTGGAAGACTACATTGACAACCTGCTCGTCAGGGTCATGGAGGAAACCCCCAACATCCTCCGTGTCCCGGCTCAGGTCGGCAAAAAGGCAGGAAAGATGTGACTCGTCAGCCTAGGAGACCCAGACTGTTCTGTGAGTTCGTTTCCACCCGCTCCTGAGGTCAAGGACTCCGTAGGCCTGATAACCAGCACACAGGCTCGAAGTCACCAGCCGCCTCCCTTGCCTGTTATCTGGCAAGAGTCGGTTCCAGCAACTGAAGCCAGGTTAATTATTACAGTGAATCTTTTACTGTACATTCCCAGGGTTTTATTTTTAAATGCCACTGTGCCTTTAACTATATTGTGAATATTTTATGCTCTGACCGGAGATGTGGTCATAAGATCTGCTCCTGGCCCAGAGCTTCAGGTGGCACTGGATTATTCGTGTATTTAACACTGGGATTTTCTCTCTTCGATATTGACATTTAAAAATACATACTCGCACAGCCACCCCGCCCCGTCAGTGCAGTGCGGGGTGAAATGAGAAGGACCAGGCACATGCTTGCTTGGCTTTTGAGAGTAGCTCAGGGTGGCGTTTGGCTGGAGGTGCTAAGTTTTGATACCGCATAAACCTCCCAGGCTTCTTGGACTTGGTCTTATTGATTTGACCGAAGTGGGGGAGGTGAACGAAAGCCTTGTGAGTGTGCCTTGCTAGATTTTGGAACAAGCTGCCTTTTCTAAACGCCACAACTCTTCAGCCTTACAGTGTGCTCCTGATCGGTGCATAGGACCCGCCTGTGGAGACGGGAGAGGCAGAACAGGGAGTTTGTCACTTCGTGCTCGTTTAACGGGGGTTGGTGGAAGTCTCACCGTAGCTGGGCTCCTGCTGGCTGGAGCGGCCTCGTCAGTGCCTTGAGAAGGGATCAGGTGGCCGAAGCATTGACTAACTTGATTCTACCAGGTAGGGAATGATCTCAGTAGAACTCCTGTGGCCTGTTCCCCCAGTGCCTTTGCTTGGCTCCCTGATCTCCTCACAACACTTTCTGGGGATCCCCTACCCCACCCCCAACCCTTGATATAAAGTTATGAAGAGCAAGAAGGTAACACTTAGTTTTGGTCAGCTGTATTTTTAAAGCTAGAAGAACACACCTATTTTTTTGAAGCTAGGACGCTTCTGAAATGATACCCCCAGTCGGACTCCTTAGGTCGTTTCATTGTTCAGAAACTAATACTGGAATTAGAATGTTTCTGTGTTGCTCTTTTTTTTCCCTCCTGGTTGTGACAGAATCTTACCTAACCTTGACCTGTCTCTGGGGCGGAAGATCACAGGCCAGTGCAGAGGGCAGGGTTTGAGGCAACAACAGTTATTAGCTCGGGGCTCTCTTCTCTGTCTGTTCTTGTTCTATGGAGGGCAAGAGGCAAGAGAGTTGGTAACAGAGCCCTTTTCAGGATCTTATGTTAGTGGCAACGTTAGTTACATCAGAGCACTTCGCTCTGAAGGGTGATACTGTAACTTGATGAATCAGCTTTTGATGATCTATAGCTGCTTTATTTAATGCTCTTACAGTAGTGGGGAAGCTGTAAACTTCCCAGATGACTTGTATTTTTGTAGTGCTATGAGAGTTATTTACGTACCTGGAAAGAGAACTGTATATTCGTCTCCACTCTGAAAACGTACATGTATATATTCGTTCTGCAATAGGTTGTTTTTGTTTTGTTTTGTTTTGTTTTGCTTAGAAATGTATTTTGACTGTGATAACCCAAGGGCACTGGGGGCAGGGGTGCTCCGAAGGATTTCTCCTTAGAGGAGCTGGTGCGGAGACCTGCATTGTTCACGAGAGGAGCTTGGTCTGGACATACTTTCTGCTGCTAGGACCTCAGGTGTGTAACTCAGTCAGTATTTGAGAGGGACGTCTGGGTAGAAGAGTGAATTCCTGTGCTCTGAAATGCCACTTGGGGACTCTGGAGAATGAAGGATAATTTACTTCAAGGGTGTCTGGCTTCTACCAATGCTGGGGAAAGAGAAATCCAATTTATAGCATTCCTGTACCTCTCAAAGTAGCTAACCTGGAGGGCATGAGGTAATGACTGTCCATGAGGGCTCTACTCTGGGGGAGGGTTTATGTCTCCCTGACCCATTAACAGGGGTTGGTGAATCGGAGCGTTGGAGGAGGAGCGTTGGGGCTTGGCTCCAGCTGCTGTAAATGCCAGCCTGATGGAAGCACGCTGGGAGGAGGCTGTGTTCTGGAGAGAAGCGGGAGCAGCTCTTTTCCTGGCTGCACCCGGCTGCCTCCAGAAAGAGCGGTCGGTTCTTTAGGGAAGCATCAGGTTAAATACCGAACATCTTGCAGTGAACTTCAGCTGGAGGTCAGCCTCCTGAAAACATTGTCAATCCTTTGCCCATTTCCTATCATCTCACTCCTTGGACTCTGACAGGTTTCCTGCCCTCCGTTTTATTCCTGTGTGTTAGCACGTCAGAATGGAGGAACAAGAAAGCCTGCCCTTGACCATGCGGAAGAGCCATTGACCCTGAGTGGGAGGTGTGTGCAAATGAATAGGGTGTGTGTGTGTGTCTGTCTGTCTGTGTGTGGTTTCCAGCTTTGCTAACAGTGGGAACTTGGCAGAGCGGGGGAGGACCCATGACAGCCACACACCAAATTGAAGGCCAGAGAAAATTTAATGTTCAGTTAGGCAGGATTTTCCCTCCCTGAGTCCCTTTTCCCAATTGATCGTCTTCGTTTCTTTTTGAGAACTACGAATTAATGATCCCTCAAGGCTGACAGATTAATTGCCTTCAGTAGGGAACTTAGCCTCCTGGTAGTCATACCAACCTTGACTCTGGTTTCTCAGTATCTGTTATATGAGCTACTAACTTGACCTCTTCCACCCTCCGACTGAAAGATCGCTCAGCGTTTTTGGATTATAAAATGATTTCCTGCCTTTTGAGTTTGGGAGTTTTTAATTTCCTTGGTTTTGTTTTTAAGAAGTAACCTAAAATTTCTACAACACTAAATAAAATGGTACTACCTTTCAAAGCTGTGTGCCTGTGCCTTCATGGGGATGCAAGAAAAATGTCTTCTGTCTCCTGGAAAACCTCTCTTGGGGAGTGACCAGCGTTTCTTACCCCGTGAGCATCCCTCAGCTGGATTCCTGTGGCTTCCACCTTTCCTGGTCCCCAGAAGTCCCCATGTCCTTTCTCCTGCAGGGGATGGGACATCTCTGATCCCTTCCCTATGACACTCATCTCATCTTGGCCTGCAGGGACCTTGGCATTTACCAGAAGAACATCAGTTGAATTCTCTGTCCCCACTGCGAAGAGCTGCCACCTTTGCTTGGCACCGGGCACTTTTGGCTGAGCATGTGAACAAGGTCCCTTCCTTGATCTCTCCACCCCCGACCCCCACCCCTGATTTCCTAGAGAGTAAAAGTTTCATTGTGGGGACATGATTTAAATTCAGATTGGCTTCAGACTGCCCCAGATCTCGGAGCCAAATCCCTGGTTCAGTCAACTTAGTTTATTCATTTCGGAGCAGAGGGTATTAGAGAAGCACAGAGAATCTTCTCCTGAGCTCAGCTCTCTGGGAACTCTGAGTCTTTCCTGATGGGGTGAGAGGTCCTCCTGCCTCCCAGCCATAGTCCATGCTCCAAGGTCCCCAGTGTCTTGAAAGGGAGGAGATGCTTTTTCTTGCCCAGTGATTAAAATCACACTGTAGAGGGACAGAGGCAGGCAGTGCTTGTGAAGCCCCCCGGGTGGGATGGGGGAGCTCCGGCGAGGTCTCCCTGGTTACCCTCACTGGTCAAAGGTAGGGCGACCATGTAAAGTGGTGTGAGAGCAGCTTCTCTTAAAACACAGCCCTCCAGATTCAGTTTAAGAAAAAGGGAAAAAAAAAAAAAGCCCTCTGGAAGGAGTCTTGGGGAAGGAAAGTTTCATTATGCAAATGACCCTGACTTTTCCCTCAGAGATCACCCACCCTTGTCTGGTCCCCGCTGGTGCCCCCAGACCCAACCCTCAGGGGCAGCCCAAGGAGGAACACGACGCCTCCTTTCTTTGAAGTCCCCTTTGGCCAGCTGCTAATAACAAAAAGTTAGAAAACAAAACAAAACAGGAAAATAAAGAGAATGATTATAGGGTATATGAACAGCATAGAGAGTGAACTTTCCCAAGTCTAGGATCCTGAGCTGCAGGAAGTCAAGCCACCGGACCTTGGGAGCTTGGAGGGTGTCTGCCAGGTGGATTCAGGTTCTTATCTTGGCTTCTCAGTTGGTGTCAAGGGTCACCTCCTGTCCCCCTTCCACTCCCTTGTCCACCCACTTGGTCTGTAGATTTTTCAAAGCAATGTCATACATGCTTATTCTCAGAATAAAAAAGAAACCCTAAATTCCCCTGCTGCTATGGGGAGGTAACTAAACATTGTCATTTTGATGCTTTGCCAGGCATTTTTCCCCCCTCATGCAAATAGATACTCAATTTTTTTAAAGAAATTTAATTTGGATTTTTGAAAATAGAGGTGTAGTTGACCTATATTATTATATTGGTCTCAGGTGTACAACATAGTGATTTGACATTTACATGCCTTAGCCAAGTGATCACCACGGGTCGGTCTGGCGGCCACCTGTCCCCATATTCAATGTACTCCCTCCCCCTCCCCCGTGTCTTATGTATTTGGATACACTTTCAAATGAAGATGGGAACAGGCGGTACACAGGACGGATTGCTCTGAACATTTCTGCATGCCTTTGGATACTGTTCTGCAACAAGGACAGAGTGATTCTGGGGGAGAATGTTCCCCAGGCAACTACCACTCCCCCTCAATCTGCACAATCCAGGTTACTTCTGGCCACCACCACCCCCGCCTCCCGCCACTTCCCAGGGAAAACAACCACTAACAGGGTGTGGTTAGGACTCTTCAGCTGTGGCCCAAACATCAGCAGTGCAGGCTCCCTTACCCCCAGAGCCCCGTCTGTAAGCAGATGGACCCTGTTCCCTCATCTTCTCTTAAAGGGTCATGTTGGGGACTCTGCAATCTTGCCCTCCTGGGAAGGCAGGAACTTTCACTCCGCATTTAAAATTGGGCACCTTGAGCTCTGTGGGGCCAGCAAACTCCAAAGCCCCAGACACTCCAGAGGGAGAGTGTCCTCAGCCTCTCACTGTTTGACTATTTTACACAGAAAACTGTCTCAGCGCCCTGGAAATAGGCCCTGGTGCCACTGATAAGCGCCCCCCACCCCCACGCCCCCGCCAGAGGTGAGAGAAAGCCACTCCTGTCTTTGCACAGCCCTGACTGCAAAAGGAAGTCTCATTTACTGCATTGTTACCATTCCCTGAGCACTGCCATGTCCTATTTCTAATTCTTGTCAAGGGAGACAGTATCTCCATTATGCAGATGAGGAAACTGAGTCCTAGGCGTCAGAATTTTAGCTCCCCTCAGGTCACACAGTGAATACTTCAGAACGGATTTGAACTCTTCATCTGTCTGACCTGGAGTTGGAGAACGGAGGTCAGGAAGTATGGCCTGCCTCCTGGCTTTGTAGGGCCCTCGAGGCAAGAATGATTTTTACTTTTTTTTTTTTTTTTAAACATCAAATGAATGAGTCTTGGGATCTAATGTATGGAATGATGACCATCTGTCAACACCACCACACTGAATACTGGAAATTTTACATTTTTTAAAAAAGATTTTATTTTTTTGACAGAGACAGCGAGAGAGGGAACACAAGCAGGGGAAGAGGGAGAGGGAGAAGCAGGCTTCCCGCTGAACAGGGAGCCTAGGACCCTGAGATCATGACCTGAGCCAAAGGCAGACACTTAACAACTGAGCCACCCAGGCACCCCTGGAATTTTTACATTTTTAACAAAAAAATCAAAATAACATGATATGTGAAAATGACCTGAAATTCCAATGTCAGTGTCCACAAAGTTTTACTGGAATACAGCCGTACTCATTCATTTACATCATGGCCTATGGCTGTTCCCACATTATAAAAGCAGACTTAAGTACTTGTAACAGAGACCTTATCATCTGCCAAACCTAAATATTCGCTGTTGGGCCCTTTACAGAAACAGTTTGCTCACCCCTAGTCCAGGATCACTTTGGGAGTCAAGGAGATAATGTTCTGATTCTCTTGGAATCCTAGAGGTTTGGAGTAGGCAGTGTGACTCAATTTCCCCTCAAGACAAGGCCAGCTTAGCCACAGCCTCCCCGAGGAGGGAAGTTCCAGGGAAGTAAGCTGACTGGCATTCATGCTTTCAGTCTGGGCAGTGAGTGGGGGCCTGTGATCACCTTCTTAGAGTTTCCAGATGCCTTTGTTCCTAGGAGCTCAAGAAATTGAACACATGAATCCTCAGCCCGGGAAAGGCAAAGGGGGTAGTGGGGATGCAATAAACAACGCAAATGGGGAAAGCGGGTAGGAGCAAGGGAAGTTGGCTGGTGCCGGGACTCAGGTCTCTGTGTCATGGCAATCTCACCATGAGTGGTGGAGAAGGAGGAGTATGCACCGAAGAGCTTAGGTGATGGGAAGGAGATCCTGTCAGAAGGACGGCACCGCCTGAGCCGGGCGGCTTAGTGTGACAAAGAGAGAGTGTCCTTGCACTCAGAAACTGGTTTAGAGTGACAATGTTTCAGTCAACTGAGCTGGGAGGAGCCTGGGGGTGAGGCTAGATTAAAGACCAGAGGTGGCCCAACTCTCTCCAGTTACTTATTTTAAATTAGAATCATCTTACCTGTGAGAAATTTAGTCTATTTGTTGCTCCTGACGACAGGCCCCCTGGGGACAGATATCCCCAGGAGTTGACTAGCTCTTTGCTGAGTGCCAGCCCTCCCTGTAGGAGGGGCTTCCTGGACGCGGGGGGGGGGGGGGGGGAGGAGTCAAGAGAGTCACAGCATTCCCACAAAGACTCGCAAGCAAAGGGAGAGCTAGACAGACAAACAACTAGCTAGAATACACACATCTGACTGAGGGAGGACTGGTGAGAGCTTCCTTCCATCCCACACTGTCAGTGTCTTCCTTGTCCCTCAGAAAACCCTCCTTCCTCTACCTTTCTAGAAAGAACTGTGGCCTTAAGGTCAGTATTTCACATCTGGACCATGGCTGGGGCAGCCTTTGCAACAGCCTCCCCTCCCCAGGAGCCTTCTACTCAAATCCCCCATATTCTGGACACTCAGCATTCCAAAAGCCTGCGTGCCAGCCACCAAGTGGGCACTGAAGATACAGAGACAACAAACATGATTCCAGTTCCACAAGCTGTGGGGTGTAGCATGGGGGAGAGGGGTTTGAGGAGCATTTGGTAAACAGATCATCACTATCACTGAACAATGGAAACTCTTAGAAGAGTCTGTAGCGGCAGGAAGGGCACCAAGGATGTGTCTGTCCTGATTTCCAGGGGAAGGCAAATCCATTTCCTAAATTTCTTCCTAAGAAAGTAGAGAACCCCAGACTCACAAGTCTTTATTATTTTTTTTAAATTTAAGTACAATCTACCCCCCCCCCAACATGGGGCCCCAACTCAAAACCCAAAATCAAGAGTCATATACTCTACGGACTGAACCAGCCAGGTGACTGAGCCAGCCAGTTTCCCCCTCGATTTACAAGTCTTAATAGAGTGCGCCATCTTCTGGCCTGAGTTCTGCCTACCTCCCAGGCTGTTTGCATCTGACCGCCAGGCTCGCTTAGGATATCACACACCTGTGACTGGAAAAGAGAATCACTCTTTAGAGTGATCACTCCCTTAGAGGTGCTGGATGGAGGGTCATAAAACCGATCTTCCACTTTAAAATGAGTAATGTTGGAGAAAGCAGAACTCTAAGGCTTCTATCAAGGGTAGAGGATTCTAATTAAATCCCACTTTTTTTTTTTTTTTAAACGGAGTTAGGGTCAAGATCGGCACAAAAATAGGGATGAGAGTCTGATGCTGTTCTGTATGATAATGTGAAGAAGCACTCCGAATGCAATTACTTTGCTTTTGGAGACATATTTCTCCACCCTAACCAGGATGTCGATGGTGTTGTCAAAAACTAACGGATGTCTTTGATGGGTGTGTATGTGCATACACAAGCATGCAAGTGTGTCTCAATGTTTATTTGCTGGACACCAGAAGTAAATCCTTATCACATCCCTCACTCTAGTGGGCGAGTCTAGAAGAAAGGGGACTTGGAATGCCAGTGCCCACCCAAAGCTATTGTGCTGATCCCCCTTGTGGTGTGAGGTTAGAGTGAGGAATTTAGATGTAAGGGTATGGACTGTTGGGGCTTACTGTGGCCCTTGGTTTTGGGGAGGGGATGAAGAATGCTCCAGCATGATCAAGTCCTGTGGTAGTACGTTGGACTTCTCTAGGAAGGAGAAGAGGTTTTATGTCCTGAGAAAGTATTCTCTTGGGGATGAGGTGGCGTCTTCAGGTCTGGATATTAAGGAAAAACTGGAAAAGAAGGGGCTGGCAGGCTTTGAAGGTACTTTGGTTGGTTGGTTGGTTGGTTTTTGCTTGTTTTCTCTTTTAATGCTTTCCTCTTGAGCTGTAAGGAGAGTCTTACGAAATTTCCCATTTTACAAAAATATTTTTCATTTCTATTATGATCACCTTAAGTTCCTCAACCCTTCAGCAAGGTGCATTAACAATCTCGTGATACTGGTGTGGAAAATGAGAAAATGGAAATCTCGCTGCTGTGACCTGTGTTCACAGGTCAACTAACAGCATCCTGCCGGCCCACTGAGGTTGGAGATGTAGGAAATTCTGTTGAGCAGTAGCAAAGCAGGGGAAGTTTGTGGAATAGCTATGAGCAGAGGGGAGGAACTGTGAGCCAGGGGCTCACAGGAATGAATGGACATTCCTTGTAAGGCACAGCATCTCCTTCCCAATTCATACTAAAGATAAGTGACATCTGAAGCAGAGAAAGTTGATGCTTCGATTATAGATAAAATGCAATCTTTGTGTCAGAAATGCCCTTGTTCCCCACCACAGTGAGAATGAGAGTCTGATGCTGTTCTGTATGATATGATATGACTATGGTCCAGGGAACTCAGTCCTGCTAGGCATACAGGGAATCCTGTGTACCTGACTACGGATTATAGCTCTTTCAAAAGAACCTACAGCTTTGTCTGATCAGATCCCTTTCTTTTTGAGGCTCAAATCCTCTGAGGACTCTCTGGGTACATGGTCATTGTGTCCCCTGTCTCGTCAGACTAACAAGCTCCATTTTTTATTTTGAAAAATTTTCAGCTCTAGAATGCACAGTTTATTAGTCTTCGAAGGAAGACAGTGGTAACCTGTATTCCTCAAGGGAGTATCCCAATTTATTAAGGTCTGACAAAACATCCTTATTCCTGGGGCGCCTGGGTGGCTCAGTGGGTTAAAGCCTCTGCCTTTGGCTCAGGTCATGATCCCAGGGTCCTGGGATTGAGCCCCGCATCCAGCTCTCTGCTCAGCGGGGAGCCTGCTTCCCTCTCTCTCTCTGCCTGCTTGTGATCTCTGTCTGTCAAATAAATAAATAAAATCTTTTTAAAAATCTCTATTAAAAAAAGAACATCCTTATTCCTCAATTCATTCTGCATAGAGCTGTCCAATCACTTTCTGTGCCGGTCTTACCTTTCCATACTCAACCCCCAGTATAAGTTGAAATAGAGCCCACAGCAGTTCCTAAAATCTGCTAATGCCAGGATCCTACCTGAAATTCCCAGCTGTCAGCCTGAGAAATTCTCCACACACACTTAGGCACTTGCTGTGCGGACTCCCCTCTGCTTCCTTGGAGTCATAAGGGACAGACTTCTGGTGGTACCTGTCATTTGACTCAATGTTCTTGTTTTCCAGACATAGCTGATTCTAAGACTTTCAAGCATTAAAATCCTTATTCTTTACGAGTGCAATTAGGATTAATTAGAAATACTCTGTTTTGGTGACTTCTTTTATTTATTTATTTATTTATTTTTAAAGATTTTATTTATTTATTTGATAGACAGAGATCACAAGTAGGCAGAGAAGCAGGCAAAGAGAGAGGGAGGAAGCAGGCTCCCTGCTGAGCAGAGAGCCCGATGCGGGGCTCGATCCCAGGACCCTGGGATCATGACCTGAGCCGAAGGCAGAGGCTTAACCCACTGAGCCACCCAGGCGCCCCGGTGACTTCTAATTTATAAATATAACAGACAGAATTTTAAATGTGTAAGCTTGGTTTCTGTGATAGCATCACTGGAGGCACAATTTTGCTCAAGATTCTTTGACCTATACTTGTACCAAGTTAGGAACTTTGGAGCCAGAATCTTGGAGTACCTTAAAGCTCAGGTTTTTGTTTTTGTTTTTAAAGATTATATTTATTTATTTAACACACAGAGAGAGATCACAAGCAGGCAGAGAGGCAGACAGAGAGAGGAGGAAGCAGGCTCCCCGCAGAGCAGAGAGCCCAATGCAGGGCTTGATTCCAGGACCCTGGGATCATGACCTGAGCCGAAAGCAGAGGCTTAACCCACTGAGCCACCCAGGCGCCCCAAAACTCAGGTTTTAAAAACATCTAAATCTGCCCGAAGCCTCCAGTTTGCCCAAAGCCTCACCACCCCCATATTCCTTCGCTCCCAACTCCCTTAGACATTCTTTACCTAGTCTCTGAAGCATTTGTGTTTGCCACTCTGTATTTTTCAATTCAACTCCCTCATTCTACAGTTGAGAAAGACAGACTGAAGGAGAGGAAAGAACTTGGCCGGGAAAGCCGCTCTGGAGAGTGGAACACAATTTCCTGTTCTCTCACTGCAGTATTCTTCCTTTTAGGCAAACTTTGTACTATGGCCAAAATCAACATTTGTTACTAAAAAGAAATGGAGAATTCTATGACTTCCCTAGCGTTTCAGAAAGGAGAGTTGTTGGGGAACGGGAACAGTTTCCTGTCTGTGGAGTGTGTCCACGTAGGTAGAAGTTTCACTCAAATTCAGCCTGCAAACTCACCGCAGATACTGGGGAACGCGAAGACGGAGTCCACAGCAGGAACCTCTGTTCCTAGCTCGCGTTTCTACCCGAGCCGGCAGAGAAACGGACCGGAGTTACGCGCAGCCGGCGGACAGAACCACCTACGCACACCGCGGTTGCTCTGGCCGGAAGAGAAGTGTGCAGCGCTTAGAAGGCTCCGGTCCTGGTTCTTGCTTCTCCGCTGTTGCTGTTGTGGACGTAGGAGTGGATACCCGAAAGCTTCCGCGGCTCTGGGGTGTGAGATGCCGGGCGGAGGCCGCTGCCCCGATTGCGGGTCCACTGAGCTCGTGGAAGACTCGCACTACTCGCAGAGCCAGCTGGTGTGCTCAGACTGTGGCTGCGTGGTCACCGAGGGGGTCCTTACTACCACCTTCAGCGACGAAGGCAACCTCCGAGGTATCTGTGCCGGCCTTTGCAGGGCCGCGGGTATAACCTGGGGTGGTGAGAGATTGACGTCGGAGTGCTCTGATTCCTCCCGCGCCCTCTCGTCCGGTGTTCGCTAAACTACGGGAGAAAGTAACCGAGGAAGCGGCAGGAGGTCAGGGACTGCCCTTCATCTGTTTTTCTAGCACCTAGTACGGTATCTGGCATCTGTCTGTCTGGAGAGAGAGAGAAGGTATAACAAACGTTGATCAAATGAATCAGAGAAATAGAGTTCCACTCAATTTACCTAATCTGGGTGTGATGGAAGGACTGTGGGTCAGTTCTTTACAGATACGGACAAATTATTACCTTCAAGTAGTCTTTAGCACTAATTGGCAAAAATACCGTTTTTTTTTTTCTTTGCGTTCTGAGTTCCTGGCCACTGCAGCCCTCAAAATCAGCAGTCAGGAAAATTACCTGGATTGGATATGCAGGAGGGAGGGCAAAAAACTTGGAACACTCGAAGCCACTGTAGTGCATTCTTAACCTTCTCAGCCTCTGTATTTTATACTGCTGTGGACATAAAAACCGGATAGACTTTTAGCATGCAAAAATGGGTACCTTCTGTGAGACAGGGAGCAGAGCCTAAGGATATGAATTCTCCCCGGTTTTGTGTGGTGCGAGGCCAGGGATCTGGTGAATAAAGGTTAAACAAGCTGTTTGTTGTCCATTATCTTACAGAAGTAACCTATTCCCGAAGCACAGGGGAAAATGAACAAGTTAGTCGCAGCCAACAACGAGGTGAGAATCAACCTTTTGTGATACCGTGACCTTAAAATTCTCCTGATGGTCCCGCCTATCCTCTTGCTTTTCCTGTGTTCGGCATTACTGTGTAAGGTAGAGTAGAAGAGATTGGTAATTAGAAATAAAGAATGGAGGTTGTTCTAAGAGAGTATATAGTTCTGATTCAGTATACAGTTTGGGTTTGTCAGGGCTGTGTTAGAGGTCGAGCCACGCATTCCAGATCATACTTTGGCCTCGCTCTGAATCAAGCCAGCCCTTGAAGAATGGTGGGTTGACATGTGACTTTTTCCACGAATTTCTTTGTGTCTTTAGAATGACCTCTCCAAGTGTCATCCTGGTCATTGTAGAAAGGTACAGTATTTGTGCGTCTGGTGTCGGAGACAAGTTTAGCAAAAATTGCTAGGAACTGCACAATAGCACCTTCAACCTCTTTGAGTCCTGCTGTTGGCTTTCTTAGGTCTCCGCCGCGTGAGAGACCTCTGCCGAGTTCTGCAGTTGCCATCGACATTTGAGGACACGGCAGTTGCCTACTACCAGCAGGCCTACCGGCACCCTGGCATCCGCGCCGCCAGGCTGCAAAAGAAGGAGGTGCTGGTTGGGTGCTGTGTCTTAATCACCTGCCGGCAGCATAACTGGCCCCTCACCATGGGAACCATCTGCGCCCTGTTGTATGCAGATCTGGATGTATTTTCTGGCACCTACATGCAGATAGTGAAGCTCCTGGGGCTGGATGTGCCGTCTCTGTGCTTGGCAGACCTGGTGAAGACTTACTGTAGCAGGTACCTACCCGCTGGGAAACCCTGGGATGGGATGGCTCCTTAGATCTGAGTCCTTTGACCTTTGGCTGTCTCTTTTTCACCAAAGCCCCTCTAAAGGGGTTCGCGAGGAAAACCTATTCTCCCTCCACTGTGCCTCGTACTAATAAGGTTAAGCCCATTTTACAGTTCTAAACTGCTGTCATTTCCAAATCCCTTTGCCCTTACTGCAGCCTAATGCTGTAGGCAAAGTAGGTGTCAGCCTTGGCCCGGGGCTGCTGAACTTTGTGCCTCTTGTGTTGTGTGTGGCCTGCCTGACTGTATGCCAGAGCCCTGCCTTGGCAGGATCATCTGTGAAGGCAGGTGAAAGGAAGTTAGTGATGGGGCAGGAGGCAGAAGCTGAGGCTTTTTTCCTGAGTAGCTGTGTTCTTTTCTTTTTTTCCGAAAAATAGGGGAGAAAGCAAAGGCTCTCAGTGACAAGTGGTGTTGGGTTTGCTGGGTTACTTCCTAGCTGGATGACTGGGCCCATTTTTTCTAACTATAAATGCACATCAGGGGATGTGGAGGAGATGAAAGGAGAATAATTGGAAAGCACTCAGAATACGGCTGACGGGGATGCTGACAAACGTGAGCCTCCTTGTGGGTTCTCCTGCCCTTCACTGTACAAGTAGGACGCTCCACCTGTCTTCTCGCTGCACCTGTAGACAGTTGCTGCCCAGCGAGCTTGAGTATTCCAAGAGGAGAGAATAGCTTGTCCATCACGAGTGGACTGCTTTTCCTCCCTTTGGCAGAGCAGACCCCTCCCCTGTAGACATGGAGATCAGACTCTTATTTTGGTTTTTTCAGCTTCAAACTGTTCCAAGCTTCCCCATCTGTGCCAGCCAAATACGTGGAAGACAAAGAGAAGATGCTCTCTCGAACACTGCAGTTGGTGGAGCTGGCAGATGAGACCTGGCTGGTGACCGGGCGGCATCCCTTGCCCATCATCACTGCAGCTACCTTCCTGGCTTGGCAGTCGCTGCAGCCTTCAGAGCGTCTGAGGTGTTCCCTTGCCCGGTTTTGTAAATTGGCGGACGTGGACCTGCCCTGTCCTGCTTCCTCCCGCCTGCAGGAGCTGCTTGCTGTGCTGCTGCGGATGGCCGAGCAGCTGGCCTGGCTGCAGGTGCTGAGGCTCGACAAACGGTCTGTGGTGAAGCACATCGGCGACCTCCTGCAGCACCGCCACACGTTGGTCCGCAAGGCCTTTCGAGATGGAACGGCAGAGCTGGAAGGCGGGGAGAAGGAGCTGCAGGGACAGGGCCTGGGGCCAGGGCAGGGAAAAGCAGAGGCAGCGAGTAGTTCCTTAGATCTGCCCGAGGGCAAGCGGCCAGCCGGTCCTGCCCTTCTCCTCCCACCTTGCATGTTGAAGCCCCCAAAGCGGATCTGTCCCCCACCCCCTATCTCCACAGTCACCGGTGATGAGGACATTTCTGATAGTGAAATAGAGCAGTATTTGCGTACCCCTCAGGAAATGAGGGACTTTCAAAAAGCTCAAGCTGCCAGACAGGCTGCCACGGGGGTTCCTAACCCTCCCTGATGTGCATCTGAGGGAGCGCTCCCACCACTCTGGCAGCAGCTTGACCACAGGCCTGTGCTACCTGGAGGAGTAAGTGTACGGGAGTCCTGAGGTGGCTGGTTTTTTCTTTTTTCTCTTATTTAAAGGAACTAAGGGACTCTGCAGTTAATTGGAACCTGGATCCTGCAGTAGAAGTTGGGAGCGATTCAGGGACAACTGGGTTGGGAGAGAATCCCATCCCTGAGAGGGATGGTCCCAAAGGGGAAGGCACACACATTCATGCTGTGAGGGATGGCTTTCCTCCTAGACGGGTTGGAGAATATCAGGTCTCCTCCTGCTTTGGATTGGCTGCACTGATGCTGCAGGCCTGATGGTCCCTCCCCGCTGGTGTGGCGCAGTTGGCATTTGGAATGGTATCAGCCCTCAGAGGACGGGAACTGGGCAACTCTTGGCTCTGTCCATCTACAGGCACGGGTGGGTTCTTTGTATGGGGTCATAAAATCCTCTACCTCATAACAAAAGGACCGTGGGTGGACTAAAGTTATATAGCTCAAAGGGCTTTGCAAAATTTTAATATATTAAAACAAGAGGCATCTGCTAGAAAACATTCTATTGTATAAAACCCGAGCTTTTCAAAACAGGTTTTCTTTGGCACTTTTCATCCCCTCCCTCCCTTTTCCCCAGCGTATTGCAAAAAGCTCTCCAGTGCTAAGGCATTGGCACGGTATGTAAACAGCAGCCAGCATATGTGGAAGAATAATACGAAGCTTTTTTTTTTTTTTGCTTTTTTTTTTTTTGGTCTAATATTGTCTGTGCAGCAAGCATAAATAACAGGATTCATCCCAAGGTGTGTGACTTTTCTCCCCTCCCTTTTGTCTTTTGCCTTGGTGATTAGACTATGGGGATGTGGACACCAAGAGGGGACCTGGACCAGGTCTGGTTTTCCTGTTCCTCTTCACCAGGCTCAGCTTTCCCTCCATGTTTCATTGGGTCCTGTAGTAAGGCTGGTGATTGCTTTTTAGGTCGGGGGAAATATGGGTGCTGGTGTTTAAAAAAGTAGTGAAGGCACAGGCCCCACGTGAGCTTCAGGGATCCTACCGGCTGCCCTGGGGGATTCAGCTTGGGCTTCTGTGAGGCAGGAAGGCGGTTCGATGCTTGGGAGGTTTCTCCCTAATATGGAGCTAGAGATCAAATTTTTGGAATGGTTCTTGCATATGGCCTCATGGAGGCAGGGAAATGCTCTTCCACAGTCCCTCGGTGTTGGCAGGCGGAGACTGAGGCTATGGGGCTTGCCATTGGGCAGTTAAGTGCTTCTTTAGCACCACCTGCGGCCTTGTGGTGCCTCTCTTCAGAGCACTGTTTACAGGGCCGGGTTTAGGCCAGGACTGCATGGGGCTCGAAATCTAAGCACTGCCCTCCAGTTGCCTCTGATCTCTCCTGGGTGTCTGGCGGAGTCAGCAGCTCAAGCACAGGGCCTCGGCTTTGTCCTAAAGCACCACCTCTTAAGCCCTGCCCTGTGCTGTGTGTACCACTCCTGTGTCCCCGATTGTGCACCCTTTCCCTAGAACGCCATCTCCAGGGCTGCCTTTCACACTGTTCCACCTTCTCTTGCATAGTTTATCTTAAAAGTAGCACCTATGCGCCCTGGCCTCCCGGCTCATCTGCTAGACTGGCCCCCTCCTTGCCCGGAAGCTGGATGGGGGAGAGGCCCTAGGACCTAGGCACAGATGGCTCACTGTAGAGGGCAGTGAGAAGAGAACATGGTTCTCGAGCTCCCATCTGTGTTTTCCTGATATGGACGGCCACCAGCAAGGCAGGGTGGATGAGATGTGGGGAATACCAAAGGAGCCCACCTGGGAGCTGTGCCTGTGCCCGCCTCCCAGGCCGACAGGACCTTCCCCCACTACCCTGGACAGCACAGTCTACTGCCCAAACTAGCCTGGGCTGGGAAGGTGTGTATCCTGCTGGCGGTCCTCAGATCATTGCTAGCCCAGAGGGACGGCCCTCTTGGCAGTGGCAGGCCTTTGGCCTGTCCTTTTCCCCAGCCTCCGGGACTAAAGCCAGTGTGGCCTGCGGCAGCCCTGGGCATCTCTCCCTCAAATCTGCTGACGTAACCGCTGGACGTCTTTGAGGGTCCCCAGAAGCCGGCGTGTTCCGCAGCATCGCCCACCCCCGCCCTAGACGGTGGTCTCGCTCTTCCAGAGACCTGTCTTCATGCAGGCGCTGCCGGCCGCGTCTGCGCCCGCCCCGCCGAGGTCGTCGTACTTGGCCCCCTTGGGCGCGCCGTTGAGGCTGGCGGCGTTGAGCGGGTACGAGCGCCGCTTGCCCTCCCGCTCCGTGCCGGCCCCGCCGCCCTTGAGGTTGTCGCGACTGGCGCTGCGGCGCTGGCCCGGGCGGACGGCCTCGGGAGGCGGCGCTGCGCTCGTGTCGCTGCCCTCCGACGGCGTGAGCATGGGCTCGCCCTCGAGCTGGAGGCCCGGGCTGTTGCGGCTGCTGCCCGGGTAGCTGTCAGACGGGCTGTTGTGCAGGCTGCCGCTCTCGCTGGACAGCAGCTCAGGCGCCCCGGCCGCCGCACCGCCGCGCAGCACCTTGAGCCGGTTCTTGGCGCCGGCCTCCCCCGCGCGGTGCCCCTTGGCCCGACTCTTGTGCGCTCGGCGCCCATGGTGCAAGTTGTTGGGGTGGCGGGGAGCAAGGCTGCCCCGGGAGCCCATGGGCTCCGGCTCCCCTTCCCCGCGGGCCACCACCCCCACCTCGCACACCTGACTCTGGGCTAGCTGCAGGTTGGTGAGCTTGCAGGGGCCCAGGGACGGCGCGTGGCCGCTGCTGCCACTCGGGGAGGACTTGAGGGAGGCGGGGCCCTCTCCGAATACGGGGGAACCGTCCTCTGGGGCGGTGGGCACGGCCCGGGGTGAGGCGCGGGAGGCGGAGGCCTGGGGGCAACAGGCACGCCAGGAGGCCCTAACGTCCCGGCGCCTGGCACAATGGTGGGTGAAGACGAAGAGTCCCAGGGCGGAGGCCGCTGCCCCATACAGGCAGCTGCACACCACCCGGGGCAGCCAGCGCTGGGACACGGCCAGAGCCCCACAGGCCCACATGGCCAGGTACAGGAAATGAGTGGTCACCAGCGCCCCCAGTTGGACGCCCGGAGAATAGAGGCCATCACCATCCTCGGGGGGCCCGGGTGTCACCACCCCAGCGCTCCCAGTAGCCAGAAGGGAACCTGAGTCATTTAGGAGGGGGCCGCTGCTCCTAAGCCTGGTGGAACCCCTCAGTTCCTCCCCTGTCTCCAGGGACACCCTGCTGGTGCCCCCCTTTGGGCTCTGTGCCAGAGGACCCCTTAAGCGCAGCCCAGCACACAGGAAATAGATCCAGGTGATCAGCAGAATCAAAGCCACCGGGATGTAGAAGGCTCCTAGGCTTGGACGCCACACCAGCCAGCAGCTGAGGGGAGACACAGGCAGTGGGTGAGGAGGGGCATGTCTGAGGTTGCTGGGTGGCTGGGGAAGATAGGACGTGGTGAGTGGCAAGGCAGAGACTGGCTTAGGCAACATGCATGGGTTTGGGATGGGTCACTGGCTGGGTGGGCCTGCAGGTGCCCCTGCCAGTGGAGTAAAGGGCATCTGGTGTTGGGGCGGGTGGGTTTGGGGCAGGCAGGCCATGGCGCTCACTAGGGGCTGTGGTCCCGGTAGTTGTGGATGTTGACCGCAGCTGTGATGCCACAGATAATGAGGGGGATGCCTCCGGCGATTAGATAGAACCTGGAGAGGAATGGGGTTTGGGGCTCAGAGATGGTGGGGAACCAAAGGAGCTGGAACCAGATGCTCAGAAACCTTGACTTGGGGTCTCTGTCCCGTCCTCTTTCCCCTTTAAATTCTCTCAGAATTTGTTGCAGGCTCTGTAGGTTCCCAGGGGACTTGACCATGACTGTTGCAAGGGACAGAGGCCAGAACTGCTCTCTCACCTGAAACAGTACAGAAGTCAGGGTGCCACTGTGGTTTGCAGGACCGCTACCCAGGGCCCAGGGCCCTGGCCTTGTTGTCACCCCTGAAAAGCTCTAAGGACACACCCGCTCCCCTGGCCTTAGGCAACCTGGCACCACCTAGGGCTTTGCCTCTTTTCTCTTTGGAGAGTTCTCACCCAGGACCTTGGACCCACCCTGCCTCCAGCCTGGGAAAACAGATGGTGCTGTCCTTCCCCTACCCTGGCCTCGGAGCCCTTCACCCTTGCAAAGCTGACCGCTGGAGGCAAGTACCGGAGCATGGGGCGGGGCGCAGGTGGAGCCAAGTCCCCTTCTTGTGGAGGGGGTGCTCTCCAGGTGAGCTCCTTGTGGAGGACACGGGCCTTCACGCCCATCCAGAGCAGTGTGGACAATGAAGAGTAGTGCAGAGTGATGCCCACCTGCAGGGTCAAGCCACAGAGGCTGGGGGACCAGGCTGCTACTGCTGAAGCCACCCCAGAGCCCCAGTCCCCAGGATTATTCTCCCACTCCTTCCACAGTCCCACCCCCAGCTCTACCCTGATCCTCTTCAAGGTTCTGCCCCTGCTGTCACCCTCTCTCCTTCCACCCCATGCTCCTCTTCCACTGGGGAGACTTTTCACAGCCCTGCTGGTGGTGTCTGCCTTGTTCCTGACCTTTCCTCCACTGCAGATCCCCACCCTCCACTTTGAAGACCCATCTCCTAGTTTCTCTACTTCTTACCACCCCTATGCCCATGGCTCCCACCCCCAGCAAGGCTGCACACAACAGTGGAGCTGGGGCCTATTAGCATGAGATCTCATTTTTTTCCCCTGCACCTCCCAACTCTGTGCCATCACTCATCTTGGAGCGCTCCCCACCCCCACCCTAGCCCCTTCTGCTTACTGCCTGGCAGACCATGTGGTAGTTGGTGAGTGTGATGCCTCCTGCAAAGACGGCGGAGGTCATGGCCATGTGGAAGCACAGGTTCAGCAGCATGTGCCAGCCCTTCCGGGACACATGGATGGAGCTGCCCCAGAAACAGTCTTTAATTAATGGGCCACCCACCCAAGGTCAGGCCCATGCGGTCTCAAGGCCATTGGGAGAGCAAAGGGGGAAGGCAGATATCTGTGTGCATGCACATTCGTGAATGTGATCAAGGCCCGAGGGCAGGGAGGGCTTAACCCTTCGAAAGAGCCTGCGAACATCATGGAGACCCACTTGGGAAAGGGACACTGGCCAGTACTCAGACCCACAGCCTCCCCTCCGCATCTTCCCTTCTTTCAGGAGCTCCCACCTGTGGTTGAGGATGTAGGTGATGATGGTGGAAAAGAGGCAGAGCAGAAGCAGGGCCGTGCAGGGGTACACGACGGGATGCAGCCCTGCCCCAGAGCCCCCCACCGCCCTGGGGAAGGCACTCAGCTCCTGGAAAGAGCAGGAAAGAGGAAGTATTAGGAAGCAAGGGGTAGGGGCCACCCAGTGGAGTCCTGGCCAGTCCCCCAGACCATTTTTCTTCAAGCTCAGTCAGCTTTGGCCCCTCTTCCATCCAGGTGGGTAAACACTAAGTGCTGAGACAGCACTCCTGGAAAGTCGGTCCCAGGTACTGTCAGTCATCTACCGCCAGCCAGTTCTGTCCTCGTCTCTTGCCCCTCTGGGGACTTCTCTCAGCCTAAAAACCAGAGATGATGAAAGAGGGGGAGGTTTCTGTCTATAATCCAGCTGCATGCCTGCTCAGGATCTGGGAAAGTGGGGTGCAAAATGTGGTGAGGGAGAGGGACCTGGAGAAGAGTGAGCGAGGAGGGTGACCAGAAAGGAGAAATGTTCCTAGATTTTTTTTTTCCCCTTTAACAATCTGGATCTGAGAGAGTACAGATGTGAAGACCAGGCTGGCGAGTTCCAGATCCATCTCTCGGGATGAATGGAGGCAGGACCTATCTCCTGAAAAATGAAAAGGTGTGGGGGAAGACCAGAGGGACATTTCCCCATGAATTCTATAGTCATGAGGCCTGATGAGGCTGTTCTGCTTTCTGTAGTTCTCTGGGGCCCCAGGTGATCAGAATACCCCCATCCTCACCCCTACCTCATCCTCCCCCTACAATTCCCCAGTCCCAGTCCTCTCGAGCTCCCCCTCCCCCCGCCCCGCCAATCCCACTCACCATGAGCACGGCCACATTGCCCAGGTGCTGGCAGTGCAGGGAGCTGACATTGGGCTGGCTGGAGCGGAGCTGGCAGCCCTCGGAGCTCCAACCCCCGGGGCCCCCAGGCCCATCCTGGCTCCACCAAGCTGCCACAGGCTCAGCCCCCTCAGCCCAATGCCGAAGCGAAATGGCCACTGGCTCGGTCAGGTTGCCCACACCGCAGCCACCTGCAGGGGAGAGGGAAGTCCACCCAGGTAGAACAAGGCCGTGAGGAGGTGAGGAGGCTCGTCCTACAGCAACAGCAAGACAGCAACAGCAGAGCGGCACGAAAGCCGTGGGCGGGGCAGGGTGTAGGCTGGGCTTGGGATGTAGTTAGATTCCAATCCCGCCCTGCCTTCCAGGTTGTCAGTTTCACCAGGGAGACCCAGGAATGAATCAAAAAGCACTGGGAGGTGACCCATTCTAAATGTCAAATGAGTGGTGGCTGGGGGCAGGGAGAGGAAGGTAGAAGGTAATACTGAGGGAGAGGGAAAGGTGAAGAGAGAACCCTTTTGGAATTCGACAAATCTGGGATATAAATTCCAATGTCTTCCAGAGTCTCTTCTCCAGCAATCCCTTCCTTGAGAGGATGTCTCTGACCCTATCCTCCTGGGAAATGATCAGGGGCCACTCTCCTCGTCCACCTCCCTCAGGGCCTTAGGGGACGCTGTGGGTGAAGGAAGGGCAGGTGGCAGGGGCCCCAGGCAGACACTTGGGAACACTCCATGCAGCACAGGGGAGTTCAGTCCCTTACTGGTTCCTGCAAAGATGACTGGGGTGGCCACACCACGCCTCTTGCCAGGCCCAGCGGCTCCAGGGCGGGAGGTGTTGCCGTGGCTGCGGAAGAGGCGGCCATTTCGGAAGACCAGCAGTTGCAGGGTGCAGTCTGGGGGGACAGGGGGAGCCAGGGCAGCCGGAAGGGACGAGAACAGACTGGGCGGCAGCTGGATGGAGGCCAGGGCCACGCTGTTCTGGGGGGACATCGGAGTTCCTCAGAGACATCGGGGAACCCCTAGGACTCTGAGGCCTTCCGGTCCTCTCCTCCCCCCTCCCCTGAACCCCTTTTCTGGATCTGCTTCCACTCACCCCCACCCACCCCCACCAGGCACCGGCATTGAAGGGCGACCACCCCCTCGGCCGTTCCCCAGTGCCCACCTTGATGTGGAAAGACGACAGAGAAATGCTGGGTCTCCCTGTGGTACAGCGGAAGCGGAGCTGCTGATCAGCCAGGGGCTCGGGCTCTGGTGAGGGGTTCTGGCCAGGGCCCCCGGGCCGCATGCCCGGCACCCCTGCCTCCCTTCTCTGGAAGGCTGTGCAGGTCAGCCCCACGTAGCCATGTGGCTTGATGAGGTAGGCCTCCAGTGCCACATTCCTTGAGTTCTAGGGACAGGGAGCTTGTCAGCCCCCCCACCCCCCCAGCTGAGATATGGCGGCTCTCTCTGGGCCTCCTGCCTGCCACTGCCCAGTCCCTCTCTGCAGATTCACTCAGGCTGGGCGCCCCCTACACCTTAGTCCTGACTGGCTTCTCAAGGCCTAGCAGTGTGACATGTGCTGTGGGGTCTCTCCAACCCCTGGCCATGGCACCCTCCTGAGACCCTTCCTACCCCCCCCACCTTGTACCTTGCTCGCCCCTTAGCAGGTACTAGTTCTGCCACCTTGGCCAAGCCGCAGAGCAGGGTCCTGTCCAACCTTACACCACCCAGGGTACCTAGCACAGGATCTTACATGCCCAAGATGCCCTGCGGCAATCGTTAATCAGTTCACAGCCCACCACAGGCAATGTCACCCTCTTCTTAGGGAGCAGGAGTCTCCGTGACTCCTCATTCCATCACAAGGCTGTGGCCCTACTTCCAAGCCTCCTCTTACTCATGCCTTGGGTTCCTTTCCCCCTTCCTCTCATTTATTTCCATTGGGCTAGCGTTACAGCTCCAGTTCCCCACCACGAAGTCTTGCATGATTCCTCCCTTTCATCGGCCCCCTCCCTCCCCTCTGCACTGCTGTGGACGACTCTGAATCGGATTCCACACACCGGTCCGGCTCGGAATTCTTGCCAGCTGGGCCCATGGCAGGTGCATACTTGGAGGACTTGCTGCCCAAAGACAGGAGCGTTCCCCTCCTGGCAGGTAAGGGCTGACCCCAATTGCCTCTAAGTTCCCTCCCAGGGCTAGGCTCCCCAAGGAGCTCCCTCCCAGCTGACCCACGTTACCACGGAGATGTGCTGGGCGTGGGGGCTCAGGGCAGCCCCCCCAATGCGCTCCAGGGCGCCCACGATGCCACTGCAGGCCTTGTCCTCGAGCTGGGCCAGCCACAGCAGGTGCTCGTCCACCAGCATCAGATTGCTGGCCATGTCCACCATCACCTCCACCAGCTGGCAGGGGGCAGAGAGTCACTGAGGGCAGGAGCCAGGTTTGGGGCCTGGAGGCTGGGGCACGAGAATCTTGAGCAAGTGGGGACTGGTTTCCAGGGACCCCAGGAGCCAGGTTGAATCTCACCTCTTTGATCTGGTCGACGTAACCCAGAAATTTCTGTATCATCTGAGCCACATAGACAACATCCATCATGTCAGAGAAGCTGGCTGCCTCGGCTGTGTACACTCGCAGCTGATGAGCCAGGGTCAGCGCATTGGAGGCATTGATAGGCATCTGGGAAGATTGAAGGAGGAAAGGAGATAGATGGTCCAGTTCTGCTCCTTCTCCCCCAGAACTGCCCCTAGAGGGCCCCCTTGTCTGTGCTGATGCTCAGGGCCACAGCGCCTGGGGAGAGGGATCTGGCCCACCAGCTGGGTCTAATCAAGACAGGAGGCACATGTAAGGAATGGACTCCTCAGGACTCAGGGCCGCCCACTTCTAACACCACCCGCCTAAGGATAATGGGACAGCCTCACGCTGTCCTTGTTTTCCCCCTTCAGGCCGCCCTGGCTGTGTTTGAGAATAAAGATGCTTGGGGTGACCCTGGAGGGACCTGAATGCCCTCGAAGGAGAAAAGCTAGCTGAGAAGAGCAAGAGCCCCTCACTGCTCATGCCCACAGCAAGGAGGAGCAGCAGAGCCCACAGCCACGAGGGGGCTCCCCTTCCCAGCCCTCAGAACCAGAGCTGACGGGTGTCCCCTGCCCCTCTCCTCTCCTGGCCTCACCAGCACGAAGGTGTAGAGCACCCGGGTGATGTCGTTGGTGTACAGACAGTGGGAGTAGTCCCCTGGCTCCCAGCGGCCAGCTCGGTCACACCGGCGGGAGGCTCGGGTGCCTGGGGCGCCCCCGCTCAGGGGCACCGAGGTGAAGGGGTACTGTAGACAGGACTGGTAGGCTGTGATGCCAGCCAGAGTTCGAGGCCACCTGGGGGCAGACGCGGGAGGTTGCTGATCCCCCAGGCTCCTCAGAGCAAGGCTCCCTCCTCTGCCCTTAGACCTGGGATGCTGAACCCCTTTAGGACCTGGGGGATGGATTCAGAGAGAGGGTTCGGACTGGCCTTGGAGGGGCTCCCGAGCTCCACCTTCTCTCTGAGTCCACGTTTGTTTAGACATGGAGCCCTGACTTCAAGCTCCTTACCCTTTCTGGGCCTGAGTGTTCTCAGCTGTCCATGGGGAGGATAGTACCTGCCCTTCCTCATGGAGACGCCCAGGGGTATGTTAAAATCTGATGTTCCTTGTGGGCGAATTTCATAAACTATTAATGCAAGGAAACAAGACAAAGAAACAAACAAAACCCACCCAAACTTTTTGTTCTGCACAGCACATGTCAGATGGGGGGTTATACAAAAAGATAAGGTCTCTGTGAAAACAACAGCGGGACAGTGGGGCTGGGGACTTAGAGCAGATGGGGAGCCCCGCCCCCCGCCCCGTGTTCTCCGACGACGCGCGGGGGGCGGGGCCGGGGCGGCAGAAGGCACCGCACCTGAAGTCCCCGCGGTTGTTGGCGACTCGCTCAGCAGGGCAGTAGGAGGCGGAGGTCTCCAGCACCACGATCTCCACCTTCTTGCTGGCGTTGCCCTGCGCCGTGGACACGGAGCACTCCCACTCCCCTGACGCCCACACGCCGATGTGAGACAGGGTCAGCTCGCTGCGGGCGGGCGGGCGGGCGGCGGTGGGCTGGCTGCGAGGCACTCTTGGTGGCCACGCCACCCTCCCTAAGCGCCCCGACCCCGTCCCCCCACCCCACCCCACCCCGCGGCCCCTGCCTGACGGTCTGCGGGGCAGGGGCTTCAGGGTTCCATCCTCTTTAACGGAGAGGGATGCAAGTACACACTCCCTCAATTCCGATCGGCCTTAGGGTACAGTCCTCCTGAGCTTCCATTTCCCCACCTTTCTCACGGAGCTACTAAGACCTCCCCTGCAAGTCTATCGGAGAGACTCGGTCCCACAGTAGAGCTGAGAGTCACTGCATACATTGTGGAAGCGCCAGAGAAACCTCAGGTATCATCCTTGTTTTTTTCCTATCAGGCGCTGAGTCTCTATCCCCTAGCCAGACCATTTACGACTCAGCCCAGGGTTTCCAGAAACACACCTGCGCACTCTCAGGTACATGAACATGCTCTACAGCCCATGTCGGAGCAGGGCTCCTTTGGGAAGCGGGCGATGGGCACAGTGGCCTCCCCCACCCCCTGCCTTGGGCTGGGAAGGGGCAGGAGGGCTGGTACCTGGTGATGAAGGTGCAGTCGTGGATGAGGCTCTCTGCCAGGAGGATGCCCGCCTGCTCGTCGCCCTCCAGGGGGGCCCGGTTGTGGTACCAGCGGATGCGAGTGTCATTGCCCAGGTAGCTGGCAGAGCACTGGAAGGGCAGCCGGTCACCCTGAAACACGACTTGGCGCAGGGATGGGATGAGGTGGTGTGTGTGCAGCTCCAGGGCCCCTTCTGTGGGAGGAGACATGGGCGTGCGGGGCCATCAGGCACCAGGGTGGGACAGGCCAGCCTGGGCAGGGCCAGGCCCCATCTGACAGGAGCTCCCCCTGAGCTGGGTAAGAAAGGGTGCAGGAGAAAGCCTCTGGAGGTGAGAGCACAAGAGAGGAACAGGTGGGCTTTGGGCAGATCAAAGTGCTCCTTTCCATGACACACTTGTCACCCCAAGAGGAGGACCAGATGAAAACATAAACAAAGCAGCTGCCCCCAAAGAAAGTCTAGGAGCACTGATGGCTGGAGAAGGAGCCCCAGGGGGATCTGAGGGAGAGGAGGCATGCCCTGGAGAAGGTGCCCACCACCCCATAACACTTAAGGCAGAGGGAGCCTGGAGCCAGCAGGGCCCTTCTGGAGCGCTTCTGCACCAAGGGGCAGGTGTGCAGGGGGAGGCTGTGCTCACCGCAGCGCAGCTGGGCCTCCTGGAGGCCCCCCAGGGCCTGGGCATGTAGGGCACTGGGGTAGGCACAGAGGGTGCGCTCGGAGAGCTGCAGGGAGCGATTCCGGGCCCAGGACAGCAGCCAGCGGAGGTGACAGTCACATGTCAGGTACTCAGTGCCAAGATCGCTGCAGAATGGGGGAGAGGAGCCACAAAGTAGAGCAAGGGAGTGTGGATTCTGGAGGGTTGGGGGGATGGAGCCCTGGGAGAGACTGAGGCTGGAAGGGGCACATTCGGTGTATGTGTGCACCACCAGCCTAGCCATAGTGGGAAGGCAAATATGGCGGTGCCAGCCATCATCCGTCCCACCTACTCATAAAGCCAGGCGCCGTCGTCATGATGCTTATGTGTGTCCTTCCTGGACAGAGAAAGGATGTAGGGCTCTGAGTCCTTGGGCTGGGAACAGATACTCACACCACCTTAAGGGCTGGCAGCTCATCAAAGACCCCAGGTTGCACACTGGAGAAGATGTTTCCAGATATGTTTCTGTAGGGGATATGGGACAGGGAGCCAGGATCTTAGGGTCTTCCTGGGCCAGAGGAGGGAGGAGTGAGTGAAGGGAATGCGGGGGGGGCCTATGAGGGTCTGGTGCTGCCTCCTTCCTCCCAACCCCTCCTTTGGGGTGAGCCGTCCCTCCCCCTCCTTCCCACTAATGGCCCCTAACTCACAGACGGAGAAGCCTGGGGAGGCCTTGGAAGGTCTCAGACGTGAGACAGCCAATCCGGTTGTTGGAGAGATCTCTAGGGGGACACACACGACGTCAGCAAGCTGGCCACACAGGAGCAAACGGACCCACTTGTGCAGGACACACGTGTGTGGCCAGGGCTTGTGTGGGGAGCAGGAAGAACAAGGAGATGGGCTTCAAGTGTCTCCCCCTTCTGCCCTCCCCCATACACTGTGTGGGGAGAGAGGTGCTGTGAGTGGGGAGACAAGAAGGAACAGTTGATCATGGGATCCAGGGGACCATCTCCAAGGATGGGGAGGGCTGGGAGGGCTTGGGGAGCCAGACATGCCACTCACAAACGCTTCAGCTCCCCCAGGCCCAGGAAGGCACCAGGCTGCACCGTGCTGATGACGTTGTTCCTCAGGTCCCTGTGGGAGGCAAGTGGGGGCCCTCACAGCTCTCCCGCTCTGGGGGCCTCACGCTCCACTGGGGCGGGGAAGCCTCATTTTTACCAGCAGTGTTGGCAACTGGTTTTTCTTCTAAATCTCCTCAGCCCTGGTGAGGAGGTTGGATGAAGGACCTGACCTCTCATATAGGTCTACTTGCCGCACCCCCTCCCCCCACTACCATCAAGGGGTGCTGGTCAAAAGATGTCAGGAAGAATAGAGAAGCCAAGAGATGGGATGAGGACCCCTGGGATGAGGAAGCAGAACATGGTGGAAACAAGGATTGGAGCCAGCACTGAACTAGGAGCCGGGAGGCCTTGGCCATGTTGCTCCAATCTGAGCCACCAAGGATCTCACAGGGGCTGCTATGAGAGCCATTTGAAAATGGGTGCTAGGGGCGCCTGGGTGGCTCAATGGGTTAAAGCCTCTGCCTTCAGCTCAGGTCATGATCCCAGGGTCCTGGGCTCTCTGCTCAGCGGGGAGCCTGCTTCCTTTCTACTCTCTGTCTGCCTCTCTGCCTACTTGTGATCTCTGTCTGTCAAATAAATAAATAAAATCTTTAAAAAAAAGAAAAAGAAAAAAAAAAGAAAATGGGTGCTAAAGTCTTTTTTTTTTTTTTTTTAAAGTCTTTTGTAAATTACTATACAAAGGTAAGACCTTCTGGAGTCCGGCATTGGGGGGTGGTATTTCCACGTGTTGATCTCTCCATCCAACGGGTGAGGAGACACAGCATGAAGATGATGACCGCCTGGAGGCCCACCTGGGTCTCTGACTCCAGGGCAGAACTATAAATCCCCCCCACCCCCACGGTGGCCACTCATTCTTCAGATGAGGAAGGCAAGGCTGGGGACGGGTAGTAAAGCCTTGTTCACCTGCCTTCCCCCCAGGTCTCCCAGGAGCCTGCAGTGCTGAGGGAAGGTGGCAAGGGAAACGCAGTCTCTAGGCTGAGCCACAGCAGGTCCAGACAGAAGGTGGTGCCCCTCCAGGGCTCCAGGGGGCCAAGCCCCCCCACTTCCACACACACCCAGGAAGGAGGTGCAGGAGAGGCCTCAGGCCAGCTTCTATCCCAGCATCCCGGTGCTCAAAGCAACCACATGACCAGATAGCAGCCCTCTTCTCTTTCATCCTCCTCCCCTGCAGGGGTGGTCGCAGTGGGATTGGGGAGGGGGGGGCAGAACCAAAGGGGTGGCTCCTGTCCCTTGGGGACCCACCGGTGTCCACCTGGCCCCAGCTCAAAACCAGGCTGGCAGCTCTCTGGGCCACAGGTTGAGTATTGGCCCACTGGCTCCCCTCCCATCCTCTGCTTTCTGAGCACAGCCACCGGCAACTCACTCACCCACTACTCGAGGTCCACCTGAGTCTCTCCTGAGCCCAACCAACACACTTGCAGCCCCAGAGGGCAGCAGGAAGCCTCACTGCTCAGCCAGCCCGTCTCCCCTCCTGGGACCCTGGGATGGTGGCTGCAGCCTCCTGGCTTGGCTCTGCTCTCCACCCGGGAGCTTAGGAGGCAGAGCGCAGGGGTGGGGGGGTTCCTGAGTAACCAACCTGTTGCAAAGAGCCTGTACAGGAAAGAGGAGATTGACAGATAACTCTGGTCAACCTGTTTTCCAAGGCCCTGCGACCCTCCAGCCCAGGCTGGCGCCCTGGGCACTTGGCTTTGCCTGCTGAAGTCGCAGGGATATCTCTGGATCCTGGGCAGGAGGGGGTTAAGTAGCCACTCCCAGCTCTGGGAGAGGAAATGGGTGTCCAGGACGGGGAGGTGCCATCCCACCAGGAGGCCTGTTTTCGCACAGCCAGTCCCAGCTGGGGACAAAAACACCCTGAGAGAGAGAAATGAAACACCCTCATACCAAGGAGTTGGCCTCCATAACCCTGAGTCCCTTGAAAAGAAGCCACCAGAAGGGGCCAGCTCCCTAGAGAAGGGATGGCTTCCATACCCAGGCTCACTGGTGGTGCACCACCAGCAGGGAAGGTGCAAGAACGACGAACCTCGATGCTCATGTAGCATGGAGACTGGAGATGGACAGGGTTGGTGGGGGGGAGCGCCCGGCCTGCTCTGGATTGCCCCTCCTGCCAGCAGCCCCCTTTCGGTTCCCCACTCTCACAGCACCCCCCTCTGGTGCTGTTCCAGCATGTGCCCCCTGGCCCCGTTGGGGTCTGGCCATTCTCAGGGCTCTGCCTCCCACCCCCACGCGGGGGAGGGCAGAGGGAAACACATTCCTCATTGTGTCACTTCCCTTCATGGGCTGCCAAGGGGCTGAGGCCGCAGCCCCCCGCCCCTTCCCTCTCCGCTAGCTGTGTTTATTCTCATTTCCTCCCCGGCCCCCCTTGAGAACCCCCACCCCGCCTGCCCCACTGATGCTCTGCAGATGGGAGCAAGGCGGCCACTTGGGCCCCAGCCCCTTCCTGCCCTGGATTTCCTGCAGCCCAGAGCCACGCCGGGGCCCTCTGAGAGGGGAGCTGCCACCAAGCGCTGGTATGCCTGCCCCCTTGCCTCCCGCCCACAAAGTGGCTTCAGGGGTGACCCAGGCAGCCCCTCAAGTGCCCAGACGGGCCAGTCCTGGAGTCTTCTCCTGAGGGGTACAGGCCAGGGGCTGCTCACTGGGCTGAGCTCTGAAAGCCTGATGATGGGGTTCTGGTCCCTAAGGTAGGGGGAAGCCTATCTGGGCTAAACCCTCCCTAGCAGCAGGAGGAAATGCTATCCTAGAGCTTGGATTTCTTTTCTTTTCTTTTTTTTTTTTTTTGGACCAGTAAGGTCCCTATAGGTTGGTGCTTCTTGCTATGGACTCTTGTCTCAGAAAAATGCACTCTGCCCAACACTGTGCATGATTTCAAGGGGCCTGTGGAACCCAGGAGATGCACCCCTGCCCTAGATTGTCTAACCTGATCCCTTCACTTTTTTTTTTTTTTTAAGATGTTTAAAAAAATTTTAAGGAAGTTCCATACCCAGTGTGGGGCTCGAACTCACAGTTCCAAGATCAAGAGTTGCACATTCCACTACCTGGGCCATCCAGGTGCCCTAAGATCCCTTCATTTTTTAGGTGAGGTTCTGGGGGTGAATAGATGTCTCAGTGATGTGGACTCTCTCCTCTTCTCCCTGCTCCCACAGAGCCCAGGTCTTGGAAGCTGGGAAAGGTGTGGTGTGTGGACAGAGCGTCCTCTCCCCACCACCCCTCCCCCAACCCAGAGCAGGCTACCCTGACTCAAGGAAGGCCCCTCTCCCAGTATCTAGGACAATGTCGAGGGGAGGGACTCTATGGCAGAAGTCTGGGGTGGGGGGTGGGGGGGTATTCCTGAGAGCAAATCATACCCTCCATCCTTCTTGGGAAAGCTGAGCTCAGGAAGCCGAGTGTAAGATGGAGTGTGTCAGCCTAAGATTAATAAAGTGTCCTTCATAAAGACTGAAAACTTCTGCTCTCTGAAGGACACCATCCAGAAAGTGAAAAGCAACCCAAGGAATGAGAGAAAATGTTTGCAAATCATATATCCGATAAGTGACTCCCATCTAGAATATACAAAGAACTCTTCCAACTCAATAATAAAAGGACAAACCAGCTGAAAAAAAAAATGGGCAAAGGATGTCCATAAACATTTCTTCCAAGAGCAGATACAAATGACCAAACAACGCACGAAAAAATGGTAGACACCATTAGTCATCAGGGAAATGCAAAGTGAAACCACAGTGATATCCCCTCGCAGGCGCTAAGACGGTGATCAGAGAAAAACGGGCCACAGCACAAGTTGATGAGGAGGTGGAAAGACTGGACCCCTTCTCCATTACTGGTGTAAAATGGTGCAGCCGCCATGAAAACCAGTCTGGCAGAGTTACCAAGGGACCCAGCAACTGCGCGCCCAGGGACAAATCCTGGAAAAACGAGGGTACAGGCGCATGAAAACCAGAACAGGAATGGTCGCAGCCCCAACGTGGAAACTTCCCAAATGCCTGTCACCTGATAATGCATTTGTGCTCTATTTGCACAACAGACTTTTATGGAATGAACTGCTGATCTGTGCTATAATCTGGATGGAGCTTGAAACCATTACGCTAAGTGAAAGAAGGCCAGTTATAAAAGATTACATATGATGTGATTCCATTTAGATGAAATGTCCAGGAGAGGCAAATCTATAGAGGCAGAGAGATTAGTGGTTGCTTAGGGCTGAGTAGGAGGGGGAGCAGGGAGTGGCTGCTGCTGATGCCTGGTTGCCTTCCGACATGATGAAAATGTTCTAAAATTAGACGGTGATGGCTGCAGGACTGTGTAAATACAGTTGGAGCCGTCGGAGGGCACGCTCTAAGTGGGTGGACGTTCTGGGATGTTAATTCCATCCCACGAAAGCTGTTAAAGAGTTGAGTTTGCACGCCAGAGCGAGCACGTGTGAGGGTGAGCCCCGTACCACACTTGGACAGGGTGGGCTGGCCCCAAGTCGGCTCCCTCCGGCCCCCCAAGACCTCCCTGCTCGTGGGTTCAGAAACCAAATTATGGGTTTGGAGGCCGCAGAGCAGCTTTTCCTGGGCCCTCCAGGACTTTCCAAGCCGGCCAGACCCCCGCGCAGGTACGGAGGATGTGGGAGAGGATGCGGCTGGAGAAAGGTGAGATGGTCCCATTCCTGGCCGGGCCCCTCTTGTCTCCGATATCATCCAACAGGTACTTATTAGCACATACAGAATGCCAGGCACTGGGGCTACAAGAGCGGACACAAGGTCTGTCCCCAAGCCCACAAGCCTCCCTTCCCAGCTCCCAGCGTCAGCAGCCTCTCTTCTGCATTCTTCCCTAGTGCGAGAGGGGTGGGAAGGGGCGGAGGATGGGGCTGGGCGGCCTTGCTCACGGCCCCGCCCATAGATTAATGGAAACCACCTGGCGGGTGAGAAGCACTCCACCCCCAAAACCCCCCTCCCTTGCCATCATTCCCATGAGCATCTGCTTCTAATGAGTGCCCCAGCACCGCTGCATACCAGCCCCCGGGGCTCATTAATCTCATTAGGCAATGACAAATCATCCCCGGGCTGACCAGGCTCCCCTCACCAGGCCCTCTCCTCCAGGCATGCAAGGGCCTCTGGGGGCTTGTGTCCGCACAGAGCCATTCGCTTGCTGGCATGCCCAGTCTCTCTCCCTTGGCCTCTTCTGGGGGCTGTCTGTTCTGCGGCCCACTTGGTCCCCAGTCTGGGGGATTTCTCTGTGACCGGGGCACCCTCGGAGCCTGGGAAGGTCTTTGGGTGGCCCACTCCCTGTTGAATGTGCGTGGTGGGGGATGTGGGCGGAGATGGCCGCCACCAGATGGGTGGGCCATCGGAGAGTCCTTTTGGGACTCTGAACCCACGGTTCAGCTCCAGGACTGCCCCCTCCCCCTGGAGGCTGAGGGAGCTCTGGGCAAATCCCATGCAACGAGGGGCTGCAATATAACATCTTCCAACTTCAAACTCTTCAGAGAAGGGAAAGGGAGAGGTATTTACTGAAAGCCCACGCCTTCCCCACGACAGCCTGTCTAGGAGTCCCGATTGCCCCCTTTTCCAGGGGAGAAACCGCAGCCTTGGAGAGGCACCCAGAAACAAAATGACACAGGCAGGATTCAATCCCAGGCCTCTTTGACTCTAAAGGGAGTTCTGTGCCCTTCATCGCCCACCCCATCTCCTCCACCCCAGAAGTCTTTCCTCTGGGGGACAGACAGGCTTGTCCATGCCTGGGGCTGGTGGGATATGGAGGGGAGGGCCCAGAGACAGGGTCTCACGCCCATCTGAACAATTCTGTACATGCCATGGGCTGGCCATGAACCTCTTCTCAGCTGGACCCTGTCTCAGGTTTTCTTACCCGTCTGGCTTGGCCGATAGAGCCCCACAAGGTCGGCTCCACTCTCCCCAGCCTCTCTGGAGCACCTGTCCTCCCCTGAGATCATCATAGGCACATTCCTACACGGCGCGCTCTCTCTATCCCCTCCCAGCCTTGAGGCCCCTCCATGCATTAACTGGGACCAGGCTGACCTCCCCCACCACACACACTTAGACTTGACCCATTTTCAAAGACCAGAAGGGCGCTCAGCACAAGGAGGCAATGCCGGCTTTCTCTGTGGTCCGGACCTTCCATTTCAGTCATCAGGCTAGGCCCCAACCCTCCCACGGGACTTGCCGCTCACAGACTGTGGGATGTTAGGCTGCCCTGGACTCAGCTGCCCAAGCCTGGGTGTCTGAGCCTGACAGGACAGAGAGATCAGTGTTTCCTGGCACCAACGGCATGCCAGGCCACAGCGTCTCATTTGTGATGAATAGGCCCACAGTCTCGGGGTCATCTGGTCCACCGGTTCCCAACCCCGGATGAGCATGAGAATCGTCTGCATACCTTGTAAAAAATTCCCAGGCCCCTTCCGACCTGATGAATTAGCATCTCTGGGAGGGGGGCACAGGGTCTCTCCCCATCCCATAGCAGGCCAGTGGTTTTGATGACTAGCTTTATGTGTCCGTTCAGCTGGCGACAGCACCTTGTAACCTAACCAAACACTAATGGAGGCATTATGGTGAAGGAATTTGTAACTGCAGTGGACCTCCACAAGCAGTTGACTTTAAATAAAGGAGATTACCTTACCTTGGAGAACATGCGTGGGCCTCACCCAAACAGGTGAAGGACTTAAGAGCCCCAAACTGAGGTTTCCAGGAGAAGAAATTCTGTCTGGAGACTAAAGCATCATCTCCTGCCTAACTTCCCAGCCTGCTGGCCTGTACTTCTACAGATTTTGGATTTGCCAGCCCCCATAATCACACAAATCCATTTCCTTAAAATAAATTTCTTTATAAAGAACTAATATAAAATAATTTCATTGTGTATTTATATAAAGATTCACACACACACATCTCCTATTGGTTTTCCCTCTTTGGAGAACCCGACTGGTACAGTAGTGATCAACCAGGCTGGAGATCCTGGGCTCCTCCCATCTGCTTCCCTCCAGCTTCTTCCCTCCCTTAGACCTTGGGCTCAATCATCTGTCAATGAGGCCTTTCTTGACCTCCCTACATAGCAAGGAACAGCGGCCTCTGCTGCTCACAGCAGCCTCCCCCTACCGCCATTGCCTTCTCTCCCCCTTACCCTGCTTTGTTTTTCTTTGTAGACTTATCTCCTGATACACATTTATTTGCTATTTTCTGGGTCCCCACGGTGGAGGGTAAGTTCCCTGAGAGCAGGCACTGGGTCTGTTGTGTTCACTCCCAATGACTAGAACAGAGCTCAGCACCCAAAAGGGGCTCGGTAAATATCTCTGGAATGAAGGCCTTGGAGGATCCCTAAAAGAGCGGGGCTCACCCTCAATATTCTGAATTCTCATCTGTCTCCTGCTCTGTGCACCTGCCACAGCACGTGATTCATCCCTTAGTCATTATTCCTTGACCACGCTCTCATTTTTCTCTGATTGCCTCCCAGGCTTTGGAAGCACGTGCTGGACACTGACTCAGGTCCCGCTGCTGGGGAGATTCAGTACGTGGGCACGGGTGGGAAGAAGGAAAGGACCTGCTTTTCTTCTCCATCAGGAAGTTGACCCTCATGAGACTAGAGGAGGAGAAGCGGGGAGACCTGGTGGGTGTTGGATGGATAAAGCGAGAGGGTAAAGCTGGGAAGAGGTCAGTGGGGCCCCAAGAGGCTCAGAGCCATCTTGTTCGTGGTAGTGAGAAAGGACAGCGAGTCTGGGCGGTGACAGGCTCTGGTGGGGCTGGGCAAAGGGGTGGGGGCAGCTACAGTCTGTCATCCTGCAAAGATCCCTGGAGAGAGCGTGTGGCTTCCTGCCACTCAGCCCTCGGAGACCAGGCTTGGCCTGAGTGCAGGAATCAGAGCTCCCACAGGCCTAACCGCTTGTGGGGGATAAAAACCTTCCCGAGCTGCTGGTGGCCGAGGAGACTTTGTAAGAGCAGCTTGGCGGCGGCCCTTTCTCCCCATCCGGACCACCAGCTCTGTGAGCGGCAAGGCAGTTGGACGAGGGACCTGGTCACAGAGCTGGGTGCACACACCACCGTCAACATCCCAACACCCCCTCCCAGCCCAGCACACCCCAGAGCAAAGACAGCACGCTCTTCCTTTCCACCCCAAACACAGGTCTGCCCCTCCGCACTGCCACAAAGCCAGCCGGGCCACTGAGCTCTCCTCCTGGCGCTGGGGAGTGTGTGGACAGGTTTTGCCTTCCCCTGTGAGTGGGCTGTAATGGAGACGACCTCACAAGACTGTTGTCACGGTTGAAGACCCACATTCCATGTCACGGAGAGACTGCCTCCCAGTTACCCTCGAACTGTCCAGCCTTCCCCGCTCAGTGCTGTCCCTCCTTTGGGTTTTGTGGAAACCCCAACCTACTCAGTTCTAGCACACGTGGCATTGACGGTCTCCACTAGACCGTGAGCTCAGGCTCTTTGAGGGCAGTCTTCCACCTTATTTTTCTGTATCCCCCATCACACCACATCCACGCCTGGCAGGCAAAATGGCAGACGGGGGGCAGGAGGCCTGCTGAAAGATTTGGGAACCCTCAGGTGGAGCAGAGGTAGGAGACAGAGGTAGGAGACAGGGCAGGGGAGAAAGCAAGGATCAGGCTCTGGAGGGACAGAGGCCCAGTTCTTCCGCGGAGGAGACAGGACCCAAGGATGGATTCTGGAGCAGGCTAGCCGAACAGGGAACTGGGGGGCTGGTTCAGTCCCCTCCTTCAGCAGGTTAAGTGACTTGCCCTCAACTCAGTCAGGCCCCCAACTCTGGGGAAAAAGCCCCTTCTGGCCAGCAGAGCCCTTGAAGTCCTGAGCCCAGTGCCAGCCCACCTGGGCCCATAGGGATGCAACCCCAAACCGCGGCAGGTGGGGTGGGGGCCCTGTGGATGGGATCCACTTCCCCGACCCTTAGCCCAGGGCACTAGGCCCACGGGGCTTTGTTTGTTGATTTGTTTGGGGGTGGGGTTGGGGAGGAGGAAAGAGGCCTCAGTCACACCCAATCGTCCTCAGCCCTTTATGCTGGGCCCCCAGCTGGAGCAGGGAGGTGGCATCTGGCCAGCTAAGGGGCTCAGCTCTCACAGCTAAGTGCTCATTAAAGAGCGTTAATGAACTTCCCTGAGCCCCATCATTGCCTAGACCAGCGAGGTTTCCCCGTACTTCTCGTACTTCTCGCTGCTGTCACTGGGGAAGGAGCTGGTCCCTCTCTCTGTAGCCTCCACCTGGTGGTCAAGTCCTGGGCAGGGCTCCCGTGGGTCTGACTCTGGGCCTCACTTAGCCAGCAGGTTCTGGGGTTGAGGGGCCCCCCTCGGCACCCAGGGGTCCTCACCCTGCCTGGACTGACTTCCTGCCCATGACCACCGGCCCCCAACTTTGCCCCCCTTTGCCCCAGCACTTACAGCTTCTCCAGCAGGGACAGTCCCAAGAAGGATCCGTTCCGGAGCCCAGTAATCTTATTGTTGCTCAGGAGCCTGAAGGAACAGGGAGAGCACAGGCAGGAGAACACACTGTTACAAGCCAGAAAGTGCGGCTGGAGAGGGGGTACGGTTTCCCCAGTACAAGCATGTTGTTTTCTGTATCAGTGGCGCCCCCTGAGGTTGTGCGAAGCAGGAGCCCCACCCTCCGCTCGCGATTATAGGAAACAGCCAGTGAATGGTTCAGGCAGCCTGGATAGCCCACTGAGCCCCTAACCAGACATTTCCCCTGCCCTGGGTTCCCCCATGGCCTGGATCTGACTTAGGGCTCTGCAGGCAAGCAGGCTGAGCAGGGGTCAAGGTGCAATGCCCCCTTTACACCTTGGACCCACAGGCTTGAGCCACAGCACCCTCCTCCTGCCCTCTGGGGCTCTGCCTTTACCAGGCCTCCAGCCCCATATCCTGAGGAGTGGGAGAATGGCCCGAATTGGGTCTGAGCTCTGGCAGGTAGAACAGGAGGCCGGGTAGGTGGGAGGAGCTGCCCTCCCCTGGCCCCACTCTCTGAGCAGAGGACTTCACAGAAGGGTGCTCTTCCCAGCCCTCAAAGGCCCCGGCTCAGAGGGACTGAGCACCCTTGCCTCCCCAAGCCTGTCTGTGGCCTTGACAGAAAACTGAGAGAGCCCCGGGGCCTGGTGGAGGAGGCCCAGGCCTCAGCCTTTGCCTCTGCCCACTCAGAGGTTCTGTTTATTTATTTGTATTTAGAGGGGGAGGAAAGAGGCCCCAAGCTACTGACTAAACCCACTCTGCCCACCCACTTAGCCTTTCCCTGCCAGACTCCCTCCCTGGGAGAAGGAAGTTCCATACCAGCCAAAGGGCTCATCCTTTGAGTTAATTGCTTATTAAAAACACTTTAATGAGCCTCCCAGCCCAAACTCTTGCCTGCTCTGGGCCGAGACAAAGGGTTTCACTTCTTTGCTCTTATTGGTGGACATGGGAAGGTCAGAGGTACAGGTCTGGAAACTTCTCTCGACTGGGCAGCCTCTGGGATGCACAGTAAAGGAAGTGAGGAGTGGGGACAAGGCATGTGAGCAGCTCTGTCCCCAAGCTTACTGGTGAATTCGAGGTGAATGTATCAAGACAGGCGATGAGAGGACCCCAGACATCTGACATTCCAACCAGTCCATCTTCAAGAGGCTCTTGGAGAACATACAATAGCCAGGATGGAGGCAAGAGTGGAAGGGGGGCTTCCTCCCTTCTCTGCTTTCCAGACAGACCCCTCCTACCTATCTGGTCCCCACCTAACTGTCCCTCCAACACTGACACTTCCTAGTAGCACCTGAAGTGTGATTGTGTGAAGGGGATGTGGGGGCGATGCTGGGTTTCCAAATGGCACGTTCTCTCTCTCTCTCTCTCACACACTCACACACAATCTTGACATTTCCAAAAGTTCATCACAGTTGTCATTATATGAGTCATTAGAACTCACATGGCCCCCTTTATTCCCATTTTACGGATTAGGAGAATTTTAATTGGCATTATCCACGGTGGTAAATCCTAAATAATCATGTCAGTTCTCAGGGCCTCTAATGGTCTCATTCAGGCCCTGAGGGGGGTGGCGGCGAGACTGTGGTGGCCCCGTCAGTGGGGACAGGCTCCTGACAGTGTGACTTTTCAATCAAAGCCCGCCTCACCTCAGCTCTGCTTTAGCTCCTTCATATACCCCCAGAGTTTGAGGCTCAGAGGTGGCATTAAATGTCAAAGGGGGTGAAAGGACCCCTCAGTATTTTTTTTTAAAGATTTTATTTATTTGACAGAGAGAGAGAGATCACAAGTAGACAGAGAGGCAGGCGGGGGGGGGGGGAAGCAGGCTCCCTGCTGAGCAGAGAGCCTGATTCGGGGCTCGATCCCAGGACCCTGGGATCATGACCTGAGCCGAAGGCAGAGGCGTAACCCAATGAGCCACCCAGGCGCCCCTGGACCCCTCAGTATTTTGAGTAACATCAGAGAGGAGTCCTGAAGAGTCAGGAAGAAAGGTGGAGAAAGGGCATGTGTTTCAACCTTCCCCATGCCCCGGTCCCAAGGGTCTCTCCCAGGGACTGTCCCCTTCTTGGTTTGTGGGGATGAGGCTGGGGGAACAGGGGAGGGAGAAGGTATGGAAGGAGAGAGGGAGAGGGCTGCCAGATGATCACAGCACACACGCGCGTGCACACACACACACACACACACACCACACACACGCACACACAACACACACACGCACACACAACACACACACGCATGCATGGAGGAGGAAGCCAGAGAATATTACTTCTCAAATCTGATTACACACCTGTTAAAGGGAGGCAAAAAGTATCTTATTTCCTGAGAATATGTCTGAGGATTCTAGTGTGAGAAACACTGACTTAAGAAATGAAAATCTTACACTAGGAAAATACCTTCTAATAAATAATCATCTCAAAATTACCTGCAGAAGATTTTTGTTTAAAGATCATTGAATGGAGGGGTGCCTGGGTGGCTCAGTGAGTTAAGTGTTGGCCTTTGGCTCAGGTCATGATCCAGGGGTCCTGGAATGGAGACTTGCATCGAGCTCCTTGCTCAGTGGGGGGTCTGCTGCTTCCACTCCCTCCACCCTTCCCCCCCCACATGCCTGTGCTCTCTCTCTCTCATGCTGTCTCCCTCTCTCAAATAAATAAATAAAATCTTTAATTTAAAAAAGAAAGATCATTGAATTGAAAACAGAAAATTTTTAAAAATCCTCCAAAACCCAAGCCCCTGAGATTAAAACCTGGGATCCTAACTTGAGAATCCTGTCCAGACAGGTCTAGAAGAGGTGTTGGGGTACACCCCACATTCTTCAGACTCTTCAGCCTTTAACCCTCGAACACCTTTTGCATACCCCCAAATTCTTTAACCCAGAGCTGGTCAGTGGAAGTACGATGATGTGAGGTGAGTATATAATTTCAAATGTCTTAGTAGCCATATTTTTTAAAGTTAAAAAATTAATTCTACTCATGTATTTTAGTTAACCCAATGTATTGAAGTTCTAATTTCAATATGTAATCAATATGCGAAATGATTAATGACAGTTTCCTTTCCCTTTTTTTCAGTACAGAACCATTGGAATCTGTGTGTGTTCTACTGTTCCAGCACATCTCAGTTCAGACCAGCCATGTGACAGGTGCTCAGGAGCCCCATGTGGCTAGTGGCTTAACCCTCACCTAGATGCCTTGTGGCCCCTGGCTCCCCAGGAGGAAGTCTGGGTTGCTTGTGGGATAGGAGGCAATCAGGGTAGGGTGTGTGTGTGTGTGTGTGTGTGTGTGTGAGAGTGAGAGAGAGAGAGCGAGCGCGCACACGCAGAGCACAGGGTTGGGGCCCAGCTCCTGATGGCAGGTGAAGATTAGCCTTTTGCCCAGAACAAGGAACAACTCATCTCTTGGTGTCCTATCCCCCTCTGGCAGCACCCCCTCTCCCCCACCAAGGTAGCCACTTTTGTGCTGGGGATGAGTAAGGCGTCAGCTGCAGCCCACGTTTCTAGCTTGACTAACCCTGTGCAAACCCCAGCCCAGCAAGTCTGGAAAGGAGATACTTCTCTGTGGCAGAGAAAAAGTCCTCGATCCCCAACTCTCTCTAAGCCACTTGCAAAAGCAGGGACACCAGGCAAATATCCGTTCATCCTTCTCCAGTAGCCCCCCTTCTTCCACATTTCCAACTCCTGGACAAACTTCAGGCAGATATCTCTATGCTCCCAGCCTTCCAAAACCCAGAATTGGATCTTTTGGCCTTTACAATGTAGATGGGGCTGAGGAAATTTTTGCTTGAGACCCAGACTGTTCAGAGAATGGCTTCAATTGTGCCAATGGGTTCCCCCGGTTCAGCTCTGGGAGCTGCCCCTTGTGGGTCCCGGGGTGGGGAGGGCAATGATTTGGGGCAGGAAGTGCTTGGGTCTGGCGTTGTTTGGGGTAGGTAGGAAGCTGGCAGTTACTGGGAGTACAGGAGAACACACACAGGGCCTTGTCCAATGGGAAGAAAAATGTTCCCACCATGCTAGACTGTCACATGGGACAGAAGCTGGCAGGGTGGCCTCAACCATGGGGCGGGAAGGAGGGAGCCTTGGCCTCATGGTCCTGTCCAGCTTCGCAGACATAGTGCCAGCTTGGCCCCCTCCGAACTGCCTTGCCACCCCTACCGGACAGCTGCTTCCTCAGTCGGCACCAACCCCTCGCCCTGCAACAGCACAGGGAGCCTGCCAGGTGGATTTCCTTCCCAACCACGCCAGCCTCTCAGACCTCTGGCTCCCCCAGCCCGGCTTCTCCAGCTTTCTTCCCTCCCTCCCTGCCTACCATTCCAACATCATCAGATTTTCACAGGGAGGGGGGCAGTTCCCTGGAGTCCCCTGTTCTCTAACCCTTGAGTCTGAAATCTGGCCAAGGAGAGGGGGCACACTGAGTCCATTCCAGAACTCTCTCCCAGCTAGGGTCCTATTTTAGGGAAGAGAAGCAAGCAAGCGGAGTGACCACTAATGAGGCTGGAGGCCAAGGGAGCGAGTGGCTGGCGTCTACAGAGAGGCCCTGTGGCCTCTGGGCAGCCACAGGAACTCACCAGATCCCAGCCCCACATCAGAGATGACCCTGCACGGATCATGTGGGCACTACTCCGTGGGACATGGGGCCAACGCATGCCCGAACCAAACTGTTCTCTCGAGTGCTGGAAGACTCCTGAGTGTCACGCCCCACCTCCGCCCCCAACACACACATTCTGCTGTAACACACACAGATCCAAGGACCTCATGCCTGGACACTTGGGGATGCAGCTTCTGCAGGGAATCTGAGCCTGGAGTTCAGGGCATCGCCAGTGCCCTGTGGGCTCAGGAGGACCTGTCTCTAACATCTGTTGCTGGCACCTTAGCGGTGTCTTAGGGAGACCATGAGTGAGGGGGTCTCAGGCCCACAGCCATTCTGAACCAGCCCGTGAAAGTGGACTCCTAGCCCTTCCTACAGGCGTAATGCCCAAGGCCTCTGAGCATTTCCAGGGCCCACAAACATGTCTGAAACCTACAAAAATCATCAGTGCTTATGAAATATGAATGCTGTATAACTGCGATGAACACTTAAGTAAATAACAACCAAATGTCCAACTATGTCAATGAGCAAGACCTGTTTCACTTCATGAAGGAGGTGGGTGCATCCCTGTGTGCTTGATATGACAGTAAGGGTCTCCAAAAAGGAAACTGCCTCTACCACAGACCCCGCCCTGACGCACAGCCTCGGGCTAAAGGCTGCCCTCCTGTGGCTTCCCTTCCTTTCCAGTCCCCAGGGGACTTAACTGGTGGAGAGGACACACAGTGCTCCCGAACTTCCTCATCATCCCTTCCCTTGGTTGGAAGCCTGTCCGCGCAGCCCTGAATACCTGTATTGATGGAGACCCAGGTAGGACCTTCCTTCCCCATGCTATGGGGGTTGTGTCTGGATATGGCCTCTGACCTCAGCCTTGAAGCTGAACTGTCCAGGCAGGGCCTGAGGTTAAGGTCAGGAAAGAAAATAGTCTTGGAATGGCTCCTATGCATGGAGCCTTCTTGTCTTCTTTTTTCTAACCTACGCTCTCTACAAGGGCACCCCAGCTTGGTTGTGAGGAGGCAGAACCAAGAAATCTGGGCTGAGATGGGGAGGACTAATCTGAGGGAGTCTGCAGCCTGAGAAGAGGGGCTCGGGGTATTGGTGGTGTGTGGTTGGTGTGCCTTGCTGGAGATCTGGGGCCCCAGCACACTAGCTTGAGTGCATGGGATCAAGTCTGCTGTGATAATTCATGCCTAGGTACTCATTCAATCTTCAAGTCTGCACTAACGCCTATTGTGTGCTCGGCCCTGTGCAACACAATGGTACTACAGACATCAGTGAGACGTGGGGTCTACAATCCTCCATTCATGGAAGGTGGAGGGACATGTGTCAGACCGGATGGAATGTTTGTGTGTATATGTGTCCACTGGATTCAAGGAAGTTGGGAAGTTACTCCCAATTCGCCCTAAGTGCTTCTCCAAACATTGCCTAAAATCTCAGGCCAGGCGGAGCCACAATTTTGGGTGAAGAAAGTGGATTTCTTTTCAAATCCAAATAAACCTGAAAGGATCAATTTGTTATCAGGTTTTTTGTTTTTGTTTTTGAGAGAGAGAGAGAGAGATATCACGAGCAGGGGAGAAGGGCAGAGAGAAAAGTAGATGCTTAACGGAGCCACCCAGGTGCCCTGTTATTAGTCTTTTACACTCAAGTATAAATTAGTCCTTTAATCTTTCTACCACAGAATTCTCCCTTGGGAGCCCTGAGGCCCTGATCCTGTCCTGCTTTATGAGCCTGTATCCAGTCTCCACGATGAGACTGTATGGCCCCTGAGGTCAGACACCAGCTCCCTCACCTCCTGGCACTGGTGCAGCGGAACAAAGGGACCAGGGACCAGTATCTGGAGGCACAGAGCTCCAGGCAAGGTGGAGGTGGTCCAGGACAGGGCTCATGCTGAACCCTGGCTTTCTCAAGTCATAGAGCAGTTTCCTCCTCCCTCCACTCCCCGGCCCCTACTCTGTCCCCCCTGCTCTGCCCACCCCCCACCCCCACCCCACCCCCTGCCTGGTCAGTCTTGGCAGAGCTCAGTCCTGACAGCTTGCCTCCACAGTACAGCCCTCCTGAAACTTCCCCTGCCCCCTGGGGGGTGTGGTCCTGAAGTCGTGCGTGGTGCAAGAGAGGGAGAGAAACACCAGGACGATCTTTAGAGACCACCTGCCCTGGGTCCCTCTGATTCTGAATACTCTGTGCCGACATTTTGTCAGCGGTCCCCTAAATACACAAGTGTTTATTAGGTTATCTGCCCCTTTTCCCTGGCTCATGTGTCCATATGGAGGAAGTAGATCACTATCTCCCCTGCTCTGTCCCCAGGGATGAGGTCATCATGGGAAGAGGCTGACCCAGGACCAAGAGCCGTGGGGTCTGGCTAGTTGATGTGTGATCTTGGGCAGGTCAGTCCCTCTCTGGAGGTTTCTTCTCAGTAAAAGAAGGGTCTGGACTGAAGACTCCCACTCCCTATATTTGATGGCTTTTCCCATCCTGGATACCAGGTCGACTGGAGCCTGAAGTCTAAAGTTTCTGCCTCACCACACAGCAGGCAGAGAGCCCTAGGTGGGTGGGTTGGGGGGGGGTGGGCTCTCAGACTTTCCCTTCCCTTTCCAGCTGGGAGATGTCTGGCCCCTCAAGTTCAGGCTGGAACTCCTTCCTCAGTCCTCTCTCCGCCCGTTCCCTGCTCCTCGGTGACAGATTGGTTCCCCTGCCCCTCACCTGCTCCCATCCATCTTGCACACCCCTCTGTTCCCCTATCCCATCTTCCCTCCCCACTCCCAGGGCTAGGAAGCTGGGTCCTGGGAGGTTGCCCGAGTTAGCTACACTCCACAGTTTCTCTGCTCCCCCACCCCCATTACCCAGTCCTAAAAGCAAAGGAATGTTCTGGAGTTTGGGAAGGATGGGGGCCCGCCAGAGGAGGGAGGAAGGGGAGGAGGCAGCTTTGTCCTGTCAGTGTCTGAGCTCTAAATAGAACAGAGCGCTGGGCTGGGGGAATGAAAATAAACAGCCCCTCCAAGCCGCCCCTTCCGAGTTACCGGACTTTCCTTCTAGTTCCTCAGCCCAGTGCCATTTCCCTCTCCTCTTCTCCCCTACTGTCCTGGTGGGGTGTGGGGGCAGGGATCTCTATCTCAGGGTCACAAAGGAGTGAGGAGTACTGGTCCAGGCTGTGTGGCACTGGGGAACTCATCTCCCCTCTCTGGGGTCTGGTGAGGAGAGCCCGCCGAATGGACGGTCATGGATCAGCTCCGAGGTGGCTGGAGCTTCTTCAGGAAAGCATTCTCATCCCAACGATTTCTCCCGTGGCATAAGCTTGGAAACTCTCTCCCTTTAAAAACATGACCCCCAATTTAAGGGTCAATTTATGGTCAGGTTCAAATTACACCGGTTTGCCTCTGCCTTTGGGGGAAATTCTCAGACTTCCCCCCCCCCCAGGGCTAGGGATTACCCACCACCCCCTCCCCCTACCAAGGAAGGTAATCCATGGGATAGTTGGTGGGAGTCGGTGGGAAGGGACCTCCTTGGGGATCAGAAGTGGTTGGGTTCATGCACATGTTCTGAATAATTCAGGCCAAATTACCCATTTTGGGTCCTGGAACCACTGGGATGCTGAATTATAGGGGTTGTCTTTGGAGTTCAGTGTGGTGGCCTCTCCAGTCTCTTTGGCGCAATGAGGACTCAACCAGTAAACCCCACAGGACTCCGGTCTCTGCCCAGTGCTTCCCCTGAGATGGGACCACGGACCCTGACATCCTGCACATGAGGGAGCCCAAAGGGTCCCCATGAGCTCCGGGAAGCTGGCTGCTGCCAGCTTCTCCTGCACATAGTCGCGAAGTCCGAGGGGAACCTGGATTTTTTCTGGGCTCCTCGTTCAGGCAGGCGGGGTGAGGAGTCCCCACTGGGCGTGCTGCAGCTGAGCCCCTGCCTCAGGAGGGTAAGGTGGTGTGCTGGAGTCTCCCAGCTGCCTCCCACCTTCCGTCCCCAGCCTCTTCCCTCTTTTCTTTCCTTCTTTCGCTCTGCTCTCTCCCCCTCCCCCTCCTCTCCCGCACAAAAGCTCTCTGTACACAGCCACTTCCTCTGGCTGCTGTCTCTGAGCCCAGACCTTATGAGAACCATATGGGGGAAAGAGGGTGGAAGAGAAGGGGGTGGGGAAGCTGGCAAGGACCCGCCCCTCCAGCCAGCATCTTTCTACTCCCCTCAGGCTGTGTGCAAGGCAGTTGGCACACTTTGCCCCCATCTCCCCTAACTGGATCCTGGCAGCTGGGGTGAGGGGCACTGAGGGGAGGAACCAGTCCAGAGGGAGATCTGTGTACAAGAACCAGTTTCTTGAGGCTGGAGCAAGCACAAGGGCTGTGAAAGGGCCTCGCCTTCGCCCCATGCTGTCTCTAGAGACCCTCAAACCCCAGCGAAAGGATCTGGCCACCACTAGCTGCATCTGAATGGCAAACGCCCCTTCTCCCCTGTGTGGGCTGCTGGTGTGGTGGGCAGCACCTGCCCCAGAAAGGGGAGGCGAGGTGGACAAGGGTTTGTGGGTTCTGGGAGAATCCGGAACGACCTGTACCTTGCCTGCCTTTTCCCCACCCAGCCTGAGAATGTTCCCAGGTCAAAAGGGCCTCGGTTCTGCTGGGAAGGAACTGGGTTTTTTAAAAAGTGGCTTTGTGTCCCTTGGGTCCCAAGTCCAGCCAGGTGAACAGCAAGTCCCTCACCCAAGAGGAGTGTAAGAGAACCCAACCAGCTGCTCCAGGCGTCATCTAGGGTCAGGACACCAGGCCCTCCCCTCCTGGCCTCAGTTTGCTCAGCCCTAAGACCCAGAGGCAGGGGCTGGATTTGCTGATCTTTGAGGGCCTTTTCAGTGCAGCTGGTCTAGGAATTTACGACCCTGGCTGGGATCCTCTGAGGGATTGCTCGGATGTCCCAGAAGGTCCTTGTAGGAGATTTCCTTTTGGAGTTACCTGTTATCTATCAGTCCTTTCCTAGAATTCCTTATTATCCCCCTCCCTCTTCCTCTCACTCTCAGAGCAGAGAAGCAGAAGGGGAGCCCCATCAGCTGCTGTCCAGGGGTGGGTGGGGGGTTCACAGGGGTCTTCATCTCCCTCTCATACCCAGGCTCTCCCCGAAATTCACCATCTCCCATGAGACCTTTCCCCTTGGGGGAGAGTCAGAAAGTCCCCTGCTCTGGACAGGAGCATTGGTGTCCACAGCCACCCTGCAGACCAAGCTGAGGGGTGGGACAGATGGATCAGGAAGGGAGCCAAGAGTTCTGCTTTCCTGGAAAACTGCGAATGAAAATCCATTAGAAGGGGAAAAAGCAAAGGGTGGGGAGAGGGGGCACAAAGTCTACAAAAACAGAAGGCAGAAGTTAGGATAACAGGGTGGAAGGGTTTTCAGTGCAGTAAACGGGACTAGCCACGGAATTGCCCCAGAACTGCCTGGAAGCTTCCTCTGAGCAGAGGCAGGAGGCTCCTTGCAGACAGGCACCTTTTCTAGCACTTTCTTGGCCTGAAGAGTCCCAGCACTGGCGCCTACCAGGCTTTCCAAGGTGGAGTCCTAGGTCCCCTGAGGACCCAAGTGAGCAGGGTGGGGTGTGAAGGGGACTGGGACTGGGTGGCCCATTCCGGAGGAAAAAGGGGCAGGAGGAAGGAGATAAAGCCAGGGGTGCGAAAATTGATCTGTGAAAGTCCTGTTGTTTCTACCAGGTGACAGACAAAAAGATGGCAGGGGAAATCCGTGTAGAAACACAGAGAGTAAGGAGGAGGAGTTTGGGGTGGTGTGGAGAAGGTTCTCAAGCTCCTGGCCTCCTGTTTTGCTGCCAGGCTGAAGTCCCTTCCCAGCACTTCTCTTCCCTCTTCCCTCAAGAGACATGCTGGGTAGGGATGGGTACGCTGGAGGGGCTGAGCCCTGGGGAGAGAACCCCTGCCCAGCCATCAGGGTCAGGTTTAGGTGGCACCTGGAGGGAGCCTAAGAAATATGTCTGTGGCTGGGATTCAGCCATACTCCAGGCTGAGGGGCCAGCGGGCTCTGCGAAGCTTCTAGGGCCCTCCTTAACGTTGCTTATCGTGGGAATGCCCAGCTAGGCTGCAGGGGCATGGGGGGAGGGGGCTGTTGGCTGTTCCTTTGGAAGGTATCTTAAGCCAGCTAGGTGAGTGGCCTGGGACAAAGAAGGGGCCCTTCCTCTGGGAGCAGTTTGGGTTGGGAAGGTGATCTAGCATTCGTGTTTGCTGACACCCTGTCACAGTATATTCTCACCAAGCGTTGGCTCTGCTCACTCCTTGGAGTGGCGTCGATGAGAATTAGCTATGGCTGGAAAGCATTAGTTACCAAATCATTCTAAGATGTACTGCAAAACCACCTTTTAATGTTTTCCCCCTCTTTTCTGCCTTCAGTATGTGTGGATTCCTTAATCCCAACAAGCAGACACACAGAGAGATGGTGTTCCACATATGTGTGTGAGTACAACCACAAGGTCGAGTAGACACACGCGCACACACACACACATACACACACACCCCTCTCTTGAACCGAGTTATCATGTCCCAGCAGGGGCTCACAGAGACACAGGCCCAACCATTCCACACAGCAAGCATATTTCTCCTCCAGATCTGAGTGGGCTGGGGAATGCACGGGCCTGTCTGGACCCTTCAACACCAGTGGACAATCAAAGAGACCAGGATTGAGCAGCCCTAGCTGCCTTCCCAGGCCACCGCCATATCCCAGAGCTGCTGCTGGGACGTGGGAGAGAGCAGACACATTGCCTCCACCCCCCCTAATGCACACACATACACTCAGCGTGCCTGCGCGCGCGCGCGCGCGCGCACACACACACACACACACACACCCCAGCTGGGGAACATGCAGGCCAGGCCGCCAACGTCAGAGGCTGACCAGTCGTGTCCTGTCAGGAAGCCGGCAGCCTCTGAACTCACCCAACCAGAGGCATGACTGTATTGTTCTGGACACAATCAGAATAGACTGTGAGCCAGCCCCAAGTCTGGGCAAGGGGCGGTGGGGAAACGCTTGCCACCGGGGTCAGGAAGACAGGAAAGGGGAAGCGCTCGCAGGTTGGGTCCGGGACAGGAAAGGCACGGGCCGCTCGGGCCAGACCCTCCACTCCGCGGCGTGCGTGGAGCTGGGAGCACGTGGTCAGAGCAGGAAATCGCCGCGTCGGGCTGGGGTCTCGGAGTCTCCTGCGGTGGCGGGGGCTTCAGTCCTCCATCGGGGAGGCTTGGGGTGGGGTCGGGGTGCGGCGCCACGGGGCCGCGCTCGCAGGCAGCCGAGTGAGGGCTCAGTAAGGGCCCTGGCTGAGAAAGGAAACGGGATGACGGAAGGAGGCCGGGAGGCAGCTGCCTCCCCCTCAGCCGGGTTTCTTGGGAGCGAAGAAGTCAATCGATTAACAGCCAAAGCTGGTGTTATACCCAGAGGAGGCAAAGAAGAGGGCGGGTTGCGGGACCAGGCTTACAGCTCACTTCACAGACGCGCGCGGAGGGAGAGGGGCTCGTGTCGAACCGTGACGCCGGGGTCTCATTCAGGCCAGAAGCGCCGCAATCCCAAAGATTTTCCGACAACCCCAGCCCGCACCCGCCTTATGGAGACCGGCTGGAAGTGGGGCTGGCAGGCTCGGGGTGGGGGTGGGGGCGGATGGGGTGCCCTCCTCCGCCCCGGGAGGAGCCAAGCCCGCGGGGTGAACCCGGGAGACTCCTCCAGTCCAGCCAAGGACGCGTCGGCGGAGGTAACGACCGCAGCCACCTTTGAGGCCGCGGGCGTCGATCTTTCCTGAGCCTTCCCCCAGCCCACCCACTCAGGTCCCCGAAGTCTGCAACACTAGCGCAGGCTGGAAAGTCAAGGGGCGTGGGCGTCCCGCCGGCGCGCATTCCCTTCACCTGTGCAGGTGAGTGGGCGCCCGCGGTGCCTCTCTCTCGGGCGCAGCCGGTCCCCGAAGCCCCCTCCTCCCTCCACACCCCTGAAGACCTAACGCTCCCCGCACTTATCCAGCCTCCCTTCTCGGCGCCTGGACTCCGGCCTGTCCCCGAGTCTCTGAAGTGGCAGCAACGTCCCGGTCCCCGTCCTCCGCCCCTCCCGTCCTGTCTCCGTTCGCCCCCTCGTCGGGGCTCGGGCCCGCAGGCCAAGTGGGGGTACTCACAGGGTGACGGTGCCGTTAGGCAGAAGGCTGGGCTCGGGAGGCTCCGGGAGGTCCCCGCCGCCGCACACCACTCTCCTGCGCGCCGGGTTGGGGGCGCCGCCGCTCAGCCCCTTGGGCCGCTCCCCCGAGCATTTGCAGCTGCGAATGGGGACGGGGCAGCCGGGCGCACCCCGGGTCTCAGGCGCCAGGAGCAGTAGCCACGGCAGCAGCGGCAACAGCAGGCGCGCTGGCGCCCCCCGCATCCTGCGTCCCGCGGCGCCCATCAGCCCATTGCCCCGCGGGGACCCACAGCTCTAGGGCCCGTCTGTGCGCCGGCCAGAGGGACCTGGGCTTGCGGGAGGCGTGCTCAGCGGGGGCCCGGGGCTTCCGAGGGCGGGGCGGGGGGCCCTGGGCGGAGGCAAGCCCCGGGGTCCCCGCCGCCGCGCCCCGGGGGCATGTCCGGCGAGCGCCCCGGCGGCGAGGACGCGGGCGCGGCTGTCAGCGCGGCGCGGGCGGCCCCCGGCGGCGCGGCCCGAGTCTCTGTGCTGTGCTCCCGGGCCGCCCGAGGCCGGGTCCCTCCGCGTCGCCCGCTCGCTCCGCGCTGACCTGGAACCTGGTGGATCGCGCCGGGCTCCTGCTGCTGCCGCCACCGCCGCCGCCGCTCCGTGCCATGGATGGAGGCAGCTCGGCTCGGCGCCGCTCCCGCCGCCGCCAGCCCCCGCCCGCCCTCCCGAGAGGGCGCCCTCCCCTCGCCAGCTCGCCCGTCCGCAAGGCCCTAGCGCCTTCCGCTACGCAGCCAGGCAGCTGCCCTCCTCCGAGCGAGAGCCGGCCCGGAGGCTTAAGGCCCCGCGCGTCCCCGAACTCGCCCTGAGCCTAGACTCCTTCTCCCTCCCGCGCCGCCCCCCCTTCCTCGGGCCGGGACTCTTCCTCTCCACAACCCATCTCAGCCCTCAAAGCCAACCACTACCACTTTCCACAAAACTCTCCCTCGCTCTTGCTCATTCAGCCTGCACCCCCATGTTCTGGGTCCTTCATTGACCTGCGGGTTTGGTCAGAGATGGCTGGTGCTCCCCGTCTGGGGTTGGGATTGACCTTTGTTCACCGCCCAGGCGTTGCTGACACTCGGCTTCCCTTGGCCCCTGACCTGATGGGCCCCTCTGTAAGCTTGCTCTCCCTCCCACAGCCCTGCTCCAGCCACTGCAGGATACAACCCAGAGACTTAGGAAGGCGCAGACCCTCATCTGCTGCCAGTGACCTCGCCCAGCGGGGGGTGCATGTCCCTCGGCCACGGAGGGGTCAAAGGCCAAGGCAACAGGCTAGATCTGGCCTCCTACCTTTTTCATATCCCTGTGTGTGTGTGTGTGTGTGTGTGTGTGTGTGTTTAGGAAGCAGTGGGAATGAGGGAAATGGGAAGAAAAGCAGGGATCTGGGCCAGGGTATGGAAAGAGCACTGCCTGTGAGTCAGGAGGGCTGCATTCTAGATGGCCCTATTTGACTTTGGATACAGCCTCTAATGTCTTGGAGTATCTAATCTCTGGGGTCAACATGGGGCTCTGTGTGCCTAATTTATGAATGTCAGTTGTGGTAGTTAGAGGAGTGAGTGGAAGATAGGGGGCACTCAGTTTCCAGAAGCAGAGGGATGGTGGCTTTGGGAAGTATCTGATCTTGGCAAAGGGGCGTGGGAATGAAAGTTGCCCGAGGATCCTAGATGGACTGTGATGCAAGCTGGGAATGGGGCTGGGGACAGAGGGAAAAAGAAGTGTGACCTAGTATGTCTGCTTCCTCAGTTTCCCCACAAACTCTGCCTTTTCTGACCTTAATAGACCCTTCGCTGCTGAGGGACAGGCTGCCTGGGTTGGAGGATCCCTGCGCAGAACTCCTATTCCTCATGGTTCACTGTATCGCCAAAGAAGATCACTAACTGCCACCTCCTTTCTGTAGTCTTGGCCCTGCCAGTGTGTGTGGCACCTTTTCCAGGACCATGGCCTTTTGGTCCAATCTCCCACCTCCCTTTGCAGGGAAGCGCCTTCTCTCCCTGTCAGAGGCAGACACTGGGCCCAGACACTGGCTTCTTCACTTTCCCTCTCTGGCTCCACCAGTCTCTCCAGGCTGCAGGCTCTGGTTCCTGCAACTTCCAAAGATAAATAAATAGTGATTGCAAATAGAGTAAGAGAGAAGGGGAATGGACTCCCCAGCAGGAGCGCTCCAAGGCGGCAGGCAGGCTGAGACTGCATTCCTTTGGAAGGGTCGAGATGGAGGCACGGCCACAGGCAGGGTCTGCCATTCAATTCTTCTGCTCCTGGACAAGGGAAACTTCTCAGAGAGGAGGAAGAGAGGCCTCTGGCCTAGGTCACACAGCTTTTTTTGTCAATTCTTTTTGCTAAATGAAGACACTCGAAAGTCTGGAAAGGAATTGCCCTGGGACACGCACTCTGAGCTGTACAGAGGCCAAAGGGCATTTAACGAGGCAAAACTTCCCCACGGGTAGGAAGGAGGTGCTGGCTGGAAACATTGTCCTGGTGTCCCTGGGGGGCTCAGTTGGTTAAGCGTCTGCCTTCGGCTTGGGTCATGGTCTCAGGGTCTTGGGATTGAGCCCCTTGTTGGGCTCTGCAAGGGCTCCCTGCTCAGTGGGGAGCCTACTTCTTCTCCCTCTTCCCCGCCCCCTGCTTGTGCTGCGCGTGCGCCCTCTCTCTCTCTCTCTCTGTCAAATAAATAAATAAAAATCATAAAAAAAAAAAAGAATAAAATGCTGTCCTGTCCTGTATGTCATCACGTTTGGCTTCTCTACCCACCCAGAGAAGTGAATGCAGCGGGAGTTACTTTCCCATTTTATGAGTGTGGATGAGGAAACTGAGTCATGAACAGTGAAGAGCCAGGGGGATTTACCTTTCATTTGCTTTTCAAGAGCTCTTTTCTCTGAGCCACTCAAAGCTTTTCCTACAGGAAGCTCCCTGGCTTATCTGTCCTCAGAGGCTCAGGGTGGGAAAGATGAGTGGCCTACAGGAACGTCCTTTTTTTTTTTTTTGGAAGTTTGTTTGCCTCAGAAGGAGAACTCATACTTAGTCCCAATCTCAAGAAATCTGGCTTGGGAGTTTGGCCAATTAAATACTCCCTGATCGTGTGATAAGCTCTTTAATCGTGTAGGGATAAGGTGCCATGATAATAGAGAAGAGGCTTAATTGGTCCTATTGAAGCAAGAGAGAGGGGGCTTACGAAAAGTTTAGTCCCATATAGGGCAGAAGAGTAACCCAGCTGACTCTACTAAACCATCATTATTTCCTTAAGTATCTGGGGGCTCACGTCCGCTCTGCCTCTCTCAAAAGAAGTTTGCCTTTGCTAGGTTCTAGCTGCTTAGCCAACCTCTCTCTGCCCCCAGCTGCAATGCTGATCCAGTCCTCTTTCTCAAGGAGGAGCTGGGGCTTCTTACCCCATTGGTAGACTAGCCTCTCCATTAGGAGCAGCTGAGAGTGGAAGGCGGGGGTAAAGGTCAGTGCCCCCTCTCTCCGAGCCTGGAGCAGACCAGAGCTACCGCAGGAGGACATGCACAGGAGAGCTAACAGCCACTGAGTGGTTTTTATGTGCCAGCCATTTGTCGACCACCTTTTACAAGAATTCACTCATTGAGTCCTTCCAACAGGTTGAGGATGACTGTTTTAGCCGACAGGGAATGGAGGCGTGAAGATGCCCCTCAGTAGTCTAAGGTTCAAGCTAGATAGTAATAAAGCCAGGATTTGAACCCAGGCACTCTGCGCTCCAGAGTCCAAATTTTTAACCACGATGCTCTGTGATTTGTAGATGGGCTCTCAGCAACGCCCCCCAAAGTTTACTTCTCCTTGAGGTTTTCTCATTTTGATTCCTTGGCCCTTCTGGGCAGAACCTCTATAGATGTCCACTCACAAACCATAGCTGGTAGTAGAACCAGGACTCCCTCCCCTAGTCTAGCAGGATCAAGGGTGCCAGAAACTTTCCAAAGGATCCTCGCTGCTCAGCTAGAAGGAATGAAGGAGTGATTAAAGACGAACCGGCAGGAGCTAGCATGTCCCAGCCCCACGTGCTACTCTCTCCCGGCAGCTGTCTGGGGGCCCCATCCTGGATGTTCACCTTTGAATTCTAGGTTTTCTTTTCTTTTCTTTTTCTTTTTCCTTTCTTTTCTTTTTTTTTTTTTTTTAAGATTTAATTTATTTGACAGAGAGAGACACAGCAAGAGAGGGAACAGAAGCAGGGGGAGTGGGTGAGGGAGAAGCAGTCTTCCCGCTGAGCAGGGAACCCGATGTGGGGTTCTATCCCAGGACCCTAGGATCACGACCTGAGCCGAAGGCAGATGCCTAGCAACTGAGTCACCAGGCGTCCCATCTTTTTTTTTTTTTTTTTTTAAGATTTTATTTATTTATTTGAGGTAAAGAGTGAGTGAGAGAGAGCACAAGCGAGGGGAGGGGCAGCGGAAGAGGGAGAAGCAGACTCCCCACTGAGCAGGGAGCCCAAAGTGGGGCTCCATCCCAGGACCCTGGGATCATGACCCAAGCTGAAGGCAGACGCTTAACCCACGCTTAACGCCACCCAGGTGCCCCAGGAATTCTTAGGTTTTCTAACTCCCTCTGTGCCTTGTTACCTTTCAGAAGCAGAATCCTAACAAAGACCCAGGACAACAGTAGAGGAGATAATGGCCCATAATTGGGTTGGTAATGCAAATATGACATTTCTCCAGGGCTCCATTAGCTTATATAGACAGACACTATGGAGGCATAGAACCTGTGACCTCCCCCCACTCCCCAACCCACAACTCCCTCCCAGGATGGCTGTGCTGGGCAGTCCCCTGGGCTCTCTGTCCTCTTCTCTGTCCTGTACCTTCCTCTGGGGACAGTGTTGAGCTGCCTGTCCTGTTGGAACATTCACACAGGGTATTCATGACGGAGAAACCCTCCTGCCTCAACCAGAAGGAATGAATAAGAACTGTGAAAAGCTGGGGTGCCTGGGTGGCTCAGTAGGTTAAGTGTCTGCCTTTGGCTCAGGTCATGATTTCAGGGTCCTGGGATCAAGCCCCACCTGAGGCTCCCTGCTCAGTGGGGATCCTGCTTTTTCCCTCTCCCCATGCTTGTATACACATACACACACACACACACACACACTCTCTCTCTCTCTCTCTCTCATTCCATCTCATATAAATGAAATCTTAAAAAAATTTTTTTTTTTGTGAGAAACTACCTAGATAAATATTTGGGCCTGTAAGGGCTTCCCTTTGGTGACTGGATTTTACCACATGTTAGGTACCTCCCACAGCAAGTGGTCATGATCTCTGTGTCTATTAAAATTGGACTCACCCTTGAAGCGATATCTACTCAAATTCCCCCAGATGACAGGCCGCCTCCTGCACTTTCAGTTCAGTGACTAAGGGCATGGACTCTGCAGCTGATTTCGTATCCTGGTTCTCTAGCTTATGGATCACGTGACTTGGGGCACATCACTTAATTTACCAAAGTCTCCATTTTCTCATCTGTGAAATGGAGGATAAAAAATAGTTTTTACTTCAGAGAATTGTACTGATGTTGTCAGTTGTACATAAATGATGCCTGTGTGGTATAACACAAAAATACACCTGCCCTTGTTCCTGGTTCCTGACCCAAAGCTTCTCAAACCCTCGGTATTTCCTGAGAGATGGGAGTGTCTTTTGTTAATCAGGAGCCTCTTTGATCACGCCTGAGCTTATGCTAATGACTGAAGTTGGGCCTCTTAGGGAGCCTCGGGATGGGCCCCGGTCACCAGAAAGACTTAGTGACTGGGGGGGATTAGAATTTTTGTCGATGCTGGCCTCTGCCTCTGGGAAAGGGACAGGGGCACTCGAGGTTGAGGTCTACAAAAACTCCAACAGTGAGACTCAGTGCTTCCAGGTCGGCAAACACATCAGGGTGCTGGGAGGACCACACGCCGGAAGAGGGCATGAGAGCTCCGTCCCCTTTCCCCATACCTTGTCCTATGCCTCTCATCCATTTGGCTGTTCTTGGTTTGAATCCTTCAAAATAAACCCACTAAGGAAAGAAAAGTGTTTTCCTGAGTCCTGTGAGCCATAGTGGCAAGTTACTGAAACCAAAGTAGGGATCATGGGAGGCTTGGATTGATAGCCAGTCCGTCCCAAGTATGGGGGACCCAAGACTCCCAACTGACACCTGAAATGGAGGGACCGAGCCCTTAACCTGTGGGGTTTGTTCACTATCTGAGTGGAACGGAACTGTAGGACACACAGTGGAGAACCGAGAACACCCCAGCCTAGCACACACAAGGACTCACTAAATGTTAGCCAGGCTCCTCCCCTAGGGCCTGCGGCTGTTTTTTCTTATTGGTACTGTTGAAAAAGAAACAGCAGATCCAAAATGGAGTCACTTGCGGTAAGCCCCACATCAGCAAACCAAGACTTAATACCAAGTCTAATTTTAGTCTCAGCCCTCCCAGAAATCTGACCTTTAACCAGTCAGTCTGGAATTACCTTGTCAGCACTAGTGAGGTAATCTAACTGATAGACCCCAGCCCTTTCCCAAAGGAGGGAGATCTGGTCTGAACAAACCCACTCTTTGCTAGGAACTTCCTTTTCCCACTCCCTTCTGCCTGTACAAGCCTTCGGTTTTGTACAGCATCAAGGAGCCCCATTCTACTTGCTAGATGGGGTGCTGTGTGATTCATGAATCAGTGAGTAAAGCCAATTAGATCTTCAAAGGTAGTCAGTTGAATCTCATTTTTTTTTTCACAGTACCTACTTAGTTTTGTCCTCTCTCAGAGTTCACTGTTTAAGTGTCTGACTCTTTCATTAGCCTGTAAGGTCCCAGAGGGAACCAGAGGAGGAAATTCTTTTATTTCTATGATTTCCAGCCTGTTCTAGTGCCCAGCAAATGGAAAAGACACTTAATTAATTTGTTCAACAAAGTGCTACTGAAGTTTTAGTCATTCATTTAAGCCACATTTATGGAGCCTCTACTATGTGCCAGATACTGTTTCTGGTGCTGAAGATACAGCGATAAACCAAAAGAAAGTCTGGTTTCACAACACGAACGTTATCACAGAGGGTGACGGATAATATGTAAATAAACACATACATATAACCTAGTAGGTGGGGAGGAGATCAATGAAGCAAAATTAAGCCGCTTAAGGAAATAAAGTGTAATGAGGAAGACCTCTCGGACGAGGTGATCTTCGAGCAGAGTCCGGAAGGACGCAGGTCCTGTGGATTTGGGGGGACCAGAGCATTCCATGCAGGGGGAACAACAGCGTGGGCACTCTCCGTGCTCACGCAGGGAAGAGCTGGGGACCAGTGTGGTCACAGTGCCCTTCAACTTCATGTCCCCATCACCCAGGGTACTGATGACCCGGGGAAGGACTTTGAATTTTATTCTGAACTCAAGGAGCAGCTTCGAGGGTTTGAAAAAGACGTGTCATCTCATCTGAATTAGACTTTTACATCTCCTCTCTATGTGGCATGTGGAGGACGACGGGCCTGGGGGACAAGAGGCCAGCTAGGAGGCCCGTCCGGTGGCGATGCCGTGGCACCTTGGGCAGAGAGGGTGGTGAAGGAGGGGGAAAGAGGTTGGATGCTGGGTGTGGGCGGGGAGCGAGTCCAACGGGATTCCCTGACACACTGAAAGTGGGGTGTGAGAAGAATTTGTCAAGAATGACCCCCAGCACTGTGTAGTGTCAAATCACTGTGTTGTCCGCTGAAACTAATAATAGCATTGTGTGTCTACTGTGTTTCAGTGAGAGAAGGAGAAAGATCGGCCTCCTAGGTGTTGGGCTTCCACTGTGAGAAGAATGGAATCACCGTTTATTAAGCTGGAGATGCCTCAGGAAGGATCACATTGGGGGAGAAAATCAAGTTCAGCCTATCACTGTGGGCCGGGTGCTGGGTATACAATGGTGAAAAAGACCGAAACAACAAAGCCGTGGTTGCCACCCTCAGGGGAGGCTGTGACTGAACAGAGAAGGGCGCCAGTGGCTCTATAATTACAAATTGTGACGTGGGTGAATGTGTGGGAAGGGAAGGGGGCCATTAGATGGAATAATGGGGGGGACAGAGAGCCTGTAGTTTCCACTGGGGACCAGGAAAGGCATCTTGGAGGGAGAGTGGGTAGGCCAGCCTGGAGGATAAGCAGGCATCAGCCAGGCGAAGAGGAGGCCAAGAGCTTCCCTAACTCTGGGCGGGAAAGGTTTGGTGCCTTAGACAGAGAGACCTGTGTTGTGTGAGGCAGTGAAGGGGGGCTGGTGGCAGAGGGGTGAGGGCTCTCCTCCTCCCTCCTTCCTCTCCCTGGCGGGCCCGAGGCACCTCTGTAGGCTCCTCGGCTCCTCTGAGCGCAGGCGATAGGGTGTGTCTCTCCTGCCCAGGGTCTTACAGATGAATCAGGTCTCCGGAAGCCTCTTGATTCACAGCCTTGTCAGGTCACAGAGGGAAGGCCTTTTCTGGGGGGCTGAGGTAGTCCAGCGCATCAGAGCCTCGCTTCCCATCTGGTTTCGTGGCACTTGGGGGTCTGTGACCTGTTTCTTCCAGGCCCCCGCTCCCCACCCCCACCCCGAAGAACTGCTCCATCCATTGTCTTTTCTCCCCAGAGGCCCTGGAGAGGAGGAGGCCGGTGACAGGGTGACACCCCTCTCTTCCTGAGCCCTGCTGGGGTTGGACTATCCCAGAAGGAGGACAGGCAACACGGGCCGGAAGAGCATATGTGAGTGTGTGAGGGTGGGGTGGGATCGGCAGAGGGGGCCGTGGAGGGAAAAGCAGGTGACAGGGGCCACGTTTTTTACGAAGGCATGTGGACATGCGACGTCAAGGGTGTAGAGAAAGAGTGGGAGGAGGAGAACGAGAGTGATGTTTTTACTGAGGTGCTAAGGCCCTGAGGGCGCCTGTGCTTCTAGCCGGCCCTTGGACCACGCAGGTTGGACCTGTGCAGGCGTACTTCTCTGTGGGTTTTTTACGGTACAGTAAATGTCTTTTCTCTTTTTTATGACTTTCTTAATAACATGTTCTTTCTGCTAGCAGACTTTATTGTAAGAATACATACATACTACATATAACACACACAGTATGTGCTCAGTAACTGCTGATGTTATCGGTGAGGTTTCTGGTCAACCATTAGTAGTGGTTAAGCGTTTGGGGCATCCAGAGCTGTACTCCAATTTCCAACTGTGCAGGGGGTGTCAGGGCCCCGAACCCCCCATGTTGTTCAAGGGTCAACTGTATGTCCTTTAATCCTTACCACTGTCCCATATGCGGCTGCTATACTCTCTCACATGGGCCTCAGACAGATTAAATGACGTGCGTGCGTGCGACCGTTCGTGCGTGCGTGTGTGTGTGTGTGTGTGTGTGTGCACATGTGTGCTGGGGCTGGAGAGGCCTCATTTGGCCTCACTCCTCTCTGTGCTCTGACAGGGTGACTCATCGATGCAGCTGGACAGGGCCCCGTATCCCCCAATGCCCCCCACCCCACCTGCTACCTGGCACACGATGGATGAGCGTGGGTAGGTGTGAATCTGTGGTCTGGTTGATGACCCCACCAGGAGGCTCACGCATCTGTGCCCCTCTCACCCCAGGGAAGGCCTGACCCAGCACTGAAGAAAACAGAAGAGGATCAAAAAGCTACTTAGTGGCTTTTCTTGTTATTCTGGGCAGGAGGAGAGATCCAGACAAGCCCGGAGTGTTGGGGGTCCTGGCATGCAGGGGGACGTGGCCAGCTGGGGGCTGGTGAGACTCCAGACCGGGCTCTCCCTTTGCAAGGGATGTGGCAGGGGGCCCAGGCCGAGGCAGACCTCAGACTTTGTCCAGAGTTAAGCCTGCTTCCAGCCCTCACCACTGTTTATTAAAATTATTTTTATCAAAGTAGTACACACATATGGTTAGAAATGAAATAGCATGGAAGCATTTGTAATGGGAAGCAATATTCTCCTCCCCAACCAGCTCTCCAGAGGCGGCTCTCCCCCAGTCTGCTTTTAGTTCTATGCTCTTTGTGGATTTGTGGATGAACCCACTGAAGGAGCCTTAGTACCAAGAGGACTTCCCTGTCTGAGGGCAGCTTTGCAGGTCCAGTTCAAGAAGTGCCCTCTTCAGCTCCTCACGGTTGAGGGGGTGGCCTTCAGGGCGGTGGATCTCCATGGATTTTCTTTTCCTTCCTTCCTTCCTTCCTTCCTTCCTTCCTTCCTTCCTTCCGTCTTCCTTTCTTTCTTCAAGATTTTATTTATTAGAGAGAGAGAGAGAGAGAGGGCACAAGCAGAGGGAGGCGCAAAGGGAGAGGGAAAGGGAGAAGCAGACTCCCCGTCGAGCAGGGGCCTTATGTGGGACTGGAACATGTTTTTTCGGCTTAAAAGATGATAGAAGTAGGTCAGTTCACTTCCGCACTTATCCTGGGGAAATTACTTTGTGTGGTTTAGTTCATTTAAGTGTAAAGTTCTTGAAAATGTGTTCACCTTTTCTTTTTTACAGATTTTATTTATATGAAAGAGAGAGAGAGAGAGAAAGAGCACAGAGGGAGAGTGAAAGGGGCAAGCAGACTCCCTGCTGAGTGGAGAGCCGGATGTGGAATGTGGGGCTCCATCCCAGGACCCTGGGATCATGATTGAGCCACCCAGGTGCCCATTTTCAAGCCCGATTCTCTGGGTCACTGTCACCCTCTCCCAACACCACGGCCTGTCTCCGCAGCACACTCTGGCCCTCTTGGAGCATTCGGGAAGCCCCTCCAGTTTCGGGGAGCCTCATTAACACACAGCTGAGGCTGATCAGCAGCCTGGCAAGTTGATTTGTCATTTGCGTGGAACCCCAGTTCCCTGAAGCCGCTGCCCTCTGGCTGTCTAGCTGGCCATGGGGTTGGTTTCTGGTCTGGACTTTGTCTCTCTTATCTCCCTCGGCTTCTATTCCTCTCTCTCTCTCTTTTCTTTCTCCTTTCCTCTCCTGTCCACTTTTTGTACCCTAACCGAAGCACCACCCCCCAACCCCCCTGAATGGTCAAGGTCAGACTTCTGGTCAGGAGGTCAGGCTCTATTACCCAAGACCTGGCCAGCAGCCTTGGGGCCCTGGGAGGCCCACAGTGGTCATGGACAGGGAGGTTGGGAGAAATGCAGAAAGAGGAGCCCCCTCCCTGGGCCTCCCTTCTGGGGACTGCCCTTGGAGAGTTTGGGTGTGTCACCAGAGTCTCAACGCCCAGGGAGTGTGAGCCAGAGTATCGAGTTTTGGTTTCACTCTGGGCTGATTTCGCTGTTTTTATGCCCCCATCCCCAGCTAGGTCTTCAGTTAAAAGCTATGGGGATGGGAGGGGAAGGCTTGGGTGTCCGTATTTGGGCAGCACATTAAGGGGAAGCGGGGCCTTTCCTCCTTTCTGTGTCCAGCCTCCTAATGTGCGCAGCGAGATGCCTGCAGGGAGAGCTTGGCGTGGGCCCTCTGAGCTTTAGCAGCCTCCCTGACGGTCACCCTTCCTCCTCGGCCTTAGAGGATCAAGTTTCATCTATGAAGGAAGGCCGCGGCTTTCCCGACAGTCCTTATCTGCTTCGGCCATCAGAGCTCCACCCCGTTTCTCCATGGAGACTGGAGAAGGCCGCAAAGCCCAACCAGGCTGGGTCTGGCGGGGGCACCTGCGTTTACTGAGCCTTTATTTTGTGCCAGGTTCTGTCCACAGCACTTTACCTGCTTTGTCACATTGAGAGAAAACATGTCCTTGATTTTTAATGTTTACGTCATCTCTACATGCCACGTGGGGCTCAAACTTGAGACCCCTGCTGAGATGGAGAGTTTCAGGCTCTTAGGGACTGAGCCCGCCTGGGGGCCCCCACGCTTTATTGCATTTAAATTTCCCAACAACACCAGGAGGCAGTCGCTCTTAATATCTCCCCTATTTACCGATGAGGAAACCGAGGCACGAAGGAGCTAAAGTCTTTGGCCCGAGACAATTTGACTGGTGAGGTACAGATGTGGGGGGTCAAACCCAGACAGACTAGTGCCAGAGTCTCGGAGCAAGCATTTTGGCTGTGTGTGCGTGTGCACACGCGTGTGTGAGCAGGCACACACGTGTGCGCGTGTGCGTGCCTGCCCGCAGTAGCAGCTCCCCGCCCCTCGTGCGGGCCGTCTGCTTTAACTCCTCCTGCAGCTCCTCTCCCTGTGAGCACGTCCCTAACGGACTGCATGATGTCTTTTGAAGCCTGGGCTCCTCGAAGCCTGCACAGTGAGAGCCCTGTTCATCCAGCCCGCACCCCCCCCCCCAGGCTCTGGGCCCCAGTTCAAAGTTCCTAGTGGCACAGTGGCTGCCAGAGTGGGCCTGGGCCTCATAGGTGAGCAGGGCCAGCTGGGGACAGCCAACAGCGGGGCTCCAGGCTCACACCCAGCCTGGGAGAGAGCCCTGTGACCCGTCCCAGAGACCCACGCCCCGGTGGAGGAAGAAGGTGGCTCTCCAACCAGGCCCTGGAAGAGAGACATAGCCAGGCAGGGGGGCTGGCCTCTCTCCAAGTCCCCTCACCCTCAGCAGCAGGGCTCTGCTCCTGATGGGTCAAGTAGGACAGCAAAGAAAGGGGACTCTTTGAGATCTCAGCTTCAAGGTTCTTCCTGTTCCCTGGGATTTGTGGGGCAAGGTTTATGAGAGGCCCGAGGGAAAGGTGGCTAGAAAGAGGAAGCAGAGAGGGGAAAAAGGAAGAGAGGGAGATGGCTGGGCTCCTCCAGAGGGCCCCAGATGAGGGACACCCTCGCCCTTTCTCCGAGGAGGAGATATCCCCTCCTGGAAGCCAGCGGGAGGCAGGGAATCCTGGTGGACTGTGTGAGGAGGCGGCCATGGGAAGCCCTGGGGGATCAGCAGCAGCTCCTCCAGCCTGAGGCCCAGCTGGTAATCCCCTCCCCCGAGGCCCGCCGGCCCAGCTGAGGAAAGCTGTTGGCAGGGGCTGCCTCTGCACATCCTGGCTTTATCTTCCCCACACATTGAAACCATCAGGCCCGGCCCCGCGGCTTCGGGCCGCCCGGCTCTGTCAGCTAGAGACACGGCGCTTTCATCCAAACCAGGCCAGCCCTCCTCCAGGTCCCCACGCGGAAAAGGGGCGCACTCGCGCCCCCCTGGAGCCAATCCCTACACGTCTTCATAACGTTTGTCCCCTATTTCGCTCTCCTCTCTGAAACGTTTATGAGGCCACCTTCCACGCGGGGCCCTTGCTCCGCCCTCATCTTTCGTGGGGAGTTTGAGTCAGCCTGCAAAAGGTGGGAGTTCTGGGGGCCCCTTCCCCGAGCCCCGAGCCCCGAGCCCCGAGCCCCGAGCTACTCCCTGAAAGCAGTGGGCACTCTGCAGCGCTGCGTGTTCTGGGGAAGCCAAATCAGAGGCAAACCCTGAATTCCTCTTGCTCACGGCCAATAAAAACCTTGCTTCGGTGCCTGCTTCCTCTGCTGAAATCAGATATCCTAGTAATAAACAAGTCCGAAAGGCAGGGAAAAGCTCTTGCTTCTTTCTTCTGATTAGTTTTTCTTCCCTTAGAAAAAAGCATTCTCCTCTAACAGGACGCTGGCCCCAGAAACTTGAGCCCAGAGCCGTGCCCTCTCCTGCCCTGTATCCCCTGTATCCCCTGCTCCCTGGTACTTACACCCTCCACCCCCCCCCACTCCTGCAGACTAGGGGCCTGCCTCCCCCAACCCTAGGAGGTTTGGCTCTAAGACAGGTCAAAGGGCCTTGGGGAGAAGGGTCTTTGCTGCCTGGGAGCTGGCTCCCAGCTTAAGGGGAGAGCTAGGTCCTGGGTCTTTTGTTGCTGCGAAGGGGTCAGGGGGGTGGTCAGGAATGGGAAAATGAGGCAGGACAGGGGACCACTTATTTTCCAAAGATAGTCCTTCTCAATCCCTCTTGGGGCAACCCCCAGGCTGCAAAGAGCCCAGCACTGTGGATTTTAGTGTTGGGTACACAGGTGAGGAGGCCAGAGGAAGTACAGCACCTCAGCTTCGAGGGGGGCTCAGAGGGTAGAGGACTTGGGATCTTCCCTTCTCGGGGCTGTCCCAGCCTGGGCTCTGGGTCCTGTTCTTGTCCTGCCCCACAGTAAGTGCATCTCCACACGTGGCACACTGTGCAGTGCCTTCCCCCGCGTGCTGACATCTCTTTTCTCCCCTCCCTCCCCCCAAATAGGTTTTTAAGTGACTTTGCTGTCAGAGATGCTATTCTGTTTGTTTTTCCTTCTGACACTAACTCTCTGGAGAGTTTCTGGTCAAGAGAATTATGTCGAGGCTGCAGATTGCAAGAGAATTGCGCCTAATGGGGAACAGACAGACAAGACACCTTTCAAGTCCAGCCAAGTTATCCCCCCTCTTTCTCTCTCTCTCCCAACTTCTCATCTTCCCTTCTTGGCTTCAAAGTTGGCCCTAGTTTATGCTAGTTTCTTCGGTACAGCTGGTGAGTAAGGTCACAGATTGATTTTATTTGGGAGATTGGCAGCTGGGTCAGGCTTTGCTCTGGAGCCAGAGAGCAGGGGAGCTGGGCTGGGGCACGGGCGTGGCAGGCGCTGGCAGGAAGTGCTGGGGAACCCCGGGAGCCCCAGCTTGGAGAAGACACTCAGGTCCCCAAGGGGTGGCTTCTGCTCCTTTGTGAGCTCAGAAAACATCTTTTTAAATACAAGAAAGGTGCCAGAAGCCCCCTCCCCTTTGTCCCTAGCATATTCCATTTCAGCTCATCTGTGCTGGACTTCACAGGGAAAAGAGTGTGAGCTCTGAGGTCCCTTGGGCCCTTGAAGGGATTTTAGGAACTGAAGGTTAGGGCCCCCTTATCCTGTGACTAGCCACCCAACTCCACAGGGCCCCAGTGGATGCTCGGTGATACAGGACTGTGTGTACGAGGAAGCCCCTTTCTTTACCTACATGCTTCTTGAGGGGAGAGGGCAGATTCATAAAGCTTCTTGGTGGACAGTTTGGATTCTTTTGCCCTTAGTCATGAGGCTGATGTAATAGCGTTCAAGTGATTTCATGGTAAAGACGGTCACAGTTCCCAGAGCAAATCGGTTCCAATTGCACCGCCCGCGACACCCACCCTTATCATAGCCCTTCTGATTGGTGGGCGAGTCCTTCCTGTCCAGAGCTTTGGTGCAGGGGTGTCTTAGGTTTTGGAAATGGCCCATTTGAGCTCATTTCTCCCATGTAGCCACGGGGAACAGAATCATCTGCCAGTCTGGCTCTAGAGGGAAAAGGGCACAGCTTGGCATGATTGGGGCCTCGCAGCAGCCCGTGGGATAGTTTGAATCCGGAGAGGAATGTGTGTGTTAGGGAAACAGGATGAGAGAAGGGGGAGGCTAATTCCACTCAGCCTGGGTTTAATTCTCTCCTCCATGCTCATCCCCACTGCTTGTGGTTTCAGAGTTTGTTCTGCATTAAAGATGTGTCAGTTCTCAACAATTATAATAGACTAAAAACATACATTTCTGTTTTGGTAATACACTTCTCTTAACTTAAACCTATAAATCTAAGAATATGCCGTTTGGCAATTGTTATAATAAGCCTGAGGCGACAGAAGATACCGGTGTGGTGTAGTGAAGCTCTAGACTGGGAATTAAGAGCCTTGAGTTTCTCATTTTGTCACCAACCCAGAACCTTCTGGGGGACTCAGAGCCCTGTCCACAAAGGGACGCCACCATGTCGCCGAAATTATCCCACCAGCTTTTGTGAGGGCAAAATTCAAGAATATAGGGGAGAGTGCTTCACGGGCCAGGCATGTTTATAAAAGGGACAGGGAAGAGTTGATTTGAGTAATTAAGAGATGCAGTGGTTGTAATCTCTGAGGATGTTTGCAAGGACAAAGACATTCTGGATGATTGGGAGCCTTTGAACATCAGAACCCTCTGAGGCTGGTACTAAGCAGTCAAGGGCCTGGGTGGCTGATGGCAGGGACAGAGAACACTAAGCCACATGGTCGGTCTGTCCCAGAACAGCAGGCTGTTGTGACTCAGGAACTTGCTGTGGATGCTATCACCCATCTAATGAAAATCTGGGAGGATTCTGACCTGCTGCCTGTCACGTGTACCAAAAATCAAAGTCACCATTTTGCTGGCTTTTCTCTTTGCCAAAGGTCCTGGCCTGTTGTGGGAACACTGGACAGACCTACTTTAGTTTCCTTTCCTTATCTGGATTTGACTCAGCCTCCTCTGGCTTGCCTCCTTCATTGTTCTCAATCTGGAGGCACAATCCGGAGAGTTCTTTATTAAAAAGCTTAGACAAGTTCACTTTTCCCAGTTCCACAGCCATCCTCAGACCCCTATCCAGTTAGCAAAGAAATGAGGCATCTGGAAGAACCTAGTGGCTTTGCAAGAGTCAGCCCTATCACTTGGAAAAAAAGATGTTCTCTTTGGCCTCCTTTCCTGCCCTCTGAAGGGGTGAGACTCAGGGTGAGTGCCCCTCCCAAGAAATGTGCGCGGTGGAGCCCCAGTACTTGCCCACGGGTTAGCCAATGTCGCCACCTAGAGGCCACCTAAAGTAGAGGTTCTTGTGGCAAGAGGTAAGTAATACTACCTTCCTTTTGTGATTCCCGAAAGGCCAACATTTCATTTTCTTGCCTTTAGAAGTTCAGAATTCTTCTCTCATCCACGGTGTGGCTTTGGCTGCATCTCTGAGCCAGGGCAAGTCCTCTTCTAAAGCTGGGCTGGCACCGTGTCAAGTAATGGGCACAGTGACTACCTGTTGGCTCCATTGGCTCGCTCCTGTTAGACTCACTCATTACACCAGGTCTTAAAAAATAAATACTTTAATTGCTTTGTAATCGGCACAGATGGTATAATTCAAACTCACATTTTTATTTAACACACTCTGAAATATCATGTTATAGCTCTGATTGAAAGAATACAGGCATCATAATGGTTTTAAGTTTTACAAAATTACATTCAGCAGTAGCAACAGGTTCTGAAAGTTATTTCGTGAGATAAAAGACTGGGGCTTGAACAAAGACTGTTATGAGTATCTGAGAATTGTGCTTTCTAGTTTTTGAAGCTCCTGCTACTTTATTAACAACCAAGAAGTTGCAAAATTCTGGCTTATCAGTACAGCAGGGGAGGGAAGGGTATAGATGGACCTGGAAAATGCTCTGCAGGGGTGGGAACCTCAAAGCCAGGCCTTGTTGAAACTCTGAGCCTGAACTGGCTTTGAAGGAATTTCTGGGAAGCGATGAGATTCACTGGTCTTTGATAAGAAACCACCATTAAGAGGATTATGGTGTAGAAGAAATCACAGCATTAAATTTTCCTCACTGGAGAGCCCAGGGGAAAAAGCTCAAAGCCCTGTCTCTTGAGGAGGATGTTAGAAAGGCTCAAACCCATTTGTTACCTGTCATTTTCAGGGTCAATACCACAAGGTGGCCAAAGCCATAAACTCTCATGAGCCATGATTTGGGTTTGGAGCACTGCCTTGAGCCAGTTCCTGAAGTCACCTGTACTGCCATTCTAGAGCACAGATAAATATTTACTGGGTGGGGTGGAAACTGGGGACAGCGATCACTGCTCCAGAGCAGCAAAGACAATTAATTACTCACTAGGGGTTTGTGTGAAGAGAATTTTCTATGAAAGGGGACGACAAATGGGAATCCCTCTCACTCTGGTGATTATAGGCATCAGTGGCCACATTTTAACCTGGGGAAGGCATTCATGAGTTGGTTGTTTTTCCTGGGCAAGATTCAAAACTGAACTCAATTCCTGGCTATTGACTTGATATCTGTTCTGCAGAAATGTCTGGATTTCTGAGATCCAATCCAAAGCCACTACCTGAAGTGAACTTCTTGGGTGAGATACTAAGTAAGTACAGATGGTTTCCATCCACACACGTCATCATCAGCACGCTCTCTGAGGGTCACAAGGAGAGCACGGCTGTGCTGTAGCATAGGGAATATCGAGACGGAAATCCAAGTGAGTGCATAGTTCCTCCTCCTGGACGGCCCCGGCCCATGCACCACTGCTGGCTGTGCCTGGCCTCAGTGTGCCTGCGCCACATCCATTGGTGCCTTCAGGTCGGCTGCCGACTTGTCCAGGGCAGGCTTCTTGGAGTAATCTCGCTCTCCAAAAATGGTGCTTCCTACTCGGACATTCGTAGATCCTACTTCAATCTGCGGGAAAGAAGAGAAAGTACTGGGGCCGAGTTTGAAATAAGGCAGCCAATGCTGAAGCCATGCCTGTCGCTGTGGTTCACGAGGGGTTCTATGAAGAACGATGATAACGCAGCTGAAGAGGGCTATAGGGCAGTGGTTAACCTTGGGATGATCCTACCTCCAGGGTGTGTTTGAGAAATCAGTAAGCCTGTCCGTGGCTGTCACCATGATTAGGGAAGACAACTGCCACTTATCTGGGGCCGGAGTGAGAGGTCACACTCTGACTGAGACACGGTGACACAATGGACAGGTCTCACAGCCCACAGCCCTTCCTGATGCTCCATGATTAGGCAGATGAGAAAACCTCCTCCTGGGGCGCCTGGGTGGTCAGTCAGTTAAGTGTCTGCCTTTGGCTCAGGTCATGACCCCAGGGTCCTGGGACTGAGTCCTGTATCAGGATCCCTGCTCAGGGGGGAGCCTGCTTCTCCCTCTGCCTGTGGCTCCCTGGCTTGTGCTTGTTCTCTTTCTTTCTCTCTGACAAGTAAACAAAATCTTTATTTAAAAAAAAAAGAAAATACCTCCTCCTGATTGTTTGAGCACAGGACTGAATTCCATCACACTTATAAACACAAACTATTTTTGCACTGTTTCGGTTTATGTGATTTTCCAAGAATGCAACTACTGGATGCACAGAATCAAGTATCTACTTAGATTTTTAGCACTTTATCAAGTTATTTACTATTCCAAAAAAGCATATATAATAAACTTTAAAAAATTATAGTTTATTTTATTTGTTTTTAAGTAATCTCTACACCCACTGTAGGACTTGACCTCATGACCCCAAGATCAAGAGTCATGTGCTCTACTGACTGGGCCAGCCAGGAGCCCCTTCTTAGTTCTTTAGAATCCACTTGGAATCGTATTGAGTTAAAAAAAGCTATGTGTCAAAGCTATCATTTCTATACATTTAATTTCAAAAAAGAAGGGGGTGGGGGATGCTGGAACAGGTGAGAGCCACTGCTACTTGGGACCCTATTGCTACGATGAGGCATTTTCAAAGGTTTCTCTGACAAAAACCACTCCCTGCTGTGGCCTTTCAGACCCTCCCCTTGAGGTGGATAAAGGCCCCCAGGGGGACACTCACAGCATGCTGGAAGTCCATGGACATGCCCATGCTCAGCTCAACCTGCTCAGTGGGGATGCTCAGCTTTTTACACAGCTCCTCTCGGAGGGACAGTAACACCTGATAGAAAGACAAGTGTGACATTTATTTCATTCCTGCCTTCTCTAAGGATGCCTGAAAGTGGCTGAATCTGAACATCTCTGCCAAAGATTATCGATTCCTTGTGGTTTCAAGGCCTGTCAAAATTTTCAGAAGTTACCAAAAGAGTTTTTTTTTAGCAAATGCTCCTACTTTCACAAAAACAAAAAAAAAAGCCCCCCAAAACAAAAAAATATCATCAGCCATTGGAAAAGGAAGAAAAGAACTGGTTTTCTCTAAAGACTCTGTTTTAGCCAGGTTCAAGTGGGGCTGAGAAAGGTCTGTGGGGGTTTTGGAAACTTATTTTCTCCTTCCCTTACAAGAAGAATTCAGAAGAGGGTCATAACCCCTGACAGGCAATATCTGGGATGTCTCTGAAGTTTATCATGGCAGCCTGTCCTGCAACAGCATTTCACTAAGATGCTTCCTTAACATGCGAGCAATACCCCCATCCTTGGCCCCCAGTACCTGGAAGTCTGGATTTGGTCCTTGACTAAGATCATGGCCAAAACTTCCTATGGTCATGAGCCCCACGAATTCCAGGCTGGGGCACTTGGCATTTATGTGTTCCACCACGGCTACTGTCTCTGAAGGCAGAAGTCCATGTTTACCTTTACAAAAAGGAACAGAAGACACTTGTACCAACATGTCTGAAGCAGCCAGAGGAAGGCTTCATTTCCATCCCTTCCTTAAAAAGGAGGTGACTTTCGGGCTAGAGGACTTCTTGGGAAAAAAATAAAAAGTATCCTTCAGTCCTAAAAAGTAATTTTATTTTGGTGGCCTTTGTTTATGTTGCTTCCCTTCTGGTCAGGAATTGAGTATTAATCATCTCAATCTCTGTGATCTGAGCTGAGAACAGCTAGAGCAGAGGGAAGAGAGAAAAACACTGTCTTTCTTGGGACACCAAGAAGACTTACATTGTCAAAATGCCAGATTCACCAGGGAATTCTTTTCCCAGCTCTGGTACATCTATTGTTTCATTAATTTATTAGAGCTGTAAATATTTTAAAATAAAGTATATATCACAGTTTTCACTAAGTATTTGTAAAATTTAATGGAACTTGCTAATTAACAAATAGAGGAGGAATCTGTAGCACATGATTATTTGTTATGCCGTTATAAGGAATATGGATGTTCTCTTTCCCTCATTTATCAAATGGAGATGCTATGAATGTTCACTTTAATCTTTAATTACAGCCCAATATAGCCAATTATCAAGAAATGCTATCATAGACTTCACTTGGAGCCAGTTTCAGACATACCTATACTGATAACATAATATATAATCTAGGTGCATTCAGAAATAAAAATTGTTACAATTTACAAAACACTTATGTGTCAGGCACATGTGCCAAGTTCTAAGAGCTCTTCACTTAATACAGTAACTATGCAGTAAGTACTCTTATTGTCTCCACTCTAAAAATGAGGAAACTGAGGCACAGGGAGGCTCAGTGCCTTGTCCAAGGTCCCACAACCCTCTGGTGAATCTCGGGGCTCTGCAGGTCATAAGTAAACGACCAGTCTGTGAACACTTACTGTTAACAAGTGCTAACAAGTGAGATGTGCAGGCTTCCCTGCCAGCAGCTCTGCCCACGTTACCACTTTCAATCCTGACAACACCCTCTGACGTAGGCACCACTGTGATTATCACAGTGATTATCATGGTCCGCGAAGGAAACTGAGGTACAGAGAGGTTAGGTAACTTGCCTGAGGTTACAGTGCTGGAACGTGTGGGAGCTCAAACCCGAGGTCTGATTTCAAAGCTCCTGCTCTATTCACTAGGTTACAGTCAACCCAAACCCCTTAAAGGTATTCATTAACTGGCGTTCAAGTGACTTCCGTCTTTTCCCTCCTAATGTAACATTAAGTAATTTTTTTAACACCTGAGTGTTACACCTGTAACTGTGCCATCTCCTTCAGGAGTGATGGATTTCTAGGAATTTTCAGGAGATTGAAGTTACAGTTCCCTTCTTGGCTTGTCCTATTCTGGGCCACCAAAAAACTAAGAATTAACAAACCACAATGTAAGAAAGAGATATGTGGACTGGCTTAGATGTCATTGTACCATCTAGATCCTACAGAAAACAGCTTACTTAGAGGCCTGTGATTCCCTTCTAGACCCTTAGCTATCAGATCCTTAGGCCTGCCATTCTTCCTGACCTTCAACCATACTAAGGGGAAGAAAAATCTACAATTCAGGTCGGGTCACTTACTCTCCTCTCCACTGGTATTAACCTGGACCATAACCTTTAACCTTTCAGGAGAACTTTTTTTCTGCCATGAACTGTTCACTTTGTCTGCCAACTTCACAGAATCCACTGTTTCCAGCATGAAGAGACTGGGGACAGCTGAAACGAGAAAGAGGCAAGGTAATTCTTCATTCACCGTACTGTAGCAAGCAACATACAACCAATCTTTTTGACTTGGTGGATGAAAGAACGATTTCCCAGAAAGAGAACAAGACAGACTTATGCTCAGACTTATGAGATGGTTTTACTAGATGTCAGTTTGAATGTCAGCCCTCTGCTACCTCATTGGAAAGGATCCATCAGGGAAACAGTGACCTGCTGCAACCAGGAGGCACATGCATTCAAGAGGGCTGGCAATTGTGCAGATTCGCAAGAGCAGGCTTGATGGGACTATACCTCAGTTCACATGCAAGAACCAGGTCAAGATGACAATAAAGAAAGGATAACTTTGGAGGCCCAAGTGCTTCCCTGGCAGGATAACGCCATGTTCTTAAACTGTGGGACAGGGGTGCTCTCTTCAAAAAGGACGACAGAACAACAGCTAAGGGAGATGCTGACACCATCGAAACCATCTCCTTTTCCAAAGATGCATGTGATATGAAATATCACTCTTGCCTCAGATACAGAGTGAAGACAGAAGCAGCGACATCAGCAGCTTGCTCTCGTCAAACAGGCAATCTGCTAACCAGTATACATGCATTACTGCTTTTCAATCTTTACTGTGGTTCATGAAGCACTATTATTACCTCCACCTTACAGATGGGGAAACTGAGGCTCAGAAAGGATAAAGTTTATTCAAGTTTACAAAACTAACAAATATTAGAGCTGTGATTTAAATAATGGCAAACTCCATCATATTTTTTTGAATATTTATTTGAGAGAGAGAGAGAGAGAGTGTGAGTGTTGAGGGAGAGGGGAAGAGGGAGAGGGACAAGCAGACTTCCTGCTGAGCAGGGAGCCCAACATGGGGCTTCATCCTAGGACCCTGAGATGACCCTAGCCAAATGCTCAGATGCGTAACCATCTGAGCCACCCAGGTGCCCCACGACTCCATGTTTTTTTTTTGTTTGTTTGTTTTTTTAAGGTTTTTCACTTATTTATTTGTGTATGTGTGAGAGGGAGAGGAAACAAGTGCGTACAAGCAGGGAGAGCAGCAGGCAGAGGGAGAAGCAGGCTTCCCGCTGAGCAAGGAGCCTGATGTGGGACTCAATCCCAGGACCCTGGGATCATGACCTGAGCAGAAGGCTCAACTGACCGAGCCACCCAGGTGTCCCATGACTCCATATTCTTAATGTTGAATTTGAGCTTAGGCTTTCATTTAAAAACATATATACTTTAAAAAGAGACCAGGGGCGCCTGGGTGGCTCAGTGCGTTAAGCATCTGCCTTCGGCTCAGGTCATGATGCCAGGGTCCTGGGATCGAGTCCCGCATCGGGCTCTCTGCTCAGCGGGAAGCCTGCTTCCCCCTCTCTCTGCCTGCTTCTCTGCCTACTTGTGATCTCTCTTTCTGTCAAATAAATAAATAAAGTCTTTAGGAAAAAAAAAAAAAGACCAAAAGCAGATATGCTTGATGTGGAGGAAAAAAAAAAAAGCAAACAGAAGCACATGCAGTAAAAACTCAGAGCCTCTCACCCTAGAAACTACCACTATTACCACTGGGCTGAGGATTCTTCCAGATCATTTTAGTGTATTTCCTTCCAATCACATAGACACCCCCCCCCCAGATGTATAATTTCCTTGTTATTTTTTGGAATAACATATAGATGGGATCATACTGGTTTTTTTCCCCCCCAAACCTTTTATTTTTAAGTAATCTCTATACCCAACGTGGGACTTGAACTTATAACCCTGAGATCAAGAGTCACACACTCCACTAACTGAGTGAGCCAGACACCCTGGATCATAGTAAATGTTTTATGGGTTGCTTGCTTCCAGTTAGCAATACATGTTGGAGATTTTTTCTACATTAGTACCATAAATCTACTGGTACTTTTAACAACTGCAACATTCCACAGAACAGATGATCACAATTTCCTTAACATTGTTCTTATTAACCTTGGTTTTTTTTTTTTTTTTTTTTTTTTTTTTACTACAAAACCAAAGCTTAGAAACAGATCTTTGTGCACATATACAAGTTGCTATAGGATACATGAGTACCAAGAACTGAAATTACTAGTTAAGGACAAAGTACAATTAAAACTGTGTTAGATACCAGAAAACCAAAAAAGCCCTACCATTTTGTAATCTTCCTGGCAAAATGTGGAGTGCTCATTTACTCCTGCTCTCAAACATTGGATATTAGCAGACTCTCTATTTTTTGCACACCTGATTGGTGAAAAGTAGAATTTATTATTGTATTTTGCATTTCTCTTACTGAGGATAAGCATTTTTTGTTTGATTACTGGTCTTCTGTATATTTTATCCATATAAATGGCCTGTTCTTAGTTTTTCCCTATGTTTTTCTTATGCATTAAAACATTCTTTAGGGGGGGGTGCCTGGGTGGCTCAGTGGGTTAAAGCCTCTGCCTTCAGCTCAGGTCATGATCCCAGGGTTCTGGGATCAAGCCCCACATCGGGCTCTCTACTCGGCAGCGAGCCTGCTTCCTCCTCTCTCTCTGCCTGCTTGTGATCTCTGTCTGTCAAATAAATGGATAAAATCTTTAAAAAAAAAAAAATTCTTTAGGGGTGCCTGGGTGGCTCAGTTGTTAAGCAAGCATCTGCCTTCGGTTCAGGTCATGATCTCAGGGTTCTGACATTGAGTCCTGCCTCAGGCTCCTTGCTTGGTGGGGAGCTTACTTCTCCCTCTGCCACTCACCCTGCTTGTGTTCCCTCTCTTACTGTCTCTCTCTGTCAAATAAATAAATAAAATCTTAAAAAAAATTCTTTATACATTATGGACATTAACCTATTCCCCTTTTAAAAAATATTATTTTACTACCAATCTGTGCTTCCCTTTTGCTTTGACATACGGAAAGCTTTAATTTTTGTGTAAGCAAATGTGCTAATTGTTTCTTTAATGGCTTTCAGACTTTGTTTTATTTAGAAAGGTCTTTCACCAGCCTGAAAAAGTAAAAATATCTTCCTATTTTTCTTCTAAAACTTCATAATTTTGATTTTCAAGTTAAGATTCTTTAATCTTGGGATGCCTGGATGGCTCAGTTGTTAAGCATCTGTCTTTAGCTCAGGTCATGATCCCAGGGTCCTGGAATGAGGCCCCGTGTCGGGCTCTCTGCTGGGCAGGAAGCCTGCTTCTCCCTCTCCCACTCCCCTGGCTTGTGTTCCTTTTCTCGCTCTCTCTCTCTATCAAATAAATAAATAAAATCTTAAAAAAAAAAAAAAGATTCTTTACTCTCACTGGAATTTACACTGTGAGGAAGGGAATCTAATTTAATTATTTCTCCAATAAAAAGCTGATTGTCTTGCTGTCCACTTATTAAGTATAAATACGCTCCCTACTTCCCTCACACCTAATATGAAATAGCTTTAAAAAAATAATACAATAGGGATGCCTGGGTGGCTCAGCCGTTAAGCGGCTGCCTTCGGCTCAGGTCATGATGCTGGAGTCCTGGGATGGAGTCCCACATTGGGCTGCCTGCTCAGCAGGAGGCCTGCTTCCTCCCTCTTCCTCTCCCCCTGCTTGTGTTCCCTCTCTCGCTGTGTCTCTCTCTGTCAAGTAAATAAATAAAATCTTAAAAAAAAAATAATACAATAGACTTCTGCTTTTCGACAAGATGAAGTATAGGGATCAGATTTACCCTCCCACCTGAACATTGAAATGGACAAAATATATGAAACGGTGATGTAAAAGAACTGAGTATCATGCAATGAAAGATAGTGATCTCTGAGGGATGAGAAACAAATGAAGTGAGCCCCACAACTGCCCCAGCTAAAGTTTCTAGAATGTGGCACGGGAAAGGCAAACGCAGGAAGAGTGTGGACCCGAGTTGAAGACAGGAACCAAGAATCTGGAAAAACTAAGTAGCTAGAGTTCACAGGGCAGAATTTGGGAGAGGAAAGAGCTGCACCCAGAGAGACCACTGGTGAGTTGTGAAGGGCTCCCTTCCAGAACTCGGCTGGGTACAGATCAGTGCATGCATGTAAGGAAATCACTCCTGGCTCAGGACAGAACTGTTTGAAAGGATTAGAAGAAACAGAGCCTGATGTTCACAGAGGGGATGGAATAGTGCCTATTCCCACCAAACAGGCTTAGGATTCATGGGGCACCGGGTAGAGTACATGGAGGGCCTTATCTCAGTAATAGGGAATAATTAGCCCTAAATTGAGCTCTGCTCTAGGCACATCAACTAATCTTAAAAGCAAGACCTAAAAAGATCAAACTGTCCCAAGTAAGTTAGCTGTGTTCCAAACAAAGGCTCAAAAATATTTATAGGAATATGAAAATGACCAGCTCCCAAAAAGAAAATTCACAATGTTTGGCTGTCCAAAACAAACAAAAAACCAAAAAACCCCCCCAAAACAAAAATCAGACACTCAAAGAAGCAGGAAATATGATACGTAATGAGGGGTTAAATCAATCTGCTGAAATTGCCCCAGACTGTCAAAGATGACAGAAGATGATAGAATTAGTAGGCAGCACATTAAAACAGTTACTGTAACCGTGTGCCATATATAAAAAATATAGAAGGCCATGGAAGATATAAAAAGACTCAACTGTCATGAAAACCACCATGTAGGAGATGAAAAATCCACTGATGGGATTAATGGCAAATTAGACAATGCTAAAGAAAGGCTTAGTTACCTTGAAGAAATTATCCAAAATGAAACACAGAGAAGGAAAAAAAAAAATAAAACTTAAAAGAGCATCGGTGGGCTGTGGGATCACCTCAAGCAGACCAATACGTAACTGAAGTCCCCAAAGGAGAAAAGAAAGGGGGAGGCAAAAAATGTATGTGAAGAAACAATAGTTGAAAAATTTCTAAACTTGATTAGAACCCCAGATCCAAGAAGCTCAATGAACCCCAAGCACAAGAAATGTGAAAAAAAAAAAAAAAATTACACCAAGGCATATCATAATCAAATTGCTCAAAGTCAGTGATAACAAGAAAACCTTGCAAGTAGCTAAAGAAAAAAAAAACACAACATGTTACATACAGAGGAACAAAGATAAGGATGACATTATATTTCTCATTGGAAACAGTCTAAATAAAGACAGTGGAGCAATATCTTTAAAGTATCGAAAGAAAAAACCATTAAGCTAAAGCTCTATGGTCTGCAAAAGTACCTTTGAAAAATAAAGGTGAAGGTACAAAAAAGTTCAATGGAAAAAAATGAAGTGGCACCTCCCTTTTCCTTAGGCTATACATAAAAATTAACTCAAAAAGACCCAAAGGTAAGAGCTAACATGATAAAACTCTCAGAAGAAAATAAGAGCAAATCTTTGAGACTCTGGGGGCATCTAGCTGACTCAAATGGTAGAGCATCCGACTCTCCATCTCAGGGTTGTGAGTTCAAGCCCCATATTGGGCACAGAGATTACTTAAGGAAAAAAAATCTTTGTGACCTTGGATTTCTTAGCTATAGTAACAAAAGCACATGCCACAAAAGAAAAAAGAGATAAACTAGAGTACGTTAAAATGAAAGATTTCTAGGCTACAAAAGATACCATAAAGAAAGATGGTAAAGATACCAAAGATGGTAAAGATACCATTCCCATGGAATGGGAGAAAATATTTGCAAATCATATACAACATAAAGGACTGGTACCTAGGATATATAAAAGAAATTTTACAACTCGATAATAAAAAGACTCAATTAAAAAACACACAAAGGATCTGAATAGACATTTCTTCAAAGACGATGTACAAATGGCCAATAAACACATGAAAAAATGCTCAACTTCATTTGTCATTAGGGAAATGCAAAAATCAAACCACAATGAGATACTATTTCACGTATTTTTTATTACTCCATTTTATCTTCTTTGCTGACGTATTAGCTATAATTTTCTACTGTGTTATTTTATTGGTTGATTTATTTTATTTTTTTAAGTAAGCTCTATGCCCAAGTGTGGGACTTGAACTTATGATCCAAGTGTGAGGCTTGAACTTATGACCCTGAGATCAAGTTGTACGCTCTACCAACTGAGCCAGTCAGGCACCTTTATTGGTTGCTTTAAAGTTGAACTTATACACAGTCTACCTTAAAATGATGTCATACCACTTAATATAAAGTTTAAGAACCTTATATTAGTGTACTTCTGTTCTTACTTTCCATTTTGTATGTCACAGTTTCAATGCACTTTACTTTTTCATGTTATAAATCCCATAATACATCATTATTTTTGTTTATATAACATATTATACTAATAGAACAGAGAAAAATTAATGAAACTAAAAGTAGCTATCAGAGAAGACTGATAAACCTCCAGTCAGATGGATTAGGAAAAAAAAGAGAAGACAAATGACCAACATCAGGAATGAGTTGACATCACTACAGATTCTACAGATATTAAAAAGATAATAAAGAGATATTACCAACAACTTAATGCTCATAAATTCATTACTTTAGATGAAATGGGCAAATTCCTCAAAAAACATAAAGTAACACAGCTCACCCAAGAAAAAACAGATTATGTGAAGTCTATTAACAAAACTGAAACTACAGTTAAAAACCTTCCTACAGGGTGCCTGGACGGCTCAGTTGGTTGGGCGACTGTTTTTGGCTCGGATCATGATTCTGGAGTCCCAGGATCAAGTCCTGCATCAGGCTCCCTGCTCAGCTTCTTCCTCTGACCCTCCCCACTATCATGCTCTCTCTCTCAAATAAATAAATAAAATTTAAAAAAAAAAACACCAAAAAACCCAAAACCTTCCTACAAAGAAACTCCAGGCCTCACTGATGAATTCTACCAAGCAGTTAAGGAAGGGACAATACCAATTCCACACAAACTCTTTCAAAAGACTGAAGAAGTGGGAGTACTTTCCAGTTCTTTCTATTAGGCCAGTATCATTGTTATTAAACCTAAAAAAAGATATTATAAGAAAATGACAGCCCAATGTCCCTTTTGAATGTAGATGCAAACATTCTAAGCAAAACTTAACAAATCAAATGCAACATTACAGTAAAAGGATAATACTGCCTGACCAAGTGAACTTATTCCTAGGAATGCAGGGGTAGTTTAACATTTGAAAATCAATAAATGTAATTCAACATGTTAATAAGCTGAAAAAGAAAACCACAGGATCATTTCAATGGATGCAGGGAAGGCATCTGACAAAATCTAACATTGATTCTTGATAAAGCCTCTCAGCAAGCTAGGATTAGAAGGGTAAACTCCCCTTCTGATAAAGAACATCAAAGGGCACCTGGGTGGCTCAGTGGGTTAAGGCCCTGCCTTCAGCTCAGGTCATGATCTCAGGGTCCTGGGATGGAGCCCTGCATCGGGCTCTCTGCTCAGCAGGGAGCCTGCTTCCCCTCTCTGTCTCTGCCTACTTGTGACCTCTCTTTCTGTCAAATAAATAAATAAAATCTTAGAAAAAAGAAAAAAGAAAAACATGCACGTGCACTCGTAGCATTTCTATTCAATACTGTATTGGAGGTATTAGCTGGTATAATAAGGCAAGAAAAAGAAATAAAAGGCACCCAGATTGAAAATGGTCTTTGTTCATAGGTAACATGGTTGTCTATGTGGAAAATTATATGGAATCTGCAAAAAAAACCCCAACAAAACCCCTAGTAGAGTAAGTAGAACTTAAAAAACTACTACGAATGGGGTGCCTGGGTGGCTCAGTGGGTTGAGCTTCTGCCTTCGGCTCGGGTTGTGATCTCAGGGTCTGGGATCGAGCCCCACATCGGGCTCTCTGCTCAGCGGGGAACATGCTTCCACCCCCCCACCCCGCCTCCCTCTCTGCCTACTTGTGATCGCTCTGTTAAATAAATAAATAAAATCTTTAAAAAAAACAAACAAACTACTAAAATCTAAAAAAAAAAACTACTAAGAAACTACTAGAATAAGTAGAACTACAACATGAGTTTAACAAAGTTGCAGGATAGAAAATGAATATATAAAAATTAATTGTATTATAATTGTATTATATTAGCAACAGACAATCAGAAATTGAAGTAACAGCATCAATAATAGTATCAATAGATAGCATCAAAATATAAGAAAAACTCAGATACAAATCAGACAAAAGATGAAATCCTGCACAATGAAAACTACAAAATATTAACTAAGAGAAGTTAAAGAAGACCTAAATAAATACTGTGCTATACCCCATTAATGTGTTGGGAGATTCAGTATTTTTACTATGTCAATGTTCTCCAAATCGATCTAAAGATCCAATGCAGGGGCGCCTGGGTGGCTCAGTGGGTTAAATCCTCTGCTTTCAGCTCAGGTCATGATCTCAGGTCCTAGGATCAAGCCCCACATCGGGCTCTCTGCTCAGCGGGGAGCCTGCTTCCCCTTCTCTCTCTGCCTGCCTCTCTGCCTACTTGTGATCTCTGTCAAATAAATAAATAAAATCTTAAAAAAAAAAAAAGATCCAATACAATCCTAATCAAATACCTGGCAGAACATATGTTTTATTTTGGTAGAAACTGACAAATTGGTTTACATGGAAATGCAAAGCATCTAGAATAGCTAAAATGACTTTGAAAAAGAAGAACAAAGTTGGGGACTAACAGTACTCAATTTCAAGAATTATTATAAAGCTCCAGTAAATCAAAATAGCATGCTACCAGTGTAAAAGTAGATAAACAGATCAGTGGAACACAGTAAAAAATCTAGAAATAAACCCATGGATAGCTGATTTTTGATAAAGGTACAAAGGAATGCAATGCAGAAGCTGCTCTCCGTATGAGGCTTCCTCCTTATACTAAGAATTCTCTTCCCAAAATATCCAAAACACAAATGGTGAATTATGTTCCCTTTGCCACAGAAAGTAGTATAAGTAATATAATGGTAGAGAGATTTTGTCTCCATATTTAGAAGTTTATCTTACCCATCAATTTGTTGACATTTTGTTTCTGTAGGTGGCCAATGAAGTGCCATTTGATCTCAGGACACAAAGACAGAATCTGAAGAGAAAAAGGTAACCATGTTTGACTTAGAATTTATGAAGGCCTTGCTGGCTCAAATACCTTACATATTTCCTTCTGTCTTTTAATGTCTATCCAACAAACCACTATCACCATCGTTAGCCAGGCTCTAAAGGACACTTAGAGAAAAACCCAAGGCTTCTACTCTGTTTCTCTTGCTTGTTCCCATCAGCTCCCTCCTTCTTTTAGATATCATCCATTAAAGATGAACTGATTATGGAGTACCTGGCTGGCTCAGTCAGTAGAGCACATGACTCTAGATCTTAGGGTCATGAATTCAAGCCACACACTGGGTGTGGAGCCTACTTCAAAAAGACAAAATAAAACAACAACAACAAAAACAAAGGATGAACTGACTAAAGCTTTCAAACCTCAAAAGGACCCAGGATCACAGCAAGCTCCTAAATCACCACATCCAAAAAGCTGCAGAGGAGAAAACTATAGTCTTAGTTTTAATAAAGAAAGAAAGTTTAGCTGAGAAATATTTGGAGTTCAAGATGATTACAGACATTTCTACTGCCAGCTGATCATCCTGTAAAACTCAACCACCAAAATGGGTCTAACTTTCAGCTGAAGGGCCAAGATTAGACACAGACTCCAAAATTCAGATATCCACTTACTTTAGGATTTGATGCTTTTTCTAGCAGTTCTTGAACCTAAAGAGTAAAAACAGAACGAATCAGAAACCTGGCAATCACGACTCTTCCAAAGGCAGACTGGAAAAGGACTCTTACATAGTTCTCCCCGAAAGTACGCTGGCCATGACTGTAGGCTTCAATCACCATGTCTGCAGGTTTGGTTTTGCTAACTGCTACTAGCCGGGGCTGGATGGCTGGGAGATCCTGCCAAGAGGGAAAGAGTCAAATGAGTGAATGTTTAGAAATATTATCCCAGTAAGTTCTATAAGATGGATCCCATAGAGTCAATTGGCATAGGTCTTAACTTGACATTAGGTAAGCTCTGTTATTTCAATACTGGAGGGAGACCAGTATCAAATGTTGATTGAATGTCTTTCAAATGTAGGGCATCCGAATCTAGTGTGTTAGCTGCTTTATTTTATTTTTTTTTAAAGATATTAATTAATCATTTGAGAGAAAAAGAGAGAGTGAGAGCTTGCATGCACAAGTGGCAGGGCGGGGGGGGGGCGAGAGAGAGGAAGAAGCAGACTCTACTGAGCCGGTAGCCTGATGTGGGGCTCCATCCAGGAACCCTGGGATTATGACCTGAGCCAAAGGCTGACACTTAACCCAATGAGCCACCCAGGCGCCCTGTGTTAGCTACTTGAACATCTACTCTCAGGAGAACTGGGAAGGTAAGTAAAAGCAGTATTTCCTTAAAACGCAGTCTTTAACCAACTGCATCAGCATCAGCTGGGTACCACTCCAGACCTACTGAATCTGAATCTCTGCGGCTGGAGTCTGAGCATCTGCTTTTTACACAAACTCTCCAGATGATGCTCTTGCACACTAATGTTGGAGGTTTAAGAATCACTTCATTAAGGGAAGGCATTACCCTCTCACTAGAGGGGGTGCCCCTGCTGGCTTCTGAAACTCCACAGTTAAGTTCTGGAAACTCATTCTGGTCCTGATATATTTGTGACATGTATTAGGGAGAATCACTGAGAATCACAGAACATCAATGTCAGCAGGGAGCTTAAAGCAATGAGAGCGTATTCCATTGCCTACGGCAGATGAGGAAACTCCGGATCAGAATAGTTAAGTAACTTAGTTCAAGGTAACATCTTATTAGTAGCCAAGGAAAGACTATAGCAATCGAGGTCTTCTGCCTCCAGGACGTTATTCTGAATTCTGACACCATCAATGCTTGATCAGAGAAACTCTGACCTTTCTGTTCAGTTATGTCTCACTCCACACCACCCAGCTTAAACTTACAAGGAGGGGAGCAAATACTGACGCTTGATCTAATTAAAGTCCAAGAAGAGACAGAATATAAGGCGGGGGGAGTCTCCCTTAAAACTGCTTGGGACTGAATGTCAGTTCCCTCCTGCCCCAAACGTCCTAGCGCAGCTCTGGTGTCGACAATTACTGAGCAACTGCTAGCTGTTAGACGCTGCCGCACAAGCGATCTCAGGAGACCTGGCCCTCTCTGGGTGCTCTTGGGGACGTCTTCTCTTGCATGTTCTGGGCACCGGACCTGCGCTGCTCCCGTCCGCTAAGGCTGTTGACTCCTAAACAAGGCGGGTGGGCAACGGCCGCGATGTCGGGGACATCATTTTCCCGGGTAGTGGACACCTTCTGCTCCAACGGAACCAACCTCCAGAAAACCTGTCCGACTCATCGCGAGGTCGCTGAGGAAACCCTTCGCTAGCCTTGCGGGGGCTCTGCAACCCGCGCCGACGCCTGGACGGCTGGACGGCTCCCGCCCCGCCGGGAGACCCCCTCTGCGTCACCGTGACGACCCATTCCCATGCAGGTGTCCCCTTCTCAAAGCAGCCGCCCACAGTCCCCACGCTGTCTCCCTCCTCACCCGCGGCCGCCGCGCCACCGCCTGCTGCACGCGCTCGTTCACCGCCCGCAGTGCGAATCCGACTCCCAGCTCCGCCGACATGCTGCCAGCTCTCCACATCCCCAGGGACCTACGCCGAGAGCTGACCCCCCTCCGCCCCCTGCACCCCCAGGCTGAGACCGCTTTCCGGTCCCGCCCAGCTCGCGTCTTGTGTGGTCCAATCGCCGCTCACCACCGAGTCGTCTCACCCAATCGACACTGGGTCGGGGGCGGGCCGAGGGCGGGATGGCGGGCGGCCCCGCCCTACGGCGCCGGCCATCTTGGAGAGGCGGCTCTGGCCTTCCTGGGCACCTACGGGCCGGGCTCTGGACGGTGGGGCGGGGGTGTGGAGGCCCTCTGGAGGAGTTCCGGTGCCCCCCGGCGAGCCTTCCACGTCCACGATGCGCCTGAGCCGCCGCCCCCACCCCTGTGGGACCTTTCTGACGGGACAAAAAGAAAAAGCGTGTTCCGAGGTTCTCGTCCTTTTCCAAATGCGCCCCAGATTTGCTCTTCCCTGGCGTTCAAAGAGCTGTGAACTGAGATTTGTGCGCGGGGACCAGGACTCGAAGCTGTTAGAGCGGAAGACGTGGCTCTGAGTGTCTCAGATGAGTCTCATGAGGAACCGATAAAACTGTTTCTGAAGAACACGGCCTGATCCAAATGCATGTTTATTTCTTCTTGTCATCCTTGAAACAGTGCTGTCCAATAGAAATATGCGAGCCACACAAGTAATTAGGAATTCTCAATGGGCACATAAAAAGTAAAACATTTTCATGAATACACTTAACTTACTATCTCCAAAGTAAGGTTTCATTATGCAACCAATAGGGACACTTAACTGAGTTTCTTTGAAAAGATTTTATTTTTAAGTAGTGTGTACACCCAAGTGCGGCTTGAATTTAACAACCCGAAAATCAAATGTCCCATGCTCTACCCATTGAGTCAGCCAGGCGCCATGAGATTTTGTTTTATTGTGCTTGATTTACAAAACTCAGTGTGTGGTTTTGATTTACAGCCTGCCTCAATTCGGGCTATCCGTACTTCAAGAGGTCAGAAGCCGGCTGTGGCTAGCACTGCCTTACCCGAGGAGAGCACAGGAAGCTTTAGACGGTCTAGCATGACCTCTGCACACATTCAGTCCAATTCTTGAGTGTCCTCTGTGTCCAGCTCTGCGAGAAGGAGCCAAGCAATATAAAGGCTAACACAGTAAAATAGAAAGTTTGATAGATGGAGAAATAGTAGGTGCTGTGGGTAGGTAGAAAGAGATCAGTTGTGTAAAGGAAAGAGGGTTTGGCTGTACAGTTGAAAGATTTTCAAGCATTTCAACTTAATGAAGAGGGATGCTATTATGTTGGAGAAAAGGCCAAAGTTTATTCCTCAGGTTGTCTTGGGGCAACTCGGCTTACTTTGAATCTTCAGGAAGTAAAGGGCAATATTCTTTCTTCTCTCACCATCTTCTCAGAACCCAGGACCTCAGATAAAATCTCTTATGTTGTGCTCTGGGAAAATCACTTTGGAGCAGAACCTCGGGTACTTGCCATCAAGGACGACTTTTTGGGAAGTTTCTCTTTTACTGTGTACAAGTAACTGGGTTATCTGTAAATTAGGGTTGCCAAAGGCATTAGTAGTAATTGTGTTCAAATAAAATGGCTCTGGACTTGATAATTTCTACTCCTGACTAAATGACAACAATTAAAACATGATTAGAACAGCCTTTCATGGTGTGAATAGTTTGCTGTAGAGACAGCGAGTTGAAGGTGCTAGGCAGCGGTCAGTGCCTCGAGGAACAAAGGGGATTACAGTAACCAGGACACTGGTGAAGAAATGTATAGAGGAAGGATTGGGTGAACATGACATACTTAAAGTGATAGGGTACTTCAAACACACTTACTTATTTATTTTTAGAGAGGGAGGATGCAAGCAGGGAGGGGCAGAGGGAGAGAGAGAATCTTTCAGCAGGCTCCACACCCAGCAGAGCCTGGTTCAGGGCTGCATCCCACCACCCTGCAATGACTACCTGAGCCAGAATCAAGAGTCAGACGCTTAACTGACTGAACTGCACAGGTGCTCCTGAAAAACATTTTAAAAACCGTAACTACTTCATCAGATTTAACGGATGTACATACAATCCAGGGGATAGGTTATTATGACAACAAGCAGGAGTCCTCATTTAATAGATTTCATTTGCAAGGTCAGGTGTCTTCTTTGAATTTTAAGGTCAATCTCCCCCACCCCCATTCCCCATATTGTACCTGTGTGTGGCTCCCAAAAAGGCATCAGAAGAGTGACTTAAGATTTCAAGTTAATAAGGACAGTGGTGCCAAGATTGGGTAGTGGTGGCATAGGGCTGACGCGCATTCAATCTTGGTTTCCTCACTAAACTGTGATCTTGGATAAGTTACTGAAGCTCTCTACTTTTCATCTATAAAATGGAGTCAATATCTCCTTCAGAGGTGCAACGGGGATTAATGGAGAAAACATTTGTGAGACAGTTAGCAGAGTGCTCCGCCAAAGCAAGTTTAAAGGTTCAACAAGTGGTAGTTCCCCCACCCTGCTTATCTATTCAGTCAACATCCATAGGGGCATTTCTCTGTAAAGATAACTTGGGGGAAGACCAGGATGCGTAACACAGGCTTTACTGTGGATTCATTTCTAAGATGCTTCTCACCTCTAACATTCTATAACCTTATGAAAATGGAAGTAAAGACAAAAAGATCAGGGGGACCCCGGTCTCATCATTTCACATTTTTCAATGTCTTTACTTCTCAGCTATGCTTCTGAATGAATTTTATTCCACTTTTTTCTCCTTATTTTCGTTTTCAGTTTCTTCTCTTCCACTTCCTGGGATATCAACCATCTCATTTAACACTTCATTCTTCCCTAATCCTTGAAAAATAGAGGTCCACAATCACTTCCACACCTGTAACTGTCTTCAAATTGCTCCCCACAGTTTGCAAGGACAAAGAGGAAGAGAGAAAGATTAAAAAGCCAAATACCCAAAGGAACAGATTTTATAAATAATCTTATAAAATCTAGTATAGTTATTCACCATCAATGTCATCAAGTATTTAAAACATGCGCCTCTGTTGTCTGAGGCCCTGAATTATGAGAAAACCGTTCATGCTTCCTTCTGAGCTTACTGTGATTCTTTTGGGAGATAAAAAAAGATAAAATAATAGAAAATTACAGTTGCCTGGTTACTTGGCTCTAAAGAGAAATGGAGAAATAAAGCCCATGTCCTAATTCAAATGAATTGAGGTAGAGAAGCCATGACAACAATCCCTCAGCAAACATACTGTCACATTTGGCTTTTGAAATGTGAATGTAGATTCTAGAACCACAGACCTGGGCAGAACCTTTAGAGAACATTTGATCTTTCATATAGAAAGAATGACATTGAAACCATCCCAAACAGCACAGACCCTCCCCAATTTCTGAAGACCGTCTGAGAAGGGCTTCTTTTTCCTTTTTTAAGATTTTATTTATTTAACAGAGAAAGACACAGCAAGGAGGAAACACAAGCAGGGGGAGTGGGAGAGGGAGAAGCAGGCTTCTGGCCAAGCAGGGAGCCCAATTCGGGGCTTGAAGTGGGGCTCAATCCCATGACCCTGGGATCATGACCTGAGCCGAAAGCAGACACGTAACGACTGAGCCACCCAGGTGCCCCTGGATTTACTTTCTATTTGCATACAACTACTTCTCCTGATTCCAAATTTTAGCCAATCTTACCTTAAGTGAAATCTTTTAAAATACTCTATTGTGCAAGCTAATTTCCTCTTCACTGGTCTCAGAGGAGCTAGAGAATACCTAGCCAACCCTTATGCAACCTTTATAAAGTGAAGTCATTAAATTCCCCTTCCACCTTTTATGGGGTCAACTCATGGGTTTTATTTTTTTTAATTTTTAAAAAAGTTTATTTTTTGAGAGAGAGAGAGTGAGCAAGAGAGAGACAGACAGCGTGAGCGGGGGTGCAGGAAGAAGAGGGGGAGGGAGAAGCAGAATCCCCACTGAGCAGGAAGCCTGATGTGGGACTCATTCAAGGGGGACCCTGGATCATGACCTGAGTCGAAGACAGACACTTAACCAACTGAGCCACCAGGGCACCCCTGGCTTTCTTTTTTTTTTACTTTTTGAATTTTGGTTTTAACATTTTGTTTTGCTAGCCTCCTCTTAAAATCTTTTTTTCCCAAACTGGAGCCCCAAACTGGGAATTCCTCTCAAGAGGGCCAAACCTGCTTCATTTGTACATAGGACATTTTTGTATTATGTATGTATTCTCAGTACTGTTTGCTATATTCCAATATTGTTCCCTTTTTCCTCTCTGCGCTACGCAACCTGTAATCTTAACTCTGTTATCCCATTTGTTCGATTTTCCACTTAGTGGTACCCACTGAATATTTGTGTGCTTTCTAGCCTGTTTTCCCAGATGACTGAAAACGTTATACATGGCAGACCCAGTGCTAACCCCTTCACACACAGAATTTCATTTAATCCACTCAACCCATTTCAGAGATGAAGAAAGTGATGTTCAGAGAGGGTAAAGAATTTATTTAAGGGGTGCCTGGGTGGCTCAGTCATTGGGTGTCTGCCTTCAGCTCAAGTCATGATTCCAGGGTCCTGGGATTGAGCCCTGCATTGGGCTCCCTGTTCGGCAGGAGGCCTGCTTCTCCCTCTCCCACTCCCCCTGCTTGTGTTTCCTCTCTCGTCTCTGTCAAATAAATAAATAAAATATTTAAAAAGAAAAAATTATTTAAGACCATACACATAGGAAGTGGTCGAGTAGGGACCTGAATCATGACAGTCTAACCCCGGGGACTACATTCTTAACTTACCTATTCAACTCTAAGTTCATATTGTGTATGTAGTGGCTCACACACCGACAGAGAAAGTTTGAGAGCACCATTAAAAGCCCAAGAAAGCCTGGGCTTGGGTTGCAATGTTTGGCAAATAAAAATACAGGCTATTCAGTTAAATGTGCATGTCATATAAATAATTTTTTACTATGTCTCCTGCTGTACTTGAGACATACTTATACTAAAAGTTATTAGTTGTTTATACGAAATTCAAATTAGACCAAGCCTCGTGTATTTTACTTGGCAGCTTTAGGCTGGGCAACTTTCCAGAGTAGAGACTGGGACTTTCTAACTGAATTGGTATCAAAATGAATTCTGGGTCAACTGAAATGATCTCTACCCTTTGGGCCAGAATTGCAGCAGTGAATGGATTCTTTAAAATGATCAATTTCCATAGCATCTACCAAGAATCATGCCACGTTTACAAATTAGTTGTTTATGTTTCTACATTAATAATGGGGATATTCATCTGAATATATTTTTAGGGTGATCTTGCACTCCACGCACTAGGGAGGGATGTTTTATTTCTTTGTATCCCCTATCCTAATATTAGTTATCGCTATATTTCACTTTAATAAAAAAGTAAATACAAAGAAGAATGATTTTATTTATCAAGACTGAAAATAAAACAAGATATAAATTCACACCTTTAGTGTTGTCTAAAACAATACCTCCATCTATCAACCCAAGGTAATTAATCCAGCACATTATTTATAGTGTGATTAATATAACAAGAATCATTTCTCATTTACAAAGGGGGTCATTAAACCGCTGGGGCTCTTTGAAAGTAGAATTAGTTCTGACTGTTCAATCACCAGCTTACACAAAAGCAGAAATAAAAAGAAATTGAAATACAAACACAAACTGATTGACTATTACTTCCTTTCTAAGGAAGCAATAGAAGAGTGGCTCGGACCCTACCGAGTAGAACTAATGAAGAAGCCCATTAAGTTCACAGACACAGAGCAGCCACTAGTCAACATACAGGTTTATTCTCAACTGAGGATTGAAGTTTATCTTCAATCAAACTTAAAATGATAAGTCAGTAAGACGACGACCTTACTTTCAGTACTTACTCTCTATAAATGGCAAAGCCAACAGTGCTGAAAGATATATAGACCCAAAGAAATTACAACAGATCATTTAGAAAACAACTTTTTTTTTTTTGGAGTCAATATATTGCCAAAATTCTTTCAATTATATTTTTCCTCCTTCAAGTTAATATGACCACAGATCCCTTCAAATTTGTTTTATTTTAGTCTTATAAAAACTAGTAACAAACTTTGGCTTCCTTGCAAATATTCTGTCCTTATATTAAAAAAGTGATTAAAAACAGTACGAATATGAACCACTTCTGTAAAGTTTAATGAGAAACATTCAACCAAGGTGCCTTTTCCTTGGAAAAATCCTACAAAAACTGAATTTTATAAACAGTTACGTATTTTGATAGAAGTTCCATTTACAAATAGCAGCCATGACTTTACTGCCTACAAATGTGTAGGCTGTCACATTTTACATGTTTAGGATTCCAATGTTTTAAGATCAGATTTTCTAGTGAGTGCTGAAGACACAGAGTCACACAGATTGGTTATTCGTCCCGTGCTGAGGAAACTGCTGACTTCCATGATTTTATTATTCAGGCAGGTGCAGCTAACCGTGGAATTTAAACGGAGGGGCACTATGACATTTCTATTTTTTGTTCAAAGAGGAAGCAACATTAGCATTGAGGGAGGCAGGGGCAGCAGGATTTGACTTCGAGGCTCTTTTGTGGCTAAAGTTTATCAAGTGCAAGGGACAAGCTGTCACAGGATGTTAGTATTGGGCTTTCAAGAGAAGAACCTGAGCAAATGTGCTATTGAGAGGTGGAGAGATCCTTGCTTTTTGTTCTATTGAAGTAGTGTTTTCTGAGGCCCAGGCAGCAAATCTCGGAGTAGAGGAAGCAGAAACATATGTATGGGGATACTAGATGTCATGTGTCATGTTGCTCCTAACAAGGGATTAATGGCATCGAAATGGGAGGAGGGTGAGTAGATCTTAATAACGGATACCTATGTTGGCCTTGGGAGACTGTCTTCTGCAAGCACTTCTGAGCCCATTAAAATCCATCATTGCGAGGAACAGTTGGCTGCTTGCACGAAGTGTGACCAGGACCACTGTTGTAAGAATTCTTAAGTCCCAGAAATGAGAACAGGGAAGGGCAGCGCTTGAATTAAGAGGAGTTAACATGTTGTTTCTACCTAAGCAGGCTGAATGCTCCCCAAACTCTCGACAAGCCTAGTGCTACCTGGGAGCAAGCTGGCCCGAATTCTGGGGCCATCCAATAAAGCAGAAGTCTGTGCACGGGACCAAAAATGAGGTTGGCATCTGTGCCAGAAGGTATGGTTCATAGTTTCACTGAGGGAAAAGGGGTACCGTGGTAGTTTCTTTGGTAGTGGTGGTGGGGAGGGCAGCTAATAACAAGGCCAGACCCTAAGCCAGAGTTTGTCATGGAGAATAGCAACACGCCTGCAAGTGAAATGGGAGTTAACCTCACAGTCTGGTACACAGCTCATGGCCTACATAAGCTGGAACCCACCTCCTCCCTCTGATTTCAGGATATAAGAAAACCTTCCTTTCATGGTTGGTCTTCTCCATCCCAAATCTCCCAGAATGACACAAAATTTTCCTAACTAGAAATGAGAAAAAACAAAACAAAACAAAACCCAACCAACAAAAAACCACCCCAAACCATTTGAACAGATTTTGATGCAGCCCTTCCAAGCCAGGGACCTGGGCATGAGCTCATGACGTGTACCCCACAGCTGTCTCTGGAGGTAGAACATTCGGTCTGACCCCTGTGTGGCTGCTGGCGCCCTGGATTTCAAAACCCATGCTACCTAGTGGGCTCCCTTTTTATCACTCCATCAGACAGACTGCTTGTAGGCAGTAAGACTAGGAGTTCCTTCAGGTGTCCTTCCTCCGCCCCCGGAGGAGCTCTTGGACAGAGAACCTCCACGGTGAGAAAGATGCTAGGTCTCAAGGAACATATGCAGTTTGCCAAGCAGGTACCACGCTGGCTGAGAGACAGAGTGACCCCCTTCAGCAGCTAGTAAGACACTTGGGTTGCTTGTTCCTATCTTCCTAATGCTGAGTGGAATCAATGAACAGATTCGAGAGGGAAAAAAAAAAACCAAAAGCAAAAACAAAAAGAACCAAATCACAGAACAGGTGAAGAGTTTTAAGAATTGTGGGTGATGCCTAAACCCGGGCTCTGGAATGTAGTCAGAAATCGCTGCTTTTTAAGCCCTGGGGTGAGAAGGGTAGGAGAGAGAAGCTTGCAAAACCTAGCACCAGTCCTTCCTTGTGAGGGCTCGAGAGAGCACGCTGCCAAAACAACTCCCATGTGCCGCCAGAAATACCAGCGAAGTCCATTGTTCTCGGCAGCTGCTCCCCGCCAGCTCAGGGCAGACTCACAAGCACACAGCTACTCAGCGGCTGAGCCTCACCCACAGGCATCCTTGGAGGCAGAGGTGAGAAAATTGGACTGCCTTTCCCCAAATGCGGGAAAGCAAATCACCTGGAGGCAACACCTTCTATCTCTCCCCCTCTGTAATGATCGTATCCCTACTTACGCCAACGTCAAAGGGTTAAAATGAGTGTCTGGAGGGCAAAGGTCAAACCCATGGTTCGCCCATCTTAACAGAAGTCACATGACCCGCTTACCTGAATAAGACCCCAAATCATCAATCCCAGCCCTCCCTTCCCAGGAAGGGGAATAGATTTAAATCCATTTCTTCTTTTTGCTCCACAGAATGTGGAAGAGAGTCAAAGCAGGTAGTGTGGGAGGGAGGAGCATCCCGGTTCATCATTCAAAAATAAAGATCTCTTGTAAGTGTCATCCGAGGTTGTATACAAAAAACTTTCAATTCTCCTCGGGGTCTACGTCCAAGGGCTCATCATCGAAACTCAGCTTGTCAGCCAGCCCCTCGAACTGCTTGCCCAGACCGCCTGCGGAGTCCACGAACATGTTCGGGATGTCTTTGCCGAAGTAAATCTTGCTGTTGGAAGCGATGGCTCTGTACTTCATCAGCTGCAGATACTCCGGCGTCAGCTTCAGCTGGAAGAAACAAAGCAGAGGCCAGGTGGAGCCCGATTCAGGACAGCTCTGGGGGGCACCCTTCGCAGAGGGTCTCTGTCCACGCAGTGCGCCCCCTCGACTCTTCCAGGCCTCACGGCTCTCCGAGTGACGGGGCACTAATGGATCTGCGCAGTCAGAGCTGCCAGTCTGAGGAGCTTCTGTTTCACATGATGATACAACTTCTGCGGAAGCTCAGCTCAGGGGATGGGCAGCCCCGGTGCCCCACAGCACAGGAGCCATCCCTTCTGGCCAGGAGGGCCTTTGCCGGTGGCGGCCATCCGACATCCGGAGCTCTCAAACAACATTAGTGCAAGGCCAAATAGACCTTCCCCTCCCCAGGTGGCCCGGGGTTTTACCTTGTTGGCTTCGGCCAGCTTCATAGCGGTGTAGCACTCCGCATCGGCCTTCGCCTTCTCCCGGGCCAGGAACGCAGCATCTGCGGGCAACAGGGCAGTGAGTGCAGGGCAGAGGCACCGGAACACTGGGCCCTGGGCCCTTCCCCCGCCTGCCTCCGTGACCTCAGGGCGACTGCTCTTTTGCCTCTGTGCTTTGGTTTCCTCTGCTGCAAAATGTGGAAAGAGGTGTTTTTCCCTATTTCACAAGTCGTGGTTGAAAATCAACCACGATGAGGAGGTGCCTGGACGGCATCCCCCTGCGGTGGGGACTAAAGATGAGCAAGGCCGCTGCTGTGCCCAGCAACCTCTCTGACAGCAGGCTCCGGAGGAGCACTGCGGCCCGGCGATGCTTCCCGTTTCCCTGAGCGGACTCCTCTTGCCGCTCCTCCGTGTGGAAGCCGAGTGGGACCTGCCCCCACCTCGAGCCTCAGAGCTCTCCACCTCATCCCTCTTGTGAGGCTCAGCAAAAGCCCCAGGAGCCCAGCCGGAGGTGACCCCACCTAAGAAACAGCTCGGTCCCTCTCCAACTTCGTTTCCCTTTTTATTTCCATCGCTCACTTCGAAAAGGTCCTCGTTAACTGGCACAACTCTAAATAAGGCCACTACACACCGCGGTCCAGACCAACACCTGTTTGGACGAAGACCTATTTCAACCTCCACTGCGCGTGACACTCTTCCTCAATCCGATGAGACGCGCTTTCTGTCGAGCTGATGCAAAATTTTTGATGCTTACTCCCTTGCCTTGGGAATGAGGCCAGCCTCCCGTGAGTGATATCTGTAGCCAAAAGCCTGGGAAGGACAGCCAGTCTGCGGGTGGGTTCTTCCTGTCCACCCCCAGAGAGACTCCGGGCGGAAGGAGGGTGGAGTCTGGCAGGAGTGCTGGCTGCAAGGGGGCCGTCAAGTGGCCTTAGCACCTGATGACATGTTTTTATAAGAAATAAGAATGTCTTGTTTTGCCAAGAGCTCCCTAATGAGGAGCCACTGACCTCTAAAATCCTAGCTGGCTCCTCACTGGGCCCGCTCAAAGCCTGACAGGCCTCACAGTGAGTCCAAGTGGGCACAGTGCTTGGAAGCTGGGCCTCGAGGGCCCATTTTTGTCCTAGAATTTGCTTGATTTAAGGCACCACACAAAGGAAAGGGTAGGTGGTGGGAACGAGCTGAGGGCTTAGGGGCAGGGAACTGAAGGTGAACAGAGTTCAGAAAAGCCAGCAAAGAAAACCTTCTCCAGCTCCAGTGCTGTTGGTGCTGAAAAGGTGTCCCCTTCACGGCTGCCTTGGTATCCATGACAGGGGTGCCAAGAGCAGACTTAGAGGCCGCAGCTGTGGTGTTTGCTGACGTGCACGGGGGCTGGGGAAGGCACAGGGAGGAGCTGCTGTTCCGGCCTCACCTCTTTGCTCACTTCCTAGGCTCTGAGACCCTTGCCAGAGAGCAGGACCTTCAGTGATTTCCTTTTTCCTTAGGCCTCACATGAGCACGCCTAGCTGCAAGCAGTGGACGTCTGCTGAGTGAGCGAACGCTCTCTGAAGTGGAAAACTGACACCAGCCTGGCCCATATCTCCCCCCAAAGTCGACTCAAAGCACAGAGAAAAAGTGATTTTCCAAAGAAATCATCACATCTTAGAACAAAGAGGAAAGAACGAAGGAAATGACTGTCTCACCCCCTTGTCACAAGGTGGGGCCTGAGGAAACCTTGGACGTTCACTTCACCTGTGCTCACCTTCAATTTCTGAAATCTTCTTCTCTGTCTCCTTCTCCATCACCTTCTGCCCATAGGTGATTTCTGCGACCTGAGCCACTTTTTCTGCCTCTACAGTAAGAAAGTTGAGAAAAGGCTCAGAGCTCTGGTATTTCAAAAGTCGGACTGTTTGACCCTTCCTGAGTCCCTGATGCAGGCCAGTGGGTTAGCTCAGAAGGAGAGCCCCGTGAGGGGCACAGGTGGGCTGTACCAGTGAGGGTGGTACCACGACATGAGCACAAGACAGTAAACGGACGGAGAGACCTGGGCCCTGCGACGGAAGCGAGGAGCAGGCCCTCACCTCTCCTGTCACAAGGGTATTTCTCCTGAACGGAAAGGCTAAGATACCCTCCGAACAGTTTCTCCCTGCCACTTCATTTCGGGAAGCCGTCAGTCACTGTTGATAAACCAGTGTAGTGGTTACGAACCAGGTTCTGGACAGAGTCCCTGGGGCTGAACCCCGTTTCCACCAGTTACTTGCCATATGACCCTCAGCACATTATTTAAACCCTCTGGTCTTTGATTCAGGAAAATGAGGTTAATGATAGAACCTATGTCACCTGGTGGTTGTGAAGAGTACATGTGAGCGCATGTAAGTGCTTAGAAAAGTACATGACCCATGATACCTGCTCGATAGGTATCAGCCATTCTTATTATCCGTTAATGCATTAAGAAAAAAGGTTCTTGGGGCGCCTGGGTGGCTCAGTGGGTTAAAGCCTCTGCCTTCGGCTCAGGTCATGATCCCAGAGTCCTGGGATCGAGCCCCGCATCGGGCTCTCTGCTCAGCAGGGAGCCTGCTTCTCCCCCGGCCTCTCTGCCGGCTTGTGATCTGTCAAATAAATAAAATCTTTAAAAAAAAAAAGAAAAAAGCTTCTTTTCATTTCAAACGTAAGGAGAGACTCAAAACGCATTGCCCCTAGCTGTGATCTGACGACTTCCGCTTTGCCTCTGGGAGCACAAATGTCACTCCTGCGCCCTGGCAAGGGTTTGGAGGGCTATGTGATCTAATGGTGCCCAAGGCTACCTCTCAGCTTCCCACCACCCCCTCCAGCCCCCTTTGCCATGTGAGGGGATTGCAGAACCACATTCAGACCAATGAGGGCCTTCTTCCGTTCCGTCTCAGCTTCCTTCTCCACCACCTTCTGTTTCTGCGCTGCAATGAGAAGCTTTGTCTTCTCGCTTTCCCTGATGGGGGGGAAAAAAAAAGCTGTGAGGCCGCCGTGGAAGAAGCTTCTGAGGAACTTCACTGTCTCCCGGAGAAGCCAGGCTTCCGCTGAGGAGAGGCAAACTGTGAGTTCGTCCTCTCTCCTGGAAGGCTGTTGAATGTCCCAGGGAAAAGCAGGTCTGTTGCAGACAGTAACACGGCTCTCTTTCACTTCCAAAATAACTCATTTGTGGGAAATAAAGCATAATTTACTTTGGTAAAATGCATCTGCCTGCCCACTTAACCACCTTTCGCTCCTATCGTCTTTGATATGACCCAGGGAGCACAAACAATGCCCCCTGGCCCTTGGAAAAGCAGCACTGCTGGGAAGGGCTTCTCCCGTGGCTCTCCACCACAGTTACGGAGCCCAGGTGACTGTCCAGACACACCTGCTCCATCTCGCAGAGCGATGGGCTGTAACAAATACTCAAGAAGGGGAATGAGCTCCTGGCACGGCTTCAGTTAACTTGGGGACGGGATGAGGTGGGGGTGGGGCGAGGGAGAGAGTGGTGTGTGTAGCTTGGGCAGCAGAAATACTCACATCAACTCGTAGTTTCTGCGGATCGCCTCAGGGATATTGGGCTTGGTCACCCGCACAGCCTGGAGGAGGAAAACAGCACGTGATGGGAAGGTGAGGGTGGCGAGGGACAGAAGCACCTCCCACTGGCCCTTCATCTTCCTGCACAAAAAGGACATCCTCTGGAAGGGGGGGATGCCCCTTCATCAGAGCAGGCTCCCATTGTGGCCATGCTTACTTGGATGACAAGCCCAGGGGCCATGGAGGTCAGGTCCTGTTGTAAAGCCAGCTTGAGGTTTTCGTCAATCTGATCTGGAATCAAGAAAGACAGCGAGAGTTGTTGTTACACTGTAGGCAGGGTGGAGGAAAGCATGGGGGAAGAGGACAAACTAAAACACCAGCTCAAGAATGCACCTGACAGGCCAAAGGGCTTTCCAAGGCAGAGGGCTTATCAGAGCCCAGAAATCTGAAGACCCTTGGCACATCTTTCAAAGCAACATGCCTCTGCAGCCGCTCTATGCAAGCTGGATGTGAGAGCATCCTTTTCCTGTGGCCTCCACATAAAATCACCGAGGCTATAGAAAATAGCAACCTAGGGGCACCTGTGTGGCTCAGTGGGTTAGGCCTCTGCCTTCGGCTCAGGTCATGATCTCTGGGTCCTGGGATCGAGCAGGGAGCCTGCTTCCCCTCCCCCTATCTGCCTGCTGCTCTGCCTACTTGTGATCTGTCAAATAAATAAAAAAAAACCTTAAAAAAGAAAATAGCAACCTTGCCCAAAAGGAAACTGAGCTTTAATAAGAAAAAGGACAAACAAGTCTTACACATTTCTTGAGTCGGGCGGCAGCCTTTTCCTAGACAATAGCAGCTAAAGAGAAGCCAGGCAGCCTGTTTTCAAGAGGAAGGAAGGTGGAGTGGCTATGCTAGGTATTTCGAAGAGAGCCAAGCCATTGAAATCCAGTCATTTGAGAAGTTTCTAAAAGAAAAATAGACTCTGACGTCAACAAAAGCCCCAAGGAAGACTATTTCCATTAAGAACTCCATCAAAGAACACAGTGGGGAAAATGAAAATTTATGGTTCTGGAAACGAGCCTGAGTCTTTTGATAGTCGTTTGCTTTGGCCCTGATTGCTCTGTGTGGAATTCACATGGGAGCTGTTAAATAGGCAAGTGTAGGAAGAGCTCTGACTGACAACCCCCCCCCAACCCCCCTCCTTGTGGCTGGGATCCTACAGCCCCCACAGCTGCCCTCTCTGGCTGGGCCTTCTCTTCCTGAGCCCTGCCCAGGAGATCCTCGGTAAGATCCTGGACGGTGCTGAGAAGACTCCACAGAACCAGGGTAGGACATCTGAATTGAATCACCTCCCTGTCAGCTGCCACCCACTTTAAGTGGCCGTTTTTGGTCACTGGTGCCCAAAACAGGGGCCTCTGAGGAATGGCAAGTGGAACTCCCTGCCTTTAACAGAAGCCCAGACCAGACTGAGGCCCACAGAAGTTCAGTAATGTGTTCACGCTAGTTAGAAGCCAAAATAATACACTTGTTTAATTACTATACTTTAATTTATGCTTTAAAACAGCACTATCTTCAACTGTCTAATAGGTAAGCAAGAGATTTTAACGTTTCCACACACTGGATATGCTCTCACAAGCCTCTTAGCACGAGGGAGAAATGTCCCAGAAGGCAGCACCTCAGACCTAGTATGTGTTTAACAACTTGACAGCCATGGATAAACATCACATTTCATATTTTTTTCTTAAACAGGATACCAACCAAACTTTGAGATGTTCTGTGCCCTCCCTAAGTTAATAATAAATGGTCATTTATTAGACCAAATTATATCTGACTTAAAGCAGACAACTGTGGTCCTGGGCTCATAACTTTCCAGGAAAATCTGGAAGAAATATTTTGCCATAGGGCGCCTGGGTGGCTCAGTGGGTTAACCCTCTGACTTCGGCTTAGGCTGTGATCTCAGGGTCCTGGCACCAAGCCCTGCATCGGGCTGTCTGCTCAGCAGGGAGCCTGCTTCCCCCACCCGGCTCTGTCTGCCTCTCTGCCTACTTGTGATCTCTCTCTCAAATAAATAAATAAAATCTTAAAAAATAAAGAAATATTTTGTCAGGTGGTTTATTACAAAATTAATATTGGTAATAAGTTGTTTATACGTTATAGTCATGCAAATCAATGCATATTAGGTTCCATTACACAAAGAGATTGCTATGGGTCATTGCTAAACAAGAACTACGTAATGTTTTTATAAGATAGGCATAGAGGAGGCATCAGCGTAAGCAGGGCTGAGAATTACACAGTCATGTGGGAGGGAAGTCAGGGCCATGAGTCCTGAGAGGACAGACACAGCTAGTGGAAAACCTCCCAAGTTCTAGGAATGGGATTAGAGACATGAATTCCTCCTTTACAGACACAAACAGGTTCTAAGCAAGGCAGTGTTCTTGCTCGAAAGATGTAACTTTAAAAAGAAAGAAAATTTCAAAGCAATTACATTTTCCCAGCTTCACTGTACAAGAAGTTTCACTAAGCTACTAAGTTTATCTCTTGGGCAATACGAAGTTTCCTTTTTTTTTTTTTTTTCTTTTTTAAGGATTTCATTTTTAAGTAATCTCTACATCCAATGTTGGGCTCGAACCCACGATCCCGAGATCAAGAGTTGTGTGCTCCACCGACTGAGCCTGCCAGGTGCCCTGACAGTAAGAAGTTTTCTATTGCAAAACAATTTCATATTTTCATTTTCTCTTCATGGAAGTTACAGTCCTTTGTCTCTTGTTTCGAATGCTTTAAAGTGTTCTTTTAATGGCACAAGTTCTAAAACCAGGGCTAGAGAGAAAACTAATGCTATTTTTTTTTTATTTCTTTACTTGACAGAGATAGACACAGTGAGAGAACACAAGCAGGGGATTGTGGGAGAGGGAGAAGCAGGCTTTCCGTCCAGCAGGGAGCCCAATGCAGGGAACAATCCCAGGACCCTGGGATCATGACCTGAGCCAAAGGCAGACGCTTAATGACTGAGTCACCCGGGCGCCGTGAGAAAACTAATGCTATTTTATAAAGTGCTCTCAGTTTGAAATTAAAAACAAAAAACAAAAAAACTAATAACAGCAAATTCACAGAATTTTTCTTTAAAGCATACTGAATTCAAATCCTGTAAAGTGAATTTAGATTTATTTTTTACTGCAGAGAAATTAGAAGTGATTCTGAAGATTTCCTGAATCAGAAATGTGTGCAATGGGCTCTCTCACTGAGCTCACGGGGAGCACCAGGGGTTCCCCCCACCCCCATTCTGTCTACTCTGCGAAACATTCTATCAGGGTCCTTTTTAATGAAGATTCCTGGGAAGAGACACTGTCCAGTCCTAGTATCAGGAATAGTTGTACTATCATTTACTCTCAGCACTGGCCACTAGAAAACTTCTGGCAGCAAGCTCTAACAGAACACTTAACCACAAAAGAGCTCGAACAATTACTGAACTGTTTCTTTCTCTTGTTGCTGAAGTCAGGCTATGTTTACTTTGACTGGTTAAAAAGGTCAAAAAGTGTGTACTTAAGCATGTGGATTCTTTTAAGTGTTTTCCTATTCATCTCTACGCATGCAGGCTTAAAGACACTAGGAACTTTAAGCAGCTATGGTCCTTGTCCCACTTCTAGAATTAAATGTGAACCCTACTGTCCTCCTCACCTCTCCTGGAGGCCCTTCTTTTAGTGTGGCGGATGGAGAAGCACTCTGAAGCGAGAGCCAGGAGAGGGAGGGTCTAGCCGCTTCAGCACTGCTACGAAATAGTTCTAAAACTTTCTCTTTGGGCCTTAGTCCCCTCATCCGAAAATGAGGTTTTTGGGGTGGATAATCTCTAAGGTTCTTCTAGAATGGACTCTGTCTTCATTACAGAAGGCTGTTAGGGATAGTCGGAATGCTCTGCCTTCTAGTCCTCTGATTCAGGCCAGGAATCCCCTAGTCCACCGTATGCCTGTGCCCAAGGCTCACCTGCTTTCATGACATTCTGCCACTATCATCAACATTTTCTAGAAGTTCTGCTTGGGACCAGTTCCCGGGCACTGGCTTCTTTGACACTTCCTGTCCCTTGGAACCCATCCTCCCCTACAGTAGCTCAGAAGTAGGCAGTGGGGGAAACAGCAGTGGAGGCATGCTACGGCCAGCAGAGGCTTTCTTACCGAAGAGCTCTATGTAGACCTCCTGAAGGGTATGCACACTGCAGAACTGGTTCAGCTCGTGGTGGATCTTATTGAAGATGAGGGCCTTGTCGTAGTCAGCAGTGTAGTTCTTCACGATGTCATACACTGGGAGGGAAGGCGGGACTGCAGTCAGAAAAGGCAGGACTCCCTTTCTTAGACACAGCGGCTCTCCCCGCCTGAGGTGCTGAGACAGACCTGGGGTGGCGGTGCGGATGGGGGGACATGCTGGGCAAAGCAAGTCGGTGGTGAAGGTCAACTGCAAAGACGTACCTGCATTTGGGACCAAGAAGTTCACCACTTCAATTCGGTCAAAGTAGATCATCACACCACCACTGTTGGGGGAAGAAGGAAGAAAGAAGTCACCAGTAGGCTCTGGAACAGAGTGACGTCTCTAGGTGATGGCATCAGGTGTGTGACCTGGCAGAAAAGGAGCAGAGGAGTTCACGGGAGGCCAGAAGGCATGAGATCTCCAAGTAGGAATCTTCCAAGCTTAGAGCAAGAACACCATCTCCTGAGAAACCACACCTCCTCAAAGTATCTCCATAAGGAGAAAAGTGAAACTTCTGGGTGCCACTAGGAAAAGGACAGTTCGTATCTGCTGAATCTGCAATGCCTTTTGATTAAAGCAATCCATTGATGGGAAAAGAAAAGTGAAGGATTTCTCAGCATTTAGAAGGCCACCGTGGGACTTTATGGTCACTGTTTCTCCCTTTGTCTTCACCATCACTTTGGTTCAGCACTTCCCTTTCCTGGCACATATTCATAATACATAACTTTAAGCATACAGAAACGCTGAAAGAATAATACAACTCACATCCATACATGAACACCTACATTTAGCAATTGCTAACATTTACCTTACAGATTGCTCTGCTTTTTATGCTGAGCATTTCAAAGTGAGTTGCCGTCATGATACTCTTTCTCCCTTAACACGTATAGAACAACATGCACTGAGGTATAATGACATCCTTCTATGTCCCAAATCTAAGAAAATTAATAATAATTTCTCAACGGCCTCTAATACCGATCCTTATTCCAGTTTCCTGTTGTTCCTGTTAGGGACTGAATTGTGTGTCCTCCAAAAGTCCATTTGCTGAAACTCTTAAAAGCCCCTTGTCACTGTATTGAGTGAGACAGGGCCACAAGGTGGTGATTAAGACTCCATGAAGTCATAGGGGTAGGTCCCCAACCCGATTGGACTGGTAAAGGAAAAGAGGCAGACACCTGAGATTTTCTGCCTGCGTGCACCCAGGAAAGGCCACATGAGGACACTGCAAAGTCACCATCTGCAAGCGAGGAAAAGAGGCTTCACCAGAGATGAAGCCTGCTGGCACCTTGGACTCTGTTTCTGTTCAGTCTGTGGGCCTCTCTTATGGCTGCCCGAGCTGACTCATCCAGTCCCCCTGTCTTTCATAGATGGTATTTTTGAACCAAGTTCTAATTAAGGCTCACCATGCCTTTGTTTATGTCTTTTAGGTCTGCTTTGCAACCCAAAGCTCTTCCCTGTGATGCCACCAGGTCAGCTGTCCCGTGAGATGCCCTAATTCTGGATTTGCCTGAATGTTTCCTTGTGGTGGTGGTTTGTGATTCTATTCCAATTTGGACCTTCTTTACTTTTCACCCAGACCACTGGAGTGGTGTTCTGTTTGGATTTCCAGACCCTGAGGTCAGCCCTTGCCTTTACAACATTCCCCAGCTATCAAGTCATTTATCTGCTAAAAGCTTTTAGGGGATCTTCACTTATAACGGAAAAAGCCCACACTCAGCACAGAATTCAAGGTCCTCCTGAACCTGTCTACCTTCTGTGATTTTTCCCTATGGCACTGCATGTCCTCGTCAAATCGGAACCAAGGGAGCAAGGAGGTAGGGAATTTGGTAAGACCACCGAGAAGGAATGCATCTCCTTTCACTGTCTCTAACAGTGAGAGCTAACAGCCAGCCCTTCCGCCGACATAGGCTTACCCCTTCACCCCGGGCAGCTTACCTAGTCCCGCAAGGCACATTCTTCACCTCATCTGTCTGCAGTGTGGTCTAGAAACAGAGGAGACATAAAATGGCTGTAAAATGGGCCATGAGGAATAAAGTAACTTAGTTTTGGAATCCCAATCACCTAGTCCTTGAGGTTATCTGGGTTAACCTTTGGCCTTGTTAAACAAGAATACTCTGTCTAATCCTCTTTATTTACACAGGCTGCCTGACTCAGAGGAACAAAGGTACCTACCCCAGCTTCACTGTAAGTGAATCACCATATGCACTAGCTGTGTAATAATGGTTTAGTTAAAAAAAAAAAAAAAGAACTTGGATTAGGAGTCCTAAGATTGTCTTTATCTCTACTGTCCTCCTTTCACTAGTTTTGAAACTAGAGGATTCTGTATTTAACCTGGCTCAGCCCCTTCTCAGAATTACTGTGAGACTCCCAAGATCCTGGGCACAAATGCACTCTGAAAACCACTGAGCACTGGAGATGGCAGAAGAAACGAACAGGGAGAATGCTGGTGTCCCAGGATATTTTCCTGAGTCGGTTCAAAAATCATCCTCTACATCTTCTTATCCCTCTTAGCTGGACATACTTCAAAGATGGCTAGTCTATCTGAGCCAGGCCCTCCATCTGTTATAATTAATCCTACTCTTCCTTTAGATGTCATCCCACTTCACCAAGTCCAACTTTCCTCTCCCCCACCCCTCAAATTACGTTCACATCTATGAAGTTCAAATAAGAACCAGCAAAATTACCATGTTTTATTTCCATTTATCTAGGTAACCTGTGATTGAAAACATACAGACCCACACATCCTACTTTTCCTTCTTTATCTTCAGAACATTCTTCTCTGGCTCTACCTTGAAGTGAAGAAATAACTCCCAGCTGGGGCTGAGGGGTCAAGGCAATGACCCCATTCAGCCATTTCAACAATCAAATAAAGCTCCAGAGTATGCGGTTCATGGGGCCTCATTCTTTCTCTATACACGATACATTACATATATACATTCCTTGAAGAGGCATTTACTCATCTAATGGGAAATAATTCCAAATCATGTGTTTGCCAACACCCCAAACCTGCAGAGGCCCAAACATGCCCCACAAGCCCAGTTCACCTGCACCGACTTATACGATGTGATGAAAGGAAGCATGAGATGGAAACCCGGGCCGCTGGTCGAAGTCAGAAGAGCTCCGCCTCTGCAGAGGAGAGAGAGGCGATTTAGCAAGAGCTAGCAATGACAGCAATTACTATTTGCACCCACCTTCTCTACACCCCCATAAACATCTCATACAGAGATCTCATACAGAGATGCCCGAGCCATGTCCATAGACCCCTTCCTCTCAGCTCAACCCTAATATTCTAGGAAGCCTGATGGTAAAGCATAAAACCATTATTCATGCTTTCGAGGCAGGAAAAATAGGCACATGGGCCAAGGGGAATGAAGACAGCAGGATCCCTGGCAAACCTTAACAGAAAGGGAAGTCTATTTTACTTGGTCATACCCGTTGAGTTTGTGGCAATCCTTGGGGGGGCAATTAAGTCTGGTAATACATTTACCAACTAACTGCACTGATATTGGAGTCAAGGGACACAAACAACCAGAAGAGTAATTTTAAGAATGCTTTAAAAATCATCTGCATACCTTTTTTGGGCAGTAGGGTGACCTTCAGAACCAAGTTATATGTAAAGGGTAACAAAATTAAAAGCCTTTTTTGGGCACATATGAGCAGCAGGTGGGGAGAAATAAAGGGGAGAACGGAGCCCAATGAAACTTTTAAAACTTGCTATTGGCAATCCAGGAATAAGCATCCTGGGCACATATAAGAAGGAGTTCATAATGGCTTAAAGTAAAAAACTTGGGTCACGGAGGTTACTGAAAGGAAAGCAACCCAAGATTTATAAGTGCTTCTTTGCTTTGCATTACGAAGGAAAAAATACATTAAAAAACAAAACAAAACAGCAATAAACAGAGATGCAACGGGCTCCTCTTTCTTATAAGAATCACTACTCTTGGGCTTGCCTTGATTGATACAGATCAGTCTGAAGGATTCCTTTTTCCTGAAATGGTAATTTTCAAGAGTGGGTATAAACGAGCAGAGCAGGCTAGCTCCTCAAGTTTCCATCAAGAACTGGTGCTCATGGGAGGTAACCTTGTGTCAACAAGATTCCAGGGAGGGATGTAGGAGAAAACAATGTTTCAGAGAGGATCTGCAAGCACTGGTTTCCTTCAGATTTTGTCTCTAAATCTCTAGACACATTTATTGTCCACCACCCATGGCATCAACTTAAGACAATTAAGTTTTATATTCACACTTATATATGCATATAAGAGTGTGTGTGTATGTCCCCTTCATGGTCACTGACACCACAGCTCCATCTAAAAAGGCTCCTTTATTCAACAGACACAGATAATCAACAGAATCTGCTAGACAGTGACTAGGAAAGAGACACTTAACAGGGAGTTGCAAGCTTCTGTCTCTTCCTTACCTGTAATACACCCCAATATGTCCCTCTTCTATCTTGTGCACAGCTGAGAAGAGAGATGCACAAAAGAAACTGGTAGCCACAGCCACAACTGCTCCCAACTGAGCCATCAGCGAACCTGTATCCTAGGGAAAAAGACGCAGGAAAATGTGTGTGGTCCAACATGCAGGAGAAAAGTTACAAGGGGGAGAGCACCTCACTAAGCTGAGCTCCCTGAAGTGGCTCAGGCCCAGCCTGTTGTACTATGAACACAAGGCTCGATGTCCAACTCTCTTCATCCTGTTCTCAGGCAACATTCCCACTCCTCCCCCAGCTGTGGGATCATATTCCCTACCTCCCCCAGGAGGCAGTGGCTCCAGATACAGCAGGGCCCCAAGAGAGAACCAGTGCCAGTTGGGCAGCGTTCAGAACACAGCCTTCTCTTCCTGTGAACATGAAATGTGCTGTCACTGGAGTCACTCATGCTAGTAAAAGGGAAGAGAGGCAGCTGCAGTATGTTGCCCAAATTACAGAGGATGTCAAATGACAGGCAGTTGTGGCTATGTAATTCTGGTCAGAGCCTCCCAGTCCTAATTGCCTGCCATTTCAAAGGAAACCATTATTTACTCCTTTCAGATGCTGGAGCGACAGAGTCAGTATGTGAGCAGAGTTCACATGATGGGATTCTCTGGCCTTTCGTCCACCTTCCCAATTATTCCTTTGGCTCTAAACCGGGGAGGGCTCTGCATACACCCTCCCACACACCTGCCTGGCACTTTGCACCTGACAGGTCCCCAAGCCCATGGTTAGAGGAGAAAGAGGGTTCCCCAGGGTGGGCTGACTAGGATCCTGGGTCCAACTGCGTTCAAGCACCAGGATAAGAAAGAGCTGGCATCTAGAGACTCATTTCCTAAACACTGAAGGCTCTGGAAAAACGATGGTTGACAGCAAAGTTCACAGTCAGGCGTGCCTGGGCCCACCCGCGCAGGGCGTGGATTCTGCCTCCCGGGGCTAACATAGCTCGGGCTCAGACGGCTACGAGGCGCTTATTTTACCGTGGCGGACTCCAGCTACCGATCTGCAGCTGCGTCCTTTCTGCAAACGGCCCCCCCCCCGCCCCCAACCCGCGCCCCTTCCCTGCCCTCTTCGGAGAGAGGGTCGCGCGTCCCTAGCGCCCTGGGGCTCGCGGGGAAGGGACGGAACAGAAAGGGGTTGCTTTCTCGCTCCTGAGGGAAAGAGGCTGCTGGAGCTGGGGCCCCGGAGAACGGCTGATGAGCTTCGGCCGGGAGCCGCAACTAGGCCCAGTGCGCACACTAAGGGGCGGGGGCCGCGTACCAAGCTGTCCCTCCAGGCGCTCCGTACTCTTCCGAACCCCTGTGCAACCGTAGAAACCGCCACGCCCTCCACACGCTACTTCCTTCCGGACCCGTCGCTTTGATGACGCCATTAGTTCACGCGAGAAGAACACCCCTCCCTTAGGTCGTCAGCCCCGCCCCCGCGCTCCAAGCGGTCAGAGTCCGCGCCTGGCCGCCAGAGGGCGCCCGCGCCTCGGTCCGGCCCGTCAAGACCTCGGTTTAGGGTTTCCAGGTTGGAGACCGGTGCCCAATACTTGGAGAGCGACGCGGGGGAGGACGCTCGCGGCCACGGGTGCTGAGTGCCGGAGGGTGTCGCTTTCCGAGGTTCTAACTTTGGAATTTGCTCTGGATTCCCTCCTCCGCCCTCATTGGGTCAACTGTGTTGTTTTTCGGAACAGGAACCCGCGAGTTGCAACCGTTGTTACCCTCCGCTCGCGCTTGCCTGTGGCGCCGCTGAACAGAGCACATCTTTTCATGCGTGGATTAGCCCCAGTGCGTCGTTCACCACACACAGTCCCTATTTTGAATTGCCCTTTATACTTTTCCAGGAGCCTTGGTCTTTGAGACCCCCAGAGCACCATCCAGCAGCTTAAGAAGGAATTATTATCCCCGTTTTAGTGAACAGAATCTTGAGCTCAGTGAGGTGTAAGGGTCACGGTGGATGACAGTCCCCTCGACGCTTCCTTAACATCTGGAGCTTAACTGCCTTTGTAACACCTCTCCGCAGTCCACAGGGCTGGCTGCTGCGTGCGGTCTCCCCCAGGCTGGACTGTAGGTTTCCTTGAGGGCGGGGACTGCGTCTGCACTTCCCGTACGTAGGTACTCAGTAAATGCGGACTGAAGGCGCAGTGGCTCCAGGAGCAGGATCTAGGTCTCCTGTGTCCTAGTCTGAGGGCATCCCGTTGTCCGCTGCCTTGGCGGTTCAGCAGCATCACATTGGGACATTTCTAATTCAGCCACTGAAGTTGTTTTGTTTGCAGCAGAGAAAGAGTCCACTTAATTGCAGTGCTCGGTAAATGAAAAGCTTTTACACAGAGAAGATGGCAAGATGGTAGTGGTGGACAGATTCAGGATACAGGGAAAGGAAAGAGTAGGTTTTCCAGGCATCTCTGCTTGGAACTCACGCTGGGTTTGTTCTGGGTGAGTCTGTGTTGGGATGTTCAGCACTGTATGGTTAAGGCTACAGGTGGGTCGCCTGGGCTCTGTGTGCCAATCTCTTGTCAATGAGGGCTCTTGTCTCCCCACCCTGTCTCTACAACCCCCCCCTCCTCCTAGCTGGCCAGTCTTCGGATTGATCCTGTCGATACCTAAGAGCTTTTTGTCTTCGTGTTCAGTATGTAATTCAGCTGGGCACGCTTAATAAGTTTAGTAGTCGAGTGAATGAGTCAGAGAAATGGAAATATTGGGGCTTATCAACCCAAGGAATGGGGCTTAGCCTGCAGCATAAAGGATTTGAACTAGTTGTAATTTAAGACTTTCCTGACTGTTAAACTTTGGAATGAACTATGAGTAGAAGTTGTGGGATTCTGTTCCCAGGAAGCTTTCTGCCAGGCCTGGGTAGGGTGTTGCCTAGAGGCTGAGGAGGAACTTTAGTAGATGATTTAGCATTTCTGAAAATCCCTCTCTTAAGGCTCCTGTGATTTTTCTGACAATATCCAGCATTATCAAGCAGATAACCCTGGGATGATATCTTTTAAGTGGTTAAGATACTCCACTGTCAGACTGCCTGGGTTCAAATCCTGCCCTTTCACCCCACCCTGTGCCTCTTATTAACTGTATGACCTTGCAAAATGATTTGTCTGTGCCTCAGTTTCTTCATCTGTAGAATGGGGGTAATAACAGTACAACCCTTCTAGGATTGTTGCAAGCAATAAATGGCAGATCAAGGAAGGGACACACACACACACACACACACACACACACACACACACACAATGAGATAACACCTCACACCTGTCAGAACGGCTAGCCTCAAAAAGACAAGACATAACAGGTGCTGGCCAAGTTGCGGTGAGAAGGGAACCCTCTTGCACTGCTCGTAGGAATGCAAATTAGTATGATCATTGTGGAAAGCAGTATGCAGTTTTCTCAAAAAATTAAAAGTAGAAATACCTTATGACCCAGTAATTCCACTACTGGGAATTTACCCAGAGAAAAAGAAAACACTAATTTGAAAAGATACAGGCACCTCTATGTTTATTGAAGCATTATTTACAATAGCCATGATACGGAAGAAGCCCAAGTGTCCACGGACAAATGAACAGATAAAGAAGATGTGGTGCATATATATATGCAACAGAACATTACTCAGCCTTTAAAAAAGAATGAAGGTTCCGGACGCCTGGGTGGCTCAGTTGGTTAAGCTTCTGTCTTTGACTGAGGTCATGATCCACGGTCCTGGGATCGAGCCCCACCTTGGGCTCTTGCTCAGTGGAGAGCCTGCTTCTCCCTCTGCCTTTGCTGCTCCTCCTGCTTGTGCTCTCTCTCTCTCTGACAAATAAAATCTTAAAACAATGAAGTTTTGCCACTTGTGACAACACAGATGGACCTGGTGGGTATTATGGTAAGTGAAATAAGTCAGACAGAGAAAGATAAATGCCATAAGATTTCACTTATATGTGGAATCTCAACAACAAAACAAATGAGCAAACAAACAAAAAGCCAGACTCTTAACACAGAGAACAAACTGGTGCTTTCCAGAAGGGAGGTGGGTGGGTGGGGGACAGGCGAAATAGGTGAAAGGGATTAAGAGGTATGAACTTCCAGTTATAAAATAATTAAGTCATGGAGATGAAAAGTACAGCATAGGGAACATGGTCCATAATACTGTTATAATGTTGTATGGTGACAGATGGTGGGTACACTTATCACAGTGAGCACTGAGCAACATATAGAATTGTCAAATCACTGTGTCGTGCACCTGAAACTAATATAACATTGTATGTCACCAATGTTTCAAGAAAAAAAGTACACACAATGTTTGGCACATTTTAAGTGTTCAATATCGTTAGCCGTTGCTGTTTTAAAATAGCAAATTCCCGTAATGTGTTCTTGTCTGTTTGTAGATTTGCAATATTAATGTGACAGAAGGTGAGAGAAGGATAAGCTTAAAGTTATGTGGTATTGAGTAATAACCAAATGAAGGCTTATCAGAAGGAGAGATAAGGGACTCTGAAATGCGGCTTCAACAGATATTTATTTACAATACAAATTTCATAAAGCATTATCGAATGCTTTCCACGTACCAGGCCCTACCCCATTCTCATTTTATATAATCTTGAGGTCAGCCCTTGGAGTTCAACTCCCTTCTAGAAGAGGAAGTTGAAGCTTAGAGAAGTCAAGGGACTGCCCCAGAGCACAGAGCACGTAAATTGTAAAGCAGAATTCAAGTGATCCCAAGAAGATCTGTTTCATTATAGTAAATGAATGAGAAAATAATGATTCAACTTAAAAACGCACACACACACAGTTACCGCATTTATCTCATATGTAACCTTTCAGGAATGTAGACCAATGGTCAGAAATCGCAAGTACTTTAAAATTGGGCCAGTTCATTTTGCAGTCGTGGGTTGTAGTAGGATAAAAAAAGTACTCCCACCCCAGTCACCCACCTCTCCCTATCTCTGGATTGCTGTTTGTTTAGCTCTCTTACCAAGCTTGTTGTTGGTGAGAGAGCCAGTCCAAGGTGAAAAAAGACCCCTTTTAAAGATTTTTAAAAATTTTTATTTTTATTTATTTCACACACACACACACACACACACACACAGAGAGAAATATCACAAGTAGGCAGAGCAGCAGGCAGAGATAGGTGGGGAAGCAGGCTCCCCGCTGAGCAGAGAGCCTGATGCGGGGCTCGATCCCAGGACCCCGAGATCATGACCTGAGCCAAAAGCAGAGGCTTAACCCACTGAGCCACCCCGGCACCCCAAGACCCCTTTTTTGCACAGAGCAGAATCATTATTAAGCAGGTGAGCCCCAAAGGAGCCAGGCAACTCTTAAAATCTTGGTCTTCGTTTATATCACAGGATTGGAAGTTGCTGGGAAAAATTTTTGTTTTCCCTTCTTTATGCCTCAAACAGGGAATAAAGGTCTTTTTTTTTTTTTTTCAGGACATTTGATCCCAGTAAGATTTTGGTGAACGTGGGAGAAGAGAAGTAAGGAACTATATCCGTAATAATGATGGAGGGGGTTGCTTCCAACACTCTTCTCGTATTTTCTGTTGGAAAAACCAGGATTGGTGCCTTTTAAGAACAAAAGGATATTTGCTCGGGGCTAATAATGTTTCTTCAAAGGAGTTTGGTAAAGGGATCAAAGAGGAATCATGAAAAAAAAAATGAAGTTGGAAGTCGGTTGGAAGTCACCTAAAGATCATTTTGTGATGATATGTTTTTACAGCTTTATTGAGGTATAATTGGCCTACAATAAAGTGCATATAGAGTGTACAACTTAATAAGTTTTGACATATGTATACACCTGTGAAACCATTACCACAATCCAGATAATGAACATATGCCTCATGGCCCCACATTTCCTCATGCCCCTTTACAATCTCTCCCTCCTGCCCCTCTCCATGATCCAGCAAACCTGATTTTCAAGTAACAACTGATCTTGTCACTATAGATTAGTTTTCATTTTGTACAATTTTATACAAATGGAATTCATACAGTGTGGATTGTTTTTGGGGGGAGGGTGTGTCTGGCTTCTTGTAAAAAAATTATATATATATATATGTATATACATATATATATATATATATATATAATTTTTTAACCCAGAATAATTATTTAGAGATACGTCTGTGTTGTTGAGTGTTAACAGTTCATTCCTTTTTACTGTTATGTTTTATTCCATGGTCCAGCTACACAACAATTTATTTACCCATTCATCTGTTGATGGACATAAACATCGTTGCCTGTGATTTTAATACAATCCGTTTATGTTACTCATGGAAGAACAGAAGGCAAAGGGGAGGAAGTCTCCAGGGCAGGGACTTGGTCAAGGTCCACAGTGCATTTGGGGAGTGAGAGAAAGCAGCCTGCTGCCCTGGGAAATGTCCAAGAGGCCTGGTGGTTTGAAGTGTGGCTTGGCTTCTTTTGCCTGGGATGACCATTCTTTTGACATTTCTGAATCCATAATAATATTAGGAGTTAAAAAAAGATTGTATGCATTTTGTCTGCATATATTTATCTGTACCTCTCTTTGTTTCATGGATAGACTCCTTTTTGCAGTAGACAGAGGCACCTTAGATACTTGGCATGTGAATCTTAGAAGTTAAGGGAATCTGTGTTCCATTCTAGGCCAGTCTTTTTCCACCTGGGGTCCTCATTTCATCCCTCCTCTGTCCTCAGGGACTGAGCGCTTTCCATCATCTCCCCACTCCACCATCCCTTTGGATGTGGGGTGAAGACTAACCAGTTGTGTTGCAAACTGAAGGGCTAGGTCCCCTCAGACGTACTTCTCCCACGAAAGGCACCTCCCACCGTGCATTCAACACCGCAAGCCAACCACTCAGCCTCTACCTTAATCTGCCCCATTCGTTCAGACGAAGTTCTCCTTGTTCCTTGACGCTGCACCCCTCCTCCCCAAACACTGTCCTAGTTCAGGGCTTTATCTTTTCTCACTTGGGTTATTATAATAATCTGCCTTTAGGGGTGCCCAGGTGGCTCAGTTGGTTAAGTGTCTGCCTTTGGCTCAGGTCATGATCCTAGGGTCCTTGGATGGATCCCTGCTCTGGCTCTCTGCTCAGGGCGGAGAGTCTGCTTCTCCCTCTCCCTCTGCCCCTCCCCCAACTCGTGCTCTCTCTCTCAGATAAATAAAATATTTTTAAAAACCCTAAAACCTGATCCTATGGAGAAAAAACTTCCCATCTCTTAGCTAGTCATATACGATCTTCCGTGAGATGATTCCCCTACCTACAGCTCCAGCTTTTGTGATATTATTCCCTGGCTTTTGTGTGCGTTTTGCCGGACCAGCTCTTACTCATCCTTCAAGCCCCTTCTAAATGTTTCCTATTCATGTTTTCACAGCATCCATGCCTCCTTCTTCTAGGGCACCCCTCCAAAATGCTGAAACCTTCTGGTTTTGTCCGTCTGAGTCACGGGACGGAAGCTTCTGGAGGGCACGGGATTCTTTTTATTCCTCTTTGTGTCACCCACCCTGACCCTGGCAGGTCTGGCCGAATTCCTAGTATATAAGCAGCTCTCAATATGTGCTTGTTGAACAAAGTAATAAACATCATGTGACCCTTTGGGACATAAAATGCGCTTTCAGTGACAGGAGCTCATCGGAACCTAACAGTCCGTGAGGATAGTATGACGGTCATCCCATCTTACAGAGAAGTGAGGGTGAGCTGGGTAAGTCACTTCCTGGTGTGATCATTGATCCAGTATTCCCCTCTCCCCCACGCTTGTAAATTTGGAAAATGTCGGTGTATCAGGATAGCAGTTTAGCTCAATTCCATACACTTTTATTAAGCACCTATTAGCTGCGAGCTACAGTCTTATGTGCTGAAAGTTATTAGGAGTGAGATTGGCCACCTGTGCCTGCTAATGTCCAATGGCAGGTTTCTCAACCCTGCTATTAACACTTTAGGCTGAAGAGTTCTTTGGGGGGCACCTGGGTGGCTCAGTGGGTTAAAGCCTCTGCCTCCGGCTCGGGTCATGATCCCAGAGTTCTGGGATCGAGCCCCACATCGGGCTCTCTGCTCTGTGGGGAGCCTGCTTCCTCCTCTCTCTCTGCCTGCCTCTCTGCCTACTTGCGATCTCTATCTGTCAAATAAATAAATAAATAAAATCTTGAAGAGTTCTTTGGGGTTCTTTTGTTGGGGGAGGCTATCCTGTGCTATCCTGTGGATCCTCTAACCCTAGATGCCACTAATGACTGTCCTCCTCGCCCCTACCCAGTTGTGGCAATCAGGTACATCCCCAGACATTGGCAAATATCCCCTGGGTTGGTGGCAGGGACGTGACAAAATTCCTCCTAACCAAGAGCCACCGTTGTATGGCAAGACTTAGAAACAGGGTTTGAGAAAGACCAAGCTTTTCCAGGCATGACATATGTTGCCCCGGTGCGGTTCTGCGTGGGCCAAGAGAGTCTGGTGAGCGGAGTGTGGATGGAGAGGCCCTGAATGTGGATGCAGGGAAGCAGAGCCCAGGAGTCAAGGATGGGGGGCTGGCATTGCTGGTAGGGTTCTAGAGAACCTACGAGGATAAATCCCCTGGGGTTCGGGGCCGGGAGAGGTGGAAACATTTATGTATAGGTAGGACATGTAGATCTCAGCTAACTTACTGAACTGAATTCTAAAGAAGGAAGATCTGCCTTGGGGAGCAGCTGGGCTATAAATCCTAGAGGGGAGGACTTTAATGCCACTTAGAAATCAGGCCTGAAACACCCGTAATGTTTGTCAGTCCACATTTTAGTGTTCTTAAGTAAGTGTGCAGGGTGTGGGGGATGAAATATGGCAGGTATTTGATTTAAAAAGCCTGCACAGATTTAATGTCCTGATAAAATGTATTAAATCTTTTAAGGTTTTAATGAATCTAGTATGTGTTTCATAAATCAAGAACTCTGCTAAGCCGTCTCCTGGTTTAATAAGAGTAAACTAGGAAATTGCTGTGAGCAGAAGCAAAATACATTTATGTCACATTGAAAAGTAATAGAGTTTTAAGCTGAGGGGGTATTCCTGGGCTTTTTAAGCTGTTTGCTTATTACATTGCTCCAACTCCTTCAAATATTAAACCCCAGGCAAACACGTGCTTAACCGTATCAAGATGTGAACTAGCACAAAGGTAAGGATTATTTGTAAGAGAGCAGAAAACAAAGCCCGTGTTGCCTCACCCGGAGACCTCAGACCAAGTTGATTTCTGCCCTGGAACCTCTGGCTTTGTGTGTATCTGGGTTTGAGGAGGTTGGTTCAAAAACATTATTAACTGTTATTAAACCCCTTTTCCTAAATTCCCTCACCCCTCCATCCTCACCTCCTCAACACATTCTCGGGACTGAAATGGTAAGTGTATAAAAGACTTCTAGAACTTTACACCTAACTGCCGAGTGGCCTGTTAGGGCTGCTGGTCAGACTGTCCAGACCAAGCAGGCAGAAGCCTCTTCCCCTTGTCTTAAACCGGAGGGCTGTAATGTTTGCTTTTGTCCCCCTGCCTTCCTTTTTTTCACGAACTTCCCCAGTCCCACAGCTCAGGCTCCCACAGGGGTGGGGAGGAGGTACACTGGGGTGTGGGTGTAACAGATGGGGCTCTGTGAGCAGGGCTGGAGATAGAAACCCCTGTTACTCAGCTTCCTTTGTGGCGGGGCAGGTTCTGGGTGAGATGGGTGGCTCAGGGCACTGGGGGGAGGTAGTGATGGAGGAAGAAGTTGGAGGGGGGAGGCTGGAACATTCCTGTGCACAAAAGCTGGCAGGGCTTGTGAGCTCTGCAGGGGAGGGAGCCCGCCCCATAAAGCTCAGTGTGGAGAAGCCTGTCCGACCTCATTAGCTGTCACGGGCAACAATACTGATCTGGCAATAAAGGCGATTCCAAACCTGTTGGTCATTAATCACCCACCTGACAGTTGCGAATGGAAGTGGAAAAACCTCATCCCCCTCTACCCTTCCCTTCCTCCCCTGGCCCAGTTCTGGGGTTTCAAGTTACCTCTTGGTATATATGGAGTTCGCTGCTGGGGGCTGGTTTCTTCCCCCTTGGCTTTTCAAGGGGACTCGTTCAGGGTGGAGAGGCCACAGGTTGGCCAGAGCCTGGCACACCACAGTTCTGCACAGAGACAGAGGAGCGAGGGGGAGACAGGAGGTGGCTTCAGAGGTCAACCCTGGGCTGTGACCTCCCTGGGATCCAGGGCTGGGCCTTGGCAAGCCTGTGGAGTTGGGGAAGCCTGTCGTCAGCGCTCGGCCTCGTCTTTCCACACCCTTTCCCTCGTTCCCTGTTCCCTGGCATTCCCCTCCCTCCCTCCTTCGGCCACTAAGTGCCAACACATTTCCCTGTGAGTTGCCTTCCGGCCCCTTCCTCGCCCCCACCCTCTGTTCTCAAGTAAGCTAAGCAGGTCCTGCGCTCAGGGCAAGTTTTCGTCTCGGTCCTGTACATCTCACCCTGAATGCAAGCCCGTGTGCCTTCCCAGAGGCGCGGGTACCGTAAGCTTCACCCCTAAGCGTGGCAGGTGGTGAGCAGTGACTTGGGCGATAGCGCTACATTGCCAGCCGCAGTGCGCGGGCGGGTCGCGGGGTGGAGGGGGAGGACAGGCCCAGGCCGCGCTGGCGCCCCTACCGGCGGCTTCTGGGAAGTGCGCCTCGGTTGCTGGTCGGTTTCGGGCCGGTCGGTACAGGCAGGGGAGAGCAGAGAAAAGCATTATGCTAGACAGAACATCTCCAGACCAGACTAGCTGAGGACGCGCACAGCCTTCCAGTTGCTGGCATGCTCCTCAGTGTCCTTGAGCCAGGCTGTCTCTTAGAGCGAGGATGTGGGGGCAACAGGGGTGTGGAGAGTTAGCCAGGAACTCCTGAACCGGTAGCCGGAATATAATTGGTGTACTTCTTGGCTCTTCGGATGGGCAGGCGCAAGACAGACTAAACCGAATTCTAACAATCTGGCAGGGGGGAGAGGTTGCAACATAAACTTCTCAGTGGTCTGAAATAGTCTCGTTTCCTGGACTTTTCTGATTCCCATGGGTTCCCACTGACCCTGGCCATGCCCACATCTGTTGGCGCTGCCTGTTCTCCCCAGGGCAGGGGGCAGAATCATCTGTCCACAGCGCCGATCCATCCAGACTACTCCAACAAAGACAAATTCCCATGACAAACTAATAGAAGCAAAATGGAAAAAAAGGACAGACACGATAATAGTTTTTTGAGGCCTATTTTCCAATATCCTTTATACCCCTTTTGCTTTTACTCCCTATGGCTGTCATTACCCCCCAGCTGTGCATTAGAATCACTTGAGGGGCTTTTACAAAATAGCGATGCCTCCACCACATTCTCTGATACTCTGATAAAATTGTCTGGGGTCAGGCCTCCATGTGGAGTTACTGTTAAAAGCTTTCCGGGTGAGTCAAATCTCAGCTGGGCGGAGAAGTCCTGGGGTAATACCTTTAAATTCACCATGTCCCTTCATACCACACAGTACCTTTGCTTCTGAGGTTTCCCGTGCCTGGAATGCCCTCCTCCTTCTCTCTGACTGAGGACCCAACCAAAGGGAGCCACACACGTCAGGGGCCACTCCTAAACAATGCTGACATTCAAAAGAGAGAAGCAGCAAAAGACGTCCTTAAGAATACACCGTGCACACGTAGTGTTTTTATTTAAAGACTAAACCGTCTGATACAAAGTATACGTGCTCTAGGAGCTCTGGGAAGAGAGAAGTCAGGGAGGGCTGGGGTAATCAAGGAAGACTGTATGGAGGAAGGGGATGGGGGCTGAGCATTGGTGGGTGTGCAGGGTATGGGTAAGGGGACAGCAAGAGTTGAGGACTGTAGGCAGAGGGCATGAGCCAGAGAGTATTCTGGAAGCTGGAATGATGCAGTCAGGTGCTGGGGACAAGGACAAGGTCTGCTTGATCAGATGGAAGGCTTGGCCTCCTTCCACAGCGTGACTATAAATCGCATGCGGCCAAGTATCCCCATGTATTGTTCAGCTGCTTGTGTGTGTGTGTGTGCGTGTGTGTCCTTCTAACCATCAGATCTGTCAGCAGCTGGAAGGCAGGGACCATACTCATGTAAGTTGGGACCTGTCATTCAATTCCATTTAAATCGGTTCAACTCAACTCCATTCAATTCACTGTATATTTAGTGAGTGCCAGCTCTGTGCTTTTAGGATTCAGTTAAATAGGTCAAGGCATTGGCCCTCCTGAGCTTGGATGCTAGCAAAGGCATTCGAACAACAATGAACACAGTAAGTAATATATAGATAAATTACACAGTCTAGTGAAAGGTGGTAAGTACCACAGAGAAAAGAAAAAGAGGAACAGGATGAGGGCATCAGGGATGAGTGTGTGTGGGTGAGTAGGCACACGTGCCTAGGTGTGTCGAGTTTTCACATGGAACGTATTAAATAGAAGGTTAGACCAGGTCTCACAGTAGAGGTGAGAATTGATCAAAGGCTTGAGGGAAATGAAGGAGTTGACCACATGGCCATGCGGGAGAGAGGTTTTCCAGGCAGAGGGGACAGCTGGAGCAAAGCTCCAGCGCGGGAGTCTGTCTGATGTGCCCAGGGGAGGCGTGGAGGCCACGAGGCTGGAGCCCACAGTGCTGGGACAGGAGCTGTGAGGGGAACGGTGGGGGGGCAGTGGTTGACTTCATGTGGGGTCTCAGGGGACACCCTGTGGACTTTGGCCTTCACTCCAGGTGAGACGGGAGCCTTTGCAGGGTTTCAAGCAGATTAAGTGATGTGATTTGGCTCTGGGGCTGCTGCATCGAGGACAGAGGATGGGGGTTGGGGTGGGCTGGAGGGCAAGCACAGAAGCGAGGAGACCTACGGTGGGATTGACTGCTGCACACACGGCCAAACTCATGCAACTCGGTGAAAGAAGACCTTCAAAATATTCACAGGCAAAGGCTGCACATTATGCCTGTATATGTTCATTAAAAGCTTTATTAGAAGATGATTATTTAGGTTTTTGACCTGATGGAATGAGCCTGACCATCCAGTTTATGCACTGGGCTTGGCTTCAAAAGACATTTCTCTCACCTAATGAACACACAAAGATTTGTCATTGTCAGTAAAGAATGTGACCGGCTTTGGAGATGGTTTTCAAAGAATTCAAAGCCAAATCCTTTACAGCAAGATAAGGTATTAGAATAAGTGTGAATCATTCCAAAGTAGCTGTTTTGAATGGGACAGTATTTATTTGGATACCTAATTCCTGTGATGTTCGTTAAAAAACATTGTTACTTTCTAGCATTTCTCCTGTATTTCCCCTACGAGAGAGCAGAAGCTTGGCCCTCCGCACATGCCATGCTCAGTAAGTAGTTGAGGAATGGAATTAAGCCCTGGGCATGCTGGTTTGTGCTAATTTGCAAGGCAGCATTAAAAATTCCATTTGAATTTCCACATCCAACTTATTTTAAGGAGCAAACTACCCTTTTTCCTCAAGATAAATGAGACATGTGTGTTTGAAAGAGGTCCTTTCCCTTCCCCTCCTAAAAAACAAAGGTGACCCCTTTCCTGTGATTTTCTTACAAGTCCATTTAAGTGAATGAGCAGCCCCCCCGGGGGGGGGCGGTAATCAGTCTGTCACCCAGTAAGCAACACCGTTGAGTAGCCTCTGTGAGTGTTAGTCACTGAGAGAGCAGACAGAAGAATAGAAACCACCATCTCTGCCCTCACGCTGCCCCCAATCTGTGGCAAAAAACAGGAACCACAAAAACAAGAGGACGCTTGCAAAGACATGCTGGTGGGTGATTGGAGGAAGGGGACTCTCTAGTACCCTGTCTGCGCATCATTTGAAACTTTTCAACCTATTCAAATATCCATTATCTCATTTCATATGGCCCTCCCAATAATTCTCTGAAGTAAAACCGTGGACCATTACAGCTGAAAGGGGCCTTAGGAATCATCCCTTTGATCCAATCCCCTCGCTCTACCAGGAGGAAACTGAGGCACGGATGGGGGATGTGCTTTGCTCTGAGTGGGGGCCCAGAGGGGCTAGAAGTGGAAACCCAGTGTCTTGGTTCCCCCTTGGCTCCTATACTGAGGGAGTGGGATCAGGTTATGGGATCGAAGTCAGTGGAGCACTGAATGAAGGTGGGAGAACAGGCTCATTTGGGGTGTGGGGTGGTGGGGGGTGGTGTGGGGTGGGGGTTGTTGGTGGGGGGAGCAGCTAGCGGGAGAGCCCCTAATGGTTTGCTGCTTCGAAGAGGAGAGGCCTATGTAGGGAAGGTGTGGTGGCTTATGGAAAGGGGTTTGGAAGGTTGGGTCACAGCTGGGGCACCTGGGCACAGAGTCTCAAGGAGAAACATTAGCTTTTAATGATTATTTTCTGAGGCTGACCCTCCCACAGCCAGGGTGGCAGGGCCTAGGCAATCTGGAAGGTCAGGGATGCCTGACAGAATGAAGGGCGGGGGCGGGTTGTAATTACACAGGGCCTCCGTGATGAGCTGAATTCCTCAGCGTGGAGCATTTAGTTACCGACCACTGGGCCAGAGCGAAGACTCCAGACCTGGGACCCCACAGGGGAAAGTGACCTGCTTCTGCCTGTGACTCAAGCTTTGCAGCCTGCAGCGGGGACCAGCAGGGGTGAGGCCCTCAGAGCCACCCAAGGCCTTCCCGTGGTAGCAGGGCCTGGGATAGGCCGACCCACCGTTCCGCTTCCGCCCTGCCCCTGCTCCAAATGGAAAGGAGCAACGAAAGCACGACGGGGCCCACACTGACGATTCTCTGAGGTGTTCCAGGTGTGCTTCAGAGGGCCACAGGGTGTGAGGCCAGGTGGGTGGGACAGATGCTGTAGCCGAGGGGGACCCAGGGGACCCTGCTGGATGTAGTGATATGGTGGGCAAATGTCAGGGCACTTCCAGCCATATCAGTCCCTGGGTCAGGACTGCTACCCCGGCATGGCTTCCTGCCCAGGGCATTTAGAGCTTATCAACCTTTATCAAACTTTTTTTAAAAAAAGATTTTATTTATGTATTTGACAGACAGAGATCACAAGTAGGCAGAGGCAGGCAGAGAAAGAGGAGGAAGCAGGCTCCCCGCTGAGCAGAGAGCCTGATGCGGGGCTTGATCCCAGGACCCTGAGATCCTGACCTGAGCCGAAGGCAGAGGCTTTAACCCACTGAGCCACCCAGGCGCCCACTTTATCAAACTTTTGACACACGTGCAGCTATGTGGGGATCTTGTTCAAAGGCAGATTTAAAGCCACAGGTCAGGCGTGGGGACCATGGTGATGTGGCTGATGTCAGGGCCACCCTTGCAGGAATGAGGCTTTAAAGGGGGAATGAATGACAATTCAAATATTCAAAGCCCTCACCTGCATAAACGTCTTGCTAGTGCTTTCTACCCGAGGGCTTCCGTCTTTCAGTTTACATATTTCTGTCTCTTCTAGACGTTTCTAGTCCCTGACTCTGAGCTGACCTCTCTTCTGAAAGCTGGAGGCACTGACCGCCTCCCGCCGCCCATTTAGCCCTTAGCAACCACTGTCCAGGCTGTTCTTATATGTCCGTTTCCTATTTCCCCAACTAGAGCGCTGGCTGCCTGGGTCTCACCTCCTTCTCTGCGTCCCCGAGAAGCCAAGTCACAGCTGGTGACTAGAGCCAGGCCTCCGTGAGCACAGACTCCTTGCCTCGAGCCCACATCTCCTTTTCTCTGTGCCCTTCGTCACCTCGCTCAGCTGGCCTGCAGAACCCTCGCTGGGCCAGCCTCTCTGTCCCTATTGCCAGGGACTCTTGTTCTAGAACAATAAGATGGATTCCGTTCCTCTCCTAAGAGCGTGTTGAGTTCCGGAATGGGGGTAACAGTTCTCTTGGCAAAGGGGAAGCCTCCCAGTCAGGCGGGCCAAGGGACCATTGATCTGAGTCCAGTGAAAAAGTGGCTTCTCGGGCTCCCTGGATCCAGGCCCACTTCTAGACAACTTCTTCTTTCAACTCTCTTTCATGTGTTTTCACTTCACAAACATGCCAGTTCCCAGCTGCCCCTGAGAGACAACGGTGTTGCTGGTGGGTGGTGGTGGGGAGACCACAGCAGTAGTCAGAGGCGCTGGTGGGGTGGGGAGGGGGTCGCAGGAGCCTCGGCCGGATCCGTGGCCTGCCTGCTGGGGACCAAAGTCATCTTGCAGGTCTGCTATACAGTCCTACGGACTCACTCCCCGGGACTCGTGGGATCACACAGTTACGCACATACTAAAATAGAGGTGTCCCTGTAGGGCAAATTCACACACCGACATCTTATCCCTTTCTTCTGCCCTTTATATCACCCTCACTCCCTCTCTCCCTCTCTCTCTCTCTCTCTCTCACACACACACACACACACACACACAAATACTTAACCAATTAAATCTGTTGAGCGCTATTTGCAGATGATGGTGTGGAATTGTGCTGGACTTGTGTCCGGCCTCATTAAATGTCAGCATTAACAATACGGCACTTGGCAATCAAGGCTGCTCTGTGTCTGTTAGTCATTAATCACCATCTGACAGTCCTGAATTGGAAACGAGGAGCCTGTTCACATGTGCTCTGTGTACCTAGTTACCCTCTTGGTAATCAGTCTCGGAAAAGTTTTCTTTGACTCCCCGCCCGCGAGGAGGGCCTCTGTCCTGGCAAGGGGGCACAGGGTCATTAGGCTCTGCGCTCCCTTTTCCCCCTCCTTCTCCTCACAGGGAAAAGAGGTTGAGGTCCTAAGAAAACAGGGGGGAGAGGAGCATATTGTTTTTGGCCTACTCTTTACCTCTTAGGTCTGTTTTATGTAGACTTGTTTTTATATTCTGGCCCAATGGCCAGGAAAATTCTTTTTCTCCCTCAAGGAGTCCTGAAAGACAGCAGGGAGGTCGGTTCTGCTCCAAAAGCTGGTGTGGTAAGTTTGCAAATGCGCCCTCTCCAAGCTGCTCAGGTGTGGACCTCTGTCTGCTAGATGGGGGTGCTTGGCTAAAGTCGGGGATGGCTTCCGGCAATGTGGGTCCGAACGTCCACAGATTTGCTGGGTCCCTTTGCAGCACTGAGAGCAAGGACCAGTTTCTCCCTGGGGTCCCTTCTTAGCACCTTCTTACAGCCTTATTAATTTATAGGTTTATTCAAGAAATCTCTGTCAAGTGCCTGCTGCCTGATGGGCACAGACTGGACGTTGTGGGTACAGCAGTAACACTGGGCATGGTCCCTCCCCTCGTGGTTGTGGCTTGTCGAGGGTGAGATAAGGATCAAAGAGAGAGTCGGTACTGAGGGAGGGTCACTCTTTAAAGGACTGGCTGCCAGGGGCGCCTGGGTGGCTCAGTGGGTTAAAGCCTCTGCCTTCGGCTCAGGTCATGATCTCAGGGTCCTGGGATCGAGCCCCGCATGGGGCTCTCTGCTCAACGGGGAGCCTGCTTCCTCCTCTCTCTCTCTCTGCCTACTTGTGATCTCTATCTGTCAAATAAATAAATAAAAATAAAAAAAAAATTTAAAGGACTGGCTGCCAGGTCCTCCCTGGAGGCACAAACCCTGGAGCTGCCACTCCTGGGACAATATTCATGTTCCAGAGCTTTCCTGACCAGACCCCTTGATAGTCTGATGTCCCGTTCCCAGTAGCCTTGCCGTCCATCTACTTAGCTGTGGGCAGTTCCCAAACAGGTTTAGGGAGCACTGCTGTCTTAGGAAGGGTATTTTCTCCCTCTACGCCATTCATAGCACACTTTTATGTTCTTTATTTTTCAGGACTTTGCTCCTTAGTGCCAAGAAATGAGTCAAGGGGGGATGGGGAATTCCAGCCACCATGGCAAGTTGGTAGAGGAAGGAGGTCACTGACTGTCCGTACCTCAGTGGGCATCCTCTGCCTGCCTTTAGGGTTTTCCATGATAGTTAAGGTCCTTAGAGTGCACCCTGTGCCCTCAGGACCCCCTCTTCTGTTCTGAGCATGGGGACAGCAATGAGAGAAGGGAAGGCTTCTGGAGCAACTGGCCATTGGGCCACTGGTAAAGGGTGTGCATCTTTTTTTCTTCTTCCTGATTGTTCTTTTGTCCCTCTTGTTCTGTCTTTGAGTTTTACCTCCTGGGTCTCTTCTTTCATCAAACTAGTCGTGTCTTCAGCTTAAAGATGTTGACAACTGCTTAAGCTCTTTAGCTCTTTTCCAATTAAATGGAATTTGGCAAGTAGTTATGGTCTACCTCATGCCTGGCGCTGTCCTAGGACGTGAGTGTGTGTAAAAGACCCTTCTTGCCATTAAGGAATTTATGGTCCAGTGAAGGGTGATGAGGGGTCCTCGCAGACAGAAGGACTACCCGAGAGATAAAGTGAGGAGTTCAAGAGATTCAGAGCAATGGGAAACCGCAATCAACTGGGGTAAAAAAAGGAGACCTGGGAATTTGTGAGGGGGGGCGGGGATAGGCTTTTTAGGAGGAAGGAACAACACCTGGATGCCAGAGCTGGACGTCTAGGAAACAGTGAGTCGTCATGTTTGGCTCCTGTGAAGGTTCCGGCAGGGGCGGGTGGAAAGGTGTTGGGGCCATTCTGTGGAGGACTGGATTGCTAGGTTAAAGGTTTGGCCTCAATTAGACAGTGGGGAGCCAATGAAGGGCTGTGGGTTTCCAAGGGTAAGAAACACATTCTCCTATATTTCATTAAAATATCTTTCTGGAAGAGAGAAAGCCGGGTCTCCCACAAGGTTCATACTTGGGCAAGAATCTTGTAATTTTATGTTAATTTGTGTCATTGTTAGTTCAACAGTTGTCTCCACCAGCAGCTGCCCATATCACAGTTCCAGGAGTTAGAGAACCTCAAAACTTGGTGCCAGAGCATCCCTGAAACTCTAGGGAGAGGTCCTGTTAGCCCCAGACCAGGCTCCAGTCTCCCTCTTGCTTGTCGGGATGGCTGTTGGTGCCCTGGACCGTGGAGAGCCTGGGTGGTCAGTGCTCTCCCGTGCTTCCCTTCTCTTCCCAGGTCCTCTCCCTTCTGGTTCTTCCCAGGGCTTGGGCTGAGTTACTGAGTTTTTGTTGTTCCATGGAAGCACGGCTACAAGGGAAAGCACCTCCACCAGACAAGTGCATTTGGAGCATTTGGCTGATGTCCAGGTGTGGGTTTCCCCAGCCTGGAACACTCTTCCTTCTTTACCTGGCTGATGCTGCTCAGTCTTTAGGTCTCAGCTTCATGGTCATGATCCCATAGAGGCTCTCATGATCCCATAGAGGATTCCTTGCTACACCCTCTCTGGGTGTGCTGTAAAAAACTCTGCTTTTCCTTCATTGCTGCTACTGCAATTATAATCCTACATTGATCTGTTTTTTTTTTTTTTCTTTTCTTATTACGAGTCTGTAAGCTTCATGCAGGCAGGGGCTGTGTGTCTTTTTACACATTACTGCACGCTCAGAGTGGAGCCCAGTGCCTGGCACGTAGTAGATGCTCAGTAGATGGTACTGAATGAAGGCACTGATGGTGCTGGTCCATCTGGGGACTGGAGCACCGGGCCCCTGACCGGACCATTGGTAAAAGCCGGGTTGGGGCATGTACCCAGTGGCCTGAGGGATGGGTAAACTATGGGCTTTTCCCCCTCTCTTCTTCAGAAGGAAAGGGAGAGGAAAAAACGTGGAGTGAGGAGAGTAGGTATGGCTTGATACTCTTGGAAACACTCTCTCTTGTGGCCTGGCTCCATAGAATCTGCTCCACAAGAGATCGTGGGTGATGCCATTGGTTACAGGGACCCCGCTTCTCCTCTGATGGAGTCCTCGGACCTTAGAGCCTAGCTGGAAAAAGGAATCTATGGGTGTTCCAAAAAGAAACAGCACATTCCTGACCCCAACTCCCTGGCACTGGCCTGCTCCTGAAGGGTTCTCAGCTTGGAAAGCCCAGAGAAGTTTTGGGCACCGCTCTTTCGCCCTAAGTGTGGTTGAGCTGTAATCTGCTGGGGAAACGGGAAGGCAGAAGAGGAAAGGTAGAACAGAGCACTTCAGGCAGGGCTGGTTTGAGGCAAGCAGCTACTGGGGTGGGTGGGAGAACACTCTTCTTCCCTTCTGTCCCCACTGAGTGAGCTTGAGGGTTGTGAGAGCTGGGGGAGGCAGAGCGGAGGGCAAGGCCCTCAAGACACGAGGGAGGGAGGGAGGGAGCAGGGACACTCTTTATCCTTATGGCCGTTCTCAGGCACGGCTGGGAGGCATCCCTGTAGGGGATGGCTGTGGTTGTCTCCATGACTGGGGGTTGCTCCAAACGAGTAGTGTCTTGAGACCAAGGATGCTAAGTCTTCTGTCCTACGCCAGAGGGTCCTGCTCGGTAAAGAACTGTCTTGCTCCAATGTTAGTTGCGCCCCCTCTGAGAAACAGAGCGAGATGAGTGAGGAAAAGCAAGGACTTTAAGGCTTTATCTTGCTGGGGCCTTAGACACCGCGTGGTTTCTGTCTCCAGGGCTCCTGAGGTCCATGGAGAAAAGGCGGACATGCCTACCCTGTCCACTGGAACGTGTGACATGGCGTTCAAGGAGAACCTGGGTGACTGTCCTGTCTGGTGCCCACTCAGCCCTCCCTCTTGCCCCTCAAACGCGCCAAGCTGTCCAGCGGGCTCTGTTCACTCACGCCAGGCCTTGCTCAGCTGTGATGGTTAACTTTTTCCATATGCCGGGGCTGCTCCTGCATCTGAAAGTGAGGGAGGATGGGTGAGAGGTGCGTGGCCGGAGTGGCCGTGGGGATGTCCGAGGGCTGGTGGGAGAGGTTGTTTGGGGGGCGTCGCTGAGAGGGGGAAGTGTGGGGGGAAGTCAACGGCAACACGTTCTAGCCTGTTGGGAGGACGGCTGTTGGCACCAGGAGAAATCCATCCAGCGGAGCCAACCCTCATTAATCATCCGGGCGGCTGAACTGCCAGCTCCTTTCAAGATCTTTCAAGAAGGGTTTTCACCCAAAATAGAGTTGAAAATGTGCTGGGCCCTACTCAGAATCTCATCAGTCTGGGCATTATGGGAAGTGTCAGGCAGGCTGTGACAGACAAGGCCCACTCTGTTCAAGGGGTCCTGACTCCCACGGCCTGTCATATCAAGCGCCTGATCAAATTTGACAGCTTCATTTGTACCTACAGAATAGATAAAAGGGGCTGTTCATTGAAACAAATGGAGGGGAAGGGGTGGGGGAGGGAAGGGAGGTGAGAGGGAGTGTGTGTGTGTGTGTGTGTGTGTGTGTGTGTGTGTTGGGGGGAGGAACAGCATTGGGGGTGGGACAGAGAGGACGGTGATGTGAGGAGCAGAGGGTGCAAAGGAGGTTGCCTCCGAGAACATTTCTGCAACTCTCCCTGAGAAGGGGGCGGGGGCCAGGGAAGACAGGTGAGTATCAAGAAGGGGATGGATGTGAAGGCCGCACCTGTCACCGCGACCACCTCTGTGCTCTGGCCCCTGATGCTGTCACTGGGGCCAGGAAGGTGGGCCCTGGGAGTAGGGGCCCCCAGGGCGGGTGGTTGTAGCTGGATGAGCAGGACCAGCATACGGGATGAATATTTCCATTTCCAGCCTTGAACTGGATGGTGCGGAGTCTCCCTTCCCTCCGCTGCAACCCCTTCACTGTGCTTACCCGTGTTCTGTCTGTGCTGAGGCTGTTGTCCCTCCTTTGCGGGGTTGGGGTTGCTGGGCTCCACCCCTGTGCTGCTGGTGGTCCCCAAACTCCGACTCCCTTAAGCCAAACTTGCCTTCGTGCTCCCCCCTGCCGATGGAAGCACATGGAAGCCCACGGGTGTGAGCTGGGGGGACATCCTCCCGCACAGGCCGGCTTTGGGCTTTGCTCAGGCCACCCCACTGGCCTCAAAGACCTCTCCCCTTCTTCCTCTGGGCGCCCGGTGAATGGATGAATCCTTCTAGCTCCCAGGGTGCTCGGGTCACCTAGCCCTTCTGTGAGTTGCCTTCATGGGTTGATGTCAGACCTTGTTTCACATTATCTGTACGTGTTTGTACGGCTTTCCCTACTAGACTGTAAACACTTTGGCGGGAGGGGCCATATCTTATCCTTCTTCTGTCCTTTGGTAGCTCTTAGCACAGGGAACAGCTTCTCAGGAAATATTTCCCCAAGCACGAGCGCACTGCAAAGTTCAGGTGTGACGGTCAGGAGGTGAGCCTACGATCAGGGGATTTAAAGTTCTTTTCCAACCTGTAGCCTTTAGAGGGGGGGCCTGAAGTTGGCAAGGCTCGGCCTACCCTGCCCCCACCCATGTGGAGCCTCTGGGAGATTTAGAGAGCGTCCCCCTTCGACGCTGACGCAGCCAGGCCAGGTGTCAAGACCTCGCCTTCTCCCTTGGCCAGATGCTCTCATGCAGGGCACCAGCCTCACAAGGGGACGTGGAGGCCCTTGTGGCTGGAGTACAGGTTTTGGGAGTCAGAAAGACTAGGTAGGGCTCTTGCTTCTAGGGCTTATTGGCTTTGTGACCTTGGGCAAAGTGTGTTCAATAACAGACTCACCGCGGAGAATTGTTGCCACAAGTAAATGAAGTCTCGTGTAGAAGGTGTTTAGCACAGTGTCTGGCGCACGGTGAGCACTCCATCAGTGCCGGAGAAGGAGTGGGCCGTGTCGGGTCCCTGTGGCCGAGACTGTTTTCCTTTCAACGGAGAGCACGTACAGCTCATCAAACAGCACTGGTTTGCCAGGGACCATTGATCATTATCACGTTCAGTCAATCCTTACCATTCTTAAGTTTCCCAGATGAAAGCATTCCTGGAGTCCAATACATGGGAGGTCCCCGCCCTTCTCGTAAGGAGGGCTTGTTCATATGCTGCCTCAGTGCTCCAGCAGGTGGTTCTTCGCAAGCCACATGGTGGAGATCTCAGGACTATGAAGTAGGCAGAAGGTCACAAATCTCTTTGAACTTCGAGGTTTCATAGCTCTGAGACGCCCGTGCTACCTGGGGCAAGGCCACATTGTCTGGCAGGAGCCCTTCATCCCTGGAGGCACCTGTTTCCTCTGGGTTCGAATGCAAACCTTCTCCAGGTAAACAGGGCTCAGTGGGTTTGGAAGGAGTTTCTGTTTTTTGAGGCCCGAGGAAGCAGGGTGGAGGTGAGCCGGAGGGAGGGAGAGGAGAGTTGGGCCTTACTCACGTGTGGCCACAGGCCGTCGTGCGTGCTTTCATCTCAAGCACAGACTTAGTTTCCCCCTGTGTAAAATGGGCCTGGGGAGGGCCGGATGGAAGCTGGTTGGTGCTCCCAGGATCACCCGTGTGGCAACCCCCCTCCAGCGCCTCTCTCCTTCCGGGCATGAGGGGGTGGTCAATGTCCTCCTGTCCTTGCATTTAGGAGGGGCTGGGGATTGGTTCTAGCCAGAGGAGTATGAACAGATAAACAGAAGGAACATTTGCCATTTGGACCTGAAACATATAATTGTACAAGATTCTTCATCTCTTCCCCTGCCGTGGCTGAGGATGTTCCTTCGTTAGTCATTGGGCCCCATTAATTATGTGCGACCCTGTGGTGATTTCTGATGTGTCACCTTGGTAAGACGGTCCCTGGTTATCTAACAAAATACGAATCTCAGTGCTTCTGCAAAGGAATTTTGCAGATACAATGGCAGATCCTAATCAGTGAACTTTAAGTACATCAAAAGGGAGGTTGTCTGGGGGGTGGGGGATGGGCCTGACCTAATCAGGCAAGCCCTTTAGCAGAGGGGTTAGGCTTTCCCTGAATTTAGAGACTCCAAAGGGCTCATGTCAGTAGTTTTCAGCCTTGAGTTTCCCTGCCTGCCTGACAGACTTCCAGCTTGCTGAGTTAGCCACCACAGTTGCATAAGCCAGTGTTTCACTGTAAATGTCTTCCTATATTACTGGTTCTGCTGCTCTGCTCAAACCCTGATTGATACAGAGATCTTTGGCAATGACGGAGGTGAAGGAGAAAGGAGAACTAAGCCTTTGTTGTGCTATACGCCCCTGAAGTTTTGGCCTTTGTTATTGCAGCATAATTTGGCCTATACCAACCATCACAACAATATTAATAGAGCTAGCTCTTGGTCCATCTTATATTTTAGCTGACACATCTGTCTCCTCCCGGAATGAAGGATCCTTGAGGCAAGGCCCATGTCTCTCTCATCTTCCTAGACCCCAGAGAAGACCACAGTTCCTAGAAGGCAGTGGGGACTCTGTAATGTTTCCCCAGTGAGTCAAACCCCCAACATTGAGCAGCTTCTCAGCCTGGAAGGGCACCCAGCACAGTCCCAACCCATGCAGGTACACTGGCCCAAATGTTTTGATGGGACAGATCCCTGTCGTCTATCTACCTGTAGCATCTAGCCTCCCTTTGAAACAGTCTGAAGCTATTGGCTTAGTGCAAAGGGTTATAATCAGAACTGTGTTTGAATCCTGGTTCCACAGCTCTTGAACTGTGAGACTGTCGGCTATTTGTTTAACTTCTCCAAATCTTGGTTTTCTCAGCAAAGGGAACTGGAGGTTGGTTGTAAGTATTAAATGCCCAGCATATATGGGGTGCCTGAGTGGCTCAGTGGGTTAAAGCCTCTGCCTTTGGCTCAGGTCATGATCCCAGAGTCCTGGGATTGAGCCCCGCATCGGGCTCTCTGCTCAGCAGGGACCCTGCTTCCCCCGCCTCTCTCTGCCTCTCTGCCTACATTTGATGTCTCTGTCTGTCAAACGAATAAATAAAATCTTAAAAAAAAAAGCCCAGCATATATCATTATATTTAACTGTGCTATGGCACACTCAAAATGATGATTCTTGAGAAACCCTAGGTGGGCCGGGCCTATTCCTTCTGCATATTTGTTTAGCGGTCCTTATAATTGAAATAGTCAAAGATAAAAAGGAAGAGCGTAATCACACACTTTCCTCATGGACTGGGTAAAAACCTGTAACTCTCACTACGCACATGCACACATTTATAGGTACACAGACCCAGGAGCACAAACGAGACACAGGGAATGGGCACTGACATTTTCCAAATTACTGTTCTCATTCCAAAACCTGGCTCTGATTTAAACTCGGGAAGGATCATTTTATCTTATGTTCCAAAGAGCTGTGGCCATACCCAGTGCCCACTCAGAGCGAAAGCTCCCTCTCCACCCCTCCGTGGTTGGACTTTTATCTACTTATCAGTTACTCTCTTGCCAGTTGCATCTTCCAAAAGCAATCGGCTGTAGGTTACGAAACATGCCATTCTTTTCATAGACCTTGGTTTAACCTCAGAGTATTCTTCACATTATTTTAAATAATAATTTCTGACCCACTTAAGCACCCAGGCAGCCTTTGAAATACCTGCATCACCAGAACCTCAGCATCTCCTCAAATTAAAAAAAAAACCAACATATTTTCATAATTCATTTTGTTGGAGTCCCTTCTCTGGGTGAAAAGTTCACATGACAATATTTTTCTTCTGTACAGGCCACCTGCCCCTCCTCCCCCCATCAGTGAGGTAAAATCCCAAAGTTTCTTTTCCTGGATCTTTCACACTCCCTGTCCTGATAGGAACTTTAGAATTGTATTTGAGTGGGGATCAGGGACCAAGAAACTCATGGAATATTCCAGTTAGAAACGGCTTCAAGATTATGGGGCCTGACAGCTTCACTTCAGAAATAGGAAAACAGACACAGATTAAGTGACTTGCTCAAAGTCACACAGCAATTAAGTTTCAGAGCTAGAAGAAAACAGAAGAAGACACTCCCATGTCTATGGTCTTTCTACCAGATATGCAAGGACTAGACTTTCTGAAGTTTCCTGGACAGCCCTAAAGTTCACCAAATTCTTCTTCTACCATTTGGCTCTATTTTGAAGTTTATAAAATACTGTCAGAAATAAAATTTCTTTCAGCCAATAGGTTCAACTTCTTTCCTCCTTCCCCTCTTTCTTCTCCTCCTCCCTCTTCTTTCTTCTTCCTTCCCCTCCTCCTCCTCCTCCTCCTTCTACTTTTAAAGATTTTATTTATTTATTTTAGAGAGGGGAGCGAGTGAAAGAGAGAGAGATAGAGGGAGAGGGAGAAGCAGGCTCCGTACTCAGCGCAGGGCTTGATCCAGGACCCTGAGATCATGACCCGAGCTGAAATCAAGAGTTGGATGCTTAATGGATGGGGCCACGCAGGCACCCCTCACCTTCTTTTTTTCTTAAGAGAAAGTTTTCCCAGTTCATCTGTGATCCAAATCCACTGACAGCTTTTCCTGTTCTAGGAAGTGTTAATAATGCTGGTGATATATCACCACCCTGGGAAAACTTGGAAAGGCACTTCATTTAGGAAGAAGTACAAACCCTTTCCATGCTTGGAATGCTCTGTGGGAGATGCAAGTCGATGAGGGAGAAAGCGGGTGGAAGGAAATTCAGATGTGCTGTATACAGTGTGAGTGAAGCCTATTCCTTGGTCGGCTTTGGAAATGGAAATTGCCGGCTCAGGGGCTCAAGTTCCAGCTCTTCTGCCCCTATGGACTGGTGGCTTCATCCATCTTCCAGCCTTCAAAAAAGGAAGGGCCTCAAAGAATTGGGGAGCCTCCCAACAGATGGAAGCGCCCATGGCAGGGCCCCCCTACATCAGCCCCAGTGGTCTCCCTCTCCAGCTCCTGCAGCCTGCCCAACTGATCTTCCCAATTAGCACTGGTTTACATCCTGTCCTATCCTCGCTGCCTGCACGGTACGACTCCGCCTTTATTAGATCAGCATAAATGAGGTTATATGTAATGCTATCTTGTTCCCTGTCTCATGGGTGTGTCCTGTCTCCCCCAACTAAATCAGATGAGAATTTCATCTGAGTTTTCTCCTGTATCGCACGGCATCCAGCATTGTGCTGGGCACATAACAGGAATCCTGCAAATTCTATGGCCTTCGATGGTATAAATCCTCAAATACTGGAATTCTAGTGCCAAGCTGCCATTTCTCTATTTTTGTCATCAGATACATCATTTGTCAAAACAGTAAATGCACAGGTGGAAAGAAGTAGATATCACTTGACCTCTTTTGAAAAGCTGAAATCAACCTCTGGGCTCTATCAGTTTCTCACAAAGCCCCCCCGGCCTCACTCCCACCCCAGGACCTGGGCACAGGTGTGTGTGCAGGCGGGGGAGATGGGGGAGTTTTGCCTCCTTTCTCTGTTTAAGGCCTGGCTGCACCCCTCCTCTCTGCAGCCCTCCCCCCCTTTCCTGTGCTCGGACCCAGTGGCCGACAGCTGGTCTGGGGGGCACTGGAGGAGGAAATATGGGCATGCTGAGTGTCACAATAGGACAGGCTTTGTCCAGGGGCCATGGCACGTCTCCACTGACCTTGGAACCCAGTGACTGGGGACAACTGAGGGAAGGCAGCTTCCTTCCCTCTCCAGGCTGCAGGTTTTTAATGTCTCCTTTGTTGGCTTGGGCCCCTGGAGACTGCCCTGAAGGGAGAGACTCGAGGCTGTTCCCTCCCTCTCGGACAAAATGGTGCATGCTTTTCCTGTTTAAACAGGGCCCGGTTGTGGAGAGCCCTGACTCCGCACACACCAAGGCCCGGCAACGGCTGCAATAAATCAATAGGAAAATAGAAGCTGCCAGTTAGACTAAACAAGTGCATTTGCAAAGACGGCTAGCCCTCATTAATCACTCTGACAGTCCTAAAAACACATTTCCCCTTTAATGACTGTATTTGGATAATCAGTGCTTTTTCCTCCTCAGTCAGAGTTTGAGTAACAGACAGCTGGTGTTATTACAGCCATTGGGGAGGGAGGGCTGGGATTAGGGTCTACGCAGAGCCATCCACTGGAGGTCTCCTGCAACCGGGTTGGCTGCAAAGCCATTGTTACACAATAATGAGGGGGAGCTCTGTGCTCCCATTGAATGCTCCCGGGCAGCCATGTGCGAGTTCCCCCCAAACCTTGACACCCACCTGCATTATGTGAACACAAAAGCCTCATGTTGGGTTTTATGAGCTTTGGCAGATTGAACCCGGGCTGGGCAGCAGGCAGGGCTTTCTCCGACGGCGAGGTAAGAAGATGGGTCGATGTGATTTGGCTTTGTTTCCTTTAGGTGACTTTGGCTTTCCGGAGAAAGTTTGAAACCCAGCACATTCCTCTTTATAAATGATGTAACACATTAATGCAGAGCACATTATGAAAATGGTAATTCAAACCCATAGTGCTCCAAATTAAACCATACATTATCGGATGCACTCAACCATCTATTTTGCAGAAAGACAGGATGAATGAAATCAAATCAAACAGAAAACTGGAGAGCAGCTTCCCCTACAAAATGATTAATAAAGTGCAGAGCCTCAGGATTATTGCAAGACGAATTCCACAGTCACCCAGACATACATCAGGCAGGAGTTAGCTCTGAGAGACACGTCACAGTGTGCTGGGGAGGGCCCAGGGGCAGTTACGGCAGCCCCACGCCTCCTCCTTGGGCTACAGATTTCTCAAGAGGTGGGTTTGGGGGAGGGATTGGGGGGGGACAACTGGTAAGTTCAAAACCCAGTACCATGCTGTTTTGTTTGTGTCAAACCTGGATTGGAGAGTGAGCTTTCCCCTCCCTCTCTTCCTCCCTTCCGTCCACTGCTGCCCACGGGGCCACAAAAATAACCAGGCAAGAGGTGTGAAAATCTGACCTGGAGCCAGGAATGTCCAGTGTCTCAAGTTCCAGCTCTCAGCTTCCACCCTTCCTGGCCCCATTTCTGGCGCCTGGAGAGATTAGGAGGAAGGGGGGGAGGAGGGCTAGGAAGAGAAGGAGGTGGTGAAGTAGAAGGTGGAGGTGATTCTCCAAGAAAAGAGTTGCTGGATGAATTAATTATGCAAATAAGCAGTCGGTGGGGAGTATTATCTCTATTAAAACAGCAACTTTGTTTAATGAGAATTTAGCTATTGAAAGTAACCAACTGCCCACCAGCTAATTAAACGTTTCTTAGGAACTGGCACCCATTTCTGGTGAGGAGGGCTGACATTTCAGGGTGAGAACTGGGACACTCCAAACTCCCCTGCTTGCCCTTTGATGTCACAATGGTAGCTGGGGACAGCCCATCCCAACTAGGCAAAGGGCCTCCTTCCCAGGCTGCAAAGGCCACCAATACACTTTCGGGGGGGAACTAAACTGTGGGTAAGCCAAGCAGCTCTATAAACGTGACTTTTGCTATACAGAGAGTTCAATCTTGGAGACAGTGAACCTATTCCTTTCTCTGTCCCAACAAGAGAAACTCAGCTAGGGAGGTCTGAAGACAGCCAAGTTTAAGACAGAGAAAAGTTTAAGTCTTCCTGCAGAGGGAGCAATTTCCAGCAGTTTTTGCAAGGATTAAAAAAAAAAAAAAAAGGAAAGAGGGACTTGAGAGGAAGGGAGGATGGGAAATAACCAAAAGCAAATAAAAACAATAGAAGAGAAGGGGCGGGGGGACAACAAAAAAACCAAAGCAAGTCGTAACATTTCAGGCCTTTTAAACATTCGGGCCAATCTGAACCCAAAGAACACCGAGAATGACGATTCCCCAGGAAGACCCTGACATGGTCCCAGGGCTGCTTCTCCAGCCCATTCTCCTGCCCTTTTCCCTGACTCCCTCTGCGGCCCCCACGTGCCCAAAGACACCAGCAGCCCAGGTCCCAACCCTGGGACACACGTAAGTTCTTATGGCCGTCAGCACTGATATTTTCTGCAGAAGCCGCCTGAGGTTCTCTTGACTAATGAAGGAATTTTGGCCAGAAACAAAGATATAGTGGCAAAACTTCAAAAAAACCTAATCCAACTCCCCTACAAAAGCATCTGACGTTGAGGTTTTGTCAAGTCCCCAGACCCTCCCTGATTCTCCAGGGCAGTGTGGTGTGGCCTCAAACCACGGGGCGGGGCGGAGAGCGCGTCCCTCCCACGCTGCCCTTCCGCACTTGACCTCGGATCTACCCACGTTTGAGAGGCACGCGGTTCGCGGAGCACCAATTGCCCTGTAAGTCGCAATCCTCACAGAAAAAGCCCAGTAAAACAGCAGCACAACAGATCCCGAAGCGGCACGGGGCGGACAGCGAGGAGAGCGGCCAGGAGGGGGCGAGGGAGCCCACTGTGAAGTGCGCCCAACAGGTGGCCTGGAGTGTCCCAGGCGCTGGAGGCCGAGAGCCCGTGCGGCCTGGCCCGGTGCGTCCCGGAGCCCGCGGCCTTGGCCGCTCACAGCCCAAGTGGACGTGCAGGCGGTCGGTCCTCTCCTCTGGGCTCGCGGAATCCCCGCGTCTTGGGGAGGTGCTCGGCCCTGGTCCCAGCTCCTGATAAACAGCGCCCCATCCCCATCCTCAGGAGGGTGGAGGCCCGAGGATGCCCAAGCTGGGTCAGCCGTGTGAGCTCAAGACAACAGGGCCCGAGAGTGGCTTCAAAGTCCCGAGTAACCACCGCGCCTTCTCAGCAAAACCCAAACCCTGTCCAGAGAAGTCTCTGGAGGCGCAAATGGCTGGGGTTGACAACCCAGCGCGGGCCTTGGGGAGCTCCCAAGCCTTGCAAAGCAGGGGCATTTACTCTTTGGTGTCAGTCGAGAAAAGGAAATTACTCGCCTTTCGAGTGGGAAGCGCAGAAGGCGTCGTCGGGGCTGACGCCCGTCACTCGTCTTTCTGCCACTAGGTGGCGCCAGAGGCACGTCGACTTGGCATACCTGCGGGGCTCTGGGGAAGGTGCTGCCGGCAGTCTGAGCCCCGCGCCCCGGTTTCTTTCTCAGCCCCTAGAACCTCTAGGCCCAGAGGAAAAACCGCATTTACACACTCTCTCCACCCTGTCCCCAGGAAATGTCAAGGACTTTGAAGGGAGCCTGGGAGCTAAATAACCAAGTGGGAGGAAAAAAAAAAAACAACCATTAAGGCGGTTTTATGTTATTTGTAATGCGTTGGCAGAAGTTTTGTGCTTTTTCCCTACCCCCATCCCCACCCCCCTTCTTGAGGAAGGCATTAAACTCGACCTTGAACGGAAATCTCAGAAGGAAACCACAAGGTATCATCTGCTCAGGTGTCTGGAAGTGGGACAGTGGGTAGAAGAGAGAAAGACACCGCGGTGTGAATATAGCCAAGTATTCCATTTATTAACAAAATAAGTCTTACCAAGGGAGAGCTCTATCCATCCCAAACAGGCCCCACAGCCCCCGCACTGCTGCACAAGACCAGGAGGGAGGGAAGGTGTGGGGAGAAGACCCAGGGGTTGGAGTCTTCAATCCCAGTCACTGAGGGAGCCCACGGAAGCCCACGGCCAACTTTGGGGATTCTGTTGGGTCAGGCCTGGGAGGGGGTGATGGGGCTACTGTGATCCGTGTACTCCCTGGCTCCCCAACTGTCCCCCAAAGGAGCTACCGAGGTTGTACTGCCCTCTGATATTGCCACTGGTCTGCTTTGGAGGGATCTAGCAAGAATCACTGACCATACCCTTACCACCAGGGGACCACTGCCCCCCAAATGGAGAATAAAACAGGACTACCAATGCACTTTGCAAAATATAAAGAGCAAAGTTTCACCCCAGCAGGGCCTCCTAGGACTTTTAACTGAATAAGAGAAGCCCTACAGGTCCCCCACCAGCAGGCAGTGTGACTACTGGGTGTTTGGGGCCATGAGAAGTCTGGAAGGTAGAAAGGCTGTCAGAGGCCGCTTGGGTCTCTCACAGGGGAGCCTGCTGGTGGGGTCAGGGCTCTTAGTGCTTAGAGCAAGACAGAGGAGCAAGGCTCTAATTTTGGGGGCCAGGGTGCTGACCAAGGACCCCAGAGGAAGAGGGTTGCAGGGGACGAGTCACAGAGCAGAGTTCTGGGTCAACAGAACACACGACCTCTTGCCACCAAGGCAGATCCCTGCATCCCCGCAAATGAGTTACAAAAAATATCTCCTCTCTGTTACTTGTACAAAGGATAAAACAGAATCTCAAATGTAAGGAAACAAGAAGAAATGAAGGGGAAAGGGGGGGGGAAAAGAGAAGGGGGAAATGTAGTCTTAACGGTTAGGAAGCATGCAAGAAACTCCCCAGGAAGGGAAAACACATAGAAGAACCCCAGAACCCCAACTCTCCCTCCTCCCCCTAAAACCAAACCAATCAAAAAAAGAAAAAAAAAAAAAAAGGAAAAGGAAAAAAAGAACCTTACATCTAAGAAAAAGAAAAAAAATAAAGGAAGAGGGGGTGGGGAACATGTAGTTACTTGTGTGATTAATATTATTTGGGGAACACAGACTTTTTGCATACCATTGACTCGTGTGGGCCGTTAATGCACTTATATTCCCAGCTTGTAAGCTAACATTATAGTAAATAAATACACAGTCCGGTGGGGAGGGTCTGGGCCGGAGGGATCCTGGCAGGGACAAGCAGAAGTGGAGGTTGCCGCAGCGGTGAGGGGGGAACGGGGTGGGGGAGGAGGGAGGCGGAGGGGGAAAGGAGAAGAGGGTTGGGTAGGAGCAAGAGCTGTAGTTACTGGTATCCCAGTGCGGAGGCTGAGGCTAGTCTCTGTCCGTACAGCGCATACGGTGAGTAGTAGGGTCCGGCTGTGGGGAGGGAGGGCACGGCCAGGCCCCCGGCTGTGGATAAGTGGCTCTTGCCATAGGGGTGGTACCGGCTTAGCCCCAAAGTGTGTGGACTCCGCAATGACAGCGACCCGGGGCTTCCCGGGGCGGTGGGCGGGGGAAGGTGCAGGTGGCAGGAGGCTGCCGCTGCGGCGGCTGCGGCGGCGCTTCCCAGGCCCGAAGCCCCGGGGTAGGCGGCCAGAAGTTTCTCCGCGCCCGGCAGGGCCGTGTGAGTCCGTAGGTGGCTGAGCAGCTCCTCCGAGGTGGCGAAGCGCTTGTCACACGGCCCGCTGGCCGCCACCCAGTTGCAGCTGTGCGGCAGCGGTTCGTTCTGCAGCATGAAGCCGTAGGTGTAGAGCGGGTGGCCGGGAAGCGCGGCCTGGGCGGCGCTGGACGAGAGCGCAGCGGGCTGCAGCGGGTGCCCGGGGTATACCAGCGGGTAGCCCCCGGCTTTCAGGCTGGGCCCCGCGGGGTCATGCGCGCTGCAAGTGGAGCAGCTGGAGCCGCCGAGGTGCGAGGCGCTGTGGTAACCTCCCAGGCAGTAGGGGTCGCGGCATAATCCCTGCAGGAACGAGGGCGGGGAGGCCCCGGTGAGCGGGCTGGAGCTGGGGGGCTTGCCCGGTGGCAGGCCCAGGCCCCCCGACAGCTGGCCTCCCACGAGGCCGGACTTGCTAGGATCCAGGCCAGGCACGAACTGGGACGGGTAGCCGGCGTAAGCGCCCACGATGGAGCCGTGGTAACCGATGCTGGAGGGTGGCAGCGGGAACACGGAGTGGCCCGGTTTGTAGGGGGACACCGGCGCCACGTGGCCGGCCCCCACCAGCGCCGAGGGCGGCTCGGACTTGCGCCCGGAGGCCCCAGCCTCCGCGCCACCCCCGTGGGCGCTGGGCTCCCCACCGCTGCCGCGGCTCACCGCCGCAGCCTCCGGGCTGGGCTTGGGCTCCTGGTCTTTCTTGTCCAGCTCCCCGCCGCCACCCCCACCGCCGTTCTTGCAGTCAGAGTGGTGCGGGGAGCCGCCCCGGGAGCCACCAGGCGAGGACGACGACGACGATGCAGAGACCGGCGCTCCATGCGGGGGAAAGGGCGTGCAGGCGGCGCTGGGGACCCTGAAGCCCGCCTTGTCTCCCGGAGACAGGGAGGATGAGGAAGAGGTGGAGGACACGGAGGAGGATCCGCCGTCTTTGCGGGAGTCGCCGCCGCCGGTGCCCTTGGAGTAGGGCTTGAAGCTGGACTTGTCCTCTGCAGGCGAGTCCCCCAGCTGCTTGAGGGCCGCAGACGCGGAGGCGGCTCCCGTGGCGGTGCGACCAGGGTCCTTTTCGGCTCCCAGCCCGTTGGCCGCCGCTGCTACCGAGTTGAGCTTGGACGAGGGCGGCGGGTCCGGCTTGCCGATCTGCGAGCAAGTCTGGGCCAGCAGCGCCAGAGGACTCTTCTTGGCGTCCAGCTGTGGGAGACAGCGGCAACGGAAGGGAGAAGGGGGTGAGACCACCAAACCGACGGAGCAAGCGGGGTGTCTGGGGAGCTGGGTGGGCTCGGGGAGCCATGGCGGCGGTGCGACGGGGCGGGAAGGCCTGGGGGAGAGGGTCTGAGAGCAAGGCCCGGGAGGGGCGGCGCAGTAGTGTGGAACTGCGCTCGCAGAGCCCGAGTGGGATCCCTCGTTCCACTGGGTCCCAGAGTGCGGCACAGACCTGGGGAAATGGGGCCGTGGAAGCGGTCCACCAGAGGCCGCCGCGGGAGCAGGTGACTGGTCTGGAGTCGGGGCTGGGGGAGGGGCTGTGACTCGCCCCCTACCCTCTAATCTCCCCCTACCCTCTAATCTCCCCCTCCCCTGTGCCCAGGAGAAAACTTATTACTTCAGTTTGGGGAACTTCGCTTGGGACGGGTTTCTAGCGGTGGCGCCGCGAGGTAGGAGAAGCGCATTCTAAAGCCAGGGCGGCCGTTGGCGCTCTGCTAGTGGCCCCTCCCTCCCGGGGAGGGCACCCAGGGCGGTGGGAGGAAAAAAGACCTGGGATCGGGAGTGCCGAGGTGTAGAGCGCTCTAACCGGATGGGACAGAGGCGGAGTGGGACGGGGGCCATCCGGATTCAGAGAGCCCAAACCGGTGTGTGTGTTGGGGGCGGGGGCAGGAAAGGCCCAGGAGAGATCGTCTCCCGTCTGGAAACTGGGTGCCAGAGGAAAAGTGAAGGACCCAGTGGAGACTCCCAAGAGCAAACCCAATCCATGAGAAAACACGTAGTTCCGAAAGGCGAGTGTGGAAGTGGAACCTTCCACGGAAAAGCCTGAGGAGAACCCGGTGGTCTCCGATTCCTGTTCCCTCGGTCCCTCCTCACCCCGTCCACCGGCGCGGCCAGACCCGGGCGTCGCACCGAGCCCCGGGACGCAGGGAGTGGGGCCGCGGGCCCGGCAGTGGTGGGCGGAATGGGGCTGGCGCTGGGCGGGCAGCGACCAGGAGACTGACCTCAATGGGGCTGACGGGAGTGGAGGACAGCGGCTGCAGGTACTCCGGGTGCAGAAGGTGGCCGGTGTGAGCGCTCAGCATCTTCAGGACCCTGATAGGGAGCCGGTTCGCCTGGCGCAGGGGGTCCGCCGGGGGCAAGAGGGACACCGCCGCCGGCACCGCCGGCCTCTTCCCGCCGCCGCCGCTGCCGCTGCCGCTGCTTTCGGGTGTCCTTGGGTTAGATCCAGCGGGCGAATCGCTCATTTGGAGGAGGCAGCGCCACTGGGGGGGCGGGGAGGGAGGGGGAGCACCGGGGAGGCGAGCTCCCGGGGCGGGTGGGCTCGCTCCGCAGCGTCGAGCGCGGTGCAGCAGTCGCTGCGCCTCCACCCCTCCTCCACCGACGCCGCCGCCGCCGCCGCCGCCGCTAGTCCCGGCGAGCAACACAAAAACCTTCGCCTTCTCGGAGCCGCACATCAAATAGCCGCGATCGGCAGCCACACTTCAAAGGGATCGCCGCGCCCGCCCAATCGCAGCTCTCGCCGGGACCCCGGGGCGGGGAGAGCGGCGGGCGGAGGCCGGCGCCGCCGGTGGGAGGGGAGAGCCTTAAAGGGGCCTCGCCCGCGCGCCGCCGCCGCCTCGGCCTCCACCGCCCGCCGTACTCTTCCCCTCCCCCCAGCCGGGCCGCCCTTGCCCCGGGGTCCCATAGAGGACGGGACTTGTCCCGGACCCTGGGCTCCGCGCCCTATCCCCCGCTGGCTTTCCTCTCTCCCCTCTCCTTTCACGCCGCCGGGGGTGGTGCTGGCCGGGTCAGTCACTCGCCAGCCGAGTGTGTCTGGGGTGGGGCGGATGGGGGGGCGGGTGGGTAGGGGCGCCGGGCGCTGGCTTCGCTGCTGCGGAGTCCCAGTCTCTCCTGGAGGCCGCCTGGGGGCGGGCCGCGCCTCCAGAGCGCCAGCCTAGCTCCGGCCCTGCTCCGGCTCTGCTCCCGCGCAGCTCCGGCTCTGCTCCCGTCCAGCTCCTTCCCTAATTGGCTTCTCCCTGGTGTGCTCACTTGGAAGCGCCCGAGCCTTGGAGGCGTCCACGGCTCTCGGGACGCGGCATCGCCGCTCCAACTATTTTGAGCCTGTCCTGTCCGAAGCCTGCAAGTTTGAGGACTCCCTTCCGGGGTGAGATGGTCGCGACGTAGCGCGGTGTCCTAGGCTGTGCCCACCGCCCGGACGCGCCTGGCGCGCGCTACCTGCGCACTGATTTATAGGTTCGGTCTTGGGTGTGTTTCAGGTTTCTTACAGTGTCTGTTTAGAGGCGCGCGGTTGCCTTCCTGCAGCGCGCCTTTGATGGGGGGCGTACCCAGGATCACTTGGAGAGGCCAGTATACCGGGGCGGGGCGGGGGGGTGGAATCTCTCTACGTGCTGCGCGTCGATACAAACTCCAGAGTTGCGCCTTCCCATTCCCATCTTTTCTTCTCGTGGGGGCAAATGCACTAGCTTTTCCCAGGGAAATTTTGGGATAAAAACTTTTTGTTAAAAATAACAATTACCCCTCCCCCCCCACACCTTTTAGATTAAGTGTGTATTGCCGGCTGCGCGCTTGGCAGAGATTTTACATAGTCATAAGTACTGACATTAAAGTTCCCGGTTGGCGGACCGTCAGAAGGTGAAGCTGGTCCTTTGTGCGCCGGCCTCTAGGGAGACCACTTTCCCGTGCTCTCAGCGGCCAGTGGAGGCGCGCTGGTGTCACTGCCTGCCTCCCACTACCACTTTCCCAGACCCAATCCATCACACTGATTGTCAGGCCTGTCACTTGGGGCATATTGCTCCGGGACTACCCATCCCTGACTCTGCCGCGTTGATCTACGCCTTGAAACAACATGAGAACCCGAGATGGGGATAGGTGATTTCAAAGGGGTTCTCCAAACGGAAAGAAATAACCATCACGGAAATAACAAATAGCAATCCCGCACATTTATCATGCTCACTAAAGGAGACAGCAGGCACCATTCCCAGGCCATATCAATCATACACTAAACTAAATGTACTCCCTGCATCTTTGCTGTTTTTTTGGGCACTATGCATAGGCCGCTTAGAAATTACACAGGCTCTGCCTACCCCAGTTTTAATCCTGGTAAAGCCAGGTTGAAACCAATGCTAAGGGATGCCGGGGCTGCGAGGTGTCTCCCATATTGCAGCAAGAGGGGTACAAGAGAGGGGGTAATCCCATCTATGTGGTGGTTTCTATGCCCCTCCTCATGCCAGCCTCTGTGCTTTCTGACTTTGCTGGTACCGCCAGCACCACATTTGAAAGTCCATTGCAGGGCTCCTGCTATCTACAAGCCTATTTGGCCTTGGGGAAATTGCTACCTAGACGGAGAACAGAAGAAAGCCTTACAGACTGGAAAAGGGTGGGCCTCTATGGGCACCCTGGAAGAGGACTAGCCGGGAAGAGAGGAGACCCAGGAGGCAGAGAGAGATGAAAGTCTCCTTCTTGGTTATTGTAACCAGCCCAGCTGTGAGAGCCAACCCAAAAATCCTTCCAGGACCCAAGCAGATGTGTGTTAGGGATGATTAATGGAAAATCAGTTGGGAACAAAGAGGAGGGGAGAGAGAAGAGGAATTTGGAAGGAAAAGAGGGGTAGGAGGCAGCAGAGAGGAGAGAGGGGAGACAAATAGAGGATGACAGAATATTTAGAGGAAAAGAGAAGAAAAAGGTAACGAATGATTGAAAGAAAAGGAGAAAGGAGGGAATGATGGTAGAATGGGCAGGCTCTGGGTAGAAGGTGAGCAGTTTGCCTCGGTAGTATTATATTGTCCTTACACACACACACACACACACACACACACACACACACGTTCTTAGTTCACAGCAGTGACCACCGATAGGAACAGTGGATGCCTTGACTGCACTGAGGCTGGACCAGGCCTCTTTTCCCTCTCCTGGAAAGTGCTAACAAGGGAATGGGACACCTTTCCTTTCAGGGTGCTGGTGAGAGCAGCAGCACTCTTCTGGCTGAATCCACCCAATGGCCTTAGGAGAGAAGATGGGATACCAGACTTAGCCAGGCCAGAGGCCTGATTAAACCACGACTAGAGGATGATTACAATTGCTATTCGACATTCCCTTAGCTGAAGCGCTGACCTATAGAGTCCTAACTGGGGCCCCCCAGTGGCATACAGCAAGGGCAGTGTTCAGAGGAATGGCTTGCCACCTGGGAGAGAATAAGGCTCAGTACTCAGCTGGGCCTTATTTACTGCAGGTCAGCGGCGCGCAGAGCATGGCGCTGTAGGGATGAGGTTGGAAAGCCCATGCAAGATGTTGTATAGGGCATACGGCCCATGTCCTGGCCTTGCAGAAAAGTGGCAGATATGGGGCGCCTGGGTGGCTCAGCTGGTTAAGCATCTGACTTCGGCTCAGGTCATGGTCCCAGGGTCCTGGGATTGAGCCCTGCATTGGGCTCCCTGCTCTGTGGGGAGCCTGTGTCTCCCTCTTCCTCTGCCTGTTGTTCTCCCTGCTTGTGCTCTCTCTCTCTGTCAAATAAATAAATAAAAAGAAAAGTGGCAGATGTATGGTTAAGGAGCCTCCCTCTCTCTAAGACCTGCTCAGCTTGCTCTGGGAGCGAGCAGCCCCATTAAGACAGGATGGGGTGGAGGCTGCTGGAGGATACCCTGCGCCATACCGTGTGTCGGACACTCCACAAGCCTTAGGTATTCTTCTCCCCATTTCCAGCTGAAGAGAGTGAGCCTGGAGAGGTTAGTCCCTTCCCCAAAGTCCTTGACTGGTGAGTGGCGGAGTGTTTGCATGGAATCAGGTCTCTCAGAACCAGGCCTTTGAACCATGCTGCTCCAGTGGGTCTGGGCCCAGACAAGTCAACCTCCCTTCCCTTTTCCCCCTGTGCGAGGTGTAAGAGTGACCTCCAAGGGTCAGGAGGCCGGAAGCAGACAGTGTGTGTCCACATGTTCAGCCCTTGGCGCAAGGGGAGTCCCAGGTCAGTGATGGCTGTGATACGTGCATCCGTGGGACTGGCGCCCCAGAGACCAGTCATGGCAGTAACAGCATCCGGAGCCGCTCGGCACTGGGGACCGCCCGCCCACAAGACCCAATCTGTCCCCGGATTCCACCAGAAATGAGAGTATCCCTCCCCCAGCCTCCAGTCAAAATGAGTCTCTTTAAAAAAATGCCCCCCCAACCCCCCAAGCCCTCAGGAAAATCCTTTAGGAAATTCTGAATATTTATAGGTTTTTTTTCACTACTTCCATTTACATAAAATTCGCCACCCAGGAGAAAACGCCTGAGTCAGGCTGAGAGCTGGAGGTGGTGGATTTGTTGTGTGGGGTTAATGTGGAGTTTTCAGTCCTCGCAGAAGCAGAATTGCCTGAATGATCGCCTCTCTCTGCATAACACTCAAACCCTAATGGCAACAACATGAAATAATATCTCACTGGGTAACTATTTACATTTTTTTTTTTTTTTTTTTTACAAGCTGTAAGAACTCTGAAAAGTCTGCCTCATAGAGAACTTGGTTTTCCTCCCTGGCGCTTAATATCTTTCGGCGGCTGGCAATTACTGCCTTGGCCAGGAGCCCTGATTTAGAGCACCACGCTCAGGGCCCTGGGAGGCCCCTTCCTCTGCCTGCCCCATCCCTATCCCCAGCTTCAGACACTGTCCCGGGGCAGGAGAGGGCCCGAGGGGCAAGAACAGCTAGCCTGGCGGGGAGCCTGCACGACCAGCTCCCTCCTCTGCGCTCTCCCCGTCGTACTGCGTCCTATAATTACACTTAATCACTCAGTATCTGCCCTCGTTTGTTTACTTGTCCATTGCTCCCATTGGACTGTGACTGCTTCTCATTGTCCGCTGCCTCTTTGTATTCTTAACCGCTTAGCAATAGCTTCCCGGGAGCCAGGGCCAAGAGCCAAGCACCCCGCTGCAAGCACTTTGCCCTTAATCCTAATCCTTACAGAAGCCTGCAGAGATGGGTCCTCTCTTACCCCATTTCGTGGCCAAGGGCGTGGGGGTTCACTCGCTTGCCCAAAGTCCCAGCTCCTGAGACATGGGCCTGGGATGTGAATCTAGGCCGTCTGAGTGTCATAAGTGAATGTTTGTTGCTGAATAAAGAATTTTACCTGTAGGGTGCGGTTTGTTTATGTCTCATCTCACTGGCGTCCCAAGAAGGTTCAAGGTGGATAACTTGGTGTTTTTCAAAAAACGTCAACTGTATAAACATGTGAAAGGATCGTTCCCCAAATCTGTGTCTCCGTGTTCATCCTTCCTCCAACCCCTCCACCTGCCCTCCGTGCACACCCCCCCCCCCGCAGCAATTTTCTGAGTTATTTTGGGCAGGTGTTTTCATCCCTTTGGACATTGGGAGTTTTATGGGGGAGCCTGAAGTCACAGAGTGAATCGCTGGCAGAGGCCCCCCCCCCTTCTCCTATCTGGGTCCATTGCAGTGTAGAGGGGAGGTAACTCCTTTTGATAAAAGAAAGAGGAATTAACTACTTTTCCTCCCTCTAGAATTTCCTTTGGAGATGTGGTGGGAAGGAATGGACGAAAGGAAATGTAGGCAGGAGCTTATCTTCAAGCCCTGGTGTTTGATCCCGGTCCTTGAGCAGGGTGCTTTGAAGAAGTGGTTTCATTTATCTCCTATCAGCCCCAGGGAGATAGGCAGAGCTGGCCTGGGAGAGCGGTGGGAGTCCCTGTGCTTCTGATGCTCTTCCCCTCTCCTCTGCCCCACCCCTTACGCCCCATACATCAGCCTCAGCTGTGGGCATTCACCCTTGACTACTTTGTTCCTTTGGGCCTTCAAATTCTTTAGGGATTCCTCTTCAATTGCAAATACTGCTGGGAGGAATCCTATGTTAATAGTCAGCCAATGCCTCAGTTATGATTAGCAGACACGAGTGTGTCACCCAGGGCGATAATAACATTTCCTGAGCACTTACTGTGTGCCAGACACTGTTCTGAGCTCCTTGCAAGTGATAACTAATTTAGGTGGGCACCTATCGTGCCTGTGTGAAAGGCAAGGCGCTGAGGCCCAGAGCTGTGAAGTAACTTGTCCAAGGTACACAGCTAGAACTTGGCAGAAGCAGGATTCGAACCCAACTAGTTGCTTCCTGAGCCAATCGACTGTGTGCAGGACTGAGGGAGCGCTAGCTGCGAGAAACTGTAAACAAATGACTTTAATTGTTTTCCAGAGCACTGGTCTTCTCAATCAGGATTTCCCTTTCATCCCTAGGAAGGACAAGATGGTGGAGAGGAAGTGGAGGCAAAGAAAGAAGTGAGGGGAACATTCATTTAATTAATGAAACTGGATTGAACTAATTCATTCAATGACTGTTTTATTGACCACTTGGTAGGCACAGGCCTGAGGTGATCCCAAGGTGGGTGAGGACCAGAGCAAGCCAGCAGGCACGTTCCACAGCTCCTGAAAGGCAGAGCAGCCCTTTATTCCTTTGAAGTGAAGGAGCTGTGTGCTTCTTTCACAGATCAAAAAAAAAAAAAAAAAAAAAAAAAAAAAAAAAAGTCAGGAGGGCTAAACTTTAATTCTGCTTAGTGGCCTGTAGTATAGTTACCCACTGTTCTTAAGTGCATTTACTCAGAGTCAAATTCAGATCCACTAACATTTACCAAGCACCCTGTCGGTGTCAGTAGAAACCATGGGAGGTGTGTTCAGGCTCTGTCTCTCCTTTAGGTATAAGGGGAGTCCTGAAGGAGAGCGAAGGTCCTTGAAAGGGAAGTGGGGACCGTGGCTGCCCTCACGTCCTGCCCCTAGGCGCTGAGCTTCCACCAGCTGGAACCAGTGGGCACCCCAGGGCCTCCAGAAGCCCTCCCTTGGTAGGTGGCAGACTGAGAATGAAGTTTCTCTGATCCCCCACTCCTGGCAGGTAAACCTTTAAACTTGCCAAAAGCATGCACCTCTCTGGGCTGGGCTTGCCACTGGCCGGGATGTGCTGCTTCAGACTCATTTCAACACAGCTGATTAGAGAAAAGGGGGAGAGCTGCTCCGGCAGTGGCTCAATTATCACTGGTTGTATTTGATGAAACCAAATTCCAAGATGTCAGAACAATTTCAAGGAGTGTTTGTTTCCGTGGCTTTCTGCCAGCCTCTGCTCAGAGAAGGAAACCGAAGAGGCCGGGTCCCCACCGAATCCTTGGCCAGCCAGAAGTATCCAACTCTAGCTGTCCATTCAGAGTGGGGATTTACGTAATGAACTGCCTCTGAACGTGATTTAAATTACTTTTTATTTTGTTGAAAAATTGCATTCATTTATTTATGACAAAGTGCATTCCCATGGCGCCAAATTCCAAAGCTATGAGAATGTACAGTGAAAATACCTCCCTCCTGCCAGCTCGTTTCTCTCCCCAGTGCATTAGGGCTGTGAGTTTATGGCCCATCTTTCCAGAGATCTTTCGTATATATGTTAGAATATACGTGTATATTCTTTCTTTCTTTGATACACAGAGGGCGACATATTAAAAAATCGTTCTGCATTTGCTTTTTTAAAAAAACTTAATATATGTTGGAGATTGCCTCATATCTATTTATTTTTTAGTTTCTGGGTTTTGTTACACAGATGTGTCACAGTTTATGTCACTGGTCCCCTCCTGGTGGACATTTGGATGCTTTTTCGTCTTGCGGCTGCTGTGATTTACCAGATACATGTCTATGGGTATATATAGGGTATATATCATTTTCTGTGTGGGCTAATAGATTATAGGGTGATATTCTTAGGAGCACACGGGCCAAAAACTATATATGTTCAAAACAAACTCCCTTAAAGATGGTTGGGAGGAGATACTTGGGGTGAAATGGAAGTTCCCCCAGGAAACATAGGGGACACCTCTAGGACCTTCTGGTCACATTCATTTGGAGAACTTGAAAGGCTCATTTCCATCTTTGGAAAATGGAAATGAAAAAACAAAAAAAAAAAACAAATAAACAAAACACGCATGCTTCTCATGACCCTGGCTTCACCCCTTCCCACATTCTCCCTCATTTAGTAGGAAAAAAGGAGGAGAAGAATATTCAAGTCTGGCCTAAAAGAATCCAAGATATTGGCAAGTACATCTTTTAACAAAGCCAACTTTCCAGTTAGTGAGCCCCAATAAGGACTCTGTAGCATCTAGACCTTTCTGGTTTATGCTCACTGAAAGGCAAAAGTCTGTGTCAAAGACAATGCATGAAATGGTTTTGGTAGCATAAGTCAAGGTTCATCTCCAGACCCAACCATGAATTTCCAGAAGGAGGCCTGTGAAGGATTGCAAGACACCAATTTATGAAATCAACAATTACTGTTAGTCATGTGCTCACCAAGACAGTTTTCATTTTATTTTTATTTTTGAAGAGGTATTACCTGCAAAATTCAAAGGTACGAAACGGCCCGCGTGTGCATTTTCTCAACAAGGCTTGCAGCTTTTCTTGGCCAAGACTCCCAGCAGGAGCTGTACTCTGGTCCTCTCACTTCTGGTCCTAGGCCTGGGCCTCTGAATCAAAAGCTCACTTTTCCTCCGTAACCTTGACCCTGTGGCAATGGGAAGAACCATTGGGACCAGGCAGAGTGTTGATAAACTCTTGGAATCAGGAGAGATTTACATTCCAGGATGTCTAAAGTAAAATTCTAACATCTTGAAGAACTTTCCTCAGGCATCCCGAAGCAACTCTCACATGTCTCCCAGGGCCTGTCATTGATAAGTTCAACACAACCGCTTTCTGCCAGGCTGTGTTCGTTTTTCTCATTATTTTCCTTAAATAAAGAAAAAAGAAAATGAACAAATGATTGAATAAAACAAAAAACAAACAAACAACCCAGACAGCCACAACCAGGAAAACCTCAGTAGTTCAAAACCGTGAGTAGACAGTGTCCTTTCCCTGTAGTTCATTCCTGTCCTGAGGCAGGCCTGAAGGGGTTCTCAGAGGTCCCTCCCCTCTCTCAAAGCTGGGTGAATTTTTCACCACTGCAGTCAAAATGCATGATGACAATCATATTTGTGACAGGAGACATGTTTTAAAACAGTTGTTTTAAAACAACTGACAGAGTTGCAAGATGGAAAACGACAAGAAAGTGCGATTTTTCTTTGGAGGGGGTGGGGCGGGGGGATAGGATGCTGGCAAAGGAGACCGGTATTTTCCTTATTAAAAGTTGGAATTCATCCTTTATTTCTGGAGTGAGTCAAGAAAAGCCTCAAGGAAGAAAACTGGGGTAGGGACATTGCATAAGGGCAGGACTCGGAGGCCTGGATCATTGGGCTTGCTTGGGCTTGCCCTTGACCTGCTTCTTATTGGGCTTTCAAAAGACACGGTGCCGTATGCAAGGGTCCAGGCAGTATAGGGGCCAGGAGAGAGCCAAGCTCTGCTCCCCAGTCCCTCCTCTCCCTGTGTGATGTCTCCATTCAACTCAACAGGTGTCTGTGAGGCCCCAAGATCCCCACCCTGGACATGATGCTTGGCAGATCCAAGTCAGACACCCTTCAAATGGCGAGAGAACAGTATGGGCTTTTGTGCAGATGGCTCTTTTCCTGTGGGTTTAGGGAAGAGAAATAAAATGTTCTTGCCTTTGTTTTAGGAGAAACCTCTTTCCTATGGCCAACGCGGGAAACTGTGGTCTCCTTCTTACAGCTGTTCCTCCCTACACCTTTGGAGCAACAATCACAGAAGCCGAGACCTTACCAGGGTTGATTCTGACCCTACAGGAGAGGAGACACCGAGAGCAAACATGAAGAGCAAAGAAGGAAAAGTAGGGAAAAGTTCATTCTGACTTGGATGAGAAAGTACTTACTGTCCTCACTGTAAGAGTGAATTTTAAGGAAGTCTCTGGAGCTGGTGACAGGACCCAGGGCATGGAAAGGAATTGAAATACTCCGGGCACATCTTTTTAGAAAGCTTTTTTGGGTTTGTTTTTGTTTTTGCTTGGGGCCTACATGAGATGGGGAGCATTGATGAGAAGCAACTAAGTGTACTGAAGGATCTTTGATTCTTTCCTTCCTTGGTTTTTGGACATGATCATGTTGACCTGGGATCCACTGGCTTTATTCAACCAGCTTTCTCTTTTTAGACTGGCAGTGATACAGGCCAGAAACCTGCTCATACCTGGTGGTAGGGCTGGGCTCCCCCTTGACCCTTCCACCCAGACCTGGGCAGGATGCACAGTTAAAAAAACATTGACCACTTCTTCCTTGGGGACACTGATGCAGACTTTCTTAGAATACACTCACCACCTTAACCACTGTGCAAGCAAAGCAGGATATTGGTTTCTTAAACCCCAATGTGTTTTGCCAAATCAGAGTGTTAATACCCCTTCCTCCCACACTCTGTATGAATTGGATTACTTAAAGCATCTTTTCAGAGACGTCAGCAGTTTAATAGAGGCAATAAGTCAGGGCTGCCTTTGTGTTATTTTTCTGCCAGTATTTAGTTAATTAAAGAATGCAAATTAAAACACCTTAATTTATATAATATCAATACCGACGCCTTAAAACATTTGGCATAACTGCTCTGGCACGTCCCTTACATAAACTCTTCAGCACAGTGCTAATAAAAATGAAAAAAGGTTGTAAATCAAATATAATTTATTCATCTTCTGTTTGGTACTAAAGCATATGCCAAACTTGTTATTTATGAGCGCGTCATAATAATAGGCATTTTTGTTGGTTGCAAATGACCAAAAAGGTTTCTCCTAGGGATGTGTGTTTTAATTGTCTCTAGGTGCAGCTGTTTTCTGGGCTCTGATCTTTAAGATTTATAATCTTACACCCCTATCTTCAGAAAACTAAAATAGATTTAGATATTGAAAAGCATAACGAGCCTAAAAACATGGCAACATCCGCTCCCAAAGACACCTGCCACCGTATGTAGATAGACTTATGCGCCATCCGCCATCATCCGCCCTATGGAGGACGGATCTTCAGGTGAGATAAAAGGTTGGTGATTTATATCCGATTTCTTAAATATTCCATTAAGAGGATTATCTCCAGGAGGCTCAGATACAGACAGCGTCGGAAGGGATTTGGTGCGCAGCTGCTTTCTTGGAAGCCTTGGAGATGAACTACACGTACGTGAATGGATCGCTGAACAACCATTTTCGTCTTTCCCCGCCTTTGTTGATATATTCCTTCTTTATCTGGTGAATCTGAGCATAGAATACATTTTATTCAGTCTTGGAAGAAGAACAGTAGGCTCCATTCAGGGGTACTGAAGGATGGCGTGTTCTCCCTGCTTCCCGTGGCAAAGCTCCCCGTGCCCCATGTAGGCGTCCTTCTCAAACTCCCTTGCTCACCCAGCTTTTGATGTGGGAGAGTTGAGAGAAGTTTTGGAAAAGCCCTCTCCACCCGGATCCCATCCTTTAAAATCCAAGCAAATTCACAAATACGACTCTCTAGCCGGCCCCTGGCCTCTGGACTTGGGAAGCAAAACCCCAGTATGATACTATGCCCTATTGTATCCATTATCTTTTAACGGAAGCATTATGAACTGGACAGAAGAGGTAGAATACTGGGGTTCCTCATGTGGGGAAATGGTGGGCACAAGTGGCAAGTAGCATCTTTCTGGGACCTCGACAGCTGTGGATCCCCAGCTGCCATGAAGGTTGTGGGGAGACCGCAAAACCCCAAACAAAATATATCTTGGTGATTCCCTTTCTGATGTTGAAAACAGCAATACACCCTTTACATTGCTTTGGTTTGTACCTCATGGGATGCTCTCTCTTGCCTCAGACTCACTGCAATAGTGAACTAGAAACTTACACTCTTTTTACCCCCCCCCCCGCCTTTTTGGGGGAGGCAGGCGGTACCAAGGAGAGCCAGAGAATGTCCTAGAAAAGTTCACTGCTTCCAGCCCCCGGAACTTCCCAAGATCCTCTAGCTTTCCACTCTGTAGTGTCTCGTTGGGTTATGGGAAAAAAACAGTCTGGTGTGACAGCTACCCCAGGTCTAGGGGCCTGCTGAGCTCTGACCTGCATTGGGACATCTAGCATCAGATTCTCTCTGGGGGTAGCACTGCAGGGAGCGCTGTGGGCAGTCCCTCAGGGTGTCCACATATACATTCCCACGTGCCATCGTGGCCATATGCCCTCTCACTTTTTCTTGCTGCATGTCATCTTTAAAAGCTGATCTCGACCTTTATATTTATTTATACCCCCCTACCACCATAAAAAAGATATGAGGTCGCTTACAATTCAAATCGCAGATACAGTAGAACCTGAAGCCATTAACAGAAAAGTAACAAGATCAGAGCCAAGTACAAAGGAGGAGGGGGAGGAAGAAGCAGAGTTATTATACCAGAGGGGGAAGAAATTTAGATTAAGGAAAGATAATGCAATTGAGAACAAAACCCAGCTCCTAACTCACAGGGAGCGTGGTGGGCGACTGCCAGCTATTGTAATAACTGTAGATTACTGCACCTCAAAGGCAGGTTTTAAATGCCTGCCATGCCTGCGGAGGGTTCATTGCCCTGCGAGCTCAGTCAAGCTCCTTTAGCAATCCGAATCTCTGTTTCCTCGTCTGTAAAAAAGTGGACTAACTCACTCATCATGGAGCTTTTGTGAGAATACATTCCAACAAGAGCAGTAGCTTTCACTTAGATAGCTACTCTTCTAAGTGTTTTTATTTTCATTTAATTTTCTTTGAGAGAGAGAGAGAGAGCATGAGCAAGGAGGAGAGGCAGAGGGAGAAGGGGACTCCCTACTAAGCAGGGAGCCCAACGTGGGGGGGTGGGGGGTAGGGGGGTGGGGTAGGGGCTCGATCCCAGGACTCTGGGATCATGACCCAAGTCAAAGGCAGACGCTTAACCGACTGAGCCACCCACGCGCCCCTCTAAGGGTTTTATGTAGACATTTTAAACACTTTTAAACATCTCTGACATTGATAAAAGCATTGTGTCACAGATTGTTTCACAGCCTTTTCTTCTTTCCTTGCGAGATCTAAAACCCCAGTGCATTGTGGATTAGATGACATAGGTTATTAACCCGTTCAGCCTTCACAATAACTTCACCAGGTAGGTGCTCTTTTTGTCCCATTTTAAAGATGAGGAAAGGGAGGCATGCAAAATGGAAATGACCTCTCTGAAGGCTGTGTGGCTGGCAAGCAGTGGGGCTGGGAATGTGATCCCAGGCTATCTGACTTCACCCAGACACAATACTGCCTTTCGACAACCATTTCAGCAACAAGAGTTTCCACAACATTTCAGCGTTGGGCACGGGGGATGTAAGATGAAAAGATGCATACTTGTCCTAGAGGACTGGACTCCAGGGAGGACACCGACATGTAAACAGACCACATCTTGCGGTATCCAGTCCATCAGTGGAAATCCGTCCAAGGCATAGAAGCCAGGAAGGGAAAGATGATTAGTTTCTCTGAAGCCTCTGTCCCAGAGCTCAGCTCTGCAGTAGCAACTACCCCTCCAGCAGGTCAGGAGAAATACGCGTTTTGTTGGCTTTGAGGTGATAGGCAATGGATAACTTCAGGGAATGTGTTTGAATAGAGAACACAATGCACAGGGGCTTCGCCTATGGCCATTTCATACACGGATGCTGGAGGAGAGCTGGGGCAGCAGGTCTTAAGGGAGCATCATGGTCTCAGGGAGCTTTGGAAGTGGCTTTTGGGGCAGAGACTAAGGGACACATTTGGCCTCCCAAAGCTAGGCGGGAGGCTCTGTCCTTGGACACCCAGACCAGGAGGGTGGAGGGCCAGGGGAGGGCCTGAAAAGAGAAAACAAGGGAGGGAAACAAGATTAACCACTTACCTGGAGTAAGAAATAGCAGCTTCAAAAGGAATGGGAGACAGTAGTCTCTGGGATGCAATGATGTGCGGTGAAGGTGGTTTGGAGGGAATTTGGGACACGGTTTATGTCTTATGTCCCTGAATTTGGGATGCGATTTTGCCTCTTGGGAGCACATTATCCTTTAAGTCTCAGTTTTATCATCTGTCTAAATGGGCAAAAGGACAACACACTTATTACCTCACACAGTTACAATTAATATAATAGAAGCGAAAGTGTGTTCCAAACTAAATAATGTTATGCAAATGTGAGTTATTATTGTTGTCTTTCTAGCCAGGTACTTGCTCTCTTATTTCCTTCCTGGCTATTTGAGCTGGGACGGGTCACTACAGGGGGAAGAAGAAGAAAACACAGGGGAGGGACCTTGCCCACAGTCTTGGGCAGTCACTAAAGCGGCTTGACTTAGAACTTGAAGCTGGAGCCTCCCTCAAGGGGTCTCACAGATCGACCCCGCCCAGGGAGGAAGCTTGGAGGCCCCACCCTTAGAGTTCAGGGACTCCGCCCCCTGGGTAGGTGGGGTCCCAGCCTCCACGACTCCCGGGTCCCCTCTTCCTGGACGCCAGCCCGGCTGCAGCAGGTGAGCAGACATCACCGGAGAGCCCTGGGCACGTCCTCCTCCCCGCCCAAGTAAAGTTCAGCAGCCAGGAAATCAGAACTTAACAACACAAAGCAAACAAACAAAACCAAAACAAATCTATTCAGACAGCATTTTCCCGATAAAGGACATTTCCTAATATTCCAAGCAGAGTAAAGCCTGTGTTATGAAAGCCTCTTCTGGACCAAAGGAGAACGGGCTGGAAGTCCCGCTGGACCTTAGTCGCGGAGGTCTGTGGCCCCAGCCCCTTCCCTGGAGGCCTGGCCTCCCAGGCCGAGGGTGCCCCGATCTGAAGGCGCGACTGGGGCAGAGTGGCTGTCCGGGGACAGGAGGGGACCGGGTTCACAGGCCACTCCAGGGACCGCAGGCGCCCACTCCACCTTTTTTGGCCTTTCCCGAGAGGGGGCGAGGGAGGAGGAAGTGGGAGGAGGAAGAAGCGGGGTGGGAGGAGGCGGGAAGGACAGAGCGGAGCGCGGGTTTGGGAAGAGGGAGGAAGTGAGGCGAGGGCGGAGGAGGTGGGAGCCGGCCGGCCCCGCGAGAGGCGGGGAGAGCGGGGCGGCCACCCGCGGCTCCCGGCCCTCGCCCTCCCGCGAGCCGCGCGGCCTGCGGAGCCGGGCCTGCCCCCCTTGGCAGCAGACAAAAGGCCATTTCTGAGTTACACCGAAAATGTGTTACTTTGCCAGAGGGCCGGGCCGGGGCCGCCGGGCCCAATCGTGGGCCGAGCCGAGCGTCAGCGGAGGGGGGCTGTCAGTCACCGGGAACCCTCGGTGAAAGGGGCCCCTTGTCAACTTCCCCTGCCTTTGAAGTGACTGGGATGGAGGTGCTCAATTAAAAGCCCATCAGTCTGTAAGTAAATCAACGCCTATCAGGCTTGTCACATCAAACAAACGATTATTACCCCAGCCCGCCCACCCCATTAATCTGGCTGCTCCTTCTTGACGGCTCAGGGTCAGGGCCCCGTAAATCCTGTCCTGGATTACCGCCACCTGGATCGGGATGAAAGCGCCCCGCGCGGCGAGCTGCGCGCTCCGGCATTTCCTCGCCGCCCCGGGAACGCGGGCGAGGCTGGGCGCTCCGGGTCCCGGGCCCCGCGCGGGGAGGAGGTCTGCGGCGGGACGGACACACCGAGATAGACCCACCGAGTGACCACGGCGCACAGAAGTGGGGAGAGAGAGCCTGAGATGGCAGGCCAAGATAGAAGTCACTGCATGAAGAGGCCCATGCGGTTGAGACAGGTGCCATAAAAACTCACCCAGAATGCCAGGAACGAATAGACGCCTTTAGAAGGGCGGGAGGTGTTCTGAATGGCATGTCTCAGACACTGGGTTCTGAGTCTCAGGGAGTGAGCTGTTTCCCCAGCCCTCCTCCCATTCCCCCTGTCCCCCCCCCCCCCATGTCACTTAGCCAACGCGATGGTGGTGGGGAGGGGAGGCGCAGAAGCTCGGGGGTTTTGCTAAGCGATGCTCTGGATCAGACATCAAAATACGTGCTGGTCAGAACTTGGTCTTTTGCAATAAAAGGATATGAACGAACAAACTGGACCGGACTCTCCGGTTCTGATCAGTCTCCTGAGCGAGTCGCTAAGAAACACTTTGTTCCAGAGCATTTCTGCTAGACTCTGTGGGTTGTTTCATGGATTCCTTCTGCTCTGAGATCAAACTCTGGCTTTCCCCTCACTGCAGACCAGAAGGGGTAGAAGGGGTAGGGAGAAGAGGAGATGGGGCAGCTGTGTTGGGGGCTAGAAGGAGGAGTTGGGTAGGAGGTGAAGGGCAGGGAGGAGTCAGGAAGAAGGTCAAGATTTCCGCCCAGGAGAACAAGGCCTGCTTTTTCCAGGGAAGGAAGGAACAGTCTTTCCTCAAATGGCTGTTCCAGAGCTGCCCCAAGGCATAGCTCACTCTGAGTGGTGATGTTTCATATTTAAGAAGGGCCATCACAGGCTTTCCCCATTGATAGAATGATACGCCAAAGAAATCAAGAAATGGAAGCGGAGCAGGAAAGACTGAAGAAGAGAACTTCCCCGACGCTATCATGGAGCTTGACGCCCAGCCTAGGCAACTTCTAACTAGACAAAGAAAATTCTGGAGGATGAAACAGGACCTCAACGGACACCATATACAGAAATCAACTAAATGGATTAAAGATTGAAGACCTGAAACCTTAAAGCTCCTAGAAGAGAATGTAGGGAGTATGCTCCATGACCTAGATTTTTCTTTTCTTTTTTTTTTGATTTGACACCAAAAGCAAAGGCAATAAAAACTAAAATAAGCAAATGGGACTACATCAAACTAAAAAGCTTCTGCACAGCAAAGGGAAACCACTAGTGAAACGAAAGGGCTCCCTACGGAATGGGAGAAAATATTTGCAAATAAATGCTATTAGTTAACTATTGTTAATTATTTTTAACTAATACAATTGTATTGTACAATTGCAAATCTAATAAGAGGTTAATATCCAAAATGTATAAAGAATTCAGACAGCTTTGTCACACACACACACACACACACACACACACATACACACACCAAACAAAACGAAACCAACAACAATAAATAAATGCTATTAGTTAACTATTGTTAATACAATTAGTTAAAACACTATATCATATATCTGAAGTTTGCTAAGAGAGTAGATCTTAAATGTTCTTGCCCCAAAAGAAATGGTCGTGCTAGGGCAAGATGGAGGTGTCAGCTCTCAATATGGTGATATGTGTTGCATTTTGCAATAGATGAGTCTATCACCTTAAACTTAAACAACGTTGTATGTTAATTTTATCTCAACCAAGCTGGGAAACAAAAAATTCTGAAAGACATTCAAGCCATGTACATTCATCGTCATCGTCTCTAGGATGGCGAGATAAGAACAGTTTGCTGCAATTCCTGCACAGGCCACCACCACCACTGCCACGTGGTTGGGCCAGTGGGGAGGGTTTTCTCTCAAACCAGCTACCCATCACTCCACTATAAACTCATTCATCCCATCGTCAAGACCCAGCAGCGTGTATTCCTTATTCCTCTGAGCTGATGGACATGTAGACCCATTCAGAGTGGGAGACCTTTCACAGAGGTGAGGAATGGTCTACAGCTACTTTACAATGTGGGAGAATGATTTATCCTTCATATTTTCATTCATTCAACCAACATTTACAGATATTTAATATTTACAACTTAGAGGTTCTTTAAGCCCTGGGGATACAGCGGCAAATATGATGGGCAAGGTCAAGAGCTATGTGGAAGCTTTTATTTTATTTTATTAATTTATTTTTTTAAAGATTTTATTTATTTATTTGACAGAGAGAGAGCACAACCAGGGGAAGCAGAGGCAGAAGGAGAGGGAGAAGCAGATTCTCCACTGAGTGGGGATTCTGATGTGGGGTTCGATCCCAGGACCCTGAGATCATGACCTGAGCTGAAGGCAGACACGTACCAGACTAAGCCACCCAGGTGCCCCTTTTATTTATTTATTTGACAGATAGAGATCACAAGTAGGCAGAGAGGCAGGCAGGCAGAGAGAGAGGAGGAAGCAGGCTCCCTGCTGAGCAGAGAGGCCGATGTGGGGCTCAATCCCAGGACCCTGGGATCATGACCTGAGCTGAAGGCAGAGGCTTTAACCCACTGAGCCACCCAGGCTCCCCTATGTGGAAGCTTTTATAAAGAACTGGGGTGTTTGACCTAATTTTTATTTATTTGTCATGCGTTCACTGATTACAGGGGTATTTGCTAAGCACCTACTATGTCTAAGTAATGGGAGGCAAGGAAGAATCAGAAATGAATCCTATCATCCTGGAGGAGAGGTAAGTTACACATCATGAATAAATCACATGCATCGTTTAAAGTGGTAGGGGTCACAGGCCAGAAAAGGACAGGAGAGAGTTCACAGAGAAAAGGTAATTTATCCGGGTTACTTCTTTCTTAGTGAAGGTCTGAAATTAGGAAACATGGTAACAGTTCAATCACGGCAACTTTTAAATCTATTCTGTAATGTAGTGCCATGTGGGCTTAATGTTTATTGTTATTGTTATTGGCGGTAATGACACTGTAATTCATTGTCGTTGTAATTATGGACACATCACAACACCCCTCTCGCTCAGGCAGGTATTATAAAACTCTGGAACTCGATTTCAGGCCTTGTCAGGAGTCGGGTATGGTTGAGAACTTCCAGAAATCAGGAATGTGCCTCTTATAAGAAGAGGCAGAGCAGTGCAGAGGTGAAACAAACAGGCTCTAAACCAGACGGCGATTCAAAACCAGCCTTCAGAGGCTGGCTCTCGGGCTTGCCTGCCGTGAGGCCATGGGCAAATCACTTGAACTCCCTGTGTGTGTTTCCCCATCTGTTCATTTGGGGTGATAACAGTACTGGCTTCATAGGGTTATGTGACAATCAGATGCATGTAAAGCATTCACAACAGTGCCCAACAGACAGTATATACTCAGTGATGCCCACCATTCCTTGTGCTCTACCCCAGACAGAGTGAGCTCTTGAAAGTACAACCAGCACCATGCAAGGAAGACATTCATTATATTAATGCATTGTCTTCTTGTATTTAAATATCACTGAAAATAATTTATATTAATTTTACTTTAAAAATTCTTCCTGAGTTTAGCACATGGGTTTAAATTGTTTGAATAATTTGTTTTTACTAAAAGATTTTTTATTCACATTTAATGTGATATTTGATATATACAGAAGGGTATTTTATGCATCATGAATGTAAACTTTAAGTGTCTGTATACTTCTTCCTGATCCCCTTCCATGGACTCTCCTTCAGAAGTGGCCACTCTCCTGAATTTTGTGTTTATTATCCCTTTGCTTTTAAAAAAACTAAAAAAATTAAAGTGTAACGTAAAAAAGAATAAAATGCACAAATCTTAAGTGCATAGTTTGACTGATTTTTACAAAGTGTACACTTGTGTAACCATACCTAGATCAAGATATGGCATATGATTAGTATTCTAGAAGCTTCCCTTGTGTTCCTTCCCAGTCATTTCTCTCCCTGAAAAGTAACCACCGATTTGACTTACATCACCATAGACAAGTTTTGGAATTATTAAGTATGTATTCTCATATCTGCCTTCTTTCAGTCAGCATTATTTTTGCAAGATTCATTCTTGATATTATACATGTTAGTAGTTCATTTCTTTTTCATGGTTGAATGGTATTACATCATATTTACTCATTTGTTCTAGTGTGTGTGTGTGTGTGTGTGTGTGTGTGTGTGTGTGTATGTGTTGGCTGGGTACTAGATAAGATAGGGCTCCCCAAACACTTCCCCTTCTTTAGGGGGTCTGGGATGGGAACTGTGTAGAGGTTGGGAAATACTCAGTGTGTTGGGGGATGAGTTGGGGCAAGGGCTCCCCAGCAGCTGAGGGTCTCTCTCTTCCTCTTGCTCTAACTAGGGCTGGTGGTCCAGGGGGGCTCTTACTCCTTGGAGGCCATGAGGACCATAAGGTCTACCATTGAACTGCTGTAGTCAAATTCATTGTCATACCAGGAAAAGAGCTTGACAATTGAGGACAATGACAGCCCTGGCATCGAAGGTGGAAGAGTGGGTATCACTGTTACAGTTGCAGGAGATGACCCGGTTCTCAGTGTGGCCCAGGATCCCTGCTTTCCCACCTTCTTGATGTCATCATATTTGGCAACTCTCTCCAGGCATCAGGTCAGATCCATAACTGACACTTTGGGGGCAGGGACACAGAAGATCATGCCAGTGAGCTTCCAGTTCAGCTTGGGGTGAACTTAGCCTTGATTGCACCAGTAGAAGCAGGGATGATGTTCTGGGCATCCCCTTGGCTATCACACCACACTTTTCCAGAGGGACTGTTCGTGGTCTTCTGGGTGGCAGTTATGGCATGGACTGTGGTCACGAGTTCCTCCACAATGCCTAAGTTGTCATGGATGACCTTGGCCAGAAGGCCAAGCAGTTGGTGGTGTAGGAGGCATTGCTGACTATCTTGAGGGAGTTGTCATACTTCTCATGGTTCATGCCCATCACAAACGTGGGGATATCGGCAGAAGGTCAGAGATGATGACTTCTTGATCCCACCTTCAAGTGAGCCCTAGACTTCTCCATGGTGGTGAAGACCCCAGGGGACTCCACAACATACTCAGCATTAGCATCACTCCCTTTGGTGTTGGTGGGGTCTTGTTCCTGGAAGTTGGAGATTGGCTTTCCATTGATGGAGATGGGCTTTCCATTGGTGACAAATTTCCTGACAATACTACTGTATTTTCTATGGGTGGAATCCTACCAACACAGGTAGATCATGTAGTTTGGGTCAATGAAGGGGTCATTGATGGTGTCAATACCCAGTTTGCCAGAGTTAAAAGCAGCCCTGGTGACCTAATATGGCCAAATCTGTTTACTTGGACCTTCACCATTGTGTATCGGGGGATGTGGCTGGCACTACACCAGAAGTGGCTGTCTGCCACATGGGGAGAAGCAGAGAGCCCCTTCATTCTACTGTTAATGGACATTTGTGTTGGGTATAATAGGAGTGTAATTGTTGTGTCTTAGGATATGTACATGTTATAATAAATACTTCTAAAGAATTTTCCAAAGTGGTTGTACCAATTCATATGTCCACCAACAGTGTGTAAGAATTCTAGTTCCTCCATATCCTTGAAAACACTTAATATTTTTAGTTAAAATTTTTTTAGGCATTCTGGTGGGTATACTGCGTTGTTTCTCTATATCTATTTTATTGAATCCAACAATTTTTGATGTTATTTTTATTTCCATTCATTTAAGGGTATTTTCTAATCTCCATATGTATTACAAATATCTATTCCATTCTATGATTTGCCTTTTTTCTTTATTAATGGTATTTTGTTGTTGTTGGCTAGAAGCTTGATATTTTAATGTAGGTTTTTTTTTTTTTACATTGACTTATGGGTGAATTAGAAAAGTATATTCTTTAATTTCTAAACATCTAGAGATTTTCTAGTTATCTCTCTATTTTGGATCTCTTGTTTGATTTCAGTGTTATCAGAGAATATACTCTGAATGATGTCGATCCTTCAAAATATACTCCAAGACCATGTTAAAATCTCCAACCATACTTGTAAATATCTATGTTTTTTTCCCCTTAGATCTGTCAGTTTTTGCTTTATATATTTTGCTTTATATATTTTGAAGCTATGTTGTTATGTGTGCACAAATTTATTTTTAAAGACTTTATTTATTTATTTGACAGACAGAGATTACAAGTAGGCAGAGAGGCAGGCAGAGAGAGAGAGGAGGAAGCAGGCTCTCTGCTCAGCAGAGAGCCCGATATGGGGCTTGATCCGAGGACCTGGGGATCAGGGCCTGAGCCGAAGGCAGAGGCTTTAACCCATGGAGCCACCCAGGTGCCCCATGTGTGCACAAATTTAATACTGCTATATTTTTCTGTTGAATCAACCACTTTATTATTAGGAAATGTAAATTAATAAAATGGCTTGCCTTAAAGTTTACTTTGTCTGATACTTGTCTAGATACAACATTTTTCTTTTGAATAATCTCTGCTTGGTATATCTTTTTCCATCCATCCTTTTAGTTTTAACATTTTCCTGTTATCTGTTACTGTATAACAAAACACCCCAAAACAGTGGCATAAATCAACAACTCAGAGGTGTTATGGGTCAGGAATTTGCACAGAGCTTAGCAGAGATGTCTTATCTCTGTTCTACAATGTCTGGAATTGTGATTGGAAAGACTTAAATGGTTGGGACTAGAGTCATCTGGAGATTTTTCTCACACACACACACACACACACACACACACACACACACATATCTTGTACTTGGACCAGGCTAACTGGAGACTGAGCTCAGCTAGAAGTGTTGCTGGAGTGTCTGCCTATGCCCCTTCTATGTAGCTCAGGCTTTTTTATAGCACGTAAGGCTCAGGGTAGTCAGACTCTTACAAAGAGGCTCAGAGCTCCAAGAGTGAATGCTTCGTCAAACAAGGCATAAGTTGCATGGCCTTTATGACCTACCCTTGAAAACAAGTGTTACTTCTGTCATATACTATTGGCTGAAGGAGTAAAAAACCTGTTCAAATCAGGGAGGGGAGTTAAACCCCCACCTTTAATGAGGAGAATCAAAAGATTTGTGGCTATGTTTTAAACCTTCCATATAGCTTTTCATTCTATAATCTTATGTTTAAGATGTATTGCTGTACAGGAATACCTCATTTCATTACTCTTCGCTTTATTGCACTTTGCAGATATTACATTTTTTATAGATTGAAGGTTCGTGGCAACCCTGTGATGAGCAAGCCTATCAGTGACATTTTTTTCCAACAGCATTTGCTCACTTTGTGTTTTGTGTCACATTTTGGTAATTCTCAAAATATTTTAAACTTTATCATTATCATTATATTTTTTATAGTGATCTATGACCCCTGAAAGCCCAGATGATGGTTAGCATTTTTTGCAATAAAGCATTTTTTAAAATTATGCACTTTTTTAAAGATAATGCTATTGTATATTTAATAGACTACAGCATAGTGTAGACAACTTTTATATGTACTGGGAAAGCCAAAACTTCATTTGACTTGTTTTATTGCAATATTTGCTTTATTGTGGTGGTCTGGAACCAAATCCTCAATGTCTCTGAGGTATGCCTATAACATACAGTTGGATTTTACTTATTTTTATCCAGTCTCACAATCCTTGTCTTTTAATTGGGGAATTTGGTCCATTTATATTTAAAGTAACTACTGGCAGTAAGGTTTAAACCTATCATTTTACTATTTACCTTGTATTTGTTCCATTGTTTGTTAATTTTGTTCTCTTTTCTTTCCTTCGGCTTAATCAGGTATTTAAAAAAATCATTTCCCTACTCTATTAGATTGTTATTTGTACATTCTTTTATTATTCATTAGTGATTACCCCAGAGATTGCATCATGTATGATTGTTTTGTTATAACCTATCTTAAATGAATACGTCTATCACACTTCTATCACTTCCTGGACAGTGCAATAACCTTATAACACTTTATTGTTTATTTTATTATTTTTAAAAGATTTTATTTACTTATTTGGCAGAGAGAGATATAGCAAGAGAGGGAACACAAGCAGGGGGAGTGGGAGAGGGAGAAGCAGGCTTCCCGCCAAGCAGGGAGCCTGATGTGGGGCTTGATGCAGGGCTTGATTCCCAGGACCCTGGGATCATGACCTGAGCCAAAGGCAGATGCTTAATGACTGAGCCACCCAGGCACCCCAACGTTATAACACTTTAACTCTATTTACTCTCCTTTTGTTTTTTGTGGTGTTGTTAACACATATTTAATTCCCCATATACTTTGAGCTCCACAGAGTATTAGTATTATTGTTTTATACAGTAAATATTAATTTAGATTTATCCATAAATTTTACCAAAAGTTGCTGTTCTCCCTTCTTGCATTACTGTGTTTCCATTTGGAAGCATTTATCTTCTGCCTGAAAAAATCCTTTTAGTGTTTCTTTTAATGCAGATATGCTAATGATAAATTCTCTCCGTTTTTGTTTATCTAAAAATTTTTTATTTTGTCCTTTATTATGTCCTCACATGTGAAGGATATTTACACTGAGTATAGAGTTTTAGGTTAGCAATTGCTTTCTTGCAGTACTTTACACATTTCCTTTAACTGTCTTATCATTTCCATTTTTTCTATTGCTTAGTTGTCAGTTTATTTTTGTTCTTTAAAAAAAAGTATGTGTCCTCTCCCCCTCCCTGGCTACTTTTAAGATTTTCTCTTTAGCTTTGGTTTTTATCAGTTTTTCTGTGACTATCTAAACATGGTTTTCCTTGTATTAATCTTGCTTCAGTTTTGTAGAAGATCTTTATTCTGTGGCTTGATGTTTTCATCATTTTTTGAAAACTCTCAGCCAGTATTTCTTTGAAAACTGCTTCTATCCCATTATCTCTCTCCTCTCCAGCTGGGACTCCAGTGATAAATATACTGGATGTATTTACCATGTGCCTAGACCTCTTATGCTCTCCCTTCACCCCTCATTTTTCATTCCTTTTCCTCTATGCTTTATTATCATCTCTTTGGCTATATCTAATCTGCTCTTGAATCCCTCTGTTAATTCTTAATTTCAATAATTTTATTGTTTTACCTCTAGGATTTCCATTTGACTCTTCCCTTAACAGATTCCAGTTCTTTGGTAAAATTTGCTAACTTTTCCTTTATTTTTTTTGAATATATTAATCATAGTTTCTTTAAAGTCACTATCTGATAACTCTAATTAATATGGATCACTGTTTTTTCTATTATTTGTTTTTTTCCCCTCTGGATTTTGAGTCACTTGACCCTATTTCTTGGCATTCTCGGTGATTATATTTCTAAGATTCATCCATGTTGTTGCAAGTAGCTGTAATTCATGTATTTTTACTAATTTATAATATTATAGTGTGAACTGACCACAGAATTGACCATTGTCTTGTTGATGGTCATGTGCTTAGTAGAGTAATTAAAAAATATCACTCATTCTAAGCTTCTTGAAACCATTTAAAATAATTAATTCTGTAGTTACTTTGAGCCTTAGAGAGCAAGCCAGTACAATGTGTTTGGACCACACTGGCAATGGACTATTTCAATGATGCAAGTACTAGAATGTGCTGTGAATATGATTTTTCTATTATGGTCTTACTCTGTATCCCCAAAGAAGTCCATTAACTTTTCAGAGCTGTTTGTTTGCAGTTGCTTTGGCCATGTGGGTGGGTAGTTGGCTTCACAATGGGGACACAAAAATCTGGAGCTGGACTGGATCAGTTCATTCTCAGTGGAGTGAATTGGAGGGAGCATGATAAGACCAGATTTATTTAGTCATTCTCTTGAAGAGGTCATGAATGGAATTGGAATAAAAACTCAGGAAGCTGGTGCCTGTTCATGATTCCAGTCTCATGGGAAAACATTCCAGCTCCAAAATGCATGTTCGTCATCTGAAGTCCTTGAGATAATTATTCAGAGTGTCTGGATGCCCCTGGGTGTTTTGTTGGAGCATGGGCATATATAATGGAAGCAGTGTGAGGAAATGGAAAGAATGTAAACTGCATTCACACTGACTTAGGTTTGAATCTTGGCTTTGACACCTACTAGATTTTTACAAAAAAGTCTATTTAACCTCTTCATCTTCAATTTTCTCATCTGTAAGGTGGACAGGACATGCTAGTACCTTCCTTACTGGAGTCTAGGGAAGATTACATGCCAACTTGTATGAAAGATGCCCAACATAATATCTGGTGATATCAGGTGTTCAATCAAAGATAGCTTTGTGGGCACCTGGGTGGCTCAGTGGGTTAAGCCTCTGCCTTTGGCCCAGGTCATGATCTCAGGGTCCTGGGATCCAGTCCCACATCGGGCTCTCTGCTCGGCAGGGAGCCTGCTTCCTCCCCTCTCTCCCTCTGCCCGCCTCTCTGCCTACTTGTGATTTCAGTCAAATAAATAAAATCTTTTTTAAAAAAAAGATAGCTTTGTGTCATTGGCATCACTGTCATCCTCATTATTATTACCACCACCATAATGAGGAAAGCTTTGGAAATGAGCATGGCTCTGGGCCTCACAGGAAGTCCTAAAATCTTTGCTGTTACGCTCTTCAGTGTGGCAAGTTTGTGTCCCTGCGTAAGTTCCTAAGTTATTGCTGTTTTCCAGGCACTGGCCGTTACATCGGACCTTTTCTTCAAAGAGGGAAGGAGAAATGTTCTAACTAATTAGGAAGGGGGTAGTCGGATTTAGGGCAAGACCTACTCTAATGATTAGTCAAAAGTCTATGGAGTGACAATCAATTTGAAGGGGAAGACAGGTTATATAGCAATCTGCACCAGGGAAATCCACACATAGCAAAAGATTTTCATCAGTGCTACAGGGCTTAAAGCTGTCACTGAATTCAGCTGACTTTTAAATACACTGACAGTTGACGTACACATAGACTAAGAAGAGAACAAGTTTAGGAGCCAATCAGGTCCTGGGGAGATAAGCTAATGATGTGCCATCAGCTTGGTTTTGTGTTCCAGTTGAAGTTAGAGGTCCACAGAGCAAGGTCTGATCAATCAGATTTTAACATAGCTTTTGTTCATTTGTTGGGTTGTTTATTTATGAAATATTATTTATGAATATCTCACATGGGCCCAGAACACTATGTTAGGTGCTCTGGGGAATATAGAAAGGTGTCTATCTATCTATCTATCTATCTATCATCATCATCTATCTATCATTTACATATCTATCTATGTACCTATCTATCATCTATTCTGCTGCAAAGGAGCTTTGAGTTTGGTGAGTTCCTTTATATGGTTTATATATGTGGAGGTAGCTTTAAAACACAGATTAAAGTGGTGAGGTCACAAGGTCATAGAGATGTGCCAGTTAATTTCAGGGGAGTTCAGAGGAGGAAGAGAATCCTACCAGTAGGTAGATGGTGTAAATCCTCTTGGCTATTCCTGCAGCTCCAATCTCTAACTTCTCCATGTCACTGCCACCCTAGTAATTCTAAAACACTACTTTCAGCCTGTTCAGCTTTTTCTCAAAACCCTTAAATGATTTTCTATTTCCCACTGAACTAATTTCAAAGTTCCTTTCAGATTGTTCTATTATCTCTAGCTCTGCAGATGTAATTTCTTCCCTCTTTTTTGGGATGGGTTTGGCAGTGTGGGGTTTGTAGGTTGCTTGCCCTGTTTTTGGCCTTTCTCATGTATTCTGTGATTTTGGTCTGAGTGCATCTTTCCTTGGGGATGTTGTTGGTGAGAATTTTTTTCCTTTTGCTGTCTTGGGTTGTGGGATCATCCTGTGCTTGCCTCTGCCTGGGGCCCATGAGTTTCTGTACTGAGCTATGAATGAATTAGGGTTTTTACCTCAAGAAGAAAAGGACTTCCACACATGGCCTTGGGACTGTATTCTAAGCTGATAAACTTTCTAATTTCTGGTTATGGCTAGCCTAAGCTTTATTGGTTCCTGGTTTCATGTAGAGAGGCAAGCTCATGCCAGTGAGGTTATGGGGCCTTTGATCTTGACTTAACATCAAGATCCCAGCCCCCATGGCTTGTGCTTTATTGAAGTGCTACAAACTTTATGTGGATCACTTTCTAAATCTGTATCTTTAGCCCTAACTTGACCCTTGACCAAACTCCAGAGCTATAGGCTCTTATATCCAACAGCCCATTTGTCAACTCTATTTGGTTATCTTATGGCCATGTTAATCTCAGATTTAATGTGGTCAAAACGGGACTATGGATTTGTTAATATGCATATATGTTAAACACATCACCATGGGATATATATGAGTAAATACGTATTGAATGCCTGTTATATACAGTCACTTTAGTGGCTGTTATCTCGTTTATGTCATTGTCTGTATGCATTATAGGTAAATGTATGACACAACATATATATATAGAGAGAGAGCATAGTTATCCTGATTAACCGAGATATGCTTTGCAACATTCTCAAGATTTGTAAGAATGTGCTTTTTAGATAACAGCAGTCCTACCACTAAGTGCCTCCCTTTTCATGAGTGCACATTTCTGCTTTTCTTACTGAGACGGAGAGCAGCTCTCAGGTTTCCTTCCTGCTTGAGTTTGAAACAGTGTGGTCCACCCACTAACTATGTACATCAGGATTGCTGGAGTTCTTGTTAGAAAGATTGCTTTTTGGACTCTCTGAAGCTAAACTTTCTGGGGCTAGGGCTCAGAAAAACATACTTTTAACAAGTTCTACTTATTCTTAAGTGCACTGTGGTTTGAGAACCACAGCCCAACTCTCTTTTCTCCTTTGGCAATTCAACTAAAATATTTCTAGAAGAGACTGTTCCAGGGAGCCCAGAAAAGAGGGAGCTGACTCACAACCATTCCTTTCCACACAGAAGATGCCACAAAAGCCAGGGGGACTTGGTTTGGCCACACTTACTGCCAGGTACATCTTGCTGAGTGGTAGCATTGGACTCTCCACTTGAACTTTCCAGAACTGCAATCACTACTTTAAAAAAGTTCTCAGCACTTTTCATCTTATTGGTCAAAACACATAAATGTGAGCAGAGGATGACACCTAGATACCATTATGGCTTGACCAACTGTTCTGGTTCACCAGAGACTGAGAGGTTTGATGGGAACCACGAGTTTTAGTGGATGAGTTGGTCACCCTCACAAATATGTCTTCTGGGTCAGTTTATGAGTGGAAACTAAATGCATCAGGAAATAATAGAATTGACAAGTATGGGATGAAATATATTTGGGGATTAGTCAGATTTGTGGTGCAAGATTGAACGGTTCATGATGTTGAAGAATGGGCAGTTTCTCTCAACCTTCAATAAAGGATTTGTGTCCACCATGTCGTATGGTGTGGGCAAGCTTCTTCCAATTCATGTTGAGATTGAGAACAGTGGTGGCAACACAGTTGGAGTGAGGAAATTTGTTTCTTAGCTCTGAAAACAGGCTGCCCTTTCTGACCTAACAATGGGTTGTTTGGTGCCTTGTTGTATGCCCCTAAGTTGTTGTGAGAGCAAATAAAGTGAACAATTTGTTAGGGGGAGGGGGACATGGTGGGTATTGCTTCCCATTCTCTGACCAGAAGTTATGATCAGATCTGGTGGCTGCTGTCTCTGCTGTTCCTTTTAGCTCTCCAGTTGGGATGACTTACCATTAAGCAAGGAGATCAGTGCCCAGTGTCTACATACTTTTAAAGATTTTTTTGAAATGATGAGAAAAAATTTTTTCAGTTGAAGAAAATGTTTTTATATATAATATAAATACATTGGTTTTTATAGCAATGTAGTCATAACATACAATTTTAATATAAACATCCAAATACTCATTTTACTATATTAACATATACAATTGATATATTAATATATAATATTAATATATAATAATACATAACAATATATTAATATATAATAATTAAGACATTAATTTTATAGCAATGTAGTAATAAAATATAACTTTAAATTATATAAAATAATTTATATATTCTATATTATATTATTAATTAATAATAATTATAATTATAAACATATTTATAATTATACAATGTAATATATTTAAAATTATAATCATTGTATATTATATTTATGACATAAATATAATTTATATTTATAATATATAAATATTATTATAGAATATATCATATATTTAAAATTATAATTCTAAAATAATTACTAATTATATTAATGATATACTATTATATAAAATTCATAAAATAAAAATTTTAAATATAAACATTTAAATGTACATTTTAATAGTTTTTTTTTTTTTTCTTCCAATTTTTTATTTATTTTCAGCGTAACAGTATTCATAGTTTTTTCACCACACCCAGTGCTCCATGCAATCTGTGCCCTCCCTAATACCCACCACCTGGTTCCCCCACCCTCCCACCCCGCCCCTTCAAAACCCTCAGGTTGTTTTTCAGAGTCCATAGTCTCTCATGGTTCACCTCCCCTTCCAATTTCCCTCAACTCCCTTCTCCTCTCCATCTACCCTTGTCCTCTGTATTATTTGTTATGCTCCACCAATAAGTGAAACCATATGATACTTGACTTTCTCTGTTTGACTTACTTCACTCAGCATAATCTCTTCCAGTCCTGTCCATGTTGCTACAAAGGTTGGGTATTCGTCCTTTCTGATGGAGGCATAATACTCCATAGTGTATATGGACCACATCTTCCTTATCAATTCATCCGTTGAAGGGCATCTTGGTTCTTTCCACAGTTTGGCGACCGTGGCCATTGCTGCTATAAACATTGGGGTACAGATGGCCCTTCTTTTCACTACATCTGTATCTTTGGGGTAAATACCCAGCAGTGCAATTGCAGGGTCATAGGGAAGCTCTATTTTTAATTTCCTGAGGAATCTCCACACTGTTCTCCAAAGTGGCTGCACCAGTTTGCATTCCCACCAACAGTGTAAGAGGGTTCCCCTTTCTCCACATCCTCTCCAACACACGTTGTTTCCTGTCTTGCTAATTTTGGCCATTCTAACTGGTGTAAGGTGGTATCTCAATGTGGTTTTGATTTGAATCTCCCTGATGGCTAGTGATGATGAACATTTTTTCATGTGTCTGGTAGCCATTTGTATGTCTTCATTGGAGAAGTGTCTGTTCATATCTTCTGCCCATTTTTTAATATGATTATCTGTTTTGTGTGTGTTGAGTTTGAGGAGTTCTTTATAGATCCTGGATATCAACCTTTTATCTGTACTGTCATTTGCAAATATCTTCTCCCATTCCGTGGGTTGCCTCTTTGTTTTGATGACTGTTTCTTTTGCTGTGCAGAAGCTTTTTATCTTGATGAAGTCCCAGAAGTTCATCTTTGCCTTTATTTCCTTCGCCTTTGGAGACATATCTTGAAAGAAGTTGCTATGGCTGATATCAAAGAGGTTACTCCCTATGTTCTCCTCGAGGATTCTGATGGATTCCTGTCTCACGTTGAGGTCTTTTATCCATTTCGAGTTTATCTTTGTGTACGGTGTAAGAGAATGGTCAAGTTTCATTCTTCTACATATAGCTGTCCAGTTTTCCCAGCACCATTTATTGAAGAGACTGTCTTTTTTCCACTGGATATTTTTTCCTGTTTTGTCAAAGATTATTTGACCATAGAGTTGAGGGTCCATATCTGGGCTCTCTACTCTGTTCCACTGGTCCATGTGTCTGTTTTTATGCCAGTACCATGCTGTCTTGGTGATCACAGCTTTGTAGTAAAGCTTGAAATCAGGTAACGTGATGCCACCAGTTTTATTTTTGTTTTTCAACATTTCCTTAGCAATTCGGGGTCTCTTCTGATTCCATACAAATTTTAGTATTATTTGCTCCAGCTCTTTGAAAAATACTGGTGGAATTTTGATTGGAATGGCATTAAAAGTATAGATTGCTCTGGGCAGTATAGACATTTTAACGATGTTTATTCTTCCCATCCAAGAGCATGGAATGGTCTTCCATCTTTTTGTGTCTTCTTCAATTTCTTTTAGGAGTGTTCTGTAGTTCCTCGAGTACAGATCTTTAACCTCTTTGGTTAGGTTTATTCCGAGGTATCTTATGGTTTTTGGTGCTATAGTAAATGGAATCGATTCTCTAATTTGCCTTTCTGTATTTTCATTGTTAGTGTATAAGAAAGCCACTGATTTCTGGACATTGACTTTGTATCCTGCTACATTACTGAATTGCTGTATGAGTTCTAGTAGTTTGGAGGTGGAGTCTTTCGGGTTTTCCATATAAAGAATCATGTCATCTGCGAAGAGAGAGAGTTTGACTTCTTCCTTGCCAATCTGGATACCTTTTATTTCTCTTTGTTGTCTGATTGCTGTTGCTAGGACTTCTAATACTATGTTGAACAAGAGTGGTGAGAGTGGGCATCCTTGTCGTGTTCCTGATCTCAATGGGAAGGCTGCAAGCTTTTTCCCATTGAGGATGATATTTGCTGTGGGTTTTTCATAGATAGATTTGATGAAGTTCAGGAATGTTCCCTCTAATGATATACTATTATATAAAATTCATAAAATAAAAATTTTAAATATAAACATTTAAATGTACATTTTAATAGTTTTTTTTTTTAAAGGTTTTTTATTTATTTATTTGACAGACAGAGATGACAAGCAGGCAGAGAGGCAGGCAGAGAGAGAGAGGAGGAAGCAGGCTCCCTGCTGAGCAGAGAACCCTACGCGGGGCTCGATCCCAGGATCCCGGGATCATGACCCGAGCCGAAAGCAGAGGCTTCAACCCACTGAGCCACCCAGGCGCCCCACATTTTAATAGTTTTTTAAAAAGATTTTATTTATTTATTTGACAGAGAGAGAGAGATCACAAGTAGGCAGAGAGGCAGACAGAGAGAGAGGGGGGAAACAGGCTCCCTGCTGAGCAGAGAGCCTGATGTGGGGCTCAATCCCAGGACCCTGGGACCAAGACCTGAGCTGAAGGCAGAGGCTTAACCACTGAGCCACCCAGGCGCCCCTAACTTTTTTTTAATAGAGGGAAGGGCCCATGAAGGCAAAGCATGTAGGTTCCACAAAAGCCATGATGTGGCCCTACTCCTCAGGGTGGCAGCTATTTGCCACTGTCCCCTGAGCAAAGGAAAAAGCCTTGGGAGTAGCCAACCTCTGAAACGGGGCTGGGCTGAGGGGAGAAGCATGGAGGGTGTTTCCAGATGTGGATCTGTGGGAGAAGAACAGGTGAGTGTGGGGGACACAAAACATTGGAACTGTCTAGAAAATGAAGGGTTTGCAGAGGGGAATGCTGGTTGGGTTCACTTCTAGACAAACTAGACGAGGCGAGTGAGTTCTGGGTGGCGGCTCCCTGATGCGGTTTCCCAGTGTACTGTGGCGGGCGTTTGGGGTTTACCAGTATCCCCCATTCTCCTCCTCCTTCGGGAGTAATCCCCTGTGCTGCACGGGGTTGTATGCTCCAGAAAGAGATGTCCCAGTCCTAACTCCTGGTGCCTGTGAATGTGCCCCTATTTGCAAATAGCATCTTAGCAGTATGATCTCACGTTAAGATAACTGGTGTCTCTATACACCAGAAAGGAAAGGAAGGTTTGGATCCTGAAACACAAAGGCTGTGTGACCGTGGTGTCAAAAATTGGAGAGATGCAGTCAAAGGCAAGAGCACTAAGGGTTGTCAGCTGCCGCAGAAGCTGGGGGAGCAGGATGGAGGTGTTTCTCCCTCAGGACCTCCAGAACCAGTTCTGCCAACACCTGATTTTGGACCTCTGGCTTCTTCAACCATAAAAGAATAAATCTCTGTTGTTTAAATCACTCAGTTTGTGGTACTGTATGATGGCAGCCCTAGGAAACCAATATATCCCCCAGATTGTGCTACCCACATGGCCACTCGCAGTAAGACTACAACTCCCAGCCTCCCTTGCAGCTAGGTATTGCCGTTCCTTATGACTTGGTTCTAGTCATTGGGATGTGAACTCCAGTAATGCGCACAGCTTTCTGGTTGTACCTTTAAACACCAGGGGAATCTGGTGCCTTGCCTTGCTCCTTCCCCTTTCTTCTGGCTGGAATGTACTCAGAATGGAAGAGCCACAGTAGTCAGCTGAAATTACAAAATGGAAACCACATGTTGAGTCTGTGAGGACCATGTGCTTGAAGGAACCTGGAGTCCTGATATGACGGCTCTGCCTTACTGTCCCGGATTATTTACACTTCGCTCCTTAGGTGTGGAGGAAATGAGCTATCATGTGTGAGCCACCATTACGTTGACTTTTACTATAGCCGTTGAATGTTTTCTCTGAGGAATACGGTTCTCTCTAGTCCAGAGTCCTGCTTTGTTGTGTCCCCTGTCGGATACCGATATTTGAAAAGGACACCTGGCCTTATTGTCAATAGGACCAATGTTTTGAGGTTTTCTTTTTTTTTTCCTTCCTTCCTTCCTGATGATGAGAACAGATTGCATTTCGTTGCTTCTCCCAACCCCCAGACATAGCTCCTCCATCCAGTGGGACACATGTATGCGTGGGTCGGGCCAGGAGGAAGATTGTTGCCAGGATAAATCTCCTTATGGGGCTTGAATATGCAGACTTGATCTCATCATCAGGGGCTGGCTTTCCCTCAGCAGATTCCTAGACAGATTTGGGGGCTCTGGCGCCCCCTAATCCCGGTTCCTATCAGAACCCGGCCAGGCAGGGGAATAAGGTGACCCTTTGCTGCTTCCAGTAACAGGTCTTCTTTCCTAGAAGCAGAAATGCCCGTTACCATGCTAATCTTGGTGTGTCTGTTTGGGTTTCTTAAGAACGGTTTTTTTCTATTTCCGGAGGGGAAGTGCTGGCAAAGCTCCTCAGGGTAAGACCTGTGCCGTGTGTGCATGCACGTAGGGTGATGAACAGCAGATGCGTTCACCCTTTCCTGGGTGGTTTCTTTGTGGCAACGGCCCTCTTTTATTCCCAAAACAATCCTGAGAGGTAAGAATTATTCTCCATATCTTACCCATGCCTAAGCCAGTACACGCCTAGCTTGAGCACCTGCGAGCAGCAGAGTTCAAACCTAGTTTCTACATTTGCTTTCGATGAACTTTTCCATATAAACGAATCACACCATTTGTTATGACTGTAAAGCATAATGGGAAAGTAGAAATTCTGTCAATGTTTGCCTAATCTGATTATGGAACTGGCCACTCTGGAAATACAAGCAGAAGAATTATCTTTGGGGACTTGTGTTACTTCGGTTTTTCCTTCGCACAGTTTACTTCTGCCTCCTTGCTCTTTTTCTTGCACACTTAACAGTGACAATAGCAACCACGCACCCCTGGTTGTGTTAGAGAAGGTGGATTTCCAGACTGATGAAGCTGGTGAAAGTTTTTGTTTCAACCCATTGACTGTGTTTATCATTTGTTTCCTTGTTTTCCAGTATGTCTATTCTTTCATTAACAGCGCTGATTTTGAAACCAATATTCTAGGCTCTTTTTATTTTTAATTAATTAATAAAAATTAATTAATTAATTAATGAAATTAATTAATTAATTAATTAATTAAAAAATAATATCCATCAGTTGTTAATTAGATTTCTGGAGCTTCCTGCTGGAAAGAGTCTGAGACAGACACAGGCTAGGAGAGGAAAGAGTGTCTTGATCCACTCTTTTTTTTTTTTTTTTTTAAGATTTTATTTATTTATTTGCTACAGAGAGAGAGAGCACAAGCAAGGGGAGCAGCCAGCAGAGGGAGAGGGAGAAGCAGGCTCCCCGCTGAGCAGAGAGTCTGATGTGGCCTCGATCCCAGGACCCTGAGATCACGACCTGATCCAAAGGCAGACGCTTAAACAACTGAGCCACCCAGGTGTCCCTCTAGGCTCTTTTTATCTGGAAAAATTGTGTTTGCATTAGCATGAATTTCATTACACAAAAACTTGCATTTGCATGTGGACCAAGTAAAAAGGGAATTTTTTTTTTTTTTAGTAACATTAACTTTCAAGTTAAAAATTAACAAAGAATAGCATTGGAGTGTACTGCCATCTTCTTGTTTCCCTATAATTAAAAATATGTAATATAATTGTGATGAAATTTTGGATTTTATGTCACATAAGCACATGAGTGTGTTTGTGTAGATGGGTTTATCTGTGGGCTCACACATACATACCCACATTTACACACGTTCACCTTCGGCTCCCCTCTTTTCCTCTGATCACTTTATGATGGAGACTCCACTTCTTCCTTCTTCAGGTTGCTAATTGGCAGTGGGAGCATGAGGAGAAGCACCATCCCTCTCTCTGGGGCTGACTTCACTTTGCACCAGTGTTCTGATGTCCCAAGGGGAGCTTGAGAAACAGCACCTGGGAGTTTCACAGGGCAATGTTGCCCTTCAAGTTCCCACTGAATGAAGAGGAACTCTGACTCTGCCATATGTCTTCTTGACACCTCATGACGTGGCAGCCCCCAAAGCCTGTAGTTCTTCCTTCTGGGTATCATTAGGTACTAGAGGGGACAATTTGATCTTTTTTATTTTGCCTCCCTCACCCTGGCAACCCCTCCCTGCTCACGTTCAGAATTTCAGAACAAAGTGAATAAAGCTCTTTGGGAAATATATTATGTGTTGGGAAGAATAACTAACACTTTTTAAAAAAAAAACAGAGTTATGGAGGCACAACTTACATACCATAAAATTTATCAATTTTTAAGCGTATAGTCGAATGAGTTCAGCAAACTTATATAGTTGTAGAACCATCCCTATGCTCAGTTTTAGAACATTTTCATCACACACAAAGTCTCCTGGTGCCCAGCTAAAGTCAGACTCCTCAGTCACCTGTGTCCCAGTCAACCACTGATCTACTTTGTTTCTACAGATTTTTCCTCATTAGAAATATCATGTAAATGGAATCACATAACGTTTACTCCGGCTTCTTTTATTTAGCCTAATTTTTTTGAGATTCACCCATATTGTTTCAGGTAACAGTGCTTTGTTCCTTTTCATTGCTGAATAAAACTATTCCATTGTACAGCTATACTACATGGCATTTATCCATTCATTGGTTGATGGTTGGTTGGTACATGAGTATACCAATGTCTGTTCGAGTCCCTGCTTTCACTTATTTTGGGTATATACCTAGAATTGGAAATGCTGGATCACATTATAATTATGAGTTTAATTTTTTTGAGGAATTGCCATACCATTTTCTGTAGCAGTGCACCATTTTACATTCCCACCATTCCCACCAGCAATGCACAGAGGTTCCAATTTCCCTCTGTCCATGCCAACACTTGCTATTTTCTGTTTTTTAAAAAACTTGTATTTTATAATAGCCATCAAATGGGTGTAGAGCAGTATCTCATTGTGTTTGATTTGCTGATTAGTGATGTTGATCATCTTTTCCTGTTCTTATTGACCATTTGTAGATCTTCTTTGGAGAAATGACTATTCAAGTCCTTTGCCCAGTTTTGAATTGGGTTTGTTGTTTGTTGAGTTGTAGGAGCTCTTTCTATATATTCTGAATATCAATCTCTTATCAAATGTATGATTTGGTAATATTTTCTCCTATTCTGTAAGTTCTCTTTTCACTCTGTTGATAGTGTCTATTGATGCACAAAAGTTTTAATTATGAATGAATTAAATTTATCTATTTTTCCTTTTGTTGCTTGTGTTTTTGGTGCCATAGCCAAGGAAATGTTGCCAGATCCAATGCCATGAAGATTTTCCTCTATATTTTCTTCTAAGAGTTTTATAGATTTAGCTCTTTTGTTTAGGTTGTTGATCTGTTCTGAGTTAATTTTTGTATATGGCATAAGGTCTAACTGCATTAATTTGCATATGGATATCCAGATTTCCCATCAACGTTTGGTGGACTGTTGAATGGTTTTGGCATCTTTGTCAAAAATCATTGACCATATATGGTAGGGTTTATTTCTGGGCTCTGCATCCTGTTCTATTGGTCTGCATGTCTACCTTTATGTTAGTGCCACCCTGTTTTGTAGTATGTGACAAAATCAGAATGTGTGAGAGACCTCCTCCAACATTGTTCTTCTTTTTCAAAATTGTTTTGGTTATTTTGGGTCCCCTGAGGTGCCATATGAGTTTTAGGATAGATTTTTCTATTCCTGCAAAAACATTGTTGGGATTTTGATAGAGATTGTGCTGAATCTGTAAAACACTTTGAGCAGTATTGTTATCTTACTATGTCTTCTAGTCCACGAACAGGGATGTCTTTACATTTTTGTGTCTTTTTTTTTAATTAAAAAATTTTTAAAAAGTAATCTCTACACTCAACATGGGACTTGAACTCACAACCCTGAGATCAAGAGTTGCATGCTCTGCTGAGTGAGACAGCCAGGTGCCCCTATATTTTCTTTAATTTCTTTAAGAATGTTCTATAGCTTTCAGTATACAAGTCCTTTGCCTCCTTGGTTAAATTTATTCCTAAGTATTTTACTCTTTTTAATGTTATTGTAAACAAAATTGTTTTCTTAGTTTCTTATTTGGATTGTTCATTGTTAGTGTATGGATGTGCAACTGAGTTTTTTGTTCACCTTGTAATTTTAAGGTCTTGATCCACTACCATTTGACATCAAAATTTCTTTTGAGAAGTCAAACGCATTCTGATTCCCATTTCTTTATATGCACTTGCTCCCTTCACTTCCCACCCTGACCCATGGAATTTTTATGGATTATTTCTTTATCTTGGATGTTCTGAAATTTCACAATGGTGTTCCTTGATGTGGATCTCCCCGCTCCCCCATTCACTATGCTAGTCACTCAGAGTATCCTCATGTCCTTTGGTTCTGGGAAATTTTATTTAATTTTTCCACGAATAATTTTCTTCCTATAAATGTTTCTCTTCTATACTTATTAAATTCTTATTATTTGGATTTTCATCCAGATATTCATATGTTTTCCATCTCTCTTTTGTACTCTATTGTCGTTTAGTTTTAATTTATAGGAGATTTCCTTAACTTTTAATTTTAGTTCTTTTTTGTTCTCAATTTTAATTTCTAAGAGTTCTTTCTTATTTTCAAGCTGGGCCTTTTGAATAGCATTTTACTTTTGCTTTATGGTTGAAAAATCATCTCTCTTGAGGATATTATTGTTTGGTCTACTTTTTTTCCAGATTCTTTCACTCATGTTTGTGTTTGATTGTATCTTCTTTGAGAAGGATTTCCTTAAGGCTCTGATGATACTTGGCTCTGTTCACACTTAAGTGGAGGCTGTTTGTGTGGAGGGGATGGGGCTTCACTGGGGAGGGTGCAGATCAGGTTGCCGTGACCCTTTGTACCACATCGCTCCCATGTTGGTATGTGGGGGGTCTTTTTTTCCCTACTGGAGAAGTGTCATCCAGTCTCCTGCTTCAGAGTTCTGTTGGTGTGTGTCAGGGTGTCCTCGACGGCTTACCTTGTAGAAACTGCAGCAAAGGGTGGAGGGTCTTTTGTCTCACCAGATAAGAAGTAGACCTTCACCGAATTCCCCTATTTTTACTCTGTCCCTAGCCCCTGTCCTTTGATGAACCCATCTGCCTGAATTCAGACCACTTTGGTGAAATTTTTCTTTTTTTAGAGAAAAAAATCCCAGTTTTCTTGAGTATAGGGAAACTGGATGCTTGACCGCCTGTGCTGGCGAGGACTCGTGGGACGTCCGTTGGCTCCTAATACAGACTTCCAATGGCTTCTCTTCTTTCTGCCTTGGTTCTCGTATCCATGGGTTTGTTGGGTGGAAGTTTGCATATGTCACCTCATTTGGAACATCTCGGCTTTGTATTTCATATCTGGTGAGGCAAGTCTTCTCCCACCCTTCTGAATTTACTTGGCTCTTCTCAGACATTAATTTTTTTTATAGAGATATTTTTTAAAAAATCACCAAGTATTTCTGTGGAATTGTACAAATCCATACCTATTTTAGGATAATTTAATTTATTTTCTCAAATAATCCTGTTGGGATCCTAATTGAATTCCTATTCATTCCTGCATCTCTAGTGCCCTTGTACAGGGCCTGGATCATGTTAGGCTTTCAAAAAACCTCTGTTAAATAGAAATAAACCTCTGATCCCTGTGCCTACTCGCTCCCTATTACACCATCCGTCTGATTTGTGTTCAGATCGCAGAGCCAGCTGGTAGCAGAACCAGAAGAACTCTGGTGTCGTAACTCACCACTCTGTACTTCTTATACCATACTTGTCCCTGTAAAACAATTCTTAGCAGTTATACACAGTCAGGCATAAGGGCCATACCAGTGTGAATGGAAGATGATAAAGTCATGGAAGTCAAAGTGTTTTAAAATCCCAAAGAAATATCTCTGCCTGGGTCAATCTGTTCTACTTCTAGAACAAGCTCCCGTGTGGGAGGGCAGGACAGGCAGGTGACACCTCTGGGTCAGACGGGTACAGTTGTGGTGGGGCAGAGGGAATATTATCAAGCTTATTTATGTTTTCCCATAGGAAGAGCCATATTTCAATGGCATGAATATGAGTGCGAAAGTAGGATGGTTTATCTGCCACGTCTGATCCATGTGGAGTTTCAGTAATAAAGTTTATTAGTGCCCCTGATTTAATATGACACATTTCCAGTGCAAATTACTCTGAGATCATCATGTTCATAAAATATGACAGAAATCTTTTAAGTGTGAGCATAAGTTCTGAATTAATTTAATAACCCAGTCTGGAAAAAGGCATGTGGTTTAAAGCATAACATTATGCACTGAGCTCTTACGTTTCTCTTCCACTCCCCCCCATGCCACTTTTGAGAAGCCTTTGTTCATGTCTCAGGTCATCTGGCCTCTTGTCAGAGCTCAGGGTTTTACTTTTTCAAAGAGGTTTGAAAAAGGACGTGTTAATGTGGCCAAAGCAAGAGGGTCCATTCCTCCCTTTGTTGGGGGCTCTTGAGCACAGCTGGGTTTATTTCTTAATAGTTCCTGCCCCCAGGGGGTAGACAGGGACCAATGTGAAAGCGGTGCTTCGTCTCTATGATTTACGCCCTTACGTGGGCTGGGAGGTGGGTGGGAGAATGAGCATGGCACAGACGTGACACTGGAGAGCCACAGTGGCGGGGAGCATGAACACACTCCCCCGTCTTTCCAGATGGGAAAAAAATCACAGCAACAGGGCTCATGCCCCAACCCTTGAATGCTCATAAAAACACTGCAGGTTGTGAAACATGAGTCGTGGTTCTATTTATCTTGTGGCAGGGTACAAAACCAAATGAACAAACGTAACTTTCATCAAGATAGGAAATAGAAACGAAGACAAAGTATGAGCTCTTCGGTGTAACTCAACCAACATTCGGCCTCCCATCTTGTGCATAGAGCTGGGTCCACCACACCAGAGAAATCTAGAACCCACCCTCTCCACTTCTGCTCAAATATTTTAGGGCTTGGGATGGACTCCTTGCTCACCAACTAACTCACGTCTTGGGTGATCCTACCTTTTTGTGGGATTTTAGGGTCCCCCTTTGTCCTGTCCAGGTAGGCTGAGACACAGGACCAAAGGTACCCTGAGTCATCCTTAGACATGCCCTGGCGTAGTCCTCTTGTTTGTTTCCTACTTTGGCATCCAGACGGTGACTGGAAGGGCCACCTGAGTGGCCTGGCGATCAGGCCTCTTTCTGACCATGGTGCTTCCAGCACTGAAACAGAGCAACACGCTCCAAGCGGATTAGCCTCTCCGAGGTGGCTTCCCCGCAGCTCAGAAGAGAGGTGGTCCCGCCATCTGAATTTTGCCCAAGAGGCTCCACGGAAGGTAAATGTTCTTATTTCAGGTTCTCCTCATCACCTTTAGAAATTGCCAACAGCAGGAGTTCTAAGTGGGTTTAGCAAGAGACCTCACATCATTCCTGCCGGGGAGAAGCTGGAAGAACGACAGTAGCCCCCCTTCCACAAGACAGAGATGTTGGACGGACTTCCCTGGCCGAGGAAACCAGACTCCACCACCTATGCACCTGAAAGGCCATGGCGCTGAGCCACGGCACTCTCTATGCCTCGGTCCCCGTGAACCCCCTGCCTGGCTGCTTTCTGCCTATTTCCAAAGAGTTTCCTCCTTCAGAGAGTAGCTGAAGTGCCACCTGCCCCATAAAAGTTCCCCGAGAAAGCAGCCAGCACGAATGCCTTTCATTGGTCTCCCAGCACAGTTATTAACTTAACATATGGCATTTGGCCCTCGGTGATATTCCAATTAGCTCTTATCCTATGTGTTGTTTTGTTCTTACTATTTCCTGCCGTAAGTCCTGTCTGACCAGCCAGGCTCTAAATGCCAAGCCCCATCAGGGGGGTCACAGTGCTGGGGAGGGAGTGAATTCACAGGAGATGATCAGGGTCTGGTTGTGGGGTGAGAGTTGGGGTGAGGGAAGTGCAGTCTTCTTGAGGAATGGGGTGTCCCTTCAGCTGGGTAGGGGCTGAGGAGTCTGGAAACAAGGAAGTGCTCTCCTGTGGTTCCCCACGCACGCCTTTGCACCCTCCACCCTGGGGAGAAACTGACCAGCTCACATTTCTTTCTCTTCTCAGGACCCCTGGCCTCCGGGCTTTTCTCCTGGCTTCCTTCTGCAACAGCACTTGGATCCGCCATGTCCTTTGTGTCAAAAACCTAAATCCTTCAAAAATCAGTGCCAATGGCATCTTTTCCCGATGCCAAAAGCTCCTTAAAGTTGCTCCATAAATATTTTTCAAAATTCATTTGAGAGCCAGACTGTGAGCTGGAGAGGAGTGGGGTATCATCTCTACCTTTAGGAGGTTTGGGACCTGGTGGGCGAGGCAGACACAGAAGCAGTGACAATACAATGTGACAAGCAGGACAGTGGAAACGAGTGCAGGGGGCAGAGGTGGTCCTGAAGAGGGGTAGTGGATTCTTTCTGGAGTCGGTGGGGGAAGGGGCTGGTCAGGGAAGATCTCACAAGGAAGTGGCCGATGTTTAGGTTCTGAAGAACAGCCCAGGTTCACCAGGGAGACGGCCAGGTGGGGAGGAAAAAGGTACTCCAGGGGAGGAGGAGGGGGCACGGGGTTGGGAGGGGCATCCTGTGTGGTTTAGGGCTGCCGTAACATCGGGTATGGGGAGAAGAGGCAAGTGAGGGACAGATGAGTCTGGAGAAGCTGGCGGGAGCTGGATCACAAGAGGTTTTTATACCAACAAGCGTGGGGTCTACAATTGTAGGACATGGGGAGGTCTCTGAGGGCTTAAGGAGAATTACGGCAGGAAGGTTGTGGGAAAACTGTAAGGGAGTAAGGACACACAAGAGAAGAAAGGGAAGAATTTCAAAAAGGAGTCATATGGCAGCAGTGAATATTCAAAGAAGGTCAGGTAACCCGAGGAACCAGAGTCCTGTCCGTGGGTGTGACAGTGAGGAGATTCTGGTGTTCTCCAGGGGAGCAGTTTCCATGGACAGGTGGGGGCAGAGGCAGCTGGTGGTAGACTGAGGGGTGATTGGGGGGCAGCGCAGGGAGGGCACCTGGTAAAACCAACTTGACCAGGAAAGGGAGGAGAGCTACGGGCTGGTAGCTAGAGACCACCATGGTGCTGGGAGAGTTTTGTGGGCTGGGTCTCTATCTGCTCCACCTCTGGAGGTCACCTGCTGCGCCCCAGTACCTGTCACAGCATCAGACGCATGGGAGATACTCAGTGATGGTGGGAAGAACGACGAAACGCTCCCTCTGCACATTTCCTGGAAGAGGCTGAAGCAACCTCACGGATTCGCTCACCGAGGATTCTTCCTGTCTAGGGGCGTTCTGGGAAGCCGTTGAAGTCATGAGCTCTGTTCCCAGTCACGTGCTTTCCTGAAGCGCGGAAGGCAGACGGCCAGGGTGTCAACACCTCGGGTCACACCACATAATGCAAAGCCTAATTTGACTTCCAGGCTGATGTCAACGTTTTGTTACCTTGCTGAGAAGCCCAGCTGGAAGACCACATTAATTCACATTTGCTCGTGCTCCAGCCGTGCGGTCCGGCTCACAGCCTCCGAGCAGACCTTGAGGGAGGCATTTCCGGGATGGAGGAAGCCCCCTTCCTGGTATGCAGGAGTCTGGGTGCACTCTCAGGGCTGCCTGGGAGAAGTTCCTCCAGCTCGCCTCGTAGAGTAAACCCATGCAGAATCAGAGACCCAACCGTGCAAGGAAGAGCCTCTTGCACCTGCCTTGCTCTCCCCCTGAGGTGATGGCGTAGTGATGAGGACAGCATGGTTGTGGGCTCCCCCATTTAAGGACCGCTCCTTCTCAGAGTTAAGATCATTTTCCATGTAGAGGTGGACACGTTCGCCCAGACCAGCATGTGGGGGAACAGGATTCCTGCCAAGCTGGTCTCAGGGAGAACTCACTGGGCTCACTCGCCGGGACACCAACCTCTGTCCAGGGACATGGAAGAGCCCTCCGGAGAAGGCGTGCGCGTCTCTAGCCCTTGGCTCCCCGCCTGTGAACTTTGCATGGACCTGGGTGACAGGGAAGGATGTGGAGTCAACAGGCGTGCTGTCACCCACGCCCACCCCTCTCTCCAGCGTCCCCACCTTGGTTTCGATGGCTGCCCTCCCTCTCCCTGTCCCTCGAACACTGTCCTCCTGGCCTTGTCTCTTTTTCTGCCCTGCTTCTCTTCCTGCTCTGTCCTGCCAGTGGCACGGACAGCTTCTTCTTTGGTATATCCTGGCCTAACTTTATTATTTTTATTCCCATCATTTTTTTCATGCTTCTGCCCCTATATCCCTGAGCTGTGATTTCCTCCCGGCGAGACTCTGGGTCCTATTTAACTCAGCAGCCTCTGCATCCAGCAGCGTGCTTGGGGCCCAGCAGGCTCACTGACTAGACGGATGGATTTATAAACATTCCATTGCTACCATTCTTCAAGGCCCATCTCACTTTAAAAAAAAAAAACACTTTGTTTTAGGGGCGCCTGGGTGGCTCAGTGGGATAGAGTCTCTGCCTTCCGCTCAGGTCATGATCCCAGGGTCCTGCGATCGAGCCCCAAATCGGGCTCTCTGCTCAGCAGGGAGCTTGCTTCTTCCTCTCCCTCTGCCTGCTTCTTGCCTACTTGTAATCTCTGGCTGCAAAAAAAAAAAAAAAAAAAAAGCTTTGTTTTATTTTTTCAGTGTTTTTAAGATTCATTTATTTATTTTAGAAAAACAGAGAGAGTGCGAGTTGGGGGGAAGGGCAGAGGGTGAGAGAGAATCTCAAGCAGATTCCCGCTGAGCACAGAGCTGGACGCGGGGCTCGATCCCATGACCCTGAGATCATGATCTGAGCTGAAACCAAGAGTCCCTCACTTAACCAACTGAGCCACCAGGCACCCCATGGCCCAACTCACTTTCTGTGGCCTCTTGGACAATTTCCTCCAGACCAGTGATCTCTCCATTCTTACCATTTATTCAACAAACATTTACTGAGCATCTAATATCATATTTGGTGCAATGAATAAATTTGACTAGATTTCTGCCCTCAAGAAATTTTATGAATAGTTGAGAATAGAGGCAGGTTAATCAGTAGTTAAGTGAGATAGATGCTGTTACAGAGAAATAGTTGCGGAATAATAAAGGCCGTTTTTAATAACCTTTGAAAATTTATTTTAGTGAAGGTTTTATCACTTTGGTGCTAGAATAAAATTTTAATGGAGCTGAATGTAAAACCCTGAATTTGCTATTCTGTTGCATCATAGATTAAACGTATTTTTTCTAAATTAGAAAATAATGTGCTCATTATAGAAATTCAGAAAAACATAAAAGTATAAAGGAGAAATAAAATTATTAACCTACACTTAGATAACTACTGTTAACCTTTTGGTGTATATTTTTCCAGACTATTTATCATCTCTCTATAACTGTCTTTTTTTTTTTTTTTTGGAAAAACAAAACATAAAACTGGCATCCTGAAAGTTTCAGTCTTCTTTTCCTCTTTTATTATGAACACTTTATCATGAAATATTATGAAAAATATGATTATCACTAACTATGCAATATGACCGTGCCTGATTAAAATGAAAACTATTCTTATTGCTTTGGCTTTTAGACTGTTTTCAATTTCTCTTTATGATAATTAACAGGAAAATCTTTGTACAAAGTTGTGTGTTATTTACTTGTTTTTTTTCCTTTTGGGATATTCATCTTTTTCCTATTGATTTTATAAAACCCCTTTACATATTAAAAGCATCTGTCTTCTGACATAGGTATTAAAAATATATATTTCCTGTTTGTCTTTTTTCTTTTAATTTTATTTAGTATCACAGCTTGAAAGCCAGATCTTTGAGGGCTTTGACTCTCTCATCTGAGAAAAGAGGAAACTAAAACCAACATATTTAAGTGATTCTCAAATGGTCCGTAGGGTTGGGAGCAGAGCATGCCTAGAACCCAGGGCTCTGCGTTTTCAACGCTTCCTTCAGAAGGAACTCACCCTGGCGACCGGATATCACTGTTCTTTGCTTTCTAGTGGTGCCATTTGTGTTGGATTTGCCTTCCTATATGGAGGGCAGGCATTGCGTCTTATACCTGTTCTCTCCCGTATCTGGTTCCCGCCCAACTCGCTTTCCATTACTTAGCTCAATTGCTAGTGGTTTGGTAGTTGTTTAATACATACCTGTTTGTTAATACACTGGGCTTTTAAAACGTTTTTTATTTATTTGTTTGAGAGCAAGAGTATGAGTGGGAGGGGCAGAGAGAGAGGGAGAGAGAACCTGAAGCAGACTCAGTGCTGAGCTCGAGCCCAACGTGGGGCTTGATTTCATGACCCCGAGATCATGACTTGAGGTCCAAACCAAGAGTCGGCTGCTTAACTGATTGCCCCACCCAAGTGTCCCCAGTACACTGATTTTTAAAGAGTTACCAATAATAATAAAGGTATCTGATTTGATGCTCACAACAAATCCATGAACAAGGCAAGACCAGCCTCACCAGCCCTGTTTTCTAAAGGAGGAAGCTGAGGACCAGAGAATTTAAGGAACTTGTTCAAGATCTTACAGCTGGACCATAGCAGAACCAGTTCTTTTGACTTGAGACCCCTCCTTCTCTCTGCCACACTGAGCTTCTCTCCCATAGGCTCCCTTGCTCCTGCCCTACGGGGGACAAAAGGCTGGCTGTTGTTTTTGATGCTCGGATGGGTTGAAGAGGTAGAAGCTGGAGGCCCACCGGTCACCCCTGTCCATACAGGGAACCAGGATCATGGAGCTAGGTGTCGACTGGGTTTCCAGATTGAAAAATCTGAAACCCATAAAGAGGAGCCAACTTCATGGTTATAAAACCTTCATTTTATTTATCTATTTTTTTAAAAAAAGATTTTATGTATTTATTTGAGAGAGAGAGAGAGAGCACGACGGGAGCCAAAGGCAGATGTTCAACCAACGGAGCCACTCAGGTGCCCCTAAAACCTTCTTTAAACAGTTGCTCTGTTCTCCCCTTCGCCAGCCCCTGGCACCACTAATCTCTTTTCTGTCTCTGAAGATGTACCTATTCTGGATATTTCCTGTACACAGAATCACACAGTATGTGACTTCGAGTCCAGCTTCTTTCATTTGGTGCAGGGTTTTCGAGGATTACCCATGCTGTGGCACGGGTCAGTACTTCATTCCTTGTTATGAGCTGCGACAATTCGGTCACCATTTATCTGCTGATGCGTTGACATTTGGGTGGTTTCCACTCAGCCTGGGTTTTGAGGACAAGGATCCTCGGGCCAGAATCACTAAGTTGTCCTAAAAATCAGCCTTAGCTAGATCTTATTGGAAAAAACTCTTCTCTAGGTAAGAAGGAGGAACTTCTCTTGGCTCTTCAAGCAGGCTCCGTCCGGGTGGACGTTCTGAGGGCTCAGGGGAGGAGTGGAGGTGTCCCTGCAGCGAAGGGGCTCCCTTTCTGGGTATTCCCAGGTCCCTGGTGTGGACGGGCGCAGCGACGCCGTGGAGACTGCAGGCTCCTTCTCGGCCCAGGGCCGCCCGTCTGGTCCCCCGCAGGCAGCCCCGAAGCTGCCCACGGTCTTCTCTCCCCTCTACTTCGTTAACAGCTTCAATTAGCCCAGGACCAGGAGATGCTTCATCAGCTGCCTGGATCAGCAGCCAAATAAAGCCGTCACGTTTATGAACTGCCCGGAGAGTTCTGGGAGGAACTCTGCATATTTTACATTTAATAACTTGCCTCTCGTTTTTATTTATAATGTTAATAATGATTTGGGGGGGTGCTCTGGGAGAGCGCAGGAAGAAATCGAGAGAGACTTTGGCACAGATGGTGGGACCTGGGGCAGAGGGGTGATGGCTCTTAGCTCTGTTATCCTGCTCCTGACCCAGGCTCCCTGCAGGTGTGAGGGGCAACACTTGCCCCCGCCCCCCACCCTTGCATGTGCTGAGCAGCCTCTCTGGGCCTGCTCTTGCTGTCTCCATGCTCTGATGTGGCGTGTGGGACCCAGGGGCGCTCTGCAGGCTTTACGAGGGCTGGCCTGTATTGCGGGCTCCTTCTCCCCCTGCTTCCCACCTCAGACCTGCCTTGCTAGTCTCTCCTATGGCCTGTCCGTGGGTGGAACAGGTGTCAGACTGGGTGAAGGAAATAGCATTTTTGCCCTAAGAAATATTTCACAGAGTGCCTGTGTTTTTAGAAAGTCCCTTAGCGTCTTTCCAAATGAGTATTCTAGTGATTCCTTTCTCCGGATATGAGAAAAAGAAGGTCCGGGGGGGCTAAGTGACCATCCCAGGGGACTGGCTGGGGAGCTGTCGCACTGGGCGGCGGGGGCTGTGTGCAGATTATGAAGGAGAGGGCCGTGGGTTTCTCACTTCAGGGTTCGATGGTCAGGAAGCTTGGCCTTTTCGATCTGCCCAGCCTGGGTTCAGTTCCCAGCTCTGCCTCTGGCTCTTTGTATGACCTTGGGCAAGTTATTTTCTTCTCTGAGTCTGAGGCTGCTCCTCTGAGCCATTGGGAAAATCAGAATCTCCATCTCACAGGTGATCTCACAGGTGCTGGGTGATTTACCCAAGATCATGTTTGTGAAAGATTTTATAAACTGCAAGTTGCCTTACAGATTGTAATTACTGATTGCCTTCTACTGGGAAGCCCCCTCTGGCCTTGTTGGGTAGACTCTAGAGAAGGGGTTTGTAACTTCTTTCAGAAAGGGCTAGTTAGTAATGATGTTAGGCTTGGCGCGCCTCACGGTCTCTGGCAGAAAGACTCACCTGGGCAGGTGTAGCTGAAAACAGCCTTTGACAATATATAATCTATATAATCAAATGGGCGTGGCTCTGGGCTCCTGAAACTTTATTTACAAACAAAGGCTGTGGCCCGATTTGTCCTGCAGGTCCTAGCTTGTCAACATCTGTTCCAAAGAGGCATGTCCCCAGGGCTGGGAGCCCTGAATTCAAGAAGGCAGAACTTTCTGGAAGAGATACTTGCAAGCCACCCCCCCCCCACCCCGCCCCGTGTAGTCTGGTTTCTCCACAAGAGCATTTTTTTTTTTAACCTGCAAATTTTCCCTACCAAGAATAGAGTGTTCAAAGCTCAATTACCCATGTCCTCATGTGGGTTCCTCCAAAGGGAATTGCACAGACCTGGTCTTCACACTTTCCAGAGCTTGTCTCCGCTTCTGCGTAGAGAGAAGGAAATAATCGTATCCACCTCAGCTGCCTTCATCTGTGATGAGCGAGGAAATGCCTACGCACCAGAGATTTTTTTGTTTGGAAAGATTGGCCTACTTTCCTCCGTAGCTGGCTCTTGCCTGGAAGTTTCCGTGGCTATTGTCCTGGAGGATAAGGGGGGAGCGAAGGGCAGGGAAGAAGAATCCAGAAAATGCCAGTGATGGGGCAGAAGGGCGGCCAGTTACTTTGAGCTTGGTGTCTTCCAGACACCAGATCTAATCTTCTCGGCCACCTTTCAAGGTAGACTGTGATTGCCATCTTACAGGTGGAGTAGCAGAGACCCAGACAGGTTAGTTACTGCCCACAGGAGTGGGAGGGACGGGGAATGCAGATTCAGCCCGGTTTTATCTGATTCCCAAGCCTGTCATCTTCCCACTACGCCTCACGGCAACGCAGATTTATTGGGTCTGCAAAACTCATCAGAAATGCGTCCACCTGCTTGGTGCACGCCCTCTTCCTGCGGGGCAAACGTGAGATGGGGAGTGGTCGACTGGGGAACAGTGTGCCCTGAAAACCAGGAATCCCCGAGTCCGAGCCCTTGCTCTTAAATTGCCTTTTGACCTTGGGCAAGTCACAGACACCTGCTGGGCCTCAGTTTCCTTATCCGGGTCCCGAGGTAGTCTTACCCACCCTGCTCAGCTCTGTGATTCTCAGAGCTCTTCTGCACATTGCCTGTGGTGGCCAATGCATTCTGTTTCTCCCTTTCTGGCTGCTCGGCAGAAGGGAGGGAGGGAGGAGGCAGCAGGAAAGCAAGGTCAATCAATTCTAGCCCAGACCAAAGCCTAAGAGATAGGGCGTGGCATGCTGAAGGATGATGGCTGGCAAAAATCATTAGAAGCATCTTTCAACAATCTATATGCCGTTATCGATCTTGTTATAGATCATCTTCCATTCCTCCCCTACCTTTCTTTTTCTTTTTTTTTTTCTTTCCCCAAGATCTTCTGGATCAATACAGCAAGTGCATTGAGACTGTAGCAACACATTTAAAACCTTATAAAAGGTTATTTAGTTGCTAACAGTGCAGTGGTTTCTGCAAAGCCTGCCAAAAGGTTACAGCTTTTTGGGGATCATAAATTACAGACGACAGGAAAAAAGTAAGTGCGGTTTTCTTTATTGTCTCGATGATGGATGGACTCCTGAACAGGGCAGAAAATACATCATATCACCTTTAATGGGTGTGCATTTCTGCAGCCATAACTCACAATTTTAAAATAGAGAATGGTGAAATATGGCGTTGTATATTCCACTTGTGACATATTTATGAGTCCTTGCCTTCTTATAAATACAGTGATTGCTATTTCAAAGCACCATGTCAGGTATGAGCTGAGCACAAACAGCTGGCGCGGCTGAAAAATTATAGCCAGAGTGGACGTTTTCAAAAACTCTCTCTCACAGCAGTAAATTTACAGTGTTTGCACTAACTGTTATTAAAACCAAATCCATATCTTGGCAACAGGAATCCATTGCTCAGTAACAGCTGGAGTGACAGTGTGCCCCAGCAGCTGGGGTGAGCTCTAAACTTGGCCGTGGTGCACACGGAGGAGGGAAGGTCATGGGGGTTCAGAGGGAGATGGCAGCGGGTGCGGGGGGGGGCACTCCGTGACTCCCGGGTCCGGTGCCCAGGCTGGGGCCTCTTTGGGTCTGCCTCTGTCTCCAGTCTGAACGTGGCATGTAGCTTGCTGCTTCCATCTTTTTCCCCCGCTGGCCTGGCCAGGGAGCCTCTCCTGAGGGTTTTCTGTCTAGCACTTTGTGCCACTCATCCCCGTTCCCTCCTCGCTCTCTCTCTCCACCGGGTGAGTCATGCTGGTGTCTGGAGAGGCAAGCAACTGGGCCGAGAACAGGGACACGCTCTGTGCACAGCCCATGGAGGGGAGAGACAAAGGGCAGGGTCTGGAGCAGGGTAGGGTGGGGGGAATTGCACAGGGGAGGTGGGGGTGCAAATGGGTTGTGGGTAAAAAAAACACAGAGCGACCCAAAGGCCAGATGGTCTACGCTGTCGTAACCATTTTCAACTCAACCAAAATGTGGCCGGCCCCAGTTATGAGCTTGGCCTAATTTTGATGGCTGAAAATACCGAAGAATGAAGAAGACATCATTTTCACTTTCGGGAAGCTTACGGTCTACAGACTGCCTGAGACTCAGCTACTGATACGACGCCTCGCATATTTTTGTGTTTTATGCTTCCCCCGTTCTTTTCTTCATTGATGTTCTATTTGGCTATTTCAAGAAACTAAGAAAATGTACAAGTGCATGGGCTAAACTCCAAATAGTAAGTAAAAGGAGACAGTCTCTAAAGAGTACATACCGAGGATTCAACTTAGATGAAGTTTACAAACAGGCAAGACTGATCTGTGGGGAAAGAAGTCAGAATAGCGTTTCCTTTCGGCTGCGGGGTTGGGAGGGACCTAGTGTGAACCTGGAGGTAAGGAGCCCAGAGGTTCTGCTCTGTGGGTACGTAGGGTGCCCTGTTTCTGGCTCCCATGGTGGCCATCAGTCTCCAGAGAACGAGGTTTGAAAACCAATGGTCCAGTGATTTCCAACTCTGGCTTTGGCAACCTATTCAGAATTATCATATTGTTTTGAAGGGGTAGGCGTAAAATTCACACAAAGATCTGGGATTAATTGTCTATGCTCATTCATTCATTCATTCATTCATTCTTTCTTTCCACATTTGCTGAGATCCTTCCATTTGCTGGAAGGATGTATTTGCTACAACTGTGCAGGAGGCTGAGTCTTGAAGGTGGCCATGATGTGGTCCCTGTTTTCAGGAATCTGCAGATGAGTGGGGTGGGCACTCTGTTCATGCTGGCTATGAGGACAGATGAATTCTGCTGGAACAGGGTGGAAGAGGACTTTGTGGATGGGGTGATGTTGACTCAGGATCTTGAAGGACAAGTACAAGTTCACTGGGGACAACACTGAGGGGAAGGTAATGGGAGGAACAGAGTCCAGGGTGCCAGGAGCATCGTTGGTGAGGGAAGGGGGCCTGTGAAACATAGGGTGGGGCCACCTTTTGGGAGATGCTCACTGTCTCCTTAAGGATTAGGCTCTACCTTGTCAGTGAGAGAAGTCTTAGAAAGTTTGGCGCAGGGGCTAGACATCGTTAGATCTGGCCGAGCTAGCTGCCCCTGCAGCACCTGGGAGTGAGGGACAGTGGAGATGGGCAGAGAGCTGCCCGCATAAGGAACTTCTGAGCGGTGGTGATCTCAGGGGAGGCCGCAAGCCCCGAGATCGTATACACAACCAAATAACAATCAAACAACAACCACTATTCAAAAAGTTTGGGAACTATTGGGAGGTCCAATCCAATATTGCTACCTACCCATACTCCCCCCCCACCCCGGGATGGGGAACTAGTTGATTTTAAGAAAAATGTCTGTTCGGGGTGCCTGGGTGGCTTAGTGGGTTAAAGCCTCTGCCTTCGGCTCAGGTCATGATCCCAGGGTCCTGGGATCGAGCCCTGCATCAGGCTCTCTGCTCAGCAGCGAGCCTGCTTCCTCCTCCTCTCTCTCTCTGCCTGCCTCTCTGCCTACTTGTGATCTCTGTCTGTCAAATAAATAAATGAAATCTTTAAAAAAAAAAAAAAGAAAAATGTCTGTTCAATCATAAAACAAATACTTGATTCTTGTAAGAAAATCAAACGATGAAGATAAGAATAAGTTTGAGATGTGCTCAAGACCAACTCTGGCCTTGGTATTTGGTCCAAATCTGATATTTGGTGTCAGCTTTGGACTTGGCCTTTGGAGGCCCGATAGTAGATGTCAACTGCAAAGTAATTTCTGGCATCCCTGATCCTGTGTGTGATCAGCGGTTGTGGGATTGCATCGTATCTAATCCCAACAACAGCGGTGCTATGAACAAGGCGTGGCATTCACATTTATTAATAGTGATGCACTCGTTTTGAAAGAGAGGCAAGCCCTCTAGATGCAATTTAGAGTGGGAATCCCTTTTGTGCTTTTTATGTTGAAATATTATCTATCAGTTGAAGTACAAATGTGCATTTATTATCGTAAGAGCCAAGTGCTACGGTAACCACGAAAATGAAAGTTGTTAATTTTATGCACCAATTTATAAACTTTCGAATAGTTAAATAAATAGGGGAAGAGCTGACACTTCCTGTGCAGGGTAGGAGACAATAGGCTACCTAGATGATTTTGGGGAAAAAAAAATACATTATATTTGGGGCACCTGGGTGGCTCAGTGGGTTAAAGCCTCTGCTTTCGGCTCAGGTCATGATCCCGGGGTCCTGAGATGGAGCCCCGCATCAGGCTCTCTGCTCAGCAGGGAGCCTGCTTCCTCCTCTCTGCCTTCCTCTCTGCCTACTTGTGATCTCTGTCTGTCAAATAAATAAATAAAATCTTAAAAAAAAAATACATTATATTCTTATATTCTTTGGGGAACCGGCAATTTTATGAAAATGTAGAAAATGACAAGACAAAAAAGTCGGTTAGTGTTATGACCTGAATGTTTGCATTCCCCCCTGCAAAATTCATACATGGAGACCCCGACCCCCAGTGTGGTGGTATTTAGAGGTGAGGCTTTTGGGAGGTTCTTAGGTCACCAGGTTGGGGCCTCATGTTGGGATGAGCACCCCAGCTCTCTCTTTGTGCTGAGTGAGGGCACTGGAAGGGGGGCCGTCTGCAAACCAAAGGAGGGTCCTTCTAAGACCCAAGATCTGCTGGCACCTCACTCTTGGTCTTTAGCCTCTAGAACTGTGAGAAAGAAATGTTTGTTGTATAAGTCTAGGGTAATTTGGGATAGCGGTTGATAAAGAAAATTAGATTGTCATCGAGTCTCATTTTTTGGAATTATTTGTTGTAATACCATTCATGACATTACACAAAACAACCTTTCAGAACAGCTTTAACTGGAAATGCATACTTCTCTTGAAGCCACGAATCTTTCCAGAGAAAGCCTGATCTGAGAAGGCAGCACGTTTTGTGAGGATGAACAAGGGACGGGACGGCCGCTTTGCCACCTTAACGTTTCAAAAGGAGGAAACACGCCAAAATCACGGACAGCATCTGTGATCCACGATCCTTGATGCAGACATAACAGAGAGTACGAGAAGAACGAAGAAAAAGAGAAAAGTGAGACGCTCTCTTCGAAGCATTTTGCTTTTCATCTACCTCGGTTGAAAGTGACCGTCTCCTCAGTGACAAAAATGGGCAAGCGACGGGTTAGCAGACATCCCTCTAAGCTGATGGGCCAGAAACAGGCTTTCTGCACTCCATGGGAGCCCTTGAAATTTCATGGCAGTCTTAATCAAAATGGGGATAAAGCTGTAACATAAAATTATGTGTAGGGTTTGGCCTGAATTTTAACCCTTTGACTGCTTGGCATTTGGGTAGAATATACCTCTAGATATAATGCACCTCCAGATATAAATTGAAAATCTTTTCTGTCCCCAGCACCCAGGTAACCAATGAATCTAGTGTGTTTTCTTTCAGACGTGCGAAATGTAGTCATAATTTTTTTTTTGGCGCCACAATGGGGACGTACCATAGTTACTACTGTCCAGTAATTGGCTCTTTGTCGCTTAGTGATCTCATCTACACATCTTTCCATGAGACTGCATATAGCTCTATTTTATGTTTTGTAATGACTGCCTGTATTCCAATAAATGGATGTGGCATTATTTATTTAACCGAACTCCAGTTAAAGAATATTCAGGCTATTCCTAATTTTTATCCATTGGAAGGAAAGTTGCAATAAACACTTATGTACAGTATTTTGTAAGTACTAATTATTTCCTTTACATATATATGGGTGTGTGTGTATATATATATGCATACGTACATATAATTTTTGGTATGTCTTGCCATATTGTCTTCTAGAAATATTGTATCAATTAATATTTCCGCCCACAGTGTTTATATATAAGAAGCCTGTTTCCCTCACCAACACTGAGCATCATCTGCCTTTTGAATCTTTGCCAATGTGTTATGTGAAAAATGGTCTCTTGGTATTTTAATATGCATCTTTTATTATTAGTGAGCTGGAACATCTTTCTGTATGTTTTTGCATTGATTACTTTTAATCACGGAGGAAATGATGTCATCCTAAGTGAAGGAGAAAACAACGACCTATGGGGATGATAGTCTAGCTGTGTAGGCTTCTCTGTAGATGACACGTGTGGGGAATACTTTGTACTGCTCCTTACAGCAGGCAAATCACTCTCGGTTCCTAATTTCAGGAACGTTCAGGAATGTTCTTAGGTGCGAAAGGATGGCGCTCTGAAGAGGTCAACTGATTGGCCTAAGACATTACAGGTAAAAAAGTAGATCTGGGGTTTGATAGATTTTTCTAAAATTCAATCAATCTTCATTCTACTTGACCCCACTGTGTCTGCTACTGACAAGTTCAGATCCAGATTCCTGGGCTAACAGTTCCTAAATAGTGAACATCGCTTTCCTTATCAAGCACAGCCCTGTAAACACATTAGCTCACGGACCCCTCATGACAAGTCTGTGAAGGAAGAGCAGGTGCTTATCTACACGCACAGATGGGATGCTGACTGTGGTCACACAGGCAGGACCTAACGTCGAGGGCTCCCCGAGGCTCCTGCTTATGATGTTCTACCACACAGCTCCTCACGTCCACGGGCACCACGCCCGAGGAAACAGCCTCTCTACGACTGCCAGCGAGTCCCCCTTTCCCCCACCACTGTGTGGCTGTGTGAGACTGTGATGTTTATTCCAGGGAGACAAGACAGATCAGGCTGTGAATTCCGGCTGAGCGAGGGCAGGCGTCTGCACTAGCGGCAGGACAATTCTCAGCGCGGTATCATCTCCCATGTTGCTGGAGGCTTCGCATCCCTGGTGCTTTCTCTCTAAATGTCAGTCGCATCCCTCAACCCAGACTCTGCCAACCCAGACTCTGCTCCCCGAATTTCCAAATGGCCCCAGGAGGGGATGGCATGGCTCTGCTTGAGAACCCCGGACCAGGGGACCCCTGCTGGATGGTGGTTCATGTTTCTGTTGGCTGATGGATTTGTGCTGTGTCTGGTAGGACTGTGAGGTTTAGGCTGAAGCCCTGGCACAGGCTAGGGTTTGAAGAATGTTCAGCCCAGGTAATGTGGTATTTCTGGGCCTTCCTTTGAGGCTTATCATCGGTCACCCCCGGATCCCCTGATGTAGCCCCCGTCTGCAGACAGTCAATAAACGTCAATACCTGCTCCTGACAGATGGCTGCGTGTCTGCCGTTCTGGGCTGGGCTCTAGCTCACGGCAACTACTTTTCCAGGTCTGGATTTTTCTTCCTTTTGATTGCAGAGGCAGAAGCTGGCAGTGGAATCACCAGCCCACGGTTACCTTGCTATAGGGAGGACTTTCAAAGGGTTGGAACCCAAGCTCCGTGGGTTGGCTCCTTTGAAAGCCAGCCTGGCCGGGTTCTCCTGACCACAGGAGCAGACCCACTAGTTCAACGGGGCCCCGTCTGCCAAGTCCGTGGCATGCCCAGGGCTGCTGGGTGAGTTCATGCTCCATCCAGGAAGGGCCAGGGCCTCTGGGGCATAATCAGAACTCCAGGAAACTCGGCGCGGGAAAGGCTGTGAGTGGCTACTTGGGGTTTGGCTCCTGGCCTGACCAGCCCCCAGCCAGCTGGCCATGCCCAGCCAACTGACTCCGTGGGCATACTTTTCAGAGTTGTGCGGACAGCCCAGTAGCAGCGATATTGAAAAAATTGCCTTGGGGCGCCTGGGTGGCTCAGTCGTTGGGCGTCTGCCTTTGGCTCAGGTCATGATCCAGGGGTCTGGGATGGAGCCCCACATCGGGCTCCGCGGGGAGCCTGCTTTTCCCTCTCCCACTCTTCCTGCCTGTGTTCCGTCTCTTGCTGTCTCTCTGTCAAATAAATAAAATATTTAAAAAACAAAAAACAGGGCGCCTAGGTGGCTCAGTTGGTTGAGCGACTGCCTTCGGCTCAGGTCATGATCCCGGACTTCCAGGATCGAGTCCCACATCGGGCTCCCAGCTCCCTGGGGAGTCTGCTTCTCCCTCTGACCTTCTCCTCTCTCATGCTCTCTCTCACTCATTCTCTCTCAAATAAATAAATAAAATATTTAAACATTGCCTGTCTCCAGTTTGCCCCGTGAAGAGAGCTGGTCCTGGGCGGCCAGACCATGTGTGCCACAAAAGGTAATCCTGAAAACGGGATGTCCTTGACAGCAGCTGGCTTTGTAACACAAGGCAGAGTGTCCGGAGTTCCTCTTTCTCATCCGTGTAAAAGGCCGTCTCTTTCACCTTGGTTGTTGTTTAGGGCTAGACTGGGAACAAGAAAGCCCACTGTTAAAAAGCAATCGCTTTTTGCATTGATCCACACACCACGTATTATAAATTCCCTGCAGGCCTCCCTCGTCCCAGGGCGGGCTCCGGCCACTGGAGGGTACGTTGTGAAGGAGCTGGGAAGGGTGAGGGAATTCTTCACGGGCTCCTGGCGGTTTTGCTTTTCTGTTGCTGGGAGAAACCTGGGCAGAGAATTTTCTGTTCTGAGACACTTCTTAGTGAGCTTCTTCCTGGCAGGGCTCTGAGGTGTTCTGGGGGAGCAGTGGGGAACTCGTGGGACCTCCCCATCCCTTTCCTGGACAGGACTTCATCCCGGACCTGTGGGGGGTGTGTGCTCACTGCCCATGTTCTGGGACATGTTTTCCAACTGGCATGCCCTGTGGCTTCACAGGAGTCAGCCCAGGAGCACGGTGGGGCCTTTGGTAGCTGTGGATATTGGCATTCTGGGAACAGCATTGGGATGTTAGGGTTGCTTTCTTTATGCAGATCCCACTCGCTCTCCATTCATTTCGCAATGTTCTTAATGCAGACCAGGGGGGCCACCAAACTGGGTAAGTCCCCTGAAGGGGTTAAACCTTACTGACTCAGAGGGCGGACCAAGGAATACTCTGTCCACGCGCAGTGCGTTATGGATACACGGGCGCTCTGCAAAAACCCACCGATGTTCAGCATGGAAGCAGCCAGACGTGGGCTAACGTGTCCCTCCGTTGGGTGTCTCGGAACCCTATTGCTCTCGGAACCCTATTGCTCTCGAGAAGCAGCGATGACACATTGCAGGTGTTTTCACCGAGCAAGACATGGTTTATGGTAGGGAGTGTGGTGGGGTGGAAAGAGCTTGGGATTTGGACTCAGCCAACCCGAGACCAATCCAGGAGGCGACCACTTAGCCACTTGGCAAATGGCCTGAGTTTTTATTCTCTCGGTGGGAGGGTGGTGAATAACACCTTTCCTGAAACGATTGCCTGGAGAATCAAGAGAGACACGTGAAGAGCCTTCAGAACCTGTAAAATGCTCTCCATTTGTCGTCTTTATCATTCTCCGCTCTTAGAAGATGAATTTAAAAGTCTCTTTCAACTGCAATGAATTCTGTGATATTAAGCTCTTCTTGGGACAAAACTCTCTGTTCTTTTTTTCCCACGAGACACGACAAACTCAAGAGGAGCATGGAGTCCAGGTGCAACCCAGTGAGTGAATGCTTTGTCCTTTTTTGATTCTGTGCAGTTTTACATTTTCTCTCTCTCTTTTCTCCTTTTATTTTTGTTTTAAGTTGAACCTAACCGATCCTTAAAGCGACAGAGGCTCTGGGAAGAGCAGTCCGGGGCTGCGTCCCGGCCGCCATCATCAGACATGAGGTCAGCAACCCAGCAGCTGTCTGGGCAGGCTGTTGGAAGGGGGGCTGCCTGGGTTTGGTGCCTTCTTGATGAGGTGCTGCTGCAGGAATGACTTATACACGCAAGGCAAAAAGATTGAGTGTTGAGTTTGGCTAATGCCCGCTAGAGAGCTGTCATTACATCAAGGTTAGTTCACGACTCAAAGGATGTCTTGAATATCAATTGTTTCTTCTTTCTGTGAGGTGGGAGGCATGTTTCATCAGTCTTGCCAGGAAAGGGGGTAGGGTTGAGGCTTTGCTGTATAGATGGAAACGGAGTGTCATAGAAAGACTACTGACCTTGGAGTCTTAAAGTCTGGGTGGCCTTGCACACCACTAATGACCTGTGTGACTTTGTGGAAATTACTTAACCTCTCTGGTCCACGGGAGTCATAAACACGTATGGGAGATGATACTCTTTGGGGACAGTTACGTGTATCACATTGTACAGTAATTACCTTTGTAAACAACGAATATTCAAAAAAATTGATGCGTAATATCCATTCAGAAGACTGCCCAGAGTGTAAGCATAGAGCTCTTTGAACTCTCCCAACATGAACCCACTCATGTAACTACCACCCAGATGAGGAATTATAATATCACCAGATGCTCAGAATCCACTCTTTGCCCTTTCTCTGCCACTCCCCAGCCTCCTCCTCCAAAACGACCACGATCCCGTCTCCTAACACCATAGGTGAGTTTTGCCCGTTGTTGTACTTTAGGAAGCGAAATCATACGACATGTACTTTCTGGTGTCTGGCTTGTTGGGCTTGTGAGAGTCATCCCTGTTACTCCCTGTTGCAGTAGTGTATCTGTTCGCATTGCTATATACTATTTCACGGTACGATTATAGCCAGGTGTGTCCACCAGCTGCTGATGGAGATTTCGGTCATTTCTAGTTTTTGGCACTTCCACCTGGAGTTCTGTTGCCTGGATCTCTGTCTAGCATACACCTAAGGGTAGAATTGCCAAGTCCTATAGAAAGTATATGGCTTGGCTTTCATAGGTATTGTCACGGAGCTTTACACAATGGGTGCCTTAACTTCCCCTCCCAGCCAGCAGTGCGCCAACTTCTGCCTCTGCCGTCTTCCCACACTTGCTCCCCGCAGTTGTTTCGTTTTGCTTTCTGATGAAGAACAGCGCTGTCTCATGGTGTTTTCTTGTTCGCATTTCCCTGGTGGCTGCTGAGGTTAAGCACATTTCTGTACACTCCTAAGCCATTTAAAAATCCTCTTTCATGACGTGCTTGTTTAAGTCTTTTGGTCATTTTTCTGTTGCACTTAGAAAAATCCGTAAGAGTTCTTATATTTTAACTGCAATATATTATTGGATATATTTATTGTATGTGCCTTCTTCCTACTCTGTGGCTTGCATTTTCGCTATTATATTATCATGAACAGAAGTTTCTAATTTTAACATAGTTGAATATATCAACAATTGTATTGTTCATGCCTTTTTCTGTGTTGGACTTATGAAATCTTGGGCTGCAAGGTGAGCATCCCGGGGAAGAGTCGAGGTAGCAGCACGCCTGTCCAGACACCCTCAGCCCAATCCCAAGATGCTTGCGGAGCACCCTTGACCTTGCAGGTGAGATAGGTCCTGGCTGATCTGAAGAAAGTGCTGGTGGACCAAGGCTCATGACTGGAATCAGCGGCTCCCTTAAGGGTTCCCAGGGCTTCTGATTTCCAGGGACCATGTAATTTGTTTTGGCCTGATTGTGGGAAGAGAGAGCCTTAGTTGGCACTTTCCAGAAGATTGTGTTTCTAGAACCTCTGTGGAAATAAAATCTCTGACTCAGTGGATGGTCTTTGGTCTAGGAATTAGACACAGGAGCTTCGTATGGGCCCAGATTCCCTTTCAGGGGAGCTACGGTCCTCCCAACGCCTCGCTGAGTAAGCAGGGTTCGTGTGATCCTGCTTTCCCCACCACTGCTGATTGGGAGCCAGGAGTAGCCTGACTACGGGCTGGTCAGAGAACAATCAATGGCTTATGTGGATCTGGACACGATGTTCTTCTCGGCCAGTAAGATTCCTGCTTTGGGGAACCTGAACCAGGGATCAGAAGGATGTCATGAGCTGGTGCTGGGCATCTGTGCTGAAAGGTCACATGGAGGTGGGGCAAGGGCAGCTATTTTGGGGACTAGGTACTTGCTGAGTGTATAAGGCACTGGGACTCAGAGAAGCCAGTCGGGGACGGGGCCCCAGAGGGGGCCGGGGGGAGCAGAGACGAGCAGAGAAATCATGGGTGATTAAAGAGAGCTGGAGAGCAAATCCCTGCTTCCTGTCCTTCTTGAGGCTTGACTCAATACTTCCTGGTTTCCCTCAGGACCTCTGTGTACCCTTGTAATAACCCCAATCTTTCATTTGAGCTCATTTGAGTGGTTTCTGATCCTTGCAATCAAGAGTTTTGGGACTAAGATAGTCCAGATCAAAGGTAAGACAAAAAAAGAAAAGATTTATGGGTTGTATTTCGTTCAATAAACTTTATAGAATTCTAGTAAAAATTGATTCCCCTACAATTCAGATCACCTATCTTATTGACTAGGATTATGTCCGTGAGAATCACAGTGCTGCTCTTTAGTCATTAAAATGTTAATTCTGGAAAACCGGGCAAAGGGTGGAAGGGAAACATCTTCCTGCTCTTCATCCTGTAATTACAGCACGACCCCCACCGTGAAGCAGGGGAGGGGACGGAGGCACCTGAGGCCCCTAGCCTACAGATCCTTCACCTCTGGGCTGGGACAGTGGACCTCAAGGTGCTTCAGAGGTTATTTGGGCTTAAAAGTGGTTACAACCTAAATGGCCAAGAGTAGAATGGTTAAATAAAGTCGTGGTTTCCAAATGAGGGAGTATTTATGGACTCATTAAAGGTGATGTCATTAACGGAGCTTCTAATGATATGGGAAATTAATTGTATAATAATATGTAACATTAACTGGAAAACAGATGTAAAATATTTTATACAGGTTGATCTCAGCTATGTTAAAATAAACGAGTGGGAACTGTTAACAGTAGTCACACACATACACACACACACACACATGCACGCATACTAGTTACACCTATATTTGCTTTTGCCCTTTGGCATTTTCTATGATTACTTTTATAATAAGAATGAGTCTTAAAATTAAAACACAAATGAATAAGATCTTTACTCCTATTCTCAAAGTGTGAAGTGAATCTGTTCTGGAATTTTCCTCCGACATCTATTCTTGGTTCTCAAATCCCAAGCTCCTGCCCTCTATGGATGAGGGCATTGGAACCCTTTGCAATCAAGGGCCTCTTCGACCACCCCTCCCCATTTTGACCATTGCTGGGGCCGTCCATCAGACCCTTGGCACAGCCACTCCTACATTTTTCAGGATGTGCTGAAGACCAAAATGGCCATTTCTCCAGGTTGTGGTAGGGGATGGAACTTCAGCTCTGCAATTACAGGGCCAAGCTGGGATCTGGTTTGTAAAAATGTGGGAGAAGCGAGTGGTAATAAACTTTAAAAACACTTTGAGATCTCAGGGAGAGAGGAAGCTTGTCTTCAGCAACTCTGGCCAGGGAGGGCGTTTTTGAGGATTTGGTCCTGGAATGGCCTGGCTGGGACAGGGGCAGGGGAAAGACAACAGGGGACAGAGGCAGCAACAGCTGGCGGGAACTTCAGAAACCACCTGGACAAGCGCCACTGCTTTACAGAGAAAGCCAGCTACTACCTTGACTCAGTACCTCCCACGCTAGATGTGTGTACCATGGAGACCTAATAGGTGCGGCAGAGCTGAAATTTTATTCACCTTTTACAAGAGCCCAGTGAAGCAGATTTTATCATCTTCATTTCACCAGTCCCCAAACAAAGCAAGGCAACCCGCTAAGAGGGTAAAGGGATATTCACGGGTAACTGACAGCAGCTCCAGGACTCAAAACCACCCTCCTTTTTATTTGGAACTCTGATGGTAACCATAAGTTAATGGTTGTGTATTGGGTCTCTCCTATGTGCCAGGCCTTGTGTGGAATGCTCTTCCCGCTTTATATCTTTTAAAGCCCACAGCAGCTCGATGAAATAGATCCTGTTAATATTCCCAATTCATGCTGAAGAGAACTGAGGTTTAGAGGAACTGAGGTTTAGAGGAACTGAGGTTTAGATGTTTAGAGGTCACAAAGGGAGTAACAGAGGTGGTCATGGAACACAGGCTGGTCTGAGACCAGGTCAGAATTATTTTTTTTTTTTCAAGATTTTATTTATTTGACAGAGAGAGGTCACAAACAGGCAGAGAGGCAGGCAGAGAGAGAGGGGGAAGCAGGCTCCCTGCCTAGCAAAGAGCCTGATGCGGGACTCAATCCCAGGACCCTGAGATCATGACCTGAGCTGAAGGCAGAGGCTTAACCCACTGAGCCACCCAGGCACCACCCTGTGACTTCAATGACTTCTTCTGGCTGGGGCCAGAAGAGGGTATCCAAGGAAGGGCCCTAGAACCCAGGACCCCACCCAAACGCCAAATACTGGGTAGCAACTCTAGCATGACCCTGCAATCCATAAACAGCTGTTCCAATCCTGCCAGTCAGAGAATGCATCAGTCAATGCATGCACACACCCACCTATTCACCCATGTACCCACCCATCCACCCATCCATTCATCTATCCATCCATCCATCCATCCATCCACCCACCCACCCACCCATCCATGCATGCATCCCTCCATGCACCATCTGTCCACCCACCCATGCATCCATGCACCCATCCATCCACCCATGAATGCATCTATCCATCCATCCATCCATCCATCCATCCATGTATCTATCCGTCCGTCCGTCCATCCATCCATCCATCCCTGTATCTAGTTTGGAGTGGGAAAATAGGAGATGTGGTCATCTCTGAGACCTCTCTCAGCTCAGTGATTTAAAAAATTTGATTTGCTGAACTTTATGCCTTAAGTCCGGGTCTTTTCTAAAAGCTGTGGGATGTGGAAGGGATGGAGGAAGTATATGTCTTTGGCTTGCCTTCATGGAGTTTCAGGACAGAGTTGGGGGAGGTATGTGTGACTGCTACACAGAAAACATTTACAAAATAATGAAGTAGACAGTGTGGTACAGAGTTTAAATTCTGAGATCAGTGTGCATGGAGCAGTTGGAAAAGGCTGCTCTATGTGTGATTATATGTGACTGAGTGACTGTGTGTGTGAGTGGGCGTGAGCGTGAATGTGGGAAGTGAGTGTGTCTGTGTGAATGAGCCTGGGAGTATGAGTGTGCACGTGCATGGGTATGGGTGCGAATGTGTGTGTGGGTGTGGGTGTGCATTTGCGAGTGTCTGGGTGTGTGTGACTGTATGTGACTAAGTGTAGGGGGTCCTGCGTTAGAGAGGAAGAACATGAGGACTTCCCCAGTCTCCTGAGAAAGGAGGGAAGGAGGAGGGATGAGGAATGGAGAAACAGAGGCGCCCAGGGAACCCCAAACTCAGAGGGGTTGGGGAATGGCTCAGACTCTGGCAGAGATAAAAGATGGGGGTGCTCACTCTGGAGGTGACCAGGAAGGAAGAGAACTGAGTGTGTGCAGGCATGGAGGGCGTTTGCGTCTGTGGTCTCCTCTGACTTAGCATCCAGGGAGGCTGGTGCCCAGTTTCCAGTAGGGAACCAGACTTCTGGGCCTGAGGGTAATTGCCTCCATCAGACAAGTCTGGGCCTAGATGAAGATCGGATGCCACACCTCGCTCTGCAGGTGAGGTCTGAGACCACCCAGAGTGAAGGGAAGAGGCCACTGATAAAATGGCGCCAAGGTGAGTGAGTCTCGTTAGCCTCAGGCGGAGGGACCTCGTCTGCTGGGCCAAAAGCGAGGGCCCTTCCTGATTTACTCCAGACATGCAAATAAATTACATATAGCTATATATTTAGTTAATTATCTTCATCAAAAAGCCAAATTAGACACAACTGATAGGCCATGGAACCAAGGAAGTACTAACTGGGGTCTTTGAGATAGATTCGTCCTGCAGTCTGGGGGGGGGGTCTTTGAGAAGGACCCCAAGGGAGGTCTCACCAGCAGGTGCCCATCAAAAGGCCCTATTCAAGATCCTAAGCCCATGGAATCTCCTGGAACAACGGAACAAAACTCCAAACCATTAGCAAGGTGGACTGGCCTCCAAGCCACAGATTCCTTAACTTCAGGAGGCTGGTCCTGGACAGTCTGGTTTCACTGGGGTGGACACGGCTGCGAAGTTAGCGGTGTTCTCCCCCGCAGAGCACTGGAGCTGTAGTCTTCTGTCCCTGGGCCAGGAAACTGGATCTCCTGATTTCTTCCCTTCCTGTCCCACCCACTCACTGGACCTGTGTCCATAACATCTGTGATCATTTGCAAAATACAAGTTCCCAGGCATGGAGCCGGCACTGTTTTCTTTCCTGCACACATGCAAAGACCTTTGAGTCGGCAGCTCTGTTTTATAAGGTTGCTACTTCCTGCCCTTGCTTTATTACATCTGTTCTTTGGGGCATGGTGTTATAAATTGGGTATGTGATGATGTGTAATCACTAACTGAAAAGCCAATACATTTTCACTGTACCGGCAGCAAGACAAATAAAAGGCAAAATGAAAGGCTTGTGCTCTTTTGACAAAGGGAAAAGCACACAACACACATATTAAAGGAAAAAAAAAATCAGATTGCAAATTGAAAATGTTGTCATCTTAGGGGAGTTGTTTTCTTGGGGCAGTCTGGCTTGTGTTTGCCTGCTGGGAGTGGGGTGTCTGGTGGCTGGGAGCGGGGGAGGAGGGAGGATGGTGTTTTCTTCCTCTTGGGAAACCACATTATTCTTAGACTTTGGGAACCTCAGGCGGGCGCCCCAGGTGCTTATGAGATATGATCTGGCAGCCTTTCACTGGGAACAACTGGTCTGTGGGTAGAGGACACGGGACAGAAAGAGACAGTGGAGAGAGAGAGAGAAAGAGAGAGAGAAGCGTGCATGTTTGTATTTTTTGGGTGTGTATAGCGCAGTGATTTTGTTGTAGCAGAGGTTCAGGAAATTGTCCTGGCTGACGCTGGTGTATATCAGACAGTGTGATCCATTCAATCAAGGTTTGAAATAAGTGATTCCTCCCGTGTCTGATCTGATTCAGTGCTCTCACACAGTAGGGATCGGACAGGCTGCGGTTGAGAACGTTTAGGCAAGAAGTCCTTCTGCCCATTCATATTCAGTGAATATGAGTATTCATTCATATTCAACTCCATGACCCTGCTGAAATAGACTCTGGAGTTTTGTTCTGCGTTTCTTTTTTCTTCTTCAAAGACCTGAGGAAAATACAATAGAAACAGGGCTTGTGGGGGGTAGGGGGTACTTTTTTGAAACTGACTAAAGCAAAAGATAATAGGAATAATATATATTGTCAGTCTGTGAAAGGTTTTGCCAGACCAAAAAAAAAAAAAAAAAAAGAGAGAGAGAGAGAGAGAGAAATCTTAGGCTTGGTAACTAATTATCTTCATGAAGTTAAGATGAATGTGAATGGCAGTAAGGGTTTCCCTTTTGTAAAGAGGATTCAACCATGTGAGCGCCCTAGACATTTGGGCTTCAGTAGTTCTTCCAACACACTGATGTAATAACACTAGTATAATAATAGCAACACAGCGACCCTACATTAGAGACCGCGGGTATATAGTCATAACCGAAGGTGAGAGCCCAGTGCAATGAGCGGGGTCCAGGGGGCTGGAAGGGAGGGAGGGCTATGTTGCATATCAGTAAAAATCTGCCCTCTCTGGTGGTCTCCCCCTTTTTTCCCCTCCTGGGGCCAAACCAGCTCTCAGCCGGTTAATTAAAAAACAAAAAACAAAAAACAAACAACAAAAACCAACAAACTCACCATTTATCTTATTTGGTTCTCATAAGAGTTCTGTGAGGGAGAGGGGAAACACAGTCCTGTTTTGGGACTGACTGATCTACGTGGACTGGCTGATCCACGGCCCCAGGGGCAGAGCCAGGACACCACCAAAACCTTGTAAGTTTTCCTTCGGGCTTCTCAGGGCCACACTGTCAGGAGCTGTGAAGGACATAAACAGCAAAACCACAGCCCAGCACCTGCTAGGTCATGGGCGTGGACCACGTCGTCCCGCCCACTTTCAGTTCCCTTGCGCAGGCGCTTTAACCACGTGGGCGCCTAAGGAGCCCAAGCGGGGACAGCTCGGGGCTCCTGATGGGTTGGTGAGCAAGGTTGGCTCCCGTGAGAGCTCCCGTGACCTGTCCTCGCGGCAAAACACAAATAAGCAACCCTTGCCTGCTGTCGGATTCCTACCGGGAGGACACTGAACGCTGCTCTTGGGAGGATCCTTCGCAATCGATCATCTTCTGTGATGATGCTGGCTTCTAAAGTTATTTAATATAGACCTTCACTCGATTTCATTACACCACCACAACTGATGTATCCATATGTTATTTGAATTTTTATCATCTGTCTCTACTGCCCACTCCTCAGTCTGAATGTACGATCTGTGAAGGCAGGTTTTTCCCCCCCTCCCTTTTCCCCCTCTTCTTAATTGAAGTATAGCTAACATAGTATATTAGTTTCAGCATAGAGTACAACATAGTGATTTGATAATTACATACATTAGGATATGCTCACCACGATGAGCGCAGTTACCATCTGTCACCACACAGAATTATTACGGTGTTATTAACTGTATTCTCTATGCTGTATTCTTCATTTGCGGGATTTAGTTTATAACTGGAAGTTTGTAATCTCGTAATCCCCTTCATTTTTTTCACCCATCACCCCCCACCACCATCCGGCAACTCCAATATGAGTCTGTTTCTCTTTTTTGTTGCTGTTTGTTTCATTTTGCTTTCCAGATTCCACACCTAAGTGAAATCCTATGGTATTTATCTTTCTGTGTCTTATTTCACTTAGCATGATACCCTTAAGGCCCATCCATGTTGTTGCAAATGACAAAATTTTATTCTTTTTTTGAATTGCTGAATGAGAGTCTATTACACCCCACACCCCCAACATCTTTATCCATTTACCTATCAGGAGACACTTGGGTTGTTTCCATAACTTGGCTATTGTAAAAAGTGCTGCAGTCGACATAGGGATGCATGTATCTTTTCGAATTAGTTTTTTCTTTTTCCTCTGGGTAAGTATCCAGAAGTAGAGTTGCTGGATTGTAGGGTAATTCTATTTTTAATTTTTTGAGGAATCTCCCTACTGTTTCCTACAGTGGCTGCACCAGTTTGCATTCCCACCAACAATGCATGAGGGCTCTCTTTTCTCCACATCCTCACCAACACTCCTATTTCTCTTGTTTTTTGATACTAGTCACTCTGACAGGTGTGAGGTGATATCTCATTGTATTCTTAATTTGCATTTCCCTGATGATGATCAATTTGAACATCTTTTCATGTGTCTGTTGGTTCTCTGTATGTCCTCTTTGGAAAAGTATTTATTCAGGTCCTTCACTCATTTTTAATCAGACTGTTTGGGTTCCCCCCTCATGTTTATTTATTTATTTATTTATTATCCAAATATAATTAATATACAGTGTTACATTTGTGTCGGGTGTACAATATAGTGAATCAACAATTCTATACATTACTCTGGGTTCATCATGATAAGTTATATGCATTCTTTATCTATTTTGGATGTTAACCCAGTATCGGATATATCATTTGCAAATATCTTCTTTTTTTTTTTTTTAAGATATTATTTATTTATTTGAGAGAGAGAGTGAGAGAGAGCATGAGAGGGAAGAAGGTTAGAGGGAGAAGCAGACTCCCCACAGAGCTGGGACCCTGATGTGGGACTTGATCCCTGGAACTCGATCCCCGGGACTCTGGGATCATGACCTGAGCCGACGTCAGTGGCTTAAGCAACTGAGCCACCCAGGGCGCCCCTGCAAATATCTTCTTAAGTCAGGCTTCTTTGGGTCTGTTTTTTTCTGTTTAAGATCCCAAGTGCTCGCAATATCCACAATAGCCAAACTGTGGAACGAGCTGAGATGTCCATTGGCTGATGAATGGATAAAGAAAATGTGCTATATGTATACAATGGGTATTACTCAGCCATCAGAAAGGATGAATACTTACCATTCACATCGACATGGATGGAACTGGAGGGTATTATGCTGAGTGAAATAAGTCAGAGAAAGACAATTCTCATAAGGTCTCACTCACATATGGAGTATGAGAAACAGCACAGAGGACCATAGAGGAAAGGAGGGAAAATTGAATGGGAAGTCATCAGAGAGAGACACACCATGAGAGACTCTTAACTCTAGGAAACAAACTGAAGGCTGCTGGAGGGAAGTGGGTGCGGGCATGGGGCAACTGGGTGATGGGCATAAAGGAGGGCACGTGATATGATGAGCACTGGGTGTTATATGCAACTGTTGAATTATTGACCTCTACATCTGAAATGAATGATATACTATATGTTGGCTAGTTGAATTTAAATAATAAAAAATAAAATCTTACATACTTTAAAAACATGAAAAAAAGTCCCAAGTGCTCAAAATAGCACCTGATATTTGTAAGTGCTCAATCATTGTTTTTTGTTTGAACGATGGACTGGTAAAATAAAGAGGAAATAGTAGAGGCTGACTATCTTAAATAATATGTTCATGTCCAATGAAGGTGAGAGGATGTCACTGTTTCACGTCCAATCAGTAGTTCGAATAAAGAAAAGAAGTGAGAGAAAGAGCTGCTGCATGGTCCAAGGGACTTACAGGAACACAGAACCCAAGGATGCCCATGCCCACAGTGGGAAGATGATGTATTTCTCAGACCCTGCCTTTTCTCATATCAGTTCTTTAGCAGTGATTGAGTAGTAAGCAGGCAAGAAATCTTTTCTGCTAATTTTTTTTTCAGGGTTGAAATTTTGGAGTGAATTATTGAATTGCCTGGTCCATAAAAATAATAAATCAATAGTTAAAAGTGAAATTTGTTGGTAAAAGGCAAAAGGCCAAATGATGACATAATAAAGATGATGGATGAAATCAGGAGTCAACAAACTATGGCCCTCAGGCCAGATCCCGCCTGGCACCTGTTTTCGTAAATAAAGTTTTATTGGCACATAGCCAGGCTCATCCATTTACCGCTGTCTATGGCTGATTTCATGCTACAGTGATAGAGTTGAGTAGTCTTTGACAGAGCCCATATGGTCTGCAAAGTTGAAAATATTTACCATTTGGCCTTTTACAGAAAATGTTTGCTGCCCTCTGGCTTAAATGATGGTCTATCATGTTAAAGTCCAAAGAATTGGGCTGACAATAAACTGACAGGTAAAACAATAATATCTCTCTGCTGGGAGGCCCAACATCAGACATTTACTTCTGCAAAACATCGTTATTCATCACAGTAAAGTAATGTGTCCATTTGAATTTTATCAGTTTGGTAGTTTAAATTGTGTAGTTTAAATTTATTTCATAGATTTGTTTTTGTTTTATATTTGCATAAGAGTTAGAAGCATAAGGATTTATACCTAGGTTAGTGTTTGTATGTATCAACTTTACAGCTAAATAACTTAGGTCTATTCCATGGGGATTGTGGGATTCCCCCCCCCCCTTTAAATGTGTTCTTATCCTTCACTTACTTCAGTTTAAAAATTCCTGGTTTAAAGTATCTGGTAGGAGCTTGTGTTGCTAATTTATGCTACGGTCACTGTTAATTGTCTTTAAACTTGTTTGGGACAGGGGAGTGACATTTCTAGAAATTCTCCTTTCTAGTGTGATTCATTAAGTGTTTATCTTAGAACTTGGGGAATTTGAGAGAGAAGACACACTTATCAGGGGTTCATTATCTGAGCCTGCTTTTTTTTTTTTCTCAGTCCTTTTATAATTTGGGGACGACCAGATTCTGATCACGGCCCCATTTCTCCTCATCTCTGACAACGTGACAACATCTCTGGAGTTGGACTGACTATAAATTCCCGGAGCTTGAATTTGACAAGCATTCACTGTCTGATATAAATGCATGTCACTTATAGAAACTCCGTATGCCATAGGAGCATAATATTTTAGAGCTGTGGAAAGACTGAAAAGTTCAGAGCAGCCAAGCCTTCTGCCCAAGGTCACAAAGCTAGCAAGAGGCAGAACTGGGATTGTGCTAGTTGCATTAAGGAAACAAAAGACAGAAAACAACAAAACAAAACAAAACCAACCAGAGAAACAACCCTGACTAAACAAGCAGCTAAAGTTATCTTAGCCCTGAAGTGAGAAGCGTAAGAACACACAGCACCAGAGAGCGGAAGATTTTGTTTATGACGTTAACTCTGAAACGCCATCTATTTTTATTTTGAGAAACTGTCTTTGATTTTGGCCCGAGTTGGTGTTTATGGCTTATTTTATAGAACATGTTCTATCTACTCTTTGTTCTCCGAGTCTTAACAGCTGCCTTTGATGGTGAGCAATAGAATTCTGGCCTCTGGTTTGTAGAATGCAAATAGTCCTAAAAGGAGACAGGGCCCACAGGCTGAAGACAAGCTCGATGTCTGTGCTCCAAACAGTCCCTGAATCAGCTTTTAAAATACAAATCTGATCCCGTGCCCCCGCCCCCAACATCCTCCCGTAGTCCTTTCAGTAGCTTTCCATAGCTTTGCGAGGGCACTCTGGGACAGCCATCCCATCTCTCTAGGCTCCTCTGACAACTGCTTCTCTAACCTCCTCTCCCTCTCCAGCCACACGGGTTGTCCTTTTTCCTGATTGGCACCACCTCCTCCTCTAGCTCTTGAAGCCTCCTTTGCCCCTCTGGAGGGAGGCAGCTTTCCCGTAAGGTGGGACAGTGTCATGCGTGTCCCCACGAAGCCTGGACTCGCTATTGCGATCTTTCTTTCATTTGTGTCCCACCCTGCACTTGACCGTGAGCTCCGTGAGGCAGAAATAGCGTCTTATTTCCCACTGTATCCCCAGCCTAGGGCCTGGTACCTAATAGATGTTCAGTAAATGCTTGCTGAGCTCTGAATGGACGAGTGGGTGAAGTTCTGGCCCGGAGCCCGCAGGAGGGGCGGATCTCAGCAGTGCCAAGCCAGCAGCACCTGTGGGGAAGAGAGTCCAGTTTATAGTACCCGCCTTGGGCAAGTCGTCCTCTCTGAGGCTCAATTAATTCACTGAAAAGGAGAGCGGGTAGTGACACCCAGCACCCAGGCAACTGTGAAGATGAAGGTGACCAGGGACAGCAGCTCTCTTCTCCCTTCCTCTCAGACATGGACGCAGACGTGGCCAGGGAGGCCCCCTCCATTTCAGACAGGAGTGTGGTCAACGTCTGACTTCTTGGCTGCCCCTGATCAGACCCGGCCCCTGGGAAGCCGCTGGTGACCCACCTGGGCAGGACCCACGCGCTAGAGCCGAGTCTCAGCCCAGCTTCAGGAGGCAAGCTTTGTGTCCCTGGGCTCAGGGAGCAGTGGGGTGGGGTGGGGGGGTCCCTAGGAGGCGCCGAGCTAGCCCCGGCAGGGCAGGGGTTAAGCAGGAGCCACTTAGGATGGGCCCATCCAGGGGTGCATCCGTTCATCATGATAAGTGTCATAGGAAAATCAATTCTCTGTGTACTTTTGGGAATTACAACTATCACTTTGGTGTGATTTATTTGGTGTATAACACGAACATGGCCATTTGTTTTATCATTCTGAAAGTTCATCTGAAATTGCTTTGAGTTTCTGGTTTTCGGGAGTGACATGTCCAATTGTTATCGCCTCTGCCATGAAATATGGATCGAGAGACCTATTCCCGCCGGCCGCGCTTCCTCCCTGGTTACCGGCCTGCGGTGGCTCGGGAAGTTTTATTGCTTTGATTTCCCTTCTCCTCTCCCTGCCCTCCCTTCGCTGGAATCTGTCTTCCGACCAATGCAGGGTTAAAGCCCTCGGGAACTTCTCTCTCCTGCGAAGAGACTCTCCCAAGCAAGCATTGGACTCTCCACCCCACCCTGCAGCCCTCCCTGTGCTTCATTTCCCTCCCCTGCAGCCCCAGACCTGATGCGAGGCCGGTCTGTAAGCCCATTTGTGCTTGGGCATAACAGTTGGGGGGGGCGGTTGAAGTTTGAATGGACTGGTTTGAGAGTTGCCCCTGTCACTTAACTGCTGTGTGACTTTGGGCAAGTCCCTCAATCTCTCTGTTTTCTCACCTATAAAATTGCAGTTATAATCAGGTGAGAATTCCCTGCGCTCCTGCTCTAACTGCCTAGTGTGTATCCTGCACAGAGCCAGGGAGCAGTAATCACTACGTATTACCATGAGCACAACGCCTGGTTTCTGCTTGGAGCTAAGCTGTGTGACGGGGGGCTTAGTCTTCCCCAATTGGAAAATGGCCTCCTGCGGCAAGTCGAGGAATCCGTGAGAAGACGGGGATGTCACGTGTAGGGTGAGTAATGAAACGGCCCTGGCCGGAGACAAAGGGTCTATTTAAACTCTGGGTGTTGCCATCTTACTGTTTCTCCTTCTCTGTTTTGCTGACAGAAGCACATGTGTCTCGGCCCTTTGGGGCAGGCTTCAGGAGAATCCTGGGACGCAGGGTTCAAGTAAGGTCAAAATACTGCCAGTCTTCCCATCTGGCCGTGGCATCTGTGGGGAGGCCTGTGGTTTATTCCTGACATCTTTGTGCAATAATAACACCACCCACCATGTATCACATGCACAGACCCCTAAAAAATCAGCGTTGGGTTTTTCTTTTTTTTTTTTTTTTTTTTCCCTGGGACACCTGTTCCATTTTCTTGAAATGGAGCAGCTATCTTTGGATAAATGCCGCCCGACTTTTAGGTCAATGCGTGGCCCATCCAGGGCATGAAGTCATCGGGAACACTCTGTCACACCTTCTCTCTACATAGACCTTGTGTTCTTTCTTCTTTCCAGGGGCAATGTGCTGTTCCCATTGCTTCACATTGGAATCTTTCCATCTTTTAAGATCCAAATGCCACCCCTTCCAAGAAGCCCTCCCTCATTCTCCCTGCGGGTTATGGTCTCTCCCTTCCTTCTGCTCCCATGACACTACTTGCACCTCTATCTTGGAGTCTTTCCCTTTTTCTTTCACAGCAAGGATCCTTAAATACCATCTTATCCGCCCGACCTAGTTGGGTTCCCTTCTGGGGGGCTGTGTCTCTTGCCTCAGTCTAGCTCAGCGTCTGGGACAGGACAGACCCGTCACACAGTTTTCTCATTTGTTCAAGGACGAGAAGGAAAGTGATCATGTCTTGTTGTTTGTGAAGAACCCTACGGAACCTTCACAATCATCACCGGCTGCTGTGGGCACTTTCTCCTGCTTAGAAGCCTCAGACCCGCCTCCGGGTGATGATTTCCGTTGCTGAGGAGACTTTGTTTGAAATCTCTCCTGTTTTCTGGAAGTGACGAGCTACCTCCAGGTCCCAAGATGGAGACAGGTGGGCTCTTCATGGGTGGCGGGGGCTGGGGAATGCCGTAGGGGAATGCCCTTGACCAAGGAGAGCCCAAGGGGAGACGGTATGCCTGAAGGAGCAGCTCGGGGCCGGCTTGTCCTGGGAGGTGAGCAGAGAAGATGGTGGGTTTGACCTTGCGCAGTGATCCTGGGCTTACTTCACTGTTAACGGAAGGAGGACATTTCCAGGAGCGATGGTGTTGGCCTCACCTCCCTCCCTTCCCCACCCTCAAGCGCAGAGGGAGCCCACCTTCCCAGCAGCAAATCAGTAGGGTCTACTGAAGACACATGTGTCCTCCTCTTCCTCCTCTTCTTCCCGCTGCAGGCTAAGGGGAGAAAATCTCCCCGAGTTACTTCAGTTACATGGATGACTGGTGTGCTTTAGCACAAGTAATAGAGCCACCAGCTTGGAAGGGAGGGTGACCAGTCCCCCTCCCCCTTCCCTCAAGCTGCTTAAACTAGCACAGTTGACCTTCTGCAAGGCACGTCACTAACGCAGGTGTTAACCTTAATGCCATTCACTTGGGCCTGTCATTAGCACTCAGGCCTGTGACAGGTGTTTGCTGTTGCCCCGGCAGGAAGGTCAGCACCTTGGAGCTGCTGAGTTCCCCAACCTAAAGGCGACCCTTGAGGGTTGGCAAAGGGCCAGGCTCACCGTGGCTGACACGTAGCCCCAGGGGAGGGCCTGGTGGAGTGGGGTTGGCGCGGGCTTTGCGAGTGCTCAGAGCTGGGGGAAGGATTTAAAGCCTTGCTCCTCTGCCGGCCCTGAGAGTCTTTCTTCACCCTCCTCCTCCACCTAGGCCCTCCCTTGGAGGGTCACGGAGATGACCCGGGCCTTCTGGCGGAGGGACAGCTCTGGGAGAAGCCCAGGATGCACTGGCTGCCGGCTTTAGCCCTGGCTTTTGGTCTCCGGCTCTTCGGAGATGAACCTCGGGCTGGCAGGGAGGTCTCCGGGGGCAGCGGGCTGTGATTTCAGCCTTGACTCTGACCATCCCTCATTTGGTGCTGCCCTAGGACTGCGCCTTGCCTGCCTGGGGACCCTGGCTGGACTAGCCTCCGGGAGAGCCCAGATAGCACCATGGGTCTTCAGGTCCATGACAGGTGGGGGAAGAGCTGTTTTTTTCAGTTTTCTCTGTACCTTGGTTGGGGGAGGGGGGTTTCTGGGAGAGGCTCAATCCCTTGCACCGAGTATTAGGGATAAAAGAAATTCTGGGGTTCATTTAATTTACTAGTTCTCAAGTTTTTACTACCTACTCCTGGTGTCTGTCTTTCCTGTGATAGCAGCTATGGTTGGAATTCTCCGCACCTTCTTTGCCCTTCACTCTCGGGATTCAAAGGAACAATAATAACCAAAACAATGGCAGCCTCCGCCACCAATGGCATTTCTTATGGGTTCATGGTATGGTCACCTCACTCTAAACTCATGCCCAGAGAGGATGTGTGACCTACCCAAGGTGGAGCCGGGGATCGAACCCAGGTCCGAATGGCTCCCACTGATGCACTTAGTCACCCCCCTTCGCTACCACCGTTGAGTGGAGCGTGTGTGGTGGGTCAATCCACTCCCAGGTCAGGGTCAGGAGACCCTGCTGACCTCCAGCAGATCAGACACCTGAGGCCCAGAGAGGCGAACCGGCCCACCTGAGGTCGCACAGTCAACTTGTGACTGAGCTGGGGTTACCTTTGCCTAGCTGGTGAATGACTTGCTTGTACCCAGCCCCTTCGGTGGGGGGTGGTCCAAAAAAAAAAAATAAGAACAAGAATGTCTGATTCTCCATGAACTCCCGTTTACTATGTTCCTAAGTGACATTTACTGGCCTTTCACTCTGTGTCAGGCATGAGTTCCACATCTGGCTCTCACAACTCTGATTATGTTCTAGCATTATCCCCCCTTTTATAGCAAGAAGAGTGGGGCCCAGAGATGTGAAGCAGCTTATCCAGGGCCACACAGCTGGGATGGGCGAGACGTGACTCAAGCCCACGCCTCGATGATGGCAGAGCCCTTGGACTCATTCTTCAGACGCAGAGAAAACAACTGGAGAACCATAGGGGCTGAGATTGAGGATGCGATGTATGATGGGACATCGGAGAAGGGAGAGAGATGTGTGGGCGGTCCGTGGGGAAGGGAGGCGTTCAGAGGACAGGGGACTTGAGCTGGGCTTTGATTTTTGATGGGACTGGAGGGAGTCTGGGATGGGGGCCTGGGTGGAAAGAAGGTCCCAAATAAAGGCTGAGGATTTATCAGGGTATAATGAGAGGCTGTGTGTGCCTGACCGATGGCGGAGGGACTCTTCTTTATCTGACTCTCAGCTTCTTTACCTGTAGCTACGCTCCGCTGGTGGGTTGTTACCAAGCCTTCTTTTGGGCAGTCAAGAAATACCCGTTTGCCACTGAGGAAATAGGAGGGTTTCTACATGCGTGGCAGAGAGGAAAGGCACACAGTTTAGAACTGGATTTGAGTCTAACGCTGTATGGTACTAACTGTATGTCTTTGGGAGACTCTGAGCCACCCTGAGCTCAGTTTTATTGTTTGTAAAGGCTGGATAATAACGATTAGCTTATCTACCTCACGATGTAATTCTTGATAATCAAACGAGATAGGTTCAGGTGAGAAGCACTTTGTAAGTTGCAAATTGCCCTAAGTTATGATGATTAATTAGATGTGAGTGTTAGTAAACAGGTTGTGCATGTTTATGTGTATTTAAGTGGTTATAATTAGGGTTATGTCTTTAACTCAGAATGTGAATATTGACACTTGTGCATATGGGGTGGTGTGTGTGTGTGTGTGTATGTGTGTGTGTTTATCTCCTGGTCCCAAGAATAACACCTGGGAGGCATCACTCAGCAACAGACCCCAGGAGAGCCCACCCTTTACTGTGAGAAACCGCAGGCCGGGTATAGTGGCTTCCACTCGCTGTCTCACGGCCTCCCTGTAATCTGGAAGTCCATGGCCTTGACCATAATCATTTTTAACTTGTCATAGGGCCTGGATTTGAGCTGAGGTGTGCTGTCTCTAAAGCAACTGCTGATCTTTTAAGAAACCAGAGGGGACCCCTCTATAGGCATCAGAGGCAGCTGGTGTCCCAGAGAGGCCCTGACCAGGCAGACAGACACCCTCCTCCTAGGGTTACCCCAAGCCCCAATCTCATTAGCACCTGCTTGCTGGCCCATTTCATGGGAACTCGCTCTGCTTCCCTCGGGCTTCTATGGGTACCTCCTGGCTCATGCCCTCAGCTGAGCTCACCCAGCTCCTGACTCTTGGACCAGGAGTCACCTGGCCTTTTTAAGTCTCTTGTAGACTTTGTTCTCTGAATCCTGATCCTGTTTTTAAGGAGATGAAGTTAGAGGAATGGCTTGTTTCATTCTTCCCAGGCACTTTCTCTGGCACTTACCCTTTGGCCTACACTCACATGACAGGGAAGCTATCCTAAGGGTCTGTCTGTCTGGCGAGGAAGCCCAGCAGGGGGTTTGCAGGACACTTAGAACCCCAATGGGAGACTCTCCTGCCGTCAACTGTGGAGGCTATGGGAGGATTCATTCCTTACTCCGCCACGGTGTGCTTGGTTCTAGGTTCTTCTGGACTTTGGTCACACCCTCCTCTGCAGGAGGAGGTCTGGAATTCCTGGTGAGATTCTACTTGGAATGTCTACCCTTAGGCTCAGAATGGGGCTTGGTTGGCCTCAGGCTCTCGGCCACCTTTGAGGAGCCTGGGGAGAGCTCTGAGCCCAGCTTGCAGAAGGCTGACGGTCATTTCCTACCTGAGATTGACACCGTGATGGTCATACACTTCACACTGATGAACGGGCCTACAGATAATGCCTGATGGTCTGTGCCCATGTGTGGTACACTCAAAGGTATACATACATTTATGCATAATTTGGAGGTCTAACTAATTTTACTTTGGTGATAGAAATAATGTACACTTATTGTAAGAAATTAAAAAAAAATACATGTGTGTCAGGAAGAAATAAAAGTAACCCTTCAGCCTTTCATTGAATGATAGTCACTGTTATCATTTTGTTATATTTCCTAAAAGTCCTTCTCTATTATGCCCATATGGTATATATATTTCTGTGTGTATGATATGTATGTGTGCAGTTGGCCCTTCAATGAAAAGGGTTTGAACTATGCGAGTCCACTTATCTGCAGATTTTTTTCAACTATACGGTAGGGTAGGGTAAATATATTTTCTCTTCCTTATGAGCTTCTCAATGGATTTTTTTCTCCAGCTAAGTTTATTACAAGCATACAATGTATAACACAAATAACACACAAAATATACATTAATCAGCTTTAGGTCAGTGGTAAGACTTCTGGTCAACAGTAGACTACTAGCAGTTAAGTTTTGGTGGAGTCAAAAGTTACACACAGTTTTTTTTTTTTAAGACTTTATTTATTTGACACAGAGAGAGAGAGAGATCACAAGTAGGTGGAGAGGTAGACAGAGAGAGAGGGGGAAGCAGGCTCCCTGCTGAGCAGAGAGCCTGATGCGGGGCTCGATCCTAGGACCCTGAGATCATGACCTAAGCTGAAGGCAGAGGCTTAACACTCTAAACCACCCAGGCGCCCCATATACACAGATTTTTAAAAAAAGATTTTATTTATTTATTTGACAGACAGAGATCACAAATAGGCAGAGAGACCTGAGGTCATGACCTGAGCCGAAGGCAGAGGCTTTAACCCACTGAGCCACCCAGGTGTACCCCCATATACACAGATTAAAAAAAAAAATTAAATCCCATTTAATGAACATATAGTATATGATTAGTTTCAGAAGGAGAATTTAGTGATTCATAGTTGCATATAACACCCAGTGCTCATCACATCATGTGACCTCCTTTATGCCCGTTACTCAGTTATTCCGTCCTCCCCATCTCCCCTCTAGTACCCCTCAGTTTGTTTTCTTAAGAGTCTCTTATGATTTGTCTCCCTCTCTGTTTTCGTCTCATTTTTCCTTTCCTTCTCCTATGTTTATCTGTTTTGTTTCTTAAATTCCACATATGAGGGAAATCATATGATAATTGTCTTTCTCTGACTTATTTCACTTAGTACAATACCCTCTAGTTCCACCCACGTCATTGCAGATGGCAAGCTTTCATTATTTTTGATGGCTGAGTAATATTCCACTATATGTATATACACCACATCTTCTTTAATCATTCATCAGTCAGTAGACATCGGGGCTCTTTGCATAGTTTTGCTGTTGTAGACATTGCTGCTATAAACATTGGGGTGCATGTGCCCCTTCAGATACACAGATTTTTGACTGGGGGTCGCAGCTACAAACCCCAAGTTGTTCAAGGGTCACCTGTAAATGTATCTAACGTTCTTCTTCCCCAGATCAGAGAAGTGCACAGAGAAGCCCAAGAGTTACTCTTGACCCTTTCCTCCCCACTGCCTCCCAATCCCACCCCTTTCCCAAGCCGTCACTAAATCCTACTAATTATGCCCCTCTCATTGCCCCTCAACCACTGTCAACCACTTTCCTCTCCCACCTGAGTTCCAGCAGTAGATCCTAACCGGCCTGCCCACAGCACATGAGCCCCTAAGAACCCCAGGAGGTTCTTAAGGACGGACTGCCCAGCTCCGCCTCCTAGCCTGGCTCCGCCTCCTAGCCTGGCTCCGCCTCCTAGCTGTGCACCCTTAGGTAGGTCGCTTCACTGCTCTGAGTCTCAGCTTCCCTCTCTCATGATGTGGTTAGGATTCAATAAGGGAATACGCACAAAGCGCCTACACTGACCCCTGCCCGTGGCACACCTTCTCCACGGCAACAAGAGGCTCTTTGGAGCACAGATCTGATCGTGCTCCCCTCCCTGGGTAATCTGGTAAAGACTTCTTTCCCATGGCCCTCAGGGTAAGAGCAGAGCCCAGCGCTGCTGAGTTGGTCTGGCCTCTTTTCTCTTCTCTCCGGATTTCATTCTCTCTCTCTCTCTCTCTCCCCGTCTCCTTCTCCCCCTGCCCCATCTCTCCCTCCCACCAGCCCCCAGTGGCCTTCTTTCAGTCCTTGGAGCTCCTTGGGCCACAACCTCTCTACATACGCTCCTCCCTACCCATTCTCTCACCTCTAATGTGCTTATTATATGTATGTGTTGTTCCCCATGTTCTTCTCTCTCTCTCTTTTAAAAAATATTTTATTTATTTATCAGAGAGAGAGAGAGAGTGCACAAGTAGGGGGACTGATGGGCAGAGAAGCAAGCTCCCCGCCATCCAGGGAGCCTGATGTGGGACTCGATCCCAGAACCCTGAGATCATGACCTGAGCAGGAGGCAGATGCTTAACTGACTGAGCCACCCAGGTGCTGCCCCACGCCCCCACCATGTTCTTCTCTTATAAATAACCTGAATATGTCTTTGTGCAGAAATCTCCATACAGGCCTCTGATTATGTTCTCAAAATAGATCCTTAGCAGTAAAACCCCTGGGTCAAAGATTATAGACATTTGCAAGTCTTTCAATGAATATCACCAGACCCCTTTCCAGAAAGCAAACATCTCCTTCTTAGTCTTCTTCCCATACGTTCCTTCCTTAGGCTACTGTGACTCCTTGTTTGAAGCTCTTATCTTCTATTGATCATATCTGCTTTATATTACCATTGTTTTTTACCCTCGGTCTCATTAACTGGACTATAAACTATTTGAGGGTAAGGGCTATATCTCATTTAGCTTCATATCTCCCTGGGGACCTGGTCCATGGCAGGTACCCAGCGAACATGCGTGAGCTGGACTGAGCTGAACATATGAGTCGATATGAGTCCCTTTCCAAAGTAGGATGAAACTCAGAAATCCAGATGTTTGGAAGTACATCAGCGGGTCCACAAATGTCTAAAAATGAGTGAAAAATCCAACATTTGCTGCATACCGGCAGTGTTTCTTTCCCTCTCCCTCACTTTCTCTCTGTCCCTCTCTTGTGCTCTCACCCTCTCTTTCCAGTCTCATGGTTGAGTGAGAGAAAAACCCAATTTAAACGTTGTGTTTCTAGGGCATCTGGGTGACTCTGTTGGTTAAGCACCTGCCTTGGGCTCAGGTCATGATCTCAGGTTCTGAGGATGGAACCCACCTCGGGTTCCCTGCTCAGCGAGGAGCCTGCTTCTCCCTTTCCCTCTGCCCCCTCTCCCTGTATTTGTGCCCTCTCTCTCTCAAATGGATAAATAAAATCTTTTTTCTTTAAAGATTTTATTTATTTATTTGACAGAGAGAGATCACAAGTAGGCAGAGAGGCAAGAAGAGAGAGAGGGGGAAGCAGGCTCCCCACTGAGCAGAGAGCCCAATGCGGGGCTCGATCCCAGGACCCTGAGATCATGACCTGAGCCGAAGGCAGAGGCTTAACCCACTGAGCCACCTAGGCACCCCTGGATAAATAAAATCTTAAAAACAAAACAAAACAAAACCCTGTTGTTTCCTATTTCAGAGTGGAGAAAGGGGAGGTCTAAAGGAGCAATAGCTCAGGTGGGCAGGCTGCACCCCCAGCCCCGCTGTTTCCTCTGGGGGTGGGGAGGTGCCCCCAGGACCTTGCTTACCTTCCCCGAGGGCAATGTCTTCCCCTTGCCCCTCCTGTGTCCTGCCTCTGGATGGGGTGGGAGAAGTCAGAGCAGCTGGTTCTCCTTACTGGTTTCACTGGGGGTGTCCTGTTCTCATGCTCACCCCCAGGGCCACCCGTGAGGGCTCCGGCCGCAGGGGAACCTTGGGGCATGTGGAGGGCAGCACTAGTTCCTCTGCAGGGGTGACTTAATCGGATTGCCTCGTGTGGGGGACACTGTTGGCTCCACTTTTCTTAAAAAGCTAAGAAATCCCATGTTCCCCAATGGCCTGTTGGCCTCTGGGATGTGTTTCCTGCCTGCTTGGGAGCCGCCTCTACCCCAGAGAGAAGTACTTAGAGCTGTGGCCTGGAATATTTGACTTGGAAGAGCGGCGAGGCTCCGTCTGGAGCAACCTTCCTATTTTGAGATGCGAACTCGGAGACATGGATTATCCCCAGCTTGACCTCTCGCGGCCTCTCTGGGCTCCTTGCTGGGCTCGCATGTGTGCGACACACGCTCTGTCACTGTTCTAAGTGTGTTTCAAATAGTAACTCATTTTATCATCCCACAGATCCTGTGAGGCAGGCGCTCTTATCCTCATGTGACAGACAGGGAAGCCGAAGCTCAGGGGGGTCACGAGCCCTGGAGAGGCTGAGCCCGGAGCTGAACCGGGTTCTGGTTCTGAGTCCCGACCCCCAGGCTTTGGGGCCCTATGAGCCTATGCGTGTGCCTGCAGGCACGTGTGTATGTGTGTGTGTGTGTGTAAGAGAGAAAGAGAGAGAGACAGGGAGAGACAGAAAGAGAGAGAAGGAAGGAGAGGATCTTTGTTCAGCCTGACGCAGGGGCTCCTGGTGCTCGGGTAACACAGAGGAGGCAGTGTGGCCTGGCCACACCGTGGGAAATGCGAAGGGCTTAGACATGAGTCAGACCCGAGTCTGGTTTCTGGCTCTGCCTCTTATTAGCTGTGTGACTTACACACGCTGCGTGACCACGCTGAGCCTTGACTTCCTTCTTTGCAAAAGGTGAAGGGTATGGACGGCTAGCGTTGCTACAGAGATTACACGGATTCACTTAGGTCAGTGGTGAAGGGCAGTGCCTAGCACATGGTAGGTCCTAAAATAAATATTAATTATCTCCTTTCACTCTGGGCAGGCTGAGAGGTAGAAAGGGTTTGCCCTTTCCTTTGTTTTCCAGAATATTCTCTCTCCCCAGGCTCCCCATCCTGTCACATACCCTCCTGCAGCGTCAGTTTCATCCGCACCCAAGTACAGCAGACTTCATGCGGAACCCTCCCTTCGGTTTTTACGTTGAAAAAAGGAATAGAAGCAGCCCACAGTGCAAGACCTTAAAAAGAAGCAGGAGATCTTCTGGTGCCTCCCAGATGCCCCCACCTGTCTATTCTGCCTCGGTTAAGGCAGATTCTGGAAAGGCCTCTGCCTTGCCTGTCTTTGGACATGTGTCTGGAGGCTTTTCTCAGAACCCACACTCTCTACTTTGTCCCTGGGCACCACCCACTTGGCTCTGGGCCACACGGTGCCTGGCTGAGCTGCCCCCGGAGCTGTCAGCACGGGTGTGCGTGCTGGTATGCTGCCTGGGGGCTCCGGAGAGGAAAGGTGTGGGAGGCAGGCAAGGCTGCGCCAGGCTGGTTAGCATTACCTGCCAGCCTGGGAACGGCCCGTAAATCAAGGTGCACAGCTGAGGGTGCCCAGAGTCGGGGTGAGGGTGTGTGAGTGAGAAGGGAATGTGAGGCCGGGCTGTCATGTGGAAGGGAGCAGGCTCGGGGATCAGGCCAGTGGGTAGAAGCCCTAGGCAGGCTGCTTTTAGCTCAGGCTGAAAACAAAACAAAACAAAACAAAAAATCAAGTTGAAATTGCTCAGTGCTGGGAGGGTCTGCGGTAAGGTGGTGAGCTCCCTGTCTTTATGGTTATTCCAAAGGTTGATTTCCCCCTTGGGTGCCAATGTCATAAGGACCCTTGTCATTGGAAGGGAGATGGCTCCTTCCAGCCTTGAGATGCCTCAAGCCTGGGGCTAGGATCCTGGTCTGTGATTTTAAAAGTTCAGGCTATAGGCATTTGCTTTTGTTTGCTAATGTTCATGCTGTTCTAATCTCAGGCCAGGGTCCCTTCTAACAGCTTACAAACATCAGTGTCTTTACTTCTCTTGATAGCCCTCCCAGGCTGGTACTCACATTTCTGTTTTGTGGACAGGGAGCCCGAGGCACAGAGAAGGGACTTGGCCAAGAACTCCCAGCTAGTCTGTCTGACTCCGGTTTCTGTTCTTCTACCTGCTCTGGTTACCATAGTTCTTTCCGGGGCGTTTCCAGAAGGTCTGGCTTCAGTAGCTTAGTCCGGGCATGGCTGGGGGGCATCTGGCAAAGGTCAACAGCAGGCAAGCAAAGCATTCTGGAATGAGTGGGTTTTGGGAGGGGTCCCATCGTTTGGACACAGCAGATAACCCGAAGGACGTGGCTGGTGGCAGGTGTGATAACACCCAGGTAACAGAGGGAGGAGACAGACCTTCCCAGAAAGGCGGGAGGCTCCCAGTGAATCTGAAAACCTGAATGTCCAGACAGGCAAGTGACTGCGGGGGTGTTTGTAATCAATCATGGAACTCCTCCAGGACCTGGGGAATAGAGGACATGGGATTTCACCAAGAAGGGGACTCCATTCCAGGGCAAGGTGAAGGCTTTGGCATCGAAAGTGGTAAGCCATGTTAGAAACATTCAGAAAGAAGGACGTGATGTGGAGACCCAGGTCTGAGCTGGGAGCAGCTGTCCCCAGAAAGGAGAGCTGGCTTCAGAACCCCAAGCCTGGGGCTTAATCCCTAGATTTGCTGCTTTTGCTCCTTGTGTGATCAGGACAACTTGGTGAACCTCTCTGATCCTCTGTGTCTTATCTTGAAAGGTGGGTGATGATAACTCTCTAGCAGGATGCTTTGTGGGTGATCACATCACATATTTGCTTACATGGAGATTTACAAACAAGAGGAGCTCACCAGATGTCCTGTGTGTCTTTTAGTGGCTCTTGCCTTGGGAGGAGATGGATCTTAGGGTGGGTCTGAGAGGGGAGTTGGAAGGAGGACGGTTAGGGTGGGGGCTGGGGCAGGTCAGAGGCAGAAGGGCTCCAGAGGGAAGGGCTCAGAGGGCCCAACCTTGGCACACCTCCTGCCCACCCTGGTGTCAGCCAACCCCACACTGGGTTCATCAAACAGCCAGTAGTTTTGTGGGACCCTCAGGGTGCTGACCCCTGGATCAGGTAACTGGGGGGCTATGGAAGGGAGGCTACTAATAAGCTACCCAGAATTCCAAGTTGAAACTCAAAGCCAGGTCCAGGGAGCAGGTGGGATTTGCAAGCACTGGGAGGTCCACAAGCTTACTCTCATGTTCCCTTCCCCTCCCGACCTCTTCTAGCACATTCTCGCCTGTCTTTCTCTCAGAGCCTGCGGGCACCCTCTATCTCTTCATTGGTAGAATGAGCGGATTTGGGTAACAGGATGACTAAAGCTAATTACATACCTTCCCTGGTCTTAAAGATCAAACATTTTATTTTTCTGTTAATCTGGAAACTTGGGAGAATCACCTACAGGTTAGAGGTCGACAGTAAAGGCAGCTGGAGTAACAGAAAGGGTCACAAATTGAGAGTGATAATAGTGAGAGCAGTCACCTTCGATCCAGAGTGCTCTAGGATTAATGATGTCGCCCTGCGTGTTCCATTTACTGTTTACCATATTCCCATCCTGTAGATGAGGCTACTGAAGGCTTCAGCTCACTCTGCTGGTTGGTGACAAAGCCAGACTCCTCACCAGGTATTTCCAGCCCCAGCTCAGGTTCAAAGAAATTACGTGAAGGCGCCGCCCATTTCTAGATCTCAGTCTCCCCATCTGTGAAGTGGGTACATTTTTCCCCTGGCAGTAAAATGTTATGATTTTATGACTTCTCTGTCTCTGGGGGCACAGGGGCTTCTCTTGGTGCTGGCTGGTAAATATCGGTCTTGGTCTCAGAGGGTTCGGAAGTCACCCCATTTCCCCCTCATTGTTAATGGTGACCACTGCTGCCAGAGTACGTGCTGGGAGTAAGTCCCAGAGGGCAAGCCCTGGAGGGTGGCCTCTGGATCCTCTTCTCACCTTGTGGGGCATCAAGAAGAGGTTCAGAACCATGACACTCTGGATTGTTAGGAGCGGTTGAGGCCGTCCTGTGTCCAGAGAAGTCTTGCTTGGTGGGTGTTTAGTCCAGGCCCTTGTCTTCAGGACGATGGGCCAGATGACCTAATAAAGTCCCTAATAAAACTGCCTGGGCAGATCACCAGCCTCCTGCTTTAAAGTCTTATTGAAAAAAGAATGTCTACGCAGTCCCTGGGTAACACATTACAGAGTTTCACGACCCTCCTCGCCAGGAAGCTGTTCTTAATGTTTAACCTTAATCCCTCCTGCTGTAATTTAAGGCCCGTTCCTCTTGTTGAGTGCAAATGGAGAACAGCTGCTCACACTCATCGTCTGACATCAGCTATTTCTCAAGATGACCCTGTGAGACAGGCCAGGGTCATTACACCCAATTTGGTGCTCGGCAAATATGTATTTATTCCTGCGTGCGCGGGCTGCAGCCTAGTTGGTTGGGCACGGGGAGGAGCAGCGAGTCTCCCCGGGTGTCTCCCGACGCCCGGGTCACCCGCGGCCCCCCGGAGGCCCCACCGGCTTTGTCAACATTCCTTTAGGGTGCTCGGCGGCAGAGGCCGCTTCCTGGATGGGAATGTTTTTGCGGAGGGGGCTGACACTTGAAGTCTGAGTGGCGTCCAGATGACACCCTCTGGCTCCTCCAGAGACTTGGATGTGGCCCTGTTGCAGGGAGCTCACTTTCATCGGCAAAGCTGAGGGTGTCCCTTGAGGGTGTATGGATTCCCTGCCCCACCAAGGGGCCAAGTCCAGGGCAAGGGGAAGGGCCAAGGGGTTTCTGAGACATGCGCAGGTTGTCCTGGGCCTCGTGTCATTTCTGAAGGGAGGCTGGGGTGAAACACAACGCAGCTGCTCATAACCCCATCATCACTAAGAACAACAGTATCGACAACAAGAACGGGAACAACAAAGCCCACAGGGCCTGCCGGGCCAAACTTGTCTTTCTCAGTTCAAATCTTATCTGGTTCGTTCTCTCTCCCTGGCCTATTTATGTTTGGAGGAGCACGGGTAACGTGTGTGGAAGGACAGGTGAGCAAGTGTGAAGGGAATTTTGGAGGCCCAGGTCAGCGCCTCCCCCAGTTCCTGGTTGAGCCTCGGACAGGCTCTTCACAGTGTTGGTTGTGGTTGCAAAGGCCCCCGACCCCACAGGGGCTACATCCTTCTCCCCAGAGCAGGGAGCTCTGCTTGGTGACAGACCTCGAGGCCCCACCTGTCCCTGGGCACCCCCTCCTGGGCTCTGCTTCTCTGGGAGGCTGCATTCCCATCGAGCTGGGCCTGATGTTTATCAGAGGCCTGGATCAAAGCTGTCCAGGTCGTAAATCTTGCTCTGTGGCTGTCAGGCCCCAGGGCAGCTGAAGAGGGTTGACAGCCCTTTGGGCCTCAAAGGAAAAAATTTGCTTTACCCCACCCACCCCCATCTCTGCCAAGAAGCTGTCCTCTCAGGAGCCACTGCCGGGCCATTCCATTCCTGGGAGCTGCTTCTGGAAGCCAAGAAGAGCTTGTCTGTGGTGGGGGCGAGAGGGCAGAGCAGTGGAAAGGGAGCAAGGGGGAGGGGGTAGAAGCAGCCCCTGCGTGTCTGAGTGTGTGAGTGTGTGAGAGTGTGTGTGTGAGTGTCAGTGTGTATGTGTGTGAGGACTGCTGTGTGCTATCACCCGTGTGTGGTTGTGAGATGCCTTATGGGTTCCTTCGTGAGGGGAAGTTCGGAGGTGGGGGAGACAGACTCAGGGCCAAAAGCGCCCTAAGAACTTTGGGACCCAAACTTCTCATTTTAAAGAAGAAGAAACTGAGGCTCAGAAGGATGAGGGGCTTGCTCAGCGCTCACAGAGCCAGTGTCTGTGGGTTTCCAGAGACCCCTCAGGAACCGTGTGACTAAGGAAATGCAAGGCTGGTGCAGAAGTTGAAGGACGCTGGAGGGTTTCAGGCAGAGCTGGATTGGGGTGGGGGGGCTGGGGCGCCGGCAACGGTGTCCCAGCCTGGACAGACTTTCTCATCCTGGTGATGGCAGGCTCTAGGAGCTTCTTGTACTGATCCGTGGGAGGCTTTGAAGTGCCTCGCTTTGCCTCTGGCCACAGGGAGACTTTGGCATTAATTATTTTAGCTCTTCAGGAAAGAGCAGAAGGAGCACTTAGGCAGACTGTCACCATTCCCTCTCCTCTCGAGGGCTTGTGGAGGAGTCAGAAGTGCTAGTGAAGGAAGGGGTCATAGAAATAACTTAGCTTAAGACTTCCATTTGTTCATGCGGAAAATGAGGAAGGAAAGGACCAAGAGCGGAAGGGGGAGCCGTGGGTGCAGGGCGACCCTGGTCTGGTGTGCGGCTCCCAGGAACTCAAGCCCCAGCTGCCTCACAAAACAAACGCACAGCGAGCGTTGGTGTCGATCAACTGCATCTGCGCTTATGTAAAGCACGTCAACATATAGGGCCACGATTTCAGGAAAATGTCCTGCAGATAAAAGTAGCTTTAAATCCCCTATAAAATGTTCAAAGCCCAGCGCTTAACTCCTAGCGGCTCAGCAGGTCCTCAAAGGTGGCAGCCCCACGGTGACAATCCAGGAGCTACGCGTGGGAAGAGGATGTGAAGAAGCAAGAGGCACGAAGACTGGGATTTGGAGTCATGAAGACTTGGGGGCTGGGCCAGGCTGGGCTGTTGTAACTGTTGACCTTGGCCAATTGAGCATCTTGTTTGTAGTTAATCTCTTAGGGAGTTGGAAACGATGTCAATTCCTATAGCGGTGCTGGGCTCATAGTACGTGCTCAGTAAATGTCCACCTTTATTTTTTAATTAAATGAAATAATGAATTAACTTGTTTGTTTATTAGAGAGGGACAGAGAGGGTGGGGGACACAGAAGGAGAAGGAGAGAGATTTTTTTTAAAAATAGGAGAAAATAAAATTTAATTATAAATGCACAGGGAATTCGTATAAACATGAGAGCTTCCAAAGACAGTCAGGCGAAATGGAGTATGTATGTTATTCTGGACTGAGGAGAAGAAGGTAGGTGTCTGGGGCTTTAAAGGGAAGGAAGGAAATTCATAGGAAAAACTTCAGAAATAATAAATGCGTAGCAAGCAAATGTTTGCTGGGGCCACACAAACTTTGACCCAACAGGCCTTGCTAGCTTCGAGGGAGAGACAATCTTAAGCAGGCTCCATGCCCAGCATAGAGCCGGATGCAGGGCTCGATCTCACAACCCTGAGATCAGGACCTGAGCTGAAACCAAGAGTCAGACGCTCAACAGACTGAGCCAACCAGGTGCCTGTAAATGTCCACATTTAGAGACACCTTGTGGTCTTGGTCCAAGTCACATTGAAGCAGACCTCATTCTGGGATTTTTTCCCCCTTGCATAAGACACAGACATGCGGGGTCTATTGAAATCTAGGGGCAAGTCACCTGCGAGGTGAAGGAGGACATGAGAAGGCTGGGTTCAATCAATTCAGAAGATTGATCTCAGTTTCAGATGTTGCCAGTGGATTGGCAGCTTTTAGGGTCTTTGTTCCAATCTGGGGGGCTCATCCCTTTGTTGAGTTTTAGGGCTCTGTTATGCATTGGATTGTATCCCTCCCCCCTTCCCTGCCAAATTCATCTGTCCAAGTCCTAACCCCTAATACCTCAGGAGACCATATTTGGAGATAGTATCTTTAAAGAGGGAATTAAGTGAAAATGTGGTCATGAAGGTGGGCCCTAATCCAGTTTGATTTGTGTCCTTGTAAGAAGAGAAAAATTGGGCCCAGACAGGTCCCCAGGACAGATCATGTGAAGACGTGGGGAGAAGACGGCCATCTCTAAGCCAAGCCCAGAGTCTCAGAGGAAACAGCCCTGCTGGCACTTTGCTCCTGGACTTCTAGGCTCCAGAACTGTGAGACATCTCAGTTGTTCAAGCCACTCCGCCTGTGTACCTGGTTCTGGCAGCCATGGCTGACTAACTTGGGTTCCGCCATCTTCCTCCTGAGATCTGGAGTGGCAGCAATGGCTGCCCTTCCAAGGCTCCCCGGTTCCTCTCTGGCGGAGGGGAAGGGCCTATGGACTAGTGCTTCTCCCACCTGTATGTGTCTGAGATACCCTTCTAGGGGAACCTGTTAAAGATGCCGAGTCCATGCCCAGACCCCACCCCCCCCAGAGAGTCTTATCTAGTTATGTCTGGGGAAGCCCTTGGGGGCCATTCCTCTGGTGACTCTGATGACAGGGTCTAGCCTGTGACGGGCACTGCCTTAGCCCTCAGGCTCACCCAGGTCTTCCTTCTTGGGGGTTGGTCCTGCCGGGAAGCTGGTGGATGTCACTCCTCGGTCACCCAAAAGGCTAGATTGTAGGTGGTGCTGGAAGCTCCCGGATCTGCCTGGACATGAGCCCTCTCCCTGAGCACCTCCCCTGCCCCCCCCACCCCCCCGCCCCAAGCCTGCCAGTCCTGCAGGCAGCTGGAGGCCTGGCAGCCTGTCTGCCTTTCAGACCTGTGGCGGAGTGAGTGGAGACAGGTCTGGCCCCCAGGCGACGGCGGAACAGGAGTGAGTGGGGAGCTTCATGGGCTCCCTGTAGGGCTGGGCGTGGGGAAGTTAGGAACTGCCCGGCTTCTTGCTCTGTCAGCTTCCAGCATGACATATGCACAAAGGTACCTTTTATAGGTGGGAAATTATAGGTGCTGCCACTTCAAAGGCCTTGGCAACCAGAGCTCCTCTTTGATAGATGACAGTATTATTAATGGTGATTTATTGCTGGGGCCATTTTGACAACAGAAATAACCAGTTTCCCCACCTTCTTGGCCCCCTCCCCCCACACCTTGTTGTTTTGTGTGTGTGTGTTGGGGTGGTGTGTGTGCTGTGGGGGTTACCTCCCTGCACAAGGGGGCTGGGGCATCTGTTTAAAGCACACAGTGAGGTATCTGGCTTATTAACTTGTCATCATGTGTCATAAAGTTTAGTGAAATGCTGGCAGATTGTAATCCTAAACAGGGCAATTACCCTATTATTAAAGCGGCTTTCTTTCTTTCTCTCTCTTGAGTTTTCTTTCTCTCTTTCTCCCTCCCGCCCCCTTTCCTGGTTGGGTTTGTTCTTACCTCTGTCTTACTTGCTTGATTAGTCACGGGCAGGAGCCTCCTGCTTTGCAATTATCCCGGAGTAAACCTGGCCTTGACTGGGCAGAGCTCACCGGAGAGCACGCCACAGGAGAGGGAAGCACCTTGCCGCCGGATGCCGCCAGCTAGCCCAGGTCATGGGGATGTGAGCTGAGCCAGCCCCAGGCAGCAAGAAGCAGGAGGTGGTGGGTTGGTTTCTGGCTCCCCAGCCCTGGGTAGCGTGAGGGAAAGGGAATCAGAACTTGCCGGGGTACCGGAGTTCCTCTGTCTTGACAGCTTCCCTGGGTCTCTCTCCAGAATTTATTGCCTTTTGCCTTTTACGAGCTCCCTTTTGGGTCTGGAACTAGAGGTGGAAAACAGAAAAGGCAGGAAGCAGTGGGATGGCGGAGGAGTGGGAGGTGGGCTGCGTGGAAGGAGAGGAATCATGTGATCTGAGTCCTGGCTGCCACTTCCATGCCAGAGACTGGGTTTCTAAATCTATAAAATGGGGCGATGATTCTTGCCCTGTGCACTTCACACAGTTCTAGAGAGGATCAAATCAGACAACGGGCGGGAAAGAAGACGGTTGGTGGTAAATCGCTTTGCAGATCTGAGGGGTAATTGTTACTTCATATGCGCCGTGGTGGGGTCTCATTTCCTGGCTGATGGAGCCTCAACTCTTGTTATTCCAAAGGGTTGTAAGTACATCGAGATTCAGTATCCTAGTTCTCATTGTGTTTCTCAAGGTCATGATGACCTTGATTTCTGACTCTACTTGGAAGGCATTGTTTGACTTGTGGTTTGGACAATGGGAATTTTTAGGCCTGATCATGACAAATAGTTGTTATATGTCCCCTGCTGCGTTAAGGATGTGAATGGGGTAGGCTGGAGGCAAAACTGAAATAATCGAATAGCAGTTTGCCAAACCTTGACGGAACTTTAGATATAGGCCTGTTCAATTAACCCATTTTATAGATTTGTGAATTGAGGCTCTGAGAGGTAGATCAACACTCCTAAAGTCACCGGGTGAACTATAGGCAGAGCTGGGACTAGAATTCTTAGTTCTGACTCTGGTCCAGTGCTTTCTCCACTGGGAGAAGCACCTCAAAGCTTTGAGTCTGGCTGCTCTTTCTCTTCCTTTGTAAGGAGACCTCCACCTCCCTTTGGTGCTCCTCTCATCAGGAAAGGATCTGCTAGCAGTCATTTACACGCTAGTGTGAATTGGAGCCAATATTTAGTTCTCTTGGATGTATTTGCTTTTGTGGCCTCATCCCTGGTTGTATAGAGCTGGGCTTTTCATTTGTCAATGAAGAGAAGAGAGGTAATGCCTTTTTGAGGCAAGGACTCATGATTCTAATCCCCTGCAATCACACCACTTGCCTACTCTGTAGGGCAGCAAGGGCCGGGCCCTGCTTCCTGAATTGCACTGCTCTGGACCAAGATCTCTGTGTTCACATTTCAGAGCGTGTTTTTCAGGACCTGTCAGGGAGGAAGGTTGCATAGATGAATGGGGTCAGGCAGGTTTAAAAATGGAATACCAGCAGACACAGTTAAAAATGGGAAGAAGCCAGACAGGGTGAAGTTAGTCCCTATACACAACACCTGCCCTTTCCGTTTGCTTCCTGCCTTCTTTTCCAGGTTGCAGAGCCCCAGCAGGCAGACTGGGGTTAAGAACTCTACATTCCAAGTTTCTGGCACAGGAGAGTTTGTGTGCCCAGTGGTATGGGAAAGAGACCCCACTGAACACCACAGAGCTCAAGTTTAGAATCAGGGCCACAGGAAAGGGAGAGGGAGAAACTTACTCTGTGGCAAATATGCTGGGCCTCCCTGCCTTTGCCCATGAGGTGAACAACAGTGCTCTCTCTGGAGGTCACCTTGAACCTCTGGTAGAGTGCAATGCGATTTAACGCTGGTAAATGATGGATGGAACCTTTGCTGCTCGGGCAAAGGGGGCAGAGGGGATCTGGAGATGAGCCCAGGTATGGAGCTCCAGGAGAGAAAATGAGAGCGGGGGGGAAAGCCGAGACAAGGAAGGGCCTGAGGGGAACTAGGATGACTCTGATTTTAGGCACGTAGATGGCAGTGAGACCAATCAGCCACATGCAAATGTCCCACTGGCCTTAGAGAAGGGCCCCGGAGCCTAGGGAGGGGGCCAAGACAGACATACAGGGCCACAGCCTGGCGGACACAGGTGGAACCTGAAACCATGTGAAGAGAGCGTATCTCCGTGGGGAGGACAGGGGCAGCCACCAGCGGGGCAGGTACCCTGGAGCTGGGATGGGGAGTGGCATTGCTCTCTTCTCTCACTTCCTCACTCAGCGGTCATGGGAGAGTTTTCTGAGGCTGATCAGCTGACCCCTGGGTCCTGGAGCACTGAGAGGAGTGGAGGATGAGGAAGGACCATGGTGGAGATAGATCTCTCCCCCTCCCCCAAGTCCATGGTGGGACCTCTGGCTTGGCTGGCTGTGGTCCTGCCACAGACTCATTGGCTCCCACTGCCGGGGGTGGGGGTGGGGCTTTGCCAGGGCAAGACCTGTCTTTGCCCTCTGAATTCAGAGGAAGGAGAAGACCTGTGATCCCCCTGCCTTTTCTGGCAATTTCAGATGGCCTGAGCTCATCTATGTCATTAACTGATGGTGTGATCCTGGACGGTTTACCTCATCTCATGGAACTCAGGTGAAGAATAGGGGTATCACACTTGACCTGCCGACCTCATTGGATTGTTGGGGCATCAGGGCTAACCAGATAATGGATAGCAGATGTTTTGTAAACTTTAGGGATACAGGAGCAGGTTAGTTCCCATGCTGATGACTCGTACTCTGTTACCAGTCCCACCTTCCGAGTTCTTGTAGAAGCTCTCTTAGACCCTTCTCTGAGGGAGCTCCAGGGGCAAATGCTCCTGACCCTTGCCTGGAAGGACCAGATTCCCAGGTTACAGGGTGGGGTGGGCTCCTACTTCCAAGGATCAAGGGGGTGAAGGGACATCCCTTGCTTTTGGCAGTCTTCCGAAAGCTACACGACCCTCCCCTCCATTGGAGGAGGCTGCTAAGCACCCCCAGGGTCAGCCTCACCTAACAGGGCCTCAAGGATGTCCAACGTGAAAGGCAGCTCTCTGGCTCTGCTCGCTCGAGTCCTGACAGACGGTTCCAGAGCCTGGAGTTAAGTGAGATGGGCAGGGCGAGAGCTTTCCTCCTCTCGCTGGTGACTGCCGTTCTTGAGGAGCTCTGTAATTGCTCAATAAAACTCCTCCCTGCCCATGACAGATTTATGGCTGAAATCCTTCTTTTTTTTTTTTAACTTTATTTTATTTTTTCAGTGTTCCAAGATTTATTATTTATGCATCACACCCAGTGCTCCATGCAATATGTGCCCTCCTTAATATCTACCACCAGGCTCACCCAACCCCCACCACCCTTCCCTCCAAAACCCTCAGTTTATTTCTCAGTGTCCACAGTCTCTCATGGTTCATGTACCCCTCCGATACCCCCCAACCCCCATCTCCTCTCCTTCTCCCAATGTCCTCCATGTTATTTCTTATGCTCCACAAATAAGAGAAACCATATGATAATCCACTCTCTCTGCTTGACTTATTTGACTCAGCATAATCTCTTCCAGTCACACCCATGTTGATACAAAAGTTGGGTATTCATCCTCTCTGATGGAGGCATAATACTCCATTGTATATATGGACCACATCTTCTTTATCCATTCGTCCGTTGAAGGGCATCTTGGCTCTTTCCACAGTTTGATGACTGTGGCCATTGCTGCTATGAACATTGGGGTTCTTTTCACTACATCTGTATCTTTAGGGCAAATACCCAGTAGTGCAACTGCAGGGTCATAGGGTAGCTCTATTTTTAATTTCTTAAGGAATCTCCACACTGTTTTCCAAAGTGGCTGCACCAACTTGCATTCCCACCAACAGTGTAAGAATGTTCCCCTTTCTCCACATCCTCTCCAACACTTGTTGTTTATTGTCTTGTTGATTCTGGTCATTCTAAGTGGTGTAAGGTGGTATCTCAATGAGGTTTTGATTTGAATCTCCCTGATGGCTAATGATGATGAACATTTTTTCATGTGTCTGTTAGCCGTTTGTATGTCTTCTTTGAAGAAGTGTCTGTTCATGTCTTCTGCCCATTTTTTGACATGATTATCCGTTTTTTGAGTGTTGAGTTTGAGGAGTTCTTTATAGATCTTGGATATCATATGGCTGAAATCCTTGATCTGAACTGAGCATACTTCATCTGAGTGAATGTGGGTGTGTGTGGGATGGGGGTGGGGGACAAGAGGCCATCTGGAGAAAGTTTCCAGAGGTGCTCAGTCAACTCCTACCTGCTCCCTTCCCAGAAGTACTGTCTGGAAGCTCCTTCTAGATCTGCCAGAACTTACATATGGTGGATCTTCTCCTGAACCTGGAGCTGTGTAGACGCCTCATGTAGCATCTGTGTGTGAGGAGGGTAGTGATGAGGAAGACTGTGGCCTGGACAAGTTGAATTTAGTTCAATTCAGCAAATATTTAGCCAGTGCCTGTTCTTGTTGGGGGTTAGGAAAGCTATTATTATTTACGGGGTGGGGAGCAGGGAAATGCCTGGAGAAGGTAAAGAGAGATGACATAGGACCTATTCTCTAGAAGCTTGGGGGATCGGGACACAGCCACCCTGGCCGGGTGGGAGTGGGGCGGGGGCGGGTGTGTCGGGGCTGCAGAAGCCGGGCACCTGCAGGATCCTTGCTCTGCCACTTTCTGTTCAGGGGATCCTGGTTCGGTTTCTTGTCATTTGGGCTCCTCACTTTCCTCACCTGTGAAATGGAGACCCTGGTGTTGTCCTGATGAGAAGGTGAAATGATTTGGTTTGTGAGGTTAGCACCGCTTTGGGTCAGTCAGTAGCTCAGTAGGATAAGATCACCCACATGGCAAAGAAGATGGGTTGCTGGGACCAGCAGGTGGGGCCAGGTTGGAGGGGACCAAGAGCTGAATGGCTGTCAACTGGGCTCCATGACTGCTGGTTATACTATTCTACAATTCTTAAAAATTTTAAATTAGTTTGATGGGCATTAATTCCTATACATATGGATTAATTCCTTTTCCTATATATAACATATTAATTTATTTAATCCTCAAAACAACAGCTTCTAAGGTAGATACCATTATTATCCCCACTTCTCAGAACATATAACATGTGACTAAGCACCTTTACTCTGTCTTTTCCATTTGAAACATTTATTTACATCCTCCCAATCCCAATGGATGAGAAAAGACCCCTAGACAACAGTGATAATTGGGGTGGGTCATGGTGATTTGGGGAAACCTCACTAAGAATGGGCTGGGAAGGACGGGGAAGGATGATGAAGAATATGGCTTGTACTATCTCACATCTACAGAATACTATGCAAAGAGTCTCACATATCTCACTCCATCCCCCTACTACTCAGCAGCATGAGGTAGGTAATCTTACCTTCATTTTCATAGAAGACTAGCAGAAATATTAAGGGCTAAGCGACCAAATCTCACAAGTCCCAGGCTGGCACTTTACCATGTCAGTGCTCCTGACTGACCTTTTGCCTAGCACTTTTGTCAGTACAAAATGGTGGGGTGGGGGACAAGCATGAGCAACTGTGCATGAGAGAGAACAAGGAGGCAGTGTGGAAGCCAGACTGCTGAGCAGAAGTTCATGGGCAGGGAGAGTAGGAGAGAGGCTGAGACAGGATGGGTGGACTCCATGGGGCTTCTCTTTAGCTTTATCTTTCTTGAAAGAGAAGGTCAAAGTAGGGATGCTCTGGTCTCTTGTCCTCGGGGCAGGGGTTGGTCTCCAAATCAAGGCCCAATAGGGACCCTAGCAGATGCGCGAGTAGAACTTCCATACATTCTTATCAGATGGGCCTTGAAAGATTTTGGACTTCTTTTGGGGGACAGAGAAGTGATCCTCCTTTGTAAAGGGTACAGATGAAGGGACACACTGGGTAAGCATCGGCCAGCAGCCTAGTTATATCTGGCGAACCAACCCCAGGGACAAATGGGTGGCTCAAGATGCAGGTATAGCGATTTCACAGCTAAGTCTTCATTTTTGTAGACATTTATTAAAATATGTCACATGTCGCTCCTTTCTTTGAAAGAAAAAGAAACATTTATTGAGACTTGGTGTTTCAACAGTGAGCAATTCAGATCACACACTTGAATATATCTTATCAAAAGGGATGTAGTGAAGACTGTTGGTGGGAATGCAAGCTGGTGCAGCCACTCTGGAAAACAGCATGGAGGCTCCTCAAAAAGTTAAAAATAGAGTTACCCTGCAATCCAGCAATTGCTCTACTGGGTATTTATCCAAAAAATACAAACAGCGATTCAAAGGGGCACCTTCACCCCAATGTTTATACCAACAATGGCCACAATAACCAAACTATGGAAAGAGCCCAGATGTCCAACAGCAGATGAATGGATAAAGAAGATGTAGTACACACACAAACACACACAGACACACACACACACATATGCACGCACCATGGAATACTACTTAGCCATCAAAAAGAACAAAATCTTGCCATTTGCAACAACATAGATAGAACTAGAGGGCATTATCCTAAGTGAAATATGTCAGCCAGAGAAATACAAATACCATATGATTTCACTCATATGTGGAATTTAAGAAACAAAACAAATGAACATAGGGGAAGGGAAGGAAAAATAAAATAAGGTGAAAATAGGGAGGAAAACCATAAGAACATCTTAACTCTAGGAAACACACTGAGGGTTGCTGGAGGGGAGATGGGTGAGGGATGGGGGTCACTGGGTGATGGACATTTAGGAGGACACTTGATGGAATGAGCACTGGATGTTATATGCAACTGATAAATCACTAAATTCTAACCTTGAAGCTAATAATAAACGACATGTTAACTAAATTGAATTTAAATAAAAATTTTTTTAAAAGTGCTGTGATGAGGAATGGATAGTGGTGTGTGTGCACACTGGCAGAGCCACAGAACCTAGGGTAGGGGGTCAACAAAGGCTGCTCAGAGGAAGCCATATTTAAGCCGAGACCCACAGAGGGAATGAGAGGGTGTTGGTCAGACGAGGTAGATGAAAGAATCATCTAAACAGATAGAATCTAGGGTGAGAAGGATCACATTTCAGCAACTGGAAGAAGGCTATCATGGCTGGTGATAGAGGTCAAGTGGGAGGGGCACAGTGCCTGGTAGGTATAGGGTAGTTGCTCAGTAATTGTCCGTTGGATGGATTAATGAGATGTGACTGGAGAAGTAGGTTTCAACTGTGCAAGGCCTTGAAGGCCATGGTAAGGTTTTCGATTTTGCCTGAAGGGCAACATGAGAAGCCAGTTTTTATCCCCGTAGGAGTTCCTTGATCTGTGTTTGGTGGTTCCATTGTGGCAATCGTGGGGCCGGACACTTGGGTTCTCTGGCTTGGAGTCTGGCCAGGTGTGCATGCAAGGACCTTGGCTAAAGCCAAGATGTGCCAGTTAAGCACGTTGGCAAGAGAGGATGAAGTGACAGCCACAGGATCTGGGCTGGAAAGAGAAGAACATGAAGACAGAAGGGGCTCACAGGAGAAAATAGAGTCGATGTGATTATGGACTGATGAATTTGTTGGGGTCAAAGATCCAGAGGCTTTGGGAGGGATCAGTGAGAAGGTGGTCAGGAGAATGGGCTGTGAATTTATGACATCAGGGATGTTGCCTTGGAAAGGAGTGGCTGAAGAGGAGTGGGCATAAAGGTCACCACCACAGAGTCAAGGAACTAAAGGGTGGGTTGGAGATTGGGTCATCCAAAGCAGAGATGGATGTCATTGTGGATGGTGGCAGCAGTTTGGGTGGAGAGACACTGGAATTGGGGCCCAAGACTTCATGGGATGGAACACAGGATTGTGAATGCCTACAGGACAGTGGTTGACAAGGACAAGGAGGGGACCATGACACAGGGGCTAGTCATGGTGGGAGATGCTGAGATGCCCAAGGTCCAGTGCTTATGCCCGGGGGGAATACCATGTAGTCAGGGGCAGCCTGTCTGCCTCATCTGGGGTCACCTGAAGAGTCACTCCAGGTACCAGCCAGCCAGGTGGTTCACAGGTTAAACAGCACCTCAACTCTCATCATGGCAATGGCAGCCGCCCCTCAGCAAAGGCCTACTCGGTGTCTGTAATGCTTGGCACCGTCTTGCAGTATCCATGAAGGTAAGGGACGGGGGTCTGGGAGTCCTGCTGAGCTGGGTTTGAATTCTCCACACTGTCACTGACGGGCTGTGTGACCTTGGGCAAGTCTCTTCTCCCCTCATCTGTAAAATGGGCAAACACTCTCACCAGCGTTGTGATGAGGATTCAGTGAACTTATTGCTGTCAAGCCCTGGACACAGACATGTGTGCCTAGGTGCTAAAGGTTGTTCATATTATATAACTGAAGAATCTGGAGTTCAGAGAGGTTAAATGATTTGCCCAAGGTCACACATCGAAGAAGTGGCAGCTCCAATTCAAAGCCAAACTCTGAAAAATGCCTTGAGGATGAAAGTGCCCTGTCATCACGTTCTCAGAAAGATATACCACGTTCCCCTGGAGTGAGAACCCGGGTTTGCTCCCCAGGGATCTGTCTCCCCCCTCATCACCCAGCTCACGCAGGCAGCCTTTACTTTGACATGGAGGCTCTGGCCTGGGAATCACACTGCCTCTCAGACAGTCCCCAGGGAAACTGAAGCTTAGGGGAGGTCACTGGCTTGTCTTAGTTCCCCTGCTAGTGAGTGCTGGTACTAGAGCCTTGGTCTGGGTGACGGTCACTCTACTGCTTTTTCTGTGCTACCTTACCTGGCTTCAGAGGGAACGGGGTGGAATATGGCCCTTGGAATGTTCCAGGGTGCCTCTGACAATGTCATCCAGCATCATCTTTGCTTTCTGGACAGATTCTGGGGCTCCCGTCAAGGACACGCTGCGCTCGGGTAGGCCGCCGCTGTCTGGAGAGATCTGGACTTTGCAGCCTGAGTCCTGCTGGATTTTGTTAATCTGTTCGCCTCCTCTGCCGATGATCAGTCCCACCATGCCGTCTGGGACCCTGTACTCTTCTGTCATTGAAGTCCTGGGGGGAGTATGGATGGGTCCAAGTTGAGAACTTATGGAGTCTCCCTGGGAAGCCAGTTTCTTGCTCTCCGGTTGGTCTCCATCTTCTAACTGCCTCTTTTGGCCCCCAAAACCAAAATCAGGAGTGCTGTTGTTCACTGTGGTAGCAGCGTCGCCTCCAATTTTGGCTGCGATCTGGCGGGCCCGCTGCACGGCGTCGGCGAAAGCGTCCTTGCGGATCCCCGGGCCTCCCCCGCCGGGCGGCTGGGAGGGACCCCCGGCCGACCCCCCGCCCGGGCTGCCGCCGCAAGCACAGGGCACTCCTTTACTCAGGGCTTCTGACTGCTTACTAGTTTTAGCTTCCCAAGGCCAGAGGGTTCAGAGTGGAGCCCCTTAGAGGAGTGGGAAGGGCACCCTGGGCCCCTGAAGCCATGGGCTCTGGTGCCAGCTCTGTTCTGTGTGAGTTGTGTGGTCCCTCGCAGGACACGTATCTTGATTTCCAGATCTGTAAATGGGAACGATAATTGCCTTGAGTATCTCATAGGATCACAGTGAAACTCAAATTAGATGATGTAAGGAAACATGCTTTGAAGATGAAAGCACCCAGTCATCAGGTTCTCAGAAAGATGTACCACGTTTACCTGGAGTGAGAATCGGGGTTTGACCCCAGGGGTCTGTCTCTCTTCTCACCATTCCCTGGGCCCAGCTCATGCCAGCAGCTGTGGTAGCTGAGGCCACCTCCTCACTGCCCTCCTGGGCACCACCTCCCGCTCTAGCCCTTTGGTCCCCGGCTCTGAGGGTGTGTGTTGAGGGCTCAGCCAGGTGCGGGGGCGGGGGTGGACAAAAACTCCGATTCACTGGGCGAGTGGTGAGCTGCCTTTTTCCCTGTGCCCCTCGGCACAGAGAAGGTTTCTGCTGAAGTATGAGAGGGGCCCACATGCTCATCGGGGAGGCTAATGGGCTGCTGAACGTGGAGATGAGATTGGCTCCCTCAGGATCACCCTTGGGACCTGCTGGGCCTCTGATCCCGCCCTGCCTTCCTCTGCCCCAGGCCTCGTGAGCTGAGGGACACAGCTTTGTCAGGCTCTGCAGAGAAACAGAGCCTTTGCCCTGGACCTGGGGGAGCAACGGGAAGTTTTTGCTGGGTCCCTGGGGCCAGGAGTACACCGGCTTTCCTGTCCCCCATTTAGCTGCCCTGCTGCCTTCAGAAGCGTCTGGCCCAGGTTCTGCACTAGTGGACAGGCATCTCGACCTGGCCAATGCGTGGGGTGTTATTTTCTTTTCCATTTAGGTTTGTCTTTTCTGGTACCCGCTGTTGGGGCTTTTCTGAAAGCCCCTGCTCTTTCTCTGTCTTCTGGTGTTTAATCCAGGACGAGGAACTGGACATCGAGGACGGCCATGGGAATGGAAGGCAACGGATGGAAGAAGGAAGCTGGATTCATCTGAGCGCCTACTCTGTGCCACTTCCAGGCAAAATGTCATCGGTTCCAGCAAAATCATCAGGGAGAAACATGGTTTTGAATCTGAAAACTTTCAAGCCGGAAGGGAAACTAGAAACCACGTGGTCTAGTCTTCTCTTACTGAGAAGGAAGCAACTTGCCCAGAGTCCCCGAGCTTTGGAATAGTTTTCTTTCTAGGAAAGCCATTGTCCTATAATAAATCTCCTTTATAGACTAAATTGTTTTCTGATACACCTGCCTCACTTGGAATGACGGTCTCCATGGACTCGTGGGCCATCAGAGGCCCTGGGCCAGCTTCGTTGTTTCACACCAGCCTGTGGGCGACCTGGCTCGGCACCCATCTTCCCAGCTCCCTCGTGTTGCATCTCCTGCCCCAATCCCGAGGACTTGTCGCTGTACTTTTTCTCCCCGGCTGCCTCTTGGGACCTTATCCCTCTCAGCACTCATGGGATTACTAGTATAAGTGGGCATCCAATCCCTGCTGGTGCCAACAGAAGAGGTTTGGGGAACCCTTCCCAGTCAAGGGGGACTCTACCTGGTATTATGAGATGAACTGTGTCCCCCATAAATTCATAGGTTGAAATCCTAACTCTTGGTACCTCAGAACATGACTATTTGGAGATAAGATCTTTAATGAGGTCATTAAAATGGGGTCAGTTGGGGGGCTCCAATCCTGTATGACTGGTATCCTTAGAAGAAGAGGAAATTCAATCACAGATGGACGCACAGAGAACATGTGAAGAAAAGGAGAGAAGACGCCATCTACAAGCCAAGGACAGAGGCCTCTGAAGAAACGGCCTCCCTCACACTTTGATCCTGAACTCATGGCCTCCTGACCCGTGAGGCAGTACCTTCTCCTTGTATCAGCCACCCTGTCCGTGGTGCGTTGTCATGGCCGCCCCGGCCAACAAATATAGCCGGGCTTTTCTGCGGTCACGTGGCTCAGGAGTGACTACAGGCAGGAAGTTCCGAGGTCAGGTAGGGGCTGCGAAGCTCCTGGGTGGGCCCTGAGAGAGAAAGTTTTGGGCAACAGGAGGTCTAATATGGCTTCTCCAGGCCCTGCCACAAGAGCCTGGGCCATCCAGTGCGCCAAAGGGATCTGGTATGAGTGAGGCAGACGTAGTGCCAGGAACCCTGGGCTCTATAGATGCCGGGTCCTTCCCCTTGTGGGATCTCATGCAGACTCTTTCTGTTTTCTGGGTCTCAGTTTCCTCATCTGTGGCATGGAGAGGCTATGCTGACTTACCTCACAGGCTGTGGGGCAGATGATGTGAGACAACGTGTAATGCTTTGCCCAGGTTAGTGGTGGTGATGAAGGGGATGGCGCTTTCTCTCCCCTCTGGGGATGTTGCTGCCCATATCTGGTGTCGCTTTGCTGGGGAAGAACAACCAAGGCTTTCCTGGAAATGGGGGGAATGTCGGCGGGATCTGGGAGAGAGCCTGTGGAGGGGTGAGGTGCCTCCTGTGGGACCATCTCTCCTTAGTGAGGAGAAAGCTCCAATCCTGGGGCATCTCAGGGGGACAGCAAAGCATTCGTGCAACTGTGTCCATTTCCCTGAGTCTTAATTTGTCTAAGTTATAAATGCAATAAGGCATTAATGCATTTTGTGGAAAAATTAGAAAATGATCTTATTTTCTTCCATCTCTACCATTGTTGACACCGTATGTACATCTCCTTCCAGTTTCTTTGTGTGTTTGTTTCTCCACGGAAATCAAGTCCTGCTGTGCACGATGTTCCTGAACCGATTTTGAAAATCAGCAACACGTCACAGACATCTTTTTGCGTTGACCCAGATTCATCTCCACCACCATTTTTGGTTAGGACTCTTCCGGCAGGCAGTTGGCGGGGTCCCTCAATGTGTTGGAGGGGAGGACCTCCCTGGGTTTGTTCTCAGGCCTGCAGACCCCTGTGTCTCTGTGGAGGCGGATGAGGTTTGGAACGCACGGAATTGGAGTCCCCGGCAGGGCAGGAGCCCAGTGGCAGGCCTGCCCCTCACAAGCCATCAACGGGGAAGGAAAGGACCCCAGGCCAACAGTTTCCCATTTCTGGGGCCTCCATAAAGGATTGATGGCATGGTGTGAGTGAAAGAGCTTTGTAAACTGGCAGCGACTATTAATACAAACTCAGGGATGAACAAAGGATATCTTGTTGCCTTTGCGGGAGAAAATCCAATGTCTTGAGAGCCATAAAATACCATAAACGGATGAGGCTGGCCTGTGGGAGGGAAGAGAGCTGGAGAAGAGAAGTCGTATTTTAGTTTTGAGAAATGATTTGGACTTTGAGAACCGACTTCTTCGTAAATGAAGAGGTGGGGAAGCTTGATTTGGAAGCAGAGAAAAAAATGATCCATTTCAAGGAAGCCAGAAGCAAGGGTTCCCAACAAGCACTTAATAGTGATTATGATGATGAGGGCTGACATACAGAGCATATATTATGTGTCAGACGCTGCTAGGATCCTCTGAACATCCCCAGGAAGTAAATACTGTCATTATTCCCATTTTATAGATGAGGACACCGAGGCACAGAGAGATTAAGGAACTTGTCCCAGGTCACACAGCCAGTGAGTGGGGGAGCCAGCCTCTGAGCCCCAGGACGTGTGTTTCCCTAGACTGAACACACCTGGGACCAGGTAGGCTGGGCTGCAGAGCAAGAGTACTCTGGCCAGATGGGATCGAAGACACGATCATTAAATTGATGTGTCATTGTCTACTTGGAGACAACTTGCTGTGAGTAGCTTCATGGATCCTCAAGGAGACCAACTGGAAAGCATCTTGGTCTGTGACAGCTTGGGAAGTGGAGGGTCAGGGAGTAAGGGAGGTGCCTGTCTTCATTATTTCTCCGGGGCCCCGGGGAGGTGACCAGTGAGAGGGAGTGGTCCGCTGGGCTGCTGAGCCATGACATTCTTGACCATCAGCCTCCCCCGTGAGGAACTAAGGCTGGTGAGAACTTCCGTACGGTTTAAGGTGGGCTCCGGGGTAAAGGTTGGGGCCCTGCTGTGGGTGTGCCTTTGGCTGCTGTCTCTACAGTCATCCAGGAGTGCCTACGCTGTCTCCCTCGCAAGCATGACCTGGTGAGACAGCCACAGGAGGTGTGGGAGGAAGGGATGCCAAGTCACCTCTCTGTGGGGGTGATGGAAGACCCACAGGAGTTTCCCTGAGGCCTTGGAGAAGTTTGGAGAAAATTCCACATTCCTTCCCTTGCGTTATCAACAGAGAATGGAAACCATTGTGGGGGGCCTGGCCGTTCTGTGGCTGCTGCTCTCGGAAGCCACCCTGAGAGGCCGGCAAATGAAGACCGCTGGTGGCGGTCTGGCGGGGCTGCTGGGAGTGTGTGCCTATCAGAATCAGCTGGGCCTGCGAGGCAAAAGCAGGGGCTTCTGAGCACCTGAGTGTGCTCCTGCAATGGGACTGACGCCCTGGGAGTCATGGCGCCGAGGAGGCTGCGCTGCAGGGAAAGCAGCAGCAGGACAGAAGGTGCTGGAAACTGGAGCAGGGAGGTCCCGGCTTCGAGAAACCAGCAGAGTGCCTGAGTGGTTGTGAGGAGTGGATCTGCTGATCTCGCCAGCAATGGGCCCTGTGATGTGACGGGTGCGGGGGACCAAAGTCACCACCACACACCCCAGTGCCTGCATTCCGAGGGCTCCAATGCTGTGTGGGAGGGGGCAGGGAAGCAGACAGATTGTCATCGTGAGCACCCAGTGACTGCTGGAGACCAGCGAGGGTGCTGGGTGCACTCAGAGAATGTCAGGTGGGCTCTGCATGGAGGAATCCTCACAGACAGGGAATCCCTGTGCACAGAGTCTGCCCCTTCCCACTAGGATCCCTTTGCAGGGAACTGTCCCTTCCCTGTATGATGTAGGACCTATTTTTTTATTTTTTATTTTTTAAACTTTTTTTTTTAATTTATTTATTTGTTAGAGAGAGAGCGCGAGGGAGCACAGACAGACAGAGTGGCAGGCAGAGGCAGAGGGAGAAGCAGGCTCCCCGCGGAGCAAGGAGCCCGATGTGGGACTCGATCCCAGGACGCTGAGATCATGACCTGAGCCGAAGGCAGCCGCTTAACCAACTGAGCCACCCAGGCGTCCCAGGACCTATTTTTTTAAAACCAATAATGTATCAGAAAGCCCTGTGCATGTTGATCAAATTCATCTCATCCCTATTTTTGAGCTGACTCCATTCTGAGGGGCAGTTCTCAAGACCCTTAAATGTGTGAGAAGGGAAACCTTCCCTGGGGAATGATTTCTTGTCTCTCTGTGTGCACGTGTGTGCATACACACACACACACACACGCACACACACTTCCAAAACTTACGTACTTTATGTCTCCACATATATTGTTTAAAAAGGCACCTTTTAGTTTGTTGGGGCACCTGGGTGGCCTCAACCTTTGGCTGAGGTCATGATCCCAGGGTCTTGGGATGGAGCCCCGTATCGGGCTCCCTGCTCAGTGGAGAGCCTGCTTCTCCCTGCTTGTGTTCCCTCTCTTGCAGTCTCTCTCTGTCAAATAAATAAATTTAAAAAACTTAAAAAAAAATAAAAGGAGTTAGTTTAGAAATTTTCAAACATACACAGAATTAGACAGAAAAACAGAGTGGATCCTTCTGTAGTACTTATCTCTCAGCATCTGCAATTATCAACATTCTGCTAATTTCGCTTCCTCCTTCTCCCCGGGGGTATTACAAAAACGAGTCACGATTCCCTGCTTTTCAACAGTGCTTTAGAAAAGCATCACCTCACCCCATCCTTAGAGCGGTCCTGTTATTACACAGCCTTACAGCAGAGCGGGCATAATTCATTTCACAAAGAGAAAACCAAGGCTCAGACAAGTTGAGGAAGTTTTCCAAGGTCACACAGCTAGTGAGTAGCAGAGCCAGACAACACAGACCTTCTGATGCCTAATCAGGTTCCCTCTTACCGGATCATTCTAGCTGCATTTTAGGATGCAGGCAAGCGCAAGGGACCAGGGTAGCTCAGTTGGCGAAAGTGGTGGGGGGGCATGGGGGGTGGTGGTGGGGAAATCCCTGGCCTCTTACCTTACAAGGTTGCCTGGTCTAAGGCCTTCCTTTTAACCCTGTTGCTTGTCCCACCCTGCTGGTTTGAGGCGCTGGGGCAGGAGAGGGGCAAATTAAGCTCTCTCAGGTTTTTCATCGGTGGCTTCCTTGGATCGTGGCTGCAGGATGTTTATAAAACTCTGAATCAATTTGAGGCGCAGAGATTTTCAATCAGGGAGGCAGATTGCGCTGATAGGGTCAAAAGGCCTGTCGCCAGCGAGGATCATAGCATCTGACATATTAATTTGAGCTGTCAGAACCAATATGTGTAACAGAGGCGTGGAGGCCCAGGTCCTGTTTCTGAAAAAAGAGTGGGAAAAGACAAAAAAGGGGGAGAGGTACCCCCCCGACGTCAAACTAACATTTCACAGATTCCCGTAGAGCCAGCGCCGCCAGCATGGGACCAGCATGCCCTCCATTCCTGGGGGGCCGGCGGGGACGGGCAGCCCGGAGCCTGCTCTGTGGGGGTGCTGGAGGCATCCCAGCCACGAGGGCCCCCCTGACCGCCCTGTGAGTAAACTTTACACAAACACCCACTCTCTGTCTCTTTCCTTGCCCCCCCCCCCCCAACACCGTTTGAGTTCCAAGCTCCCTTGCTGGCAGGGGAGGCCTCTCGGAGCCTGGGCAGGAAGTATGTTTGTTATGGAGAACCCTTTGATATCCAGCATGTGAGCCCTCTATGGCTGGGCTTCTCCAGGAAATCACCATGAATCCCACCTCTCCCGAGGCTCACACACAACACACCTCCCGCCTCGGACCCCTCCCACGGCTCTCCAGTTCTCCTTGTCCCCTCAACCCTCCCACTCCTGACCCTCCATTCCTTTCAGACCTCTTTGGGGAGTCCCACCACCGGCTCTGAACGCTCCTCCACCTCCTCTTCCTGAGATCTGGAGGCTGGGTCCTAAGTCAGCCTGCAGGGGCAGGGGTGTGTCAGATCTGCCAGGGCCACGGGCATGCCAGACAGAGGAGCTCCATCCCCGGGAACCCCTGCGTTCTGCTGGGCTGTGGCTGGGGGTGTTGACCTCCCTCATGCAAGGAAGAGTTACTTCTCATCCAGCAGAATTCACACTTAGAATATTGAGTGCAGTGGACACTTAGGCATCTTGAGAGGTGGACAGTGTCCTTGTGGTCACACGTGAGCACACGTGTACAAAAGTTGCGGTCACTTGCAAGTTGCTGAGGTCCCCCCAGAGGAGAGGTGAGAGGGGGATTCAGAGTTTGTGACATTCCAAAGCTCATGCTGCTGGGGTTCAGTCCCTGTACAATGGCGCCCTTCAGGGGGTGGAAGGAGAAGGGGGTTTTCTGGGTGGGGGGCAGGGGGAGGGCTCCCTCTGGGACCCAGGAGCGGACTCCATAGCTCCTTTGCAGCCTGAACCCCCCTGCTCACACTCAGCTTGCTGGATGGTTGCTTTTTACCTCCAGTCACTCTCTGCAACCCCCCAAACCAGGGGAGAACCCGGTTTTAAATACTCCAGGTTTTTCCTTATCACAGCATTTTGTGCTGTGCAAAGGATACAGTTTTGAGGGAAAAAACTAAAAAGTCTTGCTTGAGTTGTGTTTAAGAAGTATGGAAGGCCTGGCTTTGAGGGAGCTGATGGTTTGAAGGGGAGGAAAGTGGGGGGCCACAGTTATTAGCCCCCAGCTTCTCCCCCTCCCCTCCCCAAGGCAGGGTCTCTCTGCTTGTCTGTTTGTCTGCCCAGGGGTGTGGCAATGGCTGCTTGGTCTTCTCATCCGACCAGCTTCTTGGGTCCCTTACAAGGGATGACTTTTCAGTCAGTTCCTCTCTCTGGGTGGAAAAGATGCTGAGATTTGCACAAAGGAGCGCATTTCTTCTCTGGATCAGGATTTCCCACTACCTGCAAGGTACAGGTCAAAGCAAATGATGGAGAGGGAGGCAGGAGGGTGGGCAGAGGCAGAGGCAGAGGCAGAAGGGTTTGGGTTGTAGCTCATGGATATGGGGTTTCCTGTCAAGAAGTTGGAAATGTTCTAAGATGGGCTGTAGGATGGGGGCACATATCTGTGAAAGTACTAAAACCATCGAATTTTACACTTTAAAGGGATGAAAATTATGGTATATGGGTTGTATTTCAATAAAGTTGTTAAAACGAGGAAACAAAGAATATTCTTCACACCAGGGCCTGGCCTTGGAGGGGCATGAGCAAGTCCCAGCAGTGGGGGCATCTGCGGAATCCATAAGGCAGAGGAGAGGCTGGAAAGGTGTTCCATCTCTCAACCCAGCCACACTCACACCCAGGGCTGCAGTGAAGTTCCATGTCTGTGGCAATCTGGCTCGTGGGATGTCGCTGCTGGGGTCACTGTAGTTAGAGTCAACTCTGGGACCGGAGCCCTGGCTTCTGATGCTCGTTCTCATGTCCTTCCCTTCTCCTCCCCTTGAAGAAGAGCTGAGACATGGGCTGGGCACGGTTTGCTACCCGTCAGTCCTTACCGAGTATCCAGTGTGGTGGGGGCGGGGTGGGGCAGCCAGCCAGAGGACGGGGGACCTCGGAGCATCTGCAGCATTAAGAAGATGTTTGGTATGATCACCAAAGACTCCATAAGGGGAATGAGTGGAGAATGTGGAGAAATAAAACAAGAGATGTGGGTTAGACTCCGTAGGACCTTTGAAAGCCCCCCGACGTGTTTAGGCTGTATCTTGAGATGAACAGGGAGCCATCCATGAGTTTTCTGCAAGTTATTCTGGCCTCCAAATTGAGCCAAGGAGGCTCTCCTGGGCTCCAACACCCTTGAAGCCCTTGGGTTAGCTTCCTGACTGCTCTCTCCCTGAGCGGGTACTATGTGCCTGGCTCTGGGCTAAAGTGAGTATTTAACACTGAGGAACTCATTTGATCTCCATAACAACCCGATAAAATACCTACCAGTGTTACCCACACCATAGGACACTTAGCCCTAGCTGTGTGCCAGGTGGCTTCTCAGGACTTTACACAGAGCAGCCAACTTAGTGCTCCTCAAAACCCTGTTTAATAGATACTATTATCACCCCTACATTATAAACTGGCAGAATGAGCACGAGGAAGATAAATAACTTGCTCCAAGTTGTACTAGCCACTTGCAGCTACACTCCAGAGTGGCTCTTCGCCTCTGCACTGGATGGCCCAGGCTATCCCATCTCTGCACTGGATGGCTCGGGCTATCCCATCTCTGCCCTGCATGGCTCAGGCTATCCCATCTCTGCCCGAGATGGCCCAGGCTATCCCACTTCTGCACCGGATGGCTCAGGCTATGCCACTGTTTGCATCAGGCATCACCTGCTCCATTTCTCTGAGCCACATAATAAGAAAAATAAAAGAAAGACATAAAATTGAGAGAAAAATAAACATTTCCCCTTTATTGTTAAATTATTCCCTCTTCAAACAAACAAACAAATAAACAACCCTTCCAAACCCAAGGTGGGAACCTCCTGGTATAGGAAGGAGGGGAGGGGTGACCGGCAAGAGGCCAGAGGGTCACACAAGAGGGACAGGTCACACTTCTGGTGGGAGGGTATGGCAGGCAGAATTCTAAAGTGGCCCCAGTGGTCTTTGCCCCCTGGTGTTACTGTTATGACTATGTTACTGGTCACAGCAAAGGCAACTTTGTAGAGGTAGTTAACATTACTAATCAGATGACGTTAACATTGGGAGACTTTCTAGGTGGGGCAAACCCAGTTGTGTTGACACTTTAAAAGCAGAGAATATTCTCCAGCTGATGGTGGAAAAAGGTGTCAAAGGGATTAACGTTTGAGAGGAAGCTCATGCCAGGGGAAACCTCGGTTGATGATTTTTTAATCTTATTATGCCTTCTGCACTTATTCGTCGGAATTCTTCTAGAAAGAAGTGCTTTTCCTTACAACTATTTAGTTAACTTGACATAGAGTTCAGATAGGAAAGGCAGTGTAACGGTTTGATTCTTCCCCCTTATTTATCAAGTTTCAAAGACATTTTTTATCCTGTTAGACCAATCAAAGTGTCAAAGTCCAGAGAATGGCTAGATCACAGAGTGCTAGAGCCAAGATGTGAACCTAAGTTTCTCATGGTCCAGCTTGTGAGCTTAACTTCTATACCTGATCACCTCCCACAAAGAAGGAAAATAGTCTTGAGATAATCAGGCAAAATATAAAAACATAGCTCTGTAAATCTATGGGTACATTTGTAAATACATAGAGAAAGATGGAGGAAAATATACCACAATTTTTATAATGGTTGCCCCTGAAAAGATTGCAAATAAAAAGCATCCAGAATTCTTGAGTTCTGCTGTTTCTGGTCCTTTCCTACAGGCTGCTAAGAACCTATTGAAGAGAGATGCCTAGGTGGCTCAGTCGGTTAAGCATCTGACTCTTGATTTCAGCTCAGGTCATGATCTCGGGGTTGTGGGATCAAGTCCCTCCTCAGGCTCCACACTCAGCAGGGAGTCTGCTTGAGATTCTCCCTGTCCCTTTCCCTCTGCCCTTCTCCTCCTCTCAAAGAAATAAACCTTAAAAAAAAAAAAAAAAAAAAGATATCGTAGAAGATACTGAGTTTCTCTTGTGTGACCAAGCAGGGCACATTTCTTATTTGTAGAAGTCTTTGCTGTCTTTGACCTTGAATGCTGGCATGGGTCATATGGGGGAACTTGGAAGTGTCTTTCTTTAAGGAGAGAGGGGATGTGGGGCATCTGGGTGGCTCAGATGGTTAAGTGTCTGCCTTTGGCTCAGGTTGCGATCCTGGGGTCCTGGGGTCGAGTCCTGCATCGGGCTCCCTGCTCAGCAGGGAGCCTGCTTCTCCTTCTGCCTCTGCCTCTCTCTCTCTGTCTGTCTCTTATGAATAAATACATAAAATCTAAAAAAAAAAAAAAAAAAAAGGAGAGAGGGGATGTATCACTGTCCCTTGCTTCGAGGTTTCCTGTGGAATTTCTGTAGCTATAGTACACACGGTTTGGCAGGGAAGGGTGCATGCTCTTGAGTCCAGTGACTTAGGCTGCTGTCTTTGCTGAGTCACTTCCTAGCTGAGGGATCTCTGACAAGTTACTTAACCTCCTTGTACCTCAGTATACTCTCTCTGACAGGGGCAGAGTCATAGTCCTGGCCTCTTCGGGCTTTAGAGGGTTAAATGAGTTAATGCGAGTGAGATGCTGGGCTTACATAGTCCTCACCCCATCTAGTTACTCTTGTGTGGGAGAGCTGGGAGAGTCACAGGCTCTGATAGTTTTGTAATTACGAGAATGTAGAGGGGGACCTCTTCCCCAGGTGCTGGGAGGATTACAGCCAAGCCCAGGTTCTGCCTCCTTGACACATATTTTTTCCCTTGTCCAGTTTACCTTGGCACAAAAGGATAATTCATTGGTATGTCCACATCCTGGTCCTCGGCATAAATCTCCCCTCCTGGCGTGTGTGGTGACAGCTCCCCAGGTCTCCTGCACTTTCTTTGCCCAGTTTCCCATTAATGTTGTCCGCACAAAGAAAGGCCTAGTGTGCCTGCCTTCCCCCGAAGCCATTCTTCTTTGGAGAAGAGCGGGTAAGGGTGAGGGGCGGGGGCCTCGGAAGACCATCCTGGGCAGAGGGTGACCTTGAGATCCCTGGCTGGGGGCTTTAGCAGTGGCCTGGCCTAGAAACACACAGGCCGGCCACTGTCCCGCCTGCCCAAGCCCCACCCTGCCTGGCCCTCGGGGGCGGACAGGTGGAACAGGAACCCGGTCTCTGCCCTGGAGGTGGGTGAGGTGGGGGAGGCGGAGAATGGTTATTTGCGAGGCTCGTTCTTCATTTGATTTTCTTCTCATGTCCCACATTTTCTTCCTCTTTTGCCAAACAAGCGTACACCCCTTGGCGGTTGCCAACTGTTCTGGGCCCTCATAATACATCAGATGGTCTTGCATACATATCTCTCTCCTTTGGGTCCTGCTGAAGTCCAGAGTCTCAGTTGGGATCCCCCAGGAGTGAGGACAGCCATTCCATTTCTTTTACAAACATTTGGACTTGGGGCCAGAAGCCACCGTAGAAAGGACAAAAAGAGAAAACGGTTCTTAAGGAAGTGTGCTTCATTTTGGGGCATGGCTCAAGGTGTATCAGCAATGTGAATGAACTTTTCTCATTCACTCATTTCATTCGCTTTTTTATGCATTCATTGCAAGAATATTTATTGATTCTTTCATATAGTGGTTTTCAAACCTTTTTTTTTTCTTTTAAAGAGGAACTCCTGCCTCTTTAATAAAATCTTCATGAAACTCAATATACAAGGGTCAGAACTGAAATTCAGAGAGATTTGGTACTTGCCCTGGGCATCTTAGCTAGTTAATGGGGGTGCTGGGTGGTATCCAGACATTCTCATTTCTAACCCTTAGGTCAAATATGCCCTGGTTATTTGGAGCATTTATGGAGAAGTACAGGCAGTCCCAGACTTATAAATGAGTTCTGTTCCAAAAGTTCATCTGAAAGTCAGTTGTCTGGAACTTGGAATGTATTTTTCTATAGAAACAGAGGTACTAGGTGGCTAGGTTCCCAGATTAGCCCACAAAAGCCTTTTTAATCCACAATGTGTTGGAATTCTAGAACTAACGGCTCTCTGTTAGCCTTGTGCCCCTAACAGTGTTGCAGATCTCGTGTGCATCCCGCCAACTGGACAGTGAAACCTCACCTGCGGGCAACATGGCTGTCTCTCCGTCCCACCCATGTGGGACACAGGACAGAGCTAGCAAGGGTGAGAAAGGGGCCTGTGCGTATTTGGAATAGACGCAGCCAATGTTCTTGGTCCCAACAGAATGTAAACTTCATGAAGGAGGTGATTTTTCTTTCTTTTGATTCCTGCTGTATCCCCAGGTCATAGTGACCCATAGCAAGTGCTGAATACATCCTTGTGAAATGACTACATGCACTACTCATTCGTAGATTTCTCAGAGAATAGACCCTCAGTTACTCGCTTAGGCTCTCATTATTATTATTATTATTATTATTTGAGATTTTATTTATTTATTTGACACAGAAGGGGAGCAGGGGCAGAAAGAGCATAAGCAGGGGGAGTGGCAGGCAGAGGGAGAAGCAGCCTCCCCGCTGAGCAGGGAGCCCAATGCAGGACTCGATCCCAGAACCCTGAGTCACCCAGGCATCCCTAGTTATTTCACATACAACTCCTGCAAGCCTGGTTACTTAGTTTCCAGGCCCACTCTATTTAGAAACAGTGAAGCAAAGGCTGATCTGTTGGCTGATCCCACCAACAGCAGTCAGAGGTGACCATCATCACGGGAGGAGACAGAAAAACTGTAAGAAGCTGACATGCATGAATTACAAAAGCACAAGAGTCTGGGTCATTTAGCTCAAGGAACCTTGGGAGTCATTATTATATAATAAACATTAATTAATGCTCTATAATTTATCACCCCTTTTTAAGGAGGTAGGAAAGTATGTGTGGATACTGTGTAAAGCTTAATAGAAAAACTACATTTCTTAAGGAAAGACTCCCCTGTTACCCGGAAAACCAATCTAGATTACAGAGTGAGGACACTTCCAGTTCTGAGTACTTGTGTGTTCTAATTCATAAGACTAGAAAACGATGAACAGTATGCTTTAGTTACTATAGGGGCTATCTGGGGCTCCTGCCGTGCTCTCAGTCTTTCCTTATTGCAAATCTAAGTGTATTTTAGGAGACGAGGACATTTCACCAGTAGCACATCACACGTGGCCCAGCATGGTCTTCCGGAAGACACATAGTGGACAAGATGGAGGCAGCGGTGGTTATCTCTGCAGAGTGGACATCTTTGGGGGAACTTGGCTTGAAGACAGAGCATGGGCTTCTGAGTAAGACAGACCTGTCCTCAAATGGAGGCTCTTCTGCTCACCAGCTGTGTTACCTTGGACCGGTCATTGACCACCCCGGGCCCTAGTGCTCTCCGGCCTCTGAAAGGTAATGCCTTCTTTACAGAGTTGTGAGGTTTGATGGAACTGGTGTATTTAAAGTGCCCGGTGTGGGGTATTATAGATAAGATATTCAGTGAACATAATCCCTTCTCTGTTTCCAGGGGGTGTCCTCCTCTCCTGTTGTTGGGTTTGAGCGTAGAGTAGTATTTGTGTGTGTGTGTTGGAAAGTGTGTGAGAATGTGTGTGTGTGCATGGGCTTGCCTTTCTCATTCAACAACTCTTCCCTCCAGCAGTTCTGCTCACTTCTTGCCCTGCTCCATGTCCGGGTGGGCAGTCGGGCAAAGGGGTATAGTCTAAGAATGCTTTGCAAATTTTTGGGAACTATTTGACCCCTCTGCTTTAGGTTGTGATTTGATGTTGGGAACTGGTAATACGGCATCATTTCCAAGGACAAATGTTCTTGGCATGGAAAGATGACAAGAGAAACATACCGTCTGTTCCTCCCTCCCACCCCCCTCTATCCTGTGACCATGACATCCACGAGGATGACGGTGACAGGAGTGAAGACAGTCAGTGACGAGACCTCTCGTTGTCCGACTGTCACACACTGAGGCATGGGGGTGCTGGCTAAATTTGTATATAGAGGTTCCACAGTTGCTCATAAGTGTGCCAGGTTGGGGGCTCTAGTGAAATGTCACTGTCAAGTGCTCAGATTCCCCTTGTGGACTAAGGCACCGACTCCCTCAGTGGCTGGAAGCTTGGATACTGATGGTGCTTCAGGGTGTCCCCCTCCAGGCACTGCCCTGAAATGAAGGGAGGGGCCTCCCTGAGGTTGTGTTCCCTCACCACAGGCGCCCCATGTCCAGTAACTGGGTAATGTGGTATATAAAGATCTGGTCCGCTTGCCTCAATGTGGGACAACTCTGACGGTCATCCCAGCTCCAGAGCTCTTGAGGGGATGGGCTAAGGCCTCTGATTCGGTTTCACTACAGCTGAATGAATGTCAGCGTCTGCCTGGTCTTCCTTCCTCATGCCCTCTCAGGGACACTCCTCAGTAAATCACCTCAGGCAAAGTCTGTTTCTGGGGGAGACGGACCTACATACAGCACTTGGTATGGGAAGGGGTGCAAGGAAGCACACATTAAAGTAGGATCTGGAAGCCGGGTCGTCTGCCAGCTGGTTGGCAGCCATGACCCCCTCTCTGTTGGCTGGGGATGAGCTAATTGACCCGGGCGTGCGGTAGCCGTTCAATTGTTAAACCTCTCCCTGGCGGTGAGATGCGATGGGTTACTGATGGGAGGAAACGTTCTCGGATGTAGTATCTCAGGTGTCTGAGAGGTCTGGGGTCGGCTGTGATTCTGACTCAGGAACTAGTTCCTGGAAGCAATGGATGCACTGGAGAAAAACTAGACGCTGAGGATAATTCATCACCAACTTAACACCTTGGACCTCCTTGGAAACCCAACAAGAGAATCTTCTTGCCTGGAGCTAAGGGGGAGAAAAAGGTGAAGATTAGGGCTAAGATTTTATGATAAGGACCGCAGAGCTCCAGAGAAGGGCAGATTCTCAAACCCAGCAAGTCTGTCATGCTAAAACCAAGGTCCTGAGATTTGGGAGGGGAACATTGAAGTTGACACACTAAAAAATATTGAGTCCCCACATTCCCCTGTCCCCTCTGAACCTGCCAAAGCAGGCCATTCTTTCCTGTGTAAGGCTCACGCTTTCTCCTAGCTTGAAGACGGTAGACAGTGGACAAATGGATGGGAAGGCTTAAAGCAGTGAGCGCACTAGAGCAAACATAATGTGTGAGACTAGAAAACCTATTAGTGTTCTCTAGGAAGGCCAAAGCACTCCCCCTACCCAACCCTCCTTCATGAAAATGACAAGCGTTGTTGAGAAACTTGGTGGGGTGGGGGGCTGCCCTCTGTAGGCTAGGGATGACCATGGGAGATTCTCATACAGACCTTCACTCCCTTAAAGCAGTAGGGTAGGGTCCCAAATAGGAGAGGCCCGCTGGCATCACTTATTAGAAGCAAGGTGGGCACAGTTATTATGAAGAGTGAGGACAGAGTAGTAGCCAGGGGGCCTTGGCCTGCAGAGAATGGTGAACATAGTTAATAGAATGTAGTCGCTAGGGGCACACTAGATGGACAGCTAATAGGGGCATTGCTCATCTTTTCAACCAAAAGAAATTATGGATAAATGCACAGGAAGCTGAGGGCAGTTGTCCCAACAAGAAGCTATTCCTTGCCTAGTTTCTAGGCTTGAGTCAGTATTTAGATCAGGTCCCCATACTGAAGGAGGGGTCAGGTCTCCAGAAGAAAGGGGCCCGTATTGCCATAGCAGATAAATAATGGCAATCATTTCTCCAGCTTTCCCCCACAGGGACATGTGGCTATTTACCTGGGTAATCATTCACGGGGGAGAAGGGAATATTCAGACTAGTCAAGGACTTCTGGACATAGGATCTGTGTTATAATTGACACCCAGGAAGCTGAAGCTTCAGTATGGTCCCTTTGGCTCACAGTGGGTCCACTGGGTCCTCCCTGTCACCCAGTGGCCATTTCCCTGATCCCTGAAGGTATAATTGGAAGAGACTCAGTCATTGGCAGAACCACAGCATTGGTTCCTTAGCCCGTTGGGTAAGAGTCATCGAAAGGAGATGGGAGCGGGACGTCTGTGAGTGGGCTTGGGGAGTGCCGGAGGACACGAGCAAGCTGCTGGCGCAGGCAGGTCAGACTCTCATGCCTGCTGTTTCTGTGCGGGTGACCCTCCCCCTACTCACGCTTGTGGCTGCAGGGGACCAGCGGGTTCCCTTAGGACCAGTGACAGAGGGGGAAAGAGGTGAGCTTGGTTCATGGATGGATTAACCTGGTAGGTGTGTGAAATCCCAACCCGGATGGCAACTGAATTACAGGGCCACTCATGGGGAGGCCCGAAAGACAGCAGCTGAGAGAGGTTCTCCCAGTGGGTGGGCCCTGGCCAGGCCACCTGGTGACTCACCCTGTGTGGAAAGAGGAGCGGCCTGCAGGAAGAATATGCGCGACTCTTGGGCAAGGTGAATGGCTTGGCTGCTTGGTCATGCACCCGGCAGGAGAAATACCGGAGGAGACGAGGAACCAGCAGTTCTGGGGAAGACACGTGTGGGCGGGACCAATGGAAGCAGCATGAAGCGTGATCTTCGTATCACATATTAAAGCCCATTAGGGAGTGCCCATCACGGAAGAAGCACTTAACCAGGTTGACAGAATCACTCAGTCACTTGGTTCTTTCTTATCAGCTCCCTCTCTTGACCTCGTTTTCCATGCTAGCACTGTGGGGGGGCATACACCAAGTAGTCACAGTGGCAGAGATGGAGGCTATGCCTGGGCTGGCCCAACAGCGTAGGTTGCCACTCACGAAGGTCCAACTTGCTACTTCTGCTGTTGAATGCCTACACTGACAGCACAGGATTCCAACACCGAGCCCCAGCCCCTCCAGGAGACCAACTAGCCCCTTGGTGGCACGTTGATTATATTGGATCTCTTCTACTCCAAAAGGGACAGTGACTCATCTTGACGAGCATCGACATGTATTCTGGGCATGAGTTTGGCTTTTTTGCCCAGGAGATGTCACCTAATATGAGTTTCTGAGGGCTTACAAAGTCTGCTTCCTATGGTATCCTGTACAATATGGCATTGGGCCTAGGGACCCACTTAGAGTAAAGGAGGGGTGACGGTGGGCATGTGCCGGTAATACCAGCTGCTCCTATTACAAGTCCTGCAGCCTAGAAATTGTTGGCCTGATAAAGAAATGGAAAACAACTTCTGAAAGCATGGTCGAGGGGCCAGTAGAGCTGATCCCCAGCAGGATAAGGCACATTCTTTAGGATACAGAACATACCGGAAATCAATGACGTGCATGTCTCCAATAGGTAGAATATATGGGGCCAGGACCTGAGGGGACAGAGAAGTGACCCTGCTTGCTGTCACTTGTAGTGACCCATTGGGGGAATCTGCTTCCCATCCTCACAGCCTTAGGCTACGTGGGACTCAAGGTAGCTCGCTCTAGAGAAGGAACGCTTCTGCCGGTAAGCAAAGCAAAAGTTTCATTGAGCCCCACTGATGGCTGCTGCCTGGGCATTTCCCACTCCTTGTATCAGGAGACAAGAAGGCCAGGACGGGAAGTCGCTGCCTGGTCAGGTGTACTTGACCTTGATCACCAGCAGGGGCAGGGGTGCTAATACACAATGAGGACAGGGAAGGACCTGACTGTCCCTTGGGTATCTCATGCTATTTCCCTGTCCAGTTTTGACAGAGAATGGAGAAGTATGGCAATCATGTCCTGAGAAGGGCATGGTGACCAGGGGCTTAGACTCCTCAAAATGAAGGTTTGAGTCACCCCATCACATAAGGCTCCTAAACCAGTGGAAGTACTAATGGGGGGGGGGTGAAGGGAGTCTGTGAATGGGGAGAAGCAGGGGAGATGATGAGTGTCAGTGGCAGCCCTAAGACCAGGTGCAGTGGCAGGAGATCTAGTTTGGCTCCCCTGGGAGAGGAGACCAGCCAGAACCCCTGGGGATGTGAACTCGTCCTGAACAAGTGAAAGCTAGTGGCTGAATGGCTGGACTGTGGAGGGTGCTATGGCATACACTCGGCCTGAGGAATGCTTTACCTCCAGCCGCTGGCTTGTTCCTCACTGCTGCTGGCTCATAACCAGGTCCCACGCTCCAGAGTCTGCCCTCTGCAGGAAGGGGCTGCTTCGCGCAAGGTTACACCCTCCTCAGTGGCGGCCTGCATCCAAGGACTGGTCGAGGCAGGGTTACGGAGCATGAACGCTTTACGTCAATGCAGGACCTCACAGAAGGCCAGCCCAGCTTCAGAGCTCCTGGGGCTTTGGCTCAGGTGCCTGCTGTGACTACCTCATAGTTCAAGTCTTCTCCGCGCCCTGACCTGCTTCCCTCACTCCGTCATGGGTATCGGTCTCAAGCGTACTCCTCAGTAATCCTTGCACCCTATTCTCAGTCTTGGACCTTTCCTGGAGACCCTGGGCTATGACAAGGGTGCCTATAGGCTGATTTTTCACTTGGCACCCGGCAGACTAACAATGCCAAAATCTCGGTGGCTTAACACAAAGGAGAATTCTGATGAGCGTCTTTATCACTAATGCAAAATTTGATGAGGTTGCTTCTGGTTGTTTGGCTCCCTTGAGTCCTTGACCGTTGGCCCCAGCCTCACTGCCTGGCCTCCACTGTCTCTGTAGAGGGGTCTCTATCTAGGGAGCACACGGGGTCCTTAACCACATGGGCCTGGACGTGACGGCAGCCCTTTTGCTCATGTTACCGCTGGTGAGCCACGTGAATTCGCCTAGCTGTGTGGGGCGGGAGGGGGTGTGGGACTTGAACACTGTGGCCCAGAAGAGCACTCCCCAGGAACGCGACGCTATGTCGAAGGGGGCAGAAACCTTGAGGGGTCAGTCGTTGTCTACACCATACCATCCTAAGCAACACTGTGGAAGATGGGAGGTCCGTTTTGACTTCACTCAGCCTCCCAACGCTGTTCTCCCCTTCCAGGCGCCGGCCTCTGACTGTTCTTTGAAGACTCGCCTTCAGAGAGCAGTTAAATGACCGCTTAACTCATCAGCCGATAACCCGGCAGTGGGCTTACGACCCAGCCCTTCCTTGGAGTTTCAGTTCCCTTCCTTCCCACTTCAGCAGTCTTTTCCTCGACCCTGTGCCTTTGCCAGTGCCGTGACCCCCGCCTGGAGCTCCATGACCTTGTAGCTGGGAAAGGAGGGCTCTTCTCACGCTTTAGGAGCCAGCTCAGAAGCCTCCTCCTCAGTGATCCTGACCCCTTGCACACATTGGGGTTACAGCATTTATCACGCCGTTGTGTCTCTTCTTTTCCAGGGGCCAACGTGGTGCGTAACCATGAGGCTGCAAATGTCAGAAGAGCCGCCCTGTGGGGTCAGGGATCCTTCCCACTGCTCTCTCACCATCCCCTGCCCTGTCACCATCCCCTGCCCCTGGGGGACCTCGGACAGTGCTGGCACTGCAGCAGGCACTCGGTTAGCACTTGGTGGACAAACCATCTGTTGTAACCTTTCTGCCCCGGCACGTTGCCTGGCACGTTGTGGGCACTCCGCTGTTGAAGGACAGTGTTTGCAAGGTCAGAAGTGTTTGCGATTTCAAGTCATTCTTGCTCGTGGTGGAGTTTCATGCCCTGTATTTGAGGGATAGTTCTGAATGTAAGGAGGTCTTCTAGGTCATGTTCAAATTATTCCTCCCCCCCCCACACACAGACTGACGTGCACACATAGATGTGCACACATGCACTCCTTTATTCCTGGCGCCCTCCCTCCGAATCCTTTTTGAAAATGGAGGCCCAAGGAAACTAGTTCTTGTAAAACTGGTTCTTGTAAAAACCATTTCCTTATTTTTCTACCCAAAGAGGATAAACCCCAGTGAGAGGAGCCGTTGGAGTCCCTGCCTCCGCCCAACCCACCCCGTGCCTCGGGCCCCCACCTCCAGGGCTGGCTCGTCACCAGACACGATTGTTCCCACAAAGGCACAGAACTTGAGACTTAAATTGGATTTGCCTGTGGCTTTGTGCACTTCGAGTCCTCCCTCCTTTGTTTTTGATTTATCGTTTTAATCAGTGGTAGTCAATCATTCCCTCTCCGTCTTGCTCACCATAAACACAACCCCTTGCCAAAAAAATTATGACTGTATTAAATGATTTTATTACAGTAAACTGCAGATTGTACAGTGTAAACACAGGTGCTGCTCAAACTCTACACCCTCCAGCTCCGTCCAGACCGGCGTGGGTGCCACGGAGAGAGGGGGATCCCTCTGGGAGCTGGAGGACAGGAGGTCATTCGGTTCAATGCTTTGCCACCAAGAGAAAGGAATGGAGGTCTGGAAGGGGAGGCCTTCGTCTCAGGTCATACTGATGCCTCATGGCAGAGCGGGGATTGGACCTGGGGTTATCCGATGTCTAAAATCCCTTCCACAACACCTCTCCTCTCCTCGTCCAAGTTCATGTTAAGCATGTGTCACTGTTGTCCAGACGCTAGTGGAGGGAACGGTGAATTTGAGTCTTATCATTCCTCCCAGGTTGTAGATCTTCATCTTTCTGTCCCACGGTTGGGGTGACGACAGAACACAGGACAAAGGGCAGGTAGGTCTTCCTGCCTCCCGAGCTGGCATGGGAGTGGCGAAGACTTCCTCTTCTCTTAGGCTGGGTGTCTCGGGCATTGTTCTGGGAACAGGAACGGGGAAGTCTGTGGGAAGCCCATACAACAAAAGGAGGCTTTTCCTGGGATGAGGCGTTGGGGGAGCTGCCCAGCCCCGGTGCCCGCTGCTCAGGGAGCAGGAGCGCTTTTTTCTGCCACCATCTGACCACCTGGGAAGGTTTCTAAAGTGGCTCACCCAAGATCCTCGGGAGCCATGGAGCTGGGTTTCTTTTGGTGCAGGGATGGAGTAAAGAAGAGTAAGAAACACTCTGGGGCGAATTTTGCCAGGGGAATGATCCCAAATATTTTTCATCACTAACCATGCAAAAGGCATTGTGCAGACAGGAGATTTATCAGAGATCTATCAATCTACTCTTGGAGGAGTAGATTCTGAAGATGGGACTCCTTGGGACAATCCACTAACACTTCCCACGGGGACACTTCTTAGTCTTGGGGAATACCATACATATACACACACTGACACACAGGCAACGTATGGATACTCCATAGTCCTCTACATTTTGTCTTAACGTTGGCTGTTTCCCCTCCTTCCTGTTTGTTTCTTGGTTTTGGCACATCTGGGCCTCTGTAGTAAACAGACCCGATGTTTACCAAGTAGCTCCAAAGGTTACATTGGCTTCCAAAAGTTTTTATTCCTGGTTCGTCTGGATAAGTTTCAGCTCACAAGAGAAGCTGTTTTCGCTGAGCCTGGGCTGCTCGAGAGAGAGAGAGAGAGAGAGAGGCAGGAACACAGGCCCATCTGTTGGAGATTGGAACATAAATAGCCCCCTTTAAAAATAAATCTCCGCTTTTAACTCCGTAGATAAAAATATCTGAATAAAGGACAATTCTTAATCTCCACCTTCTCCCCTGCTTGACTCAAGCGTTTCTAAGTGGAGTTTTTTCCCTTCTCCTTTTACAGGTTTCATTTTGGCTTTGATTCTAGCGAGTTTACTGACAGATTACTTCATTTTAACTATATGGCTTTTCTGTCTAGTGGGAGGCATATTTCTAAGTATCATATTTATCAAAAGAGCTCTGCAAAACAAGGGCCAGAATTACTCTTTTGATGGTTCCCCCTCTAACTACAACCACAATAAATTTTGTACGAAAGAATGCTCAACTGGGGACCTTTTATGTTAAAGCCGAGAACCGGGGTTCAGACATTGTCACTCTCAAACCTCCACCAGTTGGGCCGTTTTTCCCCCTCCTCCTCCCTCCCCGGGCAGAAATCTCACATCTGGTCTCACTTGCAAGGCTGGTCCTGGGCTCCCAAGGGCTCCATATTTTTCCCCCTATAACTTTAAATCAGAGGAGCATTTCAGTAAATCACAGGGAAGACTTATTTATTGGACATAGTTTTGGGTCTCTTAAAGCATGGAAAATAAATTTAATGGAGCGTTCGGAGCATTTCTCCAATCTTTTGAGGGATTACTTGGGGAATTTGTCAACTGCGCCAAGCCCAGCAGCCTGATCCAGAGAGATGGGAAGGAAATGATGGGAGAATCTTCTCGGGGGACCCAGGTGGATCCTAAATCACCCCCAGAAAGATTAATAGAGGGGGGCCTGGTTGGCAGCAAGGTTGATTGGCGGCATCACCGTTTATTTAATAAACTATCATTTTAGCTGGAGGGTGACTTTAATCTGAATTACATTTTGTTTTTGTCATCCACTCTTGCCAAGTAATTTATGGAATACCATAGCATGCTTCTTGGCCTCCAGCAGCAGAGGGAGGTGAAGGTGGGGCCTGGGGAAGGAACAAAGAAAGACAGTGAACTTGAAGATCAGGGAAGGCGACTTGGTGACCACCTTGAGGAGTATAGAAGAGCAGGAGCGGGATGGACGGAGGGATGTGCGGAGCCTGGCCGGGCACGCAGCCTCACCTCCCGGGGCTCGGTACTTCCCGCTGGAGCGGCGTGTCCCTGGGGTGTGGGGCGTGTGCTCCCGGGGCGGTGGGGGCCACGCGTGGGAATGGCCTGGCCTGAGGAAAACTGAAAACAGCTGATTGTTCATAATCAAGGGATGGGGACTTGGATGTGGAATCTGAATTTTCTAGAACAGATCAGAACTGATGGGTGCATCTCCAGGGGCAAGGTGGTCTGCCCGGTTGGGTGGGCAATTTCAGTCCCGGTGCCCTGGAGTAGGAGATGAGGGTGATGAGGGTGTACATGGGGGTGTACATGGGGCTGGCTCTTCCTCTCTGAGGGAAGTCAGTTGGAGGAGGTGTTTTAGGGCTTTAGGAGCCTGGGGCCCTGGTGTTCCGAGTGCAAGCAGTGATTCTTTAGGACGGGAAGATGGAAGGCCAGCTGGTGATGTAACAAGATGTGCTTCCCCTTTGGATGGGAGCTGCTGGAAGAACAAAGGTCTGTTCATGAGGGCCGACAGGCTTTGTGCTTGGAGGCAGAGTAACAATGACATTATTGTATTTACTGCAACAGCAACCACACCCTCCCCCGGAAGCGTGTTGCTTCTTTACCTTCGGACTCCGTCTTCAGCTCAGTCTCTGGTAAGAAGGAAAAGGGCTGGTGTTCTGTCTGGATTTTAGGCTAATGTGGGTAAAGGGAGGCACAAGGTTGGAACGCAAAAAGGAACAAAGGTTGATGGAGGTGCTCAAGCAACAGGGGTGCGGCAGGGGGAAAGGGACACAGGGGAGGTGTCTTTCCAGCCTTCACACCTTTAGGATCCTCAGGGGCTGGAGAGAATTCTGCATTGGTTGCCAATTTTCTTGGAGTTTCTTGGATGTCTTGGAGAGTTTTTTTTTTTTATCAAATTTCCCATCATCTGGTATGAACTCTTACTGTTCTGAGATAGTCTCCCCCTCTTTTCTTTATTTTTTTTAAAGATTTTATTTTATTTATTTGACAAACAGAGATCACAAGTAGGCAGAGAGGCAGGCAGAGAGAGAGAAGTGGGGAAGCAGGCTCCCAGCCGAGCAGGGAGCCCGATGTGGGGCTCTATCTCAGAACGCTGGGATCATGACCTGAGCCGAAGGCAGACACTTAATGACTGAGCCACCCATGTGCCCCTCCCCCTCCTTTTCTTCTGTATTCTTTGTTTTTTTCAGCCTAAGCACATCTGTCCTTGTCTGGGACATACTGGGTCTCCATGTGTTACAGGATTTGTGACCCCTTACTGCCCAGTTTCTTTGTCACGCTGCTTTGAAGAATGAAGAGGTAGACCAGACAAAGAGTGGTGGGCAGCAAAGCAAAGTTTATTGAGCAAGAGTATTAAGATCCTGGAGAAGGAGGGTGACTTGAGTGACTTGCCCTTAGAGTTTCCAAGTTTAGGTGGTTTCATGAACTCCTTTGTGGAACTTTCTTAAGCAATCAGAATGTGTGGAGTTGTGCCAATCAGGGCTTTGGTCAGGTATCTGCCTACCTATTAGGTTAATGTCCATGTGCTCGTGGTCTTTATTTTTCTTTCTGAAGTCTGGGGGCTTAGGTCTTCACTGCCCCTTGCCCATGATATTGACAAGTGCTTTTGTGCTTCATTGTTTTATTTCAGGACGTTTTGCAGAAGTCATTTCTGCAAGGGCTGCAAAGCAAAATGTCAGTGCAGTCCTATCTCAGCTGCAAAACAGGATGCCAGGACTGTTTTATTGTAGCTGTCCTGACTCTGTATTTTCTTGTTGGGGACCCTGGCCCTGACCACCTAACTGTCCAACTAACTCCTAACACATGGACCAGGTGCCGAGAGCCAGGGAACTCCCAGGGACCAGGCAGGAGGTGGCTGCTGGAACGAGGAAGGTCGGTGGGGAGGCAGGATGACCAGAATACCAGGTGAGTCCCCACTCTCTCCAGACTCCAAGGAGAGCACGGATTGGGATCTCTATTGGTGGAGTAAATTCAGACGGGTTATTAGGTGTGGTGTGGGGTTTAGAGGATTATAGGTGCAGGTTTTGCTGCTCAGCAAGAGCCTCAGCCCTGACCTTCATGAGACTTCCCATCGGTGTCGTGTGCATGCTCTTCCTGACTGCTAAGGGCCCCCCACCGGCTGGCACGGGCCAGGTTTCGGCTTTGATTTCTGCCTGTCCCTGCATCACTAAAGTCTGGCCCCCGTGGTTTCCTCAAACACATGGAACTCAGATTCGCCTTGTCCCTTTTGCTTTTGTGTCCCTTCTCTTCCTGTCCATCTATCGAGTTCTACCCACGCCTGAGGTTGAGATCAAGTTTTCTTTTCTCCTGGAACACGTCCCAGGCCACGTGGCTTCCTCTCTCCGGTTTCTGATCCCCACCGCTCTCTTTAGCATGAATCAAAATACTGTTCTGAATTGCCCATATTGATCCACTGTTTCTCTGGAGTGTCCCGTCTCCTTGCTGGTAAATGAGGGATTTAGCTGGATGACCTCTAAGGTCCTTTGCAGGTATGACATCCTAGATGCTATGGCTGTTTGTCTCATATCATCATCTGGACAGTAAGCTCCTCAAAAGGAGGGACACTATCTTTTCCTCGCATTGACTAGCCCACTGCTGGGCCCCGAGTGGGTGTTCCATAGGAACTTTTGTTTACTTAACCTTTTTGTATACTTTTTCCTACTGGAACTGGAAGTCTGGTCTTGTAGTCTGCCCTGAAGGGAAATTGTTCTGCAGTCTATGGATATGGCAAACATTGCCATGACATCTCAACTCTCAATGTATTCTGTTGCAGGGAGTGGACACTGGGGAGCTCTGCCCAGCATAGGGAGCTGTCTTAAGAAAGGGGGCCAAGGAACCCCTCATCCCCAGCATATACATTTTGTGGTAAAGTAGAAAGTAGTGCTCAGCTTGGTTCATATTTTTGTTTGGCTCCTTAAAACCCACGGGACTGGGACAAGACACACGGCCTATGTGAGTTGCATTGGCTTACCTCTGAGACGGCATTTGTGATACCTGCCTGTGTCTCTCGAAGGGTTGTTGTGGGAATAAAAAGATAAGCCATGGGGAAATGCTCTGTAAATGATGAAGCTAAGAGGGGTAGGTGTGAAGTGTGGTTACTTATTGTCTCAACATAAAAAGTCAAAAAAGTAAAACATGAAAATGAAACATAAAAAGAGAGTCAAAGGGCTCTCTCTTTTCCCTCCTTCACTGCTGGACAAAGAACCACTTCCCTTCTCTGGATAATAGTCTGTAGAGACTCCCTACCCCCTGCCCTGCCAAAAATAAAAAATAAAAAAGAAGAAAGAAATCAAAAGGAAAAAAAAGTCCAGGAGTGAGAGGGAACATCCTGGTATATTCTGAAAGTTGACTCTGAGAAGAGAGGAAAACATGAGCAAACAAAAGCTGTCACTCACTGGCAAGCTGCTTCCTCTGGGGAATAATCTCTGTGAGGAAAAACTCAAGATCTGAATGTTGTTGCCTGGGAGCAGGCGCAGAGACTGTGGCTGTGGCTGGTAAAACAGGAGCCTCTGGGATGGAGCCTTTCCTGCCCATTTTTGGGGTATCAGAAGCTCTGAGGGGGTCATGCTGTTGGTTAAGAGTCTGCCTGACTGGGTGCCATGTCCCTATTTCTCAGCATCCCAGCAGCTCCTGTGAATGGTGCCAGGCCTTGTCCCACTGACGTCGACTGGAACATACCCCCCACCCTTGGGCTCTCACACACTCGTGCCTCTCTTTCCCTTATCCTGTCCCCACCTCCCTCTTCTCACACCCATTTGCCTTGCCTGTCAATTGTCACCCCATGAATCAAAGTCAGAGAACTTCCCAAAGTTGGCCACTGGGCCTCTAACCTTCTAGAAAGCTGTTTGCGTGTTAACAGACAACCCCCCCCGCCCCCCCCCACCAAACCAAGCACCATCATGACTTTCCAAGATGATGATTGAGTTTTTCCCCTGTTCTGCTTGATAGTTCTGCCAAAGCAAGAAAAATCCTCATTGAAGTCTAGCAGGAAATCCAATAAAAATTCTTCAAAAGATGGGCTTGACATTGAAAAACAGCAAAATTATAAAATAGGCCTTAGAAAAGAGAGAGGAGAGTTATTATATCTGGCACCAAGCAAAAGCCCCGAGACCCCGTCCAAATGAGCCATCACAGATTGAAAGTGTTTAGCTTCCCGTTGATTAAATATGGAGAAGGACCCAGGGCCTGCCAAGCCTCGGGGATCCAAAGTTTGTTTTCAGTCAGAATGTGTTTTCAGTCAATGGAAAAAATGGTCGGCCTGCGCTGGGCTATGTAACCGAGAAGCCCCAGGTTTGGGGTGAGTAATGGCTGTGAGGCAGAAAACCATGAGGGCTGTTAATCATCCCTCCCAGGCCCCTGTAATTTAACTCAGCGACTCATTCCACTTGGAAGTCTCCCCCCACCCCATCCCCTTTCTTCCTTCTCCCTCAGTTGATTTTTGCTCAAGGGGGAATAGATGAGTCCTTCTGATGCTTATCTCTGTGTTTCAGTTGTGAAAACTCCTCACCCGCAAGACATCCCTCTCCCCAGACAGGTCCCCATCGCCCCGCTTCTCTGAACACCCCCGGGACAGGAGAAGCGAGAGAGGGGTCGCGGTCACATCCGTGGGGGTTCTTCCAGAGATCTCTCTTTGTCCCATGAGCTTCCTGGAATGGAGGCCTGGAAAAATCTCTTCCTTCGTGGGTTTCCGAGGTGTTTACTGACATTCTTTAAACTGGATTATCTTATTCCAGGCTTGCAGTTTTCTTTTTTCCTGAGCTCTCCTCTGGCCTGTTACATTCCCATACAGCTAAGAGGATAGGGAGCCTGGTTTTGAAGGTCATGAAAGGCGCTAGGAGTGAGGCTCTGAGGCAGAGAGAGAATGAGGAGGAGAGAGCCCGCCAGCAGCAGGAACTCTGAGGTAAGCCAAACCTCCTTTCCTGTCAAATGCAAACACCTCTTCTATTTTCCCCCTAGCTTCAAGTTTTACATCCCGGTGAGTAGCCTCAGGGGAGCGGGGATGCGGGTGCATCTCTGATTCTCTTCCCTGGGTGCTTCCCTCGGGACGGGAACCAGGGTCTTCCCTGGAACGATGGGTTTCCCTGGCTTCCCCTCTCCCGAGATGACCGTGATTCATGGGGCCCACTGCACTGAAATCTGTTTACAATTGCAGGGGGTAGGCCCTGCTGAGCATTCTTTTGGTCTGTAGTTCTTGCAAAATGGTGGTTGGCCTGAGCCGCAGCTTGATCTCACAGTGTGGGCGGCTTGATACCTTTCGGTTGGGCACCCAAATTTGGTTACAGGAAGTCACTCCAACCAAATATTTTTTGAGGACTAGGCAAATAAACTAGAGAAAATGAGTAAATAAATGGCTTGAAAATGATGACATGTGAAATGCTCAGTGGTTTAGTGGAAACAGACTCTTTCGTAAGGAGAGCAAGTCTCAGGCAGCTCGGCTGCGGAGGCCACCGGCCCAGTCAGTGGATGCCCTGAATAATGAGTGACGAAGGGACAAGGAAGAGACAGCTCCACGGGGCTACGTTGTCCCAAATAGCAGCTAGATGCACTCTGGGCAGGAACGTAAATAAATGCCGTGAATAGGTTGTAGCACGTCAGTACGCATGCGTGTGCGCATGTGCATGTATGTGCGTGCGCGTGCGCAGAAGAGGGAGCTGGTTCGGCTGCCACCATTCTGGGGACGGTGGTCAAGGAGGACATTATAACTGAGTCAAAGCTAGTCTTCAGGTACAACCCTCTGCCTTCGCATTATTTTAATCCTCCTCCTCTTCATCATGGCTATTATTTATTGAGTCCTGGAGACGTGCCAGCACGGTGCTGGCATCTTTCTGTGTTATGTGATGTAGTCCTTCTAACAGCTCCTTAGAACATGCCTTATTTGCCGCCTTCGCAATAGGTATCTGAGATTCAGCTTCCAGAAGAACCCAAAGCTTGAAAGTGACGGAGTCAGGATCTGAACCCAGGTCTTGTCTAGTTTCCTGCCCTGAACCCACAAAGGCAGTCTGGTGGGCAGGTTCTGTCAGGCAGTCATTCCAGGGCCCAGACATTTGGAGAGAACCCAGTAGGGTCCAAATAAAAAATCCCACTTCACAAGGGGAAGAAAACCAGAAGTCTCATCAGGTGGGGAGCCTGCATTTCAAAAGTTGTGGAGGCTGCTGAGTGCCTCACGGACAACAGCAAGCCCAGATTGGAAGGGTCAGTGGCGGGTCACTGTCACCATCAATCACCACAATCCCTTTGTCGGGGTGAGTGGGAAGGGGCTGGGTTGGGGACCAAGCAGAGAGGGTGAACCAACAGAATTGAAGGGACCCTGCTGGTGGCAGGAGATGGGAAGGGACATTCACAATTCTAACACAAATCTCCATGGTTTGGGGAATACTCTGGTAGGAGAGAATATGCTGTCTCTAGGTCCCAGAACTGTGATGATGACCGGCATTCCCATAACAAGCTAGCTCATCCTGAGGTTGAGTCACCTCTTAAGAAGACTAGATTTTTTAATGTATCTGTCCATCCAGTTTTGAATGCTCCCTTGACCCACATCACCACAGAGCTGGAAGTTATCAAGAAATACATTATGATGTATTCAGAGACAATTACCATTGGGGACAATACATACATGAAGCATAAAGTATAATAGCGCAGTAGATATATACATAATATATACATAATATATATAATATATACATAATATATCTACTGGGCTGCTATTATAAGTATTATATATTGTATATGTATCATATGATATACATATATTATATTATATATATATAAAACATAGGTGCCAGGCACTGTTTTAAGTATATGCATGCATTAGACGGAAGTCTAACAAGACTGGCTTAGGTGGGAGCTCCTGTTATCCCGACTTTTCATATGAAGAAACTGAGGCACAAGAAGGCAAAGTAACTTGCCCATGCGGCTGAGGAGCATTTAACACCAGGCTGTGTGGAGAAGGCAGAGAGGTGGTGGTACCTTCAAAAATGGGGTGAGGCGTGGCTCAGACACCTGGCCTGTGAGAGGTCAGGGAGGGAGAGCAGAGCTGTGTGAGCGGGCAGCGCTGCAGGTGGGGGTGGGGTGGGGGGGAACTTGGGTCCGTTGTAGGATGGGGATCTTTGTGAGCCAAGGCTGGGGTGAGACCAGTTCTGGGCTCTGCTGGGGAGAGACAGGGAGTCTGACTACAGAGCAGGGTGTTATTGGGGTGGGGAGTGCGCAGGCTGGCGGGCAGTCTGCGGGCAGGTAGGTTTTGAATGCCAGGCAAAGAACTTGGTCCGTTTCTTCTGAGGACGTGGGGATCCTGGGAGATTTGGAGCCTCGAGCTGGCACAGCATAAAGGGCAAAGTACTAGGAGACCTGAAATCTAGGCCTGACTCTGCCTTTAGGTGTCTTGCTCAAGGTCACCCAGCTAAGTCATCTCTGGATTCCAGCTATCTCATATTTTAAATACAAGGATTAGGCTAGATGAATCCATCTGGCTACAAAGTTGGCAGCAAACCCCAAAGACTCTAGGAGGGTTTTTGAGGAGGATCTTGGGGTGGTGGTGGAAGAAACTGGAGGCAGTGAAAACTTGGAATCAGAGAGTGTGGAACCAGAAGGATCCAAGCGCCCCTCCACTCACATTTTACAAGTGGGGAAACAGAGGCACAGGAAGGGTAGATGGTTTCCTTAAGCCACATAGAAGATTATTGCAGAGCTGAGGCGACAGTCCAGCTTCTGATCCTTAGTCTTCAAACATGCCTGTGCCTGTTCCCCCTCAGGTAAGAGCTGTGGGGAAACTTGGCTTGGATCAAGGAAGGAAGGGGTAGGAGGGAGACTCAGCCTGTGTACTATCCACCTTCATTCTTAGCTGGTTTTATCAGTACTGGTTGGGTGACAGTCCCCAAGGAAGCGGAGCTCAATGGAGCTCCTGATCTCTGGCTCCAGTCCTGGCCCTGCCATGGACTTTGGGTATACCCCGTATACACTTATCTGGATAATGGCTGGGACTGACCCTGCTCTGGGCTGTGAGCTGAGGCCATAATGTCACAAGAGCCATCGGCGGGGATGGAAGCTTGAAACTGAATGGAAACTGAAGCCTGTCGTGGGGCCAAAGGCACAGGCAGTGTGGTGGCAGAAGTCTGAGGCCCTGCGGTCCTTTCTTGCGTCTCTCCTTCCAGGGCTCTGTGCCTTGAATGTCCTGTGGCAGGGTGAAGGGGCAGGTGTTCTGGCCTGGAGCTGCAGGGCTGGGTGCAGGTGGTGAGGCTGTGGAGGGCTGTCTGAGCCTCTGACACTTGCATGAACCTCCCTCCTAGGTTCTTATTAGAGCTGCTCCATGTCAAAGGAGTCTGGTAAAAGTTAACAGGCCTCCCTGCCTCCAGGAGATCAGAGGGACAACTGGAGCTTGCCGGGGTCAGGGAGAGGTCACTGAAACCTGCTTGATCGGGTTGTCAGGGAGCTGCCCCTGGTCTGTGGGCCTGTCCTGTCCCCTCCCCTGATCCAGTACCCAGGGCTCCTTCCAGAGTGACTGACTTGACCCCTCCTTTGTCTAAAGGCCCCTTAGAAGGTGTCTGGGCTTCCCTTAAGGCCCCCTCTCTGTTGGCCTGGGAACCAGTGCCTGTGGGGAGGGAAAGTGATGCAGTGGGGAGATATCAGGACAGCTCTGAGGATGAGGTACTGGGCTGAACTGGGGCTGGGCTAAGCCTGGCCAGGTGTGACCCAGCTCCCTGACCCCTGGTGGCCCAGAGTGGGAGGAGGTGAGGGTTGGGGCCTGGAAGGAGGCTGCTGGCTAACATTTACCAGGACCTTTGAAGATGTAAATGCTTCCCCAGGCCCTCTTGGGATTGATAGGGTCAGAGTTCACAGGCATGGTCTTCTGCTTCTCCAAGTGGGCTGGAAATCTTGCAGACAGATGGGTTAGGGTCCCATGCGATAGAACTTTCCCCAGGGGTGGAGGGCTCATGGGAAATGCTATTTCTGGGGCTCTCCTGCATGAGGCCTACTGGTCTGGAGGCCTTGGAAGGGGCTGACAGAAGCTGTCTTTTCTAAATGCTCTTATTTCAGTATGTTTTCCAGGGCATATTTAGTCCCACTAAGGTCAGTCACTGGAAGAAGAGCTTCCATCTCCTGCCTTTCCCTGATTTGTACCTTTTATTCTACAAATACTAGATGGCTTGCGGTTTCCTGTTCACACCAGGCTCTCTTAGGCCTGGTACCCCTCCTGTGCTAGTTTCTTGAGGCCATGTCCTTCCCCACCTTCTGAGCCTATTCCCCCTTCTGGATCACCTCCTCCAGGAAGCCTTCTAAGAATGGAATCTGCCCCACTGCTCTGTTCTCCTGTAGCATTCAATGACTCAATCAACTACTATTTATGTGGTATATACCAGGCTCTGTTCTACTGATAATGCACCAGTGCCTGAAACAGACTGAAATCTTCCCTCAGGGAACTTATATTTTAGATGGTAAAGGCAGTGAACCATTGTATAACCCTTTTTTTAAAAAAAATATTTATTTATTTGAGAGACAACAATCACAGGTAGGCAGAGAGGCAGGCAGAAAGAGAGGAAGGAAGCAGGCTCCCTGCTGAGCAGAGAGCCCAATGATGCGGGGCCGGATCCCAGGACCCTGAGATCATGACCTGAGCCAAAGGCAGAGGCTTTAACCCACTGAGCCACCCAGGTGCCCATGTATAACCCTATTTTAAGTGTTTTACATGTGTTAACAAATTTAATCCTCAGAACAACCCTATGATTGGGTCAATTATTAGTTACATTTTACATATGAGAATACACAGGTGGTAAGGAGCAAATTTAATTTAATTTAATTTAATCCTTACAGCAATCCTATGACATAGATATTATTTTTCTCATTTTACATATGAGGAAACTGAGACAGAGGGTTAAGCAACTGGTCCGAGGTCATCTAATCAGTTAACAGGGGCCGGGAAGGAGAGCTTGAAGCCTGGAAAGGATTACATTGCCTCCCCATGATAAGAGTACTCTGTTTCTGTAGTGAAGCGGCTTCTTTCCCTGTTTAAGTGATCTGCTCATCTTCTCCATTATCCTGGGAGCTACCCCAAGGCAGTGACCTTGGCTTATTTATCGCTCTTTTGAACTCCTATTGTGTTGGGTACTTAATTGGCTTCCAACAAATACTTGTCTGTTGATTGACAGCTGTGTGTGGGTGGAGATGAGAATAAAGCAGCTAATATTTATTGCACATACCCTGTGCTGGGCTGTGCATTGGTTCTTGCTAAGCATGATCTCTTCTAGTCCTTATAAGAGTCATGTGAACGAGGGGCGCCTGGGTGGTTCAGTCGGTTAGGCATCTGCCTTCAGCTCCGGTCACGATCTCAAGGTCGTGGGATTGAGCCCTGCACTGGGCTCCCTGCTCAGTGGGAAGTTTCCTTCTTCCTCTCCCTCTGTCCTGCCTCCTCCTGCTTGTGCTCCTGCCCTCCCTCTCTCTCTCTCTGTCTCAAATAAATAAATTCTTAAAAAAAAAAAAAAAGAGTCACGTGAATGAGCTGTCACTACCCTGAGGGTGGCAGCCAGGATGTGCAGGAGATGAGACCCTTTCCTCCGTGCCACGGGAGGCCGATCAGAGGAAGGGTGGCCAGTCTGAAGACATGGAGCCTGAGTCTCCTGGCCTTGGCTGTTTTGGTGCCCACCCAGCTCGGAGGCCTTGGGGACATGAAAATGGGTGGGTCTGCAGTGCTAGGGGCTGCCTTCACGTCTGGCTGAAAGGCATCTGGTGAAGTTGAGCCTTCAGTTCCAACATGATTCCTACCTGGAGCAGACATGGGAGTATTCCTGCTCTACGTTTGGTTCCTTTCTTCTGACATCTGTTTCTTGTTTTTGTTTTTGTTTTTTTTCTCTTTTTGCTTTTCCAATTAGGAGACCAGAGTCAAATCTTCTGACTCACCTGCCCACATGATAGGGTTTTGCAGAGTGGCCGACTGGGTATGTCTGGAGGTAGGGGGTGCAAGGGATCGACTCAGGGTCGCCCAGCTAAACAGGGGCCCAGAGCCTGCACTCAGGCCTCCTACCCTCTCACTCATGCCATCAACCTCGTTCCCTTCCAGAGTCCTGTCTCCCACAGCAGGTAGCAGCCTCAGGTCCCCCCAGCCTCTCTTTGATGATTCCCCTATTTTGGTTGACTGAGAGTCAAAATGCGGGACTGCACCCAAAAGAACTAAGCTCACTTAAATCACTGGCAGGTAATTTGATAGATGAATTGGCCGGCACCCACTGTGGGAATTAAGCAAAGCCTGAGCTGTGGAGACAGTGGGAAACAAGCTTGAGCGACTGGTAAGCGGGTGGCCTCATTTCACCCAGGGACAGCCCCAGCCCCAGTCCCACAGCTCAAGTTGGAAGGCTTGTGTGCGCTATGTGGGTGGTTGCCATATCTCTCTCAGCCTCTTCCTCCAAAATGCAGGACCAACAGACCCTGGGTCCTTGCTGACTCACCTGGCGTTAGGGTCTCTAACTCAGTGTCCAGGAGGGAGTGAGTGCCACTGTGTCCCTAAAGCCCACGACTCATCTCCTGGTAAGAACTTCAGCAAATGATCTTGTTTGGTGAGCTCACTTACGTGTTGAACGAACTCGGAACAAGGGTCTTTCAGCAGATGGGAGCTGCATTCTACAAATGGGTGTTTCCTGGGCCACGTGCAGGAACTGACTGCTTGCGGAAAGCTGCAAGGCAAACCCCCGCCCAACCTCTGCAAAGGGGCCAGTTGCAAAGGGGCAACTTGTAGATCCTTTCATCATGATAGGGATTGCTAGCTCTGACTTCAGATAAGCAGAACAAACAAGCCTCAGCCCAAGTGGGAACTGGTTCTGCCCCCTCTCTTTGCTTTTCTAAGTCATCAAAGCCAAGTTCCTAAAGCCTGACTGTCTCACAGTACTTTCTGATGGTTTCATTGTTTTGTTTATTGTGCTTATGACAAGTGCTAACAGACCGCTTTCAAAGTGTGTTGATATTTCGGTTGTTTTTGAATGGCCCTTCTGTTTTTCTGCATCTGGACAGCATTAGAGTCTGGCCCCAGGGAACCACAGGGTCCTATAAAAGTGTACCAGGTCCCCTTCTTCAGAGAACACTGGCCATGGCAAGATCAGACACCCCATCTGGGCAGGAACAAACACCAAAATCGAGAGCAGAATCATGAGACAGGATTCGGCAGCCAGGGAAGACAGGCCTCTGCTGGGAGGGGGCCAGCGAGCATTGCCAGCTGGTCCATGGGTGTTCTTTCTGTCCATGGACATACCGTGATGTTCCTGCTGGAGGACTTGACCCAGTGGAGGGCCTGGCACAGGGCGATGCCACTAAACGCTTGTGGTCATTGATGGGTTCCCACTCTGTCTTCTCCCGGGTTGCCTGGAGAGTCACCAGCATAGTGCCTGCAGGGGACTCTTGGGGACTAGACAGGGAAGAAGCAAGAGGGAGAACTGCATGAAATCCCAGGGAAAACCAGAAGAAGCACCGCTTAACCTCACAGCTCTCCTGGGGCATCTTCACAACACTGCCCACGAGGGCTCAAGGGGGAAAATGTGAAAGGGTCCTTCTAAGACTTGTCTTCAGTTTCTATGGCCTTTCCCTTCCTACTTGTCCTGCTCTGTCCTGTCCCCAGGCCCTGCCCCATCCTGCATTAGAACCAGCTTCCTTCAGTGTGAGGGCACCCCGGGGTACAGACGGGCTCGGAGGGAGGGAGTCCCACATATGATCTCGCTGTGAGTTTAGCACAGACTTGACTTCATTTCTTCAAGGTCATCTCTGATTTCTTCCTTCAAGCTCGCTGAGATTTTCTTGAGCCCACGTACTTTACTGGCCTTTACCTGGGGCTCTCTTGTTTGGTGTCAGGAGTGAAAGGGCTCCTTTCTGCCTGACCTCCAGTAACTCTGGGGCTCTGTGTGTGGCCCTGCCCTCACTCCCAGATTTAGTAAGCCCCTGGACTTGCTCTCAAGGTCAAATGGGATGGAGACTGAGAGGGGCAACAATGAGCCCTGGTGCCACAGATCTAGGGGTCCCAGCACTCCCAGTGAGGGGAAGAGTTAGCTCTGTCAGTTGGATCTCAAACGGAACCATGGGAGGCTTGTGTGTTCATGCACATAGACTCTTTGGGGGTGGTCAGGGGTTGCACAATCTGACTGGTGATGGCTGGTCTCTACCTGTGGTTTTAGGGCTGGAGACCCACTAGGCCTCAAAGTTCCTGACTTTATGCCAATACTCCCTAGCATTTCCTTCTTGGTATACACCATCATGTGATAAATTCTCATTGATACTGCCTGTACTAACCTGGATCTTTCCCTTGAAGTTTTAGCACCCTTAGAATTGCATGTGTTTCCGCACTTACCTTAGCTCAGTAGGGACCCCTGATAAAACCCTCAGTGGCACCATTTAGTTTCTCAGGAATCTCGCTGCCCCTTGATTCCAGCAAGGAGATAGAGAGAGACTCTGGGTCCAGGGCTGGAAACATCCCAATGGGCTGGGCTGATTGGCCTCTGAGAAGCTGAACGTGCCTGATACTAAGGCATGAATATTCCCTAAGGACACTTGCTGATTTCCAGTGTGATTCTCTGGGTAGGCAAGAAGAACTGAGGTCTTCTGCCAGATCGTATATGTACATGCGAGTGTGTGTGTGAGAGTGTATTTGTGTGTATGTGTGTGGTGAAGGTGTGTGCCCATGTGATAGTGCATGTGTGGATGTTTGTGAGTGTATATGAGTGTGTGTGTGTGTATGTGTGTGTGAATGCTTGTCATTTTGAAAAATTTCAAACTTTATGTAGCAGTTTCTTTCTCACCAGGATCTCTGCTTGTGTGAAACTTTAATTTTATAGCTTTGGCTGTTAATTCATCATGGGCACCACCATTAATAAATATTTATTGAGCTTTCACTGAGCACAGCATGTTGAAATAAGAACTATATATTTGACTCAAGAGGAGTCAATAGCAGATGGGGTAGATTCGGGGAGGGGTGGGAGAAATAATCATTGAGGTTTCTTTCAACCTTGAGAGTTTATGACTTTATAACTAAAGCGATGGGATCCACTTGATACCCGTTGGGCAGGGCAGCCAGCTCAGACGAGAGAGTGGGGCTACCGGAAGGCAGTCATCTCCAGAAATCCCACCCATGTGTGGTATGGGTGCACACATCTGGAAGCCTTATGTCCTTTTGGGGATTCAGCTGCAAAGGGATAGAGTGAATCTTCTTGGCCTTTCCCATGGTGCCCTATAAAAGTAAATATTTGCTGATGGAGTGATGGCTTGCCATTTGATTTTGGAATTTACAAGAAGCACAGACTTGGGGACGTTGGACACCACTGATGCCTTGGCAGAAAAGGACCAGTTTTCTCCTGTTTTGTGGGGTGTTAGTGGCAGCCTGGGGAAAGTCTCCATTGGAGAGAACTCCAGAGCGGTGTGGGCTCAGAGCAAGTCTGGAGGGAGGATGCGTGCCTCTTGTGGAGCTCAGTTAATCAGGCCAGAAGCGGTCTGTCTGCCACAGCAATGACTCAGGCCTCCTGGGGGGTTTTCTTTAACATTATGAAGATGAACATGGCTCTGAGAATTCCCTTCAGACCTGGGCTTCGTGCTAATTGCCTCCATATTTATAGGAAGATGGGCAGCCCACGGTGGGAACCTCTGGAGTGGAGTCTCGGGTTGTGCTTAGGAGAGTGGCCGTGCTCTGGCGGGGTTGGGAGGAGGTAGATGTGAGCCTGATGAGGTTAGGACGCTCCTGCCGTCAGGTGGGTCAGCTCCTTCGATGAGGATCACTATTCCCTTTGCACCAAAGGGAAACTGAAACAGAAACCAGGAGGGTAACACTGTCAGAAGTGGGGCCTCAGCGTCAAGGTAAACAGCAGAGTAGAGTCCATCCAGATCTGTCACCTACCAGTTCACAGATGTTCCCCTGCCGTGGGTGGGGGGAGGGAGGCAATCCAGCACTGCTGAGTCTCATAAGACATGGCATTAAGTGTCTTGCAAGCTGCCTTTCTCCTGAGTTAAACTGGCAGTATTCGGGGTAGAGATGGCTGATAGAGAAGCAAGAAACTAGGGAGTATTGCCTGCTTCCACTTTTACTAGCAGCTTCTGTGTGTAGTCAGTTTCCCTGTCTGTAAAAGAGGATAATAGTGGTAACTATCTCATAAGATTATTGGGGCAGATAGTAAATGAAATAATACATACAATGAGATTTGCATCATGCCGGGAATACAAGTGGGCGCTTACTATCAGATGCCATGATAGGGAGGTGGTCTAGTGGTTAAAGATGCAGACTCAGGGTCTGATGACCTGAGTACAGAGAGGTTAAGGGCCCTACCAGGTCACACAGCTGGTGAGGAGCACAGTCATAGTGAGCTCCCTAGTTCAGTTCTGGGTGTGCTTCCAGACCATGACAATAAAGCAAGTATTACAACAAAGCAAGTCAGATGAATTTTTTGTCTCCCAATGTATATAAATGTTTACACTCTACTGTGGTCTATTAAGTGTGCAATAGCACTGTGTCTAAAACAAGTAGAGTTTATTGCTAGAAAATGCTAATTATCACTTGAGCTTTCAGTGAGCTGTGGTCAGTGATCACAGATCACCGTAACAAATATAATAGTGATGCAAACATTTGAGATATGGAGAGAGTCACCAAAATGTGACACAAAACACAAAGTGAGCAAATGTCATTGGACAAATGGTGCTGAAAAACTTTTTTGATGCAGGGTGGTCACAAACGTGCAGTTTGTGAAAAATGCTATATCTGAGAAGTGCAATAAACTGAGGTATGCCTGTACTCTTTCTAGACTTCTCCAAGCTAGATCCTTTGGTCTGGGCCCTGGGGTGTGGCTCTCTGAGCACCAGGGCTGTCACAGGAGCTGCCTATCTTGGAGGTTGGGGTGATAGGACTTCTGGGTTCCCCTGGACAGCTGCTACCTAGTAAGGGACTAAGCCGGGCAGGGCCTCCGGGGGATTGCTCCTTGCCTCCCTCCCGAGACAGCTCTGGGGTAAGCCTGAGCAGCTGCCCTTGTCTACCCACAATCCAGTGAGGGTAGATGCCTCCAGGCAGAGCGGAAGCCACATGGTCCAGGCAGGGTGGGGGTGCCCCCAGCGCCCTGGGGATCTTGTCGTGGCTTTCTGTCAAGCCTCTGTTGGTGCCTGGTTCCCCCATAAAGCCATTATGTACTGGGAGAATTAATCATGCCGTTAGGTAAGCATTATGGCACTTTTATGGCAGCTTTGAAGCTAATCTGTCATTAATGCCTGCTGGATTATCATGATTTCTTGCAGTTGTGATTCATTAACTCGAAGCCTAATAGTAATTCTATTAAACATCTCCCATCACCGTTTGCCCCAACACGTCCCCACTCTGTTCTATTGTGCTGCTGCAGTGGTGTGACTGGCAACCTGTGTGGTCTCCAAAGAGATGGACAGGTCCCCCTGCCCGCAAGAAACTGCCCAACCAGGCATCCATCCCCTGCCCAACCTCAGAGCCCATCTCCTCTCATGCCAGCTGGACTCTTCAGTCTATTCTTGCTTTTCTCCCAGAGGTGGCCGTGTGCTGTTCCTGAACCACCCATGACTGCTTTCAAGATGCCAGACGGGGCAGACAAAGACAAGTACCCCATGGCTCCACAGGTGACTGTCAGACCCACGGGGCTGACCGGCGGCGGTGGGAGTGAGTGTGGGGTCAGGAGAGAAATCGGGGTGCTGCCAGAGAAATGTGTTCACACAGGCCCCTTTCCCTCCCTGCTCAGAGCTCATGAAATTCACAAGGGGAGGAGGCAGTGTGGGGACGGGAAGCAGGGGTGGCACACTGTTGACTGTGGGCCTGCCAGCATTAATAAAATCCCTTGGTGAGGTTTTTCAGAAAGAAATGGTTCTCTTAGGCTGGCTGTTCTCTGCAAAAGGTCAGCTTCGGGGCACGGCTTGACGGATGGGCTGTGAGTAGGCAAGAAAAAGGAAGCGGGGAGAAAGGGCTGATGGGGGTGGGCCGGGAGGAAGCCAGTGGAGGACTGGAGCGCAGGCTCGTCCCGGTGCCAGCATCTTGCCCCTCATTCCGCGTCATCAATCAAGCCCGGCACCGGTATCTCCGCAATTTGTAATGCCCCTGCCCCCTCCGACCTGCCCAAGTGCGCACCAGCGCTGACCCTTCCTGCCCTCATTCAGGCCTATGCTGCTGCCTTGGTGATGGATGGCTTCTCCTCCCCCGGGGATCGCCTAGCCACAGCTGGGGGAGCACGGGCAGGTAACTGAGGTCAAACCCGGGGCAGCCACAGTGACCCAGTCACCCAGGCCAAGGGACTCTCTGTTCCCAGAGGCAGCAGGTGATGCCAGGGATAGAGAAATAGAGCTGAGAGAGGAAGCAAGAGAAAATTCCAACTATATAAGGAAGGGGGCGGGGGGAACCAAACCAAAAAACCTCTCTGTATCCTGAGGTCTTCCAAGACTTCTAAAAATCTCCAACATGGTGTGATGTCTTCTGCGTACAGCTACAACATTGCCTGTTCCACTCCATCTGTGTTTTCTCACGCCTGTGCGCTTTAAGAACCACTGAAATGGAAAACAAGTTAAAAAATACATAGATGTATATATAGTGAGACGGAGAAAGAGAGGGCAGTACTCTACAGCCTGTACTAGCTTTTTTCCCCCCTTTCTTTCTTTCCTTTTTTTTTTTTTTTTTGCCAGTGTTTGTTGTAGGAAAAAGTGTATAAAAACAAACCCTAGACAACTGGAGTAAATATTCTCAACACATCAGCCGAGGAGAAGTCAGGATCCAATGTTTCCATCCTTCCTCATTCTGGGCAGAAGCTGGAAGGGAAAGAAAAGATCTCTGCCCGTTTTCTAGCTTCTAGGTGGTGTTCTCTGTCTCTTGTTCATGGGTGGAATGGTTCTTGGGGAGGAGGCTTGCAAACTGTGCTCAGTAGGAGACTGACCAGCCGGCCGGGGGAAGGTGGCCTTGGGACGCTCCCACCGAGGACTTAGAGGTGTTGGCGCATGTGTGCGCGTGCGTGCGACTGTGTGTGCGTGCACGTGCGTGTGCAGGAGACGCCTGCTTCTGCTGTGAAGTGGATTGCAGGTGAATTGAGTTCTGTGTTGTGGACCCATCCTTGGCCTTGAGACCGGGGAAACCGTTCTCCGACAGCCCGGTGGTCTGGCCCAGACTTCTTTTGGAACTTCAGAGGCTGAGTGGAGAGTCCAGGAGAGGGTGTCCTGGCGAAGGAGTTTTGAGACCGTGGACTTCCGAGCGAGTGGAACAGAGAGCGCGGGGTGGGATGGCCTGGCAGGCGATGGAGGGGTCGGGCTTGGGGCTGCTGAAGCCAGGAAATGGAGGAAAACACAAACTGATAGGCGGTGGAAGGAGAGAGGAAGGAACAGGAAAAGCGCTGAGAGAGATCCAAGAGATAGATGATCACGGGACAGGAGTCAGCAGGGAGAGAGGGAGAGCAAATTTAATGAGGGCAACTTGAAGGCCAGCTTTAACCAACAGCTGGCGGGGGGCCGGGTTTGATCTCCTTGTGAGTCAGGCGGCTTGATTAATTGTGGCCTGTGGAGGAGGATGGACACCTGGCCCTGCTGCTGAGCTCTTTGATCTCGGGGGTTTCTCAGGGCCTGTGGGAGGAGAGGTGCTCGCTTGGCTGGGGGCTCCCTGAGAAGGAAGCCAGGCGGCCCTGGAGAGGCTGGGAGAGTTAGGGCAGTGGGGGTGGGGGGATAGGGGTGAGAACATGGGGTGGGGGAGATGGGAAGGCAGGAAGGCAGACAGTACAAAGGGCGGGCAGGTCTGGAGCTGTGAACAAAGCCCCCTGAGGAAGGTCAGCTGAGGGAATGTGGAATGGAGGCAGCCTTTGAAGGGAAGTTTCACCCATAATCTCGGGGTGATTCTTTGGTGAGGGTTCCTTCACCCTCTGTCTTACACTGTTGTGTAGAGATAGCTGAACTGTGAGGGAGGACCAGGCAGAAGAGAGAGCTATTTGCACAAAATTGTGTTATGTTGCTTTTGGCTATGGGGCTAACTAGTTTAATCAAGGAGTGAGTTGTACAAGGGGCACAAGGATAAGGGAAGTATAGGGCTCCCTGGAACTGGCTCATTTTATGCATGTTGGATGGAAACAGATTTGAGAAAAGAAAGCGACATATTGCCAAAAAAAAAAAAAAAAAGAACCCTCAAGAAGAAGGAAAAAAGGAACTAAAACCCTAATGCCCTTAAAAAAGAAAACCGAAAAAAAAAAAAGTCATATATTATGTCTTTGGACTAAATCCATTGGTGTTCTGCCAACTTCAAATAATAGTGTAACTTGATTAAGAAACTTTACAGGATTTAAAGTTGTTGGCTTTTCTGACTCCTCGCTGAGACTTCTCCGTAAGTCACTGTCTATACCAGGCTAATTTGTTCCCAGATTCCTTAATCTTTTGCAAGTTGGTGATGACGTTTATGACTTGGTAGCCATATTGGAAGGGTTCATGATTTCTTTTGCTCATAACTTCCACGCACAATTTTTGGGTGACTTAAGAATGTTACCCTGAAAGTCCTGTTATTGAAACACTGTGTGTGTGTGTGTGTGTGTGTTTGTGTGTGTCTGAATGTGTGCCTCTTTGTAAGCTATTTAAGCTTTATATGGTCCTGCTCTCCTCTTGGGTGCACAAACTCCTGCCCGTAGCTGCCTTAAGTCTTGGAGAGACACAAGAATGCGGACAACAAGAATGGCCCCCTAGGGTTCAGCCTGCACATGGAGCATAGACAGGACTCCAAAGTCTGATGACCAGGTGCAAAGGGAATTCCAGGAGCTAAGGAGAACAATTTTTCTGGCGGTATTAGAGTTTTGACCGGATGACGTCAGTGTGTTTGGGAAGGCACTGACCTCACCTATGAATGAAGGCCCAGCTCTGCACTCAGTCACCAGCTCTGGGCCTCGGCCTTGCCACTGCCTCTCCCTGGGGCTTCAGCTTCCTCATCTATAACATGGGGTAAGAAAAAATACTTGCCTCACAGGCTTGTTGTGAGGATTAAGCACATTAGTATATGTGAAAGCACCCTGTAAATGATGAAGCCTTCAATTAACAGCAGGCCTTAGAATTACTGCTTATGTTACAGAAGCCCGGGTCTCTTTAAACACTTGTGTTGACAGCAAGGATGTTTTAATTTCAAACAGGGTTTGCTCATGGAGGGCATTAGAAAATGAGATCCCATGTTACCTGCTCTCCCTGGGGCACCTGCTCTCCTATAATTATTATTTACTAATAAGTACGTTTTGTTCATAAATGTCCCATAAAATTCAGCTGAAATCCTTTCCCCGGCTGGCCTGGCTTTTCTGGGTAGGGCTAGGCAGGAACACGCTAGCAGCACCTTCCGGGTGGTGGGGCTCTTGGTCTGTGAGTTGTCGTACTCGGCCTTTCTGGGGAAGGCCTGGCCGATTTAACGCAGAGGTCTGCTGTCAAATCTTGCTGTTCCCACTTCAGCCTGTTTTGCTTGTTTGTGAAAGGAACGTGGTAGTCCTTGAGCCTGGGCTTCCTGGAGCTTCATGGCTGTTTCTCCATGGGGCTATTGCTTCCATTGACAGCTAGGTGCGTGGTGCCTGGAGCTCGGGCTCTGGTTCGAATGTGGCTTCTGATGTGAGACCTATGGGACATAGGACAAGATGGGGAGGACCGTGCTTAGCCTTCGATGGTTGCAGTGAGGATAGAGACATCTGGCATCTAGCCGATGCTCAGTAAAGGATTATTTTTGTAGACCACTGGTCTCAGCCCTGACTGTACACCGAAATGGTGAGGGATAGTTCCAAAGCCTGGGCCCCACCTCTAGAAATTCTAACTAGTGTCAGGTTAAGCCTTAGCATTAAAACCCAGGTGATTCTAATGTGTAGCCAGGGTTCAGAAATAGTAGCGCTTCTCAAATGTAATGTTCATACAAATCACCTGGGGAATCTTATTAAAATGATTCTTTTACAAAGGATTTTATTTATTTGAGAGAGAGCATAAGTTGGGAGTGGCAGGCAGAGGGAGAAGCAGAATCCCCATGGACCTGACCAGGACTATGACCTGAGCTGAAGGCAGACTCTTAACTGACTGAGCCACCAGGCACCCTTAAAATGAAGCTTCTGCGTCAATATGTGTGGGGCAGCAGAACCTGTGCATTGTTGGCAGGCATGCCAATGCCTCTGCGGGGACCACATTTTGGGTGGCAAGGCTCTATCCTTCCCTGATCCTCATAGCTCAGTGTACGACATGGCCATGGCCATGGATGGGAGACCTGGGAAGCAGATACAAGTGAACACAGGAAGAAATCTGAGAGGCAGCTCCAGAGGCTTGCTGAAGGGTGTTCCCACCAGTACTGTCCTGGAATCCACAGTCCTCCTGAATACACACACACACACACACACACACGCACACCTCCTTCTGAATCTAGTCTCAAACACCCATATAAGTAGCAACCAGATGATGTTTTCCAACATTTCAATATCTTTTCAGGTTTCCTAGTTTATTCTGTGAAGACAACCAACTGAGTGGAAACACTGGCTGTGGAATATGAAGGGCCCGGGTCATGAGTTTAAATGCCCGTTTGTTATACTCAACTGGAAGAACAGTCCCTAACCTGGACTTGTAAATAGTCAGCCCAAGATGCTTACGTGGCCGAACAAAATCCCCACAGGTGAGTATAATCAGAGCAGATCCCAGGGAGGCTGCGTGTAAACTGCTACTAATATTGGCCCGTGAAACAGGCCTGTCGAGAACCTGACAGGTTCTGTCGAGAGAGACAGAACCGACTAGAACAAAGGGCTTCTGAGTTGTAGGAAAGAGTCTTCCTGATAGCACTCGGCCTGGAAGATTTCTTCCCGCCCCACAACGACAGGCATGTGTATAAATTACCACCTTCTCCCAACACAGTGGCAGACAATTGGGGTGTGTGGGTACCAGCTCTTTTGCGAAGGACACTGACAAAATGGGTTTTCCAGGGGGGTATTAATACTTATGCCATATTTCATGAGTTTATGGAATGATAGAGACAGGAATAACTGGAGTTATACGGTTGATGCAAGACTCCTCACGAAAGAACGCACTTTGAGCAACTGAGAGTCCTCTCTAGGTAGACGTGCAGCTCAGTCCCAGGAAATGAGGCGTCCGGCATGCCTGCAGTGGTATGGGTCTGGGCCTGTTAGCCTGGCACCACCTGGTGTGGCAGGCATGATCTGATCGACAGAGGTTGAGCGACTAGGACCGCTTGGAAGAAGGAAGCCCTAACCTGACCTGGGTTGGGGGATCTCACTGGTCACCAAGGAAAGGAACTTTGCCCCATGGCTGAGGGATGGTAGTTGAGGCCAGAACCACATGGTGGCCACCCCTTTATTTTTGGTTGGAGCCTTCAAATGGCTTAAGTTCACTGTCGAGCAAATAGCATAGAGTGTTTCTGTGATTTAGGTCAGGACCTTCTTAAAGTCCCTTTCACTGTCTTTCTAAAGCCAGGCGTTGTTGGAGACCTGTGTCAGGACAAGATGAATCCAGCTGCCAATCCCTGGTGAGTTCCTGGTGCATCGGGCAGCCAGGTAAGGAGCCCCTTTTAGGGGACGTTTCCTGCACACGGTTTGCTCTTGCCTTGAGGTGACACTCATTCCCAGAAATCCAGAGGCTGAGCCCCAGGCAAGCTTCAGGGGGCTTCCTGCCTCCAAGACGTCTGGGGCCCACTGGCACGCAGAAATCGACATGTACCGTTCCGGAAATCTTGTTTTACTGCTCCTTTCCCTGCCAACAGTCCCCCTCCTTTGTCACCTCCTCGTTCACTCCTCTGGAATCCTAGTCCCAGATGTGACTTCTCTGTTTCCTTTGGCTGGGAATTTGCTGTTTTCCCATAACCCAGACGGGTTGCCTGTTAGAGAAACCAAAAAACTCCAACTTTCTGGGAAGACATCTAATTAAATTCCCAAAGAGGGAAGAGGAAAGCCCCCTGTGAAACAGACAGATAGAACCCCACAGGACATAATCATCCCAGCAGAGAAAGTGCCCAGGATAAGCCTAGTGAACCGGTAACGTGGTGTTCTGTTTCTTAATGTCCTCTGCAAAGAAGCTGGCCCTGGGTTTAAAATAGCCCTCTGGTACAAGCAACTATTTAAAGAGTATTGGGGTCTGAGAAATGCAAAACAAAGTGTTGTTGATTAAAAACACATGGTTTGTTCTCGAGACTCGAGTAGCCAGCAAAATCAAATGTGACAGTGTTTTGGCTTTTTCTATCCCACAAGACATGATGGTGATTTATTAGAGTGATGTCAGCTGTGGTTAAAAAGAGTTTGCTGTGTTGTCTTAATAAAAAGAGGCTTACCTTGGCGCTGTCAAACGCCCTCTTTCCCCGGGGCTTGAGGCAGTGGCTGCTTGGGTCCTTGGCCCCTCCTGCGGGGGGCTTCACCAAGGGGCAAACATCTGCCTTGGGGAAGCTCATGAGGCCACAGGGCACCGAGTGCTCCTTGATGGAGGTGCGGGATGGCCTTGACGGGCTGCGGCCGGCTCTGGGTTTGTTCAGCTTGTGGGGAGCGTAGATGCTGCAGCCAGCTTGGAGTTGGCCTGGCTTGGCTGGGTGGTGGGGCCTTTGGCTGGAGGGACCCCCATGGAAGAGAAGAGACCCTTAGCCCCATGGCCTTCTGCAGGTAACCTAGACAGAAGCTGGATGATCAGCAGGGTAGATGATCTACAGAAAACTGTGAGAAACTGGGCTTTTAACTCAAAATGAAGACATTTCTTAGTGGGAACTTGTTGGCTATAAGGAAGAGAAACCCCTCGAACAAATTCAGATGACCAGGATTACTGAAAGGACACACCAGTCCTTCTCCCAGACATGTAAGAAGAGACAAGGCTATCTGGGGAACAAGGTGGGGCCAGGACTGGAGCCTCTTTCTTTACCTTCCATGGAGCTGTGCAGCCTGGGAGCCTCCCGTCTCTTCCTTCTGTTCCCAAGGAGACCCCTGAGAAGGGGGAAGGGAGACTCTTCATTTTTACTTCTTCATGGCCTTGGCTTGTGTCAGCTGTGCCCAATGCTACATGACCACATTTTTGTTCAAATACCATCATCTTTCTCCACTTAGTCCCCTTGTATCAATTCCAAATTCCTGAGAGAATGAATCCAGTTGGTGTGACTTGAGTCAGATACCTCTCTCTGGTCCATTTGGCAGCCACTTGGGAGCCAGGGCCAGGGTGGTGTGGTTCCAGGGAGCCCATAGAGAGGCTGGGCAGGGAGGACGCCTTAGGGGGTCGGCCCCAGAAAGGAGCCATTTGTGTTATCAGGGTATTTGAAGACAGCAATTACAGGTGTGTGCTTTTGTCCTAAGGACCCGGGACCTTGTGGGAGAATTTGATACTGTGATTTCTGCAGTCAAATGCTCTGCCCCTGAGCTATACCCCCCGATACTGTGATTTCTGAATATGTCTGGCTCTTTCTTCTGTAGGAAGGAGAACCATCCCAATGGGAGGATGGAATCCCGGCAGACACCTTTAATTCTTTCCTGGAGACACACCCAGGAAGTGAGAAGATGACACTATTATTTCTTAATGTCTGGATTTCTTTTCTGATTACAAAGAAACACGTAAATGACTGTAGAAAACTTGGAAAACAGAAACACACGAAGATGGATATAAAAAGCACCCATAATCCAAGTTAACGGCTGTTAACATATTGGTGTATTTCCTTCTATCCTTTTTTCTTTAAGTAGTAGCCTGAGGCCATGTGAACGATTGGAGCTTAAGATCTATCTTTTGACTTTAATTATGTGTCGTCAGACTCTCTAAGACTTTAGGATTGTTTTACATTTATTCCCATAGCTTTCCTGGAGCGTGTCCTGTTGTTTTTCCCCTGCTCTTTCCCCCTTCCCTGCAGGGGGCAGCTCAAATAGAAACAATGCTTGCTAGTAGGCCTGTGTTGCACCCACTTTTGCGCATGGCAGCGCCCCTCCCAGCTCCCCACCAGCTTTTCAACTGTCCCTTTCACTCTCTTCTTGGAGGGGTACGGGGGAGAGTGATTTTTTTTTACAACCACAAATCTGATCTCCTCTGTCCTCACTGAACATCCTTTACTGGTCATCCTTTGCAAAAGGTAAGGCAGACAGTGCCTTTACCATGTCCCTCCAGCCCGCTTGCTCCCTGTTTCTAGCTGTGATACCCCTCCTTTCTGCTCTTGGACCCTCTCAGTGGCCCTCCCACCTTAAGCCTTCACGCTGTCCTCGCCCCTCTTCTGGCGGCTTTCCCGGACTCAGCATCCAGACTGAGTTCCATGTCTCTTTTTCCAGAGAAGCCTTTTCTCACTGCGGCGCCCTTACAGTCCCTCAACATCCCCCTGTACCTTTCCTTGACCAAGTGGACCATGCTTGGCAGTTGTCTGCATATTTGCTTGGTTATTTTGTGATGTCTGTCTCCCAGATGGCTGCGAATACTTCTCGAGGCAGAGCAGATCTCTTGTAGTGCACGCCGTACCTGCGGGGTGCAGGCTGCTATCATCCCCAATTCGGCTGCCACCCCCACCTCCCCACCCTATGACCGCACCTGTCCTGGAGCTCAGTCTGTGCTTGTTGAACGAGTGAGCCCAGCGCTCAGCTGGGGCAAATGCATCAGGGAAGCATCACCGTGTTATAATATACTGGACTGGGAGGTCTGGGGAGACAGGGTGGTTTCCGACAAAGCCTCGGCGTGCCCTGCTGTCACAACCCAGGTCCAGCCCCAGAGGTGCCCAGTACACCGTGCTCTGTGCTGTGGTGAGGCCACAGTGTGACCTGTGTGCACAAACATGCTGGTGCAGAAGGCTGGTTTGTGGGCTGGTGAGCGAGGTGGATTTCCAGCGAAGTATCTATACCTTGGCGAGGCTCTGCTGCCCTCTGTGACCCACATTTTATGGGGAAGAGATCATTCTAGAGCTCCTCTGATGGTCGTTAAACCTCCTGGAACTGAATGCTTCCATGGGGCAGAGCTGTCTGCCTTTGAATCAGCCCGGTGGACCCCTCTGGCTGTTCCATAGATCTTGCCTCAGTTAAAGATGGATTTAGCTTCCTTAGAACCTTTATTGATTGCCTTCTGAGATGCTTCTCTGGAGGAGAATTCAGTGGACGTTTATTGAACACTGGCGCGCCGTGCCAGGGAGGGACCCAGGCGCCGCCTGTGGAGGGCTGCATCCGACAGGTGGGAAGCTAAGCTGGGGAGCAGCACTGGGGTCCACCATGTGCTGTCACATCATTATCTTAGTTGGTCACAACAGTCATGTGAGGTGCATGCTGAAGAAACGGAGGCTTTGAGTTTGCATGACTTGCCTGAAATCCCAACAGTCTGCGCAGGAGAGAGCCACAGCTCCAGCTTGTCCTTTGACTCCAGCCCTGCGGTCCTTTTTACTACCCTAGGCTGGAAATATGAGTGTACTTTTGCTTCGTGCTGCCCCTCAGACATTTGAGGGTAGCTAATATACTCCCTGAATTTTTTCTTTCCCTGGATCAGCTTGATTCCCTCCCCCCACAAACTGGTCTTCCTTGGCCTTAATCACATGGCGAAGCCCTTGCAAATTTGCAAGTCATGGCTACTACTGTACAACACTCTTCCATTTGTAAATAAGAGGGTCTCAACCTTGAAAGCTAGATTCTGAAGGGGAACTCCGGGTGGTGATCCCCCGCTCCCAGGCAATGAAGCCAGTTGTGAAGCCTGGAACCTTCTTCTAGGGCAACTCATAAGGTACTTTGCCAGCAAGAATCGTGTAGTGAGAGATGATGGATGTACAGACTTCCAGAGCAGTGCCTGACCCCTGGAACATCTTCTTCCTGACTTCCCTGTTAGGGTACCACCCGACTTAACCAGTCATGTTATGGGACACTCATGACCAGCTGAGGAATGTCATTACATCCCCTACAGATCTATTCGATTTTTGGCTCAATATGTAAGGCAAAAAAAAAAAAAAAAAAAAAATCCGGCTCTTTGCAGCTTCCAATGTAGTTCTTCTTGTGGGCTGGGAAGCAGAAGGGCAGTGCCTCTCCCTCTCCTACACTCCACACACGAAGTGCGAAGTGCGCTGGGGGTCCCAGCCTGAGCCCCAGCCTGGTCAGGCACAGCGGAGCAGGCCCGGGTGAACAGCTGGGGTGGGCCCCCGCTCGAAGCCTATTTGCATGAGAGGCCACGCAGCCTTCTGGGACGGAGGTGGCGGAAGAAGGAAATAGCACAAACAGCTGACCTGGGAACCGAGCTTTGATTGCAGCAGGGCGGGAATAAATCTGAGCCTGGTCTGCTGAATGGCTCACAACTGGGTTTGGCTCACAACTCAGCCCCCGCTGGGCCTCTTTACAAAACCCCTGAAGAGCAGAGAGTCCACACATACAAATGGGAAGCATGGTGTAAACTAACGTGTGCTAGTCCCTGGGGAGCCAGCTTTGGGACTTGCTCTCAGAGTAAAACGCACCATGGGCTGGGGGTGTGGGGGGAAGAGGCCCTCTCCTTCATCGCCTTGTGGAACCCAGCAGTTCTTGGCCTCAGGGGGCCTCTGGTACCTCAGTGGTGGCAGTGACAGCAGGGCCCAGTGAGAGGTGGCAGAATGTGGGGCCCTGGAACAAAGTGGTGGGTGGTCAGAAAACTGTGTGTATCTTGCACATATATGAGGCAACTCCTAAGGACCTAGACATATGAGGGGGGGTGGTAATTATGGAAGGGCTAACACCTGAGTGAGCCAGTATATGTGAAGCCATTGTATACAAGTAGGCCCAGGAGGCTGGGCCCCGGACCAGCTTCTCTTCCTGGTTGAGCATCCCAGTGTCCTCTGCCACTTTTCAGACCCACAATTCTAAGGCCCCCACTGCTCTCATTATGCTTTTCTGGAACCACTTCAGGCTGTGAGAGCCAAAACTGTTTGCCATAAGAGTTTTCAGAAATCCTAGAATTAATATGGCCTAGGCTTTTTTTTTTTTTTTTTTTTTGACTCAAATGAAATCTCATGCAGGCATGACAAGACTAGCTCCAACTCTGTGTTCCCAGCCTGTAGAAGAGAAATGATGGCCCCTGAGTCACATAACTATACTTTCCTCTCTCTTTCATCAAGGACGTCCCCCACCCGGTTGGGGGTTGTCTGAGCTGGGGACTGGGAACGTGGGCACAAATGCACCTTCTCTTGCCCGGGAGGTTTGTCCTCCAGCTATGAGGAACTTCTGGTCCTAACCCCCTAGGAGGAGGGGAAACAGGTACAGTTTTTCTCTGTGTAAACTGGGTTGTTGGGGGTGACCTCAGCAGGCAGTCCTGGTACACTTCTCGAAGCCAGTGGTGAGGACTCCCTTGTGGAGAGAGTGTGGGCCACGCTGTAAAGAGTAAGGGCCCTGCAGGCAGCTCCAGACAGATGTGGAAAGTGGACCTGTGACCTTAAAACATGGGACAAATGGACAACCTAACAGTCCTCAGAAAACCCCCAAGAAAACCTGCCCTGGAAAATGTCCTGCCATCTCTGCTGAGGCCCCTGATGGTGGCCAGGGAGGGGACCACAAAGCCCGTGGACTTGCTGGGAGATCAGAAGTAGCCATCTGCGAATGTCTGTCTTTGGTGGGGACTGCACCCAAGCCCCGAGATGGCCTGCAAATGTCAATACTTCATCTACCATCTTGCCCTTCCTCTAGAGTTTACATCTGTAGTCAGGGTTAGCAAGTGGATTTTGCTTCTAGGCCAAGTGCAGTTGATTCGCAGAAGCATTGTTGAGAAGGATTTTGAGGCAGGTGTTGGGATTAGCTGGCCGCCATATCTTCTGTCACCCTGGTGGGGAGGAGGTTCCAGTGTTGTGGGAGGCAGAGTAACTGTCCCCTCGAGATTAGGTCCACGCGCTCACTCTGCAGCCTGCGGACAGGTTATGTTACATGGCTGAGAGGAGTCAAGGTTGCAGACAGGCTGACCTTGAGATACGAAGATTATCCTGATTGAGGATCGAGGTGAGTCCAAAGTCATCCCAAGGGTCCTTATAAGTGAAAGGAGGAGATGGGGACTCAGAGTCAGTGATGTGATGTGAAAAAGACAAGTGGATATCACTGGTTTTGAAGATTGAAGAGACCACAGGCCCACAAATGCAGGCAGCCTCTAGGAACTAGAAAAGGCATGGAAAAAGATTCTTCCCTGAAGGCTCCAGAAAGGAACACAGTTCTGCTGACACCTTGACTTTAGCCCTGTGAGAACCATTTTGGACTTGTGGCCTCCAGAAACTATGGTATTTTGTTATAGCTACAAAAGGAAACCCATAAAATCTCCTCCTTCCTTTCCTCCTTCCTCTCCCCACTTTTGTCCCCCTCCCTCCCTTTCCCTTTCTGTCTCCCCTCCCTTCCCCTTCCTTCTTTCTTTCCCTTCCTTCCTCCCCCTCCTCCTCCCTCCCTTCCTTCCTAGAAGGACTCTGGCCCTGGATTATGTTGAAGATACAAGCCAGGTGGGCACAACAACAGGCTGAGTCCAGAAATGATGCTCTTGGGGTAAAGCTCTTTGGTATGCCAGGAGCCCACTGGTGAAACAAGAATAATTCTTCTAGAACACAAATATCTGTGATTTTGTTTCTTTTCCTGGCTCTCCTGGGGAATAGTTGTGTGATTGTGGGTGAGTCTCTTTACTTCTCTCTTGGTCTGTGAAATGGGGAAGATGGACTAAAATCAGTGTTTTCTAACCATTTGTTTTTTTAATTCATGTCACCTCAGCTAGGGAGATTTTGTTAAGCATTCCTTGCTGCCATTTATATGATGAAAGCAATCTATTATGTTTTTAAATTTTGAGGTAAATCATAAATCATGTTTTTCACATCACACATTCCTCTTTCCCTCTACCCTGGTTCTGGGTTTCTGGGCAAAGCGCTCCTCCCTCCATCCTGCCTTCTTGCGCACAGTTGAGGATCCCTCCATTTGATGGTTTGTAATTTGTTCCAGATATAAGATTATTGGGATCCAAGGGTATACATATTCTGGAAGAGAGGAGACAAGGCAGCCTTTCTTGTTGTACATCTCTCTTCCTGGGGACCCTCTCACCCCATTTTTCTCTGCCTGGACCAGTTCTCCTTCTGCACCTCTCCCAGGCTCTGAGGTAGCAGGCAGGCAGGCCTTCTGAGCAAGCAGACCATCTCTCAGCAAGACTGCCAGCGTGGTTATCTTTTATTTCTGCCGTGTGCTATAGCACAAGAGTGATCTCAACTTCAGAGATTATCACCTCACCTCTTTTCTTCTCTCTTTTCTCCTTTCCTTTTTCTTCCTGCAAGATCATAAAATTACCAGACAAGCCCTCCCTTCCTCCCGGTCTAGTCAGACCTCAGAGATATTTACTTCTCGGGTAAACAGCTGTAATCTCCCTAACCAGACTTTATCGCAGTTAAGCAAGTTAAATTCTCCTGGTTTAATCCTCCATGTGCTGTGGGTTTTTTTTGAGTATAAAGCTTTCGACATCTTTTGATATAATATGGCAACTCTGGGCCACTGGATATGATTAGGCGCCAGGCAAAGAGGTTTCAATGTGACTGAACTGAAAAAGAAGGGACGCTCTACGAAACTGCTCTGGGCAGAAAAAAGTACGTGGAAAAGCACATTTGCTCACAAGAGGAAAGGAGGGGGGTATGCAGGTATTTTGCAGGGCCTGGGGACTCTCACTAGTCATGCCAGCCTTTGGTGGCCAGTCAGTAACATGAGGTCCAAATAGTCAACCCCCACGTCCATGTGTTTCAGTGTTGTCCCTAAACCACATGCTGGGCACAGTGACCGGAAGACGGGAGAAGTGAATGGCACCGTGCCTTAACTTGGAGAACGTGTCATTTCTAGTGGGAGAGATCTGATGTACTTGCAGTCTAGAAAGCATCACAGGGGCAGATTAAGGCCAAAGGCTACAATCAGACTTGGTTCCAGTGATCAAGAATTCCAGGGCGTGGGGAATGGTGAGAGGACGGGAGATCACTGTTTGACCGAAAGGTGTCTGAACTCACATGGAGACTGGAGCAAGCCTGGGAGGCTGGATGGGCCCTGCGTGGGTGGGTGGTGGCAGCAGGGGCAGGGGTGAGAGAGTAACATTCCAAGAATTGGCACCAGGTCAGCAGAACACGGGGCTCGGAAGTTGGGAGCTGCGTGTCACGTCCAGTGAGGAGACCGCAGGCTCGTTCTTTCTGCCCAGGGGCCACTGCGGCCACCTCGAAAGTGCCAGAGCTGTGCTCAGAAGCGCTTCTCGCTTCTATGTATATATACTGCATGTTGGCTTTTCTTTCTTGTCGACCTTCCAGTCACTCCTAAATTCGGTTCCCGTTCGTTCTCTGCCTCTCCCTGCCTGCCAGTGCCACCCATGCTCTCAGCCAAGCGGTGACATTTTCCCCAAGCACAGCCTGTGCATGTTTAAAGCCTGAGATGCGCGTTGGGGTTTGACTCCTCCTGCCACCCTCCCTTTGAGTGTGTGCATGCGTGTGTGTATGTGAGAGTGTGTATTTTTGGCCTCGAATCCCCATTAAAGAGAAAAAGAGAGAAAACTGCCGGGGCCGAGGATCGAGAGGCAATTCGTGGAGCCTAAGAAACTGCCCTCCTGTCCCCACTGCAGCCAACACTTTGTTGGAGGGAGACCCACCAGCAAGTTGGTCGTCCCTCTGAGAAGTTAGGGAGCTGTGGGGCTGGGGCAGGCTTCTCCCACCCATCCTTCCACTTAGGGAAAGACAGGGCACCAGGCCACCTATCCCTTCCCTCTGGGTGACATCTCCCCAGAGGGTCATGGGAATTGTGTTCTAAGTGCCATCCCATTAGCCCGTCTTCCTCTTCTTGTACCTTCCCCTCTCCCAGCAGCCAGGTGCCCTGGGGTCTCTGGGGGGCCAGGACAGTGAACAGCTACTCAGTCCAATCTGAGCCTGGTATTTGCTCCCGAGGGTGAGAAGAATGGCACCAGCGGCAGGAAGTGTTCCAGACCCTCAGCATGTGTCCTGCATGTGCTCCTTGTCACTCCTCAGTGCCTGCCTGGGCTCTTCAGTCCTTAAATGTCCATCTCCGTGCCTGTCCTGAGCAGGAGTCCCTTGTTACAGTTTGTCAGGGTGTGTATGTGTGTGTGTGTGGATAAAAAGCAAGGGTAGGCTGTTTGCTTTAGGTACCTGCCACTGAAGTACCAGAGATCCCTCAAAATCATGTCTTCACCTCTTTTCACATTGGTCATTTTAGGGGGAGTTAGGGCTGTGCCTTCTTTTGCTCTGAGTGCTTATATGCTGTCAGGCATTAGCTCTCACTGTGAATTGTCATCCTCAGGGGAAGCTGGGGAGAGCACAGCTTGATGGGGCAGTCGGGGGAGGGGAGAGGAGAACCTAGGGAATCTTCCTGGAGAGGTTCTCAGAACAGCCGAAGGGGCAACACTGGCCTTCTAGGTGACAAGAAGGAAGGCAGGACACAACGGGACTTAGAAGGAACAGACCCTCCTCTCATGCAGTGGCCTTGGGTGAGGGTGATGGGGGTCAGAGGGTGGTGTTTGGGGCAGGGCCCTAATTCCATCAGGACTAGCCGAGCTGTCAGCAGGCCGAGTCCTGTATCCCCTCATTGGGAGAAGGGGAGGCTTAGCATGTCTTACTCTACCCTGTGGCTGCCTGGCTTGCTTCTGGAATTCCTGACCCTGGTTTGGAGATGCTCCATCAGAAGCATGTCATGACAGGATCATTCATCCTGTGCATTTGTTCTAAATGTGGTGAGACACATGTAGTAATTTTAAGACCATAAAAGTGAACACTGACATGCTGTACATAGCTGTTGAAATGATGGAGAAATCCAGTGGAAGAATATCTATAGAGCACCTATCACCTCCATAGCTTTGGACATCACGTTGCCCATCATGAGACTGTGTATGAAAACAACAGTCATCATACTGACAGATACCATCCATTGAGTATCTTTTGTGTGCCAGGCTTTCTGCCATATGATCCTGATAATAACCCTTTCACGAAGGAAATATATTTAAAGAAGTTGAGTAACTTGCCTATGGCTACATAACTAGTTAGGAAGCAAGGCTAGGATTCAGGCTCAGCTCCAGTGCCACGTCCCAAAACCAGAACATAGGTGAACATAGGAACAGACTAAATCAAAAGAAAAGGTGTAAGATTAGAAGTCAGGGCTGTGGTTCTGACAATAAATCTTAGGGGAGGTGGTGAAGAGAGACGGTCTGTGGAAGCTCAGGTGGTGACAGAAGTTTCTGGAAGGAGTTGAAGCTTGAGCGGGATTTAGATAAGTAAAAAGGTGTACAGAAGGCATTTCAGAATGGATTTATATACAAGAGTGAGCCTGAGGTGTGTGAGCGTCAGTGAGAAGGTAAGATAGGATGGAGGCTTGGTTTAGGGAAGAAGACACAGCAGATTAGCATAGTTAAATGTTAGAGTCCCCAGTCACTCTGTGTGAATTTGGGCAAACTAATAAACCCTCCCAAGGCCCAGCCCCTCATCAGTACAACAGAGATAATGATAGTACCTGCTGTACCATTCTGTGGTGGGGACTGTGAGGTGGTTCATGGGAGGGGCTTAGCACGGTGTCTGGCACATGCCACATGCATGACATCTGAGTGGAGAATGTTCTCTCCTCACTCGATAAACTCCTGGGTCTTCGTGTTCTCTTAACTCTTTCCCCCTTCTTCAGGGTCCTCCAGCCACTGAGTCATCAAGTCCAATTGATTTTGTCTTCGTACTCTTTGTTCTTTCTTGTCCTTGTTCACTACCACCACACTGTTCTAAAGCCCTGTCATGACATGCCTGAATTATTGCAACAGACTCCTACTATCTCCCGCCCACACTCTTTCTCCACATCATTCTACCTCGTACGTTAACACTGGATTATTCCCCCCCAAACACTGCTCTCTCCATCTTACTTCCTTGCTCAGAACCTTCCAGTGACTCACTCTTGCCTTTGAGATGAAAGCCAGGCTCTTTAGCTGAATCACCTACGTCCTACTTTCTCATCTGCCTCTGTTTCTCAACATGGTTGCTCTTATTGCTCTACGAACATGCTATGTTCTTTGCCATCAATGAGCCTTCAGCCCGATTTCCTCCTCCAGGAACCCACTCTTTCTCTCCATCTGGCCAGACACTAATCTCCCAGGCTGCTCATCCGAAACCCACCTCCTCTCTGCAGATGTTCTGACTGGTCCAGCTCATGAGAGCTCTCTCCTCAGTGGACAGCTGTTAGGCTCTCCCTGAGCCGTGCTCATTTCTGGCCAAGTGCGGTCTTGCTAACGATCTACTGTCATGAACAACAAAAAAATCCCCCCGGGTGGGCTGCAAATTCTCAAGGGAAGCCCACTTTACCCACCTCTGCTGTCCCCTGTGATTCCCAGCATAGACCAGGGCTGAACATACAGAAGGCACTCAATGCATTTTTTTTTTTTAAATTAAGTTTGCTGAATAAAGGTGGCGAGTGAGAATCATGATAATGAAGAATGGAAGGTGGGAGAGAAGAGCCTCCTTCCCAGTGCTGAGAGGGTGATTCGGGTCCTGCTACAGAAGCTTGTGGCTCAGCTTGGCCGTCATTCATGTTGCTGGAAACCAGCAGCCTCTCTTCCGTGCTTCCTCTGGGCCATCCCTACCTTCTCCAGCCTTGCTTTCTGCCCTCAGCTGTTCTTGGGCTTTCTGGGGGAGCTCGCAGCCCTCGTAGAAGGTAGACTGAGCTGGGATTGGTGCTTAGGTGGATGTCTTGTCGCTGATACCCCAGCCTTGGCCCTGCTGGTAGTTCACCACTAGGTGGGAGGGTTTATTTAATGTCTCAACAGATGAGTCAAGAGTGTTTGAATGAAGAACAGCACACAGCGGAATACAATGCCAAGCCTTTAACAATAATATGTGGCCGTTTGTTGTATTCTTAATGACAACAACAGCAATCATGGTGATAATCTGATGGGGAGAACAGGGCAGAGTGAATGATGGTTGGGACAGAAGAGAACCTGATTCTCATCCCCGGGACTTGGGGTTTCAAGCCAGGGTTTCCATTTTTGGGGGGTTTGTGTTCCATGCCCTGTTGGCAGGATGCCTCCCTCTGATTCAAAGGGGAAGAAGAATCCCTCACCCGGGGATCTTGGGGACGTCAAACTGCTCCTTACGCAACAGCCTCCTAATGAGTTAAGTGTAAATGAATCAGAAGCAGATGGATTGGATTGTTCTGGAAATACACCCGAGGTTTGAAAATTAAGGGAAAAAGCATTTGGCAAAAGGCATTTTGGGGTTTGCCAAGACCCAGAACATTTGAAAAACAGTTCAGGATTTTTTTTTCTTTTTCTTTTTCTTCTTTTCCTTTCCTCTTTGGTTGTAAAACCCTAAATGCTGCCTGGAGGCAGCAGAAGAGATGGGCCTTGTTCTCCTGTCAAAGGGAAGTTCCTCCTGCCGCGCGGGTAATGGACCCCAGACAGGAGGCAATGGGCTATAGAACTGTTGTGTCCAGGCGCAGAACACTCTGCCTCCCTTTGCAGGGGTAGGCAGCCCCTGGGGCCCACAGCTCCCACACTGGGCCTCAGTCCCCTGGGCCTGCCTAGGGCTGCTACCTCTTCCTTGGCGGTGAGCCTCTGGCCTTTCATAAGACTTGCCTCACCTCATCCAAACATGAAGCTCATTATTTAAGGGAAATGGTCTCCAATTTGCTAGGCGAGAAACTTTGGAGGTTAGCAAACACTAATCCAATAAAATAGAAAGTGAAGTGTTTATTCTAGAAAAAACCCTTTAAACATTTTTTTTTTTTATTAATCACATTTGGCATCATCGAACCTTTCCCTGGAGAGATCATCTTGCTGAGGGAAAGGGAGAAAGCAACTGTTTCAGCAGAAAACTCAACCCAGCAGTTCCTAAATTTGCTGCTGGCTGGCTGTGTGTGATACCCAAGAACCAGACCTCTCTGTGCTTTGGTTTCCTAATAACCACCTCTGAAGATTTTCTCTGCTCAAAGGCAAATATATGAATCAAAGAAGTCAGACTCATTCGTGTTAGCAAATGAATTCTATGAATCAAAGAAGTTGGGCTCATTCGTGTTAGAAAATGAATTCTAATGTCACAGGAGCATGAGGTCTCCCTGGTGTGTCTGACACAGGCATCTGCACGCTCTCTGCATCTTGTGCCTTCTAAGCTTGGGCGTGGGGGGCTGGCCCTGTTCTGTGCCACGACTGGGACGGAGTGCTCGGGGACCTGGGGTCACCCTGCAGGATTTCTAGTCACTGCTCCAGGGTCTCCCACTTGCAAGAAATGCTGTCCTCATTGATGGCTTTGCCACAGCATGTTCTGGAAAAAGTAGTCCCACTGTTCCCCTGTGAGCTGCTCTTGTGTGCTTACCTCCCCGGGCTGCTGTCTGCTGTCCTTGCCTGCTTCTAGGAGGACTGCTAGAGTGCTAGAGTGCATGGGGTTCAGAGGCTGTGAGCGCCACAGGCAGAGTGGGACAGAGCGTGGCTGAAGCCTATCCCTCCTCAGAGACCCGGTCTGTTTCATCATGTGCTTGTTCCTTTACTCCTGCTTGGGCTGTGTTCGTGCTGGATCCTAATGTGTTCCTTTGGTTTTCTGGCCCCAAACTGTTCATTGTTTATAAAGAGCTTTCACATATAGGATCCCACAATGCCTCTCCCCAAAAACCCATGGAGAACCAGGGGCCATCATGTCATCCTGTCACCCTTATTTTAGAGAGAAGTTCTTACTACAGTCACATGGCCAGTGGGTGGCCGGCCTGGGTCCAGGGCCTTCGCTCACCACCGTGCTTCCTCTTGGTACTCAAAATCCCTTTGTTCCTGATCAGGATCTATTTTGTTCTGTCGCCTTGTTATATCACCCCATAGGGACAGCAAATGCCTTTGGGACAAGGATCATGTTTTGGACTTCTCTGAAACTCCCGTGGTGCATAGCAGAGTATCTTGGATGTGGAATCTGCTTAACCAGTATCTAATGGCCAGGGAAAAAGATGGAATTGGGTAGAACTGGGGGCAACCCAACCCCAGTTCAGGGCAGACAGATGGGCGTTGCTGCTCTGGGTCTTGGGGATCATCCCCAGTGGCCACCTGATTCTGCCTCCATGCCAGCCTGCAGTCTGGACCGGTCTCAGCGGCAGTGCCATTATCCTGTCACCATGGTCCCAAGCTGAGTTCCTAGCATGGGCCAAGAAATGTGAAAGAAGGTGTTTGCTTCTAGATATTGTCCCAGCCAAATAAATACCAAGCAGAACTTGGGTATTGGAGGGAGGAGGCAGCCTCTGTGGGAAGGAAGTGGAAGGACCACGTGGTCTGCCAGCTGGGGCCTGGCCCCGCCCAGAGTGCTGGGTTCCATCCTGCCTGGCTGGGTGACCTCTGAGCGCTGCCCCTGGCTGAACTGGAGAACAAAGATTCTCTCTGTCCCGCCTACTTGCTTCTTAACCATATGAGTGAGAGGGCAAATGAGATGCCATTTGGAACTCCCAGGAGAAAAGACAGCAGTAATAGTAACAATTATCTGGAGGTTACAGCTGCAGTCAAACAGAAAACAGCTCACCCCTCAGGGCAACTGGAGGCTACTTCTAGGAGCCCGAGCAGTCTCCTCCCAGGCTCCGGGCTCCCGGCTCCAGGGGTGCAGGAGGGCGAGGGAAGTACAGAGAACACCAGCCATACTGCTTCAGAGGCATTCATGTTCTTGGCTTCCCTAGGTGCATGGGAACCCTGAGAAGGCCTCCCCACGCCCCCTGGGTTTCTTCCTCTGATGTGTGAATCCTGGCTTCTCCATTTGTGACGTGATGATTCAGGGCAAAAGTGGACTTGTCAGAAACAGGAAGGGAAGATAAGATAAAAATAAAATAAAAAGTTAGCTAGACATAACTTTCTCCCCCACCGCTCCTCCACCCCCCCAAACATTCACATCCTTAAAACAAAAGTCCAACAGCCAAGCCCAGAATGGGGGGGCCAGACTTCATGCTCCAGGTCAAGGCTGGAGAGCAGTGGGGGAAGTGAATCAGTGACCTGTGCCCGCCCAGATAGAGGAGCAGAGTGCCAGGAGGCCCGGCCAGGACGCAGGGCTGTGGGTGGCGGGGCCCGCCTCAACCTCAGCCCTGCACACCGTGCTCAGCCCCCATTCATCCCAAGAACCAGCGAGCTGGGGAGCTGCAGCGTGATTGATGGGCCCCAGCTTGAATGGAAAGTCCAGATCCCAGGGAGACAGCTTAAGAGGTAGGAGGAGAGACACTTCTCACATCTGCAACAAAATTAAAAATTAAATAAATAAAATTTGTTAGTTTACAAATAGAACTGTTACTTGTTACTCATGGTATTAATCTCCTATTTCAATTAAAAAAATTTTTATTAAAAAAAATTTTTTTTTTTCGGTAACGCCCGTGAAAGACGTTTGTTTCATGCCAACATTTCTGCAGAACTAATGTGGGTGGATTGTGACAGATATAATTTCTCCATCCTACAGTTTCATCAACTTGAGTTCTGTTAAACTATACCCGCTGGGCTTAGCTCCTTTTAAAGTTTCCGCTTTGACAGGTAGATTTATTAGTCTTGAAATTTGTACAAATCAGATGTCACTCGTGGCAACTTGTCAAAATGTCAGTCTGGCAAGGCAGCATGAAAGGCTTTCTGGAGAGAGAGACAGACGTGAGGCAGGCTTTAAAGAACTCCAGCGCGAGCTGTAGGAAGGAATGGGAGGGCTTGCAGCCTCTTGATCCTGAGGGCTTTACTTTATTAAATATCTCAGGCTGTATGGGGGAAGGGCCCTCGGATCCCAGGTCTCCGAGACAGCGCGTCTGACAGCTCCCAAACGATGGCTCCTGCCGGTTACAGCGTCGAGTTTCTGGCTTGTTATGTGCGCTTAGTGGGAGAAGGCATGGGACGCTTGCATGGGGGGCTGAGTGGGGGGAGAGCAAATCCAGGTCTTTTGGTTTCAAAACTCGCTTGGGTGGGGCTGTGCAGTTGGATGGGCGTTCCAGGGTGGGCTCCCTTGGCCAGAAGTCTGGGGCGCCTTCTGGCTCCCCAATGCAAATTCTAGTTCCCTGGGGAGAGAAGGAAGCCCGAGGGAGAGGGAAGCTCTCAGGTGAGGGGCCCTTGAAAACAGGTCTGGTCTATCCTGGCAGAGTAGAGTGGCAGGAGGCAGCGGTCCCACACAAGTCCCCAGGGGCCCGGGGCTCACTTTTCCAGTCTGCAGGGTTCCCAAACTTTCCAGTCTTCCCTGCCCAGGGTCAGTTAATCAGGGATCCTGTGATTTGGTAAGCTCCATTATTATCTTAGTTTGACATAGCAGGAAATGTTATTCACAGTCCAAAAATTATCTGAAAATTTTTTTCCCCTGGGGAAAGGGGGGCAGTGCTATAGAAAGAGCCCTGGTTGGAGCTTTCTCCAAAGGCAGACTGGGGGGTGGGGGTGGGGTGGGTGTTGGTGGGTGGGAGTGCCCTGGTGGGGGTCGTGGTGGGTGGGGCATTCAGGGCTCTTTAAGGTGCCCTCTCGGGGACTGGTGGGGCTGGTGCTGCTGCACTGGTGTGTGTGTGTGTGTGTGTGTGTTTGTGTGCATGTGTGCACACGCGCGGGTGCACGCACACATGCTCTCTGTCTCTCTCACTGGATTATTGCTCATCTGTTTGTCTGTCTGTTCTGGAAAGTTGGAAGATACCAAACAAAGCTGTAGTTCTCTGTATTCCTGCCACTTTCCTCTCCCACTCCCCAAGGAGCTCTGGCAGGCTGAATGGCAGTGTCTCCGAGAGGGGGGCAAGGGCTCTAGGAGGTGGGAGCATGCTTCCCTGGGTGAGTGCTAAGACTCACTGCCCTGTAACAGGGTCTTCCCTCTTGCTGCCTCAGGTCGGGGTTGGGAGGCTGGCCTCCTCAGTGTTGCCTTCCCAGCTCCCCCGCCCACTCCGGTCCATCTGTCTGCCTGCGAGATGTCTCCTGGGCATCAGCCGCAGGCACGATTTGCTTTGGGAGGTGTGAAGCATGCTCTCTCTGCCCCATCCGTTCCTTCCCCTCCTTTTCAGGGCTTTCTGTGTGGAATAATTGAAGGCCTTTTTCTTCATAAGTTCCCAGAAACTCCTGCTAAGATGCAAACCCCTCCTTGAGGGGCGACACTCCCCCCTCACTGGAGATTAGGTGGCACTGCTGAAAGGAAGGAAGGGGCCAGGATCAGGGCAGGAGAAGCATGGGGATCTGAAAAGACCTGCCTTATTACCTTGTTACATTTTTGAGAGTCCAACCTGCTTGATGCATCTTGCTCTCATCCCCAGAGTGGGGAGCAAGGCCTTTTAGAGAGATCCAGGAGGGCTGGTAGAGGGAGGGGCAGCAGGCACTGTCCCCAGTCCTCTCATTTGCCTTGCTCTCTGAGGAAGGGAAGGGACCACCACTTGGCCCCTGTGTCCCCTTATAGCACAAGTGCTGGTGTTTGTTCATGGCTGATTCCTCTTCTGCTGGCAGTAGGGAGTCTGAGGGGGGAGGCAGGGCATCTTCCTTTCTGTGCCCTGGGAAGGTGTTCTGTCGGCATTCTTCCTGAGAAGGGAAAGAACCAAGTCCGTTGTTTGGAGCCTTTCTGTTTAGAGCCTGGCACCATGAGGAACTCTACTGACCTTTTGAATAAGTGAGATTATCCCAGGTGAAAAATCTCAGACATTAAGAGGCATGTTAATGATACTGGTCATGATGATGTAATAATAGCGGTAATTATCCTAATAATCTCTTAGGACGTGTGCATGTCTTTCCAAGTACTCAGAGCACTCTCCCATTTGTGATCTCATATAACCTTAACCTACTTCTGGTAGAGAGACTGGGAGGAGCAGGCCATCATAGGTACACAGGGAAACTGAGGCACCCAGCTCATGCCTTCAGGTTTGGTTTCTTACTCAGCTGCACAGATCCTGCAAAAAGGAATTTTCATTTTTGCTGTCACCCATCCTGTCCCTGAGAGTGGAACACACAGATGCAGACCTGTGTGCGCACGCGCGTGCATGCGGCATGCATGTGCGTGCACACACACACACACACACAGACATAGACACACATCTGTGGCTTCCAACCCCCAAATGTGCCATTACTGAAAAGCGCTGCGGCTTAGGGAGTTGAGAGACATAATGGCCAGCCTCCACCCCAGCTCATTCCTCCTGTGCTGTGCAGGGGGTTGCTCATCAAAAGGAAGCAGGGAGGAGGCAGATCTGAGGAGCACTTCACAGGGGAAGACTCTTTAGAAGAAATCACTCTGTGTCATAGTGCAGGGTGACTTACTTTCATGTTGCAAATGCATTCTGGCAGCTCCCTGCTCCGCACGCCATAGATCATTAAAGAAGGGGTGGGCCTGGGGAATTTTCCCAGCCGGTCCTCAGAGGACAGCTCTGCCAGTCACTGGGAGGCGTCCTGGGGTCATTTTCAAAGGGAGAGCATGGGGTCCTGAGAGGCTAAGCAGTAGAAAGCAGAGAACAAGCCGTGGGTGCTCACTGCTAGCTGGAGTCCTGTGATTCCATTTACTCAATGTGTCTCTGCTTAGTAATTTCAGGGCAGCCAGCAGGGAGAGAGAGAGAGTGCGGGGTTGTGGGGAGGAGGGAGGCGAGAGGCGGAAAGCAAGGAAGAAGAAGAAGAAGAAAAAAAACCCCACCAGCCCGTCTGGCATCAGTTCAGAAAGCTCTCCAACTCACACATCTGGTTCTTATATTTCAAAGTTAATTAGTCATATTGAGGCTGTCTGAAGATAAATTTATCATCCAGAAAAAACACAAACAGTTTGAAAAATGAAAGGAAGTGAGGTGACATGGCTTGACGTTTAAATAAATCATTTTAACATGATTAAAAAACTTGTCCTGTCTGACACCTAGCACTTGGGTACTTTGTAAAGACTTTTTGACAAAGACAAGTCCCTGTTTGGTATACAAAAAACCCTCGCCATTAAATTACTCAGAATAATCTTAGGCCAATTACTTTTCCGAGTGACTACCGAGGAGGAAGGCCTGTAGCTGGGCGGGGGGGGGGGGGGGGGGCTGCTCTCTGGGGCGGCAGCAGGGAGCTTGGTGTGGTCAGTGATTATCCCAGTGGAAACAACAACAACAACAACAACTCAGACGCTAAGAGGTTTGGGTAACTGGAGGGTTTTTCTGAGAGAGGAGCGCACATAATGTGAATTCATAATCTGGCTCTCTCTGGATGACTCAAGTTTGAACAGGAAATCCTTCCCCAGCCTAAAGAGAAAAGAGCCTCTTCAGATGCCCGGGCATAATCCTTCCAAGAACCAGATGTGTCCTGTTCTTTGCACCTCCCAGGGCTTAGGTGACAGCTTGCACCCTGTGACGAATGGAATTAAGAAGTGGGACTCTCTCTGGCCTAGCTAGAGTGGCCAGTGGCCAGATGGGGGTGGTAGAAATGTAAAGAATCGTGAGCGCGGGTGTGTTGGTTTGTTCTTAGAGCAGATGGAGAGAGCGGGAATCCAGCACTGTAAGAACGCAGACGTGCCACCTCCACTTGTCCCCCCCCCCAACCCCACCAGCCCCACCAGTGTACCCTGTGTACTTTGTAAAGGTCACTGGTTCTCGTTCTTTATCGTGACAGATAACCCTTCCCAGCCCGGCTCGGCAATGGGAACAGACACTGGAGTGACGGTGGGGCCGAGAGGTGCTGGTGGCGTCTGGGGGTGTTTCTAGATGTAATGGAAGAAGACGGCAGGGGCGGGGGGTGCGTTCCAGGGCTTCCTCCACCCCTGTCCAAGGTAAAATGGGCCTTGGGAGATACCAGCGTGCCTTCTGGTTTGCCCTTTGGTTGCATTCCCCAGGCAGGACAGGAGCAACATAATCCAACATGAACGTTTCCTCCGATTAGCAATTTGGTCTCATCAGTTTTGTTAATGGGATAACAAGAGGTGCTGGTTATGGTGCAAAAGTCTCATCATGTTGGTAATTTTCACTGTAACATGTTAGCAATCTGTCACTGTTTGTTTCCAGCAATACTGGCAAGAGTCTGCTTACATCAGGGGCTCTAATTCTCTCTCCACACCGCCAGACTGTGCCTCCTTTCTCTGGCTGGGACGCTTCCCCAGCTGCGGTCTGTCTCTGCCCATCTTGCTGGGCCTTTGTTTCTCCTGTCCTGTGTTTCCGTCTCTGCCACCTGCCCTGCTCTGGTAACTCGGGACAGTGTTGGTGTGGGATGGAAACCCTGCCCTGCGCCGCCCGCCATGAGAGAGCTCCAGAGCCGGAAGCCCCACACCACCGTTGCTCCCACCCTCTCACGGGTCAGATGGAGAACTGAGGCGCGGACTGCAGCAAGGCCTTGCCCAAGGTTGCAGCCCCTTTATTAGACTCTTTGCAAGGTCAGGCCTCGGACTCTGGTTGCATGATTTCAAATCCACGGAACCTTTTACCACAGGATGAACGGTGTCATGTGAAGAAATCAGTCAGTCCCAGAAACCAGCTTTCCTGCATATGGGAAAAGTCATCCCAGGGAAGTTAATAAGGTCACAGGGAGGAGAGAGTCTCCTTTACCAGCTTCATGGGGCCTTTCCCAGCATCTTGAGGCTGAGGCCCCAAACCAGGCGGTTGGCCGAGGTGAGTCATCCTGCCAGCTGTGATGTCTCAGGCTCGGGGTCCCTGCTCTGGAATCAGGAAAGGGTTTGCTTTCCTTGGTGAATCCTGGATGCAGCTTCCGGCCCCAGGCTTAGTCACCAGCTGTCCAGGACAGAAGCTCTGGCCATAAATAGTCTTTCCTCCACCAGGTGAGAGGCTCCTGCCCGCCTCTGGGCCCTAGTCCTCGGCTGCAGCTCTGAGAGACCTTCACCTTGCCCTTGTGCCTTTGCTGGGGTGGCCAGAATTCACTCCTGCGGGAAGCCGTTCAGTTCCATACAGTTCCACACAGTTCCACAGCTGCTGCTGTGAGGGGTGGAGGCCAAGAAAAGCCAGAAGCACCACCCTGCTGTGCACAGACACCAGATTTCCAGTCGGACAGACTGGAGTGCCCATCTTAGCTCTGCTACTTGGTGGCCGGGTGACCTTCCTAGACACAGCCACTGTCAGTCTCCGTTAGTTTCTCTACTTCTCAACTGGGGATTCCTAACAGTTTGCTCATAGGTTTGTAGTGGGGAATAGAGAAAATGTCTGCAAAGACCCAGAAGGCTCCAAGGCCCATGGAAAGTCTGCATCTTCCTCACAGTATGGTTCACGTGGTGCAGAGACCTGCCTTGACCATCTTTTGAATTCATTCCCAGCTGCTGTCAAGCTCACAGTTCAGGGCGAGGACCAAGCATGGAGTTCTGGACGTGTCCATGAAAGGGTGCCGGCCCGCCAGAGGAGGTGTTCCATTTCCAGGGTCGAGGAGAGGTTCCAAAGCGGAGGGATTTGGAGCCTGAATAAAGCATCTGTGGGGCGCAGGAGGAGAGCGGACTGACCCCTGAGTCACCAGAGGTGTTGATGTTTAGGGGAAAGAATGCATATTCAGGTTTCTGCCCTGGGGTGGGGCTGTGGAGCGAGGGATGAAGAAGTTTCGGCTCTGACTTGGTGCTGGGGAAAGCCACCAGGCTTCTCCACATTCTCTCTTGTCAAAACCTTCCTGGGGGGCACCTGGGTGGCTCAGTGGGTTAAGCTTCTGCCTTAAGCTCAGGTCATGATCTCGGGGTCCTGAGATAGAGCCCCGCATTGGGCTTTCTGCTTAGCGGGGAGCCTGCTTCCCCCTCTCTCTCTGCCTGCCTCTCTGTCAACTTGTGATCTCTGTCTGTCAAATAAATAAATAAAATCTTAAAAAAAAAAAACAAAAAACCTTCCTGGGAATTGTCCAAAGCTTCCTTGATGGCTTCTAATGAACCCACCAGCTGACTTTGAAATCTCTGAACAGGCTCATCATGTCTGATGAATAATAAACACTGTTCCCAGGGTGGCCACTTGGCCACAGGAGGGGGGTGCGGTGCGCTCCTCCGAGAGAGGCGCCCACCAGAGAGCTGGTCTGGGGCTGGGGCTGGCGGGCGCTCTGGCTGTGTGTTCTGACCGCCTGTCTGCCCGTCTGCCTGTCTGTCTGCTGCTTCCTCTGGAGGTAGCAGACTGTGTGGGTGTGTGTGCATTTGCCCTTCCTGTGATTTAGGTCTCCTCTTGGGAAAGGGAGGGTGAGGGGATTCACAGCGGGAACAGTCTGAAAAGAGTGGGGAGGTCTGGTGTAGGTAGGGCCTGGAGACCTGCCGTCCTCTGGCTGTAGGAGACAGGGCCACTTTTCGAACCTCTGTGGGTCTTGATGTCTATCTGTAGCTCTTCACATGACCAGCCCGTGTTCCTTCGGAGCATCTGTGGGGAGGGTTCCCAGAGTGTAGGGTCTCAAATACTGCTGTCCTTTATTCTGCTCTTCATTTTCTCTTAGCGCGGATCAGGATGGTGCCTATCCTGTTATTCATGTCCTCTCTGGGGAGGGCAAGCGAGAAGATGGCAGGGCCTCGGCCATCTTGTTCTTGTGCTAGAACACCACACCGTCGAGGCCACTGGTGTGCCTACCTAATGACCGAATGGGGGACCTGCAAAGACAGCCATTTAAGGACTTCCTCGACCTGCCTCGTAGGGTTTTGGAAGGGTCAAATGACAGTAGCTATGAAAATAATTTGAAAAAGCAAAGAGAAATATGCTAAGTGTAAGCCATTAACATTATTCTCCCAGGCAGGGGGCAGGCAGAGGACATTCCTTTGCCTGAATCTCTCAGTAGCCTTGAGGGGAGCCTGGCAGGAACCAGACATCTTCCATATGCCTTGCTGCCACCTTCACAGGGTTCCTTCAGGCAGGACCTCGGATCACAGAACAACTGGACTCAGATTTACTCCCACTCATTGGGGGCCTGTGGCTTTGCTGCTCTGGGTGCTTGGGGGCAGAGCTATGGGAGAATATCATTCGGCCTCTGCCTGCAGGAAACTCCCCATCGAGGGTCCAGACCTGCCTTGTAAACCAGTAAATTTCCGTACTTCCACGGGCAAGTTTAGATGGTCATTGTGCTGGAAGGAGCGATGAGATGAGCCCTCAGGAGATGGGGATGACAGCAGAGCCACTTGGAGGGTGAGGTCCCATTTTCTAGGAACTTCCACCCTGGTGGAGACGTGTCTTCTGTGGCTAGGTTTCTCAAGCTTGCTTGAGCAGGCATTGCCTCCCCCCTCCCCCCGACATCTCAGCCAGTCTTTCCCTGTCACTCTCAACGTGAAGTGTTAATACCACAGAATACAGTGTGTCTGTTTATGTCCTGTGGCTCTTTGGAGGGTCACATACACCTGCATGCTCCTAGATTCTGCCTCTCTGAGAATCCGTGTTTGCCTCCTTGGGGTGCTATTACCCCTGTCTGTGAATGCCCGGGGTAGCACGCCCTCCTGCCCCCCTTGGCCGGCTCTGTGAACCTCAGACCATGCCTCCTACTGGTCCTGATGGCTCTGCATCCATCCTCTCTATCGACTGTCACCACGCAGGCTGCCCCAGGACAGGCACAGACCAAAATTCAGTCTCAGGGGCCCTTCCAGGGACGTTGGTGTCTATCTCTAGGTTTTAAGGGTCCTCCTGGCTCCCTCCCATCCTTTTCTGCTAGGGAATTTGGGGAGATTTACTCACCCCCACCCCTCCCAGCCTGTCCGTCATATACAGTGGGGACTCCATCATCTCTTCCTTGGCTCCTGTTTCCATTTCTGCAGACACTTGCAGCCCATGCTGCCCACGGGGGTGCTGGCCGGACCTGGACTGCCACACAAGGCCACGTGCTTCCTGCTTGTGGCTCTGGCCTCTCTCGATGGTCAGCCTCCTAAGGGCAGGGTAGCCTTGGCTGCTTCGTTTTTGTTCTTCCCTCTGCCCAAAGCTGTGTTCAGTAGACTCTTCTTGGTGGAGAGGCCTAATGGCTCCCTTCTCAGCAGGATTACAGAAAGCAGGAATTGTTCTTAGAGATCTTCCCACTGACGATGGGGCTTAAGAAAATATTCATTGAGGGGCGCCTGTGTGGCTCAGTTGGTTAAGCAACTGCCTTAAGCTCAGGTTATGATCCTGGAGTCCCAGGATCAAGTCCCACATCGGGCTCCCAGCTCCATGGGAGTCTGCTTCTCCCTCTGACCTTCTCCCTTCTCATGCTCTCTCTCTCTCTAAAAAAAAAAGAAAAAAGAAAAAAAGAAAATATTCATTGAATGAAGTGGCTTGGAGAGTGTTTGCACCATATAGACAGTGCAATGTTCTCATGTCTTGGCCTCCTGGATGACTTGGGAAGCAGGTGGCTTCCCAAGGCTTGAACCCCAGTTTCTCAGGAGCTGAGCAAGACACCTGCCAGGGGTCACATCCTGCCACAAGGAGAGTTTACTCCGGGCGGGAGAGCTGTCACGTGGCTGTGGAACCAAGTACGGTCATGGTCTAGATTCTGTCCTGGGTGCTCTCAACCACTCTTCTTTTGGGATCCCCCCCGCTTTTTTTAGAGCAGTCTCTGGTTGGGTTGGATTCTCAGGGACACTTAGGCATTCTACTTTGCACATTACTGGAGAAATTATATCCCTGTCATATTTGAACACTCTGAAATAGGAAAGATTTACTTTATTGGGTGTCCCCCCCACCTCCTCCTCAATGTTTGAAGCTAACAAAATGTTTTCAAGCAATTTCTTGCCACTAGATTTGGTGAAACTTACTTCAAGTGTCTTTCCAGAACCTTTCATAGAAAAGTAATTGTGTAATTAGCTATAAATTAGTAAAAATTATGCTAATTACTTCCAGGTGTGACATATTTTGCGCTTAAAAACAAGTAAGAGAAATAAAGGGGCTGTCACTGTGGCTCCCAAGTGAAGGTTGGCCCAGGCAGGCTTGACAGGCTGATGTGCGCATTTACCTAATATTACTTTTTTTAATTATGTAATTTCAGAATAAGTACAAACAGACCGGGGAACAAAAGTACAACAGACAAAACCCAGGGGTGGTTCTGTGTGTGTGTGTGTGTGTGTGTGTGTGTGTACGCTTAATTGAAAGGAACCAAAGCAGGGGCTTTTCTAGTACTTTTCATTTTGCACTTGTAATGGGGGAATTGGAGGTGGTGGGACTGGGGATGTGGTATGGGGGGAGGTCTCTGGGTTTTACGGGGTCACCTTAAGCCAGGAGAAGGTCCAGTGGTTCTCTGGGAGGTTTGCCTTCTCTTCACACCCCCCTATATCCTTTCAGTTCTCGATACTAAAGTAACGTGGACCATGGAGGCTGTCACGTGCTAATGGATTGTCTTCATTTGCGTGCATCTTTATGTGGCCCAAGGCTTTGTGGTACTGGTCTTTCTTGCATCTTTCTCTCCATAATCCTGTTGAGTATGGAGGACAGGTATTGTGGCCTTCAGAGCATACATGATGGTCTGAAGGACCACTTCTCCTGGGATGGGTAAAGGGAGAAAGAAGGAGAAGGTAGAGTGTCCTTCTTTTTGTTCCTTTCTCCACCACTTCCCAGTACTGCTCTGCATCCACCGGCAATGGCGGTAAGGTAGAGAACCAACCCGTGGATCCATCTGTCAGTCAAACACATGGGGCTTTGTGGTAGGTGCTGGGCATCCTGAGCTCAATATCCCAGGAAAGCTCACTGGTGGAGAAGGTAGGCATGGGGGAATCATTTGATGGGATATGAGCAGTACTCTCACTACAGTGTTGCTAGGTCTTGGGTTTTCAGGGATCGCACCACTTTAAAATATTCTCTTTCCATAAAAACATTTGTGTGTGTGGAACATTGTATTCCCAGCTTTGGTTTGGCGGACGTGGTCCCCCGAGGAGTAATAGAAGAACATGACGAGTGCCCTAGCTGGAGGAGGGTCATTCTCACAGATGACAGGCATGTCAGCTGCATATTTGAGAGCAATGGAAATTTTTCTAGCAGGGGAGAATCCTTCCAGTCAGTAGAGGTGATGGCTGGGAAGGACTGAGGGATGACTGAGAACGCACCAGGGTTTAATGGGGGGGAGTTGCGGGTAGGGGTGAAGCACAGAGGGATTATACAGTGTGGTGTACTTGGGAAACTACCAATAGTTCGGCCTCACTAGAGCATTAAGAGAGAGGAGAGGAGTGGGGACAGGGAGTGAGTTCAAAGGAGAGCCTTGTGGGCTGCCCCAAGGAGGATGAATTTGAAATAAAGGGAATCCACTATAAAATGTAGGTATTATATGTGTGTGTGTGTGTGTGTGTGTGTGTGTGTAGGAGGGATGGGGTGGGGATCAGCAGATCCACGGTCTTTCTGATTACAATGCTTCTGTTTTTTTGAACTTCCCCACCGAGAGCTGTTCATAGTCTCAAGAAGAGAAATGTTAGGTCTGATGGGTCAGCTTGGCTTGGAGACAGAACACCTCCCACACCCCCTCACAGGAAAGCAGGGAACCCCACTGCTCTGGGGGAGACCTCCTTGGTGGGGTGTCTGACAGAGTAGCTCCCTGGGCTCTGATGGTCACCCTGCCCTCTCCGCTCACCGCCACAGGCAGTGGACCACATCTCGAGCCTTTGCTGCTATGGATGTAAGCCAACAGATCATGAAAGGGCAGCTGATCTGGGAGCAGCCCCACTAAACAACGGCACCAGCTTAAAGAGGAAAGGAAATAAAAAGCACCTGTGTGTTCCTTGCCCCCTTGACATTCTCTACAACCTTCTTCTAAGTTTGTCTTTCCAATCTCCAGATTAAAAAAGGAAATTTCATTGGGGCGCCTGGATGGCTCAGTGGGTTAAGCCTCTGCTTTCAGCTCAGGTCTTGGTCTCAGGGTCCTGGGATCGAGCCTTGCATCCAGCCCTCTGCTTAGCGGGGAGCCTGCTTCCGCCCCCCCCCCCCCGCCCGCCTGCCTCTGTGCCTACTTGTGATCTCTGTCAAATAAATAAATAAAATCTTAAAAAAAAAAAAAAGAAAATTCATTGAAATATCTTCTTAAAATTGGAAAATAGAGAAATATTAGCAAAGCATAGGAAGAACAAAATAAAACAAACCCCAATAACAACCACGGATCCAAACAAGAAGGTGCAGACCAGGAGTGGGAGAGCTGGGTCAGGTCCCAAGTGCTCCTCATTGCTCCTCTTTCTTGACTTGAGTCACTTTCCTGTCCAGGCTTCAGACTCTGCATTCTGAAAACATGAGGGTCAAGCCAAGTGATCTCAAAGTCCTTTCCAGCTCTGATCTGTAACATTTACGTTTTAATTTTTATTTTTGGTAGAGGCATGAGAAAACACCTTCATTCTTCCCTGGATTCTCAGCCCAGAGAAGAAGTAGGTAAGGGGGCTGAGTATTACTTAAGCTGAAGAGGGGCCCCGGGTGGATCCCCTTCTCACAGTTAGGCTCTGGGCTATTTGGACGTTTCCTACCATTAAAAATACTTTCTTCCCTGCATTTTCCATTCCCCAGGGCCAAGGTGCTTCCTTTACAAAGGACCCCATGTTGTGGGATTGGAAGCCAAAGTTGGTTTGCTTCCTATAAAACACAGCTTGTTTGCTTCCATGGGTCCTCCCATAAAGTAACCATAGTAACAGTGCTAATACTGATGAGGATACTGAGGGTGAGGGGAGCTAGCTTCTACTGAGTGTGTGTCAGACATTACCCTAAAAGCTGTGTGTTTATTAACCCATTTAATCCTATGTGGTAAATATCATCATCATGCCCATTTTACAGATGAGGACATAGGCGCACAGAGAATTGAATGACCAGGATCCTTTGTGCGGGGCTTGAGGAAGTGGCCAGCATTTGGAATCATTTGCTTGCAAGTTCAAGTCCTGGATCCCCCAGCCAGCCAGCCAAGGCTCTTGAGGATTAAATGAGACAATCTGTAACAAGTACTTTGCAAACTGTGGTGTACCATACATGTTATGGTATGGAGTCGGGGCAGATGGGACTAATCTGGCCAGAGATGGCTGAGCTACCCACACAGGATAGCTGGAATCTCAGAGAGGACAGAAGAGACCGAGACACAGCGTGGTGGTGGGGGAGAGAATTCTTGAAGGCAGAGCTGGCGTGTCTCTGCCCCAAGGCTCCCCTTTCTTTTGTGGGATGTGCATATGTCTTGGCTTGGCTCCAGGCTGCAGGTACAGACGAGGCACAGCACACACACTGGGGCTAGTGGCCTTGCTCGTGGGAGCCCAGCCTTGCAGGTGGTCATCTTGCTTCTCTCCCCAGGTAGAACCAGGTGTGGGTTGATCTGCTGTCTCGTCACCTCTAAGACCAAGTCCAGCCACTGTTGCTGGCATGCAAGCCCTCCCCAGTAGGTCCTACCCTATGGTCTAGTTATATTTCCTGCTCCCGCAACTGAACACCTCTTTCTGCTTCAATGGCCACTCTCCTTGGCGTTCCCTGCAGACAGGGTGCTGTGGTCACGTTGGAGAGCCTTTGCTGATGCTCTTCCCTTTCTTGAAATACTGGCTTATCCTCACTCCCCCGTCCCTGTTCTGTGAATTCTCAGGACCTTCATCTCCATGAAATAATGTTGCTTGGCCATCTGCTTCTGGCTTTTCTGGAGGACAAGGGATGCACCATGACTTAGGCCCCCCTCCTTTTTAATACCCTCAAGTTTTGCACTTCAGACTTGGCTCATAGGGGTGCATAGGCCCTATTTGCAGGAGAGAGGAATGATTCAGACTCCCTTAGCCTTTCTTTCTAGATTCCTTTTGTGAGTAGTTTGGTTAGTGTTGATTGCCAAGGTTAGCTTGACTCTGGGTCTAGGAAAGCACCATGAGTGAATAGAAGGGGTTCAGTGCTTACTGCCCACAAAGAACATTTGCTAGCACCCCAAAACCCTGCAAACTCCCATTAGTGAGAAGCTCCCAGGTCAGGGAGGTCAGCTGCTTCACATGGAGTCTTGCCCTTGGCCAGATGAGAGATCTTTATATACATGCTTTCCTGGCCTGTATCATCTATAGTAACCCCTGGAAGAGGGAATTTAAAAAGTCAACACATTCTGAAAAGGCAAGTGTTAGTGGGTCTTTGGAGATGTGGTCACAACCTGCTGTGTAATTTGACAGGACAAGTGCACGTCGAACATGGGGGCCCCTTGTTCAAAAATTATGAAGACCTTCAAGATAGTGACAAGCAGAGCACGAGTCCAAACCAAGGTCGTCTGGAGTGTGGGAGTGGGTTCAGGGGCAGAGGTTGGGGCTCTGCAGGGACTTCGTGCTTACGAAGCTGGCTCTGCTCTGCTGGGTGCGTCCTGGCTGTTGCTACTGTCATGCGGGCAAAGATGGTGATGGTGTTGCCGTGTTCTTTTTCCTGGGCACAGCTTCCGAGTTAGGTAATAATATTAAGTGTCTAGCCTGTGTCCAGCACTATTTAAAACACCCTGGTGGGGGGTGTGGGTTTTTACAAAATCAGTAGGGGATAGGGTTCTCCCTGGAGAGATATTTACAAAATTATAAATGAGACAAAGAGATACATTCAGTGCCCATATATCACTGTCAGGTGAAGAAGTAGAGGCTCAGATGGTTTCCTCAAAGTCACACAGCTACTCCAGGACTTGGGTACTCTGCACATAGCCTTGACCACAAAATGCTTAAAGAATGGTGTCTTTGGTGTGGGGTGCTGGGAGCCATAGGAGATCAGAGAAGCAGGGGTCACAGGTCAGGGCCATGGACTGGTCCTGGCTGATGTGGAGGGGGAAGGGTTTGGGGGCGGGGGTGGGAAGAGTGGGGAGGGAGCCTGGAAGGGGGTGCTCTGCAGTCAGTGGGGTGGGTCTGGCTTCATCAGGAGGGGGGTGTGAGAAGTGGGGATCTCTCCCAGACACTTTGTCCTCCTTAGTGTTTACCTTTGCTCACTCTTTTCCTTCTAAATAAGATACCTGTTCCCCATCGCCATCTTTTTCCTGATTCTAGTCCAGTTTGAAAGTGTTTTTCAAACTCTCTGGATCATAGTCTATAACAAAAAATGTATTTTCTGGTGTGGCCCAGTACACGCATATGTGTGTGTTGCGTGTGCTTGTGTTTATGTGTTTACGTACCCATAAAGGCAAGTAAGCAGACATCTGATGCAGTCTGATGTTTTTTGTTACACTGTATTATGTAATTAAAAAGTCAGATAGTGACACTCCAAATTGAGGCCTACCCTGAATATGGAAAACTGCTTTAACTCCTCTCTGCCATAGCCACCAGACAAGAAGAATTCTTTTGCACTCAGAGCCTCTGTGGAAGGAGGACCTTAGCTCTGTGAGCCTAGTGGAACCCTCTCGTTCCTGCTGGGACCTGCCCTGGAATCTCAGCCCCTCCTAACAAGGGTTTAACCCACTGAACCACCCAGGCGCCCCCCTAACAAGGGTTTAATTATATTTTTGGCATTTGCATTTTCTCTCCCTAATATAGTACATATTCCTTGCAGAGAAAACACATGCCTAGGGTACACAATAACACATAAAAGGTAGTAGAGCTCACCGAGCCCATTTCCTAGCCCCTCTGAGGCCCAGCCCTGCATCTTGTCCGGAGAAGTCATTCAGTAAGAGTTTCTAAATTGAAGCATTGGTGGAGGATCTCAGAAGCACTTGGGAATTTTCTGGCAAGTTGAACATAAGCTCAGCACTGTTGGTTTAAAAGGCCTCTTGGTGGGGCTGGCATTTGATTGTTCCCCAGGCAAGCTCTTGGAACCCTCTTTCTTTCTTGGCTTTTCTTGTCTGGTCACATTTCTCTGCTGACAGCCTTGCTTTCCAGCCTCAGGTACTTCTGGGTCTTATATCCTGTTGCTTTTTCCTGAGAGATGCTGACTGGGAGGGTGGAAGGTCTGACAAGACCCACAAACATGGCCTTTCCTGTCCCCTGAGCCAGACACTGGAGAGCCCCATAGTGTGGGGAGAAGCCTGGGGTCAGTGGCTAAAACCTGGTTTCAGAAGTCCTCTTCCCCAGATGAGTGACTTTGGGGAAATGGTTTAGCCTCTTAGAACTTCATTTCTCTTCATTTGACACCTCCTGGTGCTTATTGAGATGATCATGGTAACAAACACGTGGAAGCTTTCACTGTATGGTGGTTTAATAATAACTACATTGGTAACATGCATTTACCCGTCTTTTAACAACTGCATGAATGGTTTTATGACCAACCTCAATTTAGTGAGGAACTGAGGTTTGGTTGTCCCAGATTACTTAGCTAATAAGTGGTGGAATTAGGATCCAACTTGGTTTTCTTTTTCCAAAGTTTATATTACTGTTATTATCATCATTATTTAATGTAATTCTATCAGCCTGTTAAGTTAATTATTATTTTCTCCAGCCCAGGGGGGTTCTTAAGGGAGTGCATTTCTGTTAATGTGGGGAGGGTTGGCTCATGGCAGGCCTGGGAGGCAGTTGTAGGAAAATGAGTGAGAAGAAAGGAAGGGAGAGGGTATGAGTGCAGAGCTAAGTTTAGGAATCATGTGAGGCTGGTCGTGGAGGGATTCCTGGGTCGCTTCTCTGCTGTTTCAGCTCCTCAGGTCCCTTGGCAGCCATCAGACACACCATCAGTGATTTTAATCAACAAACCAATGAACCGATATTTACTTGGGGATTTAGAGGCCGACACAGAAGACTCCTTGTTGGAGGGCACTTTGCACTGGGGTCATTTTCCATGGCTACACAATCCCAGATCACCAACTCCAGAGTTCAGAACTGAAAAGAGTGATATTCTTTGTAGAGTTTGTGGGCGCTTGGTGGTTTTCATTGCTGTGTCATGTCCCTGCAGAGGGGAGAGGGTGGTGTCAGTGCGGGGATGGGACCATCCTCTCTCGTGACTCAGCCTCCCCAGTGGGAGGTACCAGTCAAGGGGGATTTTACTTCCTTTTGTCAGTTTCCAACCCAGTCTTTAAAAACTGTGATGACATTCTTTGCTCTAGTGAACACTCCCGGCGATCCCAGGTGGTAGGTTCCAGCACTACCCCTGTTTTATAGTGATGAAAGTTGGGTTTTAAGACCACCCCCCCCCCCCCACCACCAACGTCATCAAGCCAGGTTTGAATCTAGATCTTTGTTGTCAGAGCCCACCACGACCTTTCTACTTTCCTTCTGGTGCCTCAGCTCTTAAGCAAGGACCGGGTAAGAGTGAATACGAGTTACCCAAGCACTCGTGGATTGCCATGGGCTCCTACAGAGGACCTCCAATTCAAATTCTAGGACTCTCGCCTCCTGGGGGACAGGTCTCTGTTGAAGCTTTCGGTTTCCCATTCCCAGTTTCTTCCTCTGGAGGATTGCTTTCCAACAGGTATTAACACAGTGATCTACCTATTAACAAAACCTTTAATATGGGGTCTATCAAAGCAGACCAAATAATTTAGAAGGTCCCATTTCCTGTTCCATCTTAGTGGTAGCTATTGTTAGTAGTTCCATATGTGGCCTCCAGATATTTTAAGCATGGATATGCTGTATATGCATGTGTTTGTTCTGTATAAAATGCTTTTAAGCGTAGGCAGGCTCCTACTCGGCATATAATACAGCAACTGGCTTTTTCACTGAAGAATGTTCTATGGACCTGTATTCGTGTTCGTACCCACAGTCCCACCTCACCCTTTTTAATGCATGCATAGTATTAATATTTCATTTTATGGATGAACCAGTTTATTTAACCTATTATCTATTGATGGACACTCAGGTTGATTCCAGCTTTCTTCCATTACAAACAGTGCTTCACTGAGCATCCTCATACAGTTGGATAAATTCATATAAATGAAATTTCTGGCATGCAGGATTTGTGCATTTAAGATTTTGATCGATATTGCCACATTGCTCTCCAAAGAGGTTGTCCCCATTTACAACATCAATCTAAACATTGTTTTTTGCATGTGTTCAGTAAATGCTGTGAAAATTGGTCCTGGCAGTTTATTCAATTACTGTTGTGATTCAGCTATCCACTCTACTCAGGGGTGATTCCATCACATTCTGGGTGTGCAATTTAAATCCTATCTCTGTCCTGACTGGCTGGAGGATTGTGGGAAGCTTGCTGGACTTTTCTGAGCCGCAATTTCTTCATGGAGATAACAATACCTCTCTTGAAGAACAGAGTGAGGGACGTTGTGAATATCTGTCAAGCCTCTTGTGCAAGGGCCTGACACAGAGTAGGGGCTCAATCAATACATCGAATCTTTATTCCCTACAACGCGGCCGGCTCCTGCCATCTGGCCCTAAGGAGAGAGGATCGCATGTTTTGCCAAAGGAGGGGTGACTGGGGCACTGGTTGTTAATGGTCTCTCTAAATTTGTAGTGTCTGAGTGAAAACTCCTAATTTAGAAGATGGTGAGCCCTTGGAGGGCAGTGACTTCATTTTCTACTTTGTAGTGTCAGAGCCCTGAGCTGGTGTCTGGGACGTGGCAGGCGCAGTTGGCTATCTTGAGTGAAAGGTGAGCCAAGGTTTTAACCAGGGACCATGAATATCAGGGTCCCAGTGGAGGCAGAGTGTCCCTTTTAGAATCCACATCCACTAGGAGACATAACTTATGCTTCTCACTTTTTCCTGTTTAGAGAATTTCAGAAAGAATGCTCAGTGGAAGTTGGGGAATGGGACAAAACCCCAAACCAGCCGAGGCCCACAAATCCCCTTTGAGAAACTGCCTCTGGAGCCTGGTTGTGAAGTGGGAAGCAGGGTTCAATGGTGTCTGGGAAACCATGTAGGTAATTTACAGGTGGGGTGCAGTGGGGGCTTGTTGACCCCGAGTGGCATCCTGGCCACTCTGGATGGGGTATCTGGAGGCCCTTGTTTCCCACCGGGCTGGTGCTCTGCTGCCTGCTGCCTTACTTTCCCGGGGACTTTCCACCTACTCTTCTGGTCTCTTCTCACTCTATTTTTGGAAAGGGCCTTGTCCTTCTTCCCCCATCAGTCACCCTCCCACACCGTCTGCCTGCCCCAGAGGCATCTGGTGTCAAGAACTCTATCTAAAAGGCTCGATCCCTAGGTCTAGGTCTGTCAGTCACAGCTCAGCACTGGCCAGGGGCACACTTGGGGGGCAGGGAGGAAGTAGGGCCGTGCCCTGGGGCATGGGAGTAAGTTCAGGACAGGCGCCAGGTGACCGGGGAGTTAGAATCTGGGTTTGACCACCGACTTCTCACTGTATCACATCTCTCCGTGCCCCAGACTTCCCTTCTGCTAAATGCAGTTATACCTGCCCTTGGCTCATCATGAGCCAGCTCCAAGGACAGCTCAGATGCCTGATACCAAAGCAGGAGAAATCACAGAGGAAATTCCTCTGTCAGTAATTCAAGAAGATGGTGCTGCGTTCATGTCTCATGAGTCCCTCGGGACGGAAACGTGCCAGACTAATAATATTCCACGCAGAGGTTGGAGCCTCCTGCCTGCCTGTGCCTAGTTTAGGCACGGAGGGCTAAGTCTAAGTTCCTTCTTTGCCCTTACTACCTGTATGATCTGGAACAAGTTACTTAGCCTCTCTGGGTTGGAGTTGCTTCATATATAAAATGGACATTAACACCTCATTTGGTTGTGACAAGATTCAATATTATTATTATCTTTGGCCACACACACAAGTCCCATTTCAAGGCAGATAGGTAATACTTGGCCTTCAGTCAAGTAGGCTGTAGACTATGCCGTCGGCTATAGTAAGCTGTTGACTTACTGCTTCCAGTGGGGAAGCTTCAGGAAAGGAAAGGTCGCTTTGGATGGCAGTAGGGTTCTTCCCAACTGTATTCCAGTCCACTGCACTCCATTCTATGGCATCGATGCCACTCAATACACTCTCGCTGAGACACAGTGAACTAAGTTGGGAATTCCGATGACTTTCATTCACTCAGCCTGAATCCTAGAGCCAGAAACCGGGACAAAAAAGGCAAGTCAGAATCAAGGCTCTGCTGTAGAGCTTCTGAAGAAAAGGGTAATGACCTCTGAGCTCTGGCTTCTAACTTAGCCCCTGCCTGGGCATGGACCAAAGGCATGGGTCCAGAGTTGAAAGAGAAGCCTGGTCTCCAAGCAACCTGTTCATGTTGGTTTGGCTTTGACATGAAAGTGAGGAACGGCAGCTGGGCCCTGGACATTTGAGAGAGATGAGGTTAATTGTTCCCTTCTTCAACTTGGCCTGGGTCCTCTTATTCCCACCACAGCTCCATTACAAAAAAAGATCTAAACTTATACATGTGTTACACACACACTCACACACACAAAGACACACACACACACATACACACATAGAGGAATTCAGAGAAAAACAAATGAGCAAGTTTGCTACCCGGGTTCTATGTGTCGGTCTGTCGTGAAGGAGTAAAGACCCCTGTGGCTTGAATGTTGGTGTCAGCACTATCAAGTGTTGATTGAGTTTTGGTCCCAGTAGTAAGAAGCATGTGTGAAATTCAAATACAGAATTTCAAACCCTTGAGCACTTCCTGAGAGTCTCAATGGCTTTAATAAGGGAAGGGCATCTCTTTGATAACAAATGATTATCCTTCACAGTGCAAGCACAAATTGGATCATAATTAATGATTTTGATATATATTCTTCCTTGCCATGGATGGGAGCCAGAGTTTAGTTTCTATTTATCTATATCTCCATAACTTTATATTCCCCTCTACAAAGGGGGGATGTTGCCACATGCAAATGAAAGGTTATATATTTGTAAGTACTTCTGTAGCTTAGCGACCAGTGTGGAGCAGTTCAGCTCTCTCTCTCTTTCTCTTCCTTCCTTCCTCCCTCCCCGCTTCTAGTACCATTTTGGAAATTCTGAACCATACACTGACTTCCTAGAGCTGCTTAAATTGCTCTAAATGACAGAGGTCCTTGTACAGGGTGGAGGGGAGGAATACACTGCTTGGCTTGGTCCAAGTGTGCTTTTACCTTGATCTCTCCTTTCAGTGCCTTTCTTGTCTCCTTTCCTTGTGGGGCTGTCCAGTGCAGTGGTGGTCATTGAATTGATGCTAAAAGCCATCACTGTGAATGTACACGGAATCTTCCCAATGCTGAAGGGGCCAGGAGCACCATTGGCCCCTTAGCTTGACTCCCATCCCTCCTTTGTTCAGCAAACATATGCTGACTCGGTGTTCACTGAGGCCAGGCATATTCTCGGCACGGGGAATACAAAGACCAGTAAGATACAGTCCCTGTCCTTTGGGAGTTTCTGCCCCTCACTTATTCTTTATCTGTACCCCATCCTTTGTCGGTGTGGACCACCCTCTCTTCTTTCCACCTTGTGCTGACTTTGAGGCATCCCAAATGATTTGCTCATTTCCAGCATGGTCACACAGGCTCCCACCCTGCCTTCTTTGACTTTAGCCCAAGCCGTGAATCTGCGCCAGGGAGAGTAGATTTCTTTGTAGACAGATTGCTATGGAATGAATGTTTATATCCCCTCAAAATTCATATGTTGAAATCCTAACCACCAAGATGATGGCATTAGGAGGTGATCAGGACATGAGAACAGAGCCCTCATGATGGAGATTGGTGCTCTTATAAAAGGGACACTTTCCACCCTGTAAGGACACAGAGAGAAGTAGGGGTCTGTCCATGAACCAGGAAGGAAGCCCTTACCACACACCGAATCTGCCAGACCCTCGATTTTGGACTTTCCAGCCTCCAAAATCATGAGAAATGTTTCTGTTGTTCAAAACTACCAGGTGGGCAGTGCTCTGTTGTAGCCGCCTGAAAAGGACAAAGCCACAAATGTAAGGAGAAGATAAAGGGCAGATATGGATCCTGAGGGGGGCCAGTCAACAGTGCCTGCGTCTGAGGGTTGATTTCAAGGGGCGCAGGAGAGCCCGGACTACCACAGTGCTCCATTCCAGGGGCACAATTCCTGTCGCTGTTGCTGTCGGTGCAGAGGGCAGCCTCGCTTTAGGAAGAGCGGGCATGGGCGGGTTTTCTGCAAAGCCAGCCCCCTCAGCGCTTCAGGCAGGCCTGGAGTCCGTCTCGGAGGGGTGGGGTGTTCCCTGGGAAAACTGGCCAGAGTAAGGACTTCTAACTCAGATCACTGACTAGGTAAGGTAGTGGTTAGGAAGGTCTCCTCAGGGACTGGCGGCTGGGGCTGTAGCAGGTGGTCTGGCCAAGCCACTGTCTCTGGAGGGAGGCCAAACCTGCAGGAGGAGGTCAAGGGCTTTATCTGTGGGACCTGGAGCCAGACATCTCATTATAGGGGATCACTGTGCCAGGGCACGGAGGCACTCCTAGGTCTCAGCCTAGTGCACTTTCAAAAGAGGCAAGGCCGAGGAGGTGGCGAGCAAGTGTGTGGTTAGTTGGGCCAGGGGATTTAACGGTGATTTGACTCAGGCTGCTCAAATTTCTCCATCAGAGCAGTCCTCTGTCATCCATTTCCTAGGACTCCTGGGGGACCTGCTCTCCCTTGGCATCTCCCTGGCCTCTGGGAAAGGGAGGTCCTTCCGCTACCCAGCACTCCGTGGAGGCCAGGAGGAGGGTGGCAGCGGCTGGTCCCACTCAGTCCTTGCACTCTCCTTGGGCACGCTCCGTTCTCCCTGTGTGGGGCGTGTGACAGGCTAGGGAGGAAGCTGCCTGCGGGGGCGGGACGGCAGGGCGCAGGGCCTGTCTGGCAGCTGTGACAGGCCGGCTACCTGCCCACCGGCCCGGCTGCTGCTAATTGGGGAGGCACGGAGGGCAGTGGCAGGGCCGGGGCTCAAGCTCCGGGGTGTGCTGCGGTGCACACGCAGCCAGGGGGAGGGCCTGTCATCAGCCTCTGACAGTGGGGCCCTGCTGGGGGCTTTGTGGTGGCATTTCTTCCTTTAATCCCCCCTCCCCCAAAAGGAAAGGCGGAAGAAAGTAGGCTGTAATTGGGCTTTGGAAGGTTTTCGCTTGTCAGAGGAGGTGTAAACCTTGAGAAGCAGCCATTAGCATAAGTGTGTTGCACAGGGGAGGAAGGGGACTTCGGTCCTTCCCCAGGGTCCTCCCTGGCCAGGAGGACGACTCCTAGAATGGGGTATGTGGGTGCAGTCCCCGCTGGGGTGTGGGGGGGTGGGGACTGCCTCCTCCAGCAGGGTGGGGCCATTCAGGCTCCTGAAGATGCTCCCCTGCCCAGATGGAAGATTCTAGAAGAAAGCAGGAGGGATGAGAGGAGACACTGTGCGCTGAGGCTGGGTTAGATGTGTCTTCCTCACTCACCCCTATGCCCGCGCACGCACGCGCGCGCGCGCACGCACACACACACACACACACACACACACACTTAGGACTTTAGGTCCCAAGGGGACTCTGGCTCATCTATCACAGCTCTCTCCTGGACAACTGGGCTGGAGAAGGATGAGGGGACCTGTTGAGGGTCATACCTGTCGTTAGAGGTAGGGTTAAGTGGACCTCAAATCTTAATCTTGGGCTTAGAATGACGATGGGGTTGCTGAGAGTGCCTTTTTACTCTCTTTCCCAGACAGTGTCATTTCAGCCCACGGATGTCACTAAAATCACATACTTAGGGACTTCTTCATTTGGATTCAAGCTAAGCTCACAATTATACAGCAAATTCTCTTGGTAAGACCAATACATTAAGCTCTGTCAGTAATTTCTCCTTTAGAAAAAATGATAAGGGAGATGAGGTACTGGCCACCTGGAGCTAGTGTGTGTGTGTGTTTGGGGGCTGTTTGGAGGGGGAGAGACTGGCAAGAGGGAAAATGGGTCTGGGGACACATCACCTGGGGGCCAGGAGAGTTGAAGGGCGCGTCTGAGCCCCCCCCCCCAATTTCACCTCCTTCAGAATTTGGCTCCATCCAGGCTTCCACTTCTGCACTGGCCCCCTCCCACCCCGTGGGCGGTAAGGAGTCCACTGCCTTCACGTCCCTCCACGCAGCTGCCATTCTCCTGGAGTCTGTGTGACAGAATGGGACCTGTGGGGAAAGCAGCCACGTCAGCACCCAGCCCCGTTTTGCACTCCGGCAGCTAATTAAAGCCGGGAAGGTAATTTATTGCTGAGGGAGAATGTGCGGGAGGTTTGGCTTAGTTGAAATGGCCCCCAAAGAGTTATGGAAAGCTAAAGTGGGTTTTCAGAAGCAAAAGTTAATTGCTCTTCACTTAGCATTTCAGTGTCATGTGGCTCTGAGTTACACACATGCTGAGTGGAAGCCTTTACCTACACGTGGGGACTGAGAGGAGAGTGCTAGAGCCAGGAATGCCAGGTGGCTGGACGTCCTCTGGCTGTGGGTCAGAAATGCCACCCCTCTCCCCAGGAGGGATGTGGCTTTGCCTGCCCCCGGAAGCAGCCCCAGGTGAGGGCGCCACTAGGAGGCATTTATCTCTATGGAACAGGGTTCCTGTGTGGCAGAAAGAACATTGTTCTGGAAACAGGAGACGCAGGGTGGGGACTCCCAGCTCTGCCCTGACAGCTCTGTGGCATGGGTGAGTTCTTCCCCATCTCTGGATCTCACTGTTCCGCTCTATTTAATGATCACTAAGGTACACCTTCACTCTTGGTGTCTCATCATTTCCTTGGTGCTATGATTCTTGTCCCTGGGCCTCCTTATAGATGCTGTTCGTGCTGTGTGACCCATTTGGTAGTGGGAAGACTGAGGTATAGGGTATCCTAACAGAAGGTACTGGAGGATATGGGAATCACGTGACTTTCAGCTGAAAACTGATACATCTGCCATCTAGAAATAGGAGCTTCTCGGGCACTAAAGTGTTTCTTAGATTTATGGATAATGGCATTTGGGAAGGGATTTAAAAGGCATGGATTTGGGCCATTTCAGGAAGAAAGGGTGAAAGATTCTTTCTACCAGAAAGGGGCCAAACAGAAGTGGTACAAAGCTGCTTTGCGTAGAGACTTATCTGTATCTAAAGGCAATAAGTATCCTGACTACAGATAGGCCTAGTATTAGGTACTAAATTTTTTAAATGATTTCTGCTCTTTATGTGTAGGGAGCTGACTTGAGAGGCTCCCATGTGATCTTCCTAGCTACACTTGGGAGGGGAAGGGCACCGAGCAGGGGTCTGGAGTGGGAGTGCTGGATTTAGGTGTTCGGTCTGAGGTGGTCTATGGTGAGTAATGAATTCTAGAGATAGAGGGGCATAGCTTGGGTGGGTGTTGCATTCTCCAAGTCAGTGGGGATGGTGAGTCCAGTAAAGCCAAATTATTTCTGAAAGTCCTTATATTATGGGGATTTCTCCTGAGAACTCAAAAGTGAACACTTCTTCTCCTTTTCCTTTCTTCCTCTTCTTCCTCCCTTCCCCCTCCTCCTCCTTCTTCCTCTCCTTCCTTCCTCTTCCCTCTCCTCCTCCTCATCTTCTTCTTTTTCTTCTTCCTCTCCTTTCTCTCCTCCTCCTTCTCCTTCCTCTTTCTTTCCTCCTCTTCCTCCTTCTTCTTCTCCTTCCTCTTCCTTTTCCACTTCCCCTCCTCCTCCCCCTGTTCCTCCTCCCCCCCTCCTCCTCCTTCTTCCTCTTCCTCTTCCTCTTCCTCTTCTTCTTCTTCCTCTTCCCATTGATCTCTTTCTTCCTTTTCCCCTCCTCCTCCTCCTTTTTCTCTTCCCCTCCTCCTCCTTCACCTCTTCCTCTTTCTTCTCCTCCTCCTCCTTTTCCCCTTCCTCCTCCTTCCCATGGGTCATCTTTCTCCTGGAACTAGGTAGAAGGTCTAGTTTGAATGGAGATGGGGAGTGTGATGGAGTAAATAGGGTGTATATCTTGCTGACATTACCAAACATGTGTATTTCACTACTCACTCTGTTGTCCCAATAAAGCTAGGCAGGAAAGTCTTAGATCAAAGTGTCTACAGATAATACAAGTTCATTGAGAATTTTTTTTTTTTTTGTATAAATGAATGGATAGAAGTACTTTAAAAATTCTTGTAGTCATGCTATCACTCCATATCATGGACAATGGGATTATATAGTTATATACTTTGTGGATGTGGCTGAATGGTGGTACCTGTGGTTCAAGAACTATATTGAAAATAATTAAAGCTCTCTGGAGACAAGATGTGACACCCAACAGGAATGCTTTAGCATCTGACACTTTTCTTAGGAAGAAATCACAGCCACGTTTATCTGAGAGTGTTGGGAATAAGATCAGATTCCCTTTGCACAAGCTATCTACATGGCAATTTGTAGTAAATCCAAACATTATTGACCATTCTTTTGAAAGCTTCCTTCTCTTATTAAAAAATGTTTCTGACTGCAGGACTCTTTGACTCAACAGTACCCGTTTATCTCAAGGATGGGCTGGACAGCTCAGAACGAGGTCTGAATCCCAGTGAAGCTCAGAAAGGCCTGAATATCAGCCAAGGATGGTTCTTGGGTCATGTTCTAATCTGCAGACTCACACTGCCTGGGAGTCCATTGTTTAGCCAAAGGCTAAAGTGTCACTCTGGTAGAGGCCCGACTAAATGGAGATGAAGCGGCCTTGGATTTTGTTGACATGTTTTTAGACCAGAGACGGCATTTAAGACAGTGCCAAGTGCTAAGGAAACACAAGGCATCACCCACTATCATGCCAAATTATTGTGAGTGTGAGCAGCATTTGCAAAATGTAGGCATCTTTCACTCTGCCTAATTGGAGGGTAGAAGAGACCTCTGGGGTGATTCCGTCCAAAAGCTATTCTTTTGGTGGAAATGAGAAGCTGGTATGGCCAGTGATTCCCTGTCTCTCTTGCACCATGACACGCCCAGACACACTGGATTTACCAGTAGGCAGAGGTGGGGTATAGAATAAGGTGGCAGGGTCCCCATTGGCAGGAAGAAGGGTGGTAGAGTCTGCATTATGGATACCTACGAAAAGAGTTTGGTTTCTGCGAGGAGAAGCTGGAGAGGGAATGGCCTCATTTTCTTCATATGCAAGTTCCAATATCTTGTTGGGATGAGGCAAGAATGAAAGTGAAGCATTATTTAGGTGAAGAGAACAGTAAAAAGGGACGAGAAAGGAGCTACTAATCATTGTGTACTGTTAGGTAGAGGAAGTATGGCATAAGACTGGGGAAATCCTAGAAATTAGCATCAGCCTTCGGAAGTCATGGCTTTTATTCTTCTGCAACATGGAGATTTGAGTTCCATCACCCTAAATGTTGAAAGACTCTTCTGTCCTTAAGACTTCTGGGGAAAAATTTCTTGAGCCACATGTCTATAGACTATGTCCAGATCAAAAGCTTTTTAAACTTCATACTGCAGATGGCTAAATGGAATCCCTTGGCTAGAGAGTGGACCAGCCAGGAAGGGACCCAGCTCAGAATGGAGTTTCTTTAAACTTTTAGCCCAAGTAAAGGTGGAGGGGGGTGGACAAGGCTCCCAGGGATGTCATGGCCTGAAACATCTCCCGACAGGTGTTACATGTTTGAATGGTAGTGTTTAATGTTAAAGAAATCATTAACATATTGTATGTTCAGTCACAATACACTTGTGGTTTAATATAAAAACAATACGTTAAATTACCTTTAGGAAAAACACAAAGGAACATGCATGTTTCTTAGTTATTTCAGTTAAAGGTAGAAACACTTTTGAATCCAGTATTTGGAGCTCTGAATTAGGACAGGGAGTAGCCTATGGTTGCCAGTGGACAGATCATTTTTGCTTTCTGAGAGTTGATAAAACTGGTGCAGTTTTTCATGAATTTTCGAGGTTAATCAGAGTGGTAGCTAAGTTGAGATGTCCTGAAAACTCTCTTCTCACTGAAAATACCTGGAGATGGCACATTCACGGTGTACCACAACCTGGATGGGAATCCTCAGGTTTGGCTGTCATGGTTTGGCCTCCTCTGTGACAGGAAACTGCCCTGTGTTCACCGCAGGACCAACCAGGGTGACCAGACCACAGCTGCTTAAACGTGAGAGCATGGGCACCCATCCGAAGAGCCCAGCATTGTTCCCCATGGCCTCCTTGTCCAGCCTTTTTCAGGGGCACACCCCATCTCTTAAGGAAAATCATTGTGATCGATTTCATTCTGCAACCAATCTCAGTCCTTGACTGCCCTTGTGGTCTGTTTCATCATGATGTTTTTAGAGATGTTTCCAAGAATTAAGATGCTTCAGCAAGTTCTAAAATGCCGTTGATGATTGTCTGTCTTCTGATGATGAACTTGGTTAGGGGGCTTCCAACATTCCAGCCTAGAAACAACATTGGAGTAGCCATTTCTCTCCTACCATTTCCTGGACAGAACTGAAGAATGATGTGATGGGGGTCCATTTACTGCTTGAGTATGGGATAGGATTCTGCCCTACCTTTTCTCCCAGTTCCTCACTGTCCCATTCTCCTTGGAGTTTGGTTTCTACTTACTATGTCTCTTCCTGCTGTTTCCCCTAGGTTTTAATCTCCACACCCCTACCTCCTCCCTAAACATGGTAATCTGAACAGCTGTTAGCTGCTGCATTGGGTACTCCATGTCCATTCCGTGTTGGGTGCTTACACTTGGGTAGATTCATCTTTGGAATGTGACCTCATCCACTCTGAGAAAGACAGCATCAGTCCACTACTATTGACGATTTACATTATTATTGACCATTGTTGACTCTAAATTCAAGCTGTACAGCAGCTGCTGATGGGGGTGGGGGATGAGATAAGGAAGAACATCAGACAGATGCTTCACCAGTGCCAGACCCCTCAGTAAATGGAAATCACTGGCAATGGGTCTGGAAATGGAGGCCAGTTGCATCTCTGAAACCCAGGGTTTCAGGGCACAGTAGGGATGGTGGGCTTCTCCTCCTTCTTCTTCTTCCTTCTTCTTCTCCTTCTCCTCCTCCTCCTCCTCCTCCTCCTCCTCCTCCTCCTCCTCCTCCTCCTTCTTCTTCTTCTTCCTCTTCCTCCTCCTCCTCCTTCTTCTTCTTCTTCCTCCTCCTCCTCCTCCTCTTTTTCCTCCTCCTCCTCCTCTTCTTCTTCTTCTTCTTCCTCCTCTTCCTCTTCTTCCTCTTCCTCTTCCCCTCCTCTACCTCCACCCCCTTTCTTCTCTCTCTCTCTCTCTCTCAAACTTGTTGTACTGAGTGGCAAAGAGCCCACAAATAACTGAGGTATACATTGGAAATGGATCTGATGAGCCTTTTAATAGAAGGAAATCATCATTATTTCCCAAGAGTTCACATTCCCATAATATTTTTATTAGCAGCCTCTCTTCTAAATAAAATTCAGTGGATTGATTTTGGTTGGGTTTTCTCATTTTAAATATTCCCTTAAATTATGGCCATGGATATAGTCCCGTCATCACCATTGTTATTATTGTTATCAGCATCAGCAGCTCCGTCGTTATATTTATGTAGCACTTAGAAAGCTCTCAGACACTTCAGGTATATTGCTTCATTTGTCCTCATAGCATATTTGTAAGGAAGGGAGGGGACCCATTAGAACTAAACACTGAGTACAGACCTCTCCTCTCTGTGTTTCTGTGAGGAAACCCCCCTTTGGAGTGTGGCGAGGAGAAACCCCTTTGGAGGTATAGTTCTTAACCCCAATCTCAAGCAGAGGGACAATGCTCCAGGATAATTTACAGCCTTCCAGAGGCTGGGTACCTTAGAAGACTTGGCTCAGTGTGGGGTGGAGGATACTTAACTTGAGGGGCTGTGGAATGGGGATAAAACCATTGGGAATCACAGTGACCATTTGGCCCTGATTTGCCCTCTTGCCTTGCCTTGGCCCTCACTTGATATGTGGGACAGTGTCTGCCATAGGGTCCCCAAAGCCCCAGAGCACAGCGCCATGGAACAGTGGGAAGTTACTGGTCTAGGAGCCAGATCTGAGTTTGAATCCTGATTCTGCCGTTGAGTAGCTTTATTTCTTGGGCCAATCCCTTAACATTTTTTAAAAAAAGATTTTTCTTATTTATCTGAGAGAGAGAGTGAGAGTGAGAGAGAGCAAGAGTAGAGGGAGGAGCAGACTCCCTGCTGAGCAGGGAGCCCAGTGCTGGACTTGATCCCTGGATCCCGGGATCATGACCTGAGCCGAAGGCAGAGGCCCAACCAACTGAGCCACCCAGGAGCGCATCCCTTAACATTTTGAGCCTTCATTTCCTCATTTATAAAAGAACGGGTATTAATGCCTTCTTTCTGGGTTTGTGTGAGGATTTAATATGGTAAACTATCTAGACGTGCCTAGCATGGTGAATGGGACATAGCATGCAGTAAATGTTGGTTCCATTCTTCCTTTAACTTCCTCTCCTGGCAAAACTTAAACTGTCTGTCCAGTATGATTTTGAGAGCTAAAAGGGAACCTAGAGAACAACATTTGGATAGGTTTATCATTTTAATCAGTGCCTTGTCAAAATTCATGTATTTTCTTACCTATGTGGAGTAAAAAGCTAGTAATCGGCAATTAGTGTATTTTAGCTTGTGTTAGAAATAATGCTGGACTAGAGAGTAGACAGCCTGTGCTTCATTCCCCCCTCTCCACCACGAACCAGATGGAGGCCCTTGAGCAAATCACTTGGCACATTTGGGTCTCAGTTTCCTGATCTGTAAAGTGAAGAGCTTGGAATATATGATCATGTAGTTACACACGAGCTTCACGATTCTATAATTTTATAAGAGCTGGCTTTTAGGGAGAAAGCCAAATGATGTGTGTCACCTTCATTCCTTCCATTTCCTCGTATATCTGTGCCATAGGGAAGAAACCCCACTAGTTGGTCTTGGGATCATTATCAAGGAACCCCTCACTGATTTGGGGGCAGTACCATGTTGTGGGCCCATTGCCCAGGAGGAAATGAACCACCTTTGGAAGGCCAGGCAGGAAACCCAGTCTACAGTGGCTGCTGATGTCTCAGACTTGGCATCTATTCATTGTTCAATCCCAGCCTGCCTCCTCCCTCCTGCCTCCCTCACCTGCTTCAAGAGTCCTGGGTCTAGCCTGATGGCAGCATGGGTATCTGTGCACAGGAGCCCAGCTTCTCTGATCTCTTGGGGCTAGGGAAGGCAGGTGAAGGGCTGGATGCTGGGTCCCTGGCATCTGGGTCCTGGGTCCCTGGCATCTGGGTCCTGGGTCCCTGGCATCTCCTGGCAGGCTCTGTCTTTACAAGTGCTGGTTAGGCTTCTCAGCAGAGCCCACATGCTCCGCAGGGTGGTAAGAGTCTTCCTAGAAACCAAATCTCCTTGAGCATGCCTCAGTGCTGACTCTAGTGCTCCTTCTGCATCATCTGAAGAAGCAGGGGGAGAGTCTTGGAGGATGAATGGTGAGGGCATTTTCTCACGTAGGCTTCCCGGCATGCAAATGCATCAAGAAGAGCATAAAACACAGAGAAGACTTTCCTTTGCAGGATTCACCCCATACCTTATTTTCTTTCTTTTATAGAACAAAGGCTAGCCACATTTCCAGTTTAATTCAATTGAGTCCTTATGAGGGCAACTCCGTATGCTGGGTTGTGAGACTCTAATGGGGAATATGATTCTGTCTCTACTCTCCAAGGGCTCACAACAAGGGAGAGAGGTAGACAAACACACAATTAACTAAGATAACAAGGCAGACAGTCAGGAATCCTTTTATAAAGTCACTAAATATTGTGGAAGAATAATTCCAACTGGGAATGTCAAGTTTTTTGTCAAGGCTTCTGTTAGGAGGTAGTTCTTGATTTGGACCTTAAATAATTGGAAGGGTTGCAGTAAAAACACAGCGGAGGGTGGGGAAGGTCATTTAGGATAGAAGGGATAGTCTAGGGAAGGCAGGCAGGATGAGAAAGGGAATGCCAAGAGTGATTCCTTTATTCAATGTGCAGTCTGTCCTTGATGATGCCTGGACAGGAAGAAACCACACAAAGCGGCTTCTTCCATTCCAGGGTGGGAGAAGGGAAGTGCTGCTTGGTGCCCACCCTTCCATAGGGTCCAGAGCCTCAGAATTTTCTGATCTTATTTCAGATCATTTTCTACTTTATCTGGACCAGGAGCACACAGATTCTTGGACGCCCCTTCAGTTTAGTGTGGAAAATAACAAAAATGGAAAACAAGCTCTCACTTGAAGTATGAATGAAAACCTTACACGTAAATACCACTTGTCAATCCGTTCTGAATATTCTTTCTCCCTTGGAGGTAGTATACGTTGAAGTGGAGCCGGAAGGGGAGGACATCTTTCTGACTGTTCCTAGACTGGACTCAGGCCAGGCATCACTTGCTGAAGCAGTTCGCCTTCTCCCTGAGCTGGGCTTGTCCTCAGAGTGCCCTGGTGCTCCAGATAGCCCCTGCCAATCAGCTGGGGGTATTACACTAGATGAATCCTATTTGCCATTTTCTTTTTTTTTTTTTAAAGATTTTATTTATTTATTTGTCAGAGAGAGAGTGAGAGTGAGTGAGCGCACAAGCAGGGACATCAGCAGGCAGAGGCAGAAGCAGGCACCCTGCCGAGTAAGGAGCCCAATGTAGGACTCCATCCCAGAACCCTGGGATCATGACCCAAGCTGAAGACAGATGCTTAACTGACTGAGCCACCCAGGCATCCCTATTTGCCATTTCCTGTTTTATAGTAGGAATACTTCACTTCTGTCTTAAATACTAAGTGCGTTTTTATGAAACCCAAAGACGGTCTAAAAGCAGGGAGACATTTTTTAAACATGTAGTGCACTGAGTCTCAAAATACAAAAGGAAGTGGCTGATGAGTCCATGAGATGAGGATAAAAGTATTCTCAGTCCTTTTTCCCAGTCTCCCTGTGACTTAATGGTATAAATATGAAGTTTAAAGAGACAGAACATATGTGAGAAAGTGTAATAAAGTACACACAGTAAAAGAACGATTGTCTTAGATCAGTGGTTCTCAACCTGGATATACATTCGAATCTCTTGCTTTTTTAAAAATGCTGATTCTTGGGCCTCGTTTTAGAGAAAATCAGAATTTCTGGTCTTGGAGCTTAGAAATCAGCATGTCCACAAAACCATCAGTAATTCTTCTGCGGTATCCCCAAGCCCAGCTCACAAATCTGTGTTTTGAAGCTGGAAACTCAAATGGTAAAGTTGTTGCCCTTGTCTGTGTCATTGGATGGTTGGCAAAACATACCATATCCATGTGCCATGGCTGAGATCCCTCATATACCACGTTTACTCCAGGTACTGAGTGACTGCAGTCATTTGGAAAGTAGAAATACGGTCTCAATTTCCAAAGGGATTGGTCATTTGGATGAGCTTGAGTCATGGTTTATGGAGATATGTCTTCGGGATGTATCTGAATTATCAAGCATCTGTATCATTTGGACTTGGGTTTGAGAAGAATTGAGAGAGAAGAAAGCCAGTTCATGTTGACCAAGAAGACAGACGGTCTTGAAATTTCTGGTTCTATGGTCAATGTTCGAGTCTACCTGATTTCCTGAACGTTATAGTCAAATTAACAAATACTAGATATCGTGCATCTATTTGCCCTGGTACTTCCCTATGACCATATATGCACTGTCTGATGCAGTCCTTCAAATAATCCTATAAAGAAGTTTTATTGTCCCCAGAAGAGGAAACTGAAACTCAGAAAAAGTTAAGTAACTTGCCTTGGGAGACCTAATCTGTAGATGTGAGTCTTGAACCTAAGGCTGTCTAACTCCACATCTTTTATTCTTATTTACTACACTCCACCTGCTGTTTCCAAGAAATGCTCTGTTCTCTGAGAATGCTGGAGCCCAAACCATCATGAATGATGCAAAGCTCAAGTCAGAACTAAGAAGGACTCCTGCTAAAGCCACCAGTCATTGTCTGTAAGACTCAGGGGTTCCCATTGGCTTGATCAAAATTCATCATTTATTACTGGGTCTTTTATTTGTCTACTTTTGCATGAATAAAGTTTGTTAAACTTTATGACGATGGTTCTTATACCCCAAATTCATATTTTTGAGAAGATAAAAACCTACAGACTTTATCATTGTTTTATCTATAAAAAAAGAACCACCAGTGTGATCCTTGCATGTATGGCTCTTCATGGAACAACCTGGATATCCCTGCCATATATCCGGGAAAGTGCATGTGGACAGGACCGGCCCAGTGCCCGTGAGACCGGCTGATCACCCAGTGTCTGGAAGAGCTCTACACAGTAGTCCTGAGGCTCGGTTTCCAGGTAGGTCTTTAATCTTGGGCAAATTATTTTACAACCTGGGTCTTCTGTGTTCATGCAAATCTGTTGAACTAAAGGCCATAAAGTTCTCTTCTGGTTCTAAAATGTCCTGATTCTGGAAAACACATCAGCCATGGAGCCGGCAAAGAGATCGGTGGGGCTTGTGAATGGCATCACTGATCCTGTCCTCACCTATTCAGGATGGGCAGGGGACCACAACTCTGCAGCCCAGTCTCCTAAAGTTTCTTCTGTCTCTCTGACCTTGCTGGCCTGCCTCCTTCTTGGGCCTAATGTCGTCAGACTCGTCTCTCCTCAGGAGACAGTCATGGCGGGCTCTAGTGCCATAGTGTTCTATACTTCCTGTTGGTGTGACTTTAAATCCCAGATTTTCAAGCAAAAATTGAAGTAGCCCTTTCATGCATAGCTTATTTTTCTTGGAAATGCTGGTCACGCATTTACCCTGCATCCTGCAGTGGCCTAGGACTGGGCTGCATGTACAACAGCAGACCTCATGGGGTCACGACTCACAGGGATTTGAAGCTCAAGGGACCTTCCCGAGCATCTACTCCAACTCCTTTATTTTCCAGATGAGAACAAAAGGCCCCAAGAGGGAAAGTGACCCAACTCAAAGCCACTCCACTGGTCAGTGAGGGAATTGACACCATGTTTTCAAATTTATACCATGAGTCTAATAATACATCAGACCCCATGGACCTGCCGGGAAGGTAACATAAACAAGATAACGCCTGCAAAACACTTCAGTGTCTTTCTTAGCCTGGACAACCATTGGACGCCAGCTGTTCCCTCCCTTCCTAGAACTCAGATCTCCAGGTCCTCGCAGAACTCACGTTCTCACAGAAGTCCTGTAAGTGAGGATGGGCAGACTTTATTATTCCTTTACTCCCCAGCTCACCAAGGCGTGCAGAAGTAAACTGAGCTGCCCGTGCTTAATTATTGCCTTAGTGGGGAAATCTGACTTGGCTCCTGTAACGTACTCAAAGAATGTTTGGGGAGGCTGCCCACTAGAGCTCATCCCTCCTGACTCTTAATCCAGTGCTCTTTCCATTATACCAAGCTGATGGATGTGTGGGTGGGGACAAGCTACTCTTTCTGAAATGCTGGGAATACCAGCACGGTGACAGATGCGTAAGAACACATGGGGCCACAATCCCAGTATATCTTAAGTCTGCCAGCGTAATTTTATTATCGAGCATTTATCAAGGCTACTATGGGCCAGGAGCTCTGCCCACTGCTGAGATGAATATAAAAATGAATAGGACACATACCCTGCCCTCAAGGAGCACTTAATTTGATAAGAGAGACAGACTAGACATAAATAATTCAAAAGTGAGGCAGATGGTAAACCATGACTCCTCTAGATAGACCAAAAGGAAGTACAGGGATTGGGGCCTTACTTGTTGACATGGTGGGAGGGGGCTGGGCGAGGACAGGGCCACCCCCAAATGTCTCATCTAGCCGAGTGCGCAAGGCCCCTGGGTAGAGGGAGAGGGAGAGCACCCCAGGGCCCTGCTGTGTGCCAGAAGGAAAAGTACATTTAGGGTCTGCCAAGCAAGCCAGCCTCTGAACTCCTTGGCCTTCACTTGGCTTCAGTGGAGTGACCCGAGCTGGGCCATTGTCCTGTTCCAAGCCCGTGTCTTCAGCAGTTTTGCAAAATGGGAGAACATCCCCTTTCTTGCTCTGTACTCGGTGGGGACTGGAGTGTTCCTTGGTTTAGACAGCTGTTTTTGGAGAGGACTCACCCCAGCAGAGGGCTAAGCATCTGCTGTCCACACCAAGAACAAGAAAACCGCCATCCTTTTTCCTTTCTCTCCTCTCTGTTTTGCAGAGAGGAGGAGGTGGGGGGTTGGGCGGGGACGTGGGGGAGAGGGATGGCGGTTGGTGAGGGGACTTGTAGGTCGGTGCTTGACAAGGGGAGCGGGGTCACTCAGGGGAAAATATGGCCCTGCTCTCCACTGGCAGATTCCCAGAGAAGCTCTCACTGTTCCCCACCTGTCCTGTGCTCCCCCGCCCTGCAGAGCTGCTGTCCCCGCATGCACAGAGCAGGGAGGCGATGATGAATTTCCCCCGAACGGCATTACAGACAGTCATAAATAATGCTTTGCTCTTTGGTGACGGCACTTTCCATTAGAGCTGCCTGTGCTGGGCTGTTGCTACCCCCAGTCTTCTGCCGGGGACTTGCAGTAAAATTTATCAGCGAGCTTTCTGCACCTAATAAATCATCCCCTCCGGGAGCCATCTGGCAGATAAGGCCGCGAGAACCCACATGCTCGGCAGAGGAGAGCCGGAGTGAGAGCCGGCCTGGCTGGGGCCCGGGGCCCTGTGGAGGGGGACTCTCTCCCCATCAGCCCAGGGCCTGTCATACTCCTTCTGGCTTTTCTCATCAGACTCAGGATGGGGGCCCTGGCTTTGGTGGCTGTTCCAACTCAGAGCTGTTCGCCCCACTCTGGGGACAGGCCTGAAAATCACATCCTTCTCCTGTCTCCCCACCCCACCTCCGCAGGTGTACAGAAGGTCCTGGGGTCTGACAGCAGGCAAGAGCTGGGGTGTCCTGGGACAAGGCACAGGCTGTGATAGGCACGACTATGGCTTAATTGAATCTTTCCTGGCGTCTTCCAGCCACCTGGGTATTGGCCAACATGGAAATTATCGCCTAGTGATAAGAAACTTCCTGCTTGGATGAAAGACATCTAGGAGAATCTCATTGCAGTTCAGGATAAAGCTTCATATGGACATTCCCACTTTCTTAGAGCAACAACCACCATGATGTCAGTTTTCTTTCAAATGTGGGTTACTTTTCATTAATACACATTAGAGGATAGACTCAGGTACCCTGGACACAGAGGGAGCAACACACAGGTTAGCGATCGTGGCTCTTTCCCTAACACACTTATAGTCTGGTCAGAGAAACTATTCTGGAACTGTCTCAGGCACAGCTGTGGCACAGGGGAGACACAGCGCCCGAGTGATGTGAGCGTGGCGGGGAGGGTCGCAGGGGGTCAGCTCTCTGGTTTTGCAGTCCCAGGGAGCAGCGTGGGGCTGGGCGCCCCGTAAGCCATGTGTGTTGAATGTACCGAATCGCATGTGGTGGTGAGCAAAGTGCCTGACACAGCCGACAAGACAAAGTAGGATATGAGAATAAGCCTGACCATCCTGAGCTTCCGCAGAGTGTGAATCCCATTCCTTAGGGTTCCTGAGACCATCTCAGAACAAAATCCCGTCCTGGGCATGACAGAGCCCGTGTTTGTGTCTCTGCTTGATCAAGGGGTTCACAGAGCTTCAGCATTCTCCTCTATAAAATAATAGGAAAAAGTGAGGTAATTTGGGGGGCACAATTTTTCATATTGCTGCTTGAAGAATATTTTCTAATTTTTCCCTTTTCTGGTGCCTGCTGTTTTTGAAAAACAAGAAGCTGAATGGGTAAAACCAGTGGGAACTCTTGCCTTTTCCTGCCCTCTTTTCCTACTTCCCAGTCGAGATAAGCTTGTTTAAGGTCTGAATGTGGGGACCCCAGGGGGCTAGAGCTAGAGCTCCTTAAATTCTTCCCAGGGACTCATTCAGCAGGAGGATACCTATCATGCGTCCTCTGATTGCTGTGGACATGTCCCAGGAAAACATTAAATGGAGTGTCCCAAAGATGCTTAGCTTAGCTATGCATTTAATTTGATGGTAATTGAAATTTGCCAACAAAGATTTGCATGTAATCTGTGCTTTCATTTTTCAATTAAAATTGCTTTCTTCCTGTGGATGGGAAGTGCTTGGCTCTTTTCTTCCTCACAGCACTTTGCAAATAGGAATGCCCCACTTGCTGTGGTGGGGGGTGATTAGAGGGGAGGGTTGTGGGACAGGGAGCTGAAGCTGAGGCCAAGAGGGATGCCCCCACAGGATGGCCGGGCCGCTCAGCAGAGGTGCTGGGGGCTAGGTGCTGGGGGCATGGCTCCTTTTTTCCTGGTGGGTTTGGCAAGGAGGCTCTGGCCAAGACCCTTGGAACCTCGGTTTCTAGGGAGCTGGCAAAGTTTGGGGAGTAGAAGATTTGGAGAGGTGGGAAGAGCCAACCAGTTCTCCATGGCCAAGGCAAGCAGACAGCAAGAAGGAGGAAGAGAGCAAGAGGCTCTGGTACTGGGAGCAGGCAGGTGGGCTGATTGGAACGAGATCTCCTCTATGGGGTGAGTGTGGCCTTCAATAAAGGTGAGAAGCAACACAGCTCCCTGGAGAAGAGAAGTTAGGGGGCGGTGCGTTCTAAGGATGGAGGGAGAAGTGAGACAAACCCGAGAAGCAGAGCCTTTGGAGAACCCCTTCAGAGGGTGTGGAGCCTGATGAATGTGGGTTCCGGTGAGCTGGCCCCCAGGTCCGGATTTTTCCTTTGTGGGCTCTGTGGCCTTGGGCTAGTACTTAGTTTCTTGGAATTCTAGTTTCCTCAACTATTCCCTGAGTATAAAAGTAATGCCTACCTGAGTGGTCACGGGGAGAAGCAGCCCATGGATCTGTGAACATTGTTCCAAGGTCAGGGGCTCCATCTTCGTGCCCTTCGTATGCCCAGTGCCTAGCACGGTGCCTGGCACAGAGCGAGAGTTTAGGAAACTCAGTTAACATGGAAAATCGGTCCAACAAGATGATGTGAGTGGAAGAGCATCTTGTAAAGTCCAATAAGCCATTTGTAGTACTCTTAGAGCCTTCCTGTTTGTGAAAATGAGATTAGGTATTTGACTCAAGGCTGGGCTGGTTCTGGGCAGAGGCCCAGGGCAGAGGTTCTAGTACAAGTGTTCCTGCCTTGGAGCTTCTCTGGGAGCCTGGAATGGCGGCAGACTCAGGTCCCCTGTGTGACCCAGTCGGGGGCTGCTGTCAGGTATGGGCCCTCGTCAGCGTGCATCAGGCCGGCAATTTCTGCCATGGTGGGATAGGCATGGAGGGTCTGCCCCTGAAAGGGTGGGGGACAGAGTCTGTGAGAGAGACAGTCTGGTTCCTGCCACCAGGCTGGGGACGGGATTAAGAACCATTTTAAGAATTAGTAATAATTTTGGCAACAGCAGAAGGCCCACAGCTTTGGACAGAGCAGGGGTCCTTCCCTCGGCCCGTGCAAGTCATTTCTGGTCTGGTTTCTTTCAAGGAGAGATAATCCCTTCTACCTGGCCAGACAGCTGAACTGTTTTCTTTCCTTCTTCTTCTTCTTTTCTTTCTTTCTTTTTTTTTTATTCAGTAATAAATCTGCCAGCCCTGCAGGGCTCAAGCCAAGGGCTTTGCTTGCAGCATCTCCACAGAGGTCTCGTAAAAATGGTGTGAAATGAAAGAGAAAAATGCATATTTCACACTTTGTCTGCTCTGGGTTATGGTGATTCTCAACTCGTCCTCATTACAAACAGCCGACCTTCCCTCAGAGTTCAAGTACCTTCCGCCAGCCTGAAGAACCATATCTCTGTCTCCCTCCCCCGCTGTCCCTACCTCTTTCCCCAAACACACACATTTTGCAGGGCTGTTTGGAAGCCCACTGTCCCATTTCAGTGCTTTCCAGGAGGAAGGGTGCATCGGAGCCCCCCAGGCACACTGGTGGTGAGTACACACACGCAGGCAGCGGAGGCACCCATCCTCTTCCACACCCAGCCTCGTGTCTATCCTGGCATCTCCTCACGTTCCCTACAGTCAGATATATGTAACAGGGATGAATATGGGTCTTTCCTTCTATTGAAGGCTGCCTTGTGTTCATCACAGGTGATTTTTAAACATGACCCGATCTCCAACATGAGCTTGGTCGGTGTTCAGGAGGAACCAACTTTTACCTGCCTCTGTTCTCCTACGGAGAAATCGCCTACAGAGACACATCTGTGCATCCATCAAACTGGTCACTTTCAACTTCCCCAACATGCCCCGTTTGTTCCCACCTCCTGGCTCCCCCCCCCCCCCCTGCCCCAAACCATCCTCTGGCATCCGTGCTGCTTCTCTCTCTATTCTGCCCAGCTGAGTCCTGTCTACCTTCAAATCTCACCTCTTCCTTGAAGCCCTCCTGGTTCACCTAGCCTACAGGGCTCTCTCTCCCTTTGGGACACGGTCAACCCTGACAGCCTGTATCATGGTCTCCCTTGGTCGTCGATCACACAAGGCTTTTTGGATTTTTTTTTTTTTCTGAAAAGCATTGTCATTTTCTTATATCATCATGATGATTTTCTTATTTAATGTTTTCTTGCTTAACGTTTCTTATCCTCCTGTGAGACGATGGGGTCTCACAGACATTTCTGTCCTCTCCAGTACCAAACATACAGCAGGTGCTTAGTAAATGCTTGTCAGAAAAATGAATGAGAGAAAATACCCACGTGGGGTGAGTGCGGCTCTGATGTGGTGGCTTTATCTTTCTTGATTGGAGGAGTGCAGCAAGGCAGTTCACCCCTCCAGGGGAAGAGATTTTCGGCTTGCGTGTGTGCTGCCCACCCAATATTTCTCTGTCCAGATGGTGCTGGATATCGGGTAGCTGTGGAACACCAGCACGGTCCCTGTGCCCTGCGCAGACCCTGAGATCCCCCTGTCTACCATCACAAGGACTGTTGAGATTATTTTGGGGAGTGAGAACAAATTGGTGCTTCTCACTGTGTCCACCTCCCCCCCATACCTTCCTTGCGCCTTTCTACCTCCCTGTGTGTTCCGCACATGGAGTCCGTATTTCACTGTAGACAGGGAATTGCGAATTCAGTTTCCTTTCCTCTGTGTGGAGCGTGGCCACCTCCCATCACCTTGCTACGTCTTTGCTTTGTGCTTCCCACCTCAAGGGCACTTTACGGATTTGTTTGATTTGTGGTTGTGGTTTGTAGCTGTCACCGATTTCTTTGTTGTTGTTGTGCTCCTGCCTCTGTTCCCTTACAGCTCGATTTTTAGCTGAGTGTTTGAGTAGTAAATATGGTTTACACCAACTCTGCTGGAAATAATGGCATTTATGTGCTGAAGTTATTTCCAAAACCGAGGATATGTGTATACAAATAGATCCACGGCAGGGCCCCTAGACTGTGGAGAGCAGACGCGACAGAGCCTTCGCGATAGAGTATAAACAGGTGTCTGAGACTAGGGCTAGGCCAGGCGGTTCAGAACAAAACAACCTCCCACCCCTGCTGTTGGCTCGGAATTGAAGCTGTACCAGAAATACCTTGCTTAGCGTAGGGGGATGGAGGAGATATTTTTGTGATCCTATTTGTCTGCTAAATGTTCGCTTGCATCCTTTGGTGCATCTCACATGAAACTTCTCACTTTTCTATTCGCTTGCCCTCAATGGCTTTAAACCTTAACTACCCTGGATCCTGGCAGGGCAAAAAAAATGTGCCAACAAGTACCATGGGATTGCCCTGTCAAACTGGCTGCCCTCTGTGCTTCCGAAAGTCTGCCAATTTGAGAGGATCTTCGGCGTATGGGTAAATCTAACCTCTTCAGCTCTGACTTGGAGCTCTACTAATCCCAATCTACTCCTGCCGGCAGGAAATAGAGGCTGGAACTCTCCGAGGGGAAAGTGAGGCTCGTCTTAGCATCTGTGGCTCTGGCCTCCAAATTTGGGTGGAATGGATTTCCCTGATGCCCAGACTCTTGACCTCCCTCTCTGCCCTCATCTCTGGGAGCAGCACCAGTCCCCGCAACTGATGCGTGTCCTTGAAGTCTAGGTGAAGGTCACATTCACCTAGGGGTCAGGGGCAATTTCAGAGGCTTCTTGGCTCTGTGCAGAAGGCCTTGTGACAAAGGCATAGGAAGGGTGTTTCGATTGTTCTCCAACTTGTAAATGCCAAGCAGAAATCTTGTTGCAGTTCCTAAATGCCACATTTCGGCGTGTTTATTGTTTCCCCCCCTAACGGGGAAAGATGGTGAATGGACTAATAATTCAGGAGCCGAGAACATGTTTATTTGATTTTTAGAGCTTTAGCAAATACAGTGTGTACAAAACCCGGTGCCAACAGCATGCATAATTCCTCCAGGAATGGGGCTGATAGAAACACAAAGCTTGCATGCTTCAAAACTGTAACCAATATTTACACATCTGAGTGACTAATTCTCTACTCTGAGCAGGAGAACAATAGGCATAATAGTCAGGTACATTAATGCAGAGCATGCTCCTCGGGTGGCTTGGAGATTTGACACATAAACAAAGTTGGGGGGGGTTGCCGTGGGGGGAGAAGTGGAGGCTTTTTATCTACCTGTGTAACCATACACCAAACAGCAGGTTACAGACACACTTGGAAAATGCTGACCCAACGCCGTTCTTGAACCTCACATGCAGGATTGGCACCTGATTTGCAGCGCTGCGGGAGTTCTGTAGCTGACCTCATTAGCGGCGCATTTCCTGGCTTGTTAGCATCATATTTGTATAATTTACAGCACCTTCGTTTTTATGGAATGTGTTTCTTGTAGAGTGTAATGGCAGCAATATATTTAACCTATCGTATTTAGGAATGCTTTTGCTGGAGGCAGCCTGCAGATATAAAGGGGACGTTTTCTCCTCTCCTGCGTGGGATTCTTTTTTTTGCATTTTGGCTCATGTGGCGGCCACATATGTGCGTGCGTGTGTTTGCATGTGTGTGCGTGTTTCTATGTGTATAAATATATGCATGCAAATGCCTGGGAGACATGAAACGGCCCTGGAGGGGCACCTCTTTCTTCTGAGGATTGTCTTTACTCCCTGGCCATCTCCAAGGTACGGCTGGGGACTGGGCGGTGGCCCTGGAAGGCCTAGGATGCCTTGCTTAAAGGGGACAAATGTACGGATTTACTAAATGGAATAGGGAGCCCAGGCAGGTCAGATATTTGGGAATATTTTTACGATGGGGTGGTGAAGGTGGTATGAAGATGTTCAGAATTAAGGCAGCACAGGAAGGTGGGTTTTCAAGTCTTGGAGACCTCTTGGAGGCTTTTGTAGAAAACAGTAGTCTGGAGAATGGAAAGCATATGTCCTTCAGGGACCCATCTGGCCTCTAGCGATTTCTTATCTTAGAAAACCTAGAGAATATGGACAGGGAGGCATATATTCTTCTCCTTCCTGAACGGGATGAAAAAGATAGGAATGGTGGACTGTAGATGTTTGTGAAGGGGAGAACGTCTTAATTTGGGGGTCTCTCAGGGAAACCTTGGGTTAAGAGCCCAGAAATCAGATCTCAGTCTGAGCCCGCCTTTCACCAAGGCTGCACGACCCTGGGCTGATGGGTTCACATCCTCTGCCAGCCTTCTCACCCACAAATGAAGGAGTGGGCCTAGCTCGCCTCTCTCTGGAGTGCTCGTTTCTCTGCCCCCAGTCCCTCTAGGCAGATGAAGACTAAAGGCGGGGGTCCTCACCCACCCAGTCGTCCACACTGGGTTCTCGAGGGTTACTTGCGATGGCCCAGAAGAGAGAAACACAGCTCTCCAGGAACTGTCAGTGTGTCTTAGTTACATCCTCTGACAGGGGTCAAAGAGGGTGAATAGACTAATAATTCAGAAACCAAGGACATGGTAGGGTGAGTTTTAGAGCTTTTAGCATAAACCAGCACCAGAGCGTTCTAGCTGCTCATTTCCTTCCCATAATCACTGCTTGGCCTCAAGGAGACACTCACCTCGGGGGCAAGATAAATGGGCGGGCCCTGGACTTTGTCAAGCCACGATAGAATGAGAAGAAATTTAGTAAATCTTTTAAAATGACCCGAGACACAGAAACAAAGTTGATCCAACTGGCTTGTGAAGTGAGGGTCCTCTGTATTCCCCTCTCCCCACTCACCCCCTCCCAGCTTTTGAAATTTCAGGAATTTTTCCACCACTGATGTCTTCTCCAGTCACTAGAACCTTTTCTCACTGATTTAAGAGGTTTGGGGTTCTGGTTTTACTTAATAGATATGTCCCTAACATACTGGAGTGGCTTGATTCGATGGTAATGATTCAAAATACTAAAGGTATTTATAGCCAGAATTCAAATGTAAATTTTGGTTCAAAGTTTAAGTGCATCAGGGTTACTGGCTAATTTGAATGTACTTGGTGGTAAATTCTTTGGTAAAGAATAGTAAGTGTTTGTGAAACCTGGTCTTAACTTGCCTGAATCTTTGAAATAGTTATTGAGCATCCATTATAATACTGGGGACTCAAACAAAAATTGTATAAAGTTCCTGCCTTCAAGAGGCTTTTATTCTAACTTTCTAACTGGGATTTGCCTACATTTTGTATACATATATTCAGGAACATGATAAAATGTGGACAGTTTCGGCATCCACTATCTACTAGTTAGGTTGGTTTCAAAACTCTGCAAAAATGAGGCCATTATAAATGCTAATTCAAACACTTTATTTGTCCCAGTTGACTGATTCGGTAATTACTTGTCTAATGTGAAGACAGAAAGGGGTTGTGAACCTGACTCAGGTTGGTGGAACAGATGTGTGGTTGCAAAACGCTTCCCTTCTCCTTTCTTTTTTATTCTCTATTTTTTTTTAATAAGATTTTTTTTTTTTTAATTTGAGAGAGAGAGAGAGCATGAGCAGGGAGGAGAGGGAGAAGCAGGCTCCACTCTGAGCAGGAATCCCAATGTGGGGCTCGATCCCAAGATCCTGGGATCATGACCTGAGCTGAAGGCAGACACTTAACCAACTGAGCCATCCAGGTGCCCCCAAATGCTTCCCTTCTGATAACATAGAAGCCTTATCTTTTCCTTCTCTCTGTAGCCATTCTATGACTTTACTCTAAATCAGCCCATTATTCCTCACCTTCTTGTGGCCTAGTGTGCTTCCCTTTATCTTTAGCCCCGACACATACTGAATTTCTTCCATCTTGAAAAAATGCCACTCTTGCCATAATCTCTAGGTTAGCTACGTCGCCCCTGCTCTTTCTAGCCACGCTTTCTGAACAGCCGTGCTATGCTTATCACTTCTGTTGCCTCTCAGTTTCCTTGGGCATGGCTTCTGCTCCCTTCCATGTCCTTGACAGTTCTCCCCAAGGTCACCAGTGAGCTCCAAGCCACTAACTTGAACAGCTGCTAACGTTGCCTGTTCCCTCACAGCACCACCCTCTCCCTTGTGGAGGACCACATTCTTCTGCAATCTGCTCACTTTCCTGGCCACTGTCAGGCGGCTTCATCAGCTGGGGCTTTAGCCCCTCTGACTGTTCTGTTGGTGTGCCGAGGGTTTTGACCAAGTCTCCGCTTTCTCACCCTCTTTCCTCTCTTGCCAAGGCTACTTGTCTCTTTGCCATGGCTTCCGTAGCCTTTTATGTTCTGAAGACTCTCCAACTCTCCTGAGACCTTCTCCACCTTTTTTATCAGGCAGCTCCACTGGGCTATGTCACTAAAACAGAGAATAAAATACAGTGGCTCAGATAAGATTGTAATTTATTTCTGTTTCACACCCTAGTCCAGAGTTTCTGGGCAAGTGGTTTTGTTTCATGAAGTTGTCCAGGGATGTAGGTTTTTTTTTCTATCCTGTCACTTCACCATCTAGACCACATCTTCCACAGGGTGAAAAATCTCAGTAGCACTGGGTTCCAGTAAGCACGAAGGGGGAAGAGGATACTGAGGGCGACTAACTCCCTTTCCAGAAAGTGGGCATTCATGCCCAAGCCACGGGGCCGTACCTAGTTGCAAGCTCAGCTAGGGAAGGTGATATCACCTGGGCAGCCTTGTATCAGTGAAGACCCGGACACTCTGTTGTGAAAATAAAAAATAGAAGATCCTGGACGTCATCACCCCTCCCCCCCATAGAATGATAAGAAATTAAACAAATTTATTAAATTGACCTAAGGCACAAGGACAAATTTTATCCAACTGACTGGTCAGATCAACGTTCTTTGTACCTTCCCTTTTCACTCCTAGCTCCCCAGAATGAAGGCTGGGAGGACGATTAGCAGTCTCTGCCACAGGCACCTCAAACTTCCATATTTCCCAAGCCCCTTCATTATCCTTCCTTTCCACCCTGCCTCTCCAGTTATTTCTCTGGGTGAGCATCATTGTCATATGCAATTGCTCAAACCAGAAACCTGGAATCAGTCTTGAGTTCTCTCTTTCTCTCACTGCTGCACATCGGTATTTCTCGAACTCTAGCCATTTGTATCTCTTACGGATTTTAGATCTAGTCACTTCTCTACCCCACTGCCACCAGCATAGTAGAAGGCACCATTATCTCTTCCTTGGATCATTGCAATAAGCTCTTAACTGGCCTTCCTACACTTACTCCTGCCCCTTCAGATCTATTTTCCATTCCATTGTCAAAGTTACATTATACAAATGAAAATACCGTAATATAACTCCTGCTTAAAACCCTCCAATGCCTTGTCATGAACCCAAATTTGTAATGTGCTCCAGAAGACCCTGCCTGATATGACCTCTGCCTGAGTCACCAGGCTGATCTCATGCCTCTCTGATCTTGGTTCTCTCCAGGCCTGGCATATGGAGTTTGTTTTGATCGCTTTTTTTTTTTTTTTTAAAGATTTATTTATTTTAGAGAAAGAGAGAATGACAGCACATGAATGAGGGGATGGGTGGAGGGAGAGGGAGAGGATCCCAAGCAGAATCTCCACCCAGTACAGAGCCCCATCCTGTGACCTGAGCAGAAACCAAGAGTTGGGCACCTAACCAACTGAACCACCCAGGCACCCCTGTTTTGACACCTTTTAAAACCAGCTGTGCAATCCTTTGATACTGATCTTTCAAACAGACTACTCTCTCTGTGGGAGTGCTCCTTCTACTTCCCTCCCTGCTTGGTTAACAATCCTTATCTCCCAGAGCTCAGCTTTGTGATTATTTTCTTACCAGGGCCCTCTCCTTACTCTGTGATTCTATGGCACCTTTTAATTCTTTTCTACAAACATTATCAAACCAGTAATTAAATGACCAGTATTGGTACTTGTGACTATATTGTAAGGTCCAAGAAGGCTGGGCTGCCTTCTTTATTTGATGAAGAAAATAAATGAAAGCATTTGGTCAAAATATACTATCTTTGAAAAATTCCCTCCCCCTTTACTGGTCTATGCAAAGCCTTTCTTTATATAATGATGTAGAACTTACCTATTATGACAATAGCAATATTGTTGATTGTTGCAACATGAAAATTATTAGGCATGTATAGTGAAAAAAACATAGAGCAATAAATATAAATAAAAAATAAATGATATGTAATATTTAATTAGAGCAATAGCTTATATTAATATATAATTTTACCATCCTAATGCTTTTATTTATATAGTTTTATTTGAACCTCACGAGACCCTGTTCATTAGAGATGGCAGGCAAATTATTCTCACTTTACAGATGTGCAAATTGAGAGTCTGTGAAGTTAAATTACTTAACTGAGGTCTTTCATTTGGTAAATAAAGGAGACAGAGCTTGAGTCCGGATCTATGGCTCACAACCAGGGTGCTGTTCACTGTATGGGGCTGTGATAGAGATCATGAAACACAACTGGGCATATCTCTCGTTTCTGAGTCTGATACAGGCAGGCATCTGGAAACTTATTTGTTGAACAGATAAATGTGTGAATAGATATACCGGTATGTCTGGCAGTGTGACTAAGATTTAACACCAACCTGGAAGTCAACAATGCAGGATAATGAACAGAAACGATAAAACATGTTATGCTAAATAGGAGAGAAGTGGAATCTGGCCAACCCACTAGATAATTGCTTTTAAGTGAATTCAGTGATCACTTTAAATAACTATGTGGGTGTGGAAGGTCTGTACACACTCATCAAGAATCCTGAACCCGGGCGCCTGGGTGGCTCAGTGGGTTAAAGCCTCTGCCTTCGGCTCAGGTCATGATCCCAGGGTCCTGGGATTGAGCCCCATGTCAGGCTCTCTGCTCAGCGGTGAGCCTGCTTCCCTTCCTCTCTCTCTGCCTACTTGTGATCTCTGTCAAATAAATAATAAAAATAAAATCTTAAAAAAAAAATCTTGAACCCACTAATATGGCTTGACAAAGGAAATTTCATTGTAGCTCAGAATTCGATTGAAATGCAAGATATAAAATGAGTGGATGATACCCAGCTTGACTCTCCTATGCACAGAAAGGAACAGAGGGCTGTTGACTGTGTCAGTGGCTTGAGGGGGCCTTAAATATTCTTCTGTCCAAACTTCATTCTCTCTCCACTCTCCTGAGCCATTTAAATGTATTCTTGAATCATGGTGTACCACATGGCCAATTTATAGGGCTTCTGCAGTGTGTCTTTCTCTAGCGTTTTGGGGTAGACAGTGATTCCATCAAGAAAAGATGCTTCCTCCAAGGGAAGACCTTAACTCTGGGTTAGTAAGAAATATCTTAAAGATCTATAATTCTGATGATTCCATAAGTGGAAAAAAATGACCAGTTCTGAGGGTCTTATTATTATTTTTAATCCTTTGGTTAGTGTCAGGTCTATCTCTGTGTATGTTAGGCATCTAATGTAGTTCTTGGACATACTAGGTCTTCAATAATTGGTGGTTATTCTGGAGATAATGCAGCCAGCTATCAGGAAAGTGCACAGACATGAGGTTGAAGCCCAGTTATGCCACTTCTTAGGTGGCAAGATAGCCTCCTGTTACAGAGCAAGATAACTTCTTCACAGAGCAAGTTATTTAAACTTCCTAATCTTAAGTATTCTTGTCTGTAAAAAGAAAATGAGCCAGGTTCCATATTAGGTGTTCTATTCCTGCTATTTCTTATCATTACGACAACTTTGAATGCTCAGTTTATAGGTTAAGTTAAAGGAGGCTTGCAGATGTTAAGCGATCGGCTTTAGGCTGTGGTCATTTAGTTAGTGTCAAAGTGAAGATCCAAACCTAGGGTAATCTAACTCTGACACCTGACCATTTTCAATGTCACAGTGCTGCTCATATGAAACAGAGATGGCAAAGACACAGGATTCTTGTGATGGTTAGAGCCAGTGCATGGCACACATTTGACATGCAGAATAGTAACTATTGTTAATTATGCCACACGTGGTACAGGACAACCTATATATTCATATTAATCTGGGTTGGAAGAACTTTGACGTGTCCTCTCCATTAAAAGCCCTGGTTGAAATGTCCCAGTTGGACACCCAGTGGATGCCCAGTAAATGCTTGTTGACATGTTAAAGACACGTGTAATAGTGCATGTTAAAGATTTAGTCATGTCCAAATTTTCAGGTGGATTCTGTTCCTTTCACACTCCCACCACAAGCACACCTCTTTCAACTTTGAAAGCCTGGGAGAGTCTTCTGACAGGCAGTAGGGCAAGGAATTATGAGGGGTGGTTTTATCAGAACAGCTGACCTTTCTCAAAACCCACTGGGAAGGTTCTACTTTTGGCATGGTCAAGTAGGCATCTATCAAAAGAACCCCCTCCAGACAGACAGCAACTGCAAGCCCTCAACGAAATTCAAGAAGCAGCCACCTAAAGGAGAAGGGAGTTGACACGTGGGAGAAGGGAATAGTGTGGGATAACTTTCCCATTTATTGTGGTGCTTAGCCGCAATCTATCTCACATGGGGCAGCTAAAACTCCTTTAGGAAGCCTGCAATTTCCCTCGCCTAAAGAACCAGATGACAGAGTTTTGGGCAACTGTGGCTGCTAAATATAACCTGAAAAACCCAAATCTCAGGTTCCAGTGTGCATGGGGTAGAATCTAAGCAGCTCAGCCAAAAATAGAAGAACCGGACTGAGATTTAAGCTGCCACCCTGAGACAGAACTGACAGTTTCAGCCCAATCAATCTAATCGCCTTAATTGTTGCTACAACAAGAACAACTGCAACAGTAGCAACTTCACACTCTTCAGCAGAATGTAACAGCATTCAGAGTACCCACAACACAACATTCACCGTGTCCAGAATATAAGCCACAGCTACCCAGTACAGAAAGAGCTAGAAAAACGTGACTTGTTTTTTGTTTTTAAAGATTTATTTATTTGACAGCGAGACAGTGAGAGAGGGAACACAAGTAGGGGGAGTGGGAGAGGGAGAAGCAGACCTCCCATTGAGCAGGAAGCCTGATGTGGGGCTCGCTCGATCCCAGGACTGTGGGATCATGACCTGAGCTGAAGGGAGACCTTAACAACAGAGCCACCCAGATGCCCCAAATATGACTTGTTTTTAAGAGAAAGCACAATCAGTGAAAACTGATCCCTATGTGACCCAAATGTTGGAATTAGTAGAAAAAGAATTTTAAGTGAGTTACTATGATATGCATTAAAATATGAGAAAATATGCCTGCAATAAATGAAAAAAATATATAACCTTAAACAAGAAATAGGAACTGTTAAAAAAGGACCAAACAGAAGTTGAAAAAAAAATGTTTGAAGTAAAAATTCACTGAATGGACTTAAAGGCAGAGGAGATTATGGAGAAATTGTCTGTGAACTTGAAGGTAGACAATATAAATGATCTGTTCGTTTTTCAGTTTTTATAGAAAGAATGGAAAGGAAGAAGAAAAACCAAAAAGAATAGAAAGAAATAATGTGAAGAAATCATGAAAAATATTTCCCAAATGTGATGAAAGACAAATTTACAGATTCAAGAATATCAGCAGGGGTGCCTGGGTGGCTTATTCTGTTAAGCGACTGACTCTTGATTTTGGCTCAGGTTTTGATCTCAGGGTCGTGAGCTGACTTAATGAAAAAAAAAAAAAATCTCAGCAAACCCCAAACAGGACAAATATGGAGAAAACCATGCTTTGGGACATGATAGGCAAATTATGAAAAAACAGAGGCGAAAGAGAAAATCTTGAGAGCAGTCAGAGCAAAAGGACACTTTATTTATTTATTTAAAGATTTTTAAATTAGAGAGAGAGAGAGAGAGAAGGGATAGCATGCAAGGAGGGTCAGAGGGAGAGGTAGACTCAGCTAAGCATGGAGCCTGATGTGGGGCTCAACTTGGAGCTCGATATCATGTCTCTGAGATCATGACCTGAGCTGAAATCAACGGTAGGTTTCTTAACGGAATGAGTCACCCAGGTGTCCCAAAAGGATGCTTTATACATAAGAAAACGAGTCAAAGGAGACAAGAAAATAATGGAAGGCCATCTTTAAAGTGATTCAAAAAACCCTCTGTCCACACCACATTTATAACTAGAGAAAATATTTTCCAAGAATAAAAGCAAAATAAAGACCTTTTTAGCTGAAAGAAAGCCAAATGAGTTCACTGCCAGCTCACCCGCATGACAAAAAAATGCTGTAGGAAGTTCTTTAGATTGAAACGAACTGATACCAAATGGAAAAGCAAATCTTCGGGAGGGAATGAAGAAACAAAAAATCGTAAATATTTGGAGTAAATAAAAATACTATTTTTTTATCTCTTAATTTCTCTAAAATATACATGACATTTATAGCGCGTGTTCTAACATTGTCTTGTGGGCTTTATAACGTGCAGATGTAATAAATAGGGCCAACAACTATGGCAGAAAGATGGGGAGAGATAGTAAATTGACCTATCCAGTGGCAAAGTTTTTACATTTTGCATGAAAAGATACAATGTTAATTCAAAACAGAGTGTGAAAAGTTAAGAATATGCATTATAATTACTGGGAAAAACTCAAAAAGATAATATAGTAAGTTATGGCTCAGAAACCAAGAGGGAAAGAGAAGAGACTTCTTTTTTCTTTTTCCCCTTTCTGCCTGAAACTCATCTTGATTACTGGTTCTTGCTGGGAAAATGGGGACTGCTTTCATTTACTCATTCATACGTGCATCTGTCCAATAGATGTTTATTGCACAACCCTTAGATTTTCAGGTGCTATATGAAGCCTTGAGGATATAAAAAAAAAAAATAGTATGCAGTCTTTGCCTTTAAGGAGTTTTGTCCTTCTCCCCTGTGAATTGTTGGAGACTCTTCTGACCTCCATATTGGTGGGGTCTTCAGTTTTTTCAAATTTAGAAATAGGGAGAACAGGGTCCTCAAAAGACTCACATTTCTAGGTTCAGGTAATAGGTAAGGGGTGCTCTGAACAGTCTTTCTGCATGGAGGTTATGTTGATCTCTGATTTCATTTCCAGCTCCGGTGAGAAAAACCCCAATGAGGTGGGAGGGGTGGAGAGCTGAGGATTGTGCTCTTGACTTGGAGTGAGAAGATTAGTTGTAGTCCCACCGGTGGCCCACTTAGCTCTGTGGCTTTAAGTAAATCACTTAGCTTCTCTGAGCCTCAGTGTCATCATTTGCAAATTGGGTGGTAATCTCTGTCACTGCTCTTAAGGGAGATGAATCTAGTTTCTGCTTCTTGAATTCTGGGTCCAATAAGGCTCAGGGTCCACGCGTCAGACTTCAAGAGCACTTAGAACTAGGTGTTCTAAAACCAGTTCTCCAACTTGAGTCTTGGGAAAGATGATGGACTATTTTTTTGGAAGTTTATGTACTGATTTGATTTTCTTTTCCTGTATGGTTTAATTTGGTGGAGTGGAATAAGCATAGTCTTTGGTGTAAGACTCACCTGGATTTAAATTCTAGCTCTGTTGTTATATTCTTTCCTCATGTGTAAAATGGGGATGATACTGCTTAGATGGTGTGGCAGAGATGACCAGCTGTCCATCAAAGGTTCTTGGTTCTTCTATAGCATAGAGGATTTCTTGCTGGGCGCTGCCCAGCTAGGGTCAAGCTGTGGTATCTAAAAGTTCATCTATAGGACTTGGCTGGCTTAGTTGGTAGAGCATATGACTCTAAATCTCAGGGCTGTGAGTTCAAGCCCCATGTTGAAGGTAGAGCTTACTTGAAAAAAGTCGTCCATCTATAAATACCATCTATAAACAGTTCTTATAGATCCTATGTGAGGAGAAGGGACACAGACGAGTTCCAGGTCTGGCCTGTAGGAAACCTCCCATGGGTAAACCTCCCTGTTCTTTCCCTTTCTGAGCTGATGTAGAACACAGCACAAGGAGCCTGGGAGCCACAAGGTGAAGGTGAAAGCCACAAGATGGAAGGCTGCTGGGCCCCCGTCACTGCTCGGAGGAGCACTCCTCCACTTGTCAGGGCTGCTATTCTAGCCTCGTGTAAGTGGGGAATAAACTTCTATGGTGTTGGAACTAGCATACGTTTTGGAGCCTCTTTTTACAAGTTAATTTAGACAGTGTGAGCTACAGAAAGCGTGATGTGACACACAGTAGGGTTCAAGAAATAAACATGCCCTTCTGCCTGACAATACTTTAATGAGGTTGGATGAAGAGTCAACGTCATTCTTGCTTATGTCGTGTTTTTGTCATCTATGCACGTGACTCTCATTTTCCAAATAGACCAAACAGTCATAGCACCCTCCCTCCCTCCAAGGGATAAGTATGTCCTAAGCCGGGAATGGGAGAATCTGTGGCTGACGGCAGTTCAGAAGTAACAGATGGCAGTGGGAGGGGCAGGTATGATGAAATGAAACTCAAAGCAAACACCTCCGTTAAAGCAGCAAATGTTCTCGGGTCATTATCAGACAAAGAGGCCCAGGACATGTTGGTGGGGGGGGGGGGCTGTTTTCCCTCAGAAGACTTTAAGTGAACTTTTCATTGCAATCTCTGAGAGATATATGTTTAGTCACTTGCTGAGGAAGGACGGCCCTTGACCATGATGTCAGCGCAGGTATGGAACTGGGAGGATGGAGGACCATGTAGCAGGCTCTAAACACCCAAACCCGCTGATCGCCTCCATGTGGGGGCTTCCCTGCAGCCTTTCCAGGCTGAGGCCCCTGAGTGGCAGGTGAACGTGGTGTTTCTACACTTACTATTGTCTGCCTAGGCTCTGGTACCAGCCTGGTCAGACCCTGCCCCCCACAAGCCTCCAGAAGGGGCTTCATGGCCCTTCTGGGGACCTCCCTGGGCTGGTTAGGTGAGTGGTGGTTACTGCCCTTGGGGCTGGGCCTGCTTCTATTCCAGCACACAAGGTGAGCCTCCGAAAACATGGAATTTGATTCCACAGATGCCAAATGGTGGGCAGGCGGCCTTCCATTGCCAGGTGAGGAGCAGGCTCTGTGGTCGAATTCGGAAGGACGGTGAAGTGGCCTGGAGAAGTGGAGATCTTTCTGGTACAAGGAGCCAGAGCACTTGATGGGAAAGAGGAGCAAAAGTAAAGGAGGAGCTGACTGTTGAGGATGATGAAGGGGGTGGATCTGACCGGGGTCAGGGGTGGTGATGGGGGGCATGGGGTTGTGGTGGCTAAGGTGAGTGGAGCCGATTCTGGAGGATTCTGAAAGCCAGGCAGAGAAGACAAGAGGGATAAGGATGCTTCCCAGATGTGCACACGAAAGGCAAGCTTTCCCAGCTGAGCAAACTCCCACCTTCCCCAGGGTGCTGAAGATGGAGCCCCATTGCGTGCTCATGGGGCCCGGGGCTGGTCAGCTCATCCTGCCAAGCCCGCCCAGGGTGGCCAGTGCAGGGGGCTGCCGGTTCTGTTCAGCACTTTCCTCTCCAGCTCTGCTCAGCACAGCTCCCCGCCCTCCTCTAGCCCCAGCCAGCGCAAACCATTTCTCCAGTCAGAGAGGAGGATGGGGTTCGGGTCTGCTCCTCTCCGTGCTGCTTCCCAACAGAGCCCTGCCTCTCTTGCCTGCAGCCCTCCAAGCAGAGCTTTTCACTCCCTCCCCGTCTCTCCCATGGAGTGGACCCGCCCAGCTCATGCTCAGAAGCCTCCCCTTCCAGGGCTTTAGTTCCGTCCTGCTCAAGAGGACGCAGGGCTGCCTGCACGCCTCCTAGTTCTAGCTCACTTCTGCTTGACTACCTTGCTTTTGTTACCCCAAGTCTCTCTCTCTTTCTCTCTCTCTCCCCTTACAAATGGCTTTGCAGCAGCCCTGGGAGTGCACGGCTGCACCAATAATATCTCCATGGTTCCTTGTTAGCTGCACTCTAAGCAGGAAAGTGACTGGGCCTGACAATATAATTTACATCGCTGTATAAAACTATCTGTGGAAGCCAAGCTAATTTGTGCCAGATTAGGCTATTTGTCTCAGCCACTGTCTAGCAGCACAATCTATCAGAGGGCTGTTTTCAAATATCGCTTTTCAAGCGTGCCCTTGAGAGGCAGAAATTGATTGGGATCTTAGAGAGCAAAATTACAGCAATAACTTAAAAGAAACAATAATTACTGAATCATACCAGTGTCAGCACTCTGCAAAACACGAAATAGCCATCAAACCCCAATCCAATATATTCTGAAGCGAATTTATTGAATGGAAAAAGCAGTTGAGTGAGGGTTTTTCTCCCCCTCCTCCCCTTCCGCTGTACATATGGTTATCTCCAAACCGCAAGTGAATGAGTCGATAATTCTTGTCATTGACTGCTCCATTTTCACGGAGTCAGAGGAGATCCATTAGCTGCCTCCTGCTGCACCGGCTCCCTCGCCCCTCTCGCCGCCATCGCCTCTATTCATTTGCTAGTCTCTGCTCTTCAAGCAAACAAACATGTATAACTAATCATCTGTTAAAATGCAGAGGGCCCCTAATAAATCTCCACAGCTGAAATACTTTAATGGGTAATTAATTGATCCTGTTCCAGAGGAGTAATAAGATAATAAATTAGACAATATTTCACTCAGTCGTGTCAGGCTCCTGGCTAATGGCGCTGTAGGGCTAAGCTGAAGGATAATAAATTAGCCAGAAATTAACTGCTAAGAGCTTTCTGCAGAGAAATCGGCTGACAAGTGAGTCACGCGTGATTCAGGGTGCCGATCGGGGTGGCGGCAATCTCCACGAAGACGAACCTGTGCTTTGGGTGGGGGACCTGGGGAGTGGGGCGGGTCAGGTTCCCCACTGGAGAGAGCCTGCGGTGCAGAGCTGAGAGTGTGTCCAGCTGACCCAGGACCCTTCCTCGCACGCCCAGCGGGTCCCTAGTAGCGGGAAACTCGCGAACCTGCACATGTGCACTCTTGAAAAATAGTTTTCTTCCACACCCTTGGACTCGCCGAGTTTTTATGGGTTTCGCTCAATATGACTGGTCTGGGCTCAGAACACCTGTAGCCCCCATGCTCTGTCAGCTGCTCCCTAAGCAAACATGGAATGAGCCTTTGCGGAAAAGAGACTCAAGGTCTACCCAGGTTTTCACAAAAATTAAGCAGAAAAGGGCGTAGGGAGAAAAGGCAAGAATTACATTTTGCAACTGCTGAGAAGTACTTGTTAGGGGGCAGGATGGAGAACATGCCCTGGTCTTATTAAGGCAGTCAGGTGGGATGATGCCAATTAGTAGGCAAGACAAGAAAGAACTTGACCTGGAAGGTCGGGGGCGGGGGGTTTGCTTGAGAAATGGGAGGTCAGTTTGTCCATTAGGAAGGACGTGGGGCAGAAGTGGGGAAGCTGGAGGGGAAAGTCAGTACGTAATAAAGCATTGGGGATCTGAGGTCTTTTGAGGTCTGCCCTGGTCTTACAACCTGTGTGGCTTTGTGGAGGTTACTTAACTATGTTGACCTTTGGTTTGCTCATCAATAAACAGTGTTAACCATGAATACATGAAATACTAGGAGAAGCTTCTGGTTCTGTGTCTCGCCCACAGGACGTGCTGTGTTAATGTTAGTTATTATACTGCAGACAGTGGGGAAGGTGATAAGGGACAAGCAAGGGAGGCAGCGCCCAAGGAAATGAGAGGGCTAGGCAGTGAGAGACAGCAGGCTGCCCATCTGGGAATAAGGACCAGGTGCCCTTCCCCCGACCTGTACTCACCTCCTGCCAGACTGTTCCTGACGGCTGTGGCACACAGGAGCGGATTAATCTGAGTCATGGTGAATATGGTAGTATGGATGGAAGGCATACACAAAGCCTGATTATTTAAATGAGAAAATGTATGCAGGACACATGGCCAGAGCTTGTCGGGATTACCAATAGCCACATTATTGGTATTCCTTCCTGGCGCCTCTTAGCTCTTCATTTTTCTGGGTGGTGATCCACCTGGGAACAGGTCTGGAAGACAAGTCCTCGCACAGTCTCAGACGGGCTCAGGGGAGTCGGGTAGCCCCAGTGCTTTTCTCCTGAGGGGACGCTGGGCATCCCTGAGGACCGAGAGCCCAGAGGGCCACCAGCAGAACAGGGTCAGCTGAAAACTGCGCTCTGCCCATGTACAAGCAGCAGGTGCTTCCAAGGAGACCTGGCAGGGTGAATTAGCTCCCACGGCAAGGAGCCATGACCTGCCATTTGTTTTTAAAAATAAACACGTGCTCTTTCATTCTTTGTTCTTTTATTCCTAGCTCCTTCAGCCTTTGCTCCCCCTACGTCCTCTGTCCCTGAGACCTCAGAGCCGGAAGACTGGTTGAGACTGCCTGGCCTGCCCTCCCTCCCAGGCCACTCGTTCCACAGGTGCAGGAGCAGCTGAGCCCAGAGGCCCATTTCATGTGTTTCAATCATTAGAAACTTCTTTCTCTCCAAGATCCTTGCTGGGCCTGTGGGGCAGCTCTTTAGATGATCAATAACCATTATATGACCCCTAAAGCCTCTCTTTTTCAGGCCAAACTTGCTTATTTCCTTTAACCGTCTCATATGTCCCATTTCCCCTTACTTTTGTTGTGAAATATAACACGCACGAAGGAAAGTACCTCAAATATACATATGTATAGCTTGATTAATAATTATAAAGTGAGCACCTATGGATGGTAAAACTTTGGTCACTTTCCCTAGTGTGCTTTTCTAATCAGAGCACCTGCCTCCCTCCAGAGTAACCACTATCCTGACTTCTGTGAAACCCATTTCACTACGTTATTTCCTAGATCTATAACTTCTATCTTCATTCCCAAGCCATAGGGTTTAGCTTTGCCAATTTGAAATCTTTATACGAAGGAACTCATCCTGGAATCATCCAAATTTTATGAAGGAAATGCCATCCTGGAGGTATTCTTTTGCACCTTTGTTTTGCTCAACGTTATGTCAGTGAGATTCACCTTTGTGAGGCTTGTTGTTGTATCTTTATTTTTGTCGAGATATATGACAAAAATAATGTCTGGATGCATATACTATGAATATACTGTAATTTATAAAGTGAATTTTGGAGTTGTCTCCAGTTTAGGGCTATTACAAACTGTGCTGTGATGAGCATTTATCTCAGGACGCACGGGAATGCATCTCATGAGGCTGCATAGCGAGGACACGATGCTGGGTCAGCGGGCATGCGCATCTTCAGCTTGATCAGACTGATATCCAAAATGGTTAAGTCACAACACCATTAGTAGAGTGGGCACGTTCCCACATAGACCTGAAGGTGGGCCGCAGGGACCCTTCTTCCAGGGTGACTTTTGGACTAGCTCAGCTCCTGTAGGGCCTATCCCTGCCTCAGAGCTGCCTTGGCCCTGGGACCCACCCTTCCCAGGGACAGCCTGGATATGAGGGTTGTGGGTGGGAGAATAAAGGCGGGGGTCATTCTGGATCTCTGTGGGACCAGTCCGATGAGCAACACTCACTCTCGAGCGCCCCATCAGAGTGTTGGCAGGCCTGTGCCTTAGTGACTTTTCTTTTCCTGTTTCTGCCACCGTCCTTTGATTATGAGCTTCTCCCACACTGGGCTCTACCTCAGAGCCTGCTTCCTGACAACGCAGTCTGTGACTGTTCTGGCAGCTCCTTGTCCTTGCCAAAATTTGGTATCAACAGACTTAGCATTTTGCCAGTTTGGTCTGTATTTAAGGCAATCTCATTGTGGCTTTTTTCTTCAGGTAACGTTTCAAAAGTTAGATTTATTGAGGTATAAGTTACATTCTACCTCAACAGAATTCATTCTTTTCGGAGTGTAGTTGGATGACCTTTGACAACTGGATACCACCATGTGTCAGCGCCACCATCAAGACATAGAACATTTTCATCACTGCCAAAAGTTCTCTGTTGCCCCTTTGCACTTAGTCCCCTCCCCCATCACTGATCTGTTTTCTGTCACTATAGGTTGGTCTCTTCCAGATATTTGGGAAATGGAATGATCCAGAAAATACTCTTTCCTGCCTGGTTTCTTTTAGTTACTTAGCAACGCTTTTGCAATTCATCTGTGTTGTTGGATGTATCAGTAGTTTGTTCCTTTTTACTGCTGAGTGGTGTCCTGGGTATAAACGGACACAGTTTATCCATTCTACCATGGTTGGGCATTTGGAACGTTTCCAGATCTTGGTAACTATCTTTTTTTAAGATTTATTTATTTATTTTAGAGAGAGAGAGAGCATGAGTGGGGGAAGGGGCAGAAGGAGAGGGAGAGAGAGAATCATCAAGCAGCCTCCCCTCTGAGCATGGATCCCGATGCAGGGGTTCAGTCCCAGGACCCCAATATCACAACCTGAGCTGAAATCAAGTCATCTGCTCAACTGACTGAGCTACCCAGGCACCCCTGGCAATTATTAATAAAGCTTCCAAGATATATGTTAAATTATGTAAGAGTGACATTGCTGGGTCATATAGTAGGTATAATTTAAACTTTATAAGTCAAACCACCAACTGTATTTATACACAAAAACCACAGGAACCACAGGAATAATTCAGGATGGATTAAAGAAACAACCAAACAGATTTCTAAAGTGGTTGTACCATTTTACACTTTCATACCATCAGCCTGTGAGAGTTCTGGTTGTTTTACATTCTTGTGAGTGCTTGGTATATTCTGTCTTTTTAATATTAACCATTGTAGTGTTTGTTGTGATACCTTGTATTTTAATTTGTATTTCCCTAGTGGCTAATGATGTTGAACATATTTTCATATACTTATTTGTCATGTGTTGGCAAATTCGTTCATTTCTCATTGATCTACAATGACATCTCTGTCATCTACCAAATGTCCATAAATGGTGGTCTTTCCCTGTGTTGATATTATACAACCTAAATTACTAAAGATTTATGATGTCATATTAGCTGGTAGAGCAGGTCCTGCCACCTTTTCTTTCTTGTTTAATCTTGTCTTTTTGCATTTTGTATAAATTTTAGAATCAACTTGTCAAATTCTAAGAAAATCTTGTTGAAAGTTTGATCTAAATATTACCAAATCTACAAAACAATTGGGATTATTTAAACCTTTATAATACTGACTTTTACAGTTAATGAATACAGTACAACTCTCAATTTAGATCTTCTTTGAAGCCTCTCGACAAAGTTTTATAATTCTCCCTATAAAGATTTATTCTTAGATACTTTGCTATAAATGGTATCTTTTAAAATATTTCATTTCCTGTTGCTGGCATGTAGGGATACTTTGAAAAAAATTTGTTATAATTTTAAAATTATAGACAAGTTGTAAGGATGGTACAAGGAACGCCTGTATATCTTTATACCAGATTCATCCATTGTTTACATTTTGTTCCATTTGCTTTATCCCATAAAAATTTATGCATATTTGTAAAATGCATGTATGTATGTGTATGTATATGTACATACATATATATGTATAGACTCCAAAATTATTATATTAAATTAAAATCCAGTGATGATGTATTCATATTCCTGTGCTAGACCTGACGGTATGCTGCTGTATAAATTCCCCTTCAAGTTTTTGAAATATATTGAGCCTTGATTTATGGTTTTTCTTGGTGAATGTTCCATGTGCCCTTAGGAAAGTGTATATTTTTCTGTCATTGGTGGAGTGTTCTATAAATGATAATGAGATAAGGTGCTTGATAGTATTGTTCATATCTCCTATATTTCTGTTATTTTATTTAGTTGTTCTATGGTTACTTAGAGAATGGTTACCTTCGATTTTCATGGATATATCTGTTTCTTCCTTTATTTTGTCAGTTTTTGCTTCATGTATTTTAAAATTCTGTTATTAAGTACATAGAGATTTATGATTGTCATCTTTACCTGATTAATTGATCTTTTTATCATTATGAAATGTCACTTTTTATTTCTGGTAATACTTCTCTTGAAATCCATTTTGTCTGTTATTAATATAGACTCTCTAGCTTTCTAGTGTCTACATGGTATATCTTTTTCTGTCATCTTACTTTCAACCTATCTGTGTCTTTTGATTTAAAGTACATCTTTTATGCACAGCAGATAGTTGAAACTTACTTTTAAAATCCAGTCTGTCAATCTCTGTGTTTTAATTGGAGTGTTTAGTCAATTAACATTTAATGTAATTACTGATATGGTTTAATTTAGCTCCACCATTTGCCATTTGTTGTCTATTTATTCCACCTGCTTTTGCTTTCTTTGTTTTTCCTTTCCTGCCTATTTTTTTTTAGGAAAATCAAAGCCAAGATTCCCTTCCTTCTTTTGTTCATTTCTTCCTTCCTGCCTGCCTTCCTCTCTCCCTTTTTCCTCCTTCTCTTCCCCTCTTCCTTTTTCCTTGCCTCCCTTTCCCACCTTTCTTTCTTTTGTATTCTTAGAGGTTTCTGTAAGGATTCAAATATGCATCCTCAACTTATCAGAGTATTTTTAGAGCTAACATTTTATCCCTTCACATAAAATTTGTGTCTTGCAAGAATACATGTTAATTCCTGCTCCTGAGCCCTTTGTGCTATTGATGCTTTATATATATATATAAATCTGCATATGTTAAGAATCCCACAATACAGTGTCATAATTAAAAAAAAACAGTTATATACTTTTAAAAGGATTTTAAGAGAAAGAAACAAAAATACACCTTGTTATGTTAATCCACTATTAACCTTTTTTGGTACTTTTATTCTCTCCAATAAATCCTAGTTTCCATATGGCATCATTTCCTCCCAATCTAAAGAACTTCTTTTTGCATTTCTTATAGTTCAGTTTCATTGCTGGTTAATTCTTTTGGTTGTCTTTGTCCTAAAAATTTCAGCAGTTTTCAGTTTCAAAAGGCATTTTCATTTGATATGGAGTTCTGGGATGATAGATTTTTTTTTTTTCTTTTTGAACATTTAAAGATGTCTTTACATGGTCTTTGGCTTACATTGCTTTTTTTTGAGAAACTCAGCCATAATTCCTATTGCTTGTTCTCTGTATGCAATATATCATTTCCCTCTGCTTTCAAGATTACCAATTTATCATTAGTTTTCAACATTTTTACTATAATTCACCTACATGTGGTTTTCATAGAAATTATCCTTCATAGGATTTGCTGACCTCCTTGTAGATGTGTAGATTTATGTTTTTCACATAAATTTGGAAAGTTTGTACCATATTTCTTCAAATATTTATTCTTCACCAGTCTTTTTCTCCTCTCCTTCTGGGACTCTCATTACATGATTGTTAGACTTCTTGACATTTTCCTGCTGGTCATTGAGGTTTTACTCCTTTCTCAAAAGGTGCTTATTTTTTTTCTTCATATTTGATACTTTCTAATTTATCAATGAGCTTGCTGGACCTATCTTCTGTTGTCTCCAATAAGCTGTTAAGACTATCTAGTCATCCTTTCATTTTAGATACTGTTGTTTTAATTCTAAATTTTCATTTGGTCCTTTTCTATAGTTTCCATTTATCTGCTGAGATTCCTATCTGTTTATTCATTATGAGGTTAACTCCCTAAAGCCTTTGATCATATTTATAGCAATTTCTTTAAGGGTTTTTTTTTTTTTTTTTCCTGTTAATGCTAACATCTGGGACATGTAGAGTTTGGCTTATACAGATAACATTTTTTTCTTAGGTCACATTCTGTTTCTTCCTCTACCCCCCAATGTCCAGTAATTTTTTATTATACACTAGAAATTGTTAATGATAAGTTGTACAGACTGTGTATTTTTTATCTTTCTTTGAAGAATGTTTTTTTTTTTCTAGCACATAGTTAACTTGGCTGGGCTGAAACTCCAAACTGTTTCTTCTGGAGTAGGCAATAGTTGAAATCCTTGCTTAGGATCAGTTCTTTCTATGCAGCTGTTGTTTCCTACTGGTCTCCTAGAGACTCTCCCCCTATATATGTGAAGTTCAGGGGTTGGTCAAGGATTTAGGTGGAATTATGTGTAGATTTGGAGGCTCTTCTCATGCCCCACTCTTTTCCAGACATTTCATTTTATTTTTCAGCTGCTGTGGAAGCCCATTTCCTGACTCCTTAAGCCAGTAAGCCAGAAGCTTTCTGTCTGACATCTAGATGTCTCATGTTATGTAGACCATAGAGTATCCTCAGGCAAAAACAGACTGAGGGCAATTTCCTTATTTCAAAGTTTGACTCTTCACCAGTTTCTGACTGCTTTTGGTTGCCCTCTGTACCCTTAAATAGTTGGTTTTTACATATTTTATAAATGTTATCTGTGGGAGTATTAGTCCAAAGGAAACTACTGTCTTATTTCAGAGGGGTTTGTACCATTGGTTTTTGTACCTTGATATTGGTACAAATTTTCTTGATATTTTCTTATTATTTTGATATTTTCTTACTAATTCAAAGAATTAATCTGCAGATTCTTCTAGATTTTTTAATGTACGCAATTATACTATCTGTATAATGACAGTATTGTTTCTTCTTTTCCATCAGTATCCCTTGTATTTCTCTGTTTTGCCTCACTTCATGGGCTGGCACCTCTAAAACGGTATTGACAAGAAATGGTGATAGAAAAATCTTTCATTTGGTCTATATCTCAAAGGGAAAACTTTCAGAGTTTAACCCTTAGGTACTATATTGTCTACAATTATTAAAAATAGATAAACTTTATCATGCTAGGAAAATTACATCTATTTCTAAGCACTCAAAGTATTTAAAAAATTTATGAATGGACATTAAATTTTATCAAGTACTTTTTTTATCCCTCTATTGAGATTTTTGGATTATATTTTCTTTAACATGTCATTGTGTTGGGTTGCACTAATTGATTTTCCAACATGTAATCAACTTTGCATTTTTGGAATAAATCCAGTTTGGTAAGATTTATTATCCATTTTTATATGTTTCTGAATTCATCTGACTAGCATTTTGTTTAGGATTTTTGTATCTAAGTTCATGAATGAAGTAGATATATAATTTTGTCTATACTATCCTTGTTGAGTTTGATATAAAAGTTATGCTAGCTTCATATAATGAGTTAGGAAAAGGTTATGTATAATTGGAATTATCCTTTCCTTGACTAATTGGTAGCACCTGCCAATGAAGCCATCTGGGTTTGTAGGTTGCTTTATAAGAAGACTTTTGACTTGTGCTCAGATTTATTTAATGGACAGAACATAAAGGTTTTCTATTTTTCTTGTGTCAGTTTTAGTAAGACATATTTGTACTAGTCATTAAGGTGCTGCCTTTGATTTCTAAGTACACCCTTGTAGTTTCTGCTCTGTAATGCCAGAGTTAGGACTCTGCTAACAGCCTTACTTTTTTGTCACCTGTGTTCCTGTTAGGTTCTGCAGTAGGGAATTCAAAAAGGAGATTGGGTGGTAATTTTGCTTTCTAACTTCCTTCTGTATCTATCAGCAATGCTCAAGAAGAACGTTTCACTCTGGAGGCAGCCATTAGTTCTGTCTGTCAGCTCCTTTCCGTACTGCTAGAACCAGCCTTAGAGATACCAGCCTTCAGAGATACTACCAGTAGCTGGACAGGGTCAGCAGCAGCAAACCTCTTCTGAGGTCTGAGTTCCAGTGCCCTAGATTCTTGGTATGAACTCCTGAGGGACCAGCAGCATTCAATTATGCCTTCTCCTCAGTGGTATGAGCCCAGCTTCTTGAGGATCCTCCTCCAAGCTTCTGTTCTGATAACCTCAGCCTCTTCCCTTTGTCCCCCAACCCTAGCTGTGGTAGTTGCTTCCTTTAGTTAATAGTAACATGATAGCTCAATGTTTTCTTTTTGCTTTCTTAGCCCTCCAATACTTGGGTTATTTATTAATTTTTTTTTTCTGTTGCTATTCCTACTGTGATCTACTTTCCTGATGGGCACTGGTTGGTATAATATTGGTAATAAAAGTGGTTAGGAGGAAAAGACCCTCAAAAATGTTTGGGCCTGTTTTGTTTTGTTGACTAGCTTTGAACACAATGTCGAATTCCTTGCCGATGGCAAATGGGTTCCTACTGATCCACAGCATACAATAATAATATAAAATTGTCACCTATGACTGACTGTGATAAAGTGCTTATTGTACCAAGTGTCTTGGGCACCAAGTAGCTACTGGACTTGACTAATACAGCAATGTATTATAAGAACTGTAACGTGGAATAGATGCTTCTAACTGCATTGCCGAACTCACATATAGACGATCATAAGTTTAAGTTTGTAACTCAGATGTTCATACAACCACGGTGCTTTCCTAGTGAGCAAAAAAGAATCTTTTTCCAGGTACAAGGCAAATCATGGTGAACATTATGCTTGGAAGTTAGTTGTGTTGTAGAATCATAATATAAGTTGAAGTCACAGGCACATTGAGTTTCTGCTTGGGTTGACTTGTCTGAAACTGAGATTTAAACTCCCAAGTCTCTTTATGCCTCCCCTGTTAGAGGTAGCAGACTGTTCTCCTGGGGCTGATGAAATCAGCTCTCCCTTTGTTGAAGACCCAGTAATAACCTCACCTAGGACAGGTGCCTTCTGAAGGTGCTATTCCTAAGTCTCCCAACACCCCTTCCTGTTTATCCTCCATCATAAATATGAAATGCTGGTGATTTATATCAACATAAAAGAGCATGGAACACATGTGGGAATGATTTCTAAGGATGTCAGAATAAGGAGAGCAGAAAATAAAACTGGATCAAACCAAATTCATTATATAGGTGCATGTAGCCGAGATGATGGATCCCGTGTTAGAAGTGGCTCAGGAAATTGGTTTACCTGATTGGTGGGCTGAAATTTTGACTAAAAAATGGCCTATAGTGAGTGATGTTGAAGCACAAGGTAGAAGACTGACTCCAAATGTTTGATAAGATAGGAATATGGGAATGAATTTCTCATATGCAACCTATACACCCTTCCTACCACACTCTCTCTATAGGCCCCAAGAGACCCTCTTAGACATTCTCTTTATTTCTTCCCTTTGTTAAGAGGAGAAATTGGGAAACATATTAGTGACAAGAATACCAGCATCTTTGAAAAACATTCTGGTGTCTCCCTCTGTACACATGAGGAGATGCAGTTCCTGGATATGCTCCCTGATTTCCATGGAGATCCTGGAAAATATGTGGCTAAGGAGTACCTCTTAACTGCTAGAGACAAGGTAGACACAATCACTGTAATGGGCAGGAGGGACAAAGAGCTAAGTTGAATAACCTACTGAGCTCTTTCACCGTGACTAATTGATTACTGTGTCCTTAGGAATGAAATAGATGGGCAGGCTACTAAAATATTACTTCCTCTATACACAGAAACACCTAGATCTGATGTCCAGGAACTTAATTTGACTGGGCACAATAGAGCCCTAGCGTCTTACTGTTCAGGCATAAGCCAGATCACAGAACTTGAGCATCTTGAATGAAAGGGAGGCTGGCCTCCCTTGAGGATGAGCATGCAAATCTGCTACGACCATATTCTGTAAATATTCCTCCAAGCCTTTCCCAAAGGGGTCTTTGGCCATTTACTAGACTTAGTGTGCACTAGGTAAGTGGAAATCTTCTGGCCTTTCAGGGATTTACTACATACAGAATTGGCTGGGAATTGACACTGGTAACTGGGTCCCCAATTGCCACTGGGATCCACTAGTCAAAGTGGGAACTTTTCGTGATCAGGTGATAAAGTTTTGGCACATGGTGCGTCTCTCAGTGCACATGTGGATCCTCTCTGTAGTTTTCCTCCTTGTTCCTGAACATATAAAGAGAATAGACATACTCAGCAACTTGGACAAAACACCACCTTGGCTCCCCAAACTTGGAATGAGGGTTATTGTTTGCTGCTGCTCTCCAGTAGTTTAGTCTTGTCTTTCGCATAAACTGTAAGGTCCTGAATATTGTGAATCTCACATGTCTGACTCTAGCCTGCCATGCCACCCCCATTCCCTGTCAATGCTTGGGAGAGTACTTTAATATTAGGTACTCAGCATGAATATGTTGATAGTAGTTATGTGAAATCATATCAGTGTCTTGAAGTATTTAAGAGGAATAAGCGACCGGGGGGGGGGGAGGGTGGGTGTAAGAGAGACTGATGTTCCGGACAGAAGGCAAAACAACTAGCTTTAGAAAAGGAGTGGGAGTCCTTGCTCCGGTATTTGATCTTCCAGGGTCTGAGTCAGGTTCAAAAGTGAAATTATAGATATCTACTCTGATATGAGACATGTTATTTATATTTACAGTTTGGAATCTCATTCAATCTTTATGACATCTCTCTGAAGTGCATTTTATAATCCCTCTTTTATAGTGGAAGAAGCTGGTTCTCAGGAAGCTTAAGTAGCTGGTTCTGAGTCAGTAAGTGGCCGGATAGAGGTCGAAACCCAGACTTTCTGATCAAAATATTAGGTGTTTTCCATCACACCCTAGTTAGTTCTTTATCAGGCAATTTTGTCTCATTTTTCTTATGCTACAGATTGTCACCTTCTTAGGAAAAGTAAATACTTCTTGTCTTCCCAGCAATGATAATTTCAGCTACTTCCTTGACTGGGGCGATGGGAAGGAGGAAGAAGAAACTTTCTACTTTCAACCCTGGGCCATGTATTGACCCGAGACCTCTCTCTTTATACTGTAGAGCCCACAAAGATAAGTAAAGAGCATTTAAACATGACTTTACAAAAGGATTGAGCATAATAAATGAAAGGGAGATAAACCTAGAAAATGATATGAAATCATAACTTGCCTTGCAAGAAGTCGTCTTCCCTTCATTGCTTCAGGTTGTGCTGTCAGAAAATTTCTCCTTCATGCTTTTGAGCCTCTTTTCATGGGATGTTTGCAGCAAGTCCTCATCACCACCTCTCTCACCTCTGCTATAGACCACCTCAAGATGTGGCACCAAGGGGCAAGGAGGGACCTTCCTGGCCAGAAAGGCTTAGGGAAGGAAGGCCTGTGTCCCAGTTGCTTTTTCCTGACTGGAGTTTTCCCAGTTCCTTGGTGATCTGTCTCAACCATGGAGGTGTGACCTTGAAGGCCCAGTTGGGAGAGGCTACTCAAGGTGACACAAAAACGTCCATAACTCATATAAATTCTACATGCACTCTGTAGAAGAGGCAGCATTTTTTTGGTACCTTGCCACACTCTTTGTCACAATATCCTATAAGGGAAACCCTCATTTCTCAAGGTCAAGGACATTGAAATGGCATAGTTTGGACCAGATTCTCCTGGAGCATAAATTCTTTCCTAAGAGTAAGTTAAGACAGATTTTAAGCCCATTAGTCAACCATTTCTGGCTTTGAAGCTTTGATATAATGGATTCAGGATCAGGATGCTATTTGACCTTATAGACCATCCATGGTGACCTACCTTCAATGTCCCTGGCAGGCCCAAGGAACAGGCAAGGGAAAGACAGAAAGAAAAATATGAAAAACACACACACACAAAAAAAGGAATCAAGGAAGAGAAAGGGTGGGGAGGAAAGGAGAGAAATAATAGGAATAAATAAATTGACCTGTACTTTGTATAGCACAGGGATGTATTCTTATTCTGGTTCTTGCTCTGGTAAGCTCAGTAAAGACAGAATTATAAGGAATGTGAGAAGTATTGCAATAAGCAAAAACGGAGAGTAAGGGGTGGGGAACAGGGCTGAGGATAAGGAAAATTTTCTGGAGGTAGCATAGCAGTGGTGTTTCAGAGAAAGACTAGGGTTAGTTAAAAAGGGCCAAAAAGCCTCCAGGCTGGTGATGAGCCAGGGCAAAGGTGCAAAGGCATAAGGGTATGAGATCCTCATTTAATGTGGGATTCATGTGTGGGTGGTCTCCATCTCCATGTGCCTGAATTGTGGCTTCCAGCACTTTTGGCAGAGACCACTGGTGTCCCACTCAAAGATCTATTCTTTTCTTTCTTCCTCCTAACAAGTTCTTACTTTTAACAGGACATATTGCTACCTCTCCTGCAGTGATGTGTGACTGTAACAGAGGGCTAGCCAGTTAGATGTAGGTGGCACTTCTGGAAGAGAGTCTTGGAAGGGGAGTGCCTCAGTCTGGAGAAGCCCTTTGTTGTCCTTCTGCTTTTCCTCCTTCTGACCTGTAACACATGTGATGGTTAGAACTCCACAGCCATTTCAAACCCTGAGGCAGTCTTGAGGATGGAAGTCATTAGCTGGGACAGTGGAGCAGAGACATTGAAGCTTCTGTTTTGCTGAACACGGTATGTAAGCTGAGCCAGAGCTGAATTTCTTAGTTTTAAAAGGCTGTTGAGACAGAGAAACAGAAAGCTCCTAGGAAATAGCTTGGGACCATCCACTGTTACTCCAGAATGCCCCTAGGAGGACCCATGAAGTGGCTTATTGAGAAATATACTCAAGAAAACAAGATCTGTAGACACCTGGGTGGCTCAGTCGGTAGATTGCCTTCGGCTCAGGTCATGATCCCAGGGTCCTGGGATCAAGTCTTGCATCAGGCTCCCTGCTCACCAGGGAGTCTGCTTCTCCCTCTGTCTACTCCTTTCCCTTGCTTGTGTTTGCTCTCTCTCTCTCTCTGTGTGTGTGTCTCTCTGTCTGACAAATAAATAAATCCTTAAAAAAAAAGAAAACACAAAATATGTCTCTGGGAATATACAGTAGATGGGAGAGATTAGACAGTGATTTAAAAAAAAAAAACAGTTAAGACAATTAAGCCTAAAACCAAGTTTCTGTAAAACACAGAGCTGGGATTTGAACCCAGGACTGCCTGACTCCAAAATCCATGCTTTCCATGGAAAATACGGGAGGAGGCCCATGTTGATTCAGAGGGTGGATGAAAGGTAGGATATCATGGTCAGGTCAATGTCTTGAAACTTCCTAGATAACATCAGGGGGACCTGGTTGATTTCCAGAAACAGATTAATCTCTAGGAACTGCTACTAATCCGATAGAATTATTTTCTGTAGCTTTTTGGGTTATTTGTTTTAGTGGTAGGATTTCATACCGCATGTGTTCAAACAGCTCTTCCCCCAACCTCCCAACTAAGTTCCTTGGCCTTGCTAGATTCCCCCCAACAGGTAACCTGGTGAAATCATGGAAGTCCAAAGAGTTTGCGTCAAAGCTTCCAAAAACAGCTAAGGAGTGTCTTGTCAGATATTCTGTTAGGAACTGATGCGTGTGCATGCACGCCTGTGTGTGTGTGTGTGTGTGTGTGTGTGTGTGTGTGAAATCTATATGAGAGAGAAAGAATCCAAGGAATTTAAAGGTCTGCTATGGAAGTGGGAAGCCCTGGTCCTTAAAGCCTCTATTTCTGTTGTTTACTTCTTGGGAGGCAGGATTTGTTATCTTCCACCTCAGCTTGCTAATCAGTTCTGCCAGACCTGTGACTTCTTCACCTTAGGGAAGAGACTTGCTGGCTCTCTGTCCTTGTTATCTTCTTGGGTCCAGGAAAAGACCAAGGAAGCAGGTCTGGAAGGCTGTCCAAGTACTCCTGGCAACTCACTTTGCTTTCATTCATTCTTTCTTCCTTTCTTTCATTCTTTCCTTATTCCTGCTTCCATACTTTGGGTGCTTGTGTTCAAATGTATGTTCTCAGGGAAACTTTCTTTACCCACCCTGAGATGTCCATCTTGACCTCCTGACGCTGCTAATGCCCTTCCCTCTATAGTTTTCTGCATAGCACGCATCAACGCTTGGCATAAAATATATTTGACCTATTTACTTTATTGTCAAGACTCCCTTAACTAGAATGTCCCTAGCACCTAGGGTAATGCCTGCCACATAAGCACCCAATAAATATTTGCTGAGTGAATAAATGGATAATGAATGAACATCCCATAGTTCTCAGGTATCTATTGGCAAAAGTATTAGTTAATTGCTTTTATATCACGAACCTCTTTGTGAGGTTTCAGGAGAGAAAAGAACTTATAACTTCTAATATCACATAAATGAGCACATTGGGAAATGAGAGGACCACTGGAATGAGTGTCAAGAGACTTAAGTTTGCATTCTGACATGCAAAGAGCTAGATTTGGACCTTGAAGACCTAATTCAACTCAGTACACTCATGCCATTGATAGATTTGTTGTTTGTGAATAATCTTGAAGATCAATGGTTGTGACAGTTTGCAATTTTTGTTGAGGCATGAACTTGAGTTGGCCTGAGTCTTGGGCAGACATTTCTTAATGAGAACTGTTTGCCCTCAAGGAGTTCACTGTCTAGTTAGGAGATAAGACTTCCACCTACACTGAACACCAAGAGTGTGTGGCAGACAGAGTTCACTAGTCCCAGAAGTATTTCATGTTTTTGAGAGATCCTTGTGCGTGGGCTAAATTCAGAAAGGCTTCAACCAGGAGAAATGTTTTGTTTATTTTTTTCCCCCAGGAACTATAGAGTTTGCACTGAAGGTAGAAAGGATAAAGAAGACAAAAAATGCAAAAATTTTGGAGACGTGAATTAATCTGGTAGTGTCAGTGAAGAGCAGAAGGATGGGAATAGGGAATTCCCTCCAGAGAAAGGAACCTGTATCGGGCAGGAGTGAGAGACAGGTTGTATCCATCTGGGGAAAAGCTTAGAAAGCCAGACTGATGAGTTTGAACTTAATGAAGCAATATGGAGGCACTGTAGGTCCTTTTTGAAATTTTAACTTTTAATGAACTATTTCATTTATACAAATACATGTGTGTGTAAATATAAGGCTTAAAGAGCAAAATAAAATCTGTGTACCCTCTATTCCACTTAAAAATTAGAACAAAATCAATACACCTGAAGCCCTTCTGTGTTCTCCTTCCCTATAGTTATCTTCATTGTTCCCTAAGAGTGACCATTCTTCTGAATTTTATATTCATTATTCCCTTGCTTTTGGGGTTAATTTTATTAAATATATATTAAGCTTTAAATTTGTATATTATATATAATGCCATATACAACATGTTTATATTATACCTTAAACTATATTTATATTTAATTTATATGCATATGTATATATTTTAATTTATATGCATATTATCCTTGCATTGTCTACAGTTCCTTCTTGCATTGGGTTGTTTTCTGGGATTATTTTACTTCTTAAATTAAGTCCTTCAGTGATGATATCTTGGCAGAAAACTAATTTTTTTAATTGGAAAGGAACTTGAAATACAAATCTTTTGGATACACTGTTCAAGGTTGACAGTTATTTTTTCCAAACACATTGAAGATATTATTCCATTATATTCTGACTTCCATTGTCACAAGTGAGGAGTCTGTTGCCAGTCTAATTATTGATTTCTTCTGTATTTTTATTTTTGATAAACAGTCTTTTGGATGTTTAAAAAGATGTTTTCACTGGCTTTGCTGTTCTGTAGTTTCACTACAAGGTGCATAGGTATGCATTTCATTGCATTTATACTGTGTATAGTGTGTTTCCATTATGTATTGATTTATGTCTCACATATTCCGGAAAATTCATTATCACTTAAATATTGTCTCTTTTTCAATTTCTGTTTCTATAACTTTAATTGAACATGTGCTATGCCTTCTAATTCCATCTTTTATGTTTCTTGATCTCTTTTTCATTCATATTTTCTGTCTCCTAACTGTATGCTAGGTTCTGCATAAATCATCAGCTTTCTTCCACTTCACTAATTTATTCTTCACAGGTGTCTAGTCTGATGTTAAACCTTTGCATTGAGTTTTCAATTTCCATGATTGTATTTTGAATTTCAATTAAAACTTTTTTCTTTGTCACTTTTGCACCTTTCTTGTGTTCATTTTCCCAATTTTATCTATTTTCTTTAAACACTACATTATTAGTTATATCATATTCACTCTCTGATAACACAATATTCAAATTTCAGAGGGGTCATTTTTCATTTTCTGATGCAGGCTTAAGGTAGCTTGTTTCTTCTTTTGTTTGATAATTTTCTACTTGAGCTCTTATTTGCCTGAATGTAATCTATGGGGTCTGTATTGAGGACTTTTTTCCCAGAAGGGTTTATATTTGCTGCTTTTTGGAACCGGGTCACTACCAGACTTGGACAACTTTAATTTAATTTATCAGCTTGAGGTTTCTTTTACGTATGGGTAGTACAAATCCAAACTCTGACCCCAGTGAAAATAGATCTAGGTTATGAATTCCAAGAAAATATTATTTTATATATATAAAAAATATTTAAAGCCATCACAGAGAATTTTTCCTTTGCTAGATGGCTGTATTTTTTTTTTCAGTTTGTTTTTTCATTGAGAATATAGCTTTATGTGGAAGTCTTGGGTTTAGCTCCTCAACCTTGAATAAGGTCAAGTCTTAGCCTCCCATTTTCTATTCACAACAAAGCCACATTAGTTAGTTAGTTAATTAGTTAATTAGTTAATTAAGTCAGAAGATAATTTAACTTAAGTTTTTATGTAAGTATAGTTGACACACGATGTTGTATCAGTGTCAAGTGTACACCATAGTGATTCCAGAGCTCTGTATACTATGCTATGCTCACAAGTGTGGCTATCCTCTGATACCATCTACTGCTATTATGATACCACTGACTATACTCCTGTGACTTACTCATTCCATAACTAGAAGCCTATACCTCCTATTCCCCTTCACCCATTTTGCCCATCCCTCTACATTCTCCCCTCTGGCAGCCATCAGTGTGTTCTCTGTATTTATAGGTCCAATTCTGCTTTTGTTAGTTTGTTTATTCATTTATTTTTGCTTTTTAGATTCCACATATAAGTGAAACCATATGGTTTTTATATTTCTGTCTGACTTACTTCACTTAGCATAACATACCCCCTAGGTCCAACCATGTTGTCACAAATGGCAAGATCTCATCCTTTTTTATGGCTGAGTAATACAGAAGATATTTTTAGAACGCTTAAGTCTGTCATGTTGTCAGAAGTAGAAGTGCCATTATAGACTCTTATGAAGGGAAATAAAATGAGAAGAAAACGTACTGGATTGGGAGATATCTTAGTTTAGTCCCAGAGACAAAGATCTTAGGAAGCAATGGAGAGGGTAGAGAAAATGTGACAGCAGTGGGAGAAAAGCTGATGAAGGTTAGTTGATTGATGGGTTACTGCTGTTGGCAATAAGCTCTCAATAGGACCCTGTGTGGATCCACACAGAATGCACCCCAGAACTGTCTTCCCAAGGGGTGGGCAGGTCTTATCTTTCTATACCAATTCATGTCCCATTGGTGAGGTTGCTCTTTGGGGTGTTGAAGGCCCAGTATCTCTCCTTCTGTATGCACAAGCTAGGCAAGCTCCCAGAGCACTACAGAACACCCCTGGATGGTGAAGCAGAGAGAGGTGGACTCAAGGGGGAAGCTATCAGTGTTCCCAGGAGCTGTCATCTGAGGCTGCAGGTCCTCAGAGGTGGGCTAAGGAAATAGGTGACAGGCCATCAACAATGTCTGCTGTAGAAGATGAGAACTGCAGTCATATTTTTGGACCTAATTATACTTTTGCAAAATACTGAGAACTACAGCATTTAAGGAAGATGAATGCAATAATATAAGATAGGGGTTGGCAAACCATAGCCCATAGGGCAAACCCAGCCTGGCACTGTTTTGTAAATAAAGTTTTATTAGAACCCAGCCACTCCCATTCATTCATATTTGTCTATGGCAGCTCTTACAGTACAACAGCGGAATTGAGTAGTTGCAGCAGAGACCGTATGGCCCACGAAGCCTAAAATATTTATTATCTTGCCCTTCATGGGAGAGGTTTGCTGTCTTTGACTTAGAAAGATTGACTAGAAAGAATTCCATTCTTATGGAGACAAATCTGGGAACTCCAGTAGATTCAAACCTGAAATGAGAAGGGCCATGACCAAAGTCTATACCTAGTGCCTCATCTATACCTCTACTTAGTACTTTTTGAATTTGGAGAATTAGAGTGAGAGAATTTTAAGAACAGCTGCAGGGTCTTGAGTCCGGGAGACCCTGAGAATGGTGGGTTCACTGTTAGACATAGAAGTTAAGACATTTTTGGTCAGGACAGGGAGATGGTGAGGAGAGGATGGTGATGAGTTCAGTTCGAGAAGAAGTCATAAGGGCAATTGAAGTGTCCAGTTTCTAAGTCAAAATATAGCACTAGTTGAAAGTTGGACAATGACTGGGCCACCCATGGGCCTTGAGTATAGGGGATGACTGGACCACCCATGGACCTAAGCAGAGGAATAGCTCACCAGAGGCACTGGGAGACAACCCAGTTCAACCTGTTTCAGGGACTCCACCCTCAAGGCCTATCACCATCCACCATCTGTGTTTTGGAATCCTGATGTGGGGACTCTCCAGAGAGGAAACTGTCTAGTTTTAGCTAGACAGCATAACAGCAACCAGATCTATGACTCTCAAGTAGACTTGGTTTTTTTCAAGCGTCTGTGACTTGAGAACTTGAGAACACACAGCAGCCATCAGGATGAAGGGAGGCCTCTGCTGGGTCTGAGGCCTGTCCCAACACGGCCGATTCTTCCTGTTCTATAGGAGGTGCCGTAGAGATGGTGAGGTGCCCTGTGTAGAAGCCCAGGGGATGTAGAAAATCTGGTCTGCTCTGAGCCTCCCAGCCTGTATGTTTCAGTCACGACAGAGCAAGTGAGTTAGTGTTCTGATCCTGGGCATTGAAAATGAGGGCGTCTTCTCAGTATGACTAGAGAGTGCCACACGGACAGGACATAGAAGGAACTAGAGCATGCTGCCACAATTTCAAAATTTCAAAAATAGTTTTAAAGTTCAACTAAACGAACAGTAGGGTCTTTGTTTCTTTGATATTTATTAGATGGGCAGATATTTTATAAAGAAAGGAACGACTTGGAAGAAGACCCTGGGGGTTTGAGTCCCAGCTTTGTCATGTGCAAACTGTGCAACCTTAAGAAAGTGACTTCGTTGGTTCCCAGTTTCCTTCTTGGTTAGGTGGGGATGGTTGTCAGTGAGAAGTAGGATAACACATGTGAAGGGTTTTGTGAATGTCAAATATTGTTGAGACTGTTGCAAGAATGAGAAAGTATGGCAAGGTAGAATGATGAGTAACTGCTCTTAGAAGTAACAGTTATTGTGCAAGGCTTTGGTCTAGGTCTTTCCATTCATTCTCCCATCGAGTCCTCACGGTCACCCATGGGATGCAGGAACTACTACATTTTCCCTGTTTTAAAGATAAAAACTGAAGCAGGGAGATTTTAACCAGCTTGTGGAAAGAAGTAAAATGAGTCTAAAATCTGATCTGGCCCGTGCAGCCTTGCTGGCAGCATAGACAGAGCCCCAAGTTTGTGGTTCCCTGGTACGGTTGCCAAGGTGTAGGACCTTGACCTCAGAAACTTGATTGCTGGTATATTCGGGAGGAAATTGAACTTAGGGATCAATAATTAGACTTAAGGACTCATAAGAGATTGATAGATAACATTTAGGAGGGCAACTTATTAATTTGCAAAGATATAAAGATACAAATTTGTATCCAATACACAGACTGATTCTCATGTTAGCCAACAGAGTGGTGAGGCTTTTCTTGTTGGGAAGCCAAATTATATAATGTTATATAATCAACAGGTTGCTCGGTAAGGATGACGTCAGAACACAAGAAATAGCTAATAGTAATAATTACAGCTATGACAGCAATAATAACAGACATATCGATCACCTACGATGTGTCAGGCACAATGACAATGTCAGGTATAATGACTGCATTGTAGAATTTACTGGATTTAATTTTTATAAGAAACTCTGGTCTCTACTATTTGTTTCCCATTCTGCAGGTGAGGAAACTCAAATATAGCAAGATTAAAGTAATTGATAGAGCTGGGATTTGAACCCAGCCAGGCACTCTGCTGCACTAGGACTGATCTGCTTCCTAGAAAGAGTTAAGCAAGGAAGGAGTTCTATTCCATGCCCAGAAGGAAAGCCAGGGCACAGTGTTTCTGTAGTTGTAGGAGGGAGTTGGTCATAAGGCCCACACGGGAGGCCAAACAGGGAGAGGGCAGGGGGGGCTCCTGTGATCAGGAAAGGCTGCATGGAATGGGGGGTGGGGCGGTTGGGACTTGAGACAGGCCTGGAAGGATGAATAGGAAGGGCAAGACTCATCAGAAAAGGGCAAGTGGAGTGGGCAAGAGTGTGGAACTGGGATGGGCAAAGCCCATCTGGATGGAGGACTTGTGTTGGGGAGCGGTGGGAGGAAATACGAAAAGTATTCATGGGGAGAGGCTGTGGGTGAGCCTTGAATGCTGGCAGGGGCTTTTATCCTGACCTTGGCAAACATAGAGGACTCCGTACCTGCCTACGTTCCCCACTGAGCCCCAGCTCCCTGCCAAACATTGCACGGGGTGTCGGGGATAGAAGGATTGCTGAGGTCCAGGCCCTGCCTACAAGGGGCTCACAGTTTAGCAGCACAGCGGGCAGGGCCCATCAGCAGAGAACAGGAATGTGGGGGAGGGGCGTCGCAGAGTGAGAATTGGGCAGCTGGGGGTAGTTCCAGACAGTCCGATAACGGGTGCCGTTCACATGACCACCTGAGAACCGGGGCTTGAGGAATAAGGAGCCACGGATGGTCAGGGAAGAAGGCTTGAAGGGTGTTTTAGAACGAATGACAGCAAGAGCAGAGGCATAGTGTTCAGAAAGGGGCTACATGTCCATGGAATGGGGATGGTGTGCATGGTAGCCTGGAGGGCCTGGGCAGAGAAATGGGGTTCTTAATCACTCACCCCAACACTCACTGGGCTTCCATAGGCGCAGAGCACAGGGCTAGATGCGGTGGGGGCACACAGATAAAGAAGCGATAGTCCTTGCCCCCCAGGGCCCATCAGACCAGACGCGGGCTTCTTGGGGGAGGGGCGTCACATCTGGCTCATTTTGTTTTCTTCTCTCAGGGCAGTGAGCAGCGTGCCTGGCACACACTGAGTGCTCCTCTATTTTCCCTGAATCAATCAATGGACATAAATAATTTTCATGCAATGCAGAAATGAACCCATGCAAACCAGTGGTGCACACAAAGGGAAGAGTGATCAGCTCTGACAACGGCAGTCTGAGATCTCAGATTTAGGGGCAACAGGGAGATGACCCGGTCCGTCTAGGGGAGGGCCCCCATCTGAGTGCTCCTCACCGCTTGCCCTTTGCTTCTCACTCTGTCATCCCTCCTGTTCCTGCCCAAGTGGCCTGGGACTGAAAATCAGCCTGGGCAGCACCAGAAGAGCTTTGCAGACGAGATTAAGAGCAAATCAAAGAAGAAAAATTGTGGCTCGGTTTATGTCTTCCTAATTAAAACCCCGCCAGTCTCGCTTCTTTTTCTTTCCAGCTAATGTTACACTAACGAGCTGAGTTTAGTGGCATTTATGTAGATAAAAGTCCCAATGATTGATCTCAATGGCTTGTTAAAATTAGTTTCAGTCCACCATATTGATTTAATTCCATTGCTTGAAAGTGCTAATTAATAATGATAATAAAAGTGTCTCGGCCCATTATTATCAGTGGGCAGGAGGGGGTGGGGTGGGGGGGGAGAATTGCTGTTTTTAGTGTCACTTACTCTGTCTGAGGGTGGCCTTTGAGAGCTGGCTGAGGGGGACAGGAGGCTGGGGGTGGGGGCAGAAGGGGGCGGCTCTGTCTCTGTCTGGTGTCTGGCAGGTTCCTCGCGGTGGTATTCCAGGCTGCGGGAAGGGGTGAGGGACGGGTGGGTGCGCAGGTCCCCAGGGAGCATTGCTCTGCTGGCCCTCTGCCTTCTCCACCCCTCCAGAGGTGGGGGCACTGCTTGCCTGGGTGCTTCTTGAAGGAGGTCAAGGGTTTACATTTTCGACTGCTCTCGTGGGTGACGAAGCTGGAAGGGATCGGGTCAGGGGCCTGTCGTTTAGTTACCATTGAGCAACAGACAGCTTGGGTCCAGGAACCTCCATCACCCCAGACCCCACGCTGCAGGAAGGCCAGGAGGGGAAGGAGGGATCTGGCAGCAAGCAGGTCAACTGATGAAGAGTCCCATGGGGGGCGGGGGTGGGGGAAGGATTTTGGAGAGCAAAGACAGAAGGTGTCCAGGGAAAGGGGAGAGTTTCAGGTATCTTCAGAATTAATTAATTCGTTGAGTTTTAAAGAAGTCTTTTCCTGAGATGATGCCCTCGTCCCCTGGAAAGCATCCTCCTAGCCAGTCTGCAGAATAAGGTGTGGGGGTGAGGAGAGGGGTGGTGCTGGGAGTGAAAACAGGGCCTGGGGGAAGGAGCAGCTCTTCCAAGGCAGTGGCAGAGACTTTGTGGCGAGAAACACCTCCCCAGGGCTGGCAGGAAATGAGAGGAAGGGAGAATGGCCCCTGACATTTGGCTGCCCCTCCCTGCGCACCCAGCCTCCAGTTCCCTGGGGTTCACCTGGAGACCACTTACCAGACCTCTTTCTCCCCACCTCTCCCCAGCCCCTCCCTCTCTAACCACCCCACACCCCCGTACACACACCCCACAGACTGCATTGTGGAGAGGTCCAAGTTCATTAACTATGCCGGATTTGCATTTTGGAACAGGTGACAGCCTGCTAGTCTTCTTCCATTGAACTTTATGACCGTCAGGGGTCCGTGGATTGTACTCTGAGAACCAGGAAGGGAGTGGAAAGAGCTTTCAGGTCCCAGAGGGCGTGGGGGAGTGAGTAGGATGAGAAAGACATGCAACCTCTAGAAGTGGAGGGTCAGGGACCCACAGAAACAGCCCACAGAGCCTCCATGAGGCCCGAGACACCTGGAGACCAAGAGGTAACCTTCATTTCGAGGCAGGTTCCCGATCAGCCAGTAGCTGGCTCTTTTCTGGGCTGGTCTAGGGGGTAGGAATACGTCTGTTCAAGTCAGAAGTCTGTAGGAGATGCAGCTGCTGGCTCTGGCAATTCTGAGCATCAGAGTCTTGACTGGAATGACCGCAGACCCACCCAATATATGTATATTCCTGGAGACGTTCTTTATTGAAGGACCTATGAAGTGCGCTCCCTACCCACAGAAAGATTAATTGAAAACTCACACTATAGAATCAAGCTATGTATGATTTTACTCCACAGTTAACTCAAGCATAATTATATGTGATAATTATACTGTGTAGTTCTGATATTAATTACAATCCATCCTCGTTAAGGAACTAACCAAACCATGTGTGGCTGGGGGCAGGGAGGAGGAGATAGTTTTTGTTATGATTTACTCTCAGTTTTCCCTCTTTTAGGTTATGCTATTTCCCCGACTCCTGTGCCCCAGTGGTTTGGGTTGGGATATTGTGTTTCTTGTATCAAGGTCCTCATGACTAACCACAGAAAATCATCTGTCTGTGTTTATGCGACTCTTCCGGGTTCACTTAAGTAAAGAATCCTTACCAGATCTGCTCCATAGGAAAGGGCGTTTCCTCCAATATAATCAGGCCAATGCCAATGACTAGCTTTACTTTATATGGGATTTCTATTTGAATGATCCTAGCTTTCTGTTTCTCCTTGCCTCCTCCTGCCTGCTGCTCCCGTCTTCAGCACAGTGCCCTGCATGGTGATAGGGTGAAGGGGTTTGAGCTTGACTCATTTTGGGGGAAGAGTAACTTCCAGATTGAGTCCGAGCTTAGAATAGATTGCCTATGGTAAAAAATATGGGGATCCATATGCTTCCTTGTAACACTGTTAAGCGCCCTCCCTGCTTCAACTCAGGAATATTACTGTTAACTATTTCATACACATGTTTGGATGGGGTAACAACGCGTGAAGTTGGAACATGGATCCTGTTTGGGACTCTTAAAAGTAATTCATCCATTTTGTTTTGTTTTATTTTTAAGTAGAAGCCATTGTTTATGTTTTCTATGGTCTGAGAATCCCAGTGGAATGTTGGAGAACATGATGCATTCTGTTACCCCTGGTACCATAATCTTCCTTTCCATATTCTTTTTTTCTTTCTTTTTTCTTTTCTTTGTCCTCTTGTGTTTTTCACTTTCCCTTTCTTCTTCTGCACTCCTGGCCTACTTGTCTTAGCTGAGGCTGACACGTGAAAACTATCCAGTGGTCCGAATGGACCACGGGAATGAGAGCAAGCAGTGGGACTGGGGCAGCCTTATTCAGGACACAATGTACAGGGTGGTGGGGAGAGTGTTTTCTAGTTGAGACTCCTGACATTAGGAACGGCCGACTCCACTTGTCCCTTGTGGCATGGCTTGGGCAGCAGCTGAGGCTTCTCAAGGGGACTCCGTGATTTCCAGTGGTAAGTTTGGACTGGACAGTTATGGGTTATTTAGTCAGACGGAGGGGGCACAGAGCAAGGTGTTCCAACTAAGAGCTTAGTTTGGAAGTCCGATGGCCTCGAGCCTGGAAGTTAAGCATCCCTGACCATACTGAGTGGAGGACATACTGGATGGCACCTAGTCCTGGGGGTGGAGGGCTGGAAAAATACCAGGGCCTCCTCCTGGAGTGGAGGGACTGTTTACTCCTCAGTGGGTGTGTACATGTTCAAGGTGGGTGGTGGAGGGGGAGGGCTGGCCAAGGGAGTTTCTGCAACAGCCAGGGAGAGTGATTTAAATATACCATCTAATTGTTTATGAAGGTGGAATCTGAATTCATCACCAGGTCCATGGAGTAAATCCGGGGTGGGAAACAGGAGGCAAAGAAGGTGAGGAGTGTGGTTACTATGGAAGTAGAGTGGGAGGCAAGACAGGCCAAGACTTCATGGCCAGAGCAGAGTGATGGGGTGGAGGACAGCGGCAGAGTGGTGTCAGCCTGAGTGGATGGCGAGGAGTGGAAGTATCTATGGTCTAGGGTCCTTGGCAGTTGAACCCCAAGGACCTGTGTAGCTAATAGAGTTGAAGCCCCAGTCTGGGACGTGTGTAGAGGGCTTCCAGCTCAGGGGCTGTGGGAGCACCAGGGGCTCCTGTGGATCCCGATATGGTTGGACGGGAGGGGAAGGCAGGCAGAGGTGGGGAGCCATGTAGGGAGGTGAGAAGAAGGAAGTACAGTGGGTTAGTAACAGTGTCTGGGCAGTCGGGCTTGGAGCTCGCCCTACCACTCACAAGAGCCTCTGGTCCACACCTCTTCTGGGCTCCAAGTCCAGCGACATTATGTTTACAGCTTGTTAGCTTGAAATCAGCCACAGGGAGAGTATGAGTACTGTAGAGTAGCAAATGCCACCAAGCAAGACCTCTTCTCCCCCGGAGAGCTGGTGTTCGATATTTACCAGCACCCTACTGGGACCAGAACATCTTTCGTGCCTCCCTAGTGTTGGGGGTGGGGTATTGGCACGGGCTTTATTCTGTGCAGTTAGCTCAGATGCTGCCCAGACTGGAGCCTCCGTCTGAGGAGCCGGGAGAGAGAGAAGCAGGGGAAAGGGTAGAGGGGCTGGCACCGGATCTGACAGCTGCGCAAGTTGTCACCAGAGGGCTTGCTAATGAAGGCCGATGAAAGTAGCCATCAGCAGCCCCTCTTTTTTTAGACTTTTGACCAATCACCTGGCTCTGGGTTTGGCGTGTGGGCACCATCACACTGTGCTGGGTAGTGAAAATGGATACAGACCTGTTGAAAAACAAATTGGCACCAGGCACCGTGAACTTACAACATGAATGCCCTCTGACCCAGTAATTCTCCTTCTGGGACTCTGTCCTAAGAAATTAATCCTAAACACATTCTCATTTTTTTTTAAACCTATGATGCAGAAAAATAGCCTTATTTATATTAGCAAAATTGGAAATTAATTTGAAATTCATCTAAATGTCTCACTGTAGCAAAATGGTTAAGTAATCTATGGCATATAGATTACTTAGTAGATTATTATGCAGTGATTTAAAAGGATGTGAAGAACGTGTATGAAAAATGTGGAAATGCTTATGACAAGCGGAATACAAAATTGTAGAGTAGCGGTTTTCCGAAGTGTGTTTTTTGGAATCCTACTCCCGTGTCAAATATATCTGGGAAATGCTTGGTATCATATGCCCCACTCCGGACTTCCTGAGGCACATCAACAGAGAAGGTTCTGAGAAGTTCTGTGGTTTGACCCACCGCTTCTGAACTTATTTCACCCCATGCTCCCTAATCCAACCAACATCGACTATCATCCCTGATGGTTGAGATTTCTGCAGAATGGAGTTTTGGGAAATGATGACATGCTGAGGGGTTATAATTGCATTAAAATGTCCATCAGAATACAGAGAAAAGACTGGAAGAAAAAAGTGACATAATGCAAGTAGGGACCACAAGTAGCAGTGAATGGGAAAGATTTTTAAAACTTCTTTTGTGTGTACATTTGCCAAAACTTCTTTAATATGCATGTATTGTTCTATCAAAAATTTTTATAAAGGTCTCTCTTAAGCAAGATTGTGTCTTTCTCTAGTTTCTAACTGCAGATTGAGCATTTGTGTTTTTTACCTGGTGAATAAAATGTCCAAATATGCCAGTAGGATATTTGATAAGTAGAGTCCCATGGCTGGTATTTATGATAGCATGATGACAATTTTAGGGTCTAAAATTTAGGTTTGATATCAACCTCATTCATCACAGTGAAAAAACAACAGTCTTTAAACAACTAGGAAACATCTACTTAGTAGCTGAAGGGGTGCTTTGCTTGATTCAGAGCTCTTGACCCATGTTACTTACTTAATCTTCAGGCCAACCCCACAAGGTTGGTACTACTATTGGCCCCTTCTACAGATAAGTAAACTAAACCACAGAGAGATAGGGTAACATGCCTGCAGTTCCAAGCCTTCTGTCTCCAGAGACCAGATTCTTTCTCAATATCCAGAGCTGCCTCCTGCCGAGGGGCCAGTGAAGACCCGGTCTCAACGGACAGGACTTCATGATGGCTGATTTAATTTAGACATGAAACCATTCCTGCTGGTTGAGAGGGCTGAGGCCCTCCCCTGTTGGGTCAGGAAGTGGGAACAATTGGGCCCTTCCCTTCCTCTGGTTATATTCTGAGGTGGGGGGTGCTCTCTGAGGGTGGAGAAAGTGCAGACACAAGAAAGAGGGTATTTTCATCCAGTGTCTGAGGAGTGTGGCAGCCACAAGCTGCCATCCACAATCCTGGATGTGAGAGACTGAGGGAGGTAAGGTAAGGAAACAGGAGAAAAGAAACCTGTTCTTTTTAAAAGGCAGCGATCCCAAAAGAGACGACTGTGGGGTTGGTGAGTCTTTGATGGAGTTAATCAAAGCCCATCACTTGCTCTTTCCCCCTCAGAGGAAGGGGGAGGCCAGGCTGGGCACCGTGTGTGCCAGAAAGAGCCTCTCATTGGCTTGGAGCCTGTTGTGAAATGAGCTCAGTGCCACTCACCTGCTTCGCCCTAGATTTTCCACTCTGGTCTCCAGAATTCAAGGCCCTACTCTTTTCCCCTTGATACCCTGGCTCTTTTCCCATTTCCCTTCAGCCAGTCCGCTCCAAACGGGAGGCAGGCCCAGTTGGGGCCGACTCCAGGTTCTCATAGGTTGGTTGCTAGCTGGTCCTGTGTTGTTCCACCAAATATTGTCTCATTCCACATTGACACTTACTCTTCTCAGCAGATCTGTAACACACAGCAGGCATGATCCCACCACACAGCAAAGCATTAGACTTGCCTGCTGACTCACACCTGCCTTGTAGTGCACTCTGCGTCTGCTGTTCTCTGCTTACTTTTATTCTTTCCCATATTTTCCACTTTTTTATGCTTATGTATTTATTTATTTATTTTCTATAAAGAATTTATTTATTTATTTGTCAGAGACAGAGCGAGCACAGGCAGGGGAAGCAGCAGGCCAAGGGAGAAGCAGGCTCCTTGCTGTGCAAGGGACCCGATGTGGGACTCGATCCCAGGACCCTGGGATTATGACCTCAGCCAAAAGCAGGCGCTTAACTGACTGAGCCACCCAGGCGTCCCTTATTTATTTAGTGGTATCACTTCCCTGTCTTCTAATAGGTTTAAAAATTTACACTGGTTACCACTGAACTTCATTGGGTTTGCTTTGGACCAAGTACCCGGTTTGTCAAATCAACCTTTGTATTAACTTAAAATTGTCTTCCTTATTTATAGCTCCTGGGCCATTGATCAGTCTTGCTTCCACAGAAAGGTCTTTCCTAGAGCAAAATTTCTCTGCAAGCAATACATTATCCGAATTGTGGGTGGCTAGACTGACAAGAAAAATGGAGCCAATATCACGGTAAAGGGGCATCAGCAATGTCCTCCTGCTCCTTGTGATGCAGGGCACTTGAAGGACAGTGAGGGCGTCCACTCCCCAGTCCGCATACACATACACAACCCTAAGGAGAAGAAAGTATGTTGAGACTGGAGAGGTTGCATTGGATGGCATGGCTTCTGCGTGTGAAATCACGTTGGTGAGGGGTCATTCCTTGAAGACAGGAATCATAATTTCGAGGTCTGGTCTGGATGTTGCTTATTATTGTCATTCTGATTTTTTAAAACAATATTGTTGAGAAAAGAGTCTGAAGACCAATTATGGTTGCTTTGGTCACTTAAAAATAAAATTATATATCAGTCATTCCTTAGTCCCTCAATGGCCTTCCTTGTCCAGCTATGTAATAGTGTAACAGAGCTATCCTGGACAATCCCAGAGGGACACTGAGAAGATAAAATAGGACAGATACTAATACTAATAATAGCAACGAAAGCCAACAGTCACGAGTGCTTGCCCTGTGCCAGGCCCCAGGCACTGTGTTCTGAGTGCTCTGTAGTAGGCCCAGGGTGACCCTGTCTATGAAATAGTGGGAGTTACCATCAACGCTCTCTCACTCGTTTTCCTTACCACGTCCCCTGGATTCTCTTTTCCATATTCTTCCTCCCAGCCCCTGCTGTCCCATTTGAGAGAAGCCCCTCATCTCCACTCATGCTGGCCTCTGCCTCTTCCTGTCCCCACTCCTGCAGGTGCTCCCACACCGACCAGCTAATGAAGTCACTTCTGCTAAACCACCCCCCACCACTTCCCACTTACAGTTCTTCCATGTTGCCCTGTCCCCTGGCCTGGTGTTCGGGACTCTCTGTATTCTGACTCCAGATGACCTTTCCTGTCTCCCAGTGCTCCTCTCCAGGGCTACTCTGCCTGGTTTGTTGGATTCCCTTAACTGTCCTGGACCTCGCTCTGTGTGTTCCTCCTGGCCCGTGCTCCCCCTTCTCCACTTGCATGTGCTCCCCGACGTCATCTCTACACATCCTTCAAGTCCAGCCCAAGCTCTTGCTCCCACACTCCGTCTTCCCAGAATACATTTGCCATCTCTTCTTCCATTAATACACACACCAGGCAGCTCTCCGTTTCCCATCTTTGGTGTTGTCATTCTGGGTTGTTATTTAATTCCTCTCCCTTTTTGAACATGTGGGCATCTGAACTAGATAGTAAATTCCTTGATGATAGAAGTCATGGGGAGATAAATACACACACACACACACACACACACACACACACACACACACACACAATTCCTCACAGCACCCAGTCTGTGGTAGACCACAGCAGCCCATTTAGCAATGCTTTGATCAATGAAGGAATGCCAATATATAAATGTAGTACCAAGTCCAAGGGTATTAGTTTCCTTCACAGATTTATTAAAAAAAAAAAAAAAGGAAAAAGAATCTTCTGTATAAAGTGGAACAAGAGAGAAAGCGGGTGAATGAGGCACACGGGGGTGAGAGAAAGGAGAGTGGCCTCGAACAGAGTCTTGAACAGAAACTTGAATAAAACCCAGGGCTTTGGTGCTCTCGCTGAGATGTTCTGGGGCTTTGCTTAAATAATTCAGAGTCTGGACTCCCCAGATAGTTAGGAGAGCTAACTGGTAGCATGGTAGCTGGAGCACGCTGCAAAGAAATTGCGCAGTGCTCATTATGGTACGGAACAATAATAACAATTATGATAATAATGATGATGGCGATGGTGATGGCGATGGGAATGCTGATGATAAGGCAGCAGCCCTGGCAAAGTCTCCACCGCGGGAGGAGGAATCAGTTTCCTTCTTCTGGTGGAGAGAGGTCTATGGCCACCGAGGTGGCTCAGGGCCCCGGGGTTCCCTGGGCCGATGGAGCCGCGAGGGCCTGGTCAGGGAGGCTGGCCAACGGGCTTCTGGCTGGCAAAGGGGAGGGAAGTCATTTCCAGGCCCTTTGGTCTTGACTGAAAACAAAGTGAGGGTCCCTGAGTTCTCCTATAAACGGTAATGATAACACAATTATCATGCAAAACAAAAATTAAGTTTAATGGTGCAAAGCCAGGGTGTACTGGGGAGGTAATTCATATTAATTATGTTTGGATTAAAAGCTTATTTCTTTTGTTAGCATCTGCAAGTAGAAACTTAGCTGCTAGAAAAAAATCTGCATATAATTACGATCTCTTATGGAGGAGCAGTGTTGGACTTAATGGAGCATTCCTGCTCTCTTCAAGCTCCTGGAGAATGGTAATATTTCACATTTTATGAAACACAGAAGAAATAAATTACAGGTTTAATGATAAGAACTACTTGGACTCATAATGAAATCTGATTGGCCAGTTAATCCACCGAGACTCTCAGATGCGAACCATCCAAAAGGGGTAAAAATGATGAAAAATGAAATTAAATGGAAAAAGCTTCACCCGCAGCCTCTTTTGTGAAGGCTGGGGAAGCACCAAGCAGCGGGAGAGGAGCCCCGGGGCTGAGGAGAAAAATCGCTTTCCGGGGTGTGGGGAGAGCAGATCAAGGAAGGGATTTCCCTGCTGCCCTCCCCAGATGTCCTATGGAAATGAAGCCTGGAGATTTTCTGTGGAAGAAAGGGATGGGGCCCTGAGGAGGAAGGGAGGGAGGCCGGTCTCCCTGGTGAGAAAGTCCCCTGGACCCCCAGCGAGGCCTGGCCCTGAGCGGGAAAGCCAAGTCTGCGTGAAGGGTGACGGGACTTGGGCTGAGTTGATCGAATTTTCCACAAACAAGGACATATTCTGCTAGGGAAGAAAGGTGAAAGTGTCCTCTGTTTCTAAGTGCAAGGGGCACTTCTGGGCCTGAGGCATGTTCCCCAGAGGGACTCAAGGACAGCCCTCCCTGCCTCTGTTTTTGTTGCCTGCAGTCTCTCCGGCACCTTGGGAGTGGGCCCACCTCTGTTTGGTAGAGCTGTGAGGACTGTCCGTTTCTTTTACTTTTTGAGAAAAAATTCTTTTCTTTTTTTTCCTTTTAAAAAAGGTTTTACTTATTTGGGAGAAAGAGAGCGCACAAGTCGGTGGGGGGTGGGGCAGAGGGAGAAGCAGGCTCCCTGCTGAGCAGGGATTTTTTCCCTCCCACCCCACACCCCTCCTCCTCCCCCCCCCCCCCCCCGCCATGCGGGGACTTGACCCCAGGACCCTGAGATGATGACTTGAGCTGAAATCAAGCCAAAATTGGACGCTTAACTGACTGAACCTCCCAGGCGCCCCAAGACTCAGTGTCGATATCAGGAACTATATGGAACTATACGATTTGATGGAACCATGTGGAAACTGGAGCTAAATAAGACTTCTTCCATCCTCAGCTCTTCAGTTGAGGACCGTCCTTACCACCAAGCTCACCGCTGATGATGAAGTCCGTGGGTATGGGAGATGGGGGTGACTGTGCAGGGAGAGGGGAGCACTCATGGCACTAAGTCCCCCTGGTCTTTGCTGTTGGTCATAATGCAAAGACCATACATAGTGCCAAGATGGCTGAAGTAAATTCTGAGGACTAGAAGCAGGGGTTCGAACAGTGCACCAGAGGGGGGTGTACTGGCTAGGATGGGAGGGTGTGGAATAGAAGCTTCGCTGAGGAAAACAGAAAAGTAAATTCCTGGAGCACCATATTATCAGACAAGGCAGGTCCCAGCTCAAAATGCAGCTGTTGCACCGGACACAGCGCTGAGCTCCAGGAGTCTCTGAGAGGCTTTGAGGGGCCCTGTGGATTTCTAGAAAGTTCTTGTAGGGTCCCTGGCCTCACACCCTCCCTGGTGCTGCCTTGTTCTGGCTCTCCCCTGGCTTGGTGGTCTGAGCGCAGCCCCTCTTTATGGTAGATGCCCAAGCTGGATCTTGGGGCTCACCCGACCCTGCCCTCTCACTGCACAAATGGAGAAGCAGACATGACCCATGACCAGTGCTCAGAGCCTGCCACATGTACGTCATACATGATAGCTGTCCCTTTTCCTTAAGTAACTTCCCCAGGGTTCTGTAATGCTCAGGCCTGAAATACCATTAGCCCCAGGGTTTTGTTATGTGGTTTTTTTTTTTGTTGTTGAGACTTTATTTTTAATTTTTAAAATTTGTTTTAAAGACTTTATTTATTTATTTGACAGAGAGACAGACACAGAGTGAGCACAAGCAGGGGGAGAAGCAAAGGGAGAGGGAGAAGCAGAGTCCCCACTGAGCAGGAAACCTGATGCAGGACCCTGGGATCACAACCCGAGCTGAAGGTAGACGCTCAACCGACTGAGCCGCCCAGGCTCCCCTAAGACTTTATTTTTTAAAAGCAGTGCTGGGGCACCTGGGTGGCTCAGTTGGTTAAGCGACTGCCTTCAGCTCAAGTCATGATCCTGGGGTCCCAGGATCGAGTCCCATATGGGGCTCCCTGCTCAGCAGGGAGTCTGCTTCTCCCTCAGACCCTCCCTCCTCATGTGCCCTCTCTCTCTCAAATACATAAATAAAATCTTAAAAAAAAATAAAAGCAGTGTTAGTTTCATAGCCAAGTTGAGAGGCAGGCACCAACATTTTTCTCATACCCCCTGCCCCCATGCATGCATAGCTTCCACCATCATCAACAACCCCCACCAGCACAGTGCATTTGTTGCAACTGATGAACCTGGGTGGGCACATCATCACACAAAGGTTCACATTAGGGTCCCCTCTTGGTTTTGTATGTGCTATGCATTTAGACAAATGTATAAGGATATGTTTCAGTTATCATAGTACCACACAGAGCATTTTCTCGGCCCTAAAAATCCTCTCTAACCCTGGCAACCACCGATTTTTTTTTTTTTTTAACTGTCTCCATAGTTTTGCCTTTTCCAGAATGTCACATAGTTGGAATCATATAGTATAGAACCTTTCGAGATTGGCTTCTTTCACTTAGGAATATGCATTTAAAGTTCCTCCATGTCTTTTCATGGTTTGGTAGCTCATTTATTTTCATGCTGAATCATATTCCGTTGTCGGGATGTACCACTGTTTATTTACCCATTCGCCTACTGAGGGACATCTTGGCTGCTTCCAGGTTTTGGAGATTATGTATAAAACTGCCATAAACACCTGTGTGTAGGTTTTTATGTGGAAACAGTTTGAACTCCTTTGGGTAAATATCAAGGTGTGTGATTGCTGGATCAAGTGGTAGGAGTATGTTTGGTTTTGTAAGAAACCACCAAGCTCTGTTCCAGAGAGGCCATAATGTGTTGTCTCCCCACCAGCAATGGACGGGAGGTCCTCTTACTCCAGAGTTTGGTGTTGTCCATGTTTTGGGTCTTGGCAGTTCTCATAGTATGTGGTATATCTTGTTGTAGCTCTCAGTTTTTGGGCACTTCATGTGCCAAAGAACACGCTGGTACTTTTATGTACACTGTCATACTTAATTCTCTCCAAAACCCTTAAAAGAGGTGTCATGTTCAAAGGAGGCAAAAATATCCAATGACAAAAAGACAGCCTCGTCAACAAATGGTGTTGGAAATAATGGATAGCTATGTGCAAAAGAATGAAATGGTACTACTTTCCTACACCATACACAGAATAAACTCAAAATGGATGAAAGACCTAAATGCATGACCTGAACCCATAAAACTCTTAGAAGAAAACACAGGCAGTAAGCATCTTGACATCGGTCATAGGGATATATTTGTGGGATCTGACTGCAAGGGCAAGGGAAACAAAACCAAAAATGAAGAAATGGGACTCCATCAAACCAAAAATCTTCTGCACAGTGAGGGAAACCATCAACAAATGAAAAGGCAACTTACTGAATGAGGGAAGATATTTGCAAGTCATATATCTGAAGAGGGGAAATATTTAAAGTATATAAAGAACTCATACAGGTCAGTCACAACAACAACAACAACAACAACAGCAGAACCACCAGATAATATGATTAAAAGCGGGCAGAGGACCTGAAGAGACATTTATCTAAAGAAGATGTAAGGTGGCCAACAGACACATAAAATGATGCTCAACATCACTCATCATCAGGGCGATGTGGATGAAAACCACAACGAGATATCACTTTACACCTGTCAGAATGGCTATTATCAAAAAGACAAGAGATAACAAGTTTTGGCAAGGATGTGGAGGTAAGGGAACCCTTGTGCACTGTTGGGGAATGTAAATTGGTGCAGCCACGATGGAAAGAATATAGTTTGGAGGTTCGTCAAAAATGTAAAAAGAAATCATTTAAAAAAACTAAAAATAAGTCTGCCTTATGATACCAGCAACACTGGTATCTACCTGAAGAAAAGGAAACACTAATTCTGAAAGATATATGTACCCCTATGTTCATTGTAGTATTACTGACAATAGCCAAGATATGGAAACAACCTTAGTGTCCATTGACAGATGAAGGGATAAAGAAGATGTGGCGTGCACGTGCGCGCGCACACACACACACACACACCCCACTGGAATATTATACAACCATAGAAATCAATGAAATTTTGACATTTGTGACAACATAGATGAAACTTGTGGGTATTATACTAAGTGAAATAAGTGAGACAGAGAAGGACAAATACTGCATGATTTCACTTATATGTGGAATCTGAAAACACAAAACAAACAAACCAACCAAAACAAAACTTAGACTCACAGATACAGAGAACAGATGGGTTGGTTGCCAGAGAGGAAGGGGATTAGAAGGGGTGAAATGGGTGAAAAGGATTATGAGGTACAAACTTCCAGTTATAAAATGAATAAATCAAAAGAATAAATCAAATAAATAATTCAATTATAAAATGAATAAAATGAATAAACCAGTTATAAAAAGTTATAAAATGAATAAATCAAATAAATGAGTAAGTCATGGGGATGTGATGTGCCGTATGGAGAATACAGTCAATAATATTGTAGAATTATACATGGTGACAGATGGTAAGTAGACCTTTTGTGGTGAGCATTTCACAATACACACAAATGTCAAATCACTATGTTGTACACCTGAAACTAACGTGATGTTGTATGTCGATGATACCTTCATAAAAGACATAATAATATTTTAAAAAGTAGATGTCATTTTTCCACTTTACTGATAAGTGGAAGAGAACTGATCTGATCAGGTAACTCAAGGTCTTCTGACTCCTAGTCTAGAATTCTGTCTACTTCAGGGTTGGGGACAACTGAGTTCCCTTCTCTTCCCTTCCCTTCCCTTCCCTTCCCTTCCCTTCCCTTCCTTTTCTTTCCTTTCCTTCCTTCCTTTTTAAAGATTTATTTATTTACCTGAGAGAGAGAGAGGGCCCACACGTGAGTGGGGAGAGGGGCAGAGGGAGAGAATCTTCTAACAAGTTCCCTGCTGAGCACGAAGCCTGAGGTGGGCCTTGATCTCACAACCCATGAGACCACAACCTGAGCCAAAAACAAGAATCGGTTGCTCAACCAGCTGAGCCACCCAGGCACCCCTCTTATTTTTCAATATCAATAATTTACCAACAGGCAAATGATTTTCTTATTACTTGTTTGTTCTCTTATTGCCTTTAATAAATATGGATTGTAAGAGAATTATAATAAAGTTATAAGAAAATTATAAATAAATAACTTTTAAAAAGAAAAAAAAGTTACCAATTGGCAAGTCTCCCCACCAAAAGGCCTTCCATGGCTTCCATAAGTGGACCTTCGATCTCATGGCCTATGACATCCCCGCTGTTCACTAAACTACCGTTAGGTCAGCTGACCACGGTGCTTCTCCTAACTCCTCCCAGTCTAGCTCGCCATGCCTTGCCCTTGCACTTTGGCGTGTTTGTACTTGCGTTTCCCTCTGCCTGCCATGCTTTTCCCCTAGGCCTTCCGGGGCCACCGCCCTCAGTACAGAAGGACCTAGCACCACTGATGTTAGGGTCCGTCTCCGTGCTTAACTTCATTTTCTGCACGGTATTTATCTCTCTCTGAAATTCTCTTATGTGTTTAAGAGTATAAACTTCAAGAAGGCAAGGATTGTGTTTTGTTTTTTTTTTTAAGGTCTATTTATTTATTTGAGAGAGAGCTCGAGTGAACAGGGGGAGGGTCAGAGGGAGAGAACCCTCAAGCAGATACCCCACTGAGCGTGGAGCCCCACACGGGGCTCGATCTCATGACCCCGAGATCATGACCTGAGCCGAAATTCAGAGTCGGAGGCTTAACCTGCTTAGCCACCCAGGCGCCCCAGGACTGTGTTCTATTAACTGCCGTGTCCACAGCTTTGGATGAGGGCCTGGCACAGAGTAGAGATTCAGTCAGTCTTTGTTGGAGTGAATAAATGAATGCGAGAAACCCAATTTTGTTTCCATATCCATTTTCAGCTCTGTCTCCCAGGTCCTCTTCTTGAATTAGTTCCTCTTCTTGAAGCCGCCCAGCCCTCTGTGGGTGCGGGCGCTGCCATCTTCGCACAGAGGAGGGTATCACGCAGAATAGAAACACATGTTGCCATTCTGCCCTTCCCCAAACACAGAAGCCTGGGGAAATCGTCTTCGGCAGCAGGATGAAGCAGTGACCTTCCTGCCTGTGACAACTACGCTCTTTTCCAGGTACAGCAGGCCGGCCAGTGGTACAGCAGGTCAGTGGCTCCAAGGTGAGCTCTGGCTGAGAAGGAAAGGCGCAGGGCTGGCGGGCTGGCACAGCCCTTCTCCCCGTCTCATCCCTGCCCTGCTGCTGCCCAGGTAACCCTTCTGGCTATGGCACCCCAGCAGCACCCCACTGCACAGGGGGCCGAATTTTCTCCTCCCAGATTGCTCTGCAATGCCTGGAAGAGGGGGTAGGGGTGAGGAGGAGGTCTTCCTTGAAGAAATAACCTTCATTTCCAAGCCTCCCCTTGGGACTCAGATCCCTGGCTCACACAAGCTGTCCCTTCTCTGCTGCGGGTGGAGGTAGAGGGAGTAAAAGCAGGGAACTGAAGAGACTCTGAGTACCGCAGGATATCGGCCTCATGGTCAAGGGCAGCACAGAATTGTGGGTCGGGGCGTAGACTCTGGGAACCCGGCTGCCCTGGTTGGAAGGCAGCTTTGCCTTTTGCTAGCCACGTGAACTTGGGCAAATCCGTTGAGCTCTCTGGGCCAGATTCTCCTCCTGTAAAAAGGGAGGAAAAAAAGAGCTTACCTCAGGGTTGTTGTGGAAAAGAAAGAAGTTAATATTTATAAAGTACTTAAAACACTGACTGGCATGTGGTAAGCTCTATGTTGTGAGTGTTAGCTATTTGTGAAATAAGTAAAAATTATCACCATTACACCTTCCATGTGGGTGATATTACGCAGTTTGTGCCACACTTTCCCACATAGGATGCCATTGGATCCTGTCTCTGTAATGGTGGGGAGTTTATTCTTTTTTCTATTCCTTCTTTCTCTTTTTCTGACTTCTTTCCTCCTCCCTCCTTCCCTCACCCTTTTCTCTTTCTCTCATCCTCTCTGTCTCTCTTTTTTCCTCAGATGAAGAAACAAATGGGAAGGGAACTGGTTTGTCCTGAACACCTATGTTTGATGGGTCCCTTACATATTTATTTAGTCCTCTTAACAATGTTTAAAGTAAATAGTATCCCATTTTACAGATTTGAAAAGAGAGGCTCCCGCTTCTGAGTTCCATCCTAATAAAAGTGGAATCTGAGGAGGAAGGAAATCTGCTCTGCCCCCACTCCAGGCTGGACAGCTCCTCACCTTGGGATGTGTTGTGGGTAGCCTGTGTGTCTTCATTTAAGTGTCTGGCAAGAGCTATTATTTCTGTTCATCTAACCTGTCATAAAACCCAAACAATTAAGTCCTTTTCAAATGACTAGGCTTTTGGAGAATGGGATCAGCAAACAGGAGAGAGAATTCTCTTTACGTGTAATTATGATTCACATTTCTCTAAACAGCAGGGCTCCCACCAGCACAGCAGGACCTCAGGTGGTTTAATGAAGAGACTCATGTCTGGTCCATGAAGGGCAATGCCTTGGCCATGGCCTTGTAGGAAATGGCATGGGAAGAGATGGCTTCAGCAGGTGTGGGAAGATGAGGCTAGGATAAGAAGATAGAAGGAAACGTTTAGAAGCAATCTGCTGCCTAATGGAAATAGCCAGGTACAGTTGACATAGTTTGCTCTTGTAATTTTTTCCTATAACTAACAGGTTTGAAATAAATTTGGGGGAAAGATGAATAGGAGCTGATCTCAATGCGATAGAGTTTGCATAGAAATGGACTTTCTTGACCAAAGATAGTGCCTCCCACATTTTTTTAAAAGTTGGGACACCCCCGTATTACTTTGTTCAGGCTGAATCCCACAGATGGGGGCTTAGACAACAAAAATTTATTTTCTCACAGTTCTCGGAGCTAGATGTCTAAGATCGAGGTGTTGGCAGAATTGGTTTCCTCTAAGGCCTCTCTCCTTGGCTTGTGGATGGCTGTCTTCTTCTGCCACTCTGCATGGTTTCCTCTCTGTGCACAGCCCCCCAGTGCCTCTTCCTCTTCATTTAAGGACACCAGTCACCAATATGACATCAGTCATATTGGATTAAGGCCTACCCATATGGTCATATTTAATCTTACTTCTTTAAAAGCCCTATGTCCAATACAGTTCAGTCCGACCACAACCCCTTTTGTTTGTTTAATTCTGATTATCTGGTTTCATATCTGCCTTCTCCTAAAAAGCAGAAACAAGTACACTTATTTTTTTAAGTGAGAGGAATGAAAACACCTTTCATTAGAATGTTTTTGAGACTTTGATGGCCAGTTTTGAATCAACCAAAGATATTCCTGGGAATGCTGCAAAATCCTGGCTGGAATCACCGCTTTCTGGACAGTGAGAAAGGAAATAGAAAGTACAGATGTTAGGAGAGGTATATTTGAAACCGTTGAGGGCTTATTATCTGCCAAGTTAAATATATTGCTCAAGAGAATAACAGATACTCAAGTATCCTTGTTAAGCATATTGTCTAAGGTCACACAGTTCTTGAACAACAGTACTGGGATTTGAACCTAGAGTCTGAAACCCAAGTCCAGCTTCTGTCCACTACAGCAGGGCGAGGCCTGACTGGTTTTCATAATATATGGCTATGTCTCTGGACCCATTTGCTAATCATCGTTCCTATGTGTGCAAAACTTACTGGGCAGTCATCCAACACAAACCCTATTAGGCGATCCACATAACAAGGGGGAAATATCACTTCCCTTTGGAGGAGCAGCTCCTGTGATTTTAGAGGTCGACTGACAATTAGACCCAGCCCTCCAGCCACAGGGATGGGTCTATAGCCTATATCAGGCCAATGATAATATCTTATCTCCATGACTACCAGGATAGGTTCAGGCAGTGAGCATGTGGCAAGCACTGGACCAACCACAGTCCTTCTCGAGGATTTTAAAAACTGAAGCTAGGAGAGAGAAATTCTCTCTTTCCTCTGGGAGTGGGAGGGCAGGGCTGCTCGGATGTGAATCTGGGACCCTGGAGGCCCTGCACTTACTTTCCCATGTGGAGAAAAGAACCTGTGGAAGGAAGGAGTGAAGTCAACGCACAGAGGAGCAGAGGCCTGAGGTAGAGAAAGAGAATCCTGAGAGCACTGTGGTCTCCCACTCTAGCTGTTGTTGTGGTCATGTGCTACCTTTTTCCAGTTGTAGAAATTGTCTCTTTGGTCCGTTAGCTCGGACCAGGTTTCTGTCTCTTGTAACTGGAAACCTGACCAACAGGCTGACTGTTGAGTAGATCCACATGAAAGGAAGCAGTAGTGTGGTGTGAGGAGTGTGGAATATGAAATTGGGTTGTCTGGTATGAGTTTGGATCTGATAGTTCAGTAAGTACTTGATTTTGGAAAAGACGGTTTCCCAGAATTTTAGTTTATTAAGTTGTAAAATGTGGATAACAATACATGTTCTTTCTACCACCTAGAGTTCTTCTGAAGAGAAACTGAGGTAAAATAGGTAAGAGGGAAGTGTTGTAGAATTCCAAGCAGGAGGTGAATAAAGAGTGACTTTTCCTTAGGATGGCAGAGGGGAGCTGCTATGCTGGCTACTTGTGAGCAACTTCTGCCATAGAAGGCTGACACTCAGTGAGAAATTATGAAACGTTTGAGGAAATCAAGAGGTGATAAACAAGTTTCTTACACAAAAGGAAACAAACAATAGAGTCAGTAGCACCAGCTTTTGTTTATTTCATTTATTTTTAATTTTTTTATAGCAGGTGAGAGAGCTCGAGTTGGGGAGGGGCAGAGGGAGAGGGAGAGAGAGAATCTTAAGCAGACTCTCCACGGAGCACAGAGCCCACGATCTTGAGAGCATGACCTGAGCTGAAATCAAGAGTCTGGACATTTAACTGGGGCACCTGGGTGGCTCAGTGGGTTAAAGCCTCTGCCTTCGGCTCAGGTCATGATCTCAGGGTCTTGGGATCGAGCCCCGCATCCGGCTCTCTGCTCAGTGGGGAGCCTGCTTCCCCCTCTCTCTCTGCCTGCCTCTCTGCCTACTTGTCTCTGTCTGTCAAATAAATAAATAAAATAAAAAAAAAAGAGTCTGGACATTTAACTGACTGGGCCAGCCAAGCACAGGCTTTTAAAACAATTATATTTAATATCCTTCAGGAGATACAAGAGGCCATTATATCCATGAAACAAGAACAGGAAATTAGGAAACAAGGACAAGTTGTTTTTACAAAAGGCGTATCCAGGCACTTAGAAATGAGCAGTGGGATTGCTGGAGACAGAATGGATACAGCGAGACAGTCATTAAGAGACCAGCAGGTGCTAGTGGTGAACAAAAACAGATGGGAGGGAGAAAGTCATTTATAAAATAACCAACTCAAGTGTGAGTTGGGCTAACCAGCCAAAAAGAGAGGGTGAGTACTGCCCACAGAGGGAGCAGCCTACATAGCTGTGTGAGTAGAACAGAAGGCAGGCAGGCTGGGTGAGCAGGGCCAAGGGAGAGCACGAGCTGTGGAGAAGTGAGCTTGGGACTGAGGGGTGGTGAGCAGGTCATGCCAATGGGGAGCCATTTTAGGTTTGGGCTTGAAGCAAACTTCAGTTAGGAAGGCAGGGAAAAAAAATCTCTTCTAGCCCAGAGGGCTTTAAACCCCTCCTTCTGTCTCCTGGCATGGAGAATACTGTTGCTCAGAGAGAAAAGGCTGCTTTGGGGTTTGAAGAGGAGAGCTTAATCCTTGTCCATCCATCGAAACCTTGTCTGTGTTTCGCAGAGCACAGCGGGAAATGAAACCACCCACAGGAATCCAGCAACAGAAACGTCCCCAGACTGGGCAGCCGGCGATGGCAGATGGAGTCAGGCCAGACAGAGACTGGATGGCCACCGAAAGTCATGGGCACGGGGAAGTTCGGCGCTGGAGGGAGGACAATAAATCAACCTCTTCCTAAAGATGCAGACCCAGTATGAGCAGGGGGGCGGTGGGGAGGTCGGGCACACTTAATGTACAATGACTTTTTAGTTCTCTGTGAGGCCGTGCTGAGCTCGTGTTCTTCTGTTCTTCAGCATTCTGTGAACTTCCGTCTGTGGATGGGGCTGCTTGTATATTTATAAGGAAGCCCTTTTCAATCTCCTGAGAAGAGAAAGAAAACTAAAGGGCATGGAAACTGTTTCATACTTAAAGCCCGCCCTGCTCGCAGGGAGTTAAGTCAGGTCTGAGATTTATAATAAGGGCTTTCAAAGAAGAGGCTTGGCGGTTTCGCCCGAAGCAAGGGGCAGGAGTAGAAACCAGGGGAACAGAGATCTGCTAATCTGTAATCTTGGTAGTCAGTTACGTGTCAATGTGTCAGTGTGTTTGCTACTTGGTTTTGTGTTCAGTTTTCCCCACAAAGCGCGAGTTCAGTCTTTACCACAACCTTTTCCCATCTTTGTGAAGACACGAAAACAACTTTTTAAAGAATTGCCGTAGATAAGGATTTCTTTATATCTATATGTGGAGCAAACCAGAGGGAGGCTTGGACAGCAGGAAGTCGTGGGAATGACAGTGATAGAATATTGGTTGCTGGCTCAGGATCAGTAGGTTTGTGTACAGGAGATGTGCTCTGGGTGAGTCCAGTGCTATTTCTAAGAAAAGGCTAGCTCTGGGAGGGACTGTTTCCCCCCAGCCAGCAAGCTTTCTAAGTCTATGTATGCACGCGGAGAAGTGTCAGATGGATGTATCTGTGTATTTATGACACTGTAGACGTACGTACATAACTTGGGCTGTTTTAAGGTATATTATATACACGTACAACTAGACAATGTGTGAATAAAGACTGCTCAGTTAAAAAAAATTAGGAAACACTCATAGAGATTCAAAAGGCACACCAGTACGTAAAATATACAATAAAGAGGTTTATTGAAATGTACTGAACTCACCATTCCCCAAATTGATTTGATTCTGAAAACTTTTTTTTTAAGATTTTATTTATTTGAGGGAGAGAGAGAGTGGGTGCGCATGAGTGGGGGGAGGGGCAGAAGGAGAGGGAGAAGCAGAGGTGGAAGCCCGAGGCAGAAGGGAAGCCTGAACCAGAGCCTGTACTGGGTGGGGTTTCTGTAGGAAAAACAAGGCAGGGCAGAGCATACAGTGCTGGCTGGGCTGGCCTGAATCCCTGGTGGGCTTCGGCCAGGGGTGGTGTCTAGTTGCCTGGTACCTGGCACTGGGGTGCGTTAGACCAGAGGACGATTGGCTTGTGTGAGGGACTTAGAGAAGGGGTGGCTGGTTTGTTGTGACAGATGTGGTCCGGGTGAGCCCTTTGCCAGCTCTAAGGGCTAGTCCTGGGGGAGGGGGCAGGCTCTCTCTGGCCAGCAAGCTTTTTAAGACAAGAAAACATCATAAAACAGGGGCGCCTAGGTGGCTCAGTTGGTTAAGCATCTGACCCTTGATTTCAGCTCAGGTCGTGATCTCAGGGTCCTGGGACTGAGCCCTGAGCTCAGGGTGAAGTCTGCTTGTCCCTCTCTCTCTGCCTCCTACTCCCCTCTTCCCATGTACGGCTGTGCACCCTCTCTCTTTCTCACAAAAATAAATAAGTAAAACTTTTAAAAAAAGAAAATATCATAAAATACAGGCAATGAAAAACATGATTAATATAGTTACATAAAGACATATTGGAAGCATGTACCTGATTGACTCCTAAAGTCAAGATTTTGGAGACCAAAGCGGGTAAAACCAGTAGTTCCTCATAAAGAATTGTCTTTGTTGTATTAATCAGAGTCTACTGAGGAAAACAGAAGCCAAAGGTCTTGGAAAGTCACAGAGTAAAAGAGAAAGATTAAAGTAATTCAGAAATCGTCTAAGACTGAAAGACAACAGGGTGATGATGGGGTTTCCAGACCCTAAGGTGGGTCATTGGGCGGATCTCAGCCTCAGAAGCTGGAATAATGCAAGAAACACTATCAGAGGATGGCAGGGAGTGAGTGGAGAGATTGAGACAGAGGGAGAGGGGGAAAGAGAGCGACAGAGAGAGAAAGAGACAGAGGAACAAAGAGGTTTCACCTCTTCTCAGCTCTTGATTTTCCTGCCAGTTTGACAAAACCTAACAGGAAGCCAGCTGCCAGAGGAAGGTGGGAGAAGTAGTTTGCAGACTTCCAGCCCCATCGTCGCAGAGGACAGTCGTGGGACAGATAACAGGCAAAAACCTGCCACACTTAACAGAGCTAGACGTTGTCTGGGGCAGTTTTGTAGTGAGCTTCACAATTACTAGTTTCTATTATGTGGTTATCGTTCTAGTCTCAATGAATCTTGCAAATAATCACTTTGACCCATACTTTCCTCTAAATTATCAGTAGTTTGACTAATCAGCGTGATTGTTTACTGCCACAGTGCTCTAAAGAGGAACATGTATAAACACGCTTTCTTGGATTATTCAAATGAAAGAAAAAGTATGTGTACAAAGAAGTTCTTAGCAGGAAAACATCATAGGAAAAGAGAAACACTCGCGATCTAAATGTTTAAGAACAGGTGATGAGTTAAGAGAATTTTAGTATGTTATTTTGATTATTATGTAGCTATTACAAATATTAAGTATGGGCTTTATGCAATGAAGTCCATTCTTCTAACCAATATATATGGAACACTTAGTATGTGCCAGGCCCCGTAATTAATGATAGGCATAAAAAGACAATAGGACGTAGTCCCCTGTTCTTATGGCATCCATAATCCCATGGAGGAGACAACCTTATGAATATGAAAAAGAGTTTACAAATTACATAAGAAATTAGAATGGCAAATTTTTATGTATACAAATTTTCTATAATGAACATGTCTTATATGTGTAATAAAAGTAGTACATTCTTATAATATAGTTTTTTACAACTGTGTAAAAAATAAATACAGTTATTGGGAAAAGACACAAAATTGAGAAGAGTTGTGTTAGAGTAATCCTACTGTGAGGGTTAATTGTCTGTGTTCCCTTGACTAGAGTACCCAGTAATTTAGTCCAGCACTGTTCTAGGCGTTGCTTTGGAGGTATTTTAAAGGTGTGGTTCACTTCTAGAGTTGACTTTTTATTAAGGGACACACACTTGATAAGGTGGGTGGGCCACGTCCAATCAGTTGAAGGCTTTAAGATCAAAAGCTGAGCATTCCCTGAGAACTTCTGCCTCAAGACAGCAGTTAACTCATGCCTGAGTTTCAAGTCTTCTGGCCTGCCTTGCAGATTTCAGACTTCCCAGTCTCCATGATTATGTGAGCCAATTCCTCCAAATATACCTCTTTGTTTCATATAAGTATTTGTTTATAAGTATACACACACACACACACACACACACATATCTCCTGTTGGCTCTATTTCTCTGGAGAACTCTGACTGATACACTACTAAACTTTCCAATTTCAAACAGTCCTTAGGTTAATATTGGTTTGATCATATAAATTTAATCATTAGTGTTTTCTGTCCTTAACTGTAACCAGACTCCTCTTCGACGACCTTTTCTCAACCCTCCGACAATGTCTTCCTACAGTTAGCCAATGGGGACCACAGGCCACGGCTGGTCTGTAGAGGCACAATCTAATGAAGATGAAGGCCAGAGGTATTAGCTTGCACGTTTTCTTTTTCTCCTCTAAACTAGCTACTGAGCAATGCCAGGGCGTCTCAGTCCCAAGGCCAGAGCAGCTCATCAAGGGACAGTTGGCCATCAAGGACAGCCTCTTAGGTGACAGGGAGCACAGAAGTCCCAGGAGCACTGGTTAACATGCTGCCTTTGGAGTTCCTCGATCTCTATTCTGTCTACAAGGGGACTGGAGAATGACCTCTGTTCAGTTCTCCAGCCCCAAGCATGGTCTGTATTTCTTGAGCTGTTTGTAGGGGACAGCTCAACTACTTTCTGGCTGTGTGACTATATCCAAGTTGACATAACCCCTCCATGATTCAGTTTCCTCATCTGTAAATGGCTGTTCAATCAAAGCTGTGGGACCGTGGTGAAGATATCAAATATAATATGTACATTTCCTAGCACACTGCAGTGGTCCCACATGTGGCAGTGGCTGTTGTCATAATAAGCTGAAGGGTGAGGGCAGACTTTGGAAAAGACTTTTGACACATGTCAGCCACCTCAGAAATAGGGATCTGGGTCCTCCCCCACCTCCCAGATCTAACTGAAACTAAAGAAACCATGCTTGTAAGGCCAGTGAACCTTCAAAAGAAACATGGATTTTTCTGTCATTTAAAATCACTACCATGTTAGCAGACAATAATGGATTACTCATCCCTACAAATAAGTAGAGAAAATTAATCATCACCCAGAAATTTTGTTTTTAGGGGTGCCCCGGTGGCTCAGTCAGTTAAGCCTTTGTCTTTGGCTCAGGTCATGATCCCCGGGGAACTGGGATCAAGTCCCTCCATTGGTAGATAGGGTTCTCTGCTCAGCAGGGAGTCTGCTTCTCCCTCTCCCTCTGCCCTCCCTCCCCTGCCATGCCTTTCCCTCTCTCTCTCTCTTTCTCTCAAATAAATAAAATCTTAAAAGAAATTTTGTTTTTGCAAATTTCCCCTTTTCCCAGAAGGTATGCGGGCAGTAAGTCACCCCTACCCCCCTTCCTTCCGTCCCTTGGCAGGTTGTTTTTAATGATCTTGGGCAGGTGGGCAGGTGCCTATTCGCACGGCAGTAACCAGATCCTCCTTGACCAAGGACGAGAATCTAGTCAGCTTCGTGTATCTGCATGTGGATTATCCACTTAATGAAGCATCTGCCAGGAAAGTTTTAATCCCAGCCTGGCTTTCTCCTAGCATTCCCCTCTTCCCTCTCCCTCCTCCCCTCTCCCTCAGCCCTCACCCAGCTGATGTGTGCTTAGGAAATGCAAACTAATTTTAAAATTCGCTGGAGCAAAACATGATTAGAATGGTTAAGTCTGCTGCCAAAAATAAAATCAGCTAATGCATTCCATATATTTAGATTTCCAAAATTAAGTTGAAATGATGCTTAGTTCATCTGAAGTTTGGGTTTATGCACATCACCCCGTATCTCTGCTAGCTGACCCTACATTTTCTGGCAGCGATGTTGGTTCTCCTATAAATGGCATCACCTTTTCCATATCCCACAGCAATGTTTTTTACTCTCCGACGCTGCTGAACCTGAGGGGGCAAGCCCGGTTCAAGATGGTGGAGAAGGGACTCCTTGGAGCTGGGGAGGAGGACAAGAGAGGAGACACTGCAGGTTCTTCTGAACCAAGGCCATCCCATTCTCTGGTCCCCTCTTCCCTGGAGAGTGAGAGAGAGAGAGAGAGAGAGAGAGAGAGAGAGAGAGAGAGAGACTGGCCAGAAGTCATGAGTCGGGCTGGGGAACCAGCGCGGGCATCGCAAGAGATACCATTAAGACTCTGAAAGACGTGTTGCTGCCTTCAAGGAGCTCACAGTCTCTTGGGGGGAGACAAAATCCACACAGCAGCATAGCACACATTACACAATCAAATTAATTGCTAAAATTTTGTGGCATAGACTCTAAGGAGAAACTCAAGGCACAGATCATTGTTGAGGTTGGAGTCATTTTTATGATGGAGGACATGTCCGAGTCACGAGTAGGCTAGGTCAGGGGACAAGGGAGGGTGTTTCTGGTCAAAGAATCAATCTGACCCTGTTGGAGAATGCAAAAGACAGCCTGACTGGACCAGAAGCACCAAGGGAGGGACTTGTGGGAAATATAGGTGTGTCAGGACCCTCAGGTACAAGGAATAGAAAACAATCTGGTCTAATTTAAGAAAAAAAATAATTTATTATTATTATTATTTTTAAAGGATACAAGGGAGTCTCATGGGACATGAGATAGAGTCCAGCTTACCACAGTTGGAACTTGGAAATATTAAAATATCTTATGACTTTTTACTCTTGCAGACTTCTCCTCCCAATTCCCAGCTTACTTTTCCATGTGTCTGCTTACATTTTTTTCTCCTTAGGAAAGAGGTCCATGCTGAGCTTTAGTCAGTGGAGCCTTACTTTTAAAAGTATTCCGTCCCATACTAATTGAGTGGTGAATTAATGACCATTCATGTGTTCTAAGAGAAAACAAAATATTTAAATACGTGTTAAAGAAAAAGAAAGAGGCTCATTTGGATAACACGTTTCTTTTTTTTTTTTTTTGTATTTTCTTTGTCCTTCTGTTGACTAACTTTGATACTTTTCCTCTTTTAATATATTAGAAAAATGGTCCCAGTGTCTTATCCTTTAGTGAAGGCAAGTCTTCCTTTTCATGAAATTGAAATTGAGCTTTTGTTTGAATAACAGAGAGCTCATGGCTTTGTAAAGCATCCCATTTCATTGTTAAGTTGTTGGGGAGTTCATTCTGAAACTATAATGATTTAATTGCACGAGTCCCCACTTGTTTACACTCAGTTCAACAGAGAACTTTGAGTCTGTCGTTCCTTTGTTCAAACTCCCCACATGGTGCTCTACCACCTTGTAAATAAAGAAAAAAAAAAGAAGAAAAGAAAAGAAAAGAAAAGGAGTATTTATTTTAAGGATACAAGGGAGTCTCCTGGGCCTCAAGGACCCAAGGGGTGCATGGAAAATCATATCAGGATCTCGGAGGCTCTTCCTGAGTCTGCAAATGTCTGCAAATGTATCTGCTCTGGCATCTGGGTTTTGGGTTCTTAGGGCAGATGATAGCTGCCTCCGTCAAGGTGACTCTCCTTCCCCTTTCAGCCCTCTGGCTGTTATTCTGCCCCAATTCCAGACCCCTGGAAGAGAGAGAACCCAACTGGTCTGGGCCTGGTCCAATCAGTTATGCTGGGGGGTGGGGCGAGTCACCTAGTGCAGTGAAAACACTGCCCCTCTGGGGGTGAGAGGCGGGGAGAGCAGTCCTAGCGGTGGAAAAGTACCGATTCGATGGGTAAGATTAGCAAAGACAGGCCTCCAGCCATGTGGTTCTTTTAGAGTCTTTGAGGAAAACCAGGTGAAAATATTTCAGTTGGCTGGGATTCTTGGGGGTTACCTTGCTTCCAGCAAATATTGAAAAATCCAGATTTTTTTTAAAGCAGAGAAATGGAGTTGTGATCGCTCACTTCATAAAAAGGATTATTCACTTCTGGGGAGAGGTACAGGGATTCCTTTCAGCTCCAGATGATACTTTCGTATTATACTAGAATTATGCTCGTCTTCTCTGCAGTGAATCTGCTTCCCTTGATTCTGGGACCTTCCCTCGGTGGGATCCAGGGTCTCTGACCTGCACCCTCCCGTGTGGGGAGGACCTGGGACAGGGTGAGTCTCCCTGCTTCTGGTTGCCGGCTGCCCATTGGCTAGAATGTGAGCTTCCTGAGGGCAGGAGAGGCTCTCAGTTCACCTCTGCGTGCATCCGGAGTCTGACACTGTGCCTGTCATGTAACCTTGCCGATAAATGCTTATGGAACTGAATGCACAAAGCCCATTTCCAGATAAAAGCAATTCGTAGCCAAGGAGTAGCTTAGGGAAACTATAGCTTTGGTGTTAGTAAGGGAAAATAACATTGTGTCCCTTCCTACAGAAACATTCCATATGGCTCTGCTTCTTCTCGTCCCGCCAGCAATGTCTTCTAGGGGCTGGGTGACAACCCCCCCCCCCACCTCCCCGTCCCTCCTGTTTAGTCTCAGGACACACTCTGATGATTTGACCCGCCTCAAATAATGCCCCATGACCTTCGCGTTCTATTCCCTTCCGTCGGAGAGAGGCAGGAAACTGGCTAAGGTCCCAGAGAGAAAAACCTCGTTCCTTTCACGGAGGCCCAGTGGAGGCTGGGTAGCCAGGAGGAGGACCAGCCCCCCTCCACCTGCCAGTCCCCAGGCGCGGCCCAACAGACCAGCCTGAGGGGAAAGGGTGTCCAGAGCACGGCCCACCCTGGCGAACTCCTTGCCTTGGCTGAGGAGAAGGCGACAAATGAGACAAAATGAAAAATATAATGATGCATATTATATTAATCATCCTCCCTTTTTCTGACACAATAAATCTTCTCTTTAAACTCGTGGTGGCGATTGCATCATCTCCCTCTCTCCTCGAAACAGCACAGATTAAGATAAAGTGATAGTGCTGTGTCAAAGAGAGCTTTACTGCCACACTTGGGATACAAAGAGAGAGGTTAATTTATCATCGCTGGGGAGAACTGACAGAAGAGAGATATACTACCGAAAGGGGATTTAGCACAGGGCCAAGAAACTTCACACTATTTTTACCATCTGTCACATGCTCTAATAAAGCAGGGCAAAATATGAAGAAAGGAAAAATGAACTATCAAACACTGATGTAATGCAGCCCATAAATCTAATTTAATTACTTTGCATGGAGACAGGTCCTCGAGTCTGTGTGAATATACTGGATTTTCTTGGCAACTTAACAACTAAGTGTTTTAATAACATCACACTATAATTTATTCTGCTTGAAACACAAAACCCCTTTTGTGAGAGTTTCATTTTTGAGAACTGTTAATTTTTTCGGCTAATGTCAAAACTGGCATAAATTCACATGTGAACTTGAAGCCTGACTGTGAAAAAGGCTTAGGTTACTGCATGCCTTTTTATTGTTTGGCACTTTTTCCCCCTTCTGCATGCATTAGAAATAATTGGGCTTTGTTGATGACTTAGGTGAGGAGAGTTGTCTTGCAATTAGACTTTAATATAATGACAAAGGGTGGATGAGGGGGAAATCTTTGTAAAATAGAAAGAGGTAAGAAAATGCGGTGAGGGGGAAAAAAACCCCCTCAGTTTCCAGCAGCAAAGCAAAACTCGTAGTATTCCTGGAACCAGGCTGTTCCCAGGACCCTGAGAATCTCACTCTGGAGGATGGAGAGGATCTCAGGGCAAAAAGGACGCTGGGAATGCAGGTCTGCCCTAGAGGGAGCCACCGGGCGCAGAAAATAAATCAAAAATAAAATTAATATTCATTGGGTGTCTTCCGGAATTTGGATGCAGTTACAGAAATTATTGTTAATAATGAAAGCCATATATCAAAGGTTATAAAATTCATCTGTGCTAGGACACTATTTTTTTAGGCTTTGTTCTGAACCATTAAAGATGACATATTGCATTTGTGTGCCTCTGTGTATAATAAGATACATTTAAGTCTGATTCTAACCTAAACTGGCAATTTTGGCATTGAACTCAAGTTCTTAAATGGGGCCTGTGACACTACTGTCCAGAAGAGGTCGGCTGAACCCATCCATTCTCCCATGACCTCACTCAGTAGGGCAGGATGGATGGGTAATTAATTTGTTAGATCATCAGTGATTCATGTTGGGAAAATAAAACCCCAAGCCTCTTGACAAATTCAATTGAAATATAACGGGGGATAAGAAGATTAAAAAAAACACAAACAAAACCAAACCCTATTCCCTCTGTCCACCCCTTTTCTGGTTCCCAAACCCCAAGCCCTCACGCTAAAAGAAAACCTCAATGTACAGATATACGGTCTGCTGAAGTTCATTTATTTATTCCTTCAGCAACACTCACTAAATTCTTACTCTGTGGAAATCTCTGTAGGACACACTTTTGGGCATACGCGGTCTGGTCGCAGAGACGCACTGGGCAGAAAAATGACTGCAGTTTAGTACATTTTGAGAAAATTTAACCTGATGGGCAATCTCGGTGGAGTTCACGCAGAGGGCAGGTATGGCGCTGGTCATGGTAGGGACTCTGGGTAAAACAGAAGTGATTCATCTGGAGAACCCTAACAAGTATTAGGCCCATCAGGAAACTGACCACAATATTCGTACTATTGAGTATTTATTGAATGCTACTGGTGATTTGGTATCTGTTAACTATCTAGATGGAGTCAGGGCCTTGAAGCCAGGAAACCGAGGGGCAAAGTTTTTTAGAGAAGTGCTTTCAAATAAATTTCCCCTCGTGCTTTTTCCTGACATTCGCATTCCCCTATTTAGACTTGGAAAACGCTCAATTCTTGTGGTTTCTTGTTCTGTTGAATTTGTGTGGGAGAAAAATGTACAACCTTGAACTCTGAATGAAGCCCAGTGTGAAAAGTAGTGGTTTTCAGCTGTGCTATTTCAAACGCTCTCATTGGTATTTTAAAAGACTTCCCACATATTCAGTTACTGACCTGGGGCCTGGAAGAGTGAACATTAAAAATTAAAAAAAAAAGAAAATCAAGCCGCCAGTATTTACTTACGAAATGACTTGGTTATAGCCCGGCAATCCAGCTGCCTTAAAATTAGTGTACAAATTGAAACTTTGAAGGGTTTCTTTTTTGGCATTTTGATTTCCTCATCTGAAAAATGGGGATATTAATACCTACCTCCTGGGGTTGTCGGGAGGATTAAACGCGCCCACATATGTAATGCATCGAGCACACTAAAATGATGGCCGCAATTATTATTTTATTATTATCATTTTGATTTTGCTACCCCTCCTTCTCTTCCTCTTCACATTTCTAACCACCCTCCTTCCCACCCCCTTCCCCCACCACCTCATGAAGTACTTTTTTCCCCCAGACTTGCAGGAATCTACTTCCTTCAGCCTCCCCCTTCTGGTCCAGCTGCAGACTGCAGCCCTATCACTTTTTTTTTTTTTAAAGTTACCTTTGAAATATATATATATGTTTATGTTTATATATATAAATAAAATTGGACCCAGGCTGTTTTCTGGAAGCAAACCTTACTAAGAAAGCAGTGGACAAAAACAAAAAAACCCACTGAGCTCCGTGTGGGCTCTGTGGCGAAAGAAAACATTGCAAGGGAGTCCGTTCTCAGAAGCCTAGGAAAGAGTCTTTCCAATCAAGTGGGTTGGAGAGAGGGGGAGTAAGCCAGGAGTTAAGAAGCCTGCAAAATTTATGGTATTGTCTCCTTTAATCGGTAACTGTTAGCCCAAGTGCCCCACACAAGGTGAACTTGACCTTTCCTATAAAACAGTTGTACTTGAACTCTCCATGGCGCTCCGGGGCTCTTCATATTCTTCTTTTAAGAGGTACCTTGCTTTAACCTTGCTGGTCAAGATGACAGATCATTTACATTAACAGATTATGCGGGAATGCTCCAGGTCTAAGCTGGAAGTGCATTAGCACCCGGTGACTTGGGTCGCCAAGGGCAAGGACCTGAGGAGAAGCCCAAACAGCTGACACCCCCATTTGGAAGGAGTGAGGTTTCACGGAAACATCTTACAACCACACCGGTCCCTGTTGCGGCACCCAGGAGATGCTGAGCCACACTGAATTTTAAAGAATTATCTCCCTCTTCTTCCCAGTTGCTTGCTAATGTATGTTTTGTTCCTTCGTTTATTCACTTAGGCATCAAACATGGGCTACATCATCATTGTATGCCGAGCATTATGGCAGGTGCTGAGGATGATTAGAAGGAACAGATTGATCCTCCCTCAAGATACTTTGAACAGAGGGGAGGAGGCAGACACAAACTCCCGTGACTATAATGTCGTATGAAAATCACTACATCATCAAAGTCTGAGCCACAGTTCTTCCCAAGACTGGGAGACCCCAGAGAGAGGGAAGGGGGAAGATTCCCGAGGGTGTTATTGAGCTGGGGATAGAATGACGAGTAGTATTTGTCTCAGGTGTAGACGTGGGAAGAATGATGTTTCTGGTGGAGGGCACAGCACAAGCAAATTTCAGGAGAGTGACTAGTGTATGGGAAAGTCTAACTGCCCTTGGTCGCCTAGTGGCCATGATAGCAGTCTGGGATTTGCTGATAGATAAGGTCACAGGTAGGCAGGACGTGAGTGGAAGAGCCAGTAAATCTCTCGCGGCCCTGTTGTCTAGATTTTGTTCTTCAAATCCCAGGGTCCAACGTGCAGAGGGAATGGAAAGTTCGGTTAGGTCCTGCCTATCGGCACAAGCACTAACTTTAGGTCTTGTGAATGTCATCTGACCTCCTGAAGGAGACTCTGAGGGTTGGTGGCCAAGCTTGGCAGTGTGCCTTTGGACAAGGAAGAGTCTGTTTTGATGTACGTGGGGAGGGGCTGAAAGTCCCCATTCATGGCCAGTGCGTTCCTACAAAGCAGAGCAAATCACTTTGTGGAAACATCCTCTAGGTACCCCAGGGAAAGGTCACAATTACAACTGACATTTATTGAACACTCTACCTGAGCCCAACAGTATTCTAAGTGCTTTACTGTATCCTCACAACAAACCCAGAGAGTGGGTCTGTTATCATTTTATTATTTTGCCAGGGAGAAGTCTGTGGCACAGATAGGAGGGGTGATTTGCCCAAGGTCACACAACTAAAAAGCCGCTGAACATCTTTGTCTTCTTAACCAACTTCCTATATCCACCCAAGAGCGTGAGACCTCCAGGACACATTTCCGTAGCTGGGTGCTTCGTTCCTGTACATCATCTTGTGATATCATCGGCAATGACAACTCTATGAGACAGGTATGATTTTCATGTTACAGATGGAGAAACTGAGGCTCAGAAAAATTAATCAACTTATTGTCCAACAGCTAATAACTGATGAAGGTTGGCATTTAAACGGAAAGTTCCTGGCCTCAAAGCTGATGTCCTTTTCACTCTACTATGCTGAATTCCCAAGAAAGAAAGTCAGCAGATACTGTTCCTTTTCCTGCCACTCAAGGAGGTGAGCACTGGCAGTGCATTTCACTGAACAACTGGTTCCCTTGGGAACCCCCAAGAAGCCCCTCTCCACTCTGGTCTTGGCATGCAAGGCAGATCATTACTGCTAAGATATTATATCCTAGACCCCCTTCCCTCTCTAGCTTCTTTCCCAACAGAGTGAAGGCAAACTCCATGCAGTTACTGTGGATGGGAAGTGAGTCATACATAGGCATGCTTTAGAGGGGCTGTGTGTTTGGTTCCAGACCACTGCAATACAGCAAATATCACAATAAAGCAAGTCAGAAGAATTTTTTGGTTTCCTGCTGTATATAAAAGTTATGGTCACACTACAATATAGTAGCAATAACATTATGTATAAGCAAAGTTGTTATGTCTCAGTACATTGTCTAAACAAACAATGTACGTACCTTAATTTAAAAAAATTGCTCAAAAATACTAGCCATCATCTGAACTTTTAGCGAGTCATAATCACCGATCCCAAATCACCATAACAAATATAGTAATAATGAAAAAGTTCGCAATGTTGTGAGAATTACCAAAGATGCAGAGTGAGCAAATGCTGTTAGAAAAATGGTGCCCATAGACTTGCTTGTAGAAGAGCTGCCACAAATCTCCCATTGTGAAATATTTGATATCTGTAAAGAACAATAAAACAAAGCACAATAAATGAAGTAGGACTGTATCCAAGGGTCCCTTGTTTTAAAAGAATTCAAGAGCTAAAGTGAAGTAGCCTTGTTCACCTTAGAGAAGGAAGTAGGCAACTCCGGTAGTACGTTTAGAGGAAGGGTCAGCAAACATTTTCTGTAAATGGTCAGGTGGCAAGTATTTTGGGCTTTGCAGGACATACAGTCTCTGTCACAAGTTTTGTATTCGGTTTTGTATGAATGCAAAAGCAGCCACAGACAGTATCTAAATGAATCAGCATGGCTGTGTTCCAATAAACCCTTAATTGACGATGCTGGGATGTGAATTTCACATCATTTTCTCATGTCACAAAATATTTTTCTTTTGACTTTTCCGACCATAAAAAATGTAAAAACTATTTTTAGTTCATAGGTTGCACAACTCACATTGGGCTGGGTTGACCTGTGGGTCATAGTTTGCTTTATAAAATTTTATTATGTACTTGTTAGGAAATCTAGTGTGTAAATCCAAACACAAAATATATCTCTTATTAACCATTTAAATACTCATCTATTCTTTTTTTAATAATGCTTTATTCAGTTGAGCTCTGAAAACACTTGCAACCTGGAGCACACAGAAAGACAAAAGTCATACTCTGTTGAAGATGACTTGACCCTTTCCACGAAGACAGATTGAAGACACATTTTCTTTTTTCTTTTTTTAATGTTTCAAGCTTTTATTTAAATTCTAGTTCGTGAAAATATAGCGTAATATTAGTTTCGAAGATTGATTTTCAATGATTGAGAATGCTACAAGTGCTTGTTCTATGGACACATTCTGTCTGGCATGTTCATGACTCTAGATAAAGTGTTATTTGGACAATCTTTAGATTGACTTACAATAGCTGCCTTTGTATCACTTTGTCCTCTCATTAGGGACCTCATTCTCATTTTCAAGGTTTTTCTTCTACCTTTCTGCATCAAGACTGGAAAGATGTCATTTCTGAAAGTCATTAAGTAGCTCTCGGGGAGAAGCAGAGGCTCCTTGGGCCCCATCAAACAAGGAGCCCCAATAGCAAAGGATCCAGATCTCGACATGGCTCAAAGAAAAAGCAAAATTTGGAATTTGGGTGTGCGTGTGGGACAAAAGTCCCTCTGAAATGCTCTTCCAGTGTCACTTTCTTCTTCTGTTCTCTGGCTTGGCCTGATGGTTGGCTTGTGCTCTAGAGTTCAGTGTGAACTGGAGTCTGGTTTCCATAGCGGTGGGTTTGCTGGTTCAGCATTGACCCCCAAACCGCCAACCCCTCTCATCCCTCTTTGCTGCTTTTTCCTTATTAAATTTAAAGAGCAGAGAAGTTGAGCCTCCTTGGTCGTGCTCCTGGTAAAGACTTGTTCCTGTCCTGCTGGTATGCGTGCCCTGGGCCCAAAGTATTAAGGGAAGAGCCTTGGAGCCCAGATGCACCCCTCTAAGTCCTGCTCCTGGAGGATGGGGCTGGTTTACTGGGACATGGAGAGCCGCGCTTTGCTGCTGGGCAATCAGCCTGGGAAACTTACCTGCATGACTGGTCCCCAAAGGGAAGACCTGTAACTCACTGGCCACAGGTGGAAGTGGTTCCCCAGGGGCCTGCTCTCCTGGGCATTCTGTTACCTCTGTAGGACACCCAATCTATGCCTTTCATAAGGATGGGAGTTTGAATTTCCTTCTGTGACCCCCACTGCCCCACCAACCAAGGGAGCATTGGCTGGGGGATTTACCCCTGGTCAGAATTTGATTTTGTAACTGGAGAGTCTCTTTCTTCTGGGCCACACTGCTGTCTTTGCCCCGAATTGGACAGTGCTGGGGGACAGGGAGGGGAGGTCTGGTGCCACAGGACCAGTGATGAAAGATTCAGGCTCTTGGTATAAACTCAAAGGTGCAGCTGACATGGTGTGGGAAAGATGGCCTCCCATTTCATCACCTCCCCCTGGTCTTGCACTGTATTCAGGAGCCATGCACGTCGACGGGGGTGAGAATATATGAAGGCCCCAGATCCTGGCTACATGTAGGTCAGGGGGCAGATGGTTGCAGCCGAAAATAAGGAAGGAAAGATAGCCTTTTGTTCCCTCCTCCCTGCCCCAGATCCCCCTTTGTCTTGATGCTGCCTCTGTCTCTCACCACTGCAGGACTCCTTCCAGGAGGTAGGCTCTTCCAGGCTGATCCCATTTGTAAGAAAGGGAACTCCACTTTTGGGGTATGTTTTGAGAGATACCAGAAATCTCTTGTATCAGTTAGTCAGTGACACAAAAACGTTGTGTAACACCTACCCAAACGTCAGGGGCTCAAAGTAACAATCATTTATTCTCAAGACTCTGCAGGTCAGCTGGAGTTTACTGGGGCTGGGTGGATCTGAGTTGGGCTTTGGTGGACCTGCTTGGCTCTGCTCCACGTGTCTCTACTCTTCTTCACAGGACCCAAAGACTAGCTGGGACATGCTCCTCTCATGGCAATGAGAGCACAAGTGGAAATCCTGGAGGTTTAATGGGACAAGCGAATTACATGGCCAAACCCGAAGGCAAGAGGCTGGGAAAAAGGACCTGCAAAGTCACTGGGCAAAGACTGCTGAGACAGTAAAAGGATGCAGAATCAGGGCCAAAAACACAATCTACCATATTCTCTCCCTTTCCCAAATCTCCCCCCACAGACCTTTGACATGGCTCACAATCCTGCTCTTAAGATTACGTCTTTGCATTCAGATAGTGTCTGCATAAAGTCCTTGTGAAGGGGAGGACATTACGCCCAGCTCCTTAACCCTCCAGCAGCATTGGCGGTTCGCAGACGAAAGGGGTTTCTAGAGGATGGGGCCCAGGACCCAGGCATCTTGCAGTGGAAGGTGGACCACAACAATTGGGGTGAGCTGGTGTCACCCAGCCCTTCATCCCTACCTGCCCTTCTTTTGCCTATGTTGGGAGGCAGCTACAGAAATTCTTCATCTGCCCCAGGAAACGTTCCATTATTTGAGGTGGCTAGAAAATTCCTAGGTGGGAAACATGCAGAACACAGCAGTAAACTCTGTAGGAAACACATCCTCGGCTTCTCAGTGATGTCAGAATGTTTGTCTCTTTTTGTTTCTGTTTGGGCACATGGGACACGTGAGGGTGGGTGGGCGGCGAGTGGGAGTGTTGAGGTCTGTGTTTGTATGCGTGTGCGTTGTGTTCATGTTTTTGCCAATATGCCTGTCTCAGTCACGCTCAAAAATCTGTCTTCTTCGGCTGGGAACAGGAAGAGGTTTTCGTTATTAGACAATATTATCACCAAATAGTTATTTTTTTATTTTTTTAAACACGAGTTAAGAGGATAGGACTCCTTCCAAATCCACTTAATAAAAGGAGTGTGTGTGTGTGTCTCTGTGTGTGCGCGCACGCGTGTGCTGGGTGTTGGGGGTAGGGTGTAAGTCAAGAGAGGTCTTTCACGCCACAACCTCTCAGATTCCATTTCTGCTACGACGGAGATGAATTTGGTAAGTTATCTTACAAAATAATGCAGTTGTAGAAAAACCGTGTCTTAATTAATTACATACGATTTCTAATCGTAGGCTCTCTCTATCCATCTACATCGCTATGTGTGATGTTCAATCTATTCAGTACTTTGCATGGCCTATCTTTTTTTTTTTTTAACAGGTGGGGGATGGGGAAAAAGGATTGGCTGATGTTCTTTGGCTCGCTCTAATGCAATGAATCCTCCTGTATTTAAATTCAGTTGTAGTTCATAGCTGGGTAGATTGGTTCCTGGTGAGTACACCACCCCCAGTGCCATCCCCTAAAAAACCTCAGAGCGTGTATGCATAAAGGAGATGGTAGATTAGGTTACTGGGAGAGGAAATGTACAAATGTACCTTCGCGAGAAGATTAACTGATGGTAGCAGCGAGTTGCTGATGAAGGCAGTTTGTGTAAGAGCAGGCCCTAGCTGCCGGGGCCCATCTGTCTCTGCTGTCATTCTCTCCCTGGCTGCCTGTACGGCAGGCAGGCGGCCCTGGGCTCCCTGTGTCTTCTTCCTTCCTCTTCCTCCCCCCTCCACATGATTCCTGCCTCACTGGGCCCCAGAGGCATGGGCTTCCCGGTGGAGGGGAGTCAGAAAGGAGCTGCTAAGGCTGGGGGAGGCTGGGGGTTTCTTGTCTGTGCAGCAGCGGGGGCATCACCTTCCCAAAGTGCTTTTTGTGGTCTTCAGAGACCGAGAGCCTTCCTCTGGGCAGGCTGTAGCGAGCCGTGGGCTGTGTCCTTGCCGGTCACTATCCATCCTGGGCCAACACTGCACCCAAGCGCCCCTCTCAGGAAGTCACGGTCTCCCCACTGTCTTTGGGAGCTGGCAAACTCAGAAGGCAGAAGTAATTCTTTGCCACTTCTGAGTCCTCCCCTCCAGGGTGCTACTTGGTTCTTTGGTTCAGTTCCTCTTAAACTATGTGTACACACACAGTAACACGAACACTTGCATACAGGTGTTCACACACACACAAAACCCAGTCTCATTCTACACACCCCTACTTCATCTCCCTCCTGTTAAAAACAACAGCTGAGCTGTCCAAACCCTCTGCAAGGTGAAGTATACAAGCCCGCCTCTTACACCGTATCGTATGCGAGTATAAATACTACATACACCACCAAGCTGGGCCCGTGCTGAGTCTGGCGTGGAATTTGCCTCCATCCTCCGACCTGGGCAGTGGGAGCCCGGCCACCTA